>NC_135305.1:192091098-193335264 GCF_048772815.1 Callospermophilus lateralis | reverse complement strand
TATAAGATCCTAATTAGTATAAGATCATTCCATGAGTGCATAATTATATCAAACTAGATTCTACTATTATATATAACTAAAAAGAACCAATAAAAATTTAAAAAATGAAATAAGAGCAATACTGGAGGCAACACAATATCTGATCTCAAATTATACTGCAGAGTTAGAGTAAACAAAACAGCATAGGTACTGACATTAAAAAGACACAAAGACCAATGGAGTAGAATAGAAAACACAGACAAATCCACATAGAGACAAATCCACATAGATATAATCATCTGATGGTAGACAGAGGTTCAAAACCATTAAAAGAACACCTTTTTAACAAATAATGCCAGGAAACCTGGATATCCATATGCAGAAAATAAAAACTAGATCCCTATTTCTCACCTGCACAAAAGTCTATTCAAAGTGGATCAGACATCAAGAATGAGACCAGAAACATTGAAATATCCAGAAGAAAAGAGACTGAACACTTCAACATATTGGTGCAGGTACAAACTTCCATAATAAGACTCCTAAAGCTCGAGGAATAAATCCAAGAATCAATAAGTGGATGACATCAAATTAAAAAGTTTCTGCACAGTGGAGGAAATAAAAATGCAAAGAGAGAGCCCACAGAATGGAATAAAATCTTTGCCAATTACACTTCTCACAAGGGATTAATATCCAGAATATATAAAATACTCTAAAAGCTTATCATCAAAAATCAAGTCAATCAATCAATAAATGGGTAAATAATCTAAACAGACATGTCCAAAAAAAGGAAATACAAATGATTCATAAATAAATGAAAAAATATTCATCACCCTAACAATCAGGGAAATGCAAATCAGAACTACACTGAGATTTCATATCACTCCATTGAGAATGGCAATCATCAAGAATACAAACAACAATAATTGCTAATGAGGATGCGGCGCAAAGGTCCACTTATACATTGTTGGTGGGACTGCAAATTAGTACAACCATTTTGGAATGCAGTATGGAGATTCTTCGAAACGGTATAGTGGATCCACAATATGACCCAGTTACACCACTCCTTGGTATTCATCCAAAAGATTAAAAAAAAATCAGTATATATAGTGATACATGCATATGAATGTGGATGCAGAAAATTCATAATAATCAAATTATAGAACCACCCTAGTTGCCTATTAACAAAAAAATAAAGAAAATGTGATATACATAAACCTATATACATATGTATATACAGATATACCTACAGTGGCATTTTACTCAGCTATAAAAGAAACTAAAATTGCATACTTTGCAAAGTAAATGATGGAACTGGAGAATAGCATGCTAAGAGAAATAAGGCAGAAACAGAATTCAAGGGTCTCATGATTTTTCTCATATACAGAAGCAGTAGGTACAGGGAAAAGGGAAAAAATGGAAGCAATCTCACAAAAATAGGAGACCAACAGAATCAAGCAAAGAGATCTAGAGGAGGGGGGAGCATGGGGAAATGCTGGGGAATGTAACGTACCAAATTGTGCATGTCCATATATACATATACCACAATAAGCCCCACTTATATATAATTATAAAGCACCAATCAAAATAATAATTAACAGACTGGAGATCAGTAGAGTGGTAGATCTGGGGGAGGGAAAGAAAGGTAGAAAAAGGAAGATACTGGGGAAGGAGATTGTGATCAAATACATGTACATACATTTCTTAGTGCTGCGTAGTACTCCATTGTGTATAAATGACAAAATCATGGAATTTGCAGGGAAATGGATGGAATTAGAGCAGATTATGCTAAGTGAAGCTAGCTAATCCCTAAAAAACAAATGCCAAATGTCTTCTTTGATATAATGAGAGCAACCAAGAACAGAGCAGGGAGGAAGAGCAGGAGGAAAAGATTAACATTAAGCAGAGTCATAAAGTGGGAGGGAAAGGGAGAGAAAAGGGAAATTGCATGGAAATGGAAGGAGACCCTCATTGTTATACAAAATTACATATAAGAGTTTGTGAGGGGAATGGGAAAAAAATAAGGAGAGAAATGAATTACAGTAGATGGGGTAGAGAGAGAAGATGGGAGGGGAGGGGAGGGGGGATAGTAGAGGATAGGAAAGGTAGCAGAATACAACAGTTACTATTATGGTATTAGGTAAAAATGTGGATGTGTAACCGATGTGATTCTGCAATCTTTGTAATGTTTTGAATAACCAATAAAAAAAATAAGTAAATAAATAAAGATATTGTAAAAAAAAACATGTACATACAAATATGGCATAATGAATCCCACTCATGTTTTATGATATACAGCAAACGTTTTTAAACAAAAATCTAATTTCCTTTTGAGAACTATTTTTGTTTTTTGAAACCTAGGAAAAATAGTTTTTGGGTCCTAGAATTTAAAACACCTTCTAAAAGCATCAACTCTAGGAATGAAATGACTAAGAGCAATCCTTACCCATGGCTATTGTGGCTTTTAACTCTAGGTAAAGGTTTTCTTCCATTCCTGTTTTATTCTCATTCATTAAAATTCAGAGAAGGTGAAGGAACCATCGAGCATTATAATCTTTACACAGTTAAAAACCTGCCCAAGACTATTTTTTTTAAATTTTATAGTTGCATTTTTGTTGGCATCTTTTGGAGATGTGAGTGTGTGTACGCGTGCACGCTCATGCGTGTGTGCTTTTGCCAGAGGTATTGGGAGAAAAGAGCAAACAAATGTGCTCAGTTTGCAGGTACTTTGCCATCTTTAGAGATGACCTATTTGTAACTCAATACTCACACTTCTGTTTGTAAGGCAAATTGTAGATCGATCACTCAGGTTTGACCTGCCAACTCATTATCATTATGCTACCTAGAGCAGGGAGGCACCGGGTAGGGGTGGCACTAGAGAGTCCAGAGCTAACCACACAGTGGTGTTTTTCATCAAAGAATCAGGTAAGAAATAAATAATAATCTGCTACTCTGAAAATCATGTTGTAATTCAGTGACAACCTTGTAAAAATATCACCTGGAAACTCCCAGCAAGTGCTCCCCCAAGTGGGAACTGACAGAGACCCTCCTAATCCATAAAATCAAGTATTATAAAAAGAATAATAGAATGATACAACTATCAATGCATTTTATACCCCCAATTCATAAAAGAGATCACTGAGCAGTTTGACAACTATATAGTATTGTCTTCTTGGGAAGTGGGGGTGGGGGGGTAGATTCAGACATTTTTTTTTTAATGCTGCATTACTTACTTATTATTTTATCAGGTTGGAAGATGAGATAAGGAATCTGTTTCTTTATGCATAAAGATCTTTCTTTTCATGTCTGTTAACAATGGCAGAAAAGGAAAGTAGGCATGATGTTTTTCTCGGCTTAATTGCAATGTATTGTTCCATCCACTTCACTATTGTCTTTCCAGAATTTCCAATGAGTCTCCTATTGTCCTGGAAACAGAATTTTTAACACTCCCAGAACATTATTATTGAGATCCCATTGTTTCTCCAAGTCTGGTTTTCCTTGTTAGCCCCACAATGGATGGTGTCCCAAGTTGGAGATTCCCTTATTACTGATCTTCAATCAGTTTTCCCAAGCTCATCTTCCCAGAGTGATGGGAAGACGGTAAAATTAGATACTCAGATGGGTTTAGTTCTTTTAGCTAGACCCATATCTCCTATGGATGCTCCACACTATTTCGCCCTTCAGTTATGTATAAAAGTGATACAGGATGCTTCCCAGGCTGTGCTCCAAACAAGCACCTTAAATAAGAGGAGACCAAGAAATAACCCACCTACTTCATACGCTCTTCGTTTCTATTGACCTCCCTTCCTTTTTTTTAAATTTTTTTTTTATTGGTTGTTCAAAACATTACAAAGCTCTTGACATATCATATTTCATACATTAGATTTAAGTGGGTTGACCTCCCTTCCTGATCTCATGTAATCATGGTCAGATACTTTCTTGACAGGATAAGAAACTGACCCAGTACAGCCATGATTCTCAAAGAACTATGGGAAAGGATGTGATATGCTTTCGTTTATTTGCCTTTTATTTCTAAATTTGTGAAAATGTTACCTGGCTTGAGAACAAGTTGTCCTTTCTGTATGCATGAATAACAGCTCAATCCCTCTCCCTTTGACTCTCCTATATTAAAGCATTCAAAAATATGTCTATACTTGGTTTTTTTGTATTGCTACAGGACCTTGTAGAGATTAAATACTCAGAAATAAAACACAAACAGCAGATAGCTACTGTCTAAGATACTGTATCTGGATCTCCCTCTGTTTGCAATGAGTTATTGTGTGCCAATAAACTCCAGTTCATCATCGTAGCCCCCAATTTTAATTCTTCTTTATCAATCTGTTTTAATATTTTCCCGTGCAAAGTTCTGGGAACAGCACACTGTCTCCCTTTGAGAAATGTAAAATTCTCACACCATCTTTAAATCAGCAGAGTTTGGAGTCAGGACAGGATCTACAAAGAAGTCTCTCCAAAACATCAGATTTCTGGTCCATTATATTTCTAATTGAGAGTACTTTGTAATCAATTGGGGAAATATTTCCAAGAGCATCTGGAAAAAACTGGTACAAGTCACTATGAGCACTGTTAGAAAAAAACACTCAAAAGACATCTCACAACTACTAGGTAATTTTACCCACATTTTTGTTTTTCTGGGGCTGTAAACAACTATATCACTGTGTAATCTTTCTATTCAAGGAACGTTTATTGAACAAAGACTCTCAGGGAATACAAAAATAAGACATAATCTCTTGAAATATTTTCACTGTTTCTCTAGAGGGGAGGTTGAATAGTTTTTGCATTTGCCTTAATATATGTTGGCGCTGAAGTTTTTAGGACTACCTGGAATTCTTAGCTCAAGATAATCCAGATAACCTCATTTTTCATTAGGATAATTTTTCCTACACAGTCTTCTGATCTGAAGGCTGCAGTATTTACTATTTTTTTTTTCTCAGTCAGATATCAAAAATCTTAGTCTTAGCTAGGAGCACACCTATAATCCCAGAGGCTCAGGAAGCTGAGACAGGAGGATCACGAGTTAAAAGCCAGCCTCGGCAAAATGAGGCGCTAAGCAACTCAGTGAGACCTTGTCTCTCACTAAAATACAAAGTAGGATTGGGGACGTGGCTCGGTGGTGGTCAAGTGTCCCTGAGTTCAATCCCTGGTACCCACCAAAACAAAGCTTAGTCTTCAATATATGAATAAGAGGTTTTCCCATCTCTCTCAAAGTAAAAAGTCAACACTAAGGCATGACATCAAAAACACTCCAAGTGGCAATCACCCCCGTCTCCACAATGAACACAAACCAGCCTGGTGTCTGAGCTGTTATCTAAATTACAGTATAGGCATCTTCGCTAACATTCTTGACGTTTAAAATGCTTTACTCTGGGGCAGGTTGTTCAAAGCTGTCTTTCTTTAATTTGAGGCAATTTCCCCTTTTTTCAGTTAAAAAAATAAAAAAATAATAATAATAACCATGGTAGCTATAGACCACAAGGCAGTCAAGAACTGGAGCAGCTGCCTAAATGCTGAGGAGGATAAAACCTTAGCAACACAGGTTTTCCGTAAAGAGCACTTCTCTGTTTAACAAAGCTTAAAGAAAATTAAATTCAAGTTCAGTTATAAAGAATGGCACATTCCTATTCCTAATCTTCATTCAGAAGTTGCCACTTATGGCATCCTGCATATCCATGCTCCTTTATGACACAAAAGTGATTATCACTGTTCAAATTAAAAGCTAATTTGGTCTTGCTTTATCTTCTCTTCTTAAAATATGTGCTGGGTTTTAAATAAGCAGCAGGGAGCAGAAACGAGAGTCCCTCCTATAACTCTGCACCAGGGAGGGCATTAAATATCTCCTCCTCGGGGTGAAATGGTGTGTTATTCTGAAACCATCCACCCCCACCCCTGGAAAATGTTAGGCTGCAAAAAAGCAAAGACTAAATACAAAAGGCCCTACTTAAGAGTTCACCTTTCTTTATAGAAGTAGGCACAACACAACAATTTATAACTTCATTGTATCACTGATGTGATGGTATCTCACTAAAATGTATTTTATAACAATATCAAATGATAAAACACCCCATCTTTAATAATTTGAAATTAATGTGAGCATTTTTGATAGTGAGTGATAGACATTTCTGGAAACTACTTATTGATTGATTGATTGACTGATTGATTGATTGACTGATGGACAATATGTGTGCCTGTTGAAGGAAAACTGGGAGTACTCCCAGTCAAATGGATTCCAACGTAGGTAACCATTGATCATGGCTCCAGCTTATCCCATACCACCCCAGCAGGTAAAATCAAAAAATGTAATTGTATCTTGCTCTTAATTCTCTCCTATTATTTCTACTACTTCTCTGAGTTCGGAGCAATATTAATTCTATCAATATCTTACCTGAAACCTCCAGTGGTTTCCAACTGTATAATCAATTGCATAAAACTTTTTACCTTGGTATTTGCTTATTACACATTTTTAACCTACAACTCTTATTTATAATCCATTTGTAATCCATTCTCTATGCATCACAGGAGTTCCTTCATTCCCAATTAGAAATGTCTCAGAGTTCCTGATGTGTCTCCCCATCACTCCTATCATTTCACCTGTAAACTTGGAAACACCAACCCAGATTCCTCTAGATAATGAATTCATTCCTTAGTAGCAAATGTGGTAAGACTGGAGAAGAACACAGTATTGGGCTGAGCGAACAGAGTGCTTACAACCTGCTGATCCTCACTGATACTTCTTTCTTCCTATTGGTCTGTGCTTTGGGTTGCACTCAGTTTCCAAGTAGTAGTTCCCTTTTCCCACTTGCTAGTGGTAAACTTGTGGGTGGCAACTGTTTCCTTTTCTATTTTTATCATAGTAAGATATACATGACATAAAACCTGCCACCTTTACCATTTGTGAGTTTATAATTCATTGGCATTAAGTATATTGACATGGTCACACAATCATTACCAGCATCTCTTTCATCTTCTCAAACACAAACCCTGTATGCATTAAACAGAAGCTCCTCTTCCCTCGTTCTTCCAGTTTACTTTTTGGATCTATGAATTTGGCTACACTATGTATGTCAAGGAAGGAGGGTCATACAATATCTTTCCCTTGTATCTGGTCTACTTCACTTAGCTTAATGTCCTCACGGTCCATCTGTGTTATAGTGTGCACAGAATTCCTGTGGCATTAGCATAGCGCTCTTGAATGCAGTCAAGAGACCATAAATACTCTTTGAATTGAATTCAACTATCTGTCTCCAAATGAAATAAAACAACATTTCATTGCATTAGTGGGTTTATCAAGCTTTTCTCCCCAGAAGGGATGGAAAATAGACATTTAAAACAAATTTAATTACAGCTCTAGATGAATATTCTGTTTAGTGCAACCACTTTTCTGATTCTGAATCTATAATTTTGCCCCATATCTTTGAAACCCAAATTCACCAACCTGGTATATAGATCTCTACTGACTGAGCTCCACCAACTCTTTTCCTGTTTATAACCCAGCCACCTGATCATTCTAAAAAATATAGTTTCATTATTCACTTGGTACCTGTGGCAAACACAATCAGCTAGCTGATTCTACCAGCATTCTTCATTCTGTATCTCTCCCTGACTAATAATGTTCAGGTTAGGAACTGGTGCACACCAGTTCTGGTCAACAAGATATAATGGGGTAGTGGTTGAGTCGGTACTCAGGCAGTGGAGGACAATTTTACATTTCTAATCCAGGTTATATACTCAGCTGACAGACACCTTTGGCTTTTGTTCTTTCCCTTGACTTTAATGAGGTTTTAAATATGGGCAGCAGGCAGTAGATTGATGTAATCTGGACATGATGCTGGGGCTTCTGCAGCTGTTTTGAGACCATGAGCCTAAAATCAAAGTGCTATGGGTATCTGAAACTTTTGAGAAAAGCATCTCTCCTGGAGTGTTTATCTCAGGCTTCTTTTATAAAAGGCAAATAATCCTCAATGTTCCAAGCTTCTGATAGATTTTCTTTTTTTTATTTGTAGTTAAGAGCACATATATTTCATAACCAGTATGCCTAGTTAAATTGTACATAAGTCTACAAATGTAATAAATTGAGTTTTGTTAAAACCGCCTTTATGATCTAATTTTCTTTTACCATACTGTTACTGGTATAAGTCTGTGAAATGAAAACATATAGATGTGTGTGATTTGTGTGTGTGTGTGTGTGTATGTCTGTGTGTGTATCTTTGTGTGTGTGTGTGTGTGTGTGTGTGTGTGTAGGACCATAGCTGTTTGAGACTTGGGCTTTGTCTAGTTATTTGTTCAAAAGAATTATGCTCTGCAGTGTGTGAATGGATGTTAAAATATCTAGGGAAGCCAAGTACAGTGGCACACCCCTGTAATCCCAGTGGCTCAGGAGGCTGAGGCAGGAGGATCACAAGTTCAAAGCCAGCCTCAGCAATAGTAAGGAGCTAAGCAACTCAGGGAGACCCTGTCTCTAAATAAAATACAAAACAAGCCTGGCGATGTGGCTCAGTGGTCAAGCGCCCCTGAGTTCAATCCCTGGTACCCCCCCCCCAAAAAATATAGATAGATAGATAGATAGATAGATAGATAGATAGATATAGATAGATAGATAGATATCTAGGAAAAAGAAAAAGGGGTGAGGCAGGGCTAGAAGGAGAGGAGTTTGATAGAGTCAGAGTGATTTTCGTAAGCTGGCACTCAGCCAGAGACTCTGCCTAGCACAAGCAGCTTGCAAGTGTGGGAAAAGCACTTCTGAGATCTGCAAAGTGATTCCCACTCTCAACAAGAATTTCCCAGATGTACAGCAGAACATTGTCAAAAGACTGCCAAGCCCCTCCTCTTCAAAGCTAAGTTCTGAGAGCCCATCGCCCTCTCCTCTCTGGAGTGTCCTCCTGTGTATGGACACAGCATAGACAATAAGCTGGCTGAGATGCATGGTGCTTGGTTTTATTCCTGCCATGTCAGCATTCCTTGGGTCACTTCAAGCTTGCAACGCATGGCATTCTTGGAAGGCGGAGGTCTTTTAAGCATGAAGAACGCTATCTCCCCGCATGCCCATCTTGACAGTGCTTCCAGATATCTCAGGCACAAACTCTCATGGCAGGCAATGGCCATATGTTCCAGCTGGAAGTCGGCCAATGGGGAGGATCTGAGAAAGATCTTTCCATCTCCAATTCAGAAGAATTTTCAAATCACAATAATAAGACTGGCTTTCACCAACACAAGATCTGGTCATTATCAGAGTATTCTGTGCACTTCAACAGCTGGCGTGTGGATCGCGGAGGCTCAGCTCTCGAGATATTGGCCACTGTGACCCTCTGGGGGACTAGAAAGTTGAAGGGAGAGAACTTAACCCTGCTCATTTCTGAGCTCCTTCACTCAGATTGTATCCAACCTGCTTCGTACCCCCAGAAGATCTGGGGAGACCGCCTGGCAGTTAAAGAGCTGAACTCTCCGGGAAATAGAATTTAAGAAATGACATTGCTGAATAAAATAATAGCAAAACAGCCTGCTAGGAGGTCTCTGACCCTCAAGAGAATCCCCGGATGGGTATTGCCATTATCTCTCTTGGCAGGATGAAAAGTCTCTGTGGTCCAGAAAGTTTGACGGACAATGCTCACACAGCCGATCAGTGCTGCAGAAGGGCGGGAAACTCATGTTCGTCTGGGTCCAGACTTGGCATTGACATTGACAACACTTGAAGATGGATAGCTGCAGGTATGGTTCCCCAGAATCCCTGAGAGAAATTAAAGCAGTCTGTCTCACATCCTTCCTTTCTCACCACAGTCTGAATACTTGGTCATCATGAATACATTTCGTCTGTTTATTCTGTCACTGTCCCAAGGCAGGAGGACCCTATGGTTATGGATCGTCTGCCTGCAGATCACTTGAGGCTAAAGTAGAGAGGAATTTAATAGAGAAGAGCCAATGGGGAGAAGAATGAGTGGAAAATGAGGATAAAAAAGGGGAGGAATGAGAGAACAATTAAAAAAGAATAATGAGCTGAAATGGTAGCCTGAGTATCGGGGAAGCTTTAGAACATGGCTCTCTCTTTTTTTGGGGGTGGGGGCAGTACCAGGGATTGAATTCAAGCACTTGACCACTGAGTCATATCCCCAGCCCTATTTTGTATTTTATTTAGAGACAGGGTCTCACTGAGTTGCTTAACGCCTGCCTCACCATTGCTGAGGCTGACTTTGAACTCAGGATCCTCCTGACTCAGCCTCCTGGGACGCTGGGATTACAGGAATGAGGCACCCCTCCCAGGACACGGCTCCCTTAAGTGTTCTGTTTCTTCTCTCTTTTTTTCTCTTCTTTTTTTTATTAGTTGTTCAAAACATTACAAAGCTCTTGACATATCATATTTCATACATTTGATTCAAGCGGATTATGAACTCCCATTTTTACCCTGTATACATATTGCAGATTCACATCGGTTACACGTCCACTTTTTTACCTACTGACATACTAGTGTATGCTGTATTCTGCTGCCTTTCCTATCCTCTACTATCCCCCCTCCCCTCCCCTTCCCTCTCCTCCCCTCCCTTCCCATCTTGTTTCCCTACCCCATCTACTGTAATTCATTTCTCTCTCTTCTTTTTTTTTCCCCTTTCCCCTCACCTCCTCTTATATGTAATTTTGTATAACAATGAGGGTCTCCTTCCTTTACCATGCAATTTCCCTTCTCTCTCTCTTTCCCTCCCCCCCTTTCATCCCTGTTTAGTGGTGATCTTCTTCTCATGCTCTTCCTCTCTCTTCTGTTCTTAGTTGCTCTCCTTATATCAAAGAAGACATTTGGCATTTCTTTTTTAGGGATTGGCTAGCTTCACTTAGCATAATCTGCTCTAGTGCCATCCATTTCCCTGCAAATTCCATGATTTTGTCATTTTTTAGGGCAGAGTAATACTCCATTGTGTATAAATGCCACATTTTTTTTTTATCCATTCATCTATGGAAGGGCATCTAGGTTGGTTCCACAGTCTAGCTATTGTGAATTGTGCTGCTATGAACATTGTTATAGCAGTGTCCCTATAGCATGCTCTTTTAAGGTCTTTAGGGAATAGTCCAAGAAGGGGAATAGCTGGGTCAAATGGTGGTTCCATTCCCAGCTTTCCAAGGAATCTCCATACTGCTTTCCAAATTGGCCGCACCAATTTACAGTCCCACCAGCAATGTACAAGTGTACCCTTTTCCCCACATCCTCGCCAGCACTTGTTGTTGTTTGACTTCATAATGGCTGCCAATCTCACTGGAGTGAGATGGTATCTTAGAGTGGTTTTGATTTGCATTTCTGACTGCTAGAGATGGTGAGCATTTTTTCATGTACTTATTGACTGATTGTATGTCCTCCTCTGAGAAGTGTCTGTTCAGGTCTTTGGCCCATTTGTTGATTGGGTTATTTGTTATCTATTGTTTAATTTTTTGAGTTCTTTGTACACGCTGGATATTAGGGCTCTATCTGAAGTGTGAGGAATAAAAATTTGTTCCCAGGATGTAGGCTCCCCATTTACCTCTCTTCTGTTTCTTCTCTTGAGGATTAAAAGCAAGTTTTACTCCCTCATTCCAAACTAGCCAAGGACAGGTATTTCCATGGACATGCTGGTAAATGTTGGGGACAATGTTTAAGATCAAAACCAATCAGGGGAATAGCATCCACATCACTTAGAGTTTACATAAAGAAATTAGGGATCTTAAGGAAGAATATCATCACTCATTCAAACGGTGGGCTCCAGGAATCATGTACCACCAGGGCACTCTCCATACAACACAGGATTCATAACCTGTATGTCAGCCTGGCAATTGTGTATCAAACATGCATTTAAAGTGCATCAGTTGGTTAACTTCTCTGTAGTTCTCCCTTTATGAAATGATTTGAAGTGCATATTGAATTTATGTTCCTAACACATATGGAGCGCAGACATTTGAAAATGAACGATGCACAATTTCATTATTAAATTCTCAGCAGGCTTCAAAGACAACTGCATTTCATTAATAATAAATAATAAAAAAATGAAAACGCAGTAAAATATTAACATATCAAACACCTCTCTATTGCTATTTTTATGCACAAAACACCTTACCTTCCCAGGAGACTAAGTCCCTGCCTGATTGTAAGTCAGGTATTTACAAAAGAAAATAAACTCTTTCAGATGAGTCAAATAAACAGAAGTCACAGCTACTGTGCCTCATTATTTTATTTGGAAATAATTTCAAACACAGAAAAGTTGCAAGAATGGTACAAAGAATATCCAAGAATAGGGATCTGCCCTTTCCATAGGTTCACCTATTATATTTTGCTCAATTTTTCTGGTGTGTCTAGAGCTAGTGCAACTTATCTGTCCATCATCTACTAAAAATGTACTTTTTCTAAACCATCTAAGAATAAATTGGAAAAACATAGCCTTTTATCTTAAATCTTCAATGCAAATTTCTCATAATAAGGATATTCTCAAGCTGGATGAGGTGGTGCATGCCTGTAATCCCAGCGGCTTGGGAGGCTGAGGCAGAAGGATCTCAAGTTCAAAGGCAGCCTCAGCAATGGTAAGGAGCTTAGCAACGCAGTGATGAGACCCTGTCTCTAAATAAAATACAAAATAGGGCTGGGGATGTGGCTCAGTGGTTAAGTGCCCCTGAGTTCAATCCCAGTACAAAAAAAAAGGGGGGAGATATTCTCTGATAGAATTATAGTACTATTATCAACATCCTGTAAATCTAACATTGATACAACCAGTGCACCAATTTTGCCATCTAATCCACAATGACCTTATTAGCATTTACCCCTACATTATAGGATCCCTTCACTGTGCATTTAATTGACATGTATCTTTAGTCCTCTTTAACTTTGTACAAATCTTTGGTTTTTCTTTGACTTTTGTGACATGGACAGTTTTTAAAAATTCAGCATTTTTGTTTTGTTTAAGAATGCTCTTCATTTTGGACTCATCTGATGTTTCCTTGAGAATAAATCCAGGTTATGTATTGTTCCTGGGTGATACAACACATGTCATATTGTGTCCTTCTTAGGATATCACATTCATAAACACATGATGTCCACCTGCCTGTCACTGGTAATGCTAATCATCTGGCCAAAGTTCTGTATGACTTTTACTTTATGTATAGACTACTTTTTGACCTACAACTAATAAGCAATCTATGTAGAAGTACGTTAAGACAACACAACTATCTTAAGCCTTATCAAAATGTCTTCCCGAGATGTTGCATCCAGTGATTTTTTTTTTTTTTTTTTTTTTTTACTTATAGTTTACTCTGATGATTTTCCAATTCCAATCCCTTCTAATCTTACACCATCATTATTAGTCTCATCTTTGGGTGAGAAAAAATAAATGGTGGAGCAGAAGACTCCCAGCATCACCAGAAAACGTTTGTTTAGGAGCAATTTGAATATAGGTCACTGACTTCCTCTGAATGTGTTTTACCATTAAAATAGTGGCAATAAGTGAGGATATTGCTTTAGAAAATAAAAAGGAGGTCTACTTGTAAACGATGGTGGTTGGTTTACTGTTTGTGGAAGGAGAACATCCTCTAAAAAGATGTTATTAAACATAAACATGTTCCTATTACAACAACAACGTAAAAATGTCACAGTAATCTCCAATTTTAACAGCATTTTGACATACATTAACTTATTTCTCCTAACAAGATGTACTGTTAGGTAGTACAGGTGTTCCCCCATTTTACAGATGGGAATTTAACTCAAGTATTTCTTATGACTGCTGACTGGCTGTATCTCTTTATATAAATATACATATAGGACACAGAATTCAACTTGTGTATTTGTTGTCAATATATAATCTAATATCTAATTCTAGAGGTTTGGGGTGGGTCAGTTTTAAGGGTGGCATGGTGTCCAGAGAAAATGGGTAAAAAGAGTGACCACAATGGATAAGAGGAGGGTTCCGTAATAAATGCCTCCCAATGCTTTCACATCTAAATTAGGAAATGATAATGAGGATTTTAAAACATTACCGTCATCTTTACACATTGACTTCCAACCCACCAAACAGCTACACAGGGTAATTTGGGGAGATTGTAAAGGTAGTTTTCAGGGCAGGAGGGGCAGTTTGTAAATTAAGTGCAGATATTAGGGCAGACTTGATTGAAAAGGTCACATTTCAGCACCTTGGAGGAGATGTGGTTGAAAAAAAGGGCATTTCGGACAGAAGGAGGGCAAATGAACTGAAGTAAGGCCAGGTGTGAGGATTAGCAAGACCACTGTGCTTTACTGAAAGCCCAGGATGAACCAGGAGAGTGACAGGAGAAGTCAAGAGATGGGAGCTAGAGAGATCCTGAGTGCTTCAGAAGCCAATATGAGCCCTTAAGACGTTAGGGCTGAAGAGCCACGTGACCCAGCTTATAGTTTAATAGGATAAGTATAACTGGTGTTTTAATTCTATGTGATAAGCCTGGTTTTTCTAAATGGGATACCATTAAATGGGTGTCTAGGTAGATCATTCATCTACCAATCATTCTTAACCTCTCCTTTTCCTAATTATTTCTCATTTCATGAGAAAATAAAATTAATTAATTACATGTATATAAAATTTAGGATGTATACCTCTTAATCAGAGTGCCTGAATTTTGAAATTTTTCAACTTTCTTTGCTTGTCCATGATAATTTTTTAAAAATCCCATTCCTTTCCCTTACATTAATAAACTTTATTTATTTACTCATTGGTATTATATCCTGCATGATGTGTTTTTTTTGAGGATAATCAAATGCATCACTTAATTCTCAGAACCCAAAATAGTTTTTGGGTCACAGAATGGGTCTATATAAGGTTAAATGAATGTCTATTTATAGATGGGAATTAATGTAAATATGTTCACATAGTAAATTATATTAGAAATCATATAAAAGATTCTGTTCCTGTAAAGACTATAATAAAATACTCTGATGTTACTTAAAACACACACACACACACACACACCAGAGTGCTTTGAGAATTGGCTCTGAAAAATGCTAAATCAATTTTAAATCAACTCTCAGATTTTCTCTGAAAGAGAAAAAAAAACTCAAAAGCAACATTTTAAAAGATTCAATCCTTCTGTAGCAGCATTAGAATACAAAGTGACAGAAAACTTAATATATTCCCCTGAACATATTCTCATATAAAATATTTTGGAAGTTTACAATTCAAAGTCTTACGATAAAAAAAAAAAAAGGTTCATATCCTTGGGATGCTGAGACAGCCTTTCATCCCCATCTGAGAATCCAGGCTCACAGATGTGTCTCACCTCTGTGGAGTCATTTCACAGGTAGGCCACCAGAAGTTTACTCATTCTTATAGGAATCTGTGGATACAGGGGCTCTTTCATGAAACGGAGGGGTTTTTTTTAAAGGCCAGCAGGGTAAATTTGACCCTGAACTTTGGATAGAGAATGATAATAATAAGAACTCTCTGTGGCTTCTCTGCAGACACTATGCTGTTTGGCAATGCTGCCATGGACAACTTCAGTCAAGTGAGGCTGGGCGTGACCTCTTTTTGCTGGAGTAAATGTCTCTGCAGATGCCCTTCTGTCACCTCTCATCACAGATGTGTAACCATGACTGAGGCAGTTCATATATATGTGCTATTCCCTCCACTGTGGCCTTATGGCTTATTGTATAAAAATTTTGCTATCTGTCATTCTAATAAATTCCTCAGAAGAATAACATCCACTAAAGCAAAAGTTTAAAAGCTTTAAGGAGGATCCATTTTCAAGTTATGAGTAACAAATGTGGTGGATGAAATTATGTCTTACTTATTCATTTATTCCCTAAGCAAACACTGTGTAATATTTATTGAGTGACCCCTATATTCCAGTCACTCACACAAAAAAGTTTGAAAATAATAATAGAAAGATAAAGTCTACTCTCATGGGAGATGCTGTCCAAGTGGAGGAACAGAGAATAACAAAAAAAAAGAAAGCAACAGATAATTTGGGGTATTATAATACACATATATATTTGGTAATGCTTTATAGCCCACTTAGTCTTTATTTTTCCCTATATTTCTCATAGCTGCAAAGCATTTTTTATGTTAAATATGGTTCTCCTAATTACACTTACTCTCCCTCAGTTGTCATTGCTTAATGTCATTGCTTTATTCTATATATAATATGTAGGTAAGTATATGTTATGCAATTTAATAATTATAATAATAAATAATATATACAGTAACATACGTTATTTAATATATAATAAATATATAATTATATGTTGTATAATATATTATAATTTTATATATAAATTCTCCTTTTCTTTTGATTCTTTTATTTCAAACAGATTTTCAACAAAACAAAATTTTATTTGCACCTCGGGATAATGTCATTAGTCTAAAATAAACAGATATGGAAATGTATTTGGGGCATAGTATTTATTCCCTAAGTATTTTGCTGTTCTTCTTTACAATTCCATGACACAGTCTGACATTCTAGATCCCTAGTGGTGAACATTTACATTCCAAGGGTTCTTGGTCATTCAGTTTTGTTCATCCTACTTTATAGATAATAGAGCAGTAACTCCAAAGTTGAAACAAACATTTATTTCCTAGAATCTAGACTATCTCTCTCCCTCCCCAAACCCTTCCCATGTAACTTACACAAATATAATTTGGGTCACACCTGATGTCAGATTTAAATAGCATTCTAGGAAAACTTATATGTTTATTGCTAAGTTTACATCAACAAGAAGAGCCTTTGTGATCATGTCCCCCCCACACCAATCAAAATCCCAATCTCCTTCCTAGTTTTTTTCTATTTGAAAAAATAACATATCAGATTTTCACAAAAAATTTGGTAGCTTGCTCAGAATATTTTGAAAAACTTTTTTCTGAATCCTTAACATTTTCCCTACCTGACTTGTCCCATCTGTTTTATTTCTTTCTCTTTTTTTTTTCATTTTTTCTCTTCTCTTTCCATTTCTTCAGAACTCTGAGTGTATCACATGTCTTTGAAATGCCTTATTAGATAATATTCCACTAGCTATTTTCAAATAAACTTTAATAAATGTTCTGAGGTTGGACATTATGATAGAAATTCAGATGGCTAACCAAAAGGCTTAAAAATGCTGGCTTAAAGAAATTTCAGCCAAGTTCTTTGGTGCAGTACCTGTCAGAACCTATGATATACAAATGTATTTTGTGACTCTCTTCGTGAATTTAAGTATTTTGAAAACTCAAAGACATGTCTTTTTATTTTCCTACAAATTATTTTTAACATGGAAATGCTTGTTATAATCACATTATGGTTAAATTGGCAGCATTTTTTCTTAGCAATGCATTTAAAAAGAGTCCACATTACAATCAACAGCAACTTACACTGAATGAAGTACATTAATGGGAAGATTGTACCAAAGTTGAAGCAGTTTTTAACCACAAAATATCTCCTTGAATATGTACCAGCAGAATGTTTTAGTGGGGAAGACTGTATGGAAAACACATTCCAAATCTATTTATTTTAGAGCAATGAAATTTTATCTTGAATTTGGAAAACCTCAAGCTATAAAGATAGGGAAAATGGAGATAGGGAGATTCTTATAATCTTTGATTTTCAAAAAAAAATTTAAAATATTCCAAAGCTTGTTACTCATTTAGAATAGAATTTGACATAAAACCATGAAGAAATAAATCAAAACTCTTTCAGGAGTGATGGTAAGGGGCTCATAGGAGGGATCTCTTAAAATCTCTCTTATTTCTACTAGCAAAAGCACTATCCAATCCCTGCCAACATCATGACAAACAGATGTACAATCATTGAAAAGAGAGTGTTCAGCCACTTTTAACAGC
Organism: Callospermophilus lateralis; assembly: GCF_048772815.1. Classification (NCBI taxonomy): domain Eukaryota; kingdom Metazoa; phylum Chordata; class Mammalia; order Rodentia; family Sciuridae; genus Callospermophilus; species Callospermophilus lateralis. The sequence goes on along the minus strand of NC_135305.1, from coordinate 193,317,499 downwards.
ATGTCCCCACCCTTTCTCTTGTCAATCATCAGCCCTAATCCTTCCTCTCAACCTGCAAGGAAATTCTGGAGCTATAACTAATAAGGAACTCAATTGCCCCGTAGTGAGATACCCAACGAGCAGATTCTAATGAGAGAAGCAAAACTAAAACATTTAGTGAACAAGAATGAAGGATGCAAATACCCCAACAGTGAGGGAGCTTTGCTCTTGTTTTATTTGAGAGCCACTTCCCTAGACCCAGCTGGTGTCTGTCACTATAGAGAATTTCAGAGCTAAGGAAGTCACTTTTGTGGAGCCTATCATCATCCCACTCAATGAACTCATGCATTAGCCAGATTGGAGATGCTGACTCAAGTGCAGGAGAGAGAACTGCCCTGCCTGGTTATCTGACCAGGGACTCAACATGTACTTAATGATGATGCCCAGGACCTTAATAAATAAATGATGCCAGAGGATGTTCAGGGATCTGCACATCCCTGAACAGTTCAGCCTTTGTGATAAAGCACTTGTGGAGGTGCATAACTCCCCAGTGAACGACAGATACACATGTAGCTTTGCAGGTAAAAGCCAGCCTTTTCCTCCATTTTCTTCACATTACATTTGTAAACTTGTCTTTTCAAGATTGGAATAACTGTAACAGCAATCTCAGGGGTAGAATTTTTAACACAGAAAACATAAAAGCCCAGCTAATGACAAAGACAAAAATATATAAAAAACCATGCTTATGGCTAAGACGCATACCTGGGCAATCAGAGCAGAAGAAAAGACAGCGAGGTTGAATCATTTTGTGCATATTTCTTTTTCCTGGGTAGATAGAGTGTCAAACTGATTGTACTGTTATCACTTCACTAGCTCTCCTGAGGCAGGATAATTCTCCAAAAGGGTTTAATTAAATGGTACTTTAAATTAAAAAAAAAATAAGAGAAGATTTAACTGTTTAGCTACGTATTATCCCCCTCTACCCAATTCATCTAAAATGTACAGACCAATACTATGAGAAACCACTTAATGATGTGCCTACTTTGCACACATGAAAGGTGAGCAAGCTCTTTCTGTAGCCTTCTTATCAAAGAAAAAAATTATCCAAGCCACAAATTTGGTGAGGGAGAGACATAAAATGGGTTTATCCAAAGCCAAATTCTCTAATTACAGTGTTCCTTTAACTTGGAATTCCTAGAAAATAAACTTGGGTTAAACACAGCAGTGGTGAAAAAGGACAAAAGTAAAATATTAAGTTCAAAATCTTTTGTTCGGTGTTATTTGTTTGAAAGATATGAAGTGTGCACCTGCTATGTGTAGAATAGGTCCTAGAAATTTGGCAATGAATGACGCACAAAAGTCTGTCCCTCCCTGAAGCTTATGTTTTATTTCTGAAAACCTTATAATAATAAATTTTTCATCTGTCTCAAGTCATTTTCAAGATACAGAGAAAACTAAATCAGATAAAGGTATGCAGAAAAATAGGAATAGAGAGAAGGGTAATTCACATGTATTTATTATAGATGAATGGATGGATGGATAATAGTTAATTTGGTTGGGGAAGTCCTCTCTGATGGAGTGGCATTTTATCAGAGATCTGGAGAAATAAACCAAACAGATAATGGGTAGGGATGGAAGGAGGGAGGGTTAGGGCGCTCTTAGTAAAAGGAATAGTTCATTCTTTTTTTTTTTTTTTTTTTTTTTTACTTTCAATGAGATTAAAAAAAAAAAAAAAAAAAAAAACTGGACATAGCCAGGATTAGAATGGACCACATTCTAGATCAAAGGAGAAAGTGAAGAATGAGAAAGTTTATATAAGGGCATGTAAGTAACAATGGTTTTCTATGAAATCTACATGGAGTATGGAGAACATGAGGAGAAGGAACAGAGAAGAGACAGTTGAAACAAGGGCTCACAGTTTCTAATGACATTTTTAAAACCAGTAAGTGTTGGTAATGAGAAAACTGAGAGTAGTGTACTAGAAAGAGAAAAAAGTGATTCAAGATCAGGCCTCCTGAAATTGGGATGATGGAGGGGTTTTGGTTGTTGATAATGACAGCGTCTAGAATATGGCCATTGGATGGGTGGCTGATGTTAAATAAAAATGAAAGTCACTAGAGGAGAAGAGGTCAAGGAAGAGATAAGCCAGGGTCCTACAGCCACCAAGAATATGTCAGGATTAGAAAAGAATGCAGTGAGTTAAGTGTGGAGAGGTCATTGAAGGACATGGATTGAAGATCCACGAGTTTCATAGATTGGGGTCTTACAGAAGAACGTGCCAGAACAAGGTGAAATGGCAATGAGGAAACTCTCCGGCACCAGCAGGATCCACTCCCCCAAATGGAGGTGGCTATGGGGGATGCAGAATATCTAAATTTGCTTTTTTTTTTTTTTTAATAACAAGATAATGAAACAAAGAATTCAAGAAAATAGGAGGATAAAGGAGATATTGTGTGTGACTCTGAGTTTCAGAGGACCCAGAGTAGGGTTTAGACATGATGTCAGGAAAAGGGGTGATAAAAAAAAAAAAGCTCTGTAAATTAGGCTCTGAGTGTTAACCAGGGAGTCCTGGGGCCCCTTATAGGAATGGGATTAGCAACCAAGGTCAGCTGAGCATTAAAAACAACTGGGATCCTTTTAATGCATATCTAAAAATTTTGTTTTATTTTCCTTCTTAAGGGGTTTGCTATCTGATCAGCATTTTTCTGAATGGCAAACACTCTACAGCATCTACTAACACTGCTCTAACCACTCACTGAAGAGCATCTATTATTTAGACTTGACCTTTTCACCTTCCTGTCACACACAAGAGGCAGGGAGCAAGGGTAGGGAGGGGGAGATTTGTTCAGCAACACACTTCTTTTTTTAATTTCAGCAGTTAAAAAGATCCTCCATCTCTGCGACAAGAACACCGAGTTGGACAGCTGGAATTGTGGTGACAAGGAATGTACGCTAATACTTTTTTCATTTAACCAGAACGAAGTAACCTGAGCCAACTAGAAAGCATTTCTCTTCTCTCTGCTCACATCGCTGAGGAATGTCAAAGGCCTTCGGGGACCAAGGATGCTTTATGCAGAGTGGCCTGGGGAGCCGGAAGCTGCCTATTATTTTCCCAGGTCTAAGCCTCTGAAATGTTTATGCCTTTTCTCAGACTTTCTCCTTTATATTCCAGACATCAAGAGAGAGTCACACCTGCTGCACAATGAATATGGTTAAGGCATCAAATTATCATCACTGGTAGCAAAACGGTTTTATGACATAGGCACTTCAATAAAACTCTCCAGACCAGGAAAGAGTAGCTGTGGGGCCTCGATTTCACTTCCCTGCCCTCCTTCAAATCCTGTTAGACGCTATTTAATATGTCTAGAGTTTTTCTGGCTTATCTTTTTTCTGGTGTATGTGTTATAACTTTTCCAGCTAATTTAGAATTCCCCTTCACATTTGGATTCCTGCCCATTGCAATTTTGTCCTTATCAACTCCCTCAGGATAGCAGCTCAAAGTTTGGTGAGTGCAAAAATATATTGTATGGTTAACACAGACTTAGAGTATGAGCTAAGTACTTAATACACTTTCCACATTATCTTTTTCAATCTTTCTCAAAATTCTGAGTTAAGTAATCATATTGCCTATGTTTTAATACTTGAAGTGACTAAAACACAGAACAGTTATGATCTCAGGATCACATTGTTAGTAAGCAGCAGACACGAAATTTTTACCTGGGTAGTCAGACTTGAGATCACACATATTCATAGTACTGCAATATATTGCCAGGTACTGAATTTGGTGCCCAGGGATGCTGTTGACTAGGATGACTGATGTAATCATGCAGTATGCATGATTCCATAATCCAGTATGGAATTAGGACTTTCTTTATGCTGACAATGTCTCCTTATCCTTTGCCTCCCAAGTGCACCCCCACACACCACGATTTGAGTCTAAAGGGCAACAAATTTAACTCAACATCTGCACTGATTTTCAAAGAAATGTATAGACTGAGAGGAACTCTTCTTGGCAAATCAATTTGCAAGTGTCACAGAAGAACAATTAGCACTACAGAAATAACTTTCTTTAGCCTTTACCCCATCTTTAAGGGGTAAATAGCATCAGGAAACATCCGTGGCCAAAAGATGTGCACTTAGGATCACAGCCAGCGTCTAGAAAAGACAGTGATACCCTAATTTCTTATACAGACAAGGGATGAGAGGAGACTGAGCTAGGTTCAAAAAAGGAAAACATAGCCACTTCAGTTTCAATTCTCAGGATCAAAAAACTCAGCTTTTATTTATCTATCTATGAGGTCAGAAATGGTACGCACTATCTTGGCAAAGATCAGCTTCCCATTAAGAGTGGCATCCTAAAAATAAAAGGCATTGTTTTTGTAATAGAATATATCATCTGTGACACTGCAGCCCTGGAGGCTTGGCTGGAAGACAGGTCAGGTGTGGTTCACCAAGGGATTCTCCTTGATGGTTACACATTATCCCTTCAATAACACAACAGGTTTTCTCATTTAGTTTTGCTTTCTCATCACAGGGATCATGGATTCAATGTACAGACAATATATATGTATAGTTCCTTCATTGATTATCTTCGGTCATCATTAATTTTCTTAAATAAGGTTAGCAAAAGAAAGGAGAAAATAACCACCAAATCAAGAAAACTTCTATCTGGATTCTATGTTAAAATGTAAACAATATTTTTGTTCTAGCTTCAGTGGCTGTACAAAAAGGGGATATAAAATGAGTAAGAAAAAAATTCCCAAACTGTCACATATCTAGAGTCTATGTTAAAATGGAAAAGAATATTTAGTAGCTCACATTATAATTCAGTCATCACCTCTTAAAGCCAGAACAATATGTTACTTTCAGGATGTCAGTGAACACAGTGGTCGGCTAATAAATGTTGTTGGATTTTTACTCCTCCTAAGAGTTCACAAATGTTGCGACACTGCAGAGAAAAGGTGTTCACAGAGAAATAAAATTGCCATTGTCTTTCAATAAGACAACAGGAGAACTGAATGTCCTGTAAAAATTCCATATTTCATCTGTGTGTGCGACTTGTTTGTGGAAGAATCTGGATCTTGGGAGACTTGGGAGCCTGTGGAATGTCTTCATCAGTGTAGTGACGGAGCTCAAAACAGCAAGGAATGCCCATCTAGTGACCAGGTTCACTCAATACCGTGATTATCAGAAGTTTTTCTAATTCTCTAGTTAAGGAAGAAAGGAAGAAAGGAAATAAACAGCATCCATGCATCCATACTAAGTTATGGGATCCACTTTTTTTTTTTTTTTCAGGAAAGTGAGACAAATCTGGTTCCATAACCAACGCAAAATTCAGAACACATGAGGTAATACGGATGACAACAAAAAAGACAAAAGTGAACTCATCACACAGGTGCCACATACTCGATATCTGACCTGGGAAGGGTACAACAGACACCTTTCTAGTTAGAGCAAGGGTTATTGTGCTGGGCCATAGACTATGGGGTAATGTTCTATTCACAGTGATTTTCTGCCTAGTGATAGGAATAACATTACTGCACATGTTGTCTACCCCTCTCTCCCCTGTTGGTAATTGTATCATTCCTCATACATGAAGATGTCACTCACATTCCCCTTAACATCCCTCTGTTCTGACCCCATGGTGATGACATTCTAGGAATCTACTCAGATCTCACAACAGGATCCCTTTTCTCCAGATTTCTGGGTTGTAGCTTAAAGATTAGGTTAGTGCCTTAACAGAGAAAGAAAAAAAAATGTAATGTATATTGTTAGAGCAATTGGCACCATCTCAAATGTCCCAGAGGACTTGACCGTGGAGAACACTGACTCAGAACCCACATAACCTTGCTTCTCCCATTGGCTTACAAGGTCCACAGGTGTTGCAGGATGGCTGCAGGGAGCGACCTAAGTTCCTACTTCACAGCATCAGTGCCAAGTAGGAAGTCCTAGGGCCTCTTTCCTTTCCGGACTTTGCTCTCACGCCTCTTCACAGGCCCAAGAGGCAAGTGAGAAAGAAAATGAGCTTTCATAAGGCAAATTACAAATGAAAAAAACTCCACACATGATATATAACATGGAATATCAGGAAGCACAGAAGAGGAGATTTAACATCTCATTTCATCTGTGGCAGTAGGAGCATATGGCACCAAGTGGTACTTTGTGAACCTCTAAGGTGAAGGCCCATTGTTCTCCCAATCCCCCATGAACTGATATGTGGTTCAGAAGTTCATATGCAGCTCATGTTGCAGATAATTCCACGCTACTTTGACAATTGTCAAACTGGTCTACACTTGGTTCAATGGGGAAAGGTTACTGATAACACACTCTGTTAGGATAGCCTTAGGCCTGAGCCTAAGAAATTCCATTTTTAAAACTCCAGTTTGAAACTTGCAGTTTCACCAGGCACACCCACAGAGCCCTCCAGTATGGTCACAAACAAGTTACTTCCCCTCACCCTGATAAACAGAACGAAGCCCCTGGTAGGCTGCCCTGGCCTGATAAGAGGGAAAGGAGAGAAGATCAGGGTGGAGACCACCAGACCAGATGTTTTTGACCCTAGGGTAAATGATGTCACTGAGAAATCCAGTGGTAGCTGATAAGGATTGAAAGGGGGCCAAAAAGCTCCAAAAGTTAGCATAAATAATAGAGCAAAGGAACAGGGATTCAGCCAGCCAAAATAAGGATGCACTCGAGCTGGAGAGCCTGATGAGGACCTGACATCCCATCACTTGTCATTGTTCCTGAGCCTCTGAGTGATCCCCACTGCTCTCAAACTCTACCACCTCGCCTCCTCTGGACCATGGTGAGAGCTGCAACTCCTCCCTATGACCCCCTCCTCAACCAGTCGTCTGCTCCACGCCAGGAAAATCCTGCCTTGGTTCCGGACCTGATCATTGTGGTCTGAGCGAGTGTGCATCTGCTGGACATAAAGCCTAAGGCTGAAGACTTTTGAACTTAGCCTGCAGGGGAAATGTCTGTCATTAGCCTATCATGATTAAGTGTGTTCGCAGTGCTTAGAATTAATCTAGAATTGTTTGCTGTGAATTGATTATGTCTATTGCAGTGCCGAACATTAAGGATTGTTGTTTTCTTGATTAAGAACCTATAGAGTGAAATTGTACTGAGTAATCTGAGTGAATAAAGCATTGAAAGGGGCAGAAGCACATGGACATTCTTTATTTCTCCCCTCAACTGCATACGTCACAATTTTGCCCCCTCGTGACACACTTTCCTTCTTCTTTTTTTTTTTTTAAAACACACTTACTTTCAAATTCCATAGTTATGGCAGATCCAGTAAAAACATTTCACAGTCTGTGGACTACAACTTGAGCAATGCTGATTTTTTGAGCATGGGATCTGGATCCTCACTGACTCGCCCTCATCTTGGCTTCATTATTTAGTAAGGTTTGTGACATGGGCAATTTAGCTAATCCCTTTGTGCCTCGGTTTCCTTCTGTTTCCTTGCTCTGCACCTTCCAGCCCTTTTCCTTTCTTCTAAGTCCCCATATGTTTCCTCGCTCTTTCCCTTCATTACAAATGCCCTCCTCTGGGTCTCTGTAAAACTATTTCCTTCTCTTTCCTCAGGCCCCAGACGATAGACCATCTCTTCAGAGTGTCCTTCCTGGACCACACTAACTAAATTAAGTCTCCATTATGACCTATTTCCACCCCTTGCTTATTTCTTGTATAGCTCTGATGATGATTCACGCTTAAATCCCGTCTCTAGCTTGGATGCCTGGCATTATGGTACCTATTTAATGAATGCTTATTCATTCTATTTCTATATTAATTTAAAATAAAAATTTCAGGAATCTTCTTTGGACCTCTCCTTTTAGTTATTCTAACTTCTTATCAGCATCAAAGAATTAATTTTCTGATTCCATTATTCATTCAACATTCAACATGGATTGCTTTACATGTAGAGAGAGGGAAGAATGATACTTTGGGCAATTACTTTTAATAACTGAAACATCCATGTATAATGGCACACACGTGCAATCCCAGCAACTCAAGAGGCTTTGCAGGAAGGTAACACCTTCAAGGTCAGCAACTGAGCAAGTATTGTCTCAAAATAAAAAGGACTGGGAATGTAGCTCAGTCGTAAAGCACCTATAGATTGAATTCCCAGTATCAAAAATTAAAAACCAAACAAACAAACAGAAAGGAATAAACAGATAAGCTTTATAAAATGTGACACATTCTGTGAAGACCTGTGTCCAAAAGTCCACCTGGTGTGTAGGTGGGGTGGTGTGTGTGTGTGTGTGTGTGTGTGTGTGTGTGTGTGTGTGTGATTCTCAGAAACTTAAAGAAAAACAGAAGGATCATGAGCTCAAAGCCAGTCTCAGCAATGGTGAGGAGGTTAGCAACTTAGAGAGACCCTGGCTCTAAATAAAATACAAAATAGGACTGGAGATGTGGCTTGGTGGTTGAGTGTCCCTGAGTTCAATCCCCAATACCAAAAAAAGAAAAAGAAAAGAAAGAAAGAAAACAGCCCAAGGAAATTTGTCATGGAAAATTCAAAGAAGGTCACCTATTTGAGGCCTTGAATGAAAAATCTCTTGGCAGACAAGATAGAGATGATGCTCTGGGGGTAGGAGAAAATTAAACTAGGAAACCAGATTCAAAGGTTATAAAATAAATGCGAGATGTTATCCAAATATTAACTGAATTTATTTGGAAAACAAATTATGGGTATTCCTAGATGAATGCTTTCGGTTTTATACATTTTTTTGTTTTGATTTTGATATCACACTTAATGATTAGTAAGGATCACTAGAAAAAAATTATTTAAAAATTTTCACTCAAATTATGTCTTAGCAAAGGGAGCATGTACAATCCAATCAGAATGGCAGCTAGAAGAATACATATCAGAGGAAATTTTATGTTAAAAATAATCATTTTGGTGTCCTTTACTTTGTTAGCCAATAAAGTCTGAATAATCCTTCAGAGCTGTAATCTGATAGATTTTTTTCAAAATTATCCCATCAATATTATCTCATCTAGTCCCCACAAAACCTTTGTGAGATAGGTATTTTCATCTCCATTTCATGCTAAGGCACTTGTCCAAGGGCTCAAGGCTAGTTGGAGACAGATTAGAGAGTAAATCTCAGAACTTCTGTAGTACAGCTTTTGGCAACTAATGCTCAATAAGAAAAATCAGGACTACCATATGTTGTGGGCATAATGTTTGAAATGAGATCAATGTAAAAAGACTGATCAAAAATACATGTCATTTTACTCTAGTGAGATGCTTGCTGAAAGACCAAACTTTAAATATTTGGGTACCATTTTTAGTATAACTTTTTTTTTTTTGCTGAAGCCTACAATAGAGCCCTTAACCCATACGATAATAATGAGTATCTAAATCCAGGGGAGTGGAAATCTGTTTGCCTAGCATCTGTTATGAGGGGTTTGCTGCAGTTTAGGAGAACAACCAGGCAGAAGCACGACTGCCCTGACCACAGGTTTTGGTTGAGTGATGGACATATATTCTCCAAACCAGGACAATGAAGCTACTCCCTCATACCTTTAGTGGAGCTACCAGGTAAGAATATCTGTCTTATTTGGAGATGGGTGGCTCTGAGGGTTATGTCGTCTTAAAGCTTGCAACCAATATGGAGATAAGAGAAGATTCACTAAGAAAGCAAACTCAGGTAAGTCATGTAGGCCGTTTGGTAATAAGAGAAAGAGGACATCCCCACGAGGTGGAAGGCAAAAATTAACCTGGACTAGAAGTTTTCAACATTGGATCCATGATTGTATTAACTGAGAACCCTATAAAAAATTTCAATGTTCAGGCCTTACCAAAACAAATTAAATTAGATCCTCTGGTTCTCATGTTTATGCTCAACATGAAGTAATTTTTTATATTTAAATTTGAATAGTTGCATGTACCTATCACACTATGCTGTATATTAGTAGAGTAGAAGATGAAATTAACTGGAATGGTGTCCTGGGGTCCTCTGGCTTTGGCAGTGGCTCTGTTGCCATGACACATACTGCTCATTCACCTGCTAAGAAATGGAGTCCCTAAGATAGAGGACAATGGAGGGATGATAGACACTGATTTTAGCAAATAGTATTGCATTTAACAAATCTTGGGTTTTTGTTTTTTTTATTTTTTGTTTTTTTAGTTCTCCTGAAGGACTTTAGAATCACCACTCTACTGTTTTACATGTGGGTATGAGAAAGGACAATCCAAATCCTGAAGGTAAAATGGATTTCAAATTGCTATCATCCCAACACAGAGTGCAGATGGGGGTAGGAAATGTATAGTAGGATATTTTTATATAAAATTTTCTCCACTGTATACTCTTTTCACCATCCAGTACATGTAAATAACTTCAAGAGCACAGACATTAGCAAAACATGGCAAACTCATTATAAATGATAAATTTGAGCATTGCCTTTTCTTTGCATTTCACTTAATGAATTAAAAGTCTCTATAATATAATTTTCAATATTGACTCTGCTTAAAAATCCAGCTTGCATAATTCCTGGAAAATTAAAAAGAGGCTGGTCTGAGTCTACAACTTAACAGATATGTCCTTATTATCAACTCACATTTACTGAAGAGCTATTGATGTAGGTGGTGGGTGATCCATCTTCACAGTTTTAATATTTTATTCTTGCTGACCTCTGCCATTTGGTTTGATTGTTATACTCAGATGGAACACCATCCAATGGTTAGAATTCCCATGTTTATAATGTCTCTCTTTTCTGCAGGGTTACTGATGTCCCACCCCAGCTGTCACAGTAACCTCTCTCTCTCTCTCTTAAAAAAATGTGCACAATATTAAGAGTTTCTTTGCCACTGAGCTCCAGTACCATGCTTTAATGCTGACCACCTACCCATCAGCAGAATTTTGAAGATTTCCACATTTACTAGGCAGGATACTAATACACCATTTAATTTGCAACATTATGCCTAAAGCCCCAAACATTCCATAGTCATCTTTAATGCTAAAAGGCTTTGATTACTTCGGGGAACATTGCCCACTCCTATCCTACCCTTTTCAAACAGCAAAGCCTAGGATTTCATTTCCTGCAAACAGGCACTCAGAAACCAGAGAGATGACTATCAAAAGTGCATTCTTTTAAATGACAAGATGCTTTCCAAAGGGATCCCTCAAGGCTCAATTACTTGCCACTTCTTTGCTTGGTTTCATGTGTTAGCATTCCTTCCCAGTTTCTAGCACAAATCACAAGGACCTAAACCACTGATAACAGTCTGCAAACAGGGAAAGTAGTCATTACCATTTCTTTATCCAACACCAAGCTCTTTCCCACAAGGTCTGGAGGGCAAGTCTGACTTTTGCCTCCCTTCTACATCTTTTAATTATTTCAATTTGTTCAATTTCCATTCACTTTCTTTTGCTAAATCACATTTATTCAGCACATACGTACAGCCAGGAGGTTAAGGAAAATACACAGCTGGTATTATTTGGTTAAATTTTCTTTTATGGGGATTATCCTTGGTGTGACCAAACAGTGTTCCTTAACCCTTTTTATTGTCCCAGTTTCAGAAGCTGCTTTCCTCCAGAGTAACAGTGCTGAGGATTCACTGAATGGCAGCCAACTGGTGGGTTCTAGATGCGAAAACCAACAGAAGCAATTCAAAATTAGCACACAAGGGGACCAGGACATTACCACCCAGGTGTGTGACCTCCAAATAAGAACTTCAATATGAGAAACCCCAGGCACTAATCCTGAAAGTATTTCCAAACATCTTGCTTTATGGAATTCAAAAGGCTGAGAAATGTATTTGTGCCAATATATTGGAATTTCCTCTGCTAATTGCTGAATTTTTAAATTTAGGTTTACTAATGCATAACACAAAATAGAAAGATCTAACAAAATTGAGCACTGACTGTTTTCCCAGTGCAGTTCTAATGGCATCAAGTGCATTTTTTTTTCACTGAATTGTCTCAGTAAGGATATTAGGTAGGTTTCATTATCAATTCCACTTTGTAGATGAGTGAGCATAAAGACAATTTTTTTTGTCCATTCATCTTTTTCTTGTCTTTTTTTCTCATTGTTTCTTGACTCCCCTCCACCCCAAATGGTAATTCTGGGCAGAGTAGACATCTCAATTAATGTTTTTTCTTTTCCTATCCCAGAAGAAAGATGATCGTGGTCTCCTAGAGACATTTATTATTAGGGGAACAACAGTAAAATTGAGTGGGAGACACAGAAAACCAGTACATGAAAAACCTTGCAATTAAAAAAAAATCAAGTGAAATTCTTTTGGTGCTTATTGGTTCAAAGAGACCTTGGGAGTTTGTCTCCCAATAAGATCAAGATTTTAATTTTTGATTTTTTATTTTGTCCTCTTTATCAGAAAGGGAAAATGATGACACTTTAGCTGGTCTATCTCGTTATAAAAAAATACAGCCAATAATTCTTCCTTTAAAACTTTTAAAACGAAAGCAATATTTTGGCAAACTTTCATAACTTAACTGCGGAGGCATTTATATTTGCATAATAGTGGTGGTGTTCTGACTCATTGAAAGCTTACATGGGCTTCTAGGTTCTCCTCTCCTTAGCTAGGTGCTTTTTAAAATTTTATGTGTTCGTTTAGTTATACATGTCAGTAGAGTCTATTTTGACATATTTATACAAACATGGAGTATATCTTATGCTAATTACGAACCTAGTCTTGTGGATGTACCTAATGGTGAGATTCACTGTGGTGTATTCAGATATGTACAGAGGAAAGTTACGTTATATTCATTCCACGGTCTTTCCTTTTCCTGTCTGCCCCCCACCCACTTCCCTTTATTCCCTTTTGTTTAATACACTGAACTTCTATTCCTCCCCCGTCCCTGCTTCTTCTGGGCAGGATACTAATACACCATTTATTGTATTAGTATATGTCTGATTCCACATATCAGACAGAACATCTGAACTTTAGTTTTTTGGGGGGTTTGGCTTATTTCACTTAGCATGATAGTCTCCAGATCCTTCCATTTACTGACTAATGTCATAACATCATTCTTCATTGTTAGCCCAGTGCTTTTTTTGCCTCTGATTATTATTCCTTGATCTAGAAGACTTTGAATGTGCTCATCCACTAGAACATTGGCATATGCTAGCTACTCAAAAGATGTTCAAAGTATTTATAAGTGAAGGAAGGAAGGAAGGAATCTTTTAAAGGTGAGGCAGATATGATAGAAGAATTTATTAAGACCTTTTTGTGCATGGAACTGATTAAAGTACTGCCTGGTTCTCTAAGTTCTGGGTTGGGCAGATTTGCTAGTTTGATTTCCTCTTTTCTTTGGGGTGTCATCACTACCTTCACTTGGGACCTTTCCTGAAAAACCTACATCAAATGTAAAGCCTTTCTTGACCTTCAGAAATCACAATTACCTGTGCCAGTCCCTGCCTCCCTTTAGCACAACACCTACACAGTTATACACATACTCTGATATTTACACACACACATGCACACACACACATGCACACACACAACTAATAGCATCACGGTTATATTTTAATATGGTTATATGGGCATCTCAGTTCCCTGAGAGCAGGGATCACATTTGCTCACTCAGTAATGTGTGTGTGTATGTGTGTGTGTCTGTGTGTGTTTCCAACATAATTTTACAGATAGATATTTGAGTGTGATTCTGGTGAACAGACTGGCCTGACCTGTCAAGAACAACTTTAGCTTTCTAAACATGGGGGATTGTTCAGATTGGCAAAACCAATCAAATAGCTCTGCTTGCGTTTCAAAGATGAACTATTTATCACCTTGTACCTTCCTTCTCCCTGCCTACTTTCACTCCCAAGCCTTCTAAGAAAAGCCTATAAATCCACCATCACTGAGCACATGGACCTACCAATCCTAAAAGACTAAGCATGTTGGAATGTTCTTAGCCTGGACAGCAAGAACACAGGCATGAGTGAACATGTATGTCAGAGAAGATGCTTTGATTCCATATGAGAAACCATTGATATTTTCATAACCTGAAAGTCACAACATCTGAGGAATACTGACCCGGCTCGTTGCTGGAGCTCTGTGCAAACAAAGGTAACATAAAAACAAAATCATATAAACAGCATCAGCAATCATGACATTCGGACATTTTTATAGCTGTCTTTTAAAATGTCAGCTCCTTCTGACAGCTGGATCCAGCCACTGGAGGTAAGAAATGTTTCTATTTGTGCATCCCTCTAGCCTTTGCCACATAGGACAACTTCAAACAGCTATCAGTAAACAGCATTCTTTTCACTCCAGCCCAGTCTGAATTCTAATCAAGGTCTTTTAAATGCCATTGAACAAATCTATATACTATGGATTGTTTCTTGTATGCCTCTGGCCAAATGCTATTCATTGGGTCATTTATTATTTTTAGAAAATCAAAACAATCCACACTAATAGTATAAATTATAGCACATCTAGAAGCAGGATCCAGGCATTCTTGTTGATTTAATAATAGAACTGAAAGAAGTGTTTAATTATTGCTCCTCTGGTGATTTATCAGACACTCTAAATGTAGGAGTCATACAATGGGAAGAGCCAGGTTTATATCACCATTACCAAATAGAAACAGTCTGAACTGAATCTCAAAGGCCCAGTACTAAAATCCAACGGATAAACATGGTTGAGCCCAATGAAAATTAAAATACAGAAATTAAAAGTCCAACAGATTATCCAAAGCAATAAATTTACCAAGAAAGGAATCCCACAACAGATCATCTGGCATGTAAATAGATGCCCAATCTTTATAGCACTTTCTGCTGTGTTCAAATAAATGTTAAGCCACAAGATGCAGGATATTATGATTATAACCTCAACCAGGTCCAAAGGCTCAGAAGGGCCAACTGATACCAATAAACAAAGTCATAATCTATTTGCCCTCTCTGGAGAAAAAGTCCATCAGGAAAATGAGGAGACAATAGCAGACAACTTGGCTACTGAGGTTCTTTAAGTCTATAGACAAGTCAATTAAAAAGACTTCCCAGAACTACATGTCATCAGGCCTGTCTGTCTGTCATGTTCTGAATATATGAAAGGGAAACCACAAAGCCATTTCTTGGGGCTATTTGTTAGAGAAACATTATTTTAGGCTTCAGGAAAATGACATCCAAAAGAAAAGCTGATGTCTGCATTGTATCTTCAGATTAATTGAGCCAGATCCTTGGAGAATTGGAACAGAAGTTTCAGACACAGCTGTTTCTTTACTAAGAAAAGTTTAACTGTAAACCAGGGCTGGAATTAGAAAGTATGATAAAAAAGGTGGACTTTAAATGTCCTCCCTATCACCATTTTAGGACCTCCTTACTAGACAGAAAGAAGAATTTCAGCTGCATTCATTTAAGGTCTAATAATCCATTCAACATTTCTCTTTCTTAGTTCTGGACTCCGGACCATTTTCCCACCAGATTATCCTATAATCATTCCTTCTTTCCTTGATGCTAACCCATTACTGAGACAGACTGAAAGGCAAATGCAATGTTCCCTTAACTATTCCTACTTCTTCCTGTGCATTGTTCCCTGCTCCCCCTTACCCAGTGTGTGTTGGGGGAGACAGGGTTAAGGATGGATGATCTGGGAATGGGGACCAGGGCTTAAAATAATTTCACTGAAAACAAAAACTCATAAAATTGGGTGTGTCACAGATTCAGTAAACCTAAAATAATCTCATAATGTTTTGTTCTATTTAAAATTAAAATGAAGGATTTTTTT
Organism: Callospermophilus lateralis; assembly: GCF_048772815.1. Lineage (NCBI taxonomy): Eukaryota > Metazoa > Chordata > Mammalia > Rodentia > Sciuridae > Callospermophilus > Callospermophilus lateralis. Next base: position 193,301,826 of record NC_135305.1, on the reverse strand, counting down.
AACAACTATTTAGGGACTCCCATTTTCCAACAGTGATGTGAAAAATAAATATTTATTGATACAAGGAACACAAATCTGCTCCTAGCCTTCTTGGATGAACACAGACCAACCTGTTGCACTTTTAACTTTCCACAGCTCAGTAAGGGCAATTCCATCTTCCCAGGCAATCAGGCCAAGTCCAGATGGCATTTGCTCATCTACAACTGCTTTAGCTCTGCTACACAGAGCTTGGGGGACTTTTCCACCAAATGATGCAACGCTGGTGTCATTTCTAGCTTCTAATGGCAGATGACTTCAGGCTGCAACTTCTTCTTTCTGCTAGAAAGCTAACTGACCTGATGGCCTCTTAAGAATCCCCATCAATATACAAGGGGGATATTTTGCAATTCTCTAATGCAGGGTTTGAAAGTTTGAAGGCTCAATGAGTTGAATGAACAAAGTTTTCTCTGTGTATAAAAGAAGGAAGCAGCGATAATTCACTTATTTCCATCAAGTTAAAATCTCAGTCATTGTTTTAGGGACATTTGAACATATCCACCTCAATATTTCCTTTCATTTATTGGCTTAGAACAGAGGAAGAAAGCATAATAAAATAAAGTGCACTATTGTCCTTCCTGATTAGTAATAATCTAGTTGTAGAGAAAGTGAATTACTGTCTTTTATTTTTCTAGTTGCATCAAAATATTTGATTAAGCATGAGGGGATATTTGCCTCTTTTTAAAAATGAACCTTACGTTTTATTTTAAGAGTGATATATGCTCTTTACAGGGAGAACAAGGGAACTGCAGAAAGACAGAAAGCAACCAAGAACAATTTTATTCTCATCAAAAAATATATAGTCAGCTTAAAAATGTATACATACTTTGCATTTACTAAGCATTGATTTTTATATACAAAATATCACTTATTGTGTTTCCTTGATACTAAAGGTACTAAATATAAATAGTAGAAAATGAGTAAAAGAAAAATAAACTATCTGTGAAACAGTATTATTATTTTGGAATATTTCCTTTCCATGATAGGTTAAATGTCCTCTGTTTTATTTCTTTTCTCTGTATGTCTGTCTGTCTTCCTTCATGTCTCTGTCTCTCTCTCCTATACATATACACATTCACTCTGCATATTACTTTCTTAAAATATCAAAAGTGTTTTCAGGCCACTAAATACTTTTCTTGAATATAAGTTGATATGAAAATCATAATACTTGAAGTCTATACATTATCTTAATTAGATAAAACCATTTTTCTGTTAATTATGAGTATTGATTTTTAAATTTATATTACCAAGTTTTTTTGACAAAATGGAGAACTATATAAATTGTTAAAGTATGCTCAAGTCTCTCCACATATAATGTAGACAGAAATCCCTCCTTATCTACGGGGATGCACTTCAAGACCCACAGTGGATGCCTGAAACCACACATGGTTCTCAACTGAATGTAAACTATTTTCTCCTATACATGGATATCTATGATAAAATTTAATTTATAAGTTAGGGACAGAAAGATATTAACAATAATTGGTAACAGAATAGAATGATCTTACAATATGCTGTAATAAAAATTATGTGAAAGCAGTCTCTCTTTCTTAAAAGCATCAAGAAAATATTAATATTTTCAGATCACCGTTGACCAACGGTAACTGAAACTATGAACAGCAAACCTATGAATGACAGCACTCTAATAAATAAATAAATTTATTTTTTTCGTACTAAAGCTTGAACCTAGGGGCACTTAACCACTGAGTCACATCCCTAGCCCTTTTTATTGTTTACTTTGAGACGTGGTCTCTCTAAGTTGCTACAGATTCATAAAGTTGTTGAGATTGGACTGGAACTTGTGATCCTCCTGCCTTAGCCTCCTGAGCCACTGGGATTATAGGCATGTGCCACCATGCCCAGTGAGGCTACCATATGTAACTCAGGAATTATTTACACATTTTTTACCTAGACTAGTCACACATGCACATATTTATAGTCTTTTTTCTTTTTTATTATTTCCATGCATCATCAAACATAATTATATTTACTACATATTTACCCCACTGTTAGCTATCTGAGCTGCCAATTAGTACATTTATGATCATTTCTAAATTTTTAGATAAAGAAATGGGCAAAAAAAAGTATTCAACATCTCTAGCAATTACAGAAATGCAAATCAAAACTACTCTAAGATTTCATTTCATTCCCAACAGAATGGCAATCATCAAGAGGATGTTGGCAAGGATGTGGTGAAAAAAGTTATACTCATACATTGTTGATGGGACTGCAAATTGATGCAACCACTATGGAAAGCAGTATAGAGATTCCTCAGAAAACTGGGAATGGAACCAACACTTGACCCAGGAATCCCACTCCTTGGTTTATACCCAAAGGACTTATAATCAGCATACTGTAGTGATGCAGCCACATCAATGTTTATAGCAGCTCAATTCACAATAGTTAAACTATGGAACCAACCTAGGTGTCCCTCAATAGATGAATGGATAAAGAAAATGTGGTATATATACTCAATGGAATATTACTCAACTTTAAAGAAGGGTGAAATTATGGCATTTGCCAGTAAATGGTTGGAGTTGGAGAGTATCTTGCGAAGCGAAATAAACCAATTCCACAAAACCAAAGGCCGAATGTTTTCTCTAATATGTGGATGCTAATTCATAATAAGGTGGGGGGCACTAGGGAGGAATAGTGTTGCTTTAGATTAGGTAGAGGGAAGTGAAGGGAGGGGAAGGGATGTGGGGAGAGGAAAGATAGTAGAATGAAACAGACATTATTACTGTATTTATATATGTGACTACATGACTAACATGTTTCTGCAACATGTACACTCATAAAAATGAGAAATTATATTCCATTATATATGATACATCAAAGTGCATAAATGCATTCTACTTTCATGTATAACTAATTAAAGCAAATACATTTTTTAAAAAGTCATCAAAAAGTGACACAGTCCTGTGATAGAGGAATAAAAGAATGGAGGTTGCTGAATGCAATTTTACTTGGGTTATAGAAGTTGGTTTGCCTGTAGGGCTGGTTAGGAAGCTCTTAGCCAGAGAGATGCCACCATGCTTCTAGTTCTCTGTACAGTTGGATCTGGAGGCTTCTTTCATTAGGAGCCTGAGTTCTTCTTTATTCCTCAAGTCCATCAATACAGATCTATATTACAGGATAAATTACATTTGTGTGACACTAATAATGCATTTATCATATCACCCAAGAAATCCTATTTCTAAATGACTTTTTTTAAAAAAAATGAGTTGTTATATGATCTGTTCTAAATTTACATGCTTATTATGTTGGTGAATATTATTAAAGCTGAAGGTTGGTTTTATTTTCCTTTTATTATCTATTATTTTAAAATTAGAATATGTGACTTTTGTTCCAATTAAAATAACCCCCCAAAAAAAGTGAATGAAGTCATCTAAGTCAAATGAGAGGCTTCCAGATATTACTGAGTAAATTGGTGAGAACCAGCCTCCACTTATAAAGTCTCAGTGAGTACACAGGACTCAAGAACATTAGGAAAGTCTACAGAAATATTGGGTTCAAGAAGCTGTGAAATAAAATATGATAGCATGTGTGAAGCAGAAATTGAGGACATTAGCAGCTAAATTAAGTTGATTTATTTTTCCCATTCAGGAAGAGAGGAATTACAGTAGCACTGCATATTTAAAGACAGAAGTAAAAGGGGAAAGAGTTGAAAGGAAGCCATGGCCAGAGACACAGCACCCTCAGGAGACCCTAGGGAATGGCAAGTGGGCGCTGCATGAGGAAGTCCACCTTTCCTAAGAGAACCAGTGGATGGAGAGAATATGTAACAATTAACATAAGGAAACACGGATGCCTTTTTGTTCCACACTGGCTGCATTTAGATGTAACATTGTTTTCTCCAGCTTTATCCTAGAAGATCCAGAGGTTGATCACCAATTATCAGAAGGTACGATTTTCTTTTTCTCCTATGATAAGGAGAGGGGAAATAATCCATTTCTACATTATTTCAACAATGGAAAAATGCTCTATTATACTACACTCCCTACACTGAATGGCAATGTCTTAAAAAAAATAGTAATGTACTAATATAACCTTTTCTAATTTTTTACATTCTAAATATGAAAAGGCAACATTTACTGTTAAATTTATACATTTTGCTTTCAGAAAATTTTCTTACAAATATTATTGGGCTTTTCCAAAATTTGTGTGTCAGAAATTGTAATTTAATGTGATAATTTTCATACCTATAAGGAGATGCTATTAGAATATCTTGGTATGGTTAGCATTGGAACCCAGTGTCACTCCTTAACATAACATAAAAAAATCATTTTATGTGCTCTTCTATCTCAGCCCTTGTGAAGTCAGTTTTCATTAATTAGATCTCATCTTTGCATTGAGCTCTTAAAAACTGAGACAAAGGAGGACTGTGTGAGCCATTGCAATCCAAGCTCCTCAAATTATTTTAGGCATCAGTGACTTCATGAACTCATTATGCCAGCAGAACTTTGGAAGAAGGAATATGTCTACAATCCCAATATTTCAAGCTATGGGAAAATGGAAAAAGCATAAAAGGAATATGCACCTGAAGCTTTAAAAGCCTGTGCTCAGAGAAGTTTAATTTATTATTCTAATGACTTTCACAGCATGAGACTCTCACCAGGAAACACACTTCTATGCATCTAATAAGGCAGCAGGGACTGGGTTATTCCTGAAGGACTCTCGTGGCTGTTTCCAAAGCATCTTTTTATAGATGGGAAAATATAAAGTATGTTAAAAAAAAGGCTCAAGACTGATGCTATCTACTCTGTTTTGCTGCTAGGTACCTTCACATATATTTCTCAGAAATGAAGACGATTTTAACCAGGATGCTCCAATTAAAATATTTGGGTTGTTTCTTCCAAATACTTATCCATATTTTACTCTGGAGGCATGAAAACCCCTAGATAAAACATTATGTTTAGGATAAACAACCTGTTATGCTGTGCTTAGTTATAAAATATAACTGGGGGGCTGGGGATGTAGCCAAGTAGTACACTGTTTGCCTAGCATATGCAAAGCCCTGGGTTTGATCACCAGCATAGAAACATGCATGCATACACACACACACACACACACATACACATACACATACACACAAAGAAATGTACTGGAGTTGGGCACAAGTAGGCCTCTTAAAGTCATCATGATACCACTTTTCATGCATCCCACAACTTCTGCAGTTTGCTGCCATTCTTTCTCTATAATTATATGTTTATGAACATTCATCTGTAAATTTATTTTTTTAACCTAACATGATTATTCTATGTGCATTGTTTTGCAAGTTTTTTTCAACTAATGGTATATTTGAGATTTTACAATGTCAATGTATGTAGTTGTTCCATATTTAATCACTTTTTCCTACATTGGGTATCTATGGGTTTCTAACATGTCTGCAATGAATATTCATATATATTCATATATATTCAAATACCTATATTTTTGTACATGTGCACATGCTTTCTACAAGTGAAAATGTTGCACGTATGGTATGTGAATTTTAAAATCTATGGATATTTCCCAATGGGAATACAAATTTTTTTCTGATCACACTTGAGTATATGAGCGTAAACTTTTCACATTTGTGACTCTGAGTGATATTGAATTTTAATCAAATTTTATAACAAAAATGACATGATTTTTGCTTTAATTCAAATTAAATTAACTTTGCAGTAATATGTGAATCTTTTCACTACATAGTGAATCCTCAAACATTCTTTTTATGTTTTGAAGCTTCAGAAAGCCCTGGGTCAGAGGGTCTCTGTGGGTATTATATTACACAGCAATCAGGTCTTGCTAATCTCTTTGCAATTATTTGCAGTAAAGATACTTGTCCACAAAGTAGGCAAACCCAAATAAGAAATAATCAATTCCCAATTCTTTATAGGCTTATTTCTGCCCAAATGTATTTATTATAAATTACATGTGGGTGTCCCAGGCTTTCTGAATAACACAGTAAGTATCCTGAGTGAATATAATGAGACACTTTTCAGATTTAGGCCAAAGAATGAGAAGAGGCCAAGTTCAACCCCAAAAGCCCTAGAGGTAAGGATTAAAGTCAAAATTGAACACTGAAGCCATTATCCGATGTTCGGGACAGATTCCCATTCAGCCAAGGAAGCCTTGGGGGCTGAGAAGCAAAGAAAAATTTCTACATGACTCAAAATACCAAAGGCAAGGGAATTGCTTAGTTATATTATGGTATACAGTAGGATCTCAATACATGTGGGAAAAGAGAGAAGGTAGAATGACATCCCAAATGGGACTAAAACCAGAGGAACAAAGAACTGCAACACAGTGTCATTGAGTTTTATCAGGGAGTGGATTCTAAGTTGGTATTAAATTAGGTCAAGCATCATTGAAATTACACTTCAAAATACCTTAACCTACTTGTGCAAGACACTACACGTAATTCGATCTAGAAAGAAGGCTGTAGTAGTTTAAAAGAAGCCTTGTAAATTAAATGGTGATCACACTTTCTTATGTTCCTCTTTCTACACTGGACGTTTTATATATATATATATATATATATATATATATATATATATATATATATATATAAAACCCCATCTGAACTGCATTTTTTATTTAATTTCCAAACCAAATAATACCCATCACTTCTTGAGTGCATTTTCTCATTTGGTCCTTCCAGCAGCTCACAGCAATAAGTACAAGCATTAACACTTAATTCACAGGAGAGAAAAAGAGGGTCTCTGGCCACAGTGAAGGCATCAGGTATCTGAACACATGCACACTCTCACTGACAAACACACACAACTTTCCCCGCAGATATTATTTCCTATGTAAACTTCAGACTAATCACTAGAATATGTACAAATCACCAACTTTTTAAAGAGAAGGAGTCCCTGAGAAATCATGGCTCATTTAACAATTAGATGGGCTGTGCTATTGTGCTATTTTCATATTGGCAGGATGGTGAGGACAATCATATGCACTTATTTAATAGAATGAAAGTCACTAAGATCCCTTTTTGGCTAGTCCTGACAAGTAGAAGGAAGTAAACCAGGCTTTCTCAAACTAAAAGATATTATTATTTCTTCACAGGGTTTGTTGGCCCAATAAACTGCCTTAAGAAAATATTCTCTTCAGGGATTATTATAATCTAATTGCTTGACGACTGGGTACCACGGAATTTACCACTAGGTCAACAAAACATAGAGTAAAAGTATTTTCCCATCACTACTAATTAAGAGGTTGTGAAACCACAGCACACAGTAGTCATTCAAAAAAAAAAAAAAAAAAAGACAATGCCACAAAGGTGAGAGAAACTATTCGCAGGAGACCTGCTTCTCAAAAGGCATCTTAAACACCTTCCATGTCTGCATTCAGCATTATCTGCTAACTCAACTTGCCCTGGCTCTATTCTGTCAGCATGGTGCCCTTGATGCTGTACCTCTTGGAGAGTTGACCAATGATCTTTACAAAGGCAGAGGTGACCACGATCACAGATTTCTTTAGTACTTTCTCATTTGTAAGGTTCAAAATGAAGCTGTACGACAGGCAAAATTTAATAATTGTGACATAAATCAAAAAGAGGCTAACAAAGAGTGGGAGTGGGGACTATTGGCTGGAAGGGGGGGTGTGAGAACTTTCTAGAGAAACAGAATCTTGATTGGAGTTGTCATCACACTCTATCTCTTTCAGAAGTCATTGAACCACATATGGAAGATTTGTGCTTCTGGTTTTAAATAGATTTTCCATTATGATTTCTTTGGTGGGGGCAAGAAGTTGTCTTGCACTCAAAGCTTTCCCTTTAATTTCAGAAGGAGAGGCACACACTGTGGACTCACTGGTATTTTAGAAGACTAAACATTGCCATAGTGCATATAGAATTTGAGAGAATGACAAATATATTGCTGTGCATCCTGACTGAACAAGTATCATCAGAAAATGGCTAGGTCGGTCTTTCTTTCTTTCTTTCTTTCCTTTTTAGTTGCACATATATTCTCATAAGTCATCTTGTTTAGTTAAAAGAGAAATGTGTTAGAAAACTCCAAGATACTAAAAATTGTCAATTACCCCAAGAACTTCTGAAGTTCAATAATGAAAATGGGAATTCAGCAGTAGGTCAGATGAGGTATATGTTCCAGAAATTTGTTTTTGTTTTTTTTCTGGAATTACCTTTCTTTAACCAAACCACATATTTTATAAGTTTATTATGAAAGCTGATTATTAAGGAGGTATAGATAGAGTAAAAGGGGTACATTAGATGCAAATTTTTAATTGAACTCCACTAATAAAGAATACCAGTGACATATCCCCTATTACATGCCAGGCATCATGACAGCATCAGCTAGAAAGACAGGTGGGATCACCTGGCTCCTTATTCAGAGAACACACAGTGCAAAAACCCATGTGATTAAGTGAGTAATTACAACACAGCATGAAGAATCAGACAGTGCTGAGTGCTGGAATAGATAGGAGTAGGGTCTCAGGAACTCTGCTTAGATCCTGCTTGCTATTTACCAGATTTACACTCTTGGACAAATTGCTAAAATGCCTTGCGCCCCAATTTCCCATCAGAAAACGGAATTGTAAGGGCTAAGAAAGGTATTGCATTTCAAGTTCTAAGAGCACAGTTTGAATCAGAGTAAGTGCTAGGTAAGTAAATCAGATGGCCCCCAAAGGCTAGTGTAAATGGTCAACACCAAGTTGTCTGAATAAGCACCATTCGAGCAAGAGAACCCCATCTTGGTTATCATCTACTCTACCAGATGTAGACAAATGCATTGCATTTACAGAGTCCGACATCATTATTGGTAGTATCAACCACCTCCTGTATTAACTCCATGAAGTCTCTGAAAACATGACTCAATATATAATGTATGTGTGTGCATGCACACATGAAAAGAATATAAATATTCAAGTATATATAAGTGTGTGTGAGAGAGACAGACTATGAGATCATAAGCAACAAGAATACAGTCTACTTAAAAGTTATATTTTGGGTTGCAGAGCACCTTACCTGGTAGGTGTGAGGCCCTGGGTTCAATTCCCAGCACTTCCCCCACCAGAAAAAAACAAAAGAGTTATATTTCCTATTCCAAATGAACTAAATTATATTTCAACATGTATATGTGTATAAATACTTGTGAAAATTAACATGTACATATGAAATCATGTTTACTTTTTTGCCCACGTATGTGCAAAGAGAGAGGAGAACAAGCCAATGTTCAAATATGTGGGTATCTGAAAAGATGGTGGAGTTTGGACAAAAACACATGGAAATGTAGAAAATATCAATGATCAATCAATAAACTGTAAAAGAAAATTTAAGGACTGTTTCATTAAAAAAAAAAAAAAAGCTACCATTAAATGAAAATCAGAAAGGAAAACAGAACAACCAACAAAACAAAAAGAAGACAAAATGAAAGCTCCCCTCGCTGTTCCTGGAAGATTGGAAGAACTGCTGGCCAAGCCCCTGGATCTGATCCTAATTGGTGCCAGCTGATGCAATTCCCAGTGTTGTAGAGTCCTGATGAGGAGCACGTCCACTGAGAAACGAGTACCCTGCACTTGTTTATCAATGACATTTTGCTAAAAAGAAACTGCGTGTGTATTAAAATACAAGTGTTGATCTCTTTTTTTCCCTGGTTTATAAATGTATAACTCTTAGAAGACTAGATGCCCTTCGGTAGCAACTTTCAAGCGTTATTTAATTATGTTGTTTTAAAACATTATTGGCTGTTTGTGGTTTTTAAACTCGTGAATATTAGAATCCACATTAGCAAAATCATCAAATGAAAAATACATAACTATTTGATTTGCTATGTAGATATTTCATGATGAATAATTAAAATATTCCCACCAGACTCTTGGTTCCAGATAGCAGAATGAAGCATGATTGCAAAATCCTCCTTCTCACAATCTTCAATTATAAGTAAGTGAAAGAACGGCAAAAATGCCCTGCTTCAGTCACGTAAAGAAAGGTGGCCAGTTAAGAAATTAATGCTTTTAAGACTCTCTATTCCTTAATCGATACACTAAAAGCACAGAGTTCAAGTGCAGTGTCAATGCTAAAGTGATCCTTAATAAGGACATATGCTTCCTTCATATACTTTATACACATATCTACTTAACATACACACACACACACACACACACACACACACACACACACACATACACACTACCATCAATGCAACTGGGAAATACAAACCATTCTCATCATAATCAAGGTCATAATAAGACTGTGATGTAATTTTATACTGCTCTGTAGGTGTCAGATAATGCAATGAGATTTAAAAAAGAAAAAGTTATAAAAACAGAATAGTAAGAGATATACTCATCATTAATCTTAGGTGATATGCCTAAGGACATCCAAGAATTTTAAATCCAAAACAATTAAAATATATTAGGAATCCTAAGATAATTCAACATGAGAGTGATGTAGAAAATTATCATTTACATGTAGAAAAATAATGGATAGACTAATTTTTGATAGTAAGGAAAAATATAAAGGATTAAATATTAGTCTAAAAGAAATTCATATCACTTGTGGAAAGAAAATTTAAAATTCTAGCAAATACCAAGGAAATATTTTAATGAAAAACTAGATACACCAAGAACTATAAAAAGAAGTAAATGAAACAGGAAAAAAAAAAGAATTTAGAAATATACCAAAAACATAAAAGATTTAAATTTGTAGTCCAACTAAATTTCTAACTGGTACAAAAAGAGAAAGTATTTGATAATTAGTGTTGGTACTACAGGTCCAGTTTATACATATAAACATATATGAATGTATATGTGAGTCTTTGTGTATGTGTGTAGATAGATGTATTTGTGTACATATGCATATGTTTGTGTATTTCCTTACACTCACTAGAATATAAAAATAAATGCAAAGTGGTTAGAAGAAATCATGGTTGAACTTATTCATCCTCCGAACAGGAGACTATTTTAAGGCACATTAAAACCTAGAAGAATTAATTGAAAGAAAAAAATAGATTTTATCACTCATATATTTATACATTTATAGGGCAAAAATGTAAATGAAATTAAAATGTAGAAAACAATTGAAGGAAATGTACTTTTTTGAAATTCACTTTTTTGAAAATGTTATTTCAAATACATGTGCAATTATTTTAATCTACAAAAACAAAAAAAAATCAATAAAAGAGCACAAAATAGAAATCTGTAAAAAATACCAAGTTCTGGGGAAAAGAATCTACAAATGATAGATAAATGAACTTTGACCTTCATAACAAAACAATGCAAAACAAAAAGTGAGACTGTATTTTTCAAAGTTAAGCAAAAATGTTTAAGTTCAGTGTTCATAATGCTAGAAAGCTTCTGAAAAAACAGAGTCAATGATACTTGTTAAAGGATAAATATGTGGATTATTTCTTATGAGCAATATAGCAATCTATAATAAAATAACAAGAACCTTAAGGTTCCTTTGATCTACCATTTCAACTCTTAGGAATTTAGGCTGAGAGTAAAACCCTCCAGAGGGTCATCGTTATGCTGGTGCAATGATGTCCATCACGTGTTGTTTGTGTTAGCAGTGAGAGCATCCATCAAGAGAGGGCTGATTAACAGTGTCATCACATCTCCATGTTAAGGAATACAACATTGCTAGTAGAAACAACGAGGTAAAACTGTAGGAAAAAGGCCAGGTGAATAAATAAAAGAAGCAGGGAAGAAATTAAGTAAGCAAGTTGGAAAATGGATAGCTATAATGATAATTTTATATACTAACCTGCAAATACAAATGCGAATAGACATACACATACACACACAATGTCCCCTAGAACAGGCAAGAACACTTAAGAAAAAGAGATTTAGAAATAGGAAACAGGGCACAGGATAGAAGATTGATTTCCTTTCACAGTCTTCCATATTCTTAAATTTTTTTTTATAACACACATATATTTTGCTTTTGTTTTTATTTTGTTTGCTAGTTTTTATAGCGAAAAGCATTATTTCAGTAGCAGATTGTGGATTTTTGTATCTTCTTTACGTCTTTAATATTAAAAAGAAAACATACTATATTTCGTGCTATGATTTGAATTATTTCTCCAAATAATCAATTATCATTCAAAAGAAACCAAGCTACCTCCACTTGCATGATGTTATGACACTTGGGCCAGAACAGACCATAAGCTTTATCTTGGTTCTATCCATCTTTGTGGCCCCCGATACCAGCTGCTAGTTTGTTTGACATGTATAAACTGTTCCATTCAACTTTGCTAAATGAAAACATCTTAAGATTGAATTATCTTTTCTATTACTTTTCATGTGGTAAGCAATTGAAATTCATGATATGTACATGTATTCAGATCTAGAAACATATCTAAATATATTTGTAATCTTTAATATGAACCAATCCTTACCTAATTGGTCATTCAGTTTACAAAAATAAAACAACCAACTGTGTTAACAGGAACAGCCATTCCTTAATTCTTAGTCATAATTTTATCATGACAAAAAATTTTTTTTTCTAAATCTCTTCCTTTAAAATGTTCAAAATGAACCACTAGAATTACATGAATAAATAGGGATTAATTGGATGGATTCACAAGGGAAATTGGAATAATAAGAAGTTCTAAAGGCTATTAAAATTTAAATCATTTGCAACAGTATGTTAATTTGAATTCTTTAACTGAGTGGCCAAGATAAAATGCAGATAGGGAAGTTAGGCACACCCTACAATAGCATTTGCCAAATGTCAGAGCAGGTTGACATTTGGCAAATTAAACCTGGTTTAATGGCCTGGTTTAATATGCATTGAGGGTTAAAAACATGCTGCCGGCCAACTGAACTAGCAAGAGAACTAGTGTGAAAGATCTGTTAGGAAAAAAAAAAAAATTGTCCTGTGCTTACTTCTCCAGCTAATCAACAGGAGCTTCCTAGGGGACCTTCAGGAACCTGTGTGTTTTCTTCTGAATTAATTGGACAAAATGAACCAGGATTGGTTCCTATTCAGGAAATGTTGAGGACAAAATAAACCACTGAGGATCTTTTTGGGGCACAAAGTGAATGTTTTGGGATTGGACTGCGCTCTCAGACTTTACTGGAGTCATCATGAACCAGAACTTCCTGAGCAAGGTGTGAGCTACAGAGGAGAGAGAAGGTATGAGGCTGGAGCCTTTCTGTCTCTTTTTGAGAAGAACCAAAGGGAGGAGATGAGACTCTCACAGAGAATCTGCAGAGTGGATCTCTTCTGAGGGGAGCGAAGGTTAAGAAGGGAACAGAGGGCTGGAGAGTATCATCAGCACCACAGATGTGCTTCCAAACATCCACTGTAGAGGCTGTCAAAGAGCCCAAGAAAGTCCCCAAGAAAAAGAAGGCAAAGCCATCTCAAGATAGACAAGTCAGCCTTCCTTACCTCTCCTCCCTCTTCCCTCTTTCTTTCTCACCCACCAGCACTATGAGAAAGGAGAGTCAGCAGTCTGAGGAGATGAACAGAGAAGATAGTGAAAGAAGCACCATGTGTCCCTCCCTACTTCAAAGAGTTCATCCGGAGGCAGACTTCAGCTGCCAAAGAAACATAAGCTACTTTTTTTTTTTTTTTAAAGATTGATTATTCAATGGAAAGGACACATTCTCATTTCCGAATTGAGCCTCAATGTGCTACTTAAAGTGGATCCTGGATCTCCAAGACCTCACTTAACTTAAAGAGGAAATTAGAGCTCTAATTTTTGGGTTTTTTTTTTGCCAAATGTCACTGGAGGTATTAATGAAAAGTCGGGACTATAGGGCACATTTCCATTATTGTATTATATTTCTTTTTTTAGAAAAATAAGCAGTTATTTGATTCGATTTTTCTTTTTTTTTTTTAAGGAAAGGAATCAAGAGTGAAAAGTTCCCATGGACTTAAGTCTCCCATGAATATGTCGTGCTATAATAAAAGCTGTTGATGAACTGCATAAATTAACTTCCATTTTCTGGAGGCAGACAACAGTGTTTTGTCTGACTAGATGCACCACGAACAATCTAGCATTTTATAGCATTCCTTTTACACATAACCCCACTTGCATATCATTAATATTTTCTGACTTGATTTAAAGTCTTAGAAATGATTTTCCCTGAAATATGTTAGTTCAATGTCCCCTTTGGGGAATTATTTTCAGCTCTAATTAGCTTAATTGACAAGCCAGCCAAGGGATTTGAAACAAGAGGAAAACAAGAATACTAAGAAAAAATAATAATAAGTTTCCAATTTTATTGATAAAGAAACCCTGAGCCTCAGTAAAATGCAGTTTGCCAGAGCCTGGAAAACTCATTCCTTATTTGCTTCATTCCCACCTGATTCAGTATAGTCATGTTCCTTCCTGAAATGTTCTGAATAGGTTATTATGATGAGTACATGCTAAACTTTTTTAAGGCCAGTATCATACTGAATGCTTCACTGCTTCATACAGCTAGATTTTTTTTGTGTGTGTAAAATAACAAGTTTGCATTCTCTGCCTCTTTAAGTGTTTGTTGAAGAAATAGAGTGAACATTTCATTCTGTCCCCGTCCTGTACTCCACCTAAAGTAAAGCACTTGAATTGTAATTCCATTAAAACTCCCCACAGACCAGAGTGCATGGATTTCAAGGGTAAAATCTTTGTCACAGCCTTGGGAACTGCTTGGAATCCACATAATTTACTATTTCCTGCGATTCGTCAAAATGCCATTTTTCCCGAGAGACCATTTTTCCTCTGTATCAGGAACTCATACACCCCAAAGATATTAACTTTAACTAGCAGGAATACACAAAACTGACTCTAATTTAACATGATTGCAAGTGTTTACTTTTATTAAATGAAAATACACAGATCCCTAGACAGGAGGATCTGTTTTAATTTCCTCTGTTTTCCCTATCAATTTTAGTCAGCTTCCTGCATAGAACAAATAGAACCTATTTATTCTGTGTCTTTAAGAATTATAATTCTTACCAATAGTGCATTTACCTACACATGAAAATGTGTCTCTTGAAGAATTCTGATTTACGTCCATCTTCAAACTGCTAGAAAGTTAACGTGAGGCTTTTTAAAATTTCATTTAAACCATTTCAGACCCTACATCGAAAAGAAAATGAAATAAATTGCAGGAATTGGCAATGGTGTTTACAGCTTCCCTATTTTTCCTCTCTCTCATCATCCCCCAGAGTCCTCATATTTCCTTTTGGGGACCAAAGGAATTCCCGACATTCTTGGTGAAACTCCTTTTTCATGTAGCCGAAGGCATTAACTGAAAACCCACCATCAGGCTTTAGGGAACACAAATAGAAGGAAAACCTCAAATCTGGCAAGAACTTGTTTTTCATATCACTTTTAGTTAGAAAGTTCTTGTCAACAGCTATTGAAATGTTATGCTTGCAAGCCAAAGGAATTCTTTTAGGGGATATTTTCTTTGTGCAAGAAGGGCTCAGATCTCACAATGTCACACACATTGACTTTAACAGAAGCTAGGAAATGCCTTAACTAAGTGGTATACGCAGAAGCCTGAAGCATACCCTTAATAGTACTTATTAATAATTTGCAAACTGATGGGCCCATGATAATTCCAGAGTTCTGAACTTGTAAGATTTAATTGCCCTTCCTGGAATTCACAACACAACAGAAATGAACAAAACGAAGGCATAAACTGGAAATAAAACTGTCCATTCCTCTCATTTCCCCATACTCGAAAGCATCCTTTGAGCTGCCTTGGCACAAACATAAAACCCTGAGCCCTCAGTATATGCTAAGTCATCTGCAGAGTTTTATAAACTAGTTTTCTCTCTAGCAACAAGTCAGTAAATAGTCATTTGGATTGAGAATTAATTTATATTAATATGTGCCATCTCTGGGTATGTGAAATATCCTTGCTTCTTGAACATGGCTGTACCCCCTAAACCCAGAGAGCAATGTGGCAAAAAGGGCTGGGATAATGGGCTCAAAGTCTCACAGAGAAACGACCCACATAAAAATAACTTGTGGTTTTTAACTTTGCAGTAACCTTTCCAAAGAAGAATGACACAGTTCTCACAAAGATGTTCACTTCTTCTTTCTCTCCATCAAAAAGTTGGTGTCCCTGGGCCACATGTACAGTCTGGGGGTATGACCAAACCATTTTTCTAATTAGTTTGAAACACTTCTCTTACTCTAAATTAATCATTTTAATTATGCTGTCAACATCAGTGTCAGGACTTCAATCAAACCTGTTTCCTTAATGGCCTCCTCTGGTCATGGTTTATCAGCCTGTTCCTTCAAACATCACATGCTTGCGTAAGCCTGATAGCGCACATTTTTAGGGAGACTCAAGTGAGCTGCATTGGGGCTCAGAGAGCTTTACATTTGGATGAGAAAGCCACATGCAGGGCGAATGAAACAGATGGAAAGAGCTGTCTCCAGTGAACGGCTTCCCATGGAGACAGGCGTTTTATGTCCTTCAGAGGAATCCCCATAAAAGCAATGGGGGAAATCTAGGTTTTGGAGAAAGCACAGCCTAGGGCAAGAAAAAGAAAAAAAAATGAGACCCAAAGACAGAGAAAAATAAACATTCCTTCTTCAAAACCACTAGAATACAGGACTTCTGCTCCCCTCAATGATTCCCCAGTCCAGAAAATTGAAATCTATGCATTTCTGTGACAGGAGTAGACAAAGTCATGAGTTTTCAAGACATGATTTATTCCTTCTTGGATTTTCTGTTCCCTTCCCAAAGAAAATCATAGACAGAACTATCAGGTAGAATTCATTGAACAAGGAATGCAACTTGCTGGCGATAGCTCCTGGGATCATTTAAAATAATAAAGGAAGTCTAAATGAATGAGAAGACCTCAGTCAATAGCTCACTCCCACCATAACTAACAAGTGAGCCTTGAAGGAAAACAGTGTAGCAGTAATTTAAACTTCAGGGTCTTTAACAAGACAAATACTGCTGCCATCACAGTTGGATAGATGGGCTTTAGCAAGATGGCTTGAAATTGGACACTTGGTAATTAAGAATCTGGCATCTTGATGGGCTTTAAGTTCCTACAGAGAAATCAGTAGGTGCTGGGTGAGGAGTGAGAGATGACAATCTTTTAGTATGCTCTCTTGATGGAGAAGACCCTTACGGATAAATTATAAGAGGATCTGTCTTAATTTCTTCTGTGATGAAATGTTAAAAAATGTTAAGTCATCCTTTTTTGTGGGGAAAGGAAATAGGGAAACATGGACATGAAATTTGTTGGCTTAAATTACTCCCAGAGAAACACCAGGAACTGTTTCAATTTCTTGCTTTGTGGTCTAAGTGCCAAATAATGATAAGGATACACAAAAGCCAAGTCACCTTTCTAATGGGCGGTCATGTTGCACATAAGAGCTAATTGATTTTGGACTGCATTTAAGACATTAGCCTCAACAAAGGGAATAACATTTATAGACACAAGAGCCATCTCTCGAAACTAAAAATAGCAGCGATGATTGGGAACTTGCTCTCTACCAGCAATTCCCCCAAGAAGATTCAGTACTGGTGAACTGAAACAGAACCAAGGACGTGATTTCGCTTTGCCCTTGTTTAATTAAGAGAAATATAAGTTTTTAAAAGATAATGTCTGCTCTACTTTCCAGGAACCAAGGGATTGTTAGATAGTTTCAGAGACAACATGATACCATCAGCATTCAAAACTGGTCAGCACTCCGCGGTGCCTATCACAGCACCTGGTCTGCAGGTTCATTTCGAATAGAATAAAAATGACAGAAAAGGGCTCTCCTTTATTCATCTGGGGGTTCATTTCTTCCCTTTGAAAGAAGAAAAGAACTAGAAAGAGAAGCAGAGGGAGGAAGAATATAGGGAAAAGTGATTTCTTCTATCTTGGGTCAGTATAGGTGATAACACAGACTTAAGAAAGAAATCAGGTAAGTCTCTGAACTGCAGAGACCATGCCCTTAACTTTTAAAGTGGAAACACTACCATAATGACTTCAGTACATTACTGTGGTAAGCAAGATAAACAAGAGATCCATTCTGTATATATACCACATTTTCTTTATCCATTCATCTACTGAAGGGCATCTAGTTTGGTTCCACAGTTTAGCTATTGTAAATTGTGTTGCTATAAACATTGATGTGGTGTCCCTGCAGTATGCTGTTTTTAAGTCCTTTGGGTATAGATCAAGGAGTGAGATGGCTAGGTTAAATGGTGGTTCCATTCCCAGTTTTCTAAGGATTCTCCATATTGCTTTCCATATTGGCTGCACCAATTTGCAGTCCCACAGAAATGTAGGAGGTACTTTGGAAGGCAATGAATTAGAATCAAGCTTCCCTGCTGCTTTCAATTCACCAACATTCCTACCAAAACAAGTATTTCAGTCAGGGGAACATCATATTCCAACTTTGAAGTTAAGGATGTTTTTTTTTTCTGGGATTTGTTATTACATTCCAAAGAAAAACTTTTTCATAAGTTAGAGAAAAATATTAGCCATCTACTTAAGAGAAACTATTATATCTTAATGAGATATGTAAATTATTTTTTTCAAGTAGCAAAATTTCTTTGAAAGTTTCTAAAATTATTTATTCAGACTAAAACATGTAGTATATTAAACTATATTGTTCTTCCTTGTCAATCAAGGTGGTTTATTTAGACTTAGCAACATTTTATCAGTGTTGAAATGACTAAAATAGAAAACAGGATTTCCTTGGATGTTTGGCTACATCTTAAGAAAGAAAACAAAGCCTCCATAGAGCATCACTTATGTACATACTAATTATTACGAAACATTCCCAGAAGGCAGTTCATTGAGATCAGAAATCAGAACCTCCACTGGAGTCATGTATGCCTGTTCTTAGATTGTTTTTACATATATTATTTCACTAGATCAAAAACACATGCAAATATATTACTAAATCAAGTTATTTATACAGAAACAAACTTTTGACAATTTCAGAAATTGTTCTATTGAATAACAATTGCATAAGAAACTAGTTGCACTAAAAGTGTTTCCAAATATCCCAACTTTTACAATAGCTAAGCTGGATGCCATGGAACATGTCAGTAGTCCCAGTGACTAGGGAGGCTGAGGCAGGAGGACTGCAAGTTCAAAACTAGCCTGGGCAATTTAGAACCTCCCTTTCTCAAAATAAAAAATAAAAATGTCTAAGTTTGTGGTTCAGTGGTAAAGAGCCTCTGGATTCCATCCCCATTCCTGAAAAGTAGAAAAATTTTAAAAAATAACTTAATCATATAACATTGATCTGATTAGAATTTCAGTTTCAAACACAAGTCAGTAAGCCAATTTCTCCATCAGCAAGTTGTTAGTCCAATAAAAATTACAAATTGGCTTTTGAATATGCTCTTTATCTTACAAACTCAGAATCTGAATGTTACAGTGAGAAAGGATGGGTGGGGGGCATTCTCCAAATCATGTTCAAATGCATCAACCATTTGTACAATCTTCGGAAAACTTGTTTGACTAAAAAACAATATATGGATTTTAACGTACATTTACCTGACTAAATAATTGGTCAAAATAGGTGTAGAATATAATATTCAAGGTAATTAGATTTTTGACAATTCTAAAAATAAATTCCTAACCATGTGGTAACATCTCATGTACACAGCTATGCTATGCTACATTATTAGCTATTTATCGTGATT
This sequence comes from Callospermophilus lateralis, assembly GCF_048772815.1. NCBI lineage: Eukaryota > Metazoa > Chordata > Mammalia > Rodentia > Sciuridae > Callospermophilus > Callospermophilus lateralis. The sequence goes on along the minus strand of NC_135305.1, from coordinate 193,282,221 downwards.
CTTTTCTTTTTTCTTTTGGGTACCAGGAATTGAACTCAGTGGTACTCAACCACTGAGCCACATCCCCAGCCCTATTTTGTATTTTATTTAGAGACAGGGTCTCATTGAGTTTGCTTAGTGCCTCTCTTTTGCTGAGGCTGGCTCTGAACTCGAAATCCTGGGATTACAGGCATGCACCACTGCACCTGGTTGTATTGTAATTCTTAAAATCATTCTTTAAAAAGTAGTTTTTCCAGTGAATCTAAGCTTTCAATGTCTTATGCAAATAAGCACATATAATAGCAAACAGCAATGAGCAAGGTGTAGTTAAATTAATTTTTAGTGTATTCCATATTCAAAAAGGCTACCAGTTAAAAATACACTCAAGCCAATTAAAAGAGTCACCATATTTTGTCCATTTGAAATTGACTCCAAAGTTGATCTTAGGATTGGTCATCTCTTCAGAATACCTGTAATGGTAGAAAGAACTAGGTCGAAAATCCCTGTAGCTGATACCCTAAGCAATTTTGTAAGGAAACAAAGCATCTATTTTCTGTTCATATCTGAAGACCCCATTCCTTGAAATAACGAGATAAGCACAATTTCTTCTTGATATATTTCATATTATCCCTGTGAAAATATGTCTTCTGGTTAAAAGGGGAATTGTAGCTTACTTTCCCCAGCAATCCCAGTTGTATCCCCAGGGATGCAGTAGTACCTAACACACGATGGTTAATGAAACTTAAGGAAGAGGAGTGAGATTACAGAGGCAAGAGAAAATGTGCATTTTTGGCTTTAATCCAGTTAAGTGAAATCCAATTAACAGTGTTTGGCATGGTCCCTACAACGAAGAGCTCGGTTCTACATTCTCAAAATGAGAATGACCAAAGTCTGTCTCCTTCCTTGTTTGAGAAGAATTATTTTTGTAGATGTTGGGTGAGTCTCACACATGCTCAACTGGCACAGACTCTTACAAGAATTACAAACTAATGAAGAAAAATGTATATTGCTAGTTAATAGTAGTAAGAGGGAGAAAGTCTAAAGAACAGATGGCATGTTCCAGGGCGAGAACCCAGAGCTGGCACATCAGGGCAGCACAGAAACAGGGCAGCTTCTACAAACTGACAAGACAACTCACCTCACTTCCTTGAGTTCTGATACCTGGTTGGTCAATCCGAGCAGTTATTACATGACTATTACATGACCGATGGAATATAAGAGTGCAGATTAAAAGAGACAATAGAATAAGACACTGAGAACATTTAAAAATGTTTTGCTCGGGACAGCAGGATAATGAAAAGAGAATATATTTTAGAATTATTGCAGACCGGTGTTTGAACCCTCCAATGTGTGACAATGGGCATCATAATTGAACTTCCTGGAATCTCTTTTTCTGAAGAAGGATGATAATGTCTCCTTCACAGAGCTGCTGATACTCAAATGAAAAAAACATATGAAATGACTTGATTCATTTACCTATTCTTTTTACGCTTACTAGTTATCAATTTAATTCTGTGCATTAAAAAGTAAAGATTTCAGTGCTGATTTGTTTACTTTATATATGGATTTGTATAACAGCATTTATATATCTATCTCCACATATATGCATATACATATATATACACACATATCTTCATATATATGTATTTGTGTGTATGTATGTGTATAAACATCTGTGTGTGTATATACATGTATATATATGTATAGTTACATATATATAATTCTATATATAGTTGTTGCTATTGGGTAACTCTTCTATTCACTAAAAGAGTGATATGGAGTTTCTGACAATGATAGCACACATTTAAATAAATAGAATAATATTTAAAGCTTTAAATTAAATTAGTATAAATTTAAAAGTATCAAGTAAGGATGCCTTTTATCTATTCAAACAAGAACTAAATTATTCTAAACATTTTTCAACAAAGGATATATGTACATATACATATGTGTGTGTTTATATAATGTGAAGGGGTGATAGACAGTATTAAATGTACTCCATTTGCTACTGTTTCTATTATGATTCCAAAACACTATGATATAATTATCTTGTCAAGCCAAGAAAGAAAACACATGGAGGAAATTGAGATATTTGACATCTCCTAAAAAAGTAGAATTGGTCTTAAAAGACTTTACACTAAGACCAGCTTTGTTTTTGCTATATGTATTCAGGGAAAAGGCATTCTTCTTTTCTAAGGACATATGACTTTAGAACATAAGGAAAGATTTGGCGTTTTGCCAAATCTTAATAATACAAACTTGGAACTAATGCTATAAAGAACATGATATGATTCTGAGACACATTAAACTTTCAGTTTATTTGGCTACTAGGGAAACTATTCCTCAATTCTCAAAATCCTCCATCAAGTCAAAAGAAAACTTTCACATACAATGTCAAAATCAGACTTTATAGTTTACTCTCTGTCATTAGCGCACCAATGGTGATGTGTACTGGATAAAAAAATAAAATAACAAGCATGAGAAAAAAAAAACTTTCATAAAGTAGCAAGAAGACAGAACCACCTTCAAGAGCATGAGACCTGTGCTCAGGGCTCCTCACTTAGAACTCCATTGTAAGTTTAATTCTGTAGTGCCACCATCTTGAAATTTTTAATGTATTATTAAACAAGCACTTTACATTATCATTTGGCATTCAGCTTCATACTTCACAAATTATGTAGCCAGTCCTGGGAGAAAATAGACAAATGCTATTGACACCTCTGCTTAGGTGTGTTTGACATTTCTTTGATCAAGCATTGGCCCCATCATATGAGAAACACTGTTTAACAGAAGAAATCAATCAACAGAGATGGTTCCTCAGCAAAAGTGCAAGGTAGTGTTTGTGTCTGGCCTCAGATCATCATTTTCACACTATTTTGGCCTTGACATCATCTTGTCAGGTGAAGAGGACACTATTGCTCATTTCCCTATGACCTGTAGCCAACGAAATGTGTTGCTCCACATAATCCAACACAGAATTCATAACACCTTGTGAATTTTTTTAAAATTTTTATTATTCGTTGTTCAAAACATTACATAGTTCTTGACATATCATATTTCACACATTTGATTCAAGTGGGTTATGAACTCCCATTTTTACCCCGTATACAGATTGCAGAATCACATCAGTTACACATCCACTGTTTTACATATTGCCATACTAGTGACTGTTGTATTCTGCTGCCTTTCCTATCCTCTACTATCCCCCCTCCCCTCCCCTTCCCCCCTATCCTCTCTCTCTACCCCATCTACTGTAATTCATTTCTCCCCCTTGTTTTTTTCCCTTTCCCCTCACTTCCTCTTATATGTAATTTTGTATAACAATGAGGTTCTCCTTCCATTTCCATGAAATTATCCTTCTCTCTCCCTTTCCCTCCCCCCTCTCGTCCCTGTTTAATGTTAATCTTCTTCTCATGCTCTTCCTCCCTACTCTGTTCTTAGTTGCTCTCCTTATATCAAAGAAGACATTTGGCATTTGTTTTTTAGGGATTGGCTAGCTTCACTTAGCATAATCTGCTCTAATGCCATCCATTTCCCTGCAAATTCCACGATTTTGTCATCCTTTAGTGCAGAGTAATACTCCATTGTGTATAAATGCCACATTTTTTAATCAATTCATCTAATGAAGGGCATCTAGGTTGGTTCCACAGTCCAGCTATTGTGAATTGTGCTGCTATGAACATCGATATAGCAGTGTCCCTGTAGTATGCTCTTTTTAGGTCTTTAGGGCATAGACCGAGAAGGGGGATAGCTGGGTCAAATGGTGGTTCCATTCCCAGCTTTCCAAGAAATCTCCATACTGCTTTCCAAATTGGCCTCACCAATTTGCAGTCCCACCAGCAATGTACAAGTGTACCCCTTTCCCCACATCCTTGTCAGCACTTGTTGTTTGACTTCATAATGGCTGCCAATCTTACTGGAGTGAGATGGTATCTTAGGGTGGTTTTGATTTGCATTTCTTTGACTGCTAGAGATGGTGAGCGTTTTTTCATGTACTTGTTGATTGATTGTATGTCCTCCTCTGAGAAGTGTCTGTTCAGGTCCTTGGTCCATTTGTTGATTGGGTTATTTGTTTTCTTATTGTTTAATTTTTTGAGTTCTTTGTATACTCTTGATATTAGGGCTCTATCTGAAGTATGAGGAGTAAAAATTTGTTCCCAGGATGTAGGCTCCCTATTTACCTCTCTTATTGTTTCTCTTGCTGAGAAAAAACTGTTTAGTTTCAGTAAGTTCCATTTGTTGATTCTTGTTATTAATTCTTTTGCTATGGGTGTCCTATTAAGAAATTTGGAGCCCGACCCCACAATATGTAGATTGGAGCCAACTTTTTCTTCTATCAGACGCAGAGTGTCTGATTTGATATCAAGCTCCTTGATCCATTTTGAGTTAACTTTTGTGCATGGCGAGAGAAAGGGATTCAGTTTCATTTTGTTGCATATGGATTTCCAGTTTTCCCTGCACCATTTGTTAAAGATGCTATCCTTCCTCCATTGCATGCTTTTAGCCCCTTTATCAAATATAAGATAGTTGTAATTTTGTGTATTGGTCTCTGTGTCTTCTATTCTGTACCATTGGTCTACCCGCCTGTTTCAGTACCAGTACCATGCTGGTTTTGTTACTATTGCTCTGTAGTATTGTTTGAAGTCTGGTATCGCTATACCGCCTGATTCACACTTCCTGCTTAGAATTATTTTTGCTATTCTGGGTCTTTTATTTTTCCATATGAATTTCATGATTGCTTTATCTATTTCTACAAGAAATGCCCTTGGGATTTTGATTGGCATTGCCTTAAACCTATAGAGAACTTTTGGTAATATCGCCATTTTGATGATGTTAGTTCTGCCTATCCATGAACAGGGTATATATTTCCATCTCTAAGATCTTCTTCTATTTCTCTCTTTAGGGTTCTGTAGTTTTCATTGTATAAGTCTTTCACCTCTTTTGTTAGGTTGATTCCCAAGTATTTTATTTTATTTTTTGAGAATATTGTGAATGGAGTGGTTGTCCTCATTTCCATTTCAGAAGATTTGTCGCTGATATACAGGAATGCCTTTGATTTATGCATGTTGATTTTATATCCTGCCACTTTGCTGAATTCATTTATTAGCTCTAGTAGTTTCTTTGTAGACCCTTTTGGGTCTGCTAGGTATAGAATCATGTCATCTGCAAATAGTGATAATTTAAGCTCTTCTTTTCCTATTTTTATGCCTTTAATTTCTTTTGTCTGTCTAATTGCATCTTGTGAATTTTAAGGCAATTATTTAACTCTTCTCAAGGCATTTCTACTTCAGATATTCCTCTAATTTATTCAAAAATTTCCTTTCTATTAGAGAAATTTATGACATCTGACATTTGTCAGTAATGTTATTTTTTATCTCAATTCCTACGAGGTCTCTTGGCATTGTACTTCTGAGGCAATTGCTTTTTTAATATCACCCTCCCCTTGCTAGAAATATATAATTTTCCTGACAACATCATTCTGCTCTTTTTTGGGAAAAAATAAATGGACAGATGCATTGAAGTCTATCCAGTGTGCAGTGCTGTTAGGAGTTAAATAAGAGCCATGAAGCTTTACTATTCCCTTGCTTAATAATCATGATTAATGACTCTGCAACAGAGTACTTTCCAGCCATTTTTGGACAACAAAAGATCAGAAATTGAGATCAGAAATTCCCCATCTGCGAGGACCTGCAGCCACTTCCTGGTGCTCATACCAGCACACAAAACACTGGCAGAGAGAACTACTGACTTCTTATTAGGCATACTCCAAAGCTCTTGCCCTCCAGATTTTTTTCATTTGTAAATGTCATTTGTCTTGGGCTTTCTTCAGTCAGACAAGGATAATGAAGTAAATTTAGTGTTGGCGAAAAGGGAATGTAAACCTAGAGCTTGAAGAATTAGGCTTCCCTCCTTATCTCTAGAAGAATTATGGCCTGGGCCATAGAGTAGGCAGGGTTCCCCAGCCAACCCATTTTTTCCATTATCCTGCCCAGGAGGTATCACGGGAGTAGTGAGAAGAAACAAGAGGGAGAGGAGTGTGTGGTCTTCTGGTTTATAATGACTCATGTCTCAGTGGGGTGTGCCAACAGAGATGCCAATTAGTGGAAAATACAGTAAGGACCAACAAGAGAGGTGATCATTTGAAACACCCACTAAGAGTCTTATCAGAGTTGATGATGTTGGTCTACTCATCCACAAAGGGTATCCATTTGGTTTTATAAAAGTCCAGAATATGATATAGTAGTAGCTTAATAACTACATATTTAAAAAGCAGTATGCAAAGATTCAGAAACTAAAGTATTTATGGGAAAAAAAGATATATTTAGGAAGTATTAAATTATTAGGAAAAATAAAATGAGGAAGAAAGGAAGGAAAGGAAGGAGGAAACAAATGAGACCAGTATAGGCCAAATCAGCAGACTAGTAGCTCTTATATGTTAGCTTCACTAGAATCATCTGAAAGTTTTTAAAACACAGATTGCTGGACCCCATCAACAAATTTCTGATTCAGAAATTCTGAGTAGGAATCAGAGAACTTGCATTACTTCCAGCTCCCAGGTGGTGCTTGCTAAAGCTTCTGGTCCAGGGACCACACTTTGAGGACTATTGCTCTAAACCTTTACATGGGAGATTGTATTGTATAGTTTACAAGAGAAAGAATTGTTGGGCTGAAGGCAAGCCAATTATTCTCTTTGTGTGTGTGTGTGTGTGCCTCAGTTGACGTCAATCTGTAAAGTATGAAACATTTTATTTGCTGTTATATAACTCACAGATGATATATAAAATACATTCTAAGCCTCGTTTATGATAACCAAGATGCTAGAATTGATATTTTATAGCTAGCACATAAAAATGAATGCAAATCAAAGACAAAATAGATGTGAAGCTTATTCAAAAGAGCTAAAAGGGAGCCAGTCACAATACAGAAGAAAACTCACAGATCAAGCACATGAAGGTTTTATTTCCAGAGCTTTCTATCATGAACTTGGTGTAGATCTCAATATCAATTTCACTTGATAATGTTGAGCCTCTGTCTTCTCATCTTAAAAATGGGGAGGCTAGACTAGAAGCCTCATGTCTCTTCCATTTGTACTATCATAGGTTATCAGACAGTCAATGGGGTGGTTTTCCAAATCTAAAATACAATTTCCCCGATACCATGTTGCACAACAATGTAATTTGGAAAGATCAACCTTGCCAACTATGTGCTTTACCTATGTGCCTGGGAATTCTAAGTATTAGTAGAGATAAGCAGGTTTGTGAATTGTTTTACATTTGTGCTAAGGTTTACAGGATGGCTCTACCATTTTATCAAGTCTTAGTTCTGTGCCATTTCATATAATATTAGGAATTGCATGTGAATGTGAAATATAACTTTCCCTAGAATATTCCTAAATCTTTTAGCTCACTTGGGCCATATAGGTAGTATTCTATTATAGGAGAAATCATTTTGATTGACAGAGAAATAATAATAATAAGTATTATTATTATTAATATTGGACCATAGGTACTCTACACCAAACTATAACCCCAGCCCTTTTTTATATTTTTATTTTGTGAAGGGTCTTGCTAAATTGTTAAGGCTGGCCCCTTCAACTCATGATCTTCCTGTCTCAGCCTCCTCAGTCTGGGATTACGAGTGTGCCCCACTATGCCTGGTTAAGCAGAAAAATTTTCAACATTGTATATTAAAAACACCTAGGACAATATAATGCTTGGTAAAAATCAATACTGTGATAGCAATATTTTCATTAATAAATATCTTTATAAATATTTACCAATTTTAAATTGTAGTATTTTCCTTAATCACTTCTTCTTTAAAAAATGTGAAACTGAAATTATAATATTATTAAAACACTTTTTCAAGTTTGCTACAACTCTATACTTTAAAACATCCAAGAGTGTTAGAAAACTAGGAAAATGGAGAGGATACACAAGATTTGAGCTTAATTTCTTTCAAATTATTTAGATATGGATTTGACCAAAGGGGTCAATATGTTGTCACTTTTTTAGGAACATGAAGGCAAAGGAGACAGTGTAAGGCCTTGGCTTAAATATTTTTGCTAGTCTTTAATTCACCAGGTTAACTTTGGCAGTTTGCTAAACTTTCTGAGCTTCAGTTTTCTGATCATAGAGTGACTAATCATTTCTTTGTAGAATTAAATGACAAGATACACACACACACACACACACACACACACACACAATGTACATGCATGTATATCCTATGTACTATATGGGTAACCCTTTCATGATGCCTAATACATAGCAGCTGGTTAGTTAACTCATTGTCATGGTTCTTCAATTGGTACTAAAGTCACTGCCACCGGTATCCTTTCTGGTAGAAGCTGTGAACACACCTTCACAAGTTAAGAAAACCCAGTATTTCAGGTGTCAGCAGACTGGGATTGATCATTTAACTTGCAATACTTGTGTCTGAGTCTGGGTGAAGGCTGATGGTGGTAACAGTTGTCCCTTTCTGACAAACACAATTGCTGTATTATATTTTTATATTTGAGATCAGAAAGCATCTCAGAGTAAAATACATTGTAGTTGCACACAAAAGTACATCGCCTCTTAGGCCTGTGAAAATTAACAGGAAGCCTGTTTCAAACTGTGCTTGCCACACAAAACACAAGGAAAATGTCAAAATATTTTTCTCTTACTTGTTGAAGCACTATTTTTAGATGGTTTTTTGAATAGGGAACACATATTTGTTAAAGATGCCGAATTCATTCCAGATGGAGGCTTTGCTGTGAAGTTAGGGGATGAGAAAGATTTAATTTTCCTTTGTTAAGAAAAACCGGAAAATCTGATCAGCTGAAAAATGAAGGTTTGCCCAGTCCGGACCTAAAAGTCTTCATGAATATTTTATAATAATTTTAATACATTTAGAAGAGATTGTCCTTTGAAAATAAAACTATTAGAAAACAAAATGAAAGAGAAGGGAGGGAGGAGGAAGAGAGGGGTCCAGAGGAAAGGAGGAAAAGTGGGAGGGAGGGAAGAGAGAGAACTGGACAGATTTCACAAATGCACTTTTTTGGTCCCTTCCTGTTCAGCCTAAACCCTGTCCCTGCCCTCCCTGTAGGGTTCTCAGTGGGGTGGTTGTAAGGCTTTGGAATGCTCACACTTCAGACGTGACAGACATTGTACAATGGGCAGCCCCAGAGTTACGAGCTTCTCCCACATACCAAATACATGAAGTAGCGGTGGAGTGCTTGGAAGAGCTTTGGCACCAGGCCACCTCTGTAACAGGAACTTGCTTGGCAAAGGGCTGCTTTAAGCACATTTGCTGTGTGCATATTTGAAGTGATTTCTTTCCCTTTTAGCCCCCTGAAACTGACATGGGTGGGCCAGTTCCTTGAGGACGTCCACCACTGAGAAAAATACAAATGCTGACCTTCTAGAATTTGCTGCTTGAGCTATATCTTCCATTTCTGCTAACCCATTTGTCTACCGTGGGTGCCACCATGCGTGATGAGGCCTCATTTCACATGTTCTTCTCTTCTGGGATAACCTGACACTATAAATATTAGATTAAGAAGCATTCTCTTTGGAGATGGGATCAAAACCCGAAAGGAGGTCAATATTGCCTGCTCTATCACAAACCTGATCAAATATGACAAATAAGGCTTTTGTCGAAAGAATGAAAACATCTACAACTCTGATGGTGGAGTCTAATCGTAGCAGTTAACCATTAATTTTTTTTTTTTAAATGTCAAACATAACTGTGAAGTAGGCTTTATTTTCCAGTATGTTAACAGCAAAAAAGGCAGACCTACATGGAGGAGGATAATGTCTGCTATTAAATCCTAACGGATGGATGTTAAGGAAAGAGTATTTGTCATCAAACAATGCTTCCATTGTAAAACAATTCCAACCTATGCATGAAGGATTCCAAACACTAGTACAGCGTTCAATTCGATACTGGAGTTTTATCATATTATTTCATGCGAAGAAGAATTATATACTCAATCTGTCTGACAGCTTTGCATATAAAGAACAGTTTCTGCATGACAAATGTGGTGAGCTTATTAAGTTACCAATACGCTGCCAAGCCATATTGTCTCAGCAACAGCAGACCCAAAATATTTTCAAATGATTCTTTAAAGGGCAATGTAGGAAAGCCTGAACTACCACATGTTCTGACTTTAATAAAAGTCACAATTGCAGGAACATTTACCTTATATCTAATTAGAACAAATCATCCATAAGCCTCATTTAGTCCATATTTAATCTGCCACAGACTTTTATTTTTTGAGCTACTTGAAAATATTAGTTTTTGATTTATCATCTGCTACTTTATAGCTGCAAGAATATATATTAAGCAGAACATTATTTTGTAGACATATGTAGACATGATTGTCTTTAAGGACCTTCTTGTGTGACAGGAAAAAAAAACAAAGTTTATAATAATATAAAAATGACTTAAGTAAATATTTAATTAAAATTAGGAAAAGAAATTCAAGTGGACCAGCCTCCTAATTTTTTATATTCTTAAGGATACCTCAGTCTCGGAATGAACTGAAAACATTAAGCTATATGTGTATTATAAATAGGAATTATGAAAAGCTAGAAAATAATTCTAAGTAATAAAAACAAAAGGTTAATGTAATAGCTCTGACTGTACTATCAATATTATTAACCATTACAAAGGAAGACTTTTTGGGGTTTTGGATATGATACTGAGCACTTTGAACATAATCATCTATATTTTCATTTTCACATCAACTCATATAGTCTCACTATATAATCTCAACTGAGAATAAAACATAATCACACAACTTGTCTATGGTCGTGGGGCTGGATACAAATCCAATCTGTCTAATCACACACGTGCTAATCACTGAATCATTCTGTTTTATTATACTTCCTTGCTCTCCTGAGTTGTGGGGAGTTTTCCTCATAAAAACAAAGCAAATACAGTCAACAGGCTATCATATAAAGAACCATCAGTTAAGTAAAAAAATCGTAGCCTAATCATACAGAAATAACAAGGCAACTTTGAATCCCTGTTCTCATCCAATAACTATGCACTAGAAACAAACCCTAGTCACGAGCAACACTTGGGTGAACATTTCAAGCCGCACCCACACTGTTGTAAGAGGACACTATTAACTGGGAACAGGGGCAATGCTAAAAATTACCTTCACTGCAACTTCACTTCAATTTTGAAGTTAAATTGTCCAGTAGATTTGAACCAGCTTTTAAAAAAATGTTTCCTTCAACATAGTCTTATGATGACAAAGAATGGCTTAATGCAGCACAATACACACACACACACACACACACACACACACACACACACACACGAGTCTGAAGCCCACTGATGTATTAAAGTCACCCTCCCCACAGTGATTGTCCCATGTGCTGGCACTGAACACAAGCACCACTGCTTTCTACTGAGGCCTAAAACCCCAAGAGAATCTTGGATGCAAACAATTACCGTGTCACCTCTGGCAATAAAAGTCAGAGAAACTATGCACCAAGCTGGACCGTGCCATAGAAAGAACTGACAACTGATTTGAGGATGAATGAAGTATTAGTTTTAGAGTGTGCCAGAATCTTTTTTCCTAACTCCTTTCTGTTATGAAATTTACATATGTAAATATTACTGCCTACTAGCACAAATATACAAATTTAGTAAGATAGCAATCAAATAAAAAATGCACGGTTACCAGATAAGTTTTCAGTTCTCCTGTAACTAAAAATTTTCAATTATTTATTTCCTATTAATGAAATTCCTCTGCTTAAGATAGTAGCTGATAATATAATAACCAGTATATTATTTGCTTGTCGACTACAAGAGTATGAAGTCATCTAGAACAATGTCATTATTTAATTATACATTGAATTCTCATTTCAAAGTGGGCCTGCTAATGATTATAGGAACATGCAACGTAAATGCAATTTTCTTTTTTTATTTTATAATATTATCAATTATGTATTTGGGACAGGACTTTTGTCATTTGTTTTTTTGTGTGTGTGCTCACAGGAAATAAAGCGCCAAATAATTTGAAAACAATTTTGGAGTACCAAACTGTGTGCAAGGCACCCTTGGAAAGAGACTGTGTGACTGGAGGTTTCAGGTATTCACTTAAAGAATTTAGAATGGAAGGAGACATCAACATTACAATGAACATGCTGATCTACATTTCACCAATAGCTTCTGGAACATTCACCAACAAGCAAGTTGTCCTTGATGCCCTCAGCTAATGCCCATTCAGGTCAGCTTTCATTCTTGAAAAGGGATTTACTTCTAAGACAAAGCAGCTGTATCCCTAGAGAATTTGAGGAAGGCATACACACAGAGATAGGAAGGACTAAAAAAATATATATATCATTTGTGGATAAAAACCCTGGGAAAGAATAAAAGGTGTGAGAGAATGATTATGGTTGTTTCTTGTTATTTTGTCCCCAAGTACATCACTTCATGCCTTCCCGTTGCTCCTTGATTATTCTGATTCTCAAATATCTACTGCACTGGGGATGTAGAATTTATTGGGCTTCAAAGAGATAAATCAGACAGTGGTTTGGGAGCTGAGCTGAATAAACAAACAAAAATGGCTAATCAAAGTGAATCAGCCCTAAGGACTGTTTTGCTACCAGCATGGAGACACTGAAATCCTTTGATTAAAAGAAGGTTGCACATAACTCGTGGGCAGCTTTGGAGTGGCAGACACCATGCAAGTTGCCTGACAGGGTTTCTGATGGCCAGGTATCCTCTAAAGAATCCACTGTCCAGTTAGAGAGGTAAATTCTGTAACCAGAGGCAGTATTCTAGTAGATGGGCAAACCACTTTCACAAGGATTATAGGAATGATACAGCATGGGAGGAAAACTCCAGGAGCAAAGGGATCTGTTCTTGGTTTAAATACCAAGTAAGTTTTGCAAGCTCAGAAAACTTTGAGTAATATTATAGACAAGCCTCAGACAATCCTAGAACAAAACTTGTGATTTCCATGGGTACTAGCTCATGTATTTACATGACAAAAAAAATAATAATTTATTTTTGTTGTTGTTGTTTTGCAGAAACCAAGCCACTTTAAACACGGGAAGTTGAAAGATCTAATTGTCAGATTTTAGATGGGTCATGGAATAAGGAATGATGTCTTGAGTTGGGTTTCCAAGAAGCAAAGTCTGAGATAAGCCTTCACAGGCAAAATTTATGCAAGTGCTTCTAGAATATACTGGTAAGAAAGGTGAAGGAAAATAAGCAGAAAAAGGAAAGAAACCAAGAGAATGTACTTTTTCAAGCAAGGAACTATGAAGGGGACTTCAGTTAGACCCCTGCCGAGGAATTACAGGCTGTGAGTTAGATGCTAGAGTTTGTCTCAACTTGAGGCAAGGGAGCTGGGATTTCATACATACTGGGGGTGGCGAGCGGGGTGGGGGGACATGAACTCCAGGCACCACAGCTCTGCAGCTGTCGTGGGCAGTCCTCCAAAGAACATCATAAGCACTAGTCAGGACAAGCAAAGCATCCAGAAGCTGGGATAGGCACATACAAATGGTAAAAGAGATTCAGAAACATAGGTTCAGTGCCAGCACCAGGTAGTACAGACTGGAAGAGGATGCTCCTTATCCAATCTCCATTATCAATTCTATCTCTAGGACAATTCGAGGACCACGCCCTCCTAGGAGAGTTGCAATCAGTGTCCTTGTGCCAATACCAGCCTAAGCATGCCAGAATAGCCCCTAAATCATTGAATTAATCTAACAATAGCATTAAAGCATACAAGAAGGGAAGAGTACAACTGCCTGCTAAATTCATACGACTGCAAAGCAATTTCATCCCTGTGGCACAAACAATTCAATCACTACCCCTGGTGCTGCAGATTTAATAGCTTAATTTTCTATGGACTGACAACGTCCATCCTAACAAGCCCCTTGTGGAATGCCTCAGGACGAGGCTGTACAACAAATCAGTTTGTGCCATGTGCTTACATAATTACTCCCCCGCCCCCAAAAGCATTTCACAGGGTGGGCAGGGAGGAATGAGTTAGCAGGGGAAACTTAAGCACTGCTTCAATATTTAGAGAACATAAGGTATTATTATAGGATTAATAAGCAAGGCTAGTTCAGCAAAAGGGAAGGCTGCCAAGGGAGGCTGTGGAATTGCTATCACTGGAGATAATGAAGGCTGAGAATAGATACCCACCCAGCATGTCTTTTATAGACAATAAAAATCTATCCCACTATTCTAGAAAAGGGGATGAGCTATGTGTTTCACTGTAGGGCCCTTCCAGTCCAAATGATTTCATAAATTAGATAAAGCAGTTTAGTTTAAAATATTACTTATTAAGTATTACTTATTCCAAAGTGTATCCACAATCAGGGTATCTGAATGCAGAAGCTGTTGAGTGACAAACATAGATGGAATCGCAAACTCACGGCTAGTACCTGTAAACAAACGCCCATTCTGAAAACAGGATCATGGGGATCAGGAAGAGAGATGTTTGTAGTATGAAGACCAAAATACCAAATAGTGATCTATTCAAACATATATTCGGGGGTCTTTAATGAGCAACCATTGCAGTTTCTAAATTTTTGCTTTATCCAAACATTGTTGGATAACTATGGGGGTCTACACTAGCAATCATGTATCTAGCACTATTATAGGTAGGCTGTGAATTTCATAAAGATTTGAATGAAAATATTGAGGAATAAATAAAATTTTAAAGCACCCTGTGAATACAATATGTACCCCAAATTTTTCTAGATCTATCTATGGCATCTTTAGTTCATTTTAAAAATTTAAATTTTAAATTCCATTGAATGGGAGTAGAAGACCAGTTCACTATAAAATGCTGGGTCTGTGCTCGATTACTATGCCTACCTCAACGCATGACAACCTGAAACACTTCATTTTCTTGAATTGATTCAAGCAACACTAAGATAATTTCCTAGTTAATATCAAAGAGTGGCCTCCACCCAAGGGAGGGACAGAAAGTGTTATTCTAAACCTTATCCAACTTTCTCAGATACACTGTATTATCCAATTTCTAAAAGATTATTTCTCTTGATTTCATTCTAATTTTTTTAAATAAATCTTCTTTCTGTAGCTTCCATTGTGTTTCTATTGGACTCATGCTAACTACAAATCCCCTATAATTTTTAAATTTTAGATTCTGATCTTAAAGCAACACAATAAATTACTAGAACCTCTCAGCCACCTGCCTTCCAAACTTTAATTACACTGTGAGCTTTGGAGAATTCTACATACATCTTAAAGTCCATATGCTTACACTTTTAATTGGTTCATTTTGGTTCACATCCAAATGTAGATGTGGCTATTCCCTGAATCCAAATAAGTTATCTTTAAAAGAAATTAGAAATATTTGAATGAGTTATAAGGGAAAAAGAACACGTCATAGAATTCAAAACCAAATCATTATGATATGTATGTATGTGTATATCATATATGTATGTGTGTGTGTATGTGTGTGTGTGTGTGTGTGTGTGTGTGTGTATATATATATATATATATATATATATATATATATATCACTCAATATTTATTTTTAGAATAAAGAATTGATACTGATCTGAAATTCAGAAAATAGAACAAATCATAAAATCGTAATTAAGGATACATTTAATAGGCACATTTCAAATTATATGCTATAGCCCAAACTGACTATTTTTAAATCTAGACACTCTTTCCATTTAAAAATAATATTTATTCCATGTGTTATGTGCACAATAGTACTAGGAACTGATGTTACAATAAGGAGTTGAAGAATGTCCTCAGCTGTATGGGGCTTTTGGATTAATAAGGAAGACTAATAAAAATAATCATGTAAATGACTGTGAATTTGAAGTGGAACCAAGTATTAGAAAGGTAAGAAGTGCTCTGAGTAACGTTCTGGGGATCTGACCCAGAAAAAGAGAGTCAGACTTACTTGAAGGCTGTTGAGAAAGGACAACATATTCCAAAATTCTTAAGACATCTTATAACTGCATGGGAATTTGTGGAAAGTGACCGGCCAACCCTGATTCTTGGAAGAATTGGATGGTGGGAATGGAAGAATTGAAAAGGCATTGTATAATATTAAATAGCTCCCTTTTCAAGCCCCACAAACTTTAAAATTCATTGTAGTTTATTCACATTGATAGAAAACAGATCCAACACTTCTCACAGATAATCACCATCTTGCCATTCTCAAAGACTTTGCATTTCACCACTTAAGTCATGTCATATATTCCTGGTTTCCATCAAAAAAAAATCTTGCTCACTTTTCAATATACCATAAACTAAAAATGTTATAGTACTAGTCCACCATTTAAATGTGCTACATTGTTCATGTGGAAGGACACTGTCAAGATAGGGGAAGGGCAGGCACCTCTTAATGCCAGTGGCAAGACCTAAGGATATTATAACAGACCAGACCACAGTAGGTTTCACCTGAGGGAGCTGCACACTGCTCACTGCTGCTAATTTCTTCTCTCTTTGGTAATGGGCACTTCCCTTGTTCTTATATCAACAGGTTATTATTGTTTATGGTCTAGAATGATGTTACTTTGTTCTCTAACGCTTCTACTAGCATTCTGCGTGGGCTCATTTTCACGTGATGAATCATGGTTCTTTGACTTATTTCGATGAACTGAAAGGTTGACAAGGAGTTAGATGTAAGTACTAGCTCTTACTTAGGAGCTACAAAACAGGGAGCCTGATCTTTGGATAAGATAAGATCTAATGACTAAAATATCTATGGAGTAAAACTCACTCCGACTAGTGTCACTTCATCTAACTATGCAAAAGATAGGATCCACAGACTATCAAAGAGTTCTCATTTTATGGTGATAACTCAATGTTTTTCAGTATTGGTACAAGTACAAGGCTAAATTAGTAGGCTATTTAGGTGATAACTTAATGTTTTTCAGTATTGGTACAAGTACAAGGCTAAATTAGTAGGCTATTTTGCAAATTAGGGAAAATGTTAATGCTAATAATATTAAATAACAGTAAAAGGAGGAAAGAGAGGAAGGAAATAAGAAGGAAAAGTGCTATGGTTTGGATATGGTTCAAGTGTGCCCGCCCCCAATGGTTCTTGCATTAAAATCTAATCCTTACTGTAAGGTATGAGATAGGATGGAAATATAATCTCACTACGGGGTTGAGAGCAGGGTCCTTTGTGTGGTGATTAGCACTAGACAGTTCATCAGGGTACAACTCCTATGATTGAATACTGGTAATTTGATATGAGAAAAAGAAAGAGAGAGAGAGAGAAAGAGAGAGAGAGAGAGAGAAGAGGAGACAGGCTATTGCTCCCTGTCTCTTACCCTGTGATCGCTGTGCCACCTTGGACTCTACCAGCAAGAAGCTCATTACAATATGCAGGTTCTCAACATGAGACCAAAACTGTGAGCAAGAATACACTTCTTTTCTTTATAACTTACCTAGTTTATGGTATTATGCTGTTAGCAACAGAAAACAGACTAAGACAAGGAATAAATCTTATTTCTCCTCCCCTCAGAATTTTCAGGTTTATTTGACTGAAGGACATTCAATTTATGTATGGTGTAAAGGTAGCCCAAACAATTGCCATTGAATATTAATACAGGAATTCAAACAACAGAAAGGACAAAGGATTTTTTTAGAGGTGGAATTAACAAAAAAAATCTTCATTCATACTGGAGTAATTGCCTTAATCATTATCAAAATGAGCACAAAGATGAAGCAAAGGAGACACTCAAGGTGAACCTTGGAATACATTCAAACCCAATGTCTTCCCTATGACAAAGAAGAAGTCAGAAAGTTTAGTTTAGATGTTCAACTTTCATCTCCTCAGGAAAGGGCATTTCTTTCCCTACTCCAAGACCTTGTTAATAACAGTCCTTCCTTCCACACAGAAAAGGAGGTTACTAGTAATACCATTGCTGAATACGTCCATATTTACCAAGCACAAAACTCCACACAGCAAGCACTGCTCAGCATGAGAGAGTATGAGGGTGACCAAGACCTTACTCTCCACTGCCAAGCGCTCACTGATCAATAGGGAGACAGTCACATATCAAACATCTGAGACACACCATAACAAATTCATAATAGCAATAAAGACATGGAAGAAAAAAAAACCCAAGAACTCAATTAAGTGTGGATGGTTGGAGATCAGAGACATGGAGAAAAGATTTACCTGGGTAGAACCTTTAAGGTAGTAAAACAGCATAGAAGGTGGAGAAGTTTCTTTTGCAAATAGTCATTAGCAAAGCCATGGAGGACTACTGGGGGGCACAATTTGGGGAAAGCGTCAGTCAGAGTGTTTGTGGAAACAATCAGTAGCTGTAGATGCTATTGGGACTGAGTGGCATCCTTTATTGAGTTGGCTCTACATTTACTCTGTAAGTAGTCAAAAGATGAGATACATTTAGAGTCAGGAGCAACAGGATTCAAACTTTATTGCAGAAAGATAAATCTGGGTGTCACTGAGAAAATTAGACACACAAAAGAAGACTGGGATTCAGAATGACTTTTCAGGAGAAGGCCATTATAATCCCAGTGGAGAAGGCCACTATAATCCCAGCAGATATGTGCTAATAAAGCTTGGATGGAAAACTGATTCAATAGTAGAATTGCTACACCTCATATTACCACCCAGGTGGCAAAGGGAAAATGAATTAAGTAAAATTCTATGGTACAGAAGAGGAATGAAGTAAAACTTTTAGGGTGTAATGGCTCAGTCCAACCTTTGGATAAATTTCTGATGCCTTAATTTGGGATAAAGAAAGATTAAGTTAGTTGCCAATATTCAAAAGTTTCTTTCTTCCTATCAAATAATTCCATTTGATTCAAACCAAAGACAGTTTTTACACTAGAAAAGCACTCATGAGTTTGAACAAATACCCCAGTCATGTCAATTGCTTCTATATTTTAGCACACATTAGGTTAGTATTTTTTCAACTGAATCCTACCTTGTTTTTGAGTCTTACATTATTATATTTAATTTTGATGGGTACTATGTGACATTTTTTAACAATTAATAAATACAAAAAGGTAGAACAATGAAATCACTCATTCACTCTTCCTCATCCCACTTTGACCCTGACCACAGAGAGTAGTTCCCAACATGAATTTAACTGTGTTTACTAGTAGCAATAAAATGCAAAAAAAAAAAAAAATAGAACTTTATTATTTCATCAATTTTTTTCACAAAGAAAAAATAAAATATATATCTTCTGTTTTTGCTTTTCTTTTTACTTAAATAAATATCTTGAAGGTATTTCCAAATGAATATATAGCGTGCTTCATGATTCATTTCTACAGTTGCACAGTGTCCTGTTTTCTGGACATGCCATAGTTTATTCAATTTGTCCTCCTGTTGATGGAGTGCTTCCAATCACTTTTGATTATAAGAATGAAGCAATTAATCATTTTGTTCATGTATCCTTCATTTGTGTGCAAGTAGGAAAATTTCTGTAAATTGGGAATCTAGTTTTTACTGCATAAAAAAGGAATAAAATTTAAAAAATAAAAGATGATAAAAGCGAGAACAATGGGTAAATAATAAAAGGAAGGAAGAAAAAAAGGTGGGAAGGCAGGCAAGCAGGTAGGAAAATAGGAAGGAATACTAGGAAAGACAAGGAACTGCCAAGGAGAAAAGGAGAGAAAAGCAGAATGAGAGGAGAATGCTCTGCCCTGTGAGAATGCTCACAGCTACAAGAGAGTGAGGAGACTTCAGTGCAGGTGTGTGTGGTGGTTTAGTGGAAGGGCACATGGGGAACATCTCTCTATGATGCTAAGAGAGCAGAGCAAGACAGTGACTCTTCTGTCCAAACAACCCTGTCTACTACAGCAGCAGAGAAGAAATGAATTCCTATTCCAAAACCGTAGCAAAAGAGGCAGATGTCTCTGAACAAGGCCCAGGACACAGCATTCCAGGTAATCTAGCAAGGGGACCATCCAGATGGAGACCACATGTTCCAAAAAAGAACCAACTGCACAAAAAAGACTTGTCTTGAAGCAAATGTTCATCCCGTTAGCCAGAACTCTGCATACAATCTGTAAGTAGCTGTGAGGTCCTAACACTAAGAAGTTCCTAAGATCATGTAAATGGAAGAGACAAAGAGGAAACCAAAGTAAGAAGGAAGGAAACAGATCAAACCAAAATTCTGTGTCTCTTCTTCAGCAGGAGGAAGACTTGGAACCTGCTGGCAGTTCCAACTGCCTTTCTCCCAAGGAAAACCAAAGGTTGAAGTCAACATTCATGACCTGCTTTACAGAACTGCATTTAAGCTCACTACCCAGTAAAATCTGTTATCCACATTCCAGTGGGTTCTTTTGTCCTCTAAATAGAGTTCAGATAAAAATAAAAACAAAATTAAAAATCACTAGGGATTGTGAAAGACAGTGGTTTGCTTTCGATATACATATTTTTTTTTCCCCAGAGAAGTGGGCAAATCAAAGAAAACAGACTCCATTTCACAGCCCTGTTTGAACAAGGCTGATAACTAACTGGGTGTGTTTTTGTGGGGGCTTTAGTCACATTTTCTGGAAATTTCTATTAAACTATATTGCCTTAAAATGCTAATGTCAAGACTTTAATTGCCTCTATGCTTAACTAGAAATCATGGGGCAATAAAAAGAAAGAGTGTGAATGATATTACAAGATACTAAATAGTTGATTTTAAAAATCTCAATCAATCCATCTAATGTAGATAGACATTTATGTAGTCACAGGCCATGTAATATTTCAGTCAATGATGACTCACAGATTGTATGGCTTAGTGACATTGTAGTTCTCCTAGCTGTGTAAGCATACTTGCTGACATTCATGCAACAACAAAATCACTTAATGAGCCATTTCTCTGAACACATCCTCATTGTTAAGTGATCCATAAACATATACATATTAAATTATGCTTGCACAGTATCAGAAGGGGCACACGTTTCAGGAGATAAGGGAAAGAAGCCAAGAGCACAATAGACATGTTTTATATGGCCTCTGATTCCTGCTCTTTTTGATTATTAATTTTATTATGTAGTTTAAAATTAAACATGTATTTTGGGCCATGAAAAGATTCGAATAATGTGAATCATAGAGCAGATCTCAATCTTGGCATTTTCCAACTTCCAATTACTCCAGTCACAAGTTTAACAACTTATCAATACCATCTATCCAAAAGTTGAAAAGATCATAGGAACAACATGCCTGAGCTTACAGCCTTGCTTCTTTACCGTGGTAGTTGTAGAGTATTCTGCCCTTATTAGATGTTCTACTACACCATGCATGCTTATTATTAAAAAAAAAAATCACCTTTTTGTGAAAGATTTACAATTATATCTTATTTAGAAAAGAAAGTTCATGCATAAGCATAAAAATAATTTGTGTCTGCAACCTTGACAGTCAACAATATATATTTTCAAATTTGATCAGGTAGGCAACTTCAAAAGCAGACCATTGGCAGTCTATCTGAGCCTCAGGCTTTCTTGATTTTTTTGCTTGAGCTTTACTTATGTTCATTTCTGACAGATGAGACTAGAATTTGATGGTCTCCATGGTGATCCAAGTCCAGTTCTTGGCACACTATATGCACTTAAATAACATTTATGAGATGGATGGCTGAGTTCTAGTGAGATATGTCAAAAACATAATCTTCAAACAATGGACTTCTCCACAGTTCTAAGCAGACCCACAGATTCTCCACACCATTCATTCAATGGCAAAGGAGCACTACCTTATTTAACTTAAGTAGCTAAAGAGCTTATGGCAATCATTTATAAACCCTTTCTGTGTCTTGGAGTTTAAGTACCTTCTATAGCCCTTGAAAATTAACTCCAAGGAACTGTCCACAAATTCTTTGCGTATAACACAGTTTCCTTATATGAATCTTTCCTGAAATGGAGCAATGACTAAACCATGGCCTTTTCACACACACACACACAAAAAACTATAAAAAAATAATTAGCAATGCTAGTGATGTAATTTAGACTAGGAAGTTTAAGAGAATTCTAGTCAAGATAGTAGGACTATGAATTTCTATTTGCAGATGCACACCTTGCATTCTCTATGTCTTTTTGAAGGTTAAACTATGAATCTTTCAATCATGTATGGAAGATTGCATTGGTTGGTTTAGGTTCCAGAACATTAATGTATTTTGTAAGGCATTCCAAGTTTTATAGCTTAGTTACAATTCATATATTTATATGTAAATTAAGATGCATCAGGATGAATTAGAAGCAACAGTTTAAAAAAAAAAACAGGACATTTTTACTAGATAACAAACTCATTGGTTTCTCATATCCTTACATCCTTGCTTTTAGTGGGTATACTATAAATATTGGTTGACCTTCTACCTAAAGGGAAAGAAGGAGAGGAAGGAGGCAGGGAGAGAAGGAATGAGAAGATAGGGAAGGAAGAAAAGAAAAAAGAAGAGTTCCTCATAGAGGGAGCATCCTATAGAAAATTCTACCTAACCCTGAGCACAGGACCTGGTAAAATTCTGTTCATATTTTCATCACAGGTTCCTGGATATTTTCATTATTTAAACCACAAGTGGAATCTATTATTATATCTAACTATATTGTTGATGTAGTGCTGGTTAAAATGCAGGGAGCATGTGGAAAACTGGAGATGAGAACCTAATTTGTATTCATTTTGTATAGTATATCAGGATGACCCTGCTCTTTCATGACCCCAGCCAACTGCAAGAAGGAACTCTACATAGGGATCTATTTGGTTCTCCATTCATAATAAAGACTTGTAAAGCCCAGCAGTATGTAACAAATAAAGAATGCACATAACTTGAAATTGACACCCATCTCATCATTTAGGAACAACTTATGAAAATTACAAAAGTTAGCCACACAAAATGTATTGTAATCTAAAATCTTTTGCTGGCCAAATTTATGTATTTTAATGTTTCTTTCTTGTAAGTTTCTTATAAACTTAACTTTGAAGTAATTAAACAAGACATCATCAATTATTAAAAAGGCAGGAGTAAAATTTTGTCTTATTTTATTTTATCCCAGGTAATAACTTCAAAACGACTATTTTTAGCTCCAAAGGACATTGCTAGGATCATATATTTCAATGGAAAGGACTAATACAAAATTTAGGAAACAATAAAACTCTTATTGCAAGGTAGTAAATGAAGGAGAAAGCTCCGTGGAATTCCACCTGCAGATTCTTGTCCCTTGGCATGACAGGGAGGAGTCCAGGAGCCATTTAGTACCTTTGTTGACTAAGCATTTTATATCTCAACACCTTTTATTCTTGAAAATATGTTATTGAAAAATCCACTGCTTTGCAGGAGAGAAGAACAAGTTCAAAGATCTTCCCAGCATCTTAGAAACCAACTGCATTGGAGCCACAGTTTATATTCTGTCCTCTGACTTCAAAGTTTGTAATAGCCTTCCACTTAGAAAAGGAATAGTTATTTATTCAAACTCTTAATTAATAACTAAAAATAATACCTTTTCCCTAATGTGTTTTGCAACTCTGAGTTGCCTGAATAGCAAAGTCATGGTGCTGCTAGTAAACAGTCAACAGAAAACAGAAAATCAACATATTATCAAATGTTTCTTTTAAAAATATTCTGTAAGTGAATAGAAGTGTCTCCAATTATTATTTCTATGGATTACTGATCTTGAAATGAGGTATGACATTTACATTTTTTTTTCTCTGATAGCCTAAATTTCTCCACTTATATACCATAGATCCACGTGACTGTGATGATGATCCAGGTGATTAGACTAGGAATGGCTCCTTGCACCTTTGGAGAAAACATTTTTCATAAAATCCCTTTTGAGGATTTGTGGAGAGTTTGATATTTAAGAGTTAAAATAAAAACAGATGTCTGAACCTTCCAGAGAGCTCTGAATTCATATAGTTTCTCCTATTTTCTAGAATCTTCTGTCTCTTCATATTAACAGTCAGTGGTTGTCTAATCTGAGAGTGAAATTAACACCTCCTTATCTATAAGTGCTCCGGCAATTTGTGCAAAGGTATTCTACATAGTTCTTATTTCTACTGTGTGCCTGCCAGAGCAGAAGGTTCAAGAGGGCAGGGTTTTATGGAAAAGGGGTGCTAATAGGCCATTTCCTTACCAGCTTTGACAGGTGCTGACATGACCAATTTGAATAAGAATAGAAGCTAGTTGTGGTGTTAGATGTAATTAGTATTCTAAGAACTTTGTTTCAGGTGAATATTCTCAAGACCAGCAAGTATTAGAATGTGCAAAAAAAAAAAAAAAATGGTTTTCTGGAAATAGACTGACAAGAGTTAAAAACCTAAATTTCTTATTTACTCTTTAACTTAAAACAAGATATCTATTTTGCATATTTGGAAAATGGAAATGAGAAGAGCATCATTGATAGAGTCAGGATGACATGAGGTACCATGTAAACGGTCTGGCAGAGAGCCTGGCCCCCAGCTGGTACGTGCTGAGTCTTATCATCTCTCAAGCCTTCCCTGATGGCATCTATAACCCTTTTCATATACAGTAGGCCTGTGCAGATAAAGGGGGAATTGTTCACAAGAACTGGGCAGACTGAGCAGGCCTGTAGAGCTCAAGAGCAGAAAGACAACTGGATACAGATAAAGAAGAATGTCTTCTCTAAGCCATTGGTACGCAAATTTCATTTAGGGACCAGAGGCCTGACTTTATTTGGAAGAACACACTCTAGATTCCATGGAGATGCCCCAAATGAGACCAGGGAGAAGCTCTGAGGTTATATGACATCGAGTTGGCATGAAGCTACGATTCTAGAACTACTCCATGATCACCTACCTGAGTTATGACTTTGGGCAAATCACAAACTCTATACAAGCATCCCAAAGTAATGACTCAAAATTATCTGTTGATCTGTGAGAGGGGGAGATGTGTTTCATCCACTGGATCTCTTGGGTTTGATGAGTTCAGTCAGGACCTTGTGCTGTGAGCCTTTATAGAACTGAAATATGAACCAGCTGCCATGAAAGTCCATCCATTTGTCTTATGAAGCAAATCTCACTCTTCTTGCTGTTGCTCACAGTACACAGGTTAGGGCTTCTGCATCTTTGTGAGTGATCATTTTGACCTTCAATTGGCACCCAAATGACCTTAGTCTTGGTATTTTTGATTCATAAGATTCTTGACAGTCTACTATAAACCTAAGAAGAGAGTAAGCAATCAGCCCATGTTAAGATGGGTACTGCAATAAAACACAAGATTTCCTTTGCAATACTGTGAAGACACCAGATTTTTGTGAATGTCACAACGGCCTACTTTTTCCAACTGGATTGAAGTGAACAGAAGAAACAGGAAATTAATACTGAAGACTTGCGGGACAACACATAGCTGTTTAACATGATCCCAAATAGGGTAATTTGATCTTTTTTCCATTATTATCTTGTATGTGCCCACAAATCAGAACACGAAAAGAAATTCTTGAAAAAAATATTTAACTAAGATGAAATAAGATACTGCATTCATCACCGAAATTCAACTATAAAGAGGTTAAAGCCACTCTGTAAGCTCCAGATAAAAGGCTCATAACTCATTTCCACTGGAGGGTGATAAGACAAGCTGTTCTTTCCATGAGTGGATGGAACAAGTGTAGTCTTGTAAGGAGAGTAACGCAAGCTCCTGCTACTGCTGGAAGACAAACTATGCAGTTTAAATGATGCCACCTTACTGTATTCTCTTTTTATGGCCAGTAGGAAGTTTTATTGCTTCTCAAGTCTTTACTATGTGAATACACGGTCTTTTTCATATTTCATAATTTCTTAAATTTCTCAATTGCTTGTGCCTCATTTCCTTTATTTTCATATATTTCTCTGTGTGTGTGTGTGTGTGTGTGAGAGAGAGAGAGAGAGAGAGAGAGAGTGTGTATGTGTGTATGCTCAGTATTTATTGATTTGAATTTTTTCCTATGCAATTATTAACAGCTTAGTTTATGTGTATTTTGCCTCTGTGGCTTCTGAATGGCTGTGAATTCATTACACATTCCTTCTCTTGTAACACTAATTAATGATTGAATAGATGCGATTTCCATCCGCAGATTTTTGAAAGGTTTTAGGCATAGGTATAGCCTAAAACCAAAGAAATATACTGAATAAAACTCAACATCCTACTCTTATTTCTCCTAAAGAACTCCTTATCAGGACAAAGAATGAAATATAAGGGTGGAAAAATAATTGCAGTTACCAACTGCATTTGCTTTCCCAAGGTATCATTGTTCAAATCTGTCATAGCTGAGTTTAGTTAAGCCAAAAACAAATTAGCAACCCACATAGAATTTTCTAGACAAGAATAAATGTCACAGTATTCAATCTAAATAGACATTCTTTTAAATATATCCTGTTTTGATTTCAAGCTTTTTCAAATACTAGACTTTTTTATGAATTTCTTCCATTTCTAAAAACATTTTGAGTGAGTCTAAAAGAATAAACCAAATACAGAACATGAGTAAGGAAGCACTATAAATATGAATTAGAAACCATATTAATTTTAGACAAATTTGATCATTATATGTCAATATACTCAATATTCATTGTTTTTTTTAGAATCTCTAAAACTTCTACAGGTATGTAATAATGGTATTAATACTTTTCCAACATTGCTTGAATGCATAGGAATTAAAGGTTAAGCCACATAGATACTTATACAAACTTCATTTCCAAGCAGTGTATAATTCAGAATAGAAGATTAGGAAAGTTTATGTAGCTATTAAATAGTGTAGTTCAAAATGCAAGGAGCATCATTAAAACCTGGCCCAGAGGATGACCAACTATTTTTGTTTGTATAATTTTATGATTATACTTCCACAGCCATTCATATAGGTATTGCCTATGGATTCTTCCATGTCATATATTCTTATATTATATATTCTATATATTCTTACAGATTATTCTTCCATTACTACAACAGAAATGAAAACAATGGAGAATGTATGCTCAGCAAGTACATGCTTATCTGATCGACGGAAAGTTTGCTGGCCCCTGGTGAAGATGATAGTAACCACCATAACAAGTTCAAACAAAATAAGATGGTTCATAAGAGGATTTCTTCTTGATCAGGGCAATATTATTTAAAAGAAACCTAGAATTACTGATAGGAATTTTATCAACAGTCATCAGGAATAGCAATCCAAGCAAAGAGTCAGAACAAAGGTATATAGCAAGTTATATTAAATATATTTCGAAGATATCAAGTTGTACAACTTAGTCAGGTGATAGGCTATAGAAAGTAAATTCCATTAGGAGTCACATATCTGATAACTAGCTAATTCATACCAGTACTACCATACCAGTGTTAAAGGTTGGAAGAGGTGGTCCCAGAAACTTTTCTAATGTACTGTTAGCATTTTAGATATATATGAAATTATATAAAACCTAAAATTCAAAACCTGTGAGACACAGACAATAGAACATTCAAAGAATAATTTATAGTGTAAAATGAACTTATCATAAAACATAAAAATTGCATAAAATTTTTCTCAAGAATCCAGAAAAAGAATAGCATAAACCTAAAGTACTGCTTACCTTGTGTGTGGGAAATACATTGTAGAGCTTTATCAGAGATGGAGGTGGTGGTAGAAGTGCATTTAGTCTGATCTTTAACAAATTTAAATGTCCTTTTGACTCAGAAATTCTAAGATTTGATTTCCTAGACACATTTCTAAATATGTACCAAAATACAGCAACTAGCAGATTCAATGCAGCATGTTTGTGTGAACAAAACCAGAAATAAATGTAGTGTTCACTAAGTTTAATGCTTAACAATACATTCTGACTCTAGATGACTCTGACGTTAAGAAAAGAATTATGTAGTTCCACATGCTCTCACAAAAAAAGAATATCTATAATTTAGTGGAAAAATTAAGTTATAGAGAATATCTATACCCTTGCAATTTTCTTAACAATTATATTTTTGTGTAATTTTATAGCTGAATGCATGTGTATATGTGCATAATTATATATATATATATGCACGTATATGTACATGAGTGCATGAGTGTGTGTGTGTGAGTGTGTGTGTGTGTGTGTGTGTGTGTGTGACAGAGAGAGAGAGAGAGAGAGAGAAGAGAAGAGAAGAGAAGAGAAGAGAAGAGAAGAGAAGAAATACAATAAGGATCAAGTTTGTAAGCTTATACCAAACTAAGAGTGGTTGAACTTTGGCTTGTGGATTTCGAGTGAGAAGAATTTGCACATTTTACTTATATATTTATCTTTTAAATCAGAACATTATTATTTAACTAAATGAATAAATAACAAGCAAATAAATAAAACTATGATGGACGTCTCTGAACACGTACCTTTTCTATCATTGCGGATGTGGGTCTTTTAGAAGAAAGCTTATGAACTTTTCAAGATCATTGATAAATATTCACAAGTTTCTTTTCAATAATGTCAGCAGTATCTAATTTATATGTGTTATTTTAAAAAAATGTAGTTGTAGATGGACAGAATGTCTTTATTTTATTAATTTTTATGTGGAGTTGAGGATTGAACCCAGTACCTCACACAAGCTAGGCAAGCGCTCTGCCACTGAGCTACAGCCCCAGCCTTACATGTGTTATTTTTAAAGTTAATGTGATTAGATCAGAGATGACCATGCGTCTAGGCCTGAGAGACTCAGACTATAAACACGCAAGCTCTATGTTTCTGGCTGTAGGCATTTAGGTTGTTTCCCAATCCTGGATTCCCAGAGCTACATCCAGATGGAGGATCCAATGCTCTTTTGGCATATTTCTTACTAATTTCATATGCCAGCTACTGGCATCACTTTACCGAGCAAAAGTACATGCCTTTTTGAGGCACTTTAGGAAAGAATAACTCCAATTCAGAAAAGCACAGTTCAACACTCATGTTTGACACATGAGTTGGGCTTAAAATAATTCCTCCAGTTCAGAAAATTCATTTTGAGATAAAACTTGAAATTTTAAATCAATGTCAAGGCCCCTTGATGAGCCAGCTCTTTGGTTTGGTTCCTAGCACGTTTTATGTACATCATATTTGGTTCCCTCCACCCTTGTGCCTGGGAACAAAGCAGAAGGCAATGCTGAAACATGGGGTATTTGTAACTAACCCAGGGTCAGTGCCACATCTGCAGACTTAGGCAATGGCGTATCCTTCCCTTCTACATCTTTTATAAGCTCAGTCTATACCATACTTGAAAAACATGAACTTCAGAGTCACATTGACTCTATAAGCCAATACCTTCTAGCTAAGCAATCTTGGGGAAAAAAATTACTTAAACACTTTGTACCCCAATTGTTTAATCTGTAAAATGAAGATCGTACTAGCATTAGAAACCCCTATAATTCCTTTAAGATGGAATCTAAATATTCAATCCCATAAAACAGGAGGACCCTTTATTAGGAGATGAATGAAAAGAAGGAGGTTAGCTAGCTGGTTGAGATGTCCAATGATTCTGGCACCAACTGTCAATTACATTATATTCAAACTTGCAGCATACAGTTTCATAGGCTTTTTTACTGCAAGGTTGCTCTAAAGACTGAATTAAACACATAGAAAACCTGACATGAAGTAAGAGGTCTATCTAATGTTAGTTATTATCACTGTGACTACTACTCTATACCCAGGCCTCTAACACCATGAAATAGACCAAACCAAATGAAGAGAATTTGCCAATGACCGAGCTCCAAGAGATGGATGAGAAATAGCAGCAAGGAGTTTTCCATGCATTTGTTTAAAGATAATCCCCCTAGCATGTGCTGACTTCTCTCTACCCATCCTGAAATTTCCTTTTGCCAAAAACTTAAAGGGTAAACTCTGGAGGGAAGAGAGCCATAACTTGCAGCTGGCATTCAAAAGAGATGTTCCATTAAAGGGAATGGATTCCTATTAGGCATACTGTCCATCTATAAATACATCACCTTCTGGGTACATGCACTTTGCTCTGAAGGCCAGTGCTTCCCTTCCAGGAAGCATCATGTACTTCTACCAACCTGAAGTCTATGTACCACAAAGTGTAGAATATTATCCCAATGAGGGAGTCTTGGGATTCCTGAGGGGAAAAAATATTGCTTTGTGGCTAGGAAAGCTGAAGGGTGGCAGTGGTTCCTATCATCCTTATTAGTGCCCTGACATTTAACTCAACACTCCTACAAGTCAATCATGTCACCACAGACACCAGTGACCTGTGCCTCAACCTTCTTTGTTCGAGGTGGGAGTTCCAGACTGGAATTTGGAAAAGCAGGCCACACAAACCTTTCATGTCCGTGGACCTGCAAGTGAGTCTTGGCAAATCAAGCTGTTATGGAATTAACTTCCTCTTACTACGGGAGGCAGTCAGCTTTATAACACAATGGAAGAAAGAAGAGAAAGCCATCAGAGCTAAAGGCAGCAGTGACTTTTACTTGTTTCCTTACCTATTTATTGTGTGCACTAAAACAAGACCAGATGTTTCAACGATGAAATGAAACTCAAGTCACACTACATTTGATTTGTGGGACCACACTTACTTGAAATGCCAGCTCATCGTTCCAAGGTTTGAAAAATGATGTGCATAACAAGCAAGATAAGAAAGGTGAACATTCTTTCAAAAAAGCAATTAATTATAAGATCCACAGACAGTCTGCACATGCTTTCCAGGTCAACACTGAAAAATGCAGATTATTTGCTTAGGGCTTAGAACAAGGGCTCTCTCATCCCTCTCCAAGCCCATGTCCTAATATAATGGGGTAGAGAAGGATTGCCGTTTGGGGGCAGGGAGGGTAAATGGAATAAGCAGAATTAAATCCACAAGAGCCAAGAAATGAGAGCAAATCAAAGGCGAGGGGTCTCAGGATTACCCCGAATGTCCACACTTTCCAAGAACTAGCATTTCTGTAAAAAGTCAACACAGCACAGGCACATTTAATTTATGGGATTTCAGCTCTGTGTTTGCTAAGCAGCTGGCTTGGGGGGAAAGAAAAAGGAGTGGAAATAGAAAATACAAAGAGAAGATAGGAGAGAAATAGGAATGAAGGGACAGAGATAGAAACATAAAGGGAAAAATACAAAAAAAAAAAAGATGCATAGACAAAAACAGAGAAATCTAGAGTGAAAAGGGGTGGAAAGAATGAAAATGAATTAGGGATTTAATTTGTGGCTGCTTACAAATAATTTATAACAGACAGCAAGATCAAGTCCTGAGATAGATAGGAGTTTGCCTCTCCTTGGTCACCCTGGGTTTCTGTTACATCTCAATGGAAGCGAACCTCTTGCCAAGTAAGAACAGTTCAGATTTTGAAAACATCGAGTATATATCCTTCAGCATACTTGGCCCCTAAAGACGAGTTCATTACTTTATTGTGTGCTCAACCTTAAAACCAGAATGCCAGAGGGAAAAAAAAATAACCAGATGTTTTGGATTTTAAATTTTCTGATAATTGCCTTATAATTTATTTAACTTGAAACTCCAGTGTTAAAATAGAAAGCCAGTAGGTTTTATTCAGCATATGACCATGCAGTTACAAAGTTTGGGAAATGGTGGTTTCATAAAATCTAAGCATGTTTCCTGCTTTCAGATCTTCTCTGATCATTTAAAATACTAATGGACTTCAGGACTCTACCATGCAGATAGACTGTGCAGTATTTCCCAAGCTGACTTGATAAAAAGAGCCCTTTCCTTTTCAAAGTACACATCACAGCACAAGTGCCCCCATGGAACACATGTGGGAATCTCTGATCCAAGTCAAGCCCTCTCATCTCCAAATGAGGAAATCCAGGCCTGGCTAACAGTTCATATCTGGCTTCCCAAGCTCTACAAAAGGGCGGCACTGATTGGTTTAATGATTACTAGGAGCGTGTCCTTATTTCTTCATACTCTTATTCCTTTACCCCTAAATCCCTAAAATAGCCAATTCCCCTATTCCTGCCCTCTGCAAGTCAAGTGTGCATGCCATAATCACGTATTGTTCCTGTGCACATGACTGTATCGTGGCTTCTAATCACCTTCAATACTAAACCTCACCTGAATTAAATGGCCATCCCAGGAACATATGCCCTACTCACACATCTTCCTTTGGTGTTTGCATATTGTGGTATAAGACACACTTAGAATATCAAGTTCTTACTCCTAAGTCAGTCTGGCAGTCAGTGCCTCTCATGCTCGGTTTAATTTTCTGCCCTACCTCTGTCCTTTCTTCCTGGAGGCCTGGCTATGAAGTATAAAGCAGTCTATAAACACTGTTATTATATTCTTCAAACCCAGGCTGATGGGGGAATCTCAATTTCAATTCAGAGAAGAGCTATATTAGAGAACTGGAGAATGATATTCTCCTGCCAAGGCTCTCTAGAGA
Source organism: Callospermophilus lateralis (assembly GCF_048772815.1). Lineage (NCBI taxonomy): Eukaryota > Metazoa > Chordata > Mammalia > Rodentia > Sciuridae > Callospermophilus > Callospermophilus lateralis. Next base: position 193,250,010 of record NC_135305.1, on the reverse strand, counting down.
TAATGGGAGAACTTAACAAACAAACTCACCTCAAATCTGTTTGCACATAAAAGATAATGTCTAGTCTCACTTATTAGCTCTGTTTATCAACCAGTGCCATGCCCGGCAGCCCCATTAACCTACCGAATCAGGGATATGATTTGAAAAGTAATGCCTGTGGCTTGAACCACGGAAGAGGTGCACTCAGGAGTGATAACACAGGCCCTATTGACATAAACATCAGAGATAGGTCTGGAAAAACAGGTAGTTGCATTGTGCAGACAGAACATTTTTATATTGTGTTTTTGTTTGCCTTGCTTTACTTTACATTTATCTAACAAATAGGAAAACTCAGTAGAAACAAAAATACTAGTTAATCTATGAAAGTGATATAGAATAACAGATAACCATGAGAGCCATAAATATGAACAAATGTTAGATGCAGCTTTCCAAAGGGTCACATGATGGTATATGTTGACCACATCAGTTTACAACAAGAACTTCATCTTGAGTGACCCTGTGATCCCCAGCTCTAGCTCAGGAATAATACGAAGGTGGGGCTGGAGGAGATGTCACCACATCTCTCCTTTCTTTTCTGCACCTCAGGAAGAGGAAATCTTCTCATGAAACAGATGAACCTTTAACACACCAATGTGGTTTATAGAACACTGTCATCATTAACCATGGTATTTAGAATTTCACTAAAAATCCAAGGTTTGTTTTGTTTTGTTTTGTTTTTAAATACAGAAGCTTAAAAATCTCCAATTCAAGTGCATTTAAGAATTTCAATGGAGAGGATCCAAATCCAGTGCATAGATTTCCTGTGTGTTTAATAATTGTTTCTTCTGTTTCAAAATTCTTTAATTATTAGACCTATAAATCATGAGGCTCCAACAGGAGGGCAAGTTTGCCTTTGCCTCTCCAGATATGACCTCTCCTGGACCCTCCAGCTCACTCACAGAGGGTGACCTACTTTATTAAGGTTAAAGTTTTCAAATATGATCTATTTCTACTTTGTCCCAACACAAAATTTAGGCTTGTCCTCATCTACTCCCTCTTTTTCTTCCTTAGAGGAAGAAGTGATTATGGATCAGATTTTCTATGTCCAATGGGTCCATCCGTGCCCTTGATCTGTTCAAGGGCAGGACACAACTTTTAATGGCATTCTTTGCCCACATCCTCACATCTCCAATCTTTCACTGCCAACTCCTCTATTGACGGAAACCACAAAGACAATCTCCCTATTTAAAAAATACCTTCCCTTAATTAGGTTATCTCAGATCTGCCCATTTCTCTTCTAATTTCAACCTCAAACTTCTCAGAAAGAGAAGGCTGCACCAGTGCCTCTAGTTCTCACCTCTCTCGGCATTTTCCACCGTGGTTCAACTGCTCTTCGGCTGGAACTATTTCCTCAAGGTCAACAATGACCTCAAATGATTACATGCAAGGACTTTTTTTCTGTTTTCCAAATATTTTAAACTTTTTCCAATATATGAAATCATTAAACACTCCTCCTGTCAGAATTTTCCATATTCTCTTTGCTGTCAAAATACTCATTTCTATTTCTTTCTGTGCTCTCATTTTCCCGCTTTCACTGAGTGGATTCTTAATATTCCATAGGATTCATGCCTTGAAACAGAATTTTTTCTCTTTGTTTTAACCTAAGTGATGATCAATACCAAATATCAGCAAAATGATAATAAACAGAGAACCTACTTCCCAGGTTATTTGAAGGATTTCATGGTTCAGTATAATACAATACAACCCCTCAATAAGTGTTAGTTGGTGTTGCCACTGATATTCTTAATATCACTATATCTAAATCTTTATTTCAGGCTGCAGTAAAAGCTTCTACCAGACTTCTAGCAGCTACAGCTAGTGAACAAGCCAATACTTTCAAATTCATGTCTACAACTTAACTCTCTTCCTTGTCCCCCAAACCTGTTCCTCCATAGGGGCTTCCTCTCTCAAGCGAGAATATCTGACCTTCAGTGTCATTTCAGCAGCCACTTGACTCATTTGTGAAAGCTCTTGATCCCTCAACGCCTTCAGCAGAACTTTTCTCAGCCAGAGCCTCAGGAGTTCTTACCTGTGTTATATCTGTAATTTCTAACCTGACTTCCTGTCTCCAGTTCTCTCCTTTGAACCTCATCCTAACCAATACCAGATCGCCTGTTCAAAACCATTATCTAATATCATATCTCACTGGTGAAAGCTCACAACATGTCATCTTCTAGAGGAGCTTCCAGTATCCTCACTGGGTAGTCAAGCTCTTTGGGTTTCTGACCACACTTTCCAGTTGTATCCGGTGTTCTTCCATTATGCCATATTCTTCTCAGACACATACTTTTCAAACTCCAGTTTGGGGCATACTTTTCCTTCAGGCATTTTCACACAATTATAATGTTCTTTATCATTTCTACCAAATGACATATCCACAGAATTTTCCCCAATGCTTTCAAACTACAGGACCTTGCAAAACTGTTTTTATTCCTGACATGCTTCTGTACCTTGCCTAGGACTTATTCCATGTTGTATACTAATTCTCTTTATTCTTCTCTTAAAACATATACTGATATCTTGTTCGGTAACTTAGCCCCTTCCTTGTGGATTCAGTGTTCACTGAGTTCTTCCTATATACCAGACATTATGTAGACTCTGGAAATGCAATGTAAAAATAATTCCATCTCCTCCATCACAATCAATCTGGCAGAGTACTTGCCCCAGTACATGGCAGGTGCTGAATACATATTCGTAGAATGGAATTGCCCCTTGCCATACAGGTGAAATAAAGCTACCATGAATCCAAACACTTCCTAAAATCTCTGACAAGCTAGTAGTTCTATGAGAAGTTAAGCTCAATATTTATCTTGTTTGAAATATTCATTCCAATTGCCAGAACATGTTATACCATTCCCCAGCTATTTAAAAATCCGACAAATGTTAATTTGAATTAAAGAATTTTTCTTTACAGGTTTAGAAAATGATATTAACAAAACAATAAAAAAATTTAAAAAGCACTTAGGTTTCTTATATGAAAGTGTCCCCCCCAGTACTGGGGATTGAACCCAGCGCCTCACACGTGGTAGGCAAGGAATGGCAGTAAGTTACCCCGCAGCCTGTTTTGTTTTATTTTGAAACAGGGTCTTGCTAAATTGCTGAGGCTGGCCTTAAACTTGCAATTCTTCTGCCCACAGCCCTCCCAAGTATTTGGGATTCCAGGCATCTGCTGTCACACCCAGCTCAAAATGTTTTAAGCAATGAAGAATCTAGAACATTTTCACTAAATTTAACTCAATGGCAAAGTGTGAGTGGTAATTTTCTTGACCTATGCAATTTGCCTATTTATGTATTTAATGCTGTATTAAATACATTGTTTTATTATTATAACTAAATATTACTTATTCAGTTATTAAATTTTATTTGATGAAATGAATTTAATATATATCAAATATCTTATATGAATAGCAAATTGCTCATCAGTCAATAGTTGATTTATACTTAGAAGCCCTTATTAAGTATCTCCCCAAATAGTAGATAAGAAATTAATTTACAAAGGCTTTTTTTTTCCACATTTGCTACAAGGAAACTACCCTTGGATTGCTGTGACATTCTTTTGTCTCACAGATGCCACAGCTCCTTTTTATTTTTTCTTGAAATCCCACCACCAATGACAGCCGCTTTAACACCCCACCTAGTAGTGCTCTAAATGGAAGCTCTCGGCTGTCTTTCTCAGGCTTCCAATTTGCGGTAAGCAACATCATGGACCCAAAGCAGCATAAACTGTGAAAAGTCATTCAAATCCTCCTGGGTTACCCACCCTATTTGGTAAAAACACGAGTGAGAGATAACAGAGAGGGGAAGATGGTTTTTTGTTTGTTTTTTGTTTGCTGTATTAAATACATTGTTTTTATTATTATAACCGGATATTATTTATTCAGTTATTAAATTTTATTTTTGATGAAATGAATTTAATATTGTAATATTAAATATCGTATATGAATAGCAAATTGCTCATCAGTCAATAGTTGATTTATACTTGTTTTAATTAGTTACACATGACAGTACAATGACCTTAACATATCATACATTTGAATCAGATGGGATATAATTTCTCATTTTTCTGAATGTACAGGTTGCAGAATTACATTGGTCATGCAGTCATGTACATACACACACAATAATAATGTCTATTTTATTCTGCTGTCCTTCCTTTCCCCCCTTCTTCTCCCCTCCCCTCCCATCACTTCTCTCTACCCAATCTAAAGTGACACACTTTTTTTTTTTTTTTCACATCGTCATACCTGTATTCCGTATAACAAAGGGGGTCTCCTTCCATCTTCCATGCAACTCCCCTTCTCCCTCCCTTTTTCTCTCCCACCTCTCTTCCCGATTTGCAGGGAAAATGGATGGCATTAGAGCAGATTATGCTAAGTGAAGTTAGCCAATCCCCAAAAAACAAATGCCAAATGTCTTCTCTGATATAAGGGGGGTGACTCAAAATGGGAGGATGTTTTAAGACTGCCTTAGTTTACCAAACGAAATGGAAATAGCAATTACAGAACTAGTGGCCATTTTAAACAAGATCAATAAATTCAGGAATGAGTACACTTTTTTTTTTAAAGAGTGAGTTTCCTTGTAATTGTGTGTGTGTACAATCCCTTTATTTAACAGATTAAATTAAAATATGGCTTTTGGTTTAGCGACAAGATGCAAGGTTTCCTAGCTCCATGCTGTGGCAACTAAAAGATGAATTAGACTGGATGAATGGTGGGGAATGGTTATTTTAATCTCTGAAGCTATAGTTCAAAGAGGAGATAAAATGTGAGCAATACCTAGAAGACACAGATGGGATAGAGAAAGACTCCAAACAAGGCCTTCTGGCAAGAGAGACTGGACTCACTGGAAGCAGAGAGGCCTTCTCTTTCAGGTATGAAGACACATCACACAGCTCTGGTTCTAGCAGAAATGCAGAAGGGAGGCAAAATCTGAGCATCTGCTGTATTTACCAATAACACTAAATATCATTTATCAGTCTGGCTCAATATCAATGAAATACTCTACGAGTCAAGGTTCTATGGTTGCAGGAAAAAGCAAATGATTTTAATTACCCGAAGGGGAAAAAAAATTCTAGCTAACTAAAAGCAAAGGCAAATCATTAGAACTGAGCCTCCAAGATAGGAACCAGAGGACCTGGAGAGCTAAGGTGAAGGTTCTAATAGACAGTCTCTTGTGAATGCTAACAATAATGTGGATAAATTAAGATAAATCATTTTAGAAAAGAATAGCTGCTCTTCAGAGATTTAGGTCAGGAGTCCACTGTGTGCAGAGTTGTCTTGCTCCTTGATAAGCAGATAAACTAAACCTGTACCTAGTAGGAGATTAGCATTCCAATAGGAAAACTAAAATTGTCTGACACACAGACAAAACTGCTATAAACAATGCAAAAAATATACACATGGAAGAAAGATTGACCTTCCCCCAGCCCTTCAACCCTGATGCTGTACACACAAACCCAGATGCTGCAATTTTCAGAAGAGACGTTTCTAAAGGTCTAAGAGGAAAAAAAAAAAAAAAAAAAAAAAAAGATGTCAAACACACATCTTTGTTCTTCATGTGTTTTTGCACCAACTGATACATGTTCCTTTTTCCTTGTGGCCACTCTGTGACTGCTGAGCTATGGTGGAACCCAAACTCTGAATCTCTGTGGTTTATTATTTTGATAACTTCCTTCAGGTGTTTTTAAAATGAAAAACTTTGCCTAAACGATCTCCTCTGGAGAATCATTTAAGGAGGATGTGCATAATTCACGGCAGGTGCCATCAATCCAATTCGAGTAGAATAGAAATCCAGAAACAACTTTAAGGATCAAACATGGACAAGCCATTTTGATTTCAGGGTCATGTTAAGTCGTGGTGCCTCCTGGAGCTGCTGTGGACACAGCCGTCAATTATTAATGTCTTCCTGGTTAAGGTAGGTGGGCGAGTGAAGTTGGCCAATGAAGAAGAGCTGAGTAAGTTAATTTTTGTTATCAGAGACAAAAGAATCTCTATCCTGGAATACAAACAGATGCAGGAACTTAGAAAACAGAGCCAGATACAGATAATGCCCATGTTTATTGAGCACATCTTATGTGCCAGTACTTGGTTTGAGTTTTGGGGATACAGAAGAGCATGTGATGGATGAGATCCCTGCTGTCATGGAGATTACATGTTAATAGGGAAGGCAGATAGTAAACAAGGAAGAAGATAAATAAGAAAAAAAATATATCAAGAAACAATAAGGACTCTATGTATGAAAAGATTAAAATGCGGTGAAGCAATGGAGTTTGGCCAGGGGCTTCTTTTAAACTGAGTGGTCAGTGAAGAACTTTAAGCTGGGATCTGAAAAAACAAGTAGAATACATTCATATGAAGATTGAGCAAAGTGAGGGGGAAGATTAAGGCAGGAGAAAAGCTCTTGTGAAGATCCTGGAACTGGAAAGACCTTGGCAAGTTGCAGCAAGAGGAAGTTCATTATTTTTGTTGGAAATGAGGGAGTGAGGGATAGAGTGGTAGGAGATGAGGTCTGCAGGGGTAGGGACAGGTGTGCAGTGGTTAAGGATAGTTTCTAAAGGGCAAACCAGAATGATCTTCTATGCAGTCACTAAAAGATACACACTAGCATGATAGTAAAAAATCAACGAAAGACAGTCAAATCTTGTAAAGTGCAGAATCTGGGAATTTCAGGAGAGAGGAAAGGGGAACCCAGGTTAGTGGGATAGCTGGGGACTTGATTTTATTTATAAGGCGGGTGTATATGTGCAATGCTGGGAAGTCAGAATCCGTCATGAAGCAACACAGATCCCTGACATACGGAAATATCAAGTAAAATAAGTAGTTACTGCAGGCCATAAAGGGGTCCTTCAGATCTATGAAAATGCCAAGAAAAGCACCGTTCCCTGAGGTGATTTTTTGGAAGTGGAGGAGTTACTGAGGATTGAACTCAGGGGCACTCAACCACTGAGCCACATCCCCAGCCCTATTTTGTATTTTATTTACAGACAGGGTCTCACTGGGTTGCTTGACACCTCACTTTTTCCAAGGCTGGCTTTGAACTCAGGATCCTCCTGCCTCAGCCTCCTGAGCCTCTGGGATTACAGAAAAGCGCCACCTCGCCCAGCCCCTGGGGTAATCATGAGGAGATCTCAGGTACCTACTAGAATCAGTACTCTGATGACCACATCTCATGCCTGGATGGGTGAATTTTTCCTGGGATCTTCCATGTGGTGCAGTTAGAGCTCTAATGGCCCTGATTAAGTTGGTCAGTTAGAAATAAGCTTATGGTATATTCCTTAAATATAACCACCACTCCTCAAGTCCATACCAAATACCATCGTCCAAGCAATTTCCATATACTATCCCTAACTCTCACAACCAAATCTCTTAGAGGAAAAAAAGCAATGAAACCCCGACATGATAGTAAATGATTAGAATAAGGTTTTTATGATCACTTTCTTCCCATTACAATAGACTACCCATAAGGTAAACAAATATTAAGAGTTCATTATGAAAGGAAAAACTGGTTTCTTTACCCACCTTTATCAATTAATTAATGACTACCTGAATTATGCTTTTTGTGTATTTGTGCAGTAAATCCACAATTCATTTAACCTTATTTGGTGCTCACGGGTATATTTTTCTCTCTGATCTGTTCTTAAGCATGCATTCATCTCAACACCGATTTAGTCTTTGCATTTTTTATCAAGTGTCATCCTGTGCTGCAAAGGTTACAAAGAGAAATTCAATGAAAGGGAAGTTCACTTTTAAAGGTAAGCAAAACAGACAGGTCTTATAATGCACACATGTGATTCTTAAATTAAAGTAAGGAAAGGGGCCTAGAGGTTAAGGTTTGATGGATTCTCATTCTAACATTAGCACCTGCACCCAATGCCAAGCACCACGCTTCAGACTAAGGTATCACAAAAGAGAAGCACTCCACAACACTGTGGACTGTGTCTGAACAGTGCACTAGCCTTTTGAATGGTGTCAATTGCCAGGTTCAGGAGATAGTCAGACACCAGTGGAAGGTTGTGGCCTCAACTTCGTAATGAAAGGGCTAGCCCTGATGATTTCAAAGTTCCTTTCAGTTTTATAAAATTCTATAGCTCTGCTTCCTAGCAAATGAACAAATGAACAGCAGGTAAAGTGTTCGGAAGAACAGATAAGTTTCCAGGGGGGCATGGCTGTGGGCTATTCAGAGGACCCACATATTTGACTGCCTTGGCAAGCTGATGGTGGTCCATGGTTGTTCTCCCGGACCTGAAGATTTAGAAACTGGAATTTTCAGTTTACACTGAGATGAAAAGAATCCTGGAGATGTTCACTTAAATCAACTCAAATGAGATTAAAGCATATAGACCAGAAAGCCAATCTATCAATATACAACAGAAAACATCCCTTTATGATCAACCTATTCACATTTTCTAGAAATAAAAACATAAGAAGGTTGCTGATAAAATGCAATTCAAGAACAGGGAAGTGAACAGGCAAGAGGAAATCTTTCCCTAGACCGGGCTGAGGCCTTGTAAAGCATCCCAGTCACACAGCAGAGGACCTCGCCCTATTGGAGAGAATGTTTGAACTTTGAGCTTCAAATTTCCTTTCCCCTGGCCAGGGCAGCACACATCCACCAATGCCTTCAAGCATATTTTCTCTTCAGATATCTCATAGATCACTGATTAAACTAGATATTCATATGTATGCAGATAAATATTGTTTTCTCAGCATGTGCTGATAAAAGCAGTTAATTTTAATCTCAGAAGGTAAACTAATTTTCCCAGTTTCCTGGGGAACACTCAATGTTTACCCCTTCAGATCTCAACTTCAGTCGTGTTGTGAAAGTCTGAAGACACCAGAATCAGGAGAGGTAAGCCAAAAAAAAAAAAAAAATAGTTATTCACATTATAGGCAAATTAAAATTTAGATAAGTGGATATACAGTACATAGTAAGAATCAATAAGTGCCACCATCAATGAATTTCAACATGGTATTCAGTGACATAGATGTATGTGTTTGTGTGTAAAAGGAACAAGTGAAAATAAAGATAGCATATTCGTCCTGTGGTTTGAAGACCAGAGACATAAGCATCACTTAGGAGACCAGGAGAAATAGTCCTTAACAACCATCTCCCATCCCAAACCTACTGAGTCCAACTCTCTAAAAGAAGGAAACATAAATCAGTGTTTTAACGAGTCCTCCAGAAGATTCTAAATCCATGTAAATATTAAGAACCAATGTCCTAAATATAACCCAAGAGAAAAAAAATCCCACATAAAACACTTGATTGGTCATTCAAACAAACAAACAAACAAAAATCATTCAAATCAGCAAAGAAGCAAATGAAACACAGCCAACCGTCTTCCTCCATTTGAAGAAAGCTTTTCAAAATTGGGATGATCCAAACAAAAGGGTCATGGGAATAAAATCAGAAGTGGATATCTGGGACAGTTGCTTGCTAAGAATAAAACAAAAACTTGGGAAAGAAAACTTCAGACTTTAGATGGGTTACGTGTCTGCAAGACAAGGCTTTTAAATTTTCTTAGGACAGTCACTCAAATATTCTTGCTAGTTACTAATTCTTAACATGTAGAGTCTCATCATGTGAGGACAATCTTAAATAAGGAGTCAAAAAATGCATAGTACAGATAGGATGGGATACTAGAGTCTCGAGTTCAAGTGCTCAGACAAGTCTTCCCTCCCTACAATTGTTGCTTTATTGTCCTTTTTGGTAATCTGGTTCATGTTGACCAATTCAAATGTGCCCTGAGTGGTGATGATATTAAATCTATGTTTTTGGCATTAGATTTGGATCCTGCTTCCTTTCTCTCTATTTTCCCCATAACACCTCTTCATCTGGTTTCCCATTCTCACCTCAGAGTTAACAGGTTTAAAATTGGACAATCAACTTTTCTCATCTTCGTGTCGTCTTCCACACTGCCCTTTCTCTGGTACCACACATTTTGTGCTTTCTTATCTGCTTTTTCAGGTTTAGCTTGACTTCCTAAAAATGCTAACCTTCTGCTCCATCACATCTTGCAAAACCCTAATAATCAATTCAAAGCACTCCCCATGTGTGTTACATGTATACATGGTTTTTAAAGAGAGGTTTGGAATCATATTATGAAACTGCCTTGTAACTTTGATTAACCTAACAGTATGGAATTTCCCGCAGTCAATATATCTATATTAATTGATTTCATGCATAATGGTTCTTTGTAAAGATACAATACCATGCCTGAATCAAAAGCATAAGTGCATTTTAACACACAAATAGACTTAAGAAATATTTTTTTTAAAAAAAGAGACAACATAATTTATTTAATCTACCCCTATTGGTGGATATTTAGGTTGCTTAAAACCTTCTGTACTAAAAAAAAAAAAAAAAAAAAGGGGCTGCAATAAGCATCTTTGTGCATACATACTTTTGCAAGCATTTCTATAATTGGCCTTGCTGTACAACAGGACATGTTTGATTTGAAAGCTTTTGATGCATTCTTTCCAATTAAGATCCAAATCTACCTGTCTGGTAATATTTCCTTGAATATGAACAATGTGTGGGAGGGGTATCTCCCTACATCTCCATCTACCCTTCTTGTTAGGAAATGTTTAACTCTTTCAAAAACCTAGTAAGTGAGAATAATATACTCATTTCTACTGATCTCAATGATTATTGGTGACTGACGCATTTGCAAGTTCATTAACTATTTCTATCTCTTTATTTATGAATGTTTGTCCCTTATATTATGGGAACTTCCCCCATTCCATTTTTTTTCCTGTTAAGTTTTAGAAGCATGTTTTATGTATAAAGCATTAAACTTTTAAAATTTGTTCCTTTTAGATACACATGACAGTAGAGTGTATTTTGACATATTATACATACATGGAATATAATTTATTCTAATTGGGATCCCATTCTGTGGTTGTACATGATGTGGAGTTACAATTTTTTTATAAGAATTTTTTTTTGAAGTTTCAAGCATCTAGCACAAATGGTGTTTTATTCGTAGCTCAGAATGTTTTTTTTATAAGAACCTTTTTATAAGAATATTTATTTGTTTTTTACCTTTCTTTATGGTACTCTTTCTGCAATATAAAGATTTATAAATACTGCTTTGGTCAAAATGTAGGATTTTCAAAATAACCATGAAGAATTAAAAAAAAAAAACCTAACCTTCTATTTTTATGGTTATGACTTCAGAAAAAAATAAAATAAAATACCTCTCTGCACCCAAAGATTAAAGATTTTTTCTTTCTTTCTTTTTCTTTCCTGACTTTTCCTTTTATCTTTTTAGCAGTCTCTATTCTCTGGCCATCAGACCTAGTGCTCTGGGCCCGCTAAGTCTGTTTTCTTACCATCCTGTCCCCCTGAAGTTCCAACCTCATTCCTGGATCATGTCTCTCCTCTTGTTCCAGCAGGAAGACCTTCCCTGCCTTCCCTGACTTGAGCAATATACCAAATACTCAAACCTTTTGCCCACCTTGAAGCTCACTCAAGACTGTCTTCTCCCTTCCTGGTCCACTGGCCCTTTCTTCAATGAAAGTCAGTGTGAGGTGACCAAGCATCTACTTCCTCTCCTTTGTTTTATGAGTCGTCTCTATTTTCTCATGTAAATTTTCAGCTTCTGATGGGTAAGAATCCCATTATACCCTCCTTCTGTCTTGCCCAAACCATCCCATACAGTGAGGACCCAAGAGACAGCTCTAGGCTCCTGTACTAATAGATACATTTACTTCCTGTAAACACTTTCTTAATAACTGTAGGATACAAAATGAATGGAGACTGTACTGGGCTGGAACATATTATAATTCCACAAGCCAAAAAACACTGAAAAATCTTTTTCTCCCCCTTTCTTCACCAATATGCCACCAGAACAAACATATGCAAAGAGTGAAGATGCATTTCAGATACCTGTTTTTTATTAAGTCAAGATTGGGTTTAGAGTAAATGTGTGAATATGCAAGGAGAAAGCAAATATTATACAGGAAAACTGGGAAACAGCCAGAGGAGAAGTTCACCTTAACATTTTCTTCTTAGATTTATGTTGAATATCAAGAATTGCAAGTGAGATATTTTGAAATTAAAAAGGACATAGCTAACCAGAAGAGAAGCACAGATAAGTGTAGAGTGGGCTTTATTAAACTTCTCTGAAGATTATGAAATCAATTAAAAGGATGTCTAGGGAATAAGACCATTTGCTCTTTATTCAGACCACGTGGACTATTGCGGACTACATTCAGCTAACCTTGTAGGCTCTGAGGACAATATACAAATGGAGCAGAAGAGGATTCTCCTCTGTGGAGCTTCTAAAGGGGAGAAAAATGGTTAAGTATTTAAAAATTATCCCTCAGTGTTGTTGGGGTTTAGATATGGAATAGCAACTTCCATGTACAAGGACCGATCATGTAGTCAGTTAATGTTTGTTGACTCATGCTTCCCAGGGCAGGCAATAGGGATCATTCAACTTAAAAGCCATTGAGATAGCCCTTGGATTTTGAGCTTGAGAGCCACCATAGTAACTGGGGAAAATTAACAAAGAGAGGAAAATTAAAATTTAGCTATGTTAAATATGAAGAAATTCATGGGATAACAGAAAGCTCAATGCTAGCCTGAAAAACTGAAAAGAAAACTCAATTTCTTCGTTCCACACTGAATAGTCTGGAGAATTGTTTTGCTAAAACCTAATACCACACCCAGAGCCAGTGCTGGCCTCACCTGCAGAGTTTTTAAACATGAGGTTTCACTCTAGGAAAGGAAAGAGCTGACACTCTGGGAGATGGCTACAAGAAAATGACACCTCTTCTCCCCTCTAATTTAGTTACTCTAGGGGACAAAGGCATCCTGGAAACTCAAATGATGAAAGTACAAGTATTGTAAAGTGTAGTCATGAAGAAAAAAAAAAAAGCAGACCATTTTCCAATATATTCATTTTAGTCTGCAGGCTGAGTTTTCTATAGTGCCAGGACAGACTTGCACTGCTTTCCAAAACAGAGCAACAATAAAAAAAAAATCATGTAGGAAATATGAGAAATATTGAAAGTAAATCTCTGTATGATTTGGCTCAGCTGATTGCAGAGACGGATACTGAGAAGCATAATAGAAGTGCAAAGAAATGTTTGAATGAATAGCATTGATCTGATCCATCATGAGGTTCTGTTAGCCATTATGCTCATGTAACAAGTCAATTCCAAGCCTTTTAGCTGGCCTCTTCTTACCATTATCACTAATAACAATCTCTTTGAGTAAATGGTTCTTATTTATATTTTATCACCTTCATAATATGTTAATATATCAGCATTCTTTGCAGAACACTGAGATGCATTACTACTCATCTAAAGTTGATCCTGAAGGAATTTTTATCCAATAACTAAATATTCTTATGATGGGAGGAAATAACAGGAAAGGGAAATATAAAAGAAAAGTAAGGAAATCCTGGGGAAATGGTATTAACACAAGTTGTAGAATCAGAAATTGTTCTCCCAGAATCATAGCACATTCAGGGTTCTTTTATACAACCAAACTGCTATTTAAATTTCTATTATATTCCTTTCTTTGACCTTGTTGAGATGTTTCTACTTGCACTGAATATATATGATATATTATATATTTGTGATTTTTGAAACTTGGGTAAAGAATGGTCGAATCTTCTGGTTCTAAAAAGAGAAAATGCTAATTTGGCTCCAGTGTGTCGAACCAAGCTCCCTGCCCCCAACTCACAGACATCAAAGAATCATCTCCAGAAGACCTTGGTTGGGAAAAACTACCTGAGCTTCCAAAGAAGGGTGTGCAACTGAGTCATCAGAACATGGAAAGATGTGATTAAGTTCAGTATAAACTTAATATAAAATATGAACATATAAAGCCAATTAAATGTTATTAGAAATATGTATTCTTGGTCTAGCTTTACTTATAGGAAAAAAAAAAAAGAAATGTAACTGGACTTATCCTAGGTTTGTAAGATTTACCAGGGCACTTGGTTTAGCTCAGTTGATTCTTCATGGCATTGAACAAGTAGCTCCAAATAAATTTGGAAAGGATTATCATAAAAAACACAATTGGATATATTCTCCCCCCCCAAAAAAAAAAATAGTCTAAAAAGAAAAATCTCAATGTCCGAGGCTTTTGGAATTTTTTTTTCTTCTACGACAAAAATATTTCTGTGGAATTTTAATATACTAGCAAATTTTGGGCTGCTTAAAATTGTCCTTACCTGCTGCTGCACTTTCAACTTAGTACATAGGAGGCAGACACTCCAGCAGAACATAGGAAATGGAGGAGAATGATGAAATGGTAGCATTGCTCACCCAAAGCACCTGCTTCAATCCATGATTCAATCACAAAGAAATTAGACATTCTCTCTTTTGCCAAATATGGGTGTTTCCTTCAATGTGAAAACAACTAGGATTTTCACCCTCTTACCAAAGGGAGCACACAGTTCAACCCTGATCATCCAGACACAAAGAAGACAATCACACAAGACCCCAAATCTTTGGGTTAGGAATCCAAGCAGAGAGGTCAATTCTTGTGTAATAAGAAAGACATCATTCTTCATGTTTTCAAGGAAGCCAACCGAAGTAGAAGATCACTGATTCAATTTTCAGTGTTTAAATGAGTCCTTGGACATATATTGTAGCATCATGCAGAGTGAGAAAACAGTGTCATTAAAATGCATGCCTGTTGATGGGAAACACTTCCACAAAAGGTGGCATAAACACAGTAGGGACAATGACAATGACAATAAGAAACATAAAGAACTAATGACCTGGCAAGAATATGCAAAATATGTTTTAAAAAAAAGTAGTCCACCTGATCTGTTTGATCTCATATATCATAGTTCCAATTGCATATTTGCATGAACATAGAGAATGTTATTGGAAGACATGCCCTAGCTACTAGTATTGGTTATCTCATAGAGTTCTAGATGGCTATGTCATCATGTATCATGAATTGTTTTCCTAGATATACAAAGCATGTATCACTTTGCAATGAACACCTTACCAAATTTTGAGGAATTATGAATCTATGAACTACATTTTCTACAAGTTATAAATAATGACATCAATGCAACAAAATAATATGACAGAGGAAAAAAATAGCAGACAAAACCTAAGAGACTCAGGACAATTTTGGAAATATCATGAGAAGTCAAAATCAAAATCATCCTTTGGCCTCTTAGCCACAGCAGGTTATTGTTTTTATATGTTTCAGAATTCCTTTGGACATGGCTTTGTACCAGTTTAGTTCATTCTATAGGGAAACTATATAGTGGTCTCCAAAACAGAAATTCTGTCATTCAAAGATGATCTTTGAACTATTTTTTGATTTTTGAAAAAAAAAATCAGGTATTTGATTTTTAAAAAAGAACCCGATAACATGCATAGTTAATAGATGACCATGTTATTGCAGATCCTGGATCTTGAATAAGTAAAACTGACAAAAGATGAGCCTCATACTCTGCCCATCTCATAGCAATTTAAGTGAAGTTTATCTTCTGATGTATCCAACTTTCTGCAAACCCATGAAAGGAAGCCACATATAAAGGCTGATATTCTTGGCCATTGCTCAGGAATTGCCTCTCCAGTTCTCTCCAAACCACTACTACTACCATTTATTTCTGGCCTGCTTGCTTATTCCCATCCCAAAGTTCCAAATGCCAGCTACATAGGCTGTCTTTGAAATTCACTTCTACCCCCTCTAGTTTGGCACATGTGATGAGTTTCTTGCCAGCATCTTGGAATGCGGCACTATCATGGTTTCCTTCTTTCCATTCTTTCTTTTTTTTCTATCATAGTTTCTGGCATAGTTCACCTACTTCTATAAAATTGCATCCCATTAGCTAAGAATGTAACCTAACTCCAGCCAAGAGCCCAGAGGTATCTGCCCCAGTGACCCACATATTTCAGGGGATAAAATAGGGTGTGGAGAGATCACATCAATCTAGACAGTCAAAGAGGGATAGTTTAAAAAAGGCTCATTTTTGATACACAGAATGCGTTCTGACATACACATCACGGAAGTGAACATGATATTAAGCAGCTGAAGTTTTAAAAATCATTGCCTTTCACAGTGGAGTAACATATGAAATGCACAGAAAGAGACAGATCAATTCCTTCTGAAAAACTTTTGCTATGGCTTCAGTCTGCATAAGGCAGGGGTGTACTAGATTCTGCAGGGTGTTCCAAGATTGAAAACTCTGTGATCCTACTCAACAAATTGTTCACAGACTAACTCTGATATAATTGTGACTGTATATATGTAGTCATATTTATATATAGTTATACATATTTATATGTATTTATATATACTTTTATGTATTCTATGTGTTTATATTTATATACATCTAAATATAGTCAGAAGTATATTTAGCTACTTCTGTAGAGAAACTCTTCTTCCAAGAGAGGGGGACGGAGAACAGACATGTTCAAAATGCCAAAAATAAATTTACAACCAAGCTCCCACTGCAAAAAAAAAAAAAAGAGAGAAAGAGAAAGTCGAAACCCAATCTCACTATGCCTTAAAAAGAAATGGAAAATATACAAACGATAATGAAAAATGCAAAGACAAGAAGGGACTGAACGCTGAATGTCGAGAGAACAAAATGAAGTGAGCAAAAGTTTAGGACCAGAGGGCAGGGCAGGGTGGGGAGGCAAAACCATAGTAGAAAAAGTGAAAGTAGGAGAAAAGGGGTGTAAGTAGGAAGGGATGAGAGAAGTAGATGCTATAATACATCCTGGCAAGGCAGGAAGATGTATAAGACAAAATGTAAAAGCAAGGTCACATCAGATAGCCATGCTGCATAGAATAAAGAGAAGGAGTACCAAACCACAAAAAGGATAGACCATGAAAAATAATAACAGCTAGCCTTCCCTGGGCCATACTGAAGTCTAGACACTCTCATCAGCCGTCACCCTCTAACATAAAGCCTGTGCTGAGAGCCCAGAGCAAGTAAGCACCATCACACACTCCTTCTCTGTTGACTTGCTCTTTGGGTTCCCAAGCACATTAACAGCCTTCAAATATGGCCAATGCCTGGTTAGCAATTTCCACTGTGTGATTCTCATGCCAATGCATCTTTGCTGGTTTTATAACTAAGGTGTTGGTTTTTCCTCCTCAAAACCGGGTCTTTTCTACACAGAACAATGGCACTGCTGAAAAATATAGTTTGGAGCCTAACAGACTTTACATGAACATCTTGTATACAGAAATTCTAAAAGAGCTGGTAAAACTTGATTCCAAAGCCTCATTCTGAAAAGCACTCTTCTTTCAGGTCAAAAGCCCCTATGAGACTTCTGTTCCTTCCTAAGAACAGGTGATGAGTTAGTCAACATAGTGAAAGCAAATGCTGGGTCTTACTGAGGTCAGCTACACGTGGAAAACCAAAGCACAGCATTCTTTTTCTACAAGACACCGAGGGTCTCAACTATGTGACTCCTGCACACTAAGCTTTGTATTCACATCAAGTTTTCTCTCAAGATGATATCTCTGTTAATGATCTTTTCTTTGCCAAATAGCTCTTATCTTTTGCTCTTGGAAAGAGAAACAAGTCATCTACTTCCAGAAACTTTCAAAAGTGTACTAAGACCTGGTACTTTAAGCCTTTCTAGTTTTAGTTCCTTCTTCTCCTTGTTTTAATCTTCCTGGTTCCTCCTCATAAATCACTGGTTAAATTAAAGTTGTAGAACTGTCATCTTTTCATTATTTTCTAACAGTATTGACAGCCTCACCACTAAATGCTTTGGGGATCATTAGACTCTCCACAGTATAAACAACTATTATGAACTGATTTGGGAAAAATTAGAATCCATCAATCAATAAAATTTCTAAACAATGCTATCAAAAACAACAGCAGAAAAAAAAGCAGATATTTAACTTGCATAATACTCTATCAGTAAATTTCAGATCATGGGAAGATACTACTCTTTTGACAGAAAGTGACAAATATTAGTACTATTTCAGTAAAATTCAACTTTATGAAAAAAATTTTTTTAAAAAGAAAGATTCACCCTTCTGTGCTACCAGCAAGCAGCAATTTAATTAATTAGAAGCAAGAAGAGCAGCTATGTGATTCCTTAAGACCACTTCATCCCTTTGTATTTCTGTATGATCATTTAACTTCAGAGAAAATAAGAGCTATTACAATAACCCTATAGATTTTCAGAAGTGTGTGTGTGTGTGTGTGTGCATGTATGCATTTGCATAAGAGAAACTGAAGAATTGACTCATTGAAACTGCTGATGCAATTCAGCAGGATTTACCTAGAGATGGGAACAAAGTTTGACTGATTAGGTGGAAAATATAACATGGGGTGATTATGAGGGAATTTTCTCTTTGGGATTAGTGTAGAGAGTGAATTTTCAGTTATGTGCCACTTTTAATACCTGTAGAAATCCCACCATCAGACTTTGAGACAGAAAGATTATACTGTAGCAAAAGCATTGCACCATTGATTTGTCTCCTGCCTGTACCCCTAAGCTGGGAGCCTAGGGAAACACCTGTTACGTGCAAATTCAGTTTCTATTAAATAATTCCACCAATTATGCAATAAAATACTCTGTGAACCTGGAACCCAGACCTGGAAATTCTAGTTGCTCTCGCTGCCGAAATTCAATCCATTGTGTCTGCTTTTGAGATATTTTAGCCCAAGAATGTCAATGACATTTTCCAATATATTGTGGGGTCCTATCGTGTGTCTCTCCCCAGAAATTTAGGATTGCTAAAATAAAGAGATGTCTTAAAAGTCAAAAGACCACAACAATGAGATGTATGGTCAGCTTTTAAGATGCTCTGAACATTTTGGGAACCCCCAAAAAACTGACCCAATGAAAACAAAACAAAACAAAAAAAAACTAAAACGAAACTGTAAAACCAAAATTAATAAACACTTATGTGATTATATATAAAACAATACATGGTGAATTTTATTCATTGTTTCACTTAGATTTTTTAATAATATCTTTGTACCTCAAAAAGATTTGTAGGACAGATTTTTTTTCTCACTTTAACAAAACACCCACATATGCAAGAGGATAACCCCAAATTCACAGGAACGCATACATTAAATGAATTACTTGTACCTAGAGAGTTTCAAGAACAAAATTACAAGTTTTTTTCAATATTTTATTGCAGACAAATTAAATTTGATGTGTAATGTTAGTGCAACTTAATGTGTTTCTTGTATGTGGTATCAGAGTCTCCAAAAATGTTCCCTCTAAATAGGTTTTAAAATGATCCTGAACTTCTACCTTTGTTAAAGGAAGTCACAAAACTTGGAAAAAAATACTCCATGTTCATTTATATTCCCTCTGACTTTTTCCTCATGTTTGTAAACAAACTAAAACACAACAAGTCTTAAAGAAAAAATCTTCCATTGCTAACAAGAAGCCAAATTGTTCTCAACAGGTGAATAATAAAGTTTAAGCCTTTGGTAAAAATTTGGGGGATATATGGGGAAAAGAATAGCAGAATTTTATTCTTTGATGGTTCCTTACCTGTCTTCTGGACAGGAGATTAAGGAGCCAAAAGCTGAAACCAATGCTTGGTTGTTAAAGCCCTCCAAGTGAGTAGCACAACAGGTTTTCCTCATCTCTCAAGAGGAAATGAAAGTTTTATCACATCTTTGGTTTATTACTCCGGAAAACAATCTCTGAAATTTTAAAAGTATATGGAGATGAAATGAACTCTCCATAGATGAAGCCACCAAAATCATAAGAGGCTTCATGTTCATTTCTTCATCTATTTTGGTAATTGAAAGGAATGTTTGCTTACAATTAAGATCTCTTAGTTCTACATTATATTGATGGTGCCACGGTCCAGTTTGTGTGAGGGATGAACTTTAAAAGAGACAACATGAGAGTTTATAAACATCGATAACAGCTTCAAATATGACTCCCCTAGTTTAAAAAAAGTTTTTAAAATATCAGCAAGTTAGCATTTGTTTTTCCACCTTTCTTTTCAATAAATTGTCATCAACCATCCAAAATGAGTTAAATGATAGTACACAAGACAAGAAACAATAAGATTTCTCAAAAATCCTCATTAAAATTAAAATCTGTGATCAGTTGGTATATAGCTTAAAAACCACTGAAAGAAATGGGAGAACAAAATCATCATCTGCACACGGCATCCTGAGTGCAATCCCAAATTCTTGGTCTCACAGATCATGGGAAAGGTGATTCTAAAATAAATTTAACATCAGCTCCAAAGGCTATTACCACTAGTATTTAGAATATGGTTAGATTTGCTTTTCTCCCACTACACCTGACTTTTCAGCCAACAAGAATGGACACTCTCATGATTACTTTCTGAGTATGTGCTGTTTAGTGTATGTGTTTATTATTCATAAAACAAACTGGGGTTTTATTTACTTCCTTTCTTTTCCTTGAGACTTTGATATATTTCCTTGAAGCTTTTTTACACACATATCTATACCCATGTACATGTATGGATATACATGCACATATATATTTTGTTTGTTGATTTTATTTTTTAAAGATGTTTTTATGGTGCATTAGAGTAATAGATAATAAGTGAGGTTCATTTTGACATATTCATAAATGTATATAACATACTTTGCTACATTTTAATCCCTGTCCCTCCATTTCCCCTCCCATTCTCCCTCCCCTGATACCCTTCCTCTACTCTATTTGTCTTCCTTCTGTTTATTTTTTAATTGGTGTGCTACTGTTATACATAAAATTGGAATGCACTGTGATATATTCATACATGAGCATAGCATAATTTGGCCAACTTCACTCCTCACTTCTTCTGTTTTCTCTCCCCTCCTGCTGCCACCTGGCTTTGTATTCCTTATGCTTTTATAACTTTGGGAACATAATTACCTTTTTTAACCCTTTGATGTATTATAAACATGTCTTCATCACATGTGGTGAAGGACTAGCCTCCAGCAAGTAAAAGTGTTTTTTTACACATCTGGGGACCTTCTAAACTTTTCTGTTTGAAACTGACAGACAACCCCCCTCAACGCTGGGGCTGTACTAATATAAATAAGAATGTGCACTGGAGCTTCAGCAATGACAGCATTGCTATGGCAGCCCCACTCTAAACACACAGCAACTCTATACTTCCAGAAACAGTGTCACTGTAATATATTGTCAGCTTTATGGGTTCATTGCACCCATTTTACAGAAGAACAAACAAACACACTAATTCATATAAATGAAAACAAAGGATTTCCTCTGAGGATTACTTTCCTGTCTCATGCTTTGAATGTACACAATTAATGAAAAGTGTAATAGTGATTTATGCACTAAATTGGATGAAAACAATATGGAATTTTCAAAGCATCAAAAACGAAGTATTAAAAATTGTATATTATTTGACATTTAATTTTATTAATTCAGTTTATAGGTAATTTGGTGCAGGGCAAAGGGTATTTAATAAGAAAAAGATGAAAAGATTATTTTGTTCATTTTTCCTTGAGATGTTATCATTTTCCTATCATATGTATTTGTATACATATACAGATATATATATATATATATATATATATATATATATATATATATATATAACTATACATAGTTACTATAATACACAAGGTAAATATGGTATTCCGTATTTATTAAAGGCTGAAATTCAGAAATTTGTAGGTGTTGTAAACTCCAGTCAAAATAAAATTTTATATAAATATCATTATTTCTATATTTACATTGACTCCTGTGCTCACTCATGACAGCAGAGTTGTCAGTATGTTAGCATGGCCCTGCTAGTTTCCTTGTACCTCATCTGGTTTAGCCAAAGTTACACATAACCATGAGCTCTTCTTTCACTTATAGAAAGAAGTTAAATGAGAACAAGGGAAGCACCATATTGTCACTATTAAGCCTTTAGAGAAGCCGTGATTTTACCCACTCATAGGAGAAAACTTTCACCACCATAACAAAGCCTGAAATGATAATGATTAAATGATGCCTGTCATTTTGTCCCACCCCTGGGAACTGCTCTCCACCCACTCCCAAGTGATGGATGTGTTTCTCTCAGTGTACTGGATTTAGACACCGCAAAGGATACTGACAGTTAAATTTGTCAAAATCACTAGAGAGTTGGTAAAGCAATATTGAATCTGCTCTGTAAAAAGCATTGAGGGACCAAACAAAAACTCAGAAATGGTACAAATCCAGGCAACCTCCCCATGCCACTAGGGTACCAAAGAAGGCTCACTCCCGATAATCAAGAGTTACAAAAATGACAAATCTAGAAGTTGTCTTAGTGAATGAACACAACCTAGCAAACAGTGCACCGATGCAGAAGTCAGAGAATGTCCCCAAGAAAAGTAAAATCCATGTCTTAACATTGATTATCCACACTCTTAAATTTGATGCTAGAGATTGAAGTTTTGAATCATCAACTTTTATTCACGTAAATGATCCCACATGTTATTTATTTCCTAATCAATAAGGCTACATAGAAAAGTTTTTAAAAAGTTAAATGTACACAAATTTTCTGCCAGTGTCAACTTGAACAAAAATAATATTAAAGACAAAACAGGATTCAATTCACCCCTGACCAGCATTCTTGTTTTTTTCTTTTTTTAGTGTCTGAAATCTGAAAGCCAATAGCCAATTCCATAAACTTTCTCCATAAAACTAGAGATTATAGTTTTCATGAACAAATACTATTTCAAAAATACTGCAAAGCAAACATAAAAAACAAACTTCTTTACTATAATGTCTCTGCTACAGAAATAGAAGCACAAGTCACATGCCCTTGTGTAACTTTGTAATTCCTAACATTGGCAATGACAGGGGACATAATACAAAACCGAATAATGTACTTTCAAATTTCTTTACAAAGAATTACACAGTTGCTTCTTTGGCTGTCTCTAAGTTGCTGAACCTTATAACATACGCCTGTTTTTGTTAGGAATAAATGGCCTCAAGATTGCTTTACAGAAGCTCCACAGATTAAAGTAGCAAATACAAGGAAGAAGCGTATTTATAATTTCAAAACACAAATCAGAAATTCCATTTTGTTTTTTGACTATGTGCTCTATAAGGGTAATTTTGATTTTTGTATTTGCATTGATTTCAGATCCATTTGATCCCTATATGTTTTCTCATTAAATGGTATTATCCACTCCATTTAAAAAAAAAAATTGGCATTGGCATCTGTTTCCATTTTCAGAAAGTATATATTTTAAGCACATCCAAAATAGTTCAACATTTTCCCACTACTGCAAAAAATAGCAACACATATCCTCAATACACGCATTACCACACATGAATACATTTTTGCTCTTGGTCTCCCTTCAGCTCCATCTGCACTCTTGCTGTGCAGCAGCTATAGCATAAAAAAAAAAAAAAAAAAACGTCTATTCTCACATGCTTTTGATATTACACTATTTAATCACATACAGCTGTGGCTTATGAGACTGTTACAAAACAATTTTAATGTAGTACTTGAAGCCAATTGTGAATAAACATCAACCATTTACGCCGAATAAAAAGTTTGACACTAAAAAAAAACTTTCTTTTAAAGAAAAAGACTGGTTTTCCTAGAATTGGGCATGGTCATAATGGTGAGGGAGTCCTCTTCCTGCCAAAAAGACTGATAATGTCCAAAAGGATGGTGTAAAATCACATTTGTGTAAAAATGAAGCTTTCCAGAATTCCTGAAGCCAGAGAAACCTGGAATGAACTTGAGCCCTCCCTCCTACTTTGTATCCCTCCCTACACATTGCCTCTGCTTTTACTGTTCGAAGAGATTTTATTACTTCATGGACATACTTTTGTATTACATAATTCTATTTTTTTCCCCAAATTGAGAGAAATTAAAAGGAAAATGCTGTAGAAAGATGCTGTTGAAAGAAATAAATGTAGTGTTTCCTTTAACTTTGAATTTATTCTACAGG
This sequence comes from Callospermophilus lateralis, assembly GCF_048772815.1. Classification (NCBI taxonomy): domain Eukaryota; kingdom Metazoa; phylum Chordata; class Mammalia; order Rodentia; family Sciuridae; genus Callospermophilus; species Callospermophilus lateralis. The sequence continues at coordinate 193,226,123 of NC_135305.1, read as the reverse complement.
AAAAAAAAAAAAAAAACATGAACTTTTTACATTCCTATTCCATTTATGTAAGGCACCAAATTTTGTGTTGTGAAAATAATAACTGAGTTACAGAAAAATATAGCAAAATGTGCCCCAGAACTGTGTCCAGTCCCACTCATACTAAAGATTAGGGAGAATAAAAAAGAAAAACTGAAAAGGAAGGGTGGTCCCTTGTTTCTATTTTTCTCTTATTTAAAACCGATTAAAATTCTATGCATTGTAAAATGAGAAAAACAGGATTTATCATACTCTCATGCTATCATATTGCCCCCCTGAAGCAAAAGAAAATATCTGGAGTTGTACCTAAATATTCAATTGCTGGAAGACTTTAGAAAACCAGTTTTGTATGTTTCAGACTTTCAAAGGAAAACAGAACTTGGGAGTTTTCAAGGCTGTTTTAAAACAATTGGCATGTTCCCAACTCTGGCTATCAATGCAAATCTGAGGCAGGAAGTACTAAGGAAATTCTAAACCCATTCCCTCCCTCTGCATGATTTTGTACATTTCCATGTGTAAGGAGTATGTTTCGTGGTCGTTTTGTTTTGCTTTTGGAGGCTGGGCACACTCACATCTTGAAGTACGTCCTCTGCCCCCATAGAAGCCCCTCTTTCTTTGCCTGCTCGTCACTCCTTGTATTTTCAAGTATTTGCTCTTTGGAAGGCACAATCCGGTTTGGACTACAGCTAGACTTTTACAGACAGGCGGGAATCCAGGCTGCAGATGGCGAAACTTCCCTCTGAAATCAGTGTGCAGTTGATGGATTGCTCCTTCCACCTGACCCCTTCTTCACACAAGACTCTGAACATAATCTGAATACCACCAGCCAGAAAAAACATGTGAGGGTCCCCAAATCCGAATCTCTTCCTTCAAGACCTTCTGGGGGAACCAGATGGCCAAAGAAGGGAACGCAGCACTAATGTAAGAGCAGAAAGATTAGTAACTCTGCACTGGATTGGTGGAACATGGTGAGCTGGTAAGAATGTGGAAGAGGAAGAAAGGAGGAACTTGTGTTGGGTGACTTATGAAGTTTTGTGAAGCTGACTAAAGTTTTCCAAATATCACATATGAAAGAAATATCTATTTCTTAACAGCAAAATATCAGTTCACCAGATTGTAATGACTGTATTCTTAAAATACTGTGATGTCTCATGTTAAATATCATAATCTATCCCTAAGAACTCTTCATTATTCCTTAATCAAAAGCCATGTTCCTTCTTGAAATTCCTTTTTTTTTGGGGGGGGGGGTGGGGAGGAAAAATACTAGTTAAAAGAAAATCAACAAAATCTTTTCAGATATGAGGTATGGAAAAGTAAGCACATATAGCAATGTAACTACAAATTATAGCTACAAGTCAACTGCCGGGTTTTTGTGTTATTTAATTTACTTGAAGATTTTTCTAATATAAAACATTTTAAGCATTGGAAAATCACCCAAAGGGACAGGACATAAATCATATATCTATTCTTCTAAGCAAATATGTATCTATTCTTCTAAGCAAAGTCAAGAGATCAGTTTTAAGGTAATGGGAAATGAGAGCAGAGAGGACAGGGAAGTGTCACATTTCCTAAAACTTTCATACACACACACACACACACACACACACACATACACAAAGGAATGGAAACATTTTTCCTTTTTTTAAAAAATGCCATTTTCATTCTATTTTGACCATCAGAAAAAAGCAACTGTATCTAAAGTTATACTATTTAAACAGAAAGAGAAAGTTTAGTTATTTGCGTTTTCTGAATAATTATAACAATAGACACTTTTGTTCCTTAAAATAAATATTCCCATCATACTTACCAAACAACAACAACAACAAAAACCAAACCAAAACAAAACAAAACAAAACAAACAAGAAACACCCCCAAGGTCAGCAAATATTTCTCATGGATTGGGAGGAAAAGAAAACCTGAATTTAGACAACACTTTAAGGTGTGGTATCACCAAATATGATCTTTTATCAACTACAGAATTCTACTTCTATCAACCGCGAGTATGCTTTATATGTTAGCATCATTTTAAATAGCCATGATTTTACAATTTGAATTGTAATCACAAACCAAGGTTAGAACAGTGGATTTTATGGATTATATCCAGACTTACCAAATAAATATAAGCAACATGTATTTTCTTTAAAAATATTATATTTAGAGAGATAAATGTTGAAGGAGCAAAAAGTGTTAAGAAAATAACCCAGTTGTTTTCCTCTTACCCTGGGCAAGAGAATGGTTTATTGTATAGGATTAACACTGTCAGAAAGTCCCCATATGTTAAAATACAATTGCACACTGCCACTTCCTTCCAGCCTTTCTGAATCCAAGATTCAAAATAGAGCAAGTTTCACATCTTCAGCTTTCAGGAACGTTAATAATGTCTGTCATTCCAGAGGCACATATTCAACAACTTCACAGCACTGTGGAAATTTTACAACACAATAATCAATATGAACTAGGCTGATAGCCACCAAAGTAGCTGATCTTATAGTCCCTACCATCCCAACCTGAATACCTGAATATCAGCTTATGATGCCTAATGGATCTAACTTCTTTAACAATGTTCCAGAAGTTGATGCCTTTGGTTAGCTTGAAAGTAACAAGATCCAGATGCTGCCTGTCTACATAACACTAAACTACGTAGGACCCCAAAACAATTTTTAAAAACTCCCTCTGTAGTTTCCAGGCTCTCTTCTTTTCCCCCACCATTTTCTTCTCCTCCTTTGGCTACAACACAAATACACACACTCACCAAACACACACACACACACACACACACACACACACACACACACACACTATACCAGTGTAGCTCATCCAAGACCCTGTATCTTTGATAAAATATGTACATCATTCACTATTTTCTACTAATAATAGGTTAAATCTCATGCAGAAAAACAATCATTTCATTCATTTCAATCTAAAGTTTCTCTTCTGGATAAACACAATCACAGAAAAGAAGGACCCAAACAAAGCACGATTTTTGAAACATTTGGAAAAATTTAGCCAAGTGAGTAAAAGGGATGGAATGTTCAATATTTTTCAGGCAACGCTTGAGCTTATTGTTTTTGTTTCTTTGGGGGATGAAAAATGACTGTGAATTTCCCCCTTTTTAACTCGTCCTTGCTTTGCCATCTCCTTGAGGAATGGCAGACGCATTCTCTACTCAATCCCCCAAGGAGTTAAAACTCAAGGCACTGAGCAGGAGGGCTGGTCTATTTAAGCAGCAACAGCACAAACTAAATGCTCACAAAGGCAAAAAGCAATGCCAGTCGACCTTGGAGGGGCAAGTCGAATCACAGAGCAAGAGGGGGGAAAAAAAAAAGAAAAGAAAGAGAAAAAGCAATGATCCTTAATACAATACTGAAAGCCTGCTGCCTGGTCTGCTTTACAAATGGGCATTGTTTGATGAGAAACAAGAAATGAGAGATAACTACAGCATGAATTACCAAAGCCTAACCACAGCAGCGAGTACTGCTGGCTGCCCACACCACGCAGGCACGCCTTCTTCACTGGGCATATTTGTTTATTAAGAAGATGGTAGGGTCTGGCGAATGCAGCTGCAAAATAATATCATCCATGCACTTGAGGTGGTGACTCCAGAAACAAGCCCCGACACCGATTTAATTGACAAATTGGAGCAGAGATTTCACACCTGAGAGTCTGTCATGTCTTAACTGCAGGATAAAGTTCAGGGTTGGCACTGCCCACTGCTTAGTTACGTGGGCCCCTAATGATCATTTAAGCACACGCTCACTCACAAAGCCTAAAGTATTTAACCAATTCAAGTCCAATTATGATCAGTTACATTCCATGCCTTTGCAAGAACCCAGGCCTCCTGACCGAGGCAACTCACACAGAAAAACAGAACGTCCCAAAGTGAAGACCATCATTGGAAAGCTAATTCAGCCTCTGGCATCCTAGTCACCCTCAATACAAATTAAAGTACGCAAGGCAACTAAAACATATAAAGGCACCCAAACAAACTCAAAGAGACTTTGGTAGGTACCCCATGCCTTCCCACATCCTCCTTTCATTCCATACTTAGCGATTAAAAGTTTGAGTCACCCCCAGCCTGGTGTGTCCTCTCCAGTGGGAAAAACCCTTGGAGAGCCACAAACAAAGAACAGCTCACCAAAAAAGTCCCTGAAATTATATTCTTGTGCCTGATAATCACCGTTGTGATCTCCTTTCTGAAATCCCTGTCCATCTGCAAAGGACTTCCACAGATACAGGGAACATTTATGCTTCCAAATAACAAAGGAACTCAAGTCAAACTATTATCACTCCTGAAACAGAAAGCTACAATTCCGGGTTTGCTGCTTTCTTCTTCTATCTTCCTCTGCCTCATTAACTCCATTGGTATGTTACCAATTTCAAAGAAGCAGGAAGAGGTGATAGGGGTGAGGGTTAAATAGTAATTCACATGCCTGTCTGCTTCCCATCCCGAGTGCAGAAGGATACCACGCTGATTACCAGACCGTGGCTTGAGCCATACCTTGGTTTGGAGATAATGAGGATAGTAGTAAGTGTACTGGGGGTACATTTGTGGCTGATCCAGGCGTTTGCCCATGTAGCTGGAATCTTTATCTCCGAGGCAGGGAACTGGATGACAGGGTATAGTGCCCCAGGCCGAGAGCTTCCTCTTAAAACCACTATTCCTGACAGTCCGATGACTGATGAGGCTTCCGAGACTCCACCACTTCACCACTTGCTAGTTCCAACACGGCAAGAATATCAAAACAAAACAAAACAAAACAAAAACACACACCAAAAAAAAAAAAAAAAAGGTTGGGGAGTGAGATCAGCAGGGGGAAAAGAAAAAAAAAAAACACCCCGGATAGCCTCTTCAGATCTCCCCTGGCTTCTCCCAGCTGCCGGGGTCCACTTGGGATGAAGCAGTTTGTTCTCTAAGCAGGCTGTCCGTAGTGATGTCAATTGCCAGCGTTTGTAAAAGGGAAAAAAAAAAAATCAAAGTCCTTTTAGCACAACTCCGAATCCTTGCAGATCAGCTTCCTGTCTCCTGTTTGTCTCATTCCCCACCTTAAAGAAAAAGGAAAAAAAAGAGAGAGAGAGAGAGAAAGAAAGAGAAAGAAAGAAGGGAAAGAAAAAAAAAGAAAAAGAAAGAAAAAGAAAAGGGAAAAAAGAAAAAAAAAAAAAAGAAAACCTTGCACAGCTTAGTTGCTGCTGTCTCCCTCCCAGAGTGACATGGTGTTCAGGGCTTGTCCTGTCCTTTCATTCACTTCCCCTCCTTCCAGCCAGTGGGTGGAACCGAGAGAGCCTCTCCAGGGAGCAGCGTACGCAGTCCAGAAGGCTGCAGTATTTCCTCCAAGAAAAAAAAAAAAAAAAAAAAAAAAAAAAAGGCTGCTTCAACCCCTGCTGCCAGCAAAGTTGCGATTCCCTCTGCTGGCTATCTGGAATAGCAGAGCAGTTTTTGCAGCTAAGCTGCCGCCGCCGCCGCCGCTGGAACTGAACCTGGAGAACTCAAAAGCAGGCGGGTGGATTATTTCTTATCCCTCCCTCCATCTACCCCACGCGAGAGAGAGCTGCCTTCTTTTCTGTTCTTGCCAAGTTCTGAGGTAAGCCACACTGCTGAACAAAATATACAAGAGCACGGGATGGGAGGAGAGGATGAGGGAGGAAGGAGGAGAAAGGCAAAGCAAGACCAGTAATAATAAGAACCAAGACAGAGGTCCTAACCTTGCTAGTTGAATGGAAATAAAGTGTGTTTGGGGTGATTTCGAAACCGGTACACACACACACACACACGCGCGCGCGCACACACACACACACACACACACACACACACACACGAAAGCCAGATAAATCCAGGACCTGGATGAAAAGCTGACCTTTCACTTCCTGAAGACAAGGAGGATGCTACGTATGGAGGAAATTTGAGGGTCTACTCCAGGGCTGTTACTAACAAGCCACACATTGTACAAGTAGATGGACCAACTTATAATATCAGAAATAATCATTCTTATGCTTACATCCATTTAAAAAAACATGAAAGGAAGTGATCTCCTAAGTTTATCAGCTTCTTTATAAATAAAATCCACATTTCTCCCATTGCCTCTTGCTTTATGAATTTTCTTGATTCGTGGATGCTTTAATCACTTTACTGATATCATCACAAGGAAGAAAAAAACCAAAAATCATAATTACTTGGCAGAGTTTTTTTCCCCACCAATAATAATGTTCTGACATGTCTATCAGCTGCTACATTATAATACAAATTGTTTCGGAGAAAAATATATTTCCTTAAAGGGTCCCTTTTCAAGGCGGTGGTGAGGCTAAAATTAGATGTGCCAGCTGTGTTTTGCTGGGAATGCTCACGCATGCCCAAAGCGTGGGCAGACCAATACTCTGCCTCTCCACTTTGTCAAGTTGGCTCTGTTCTCCTGAGTCCAGAATCGCCTTTTCAGATAAAAGGTTCCTGGTACAAATCCAGCTTCCTGGCCCAAAACACAGAATTGGGGCTCCATGCACACATGGTGTCCGTCCATGTACAAGCCCCATCACCCCTGAAGCAGATGGCTTCCACTCAGGGAAACTGGTTTCTGGAAGCTGCATGAGAGCCTGTGTGTTCCTTAAAGAAAGATGAGGATGGTGGGTAATAACTGTGTTTTTTCTTTCTATTTTTTTTTTTTTTTTTGTACCAGGGATATTGAACCCACAGGTATTGAGCCACTGATCCACATCTCCAGCCCATTTTTAATATTTTATCTAGAGACAGGGTCTCTCTAAGTTGCTTAGGGCCTCGCTATATTGCTGAGGCTGGCTTTGAATTCATGATACTCCTGCATCAGCCTCCTGAGCCACTGGGATTATAGGCAGGTGCCACCTCACCCAGCCAATAATTTTGCTTTATTTTGTCAAGAATAATAATCCAAAGGAAGGAAGGAAGGAGAGCGAAAGGCAAGCTTTAGGAACCCTGACAACACTGTCATTGAATCAGCTGTGCAATTTTTTTAATGTGTCATTCTGGACCTCAGTTGTCTCACCTATAAAATGGAAGTACTGTCAACTTCCCCAGCTAACAGCAATAAACTAATATTAAATACCACATTGATTTTAAAAATTCTCCTGTGGCATCATATTGCTCAGACCATGAAGTACTGACTCTTTGGAACTGTTTTCAAGACACCTGATGACCTGGCCCTTGCTTCCTGCTTCATCTCAAACCTTGAACTTGGCCTCACACATTCTGCACTGGAGTTGCCTGTAATCCCAGGGGCTCAGGAGGCTGATGCAGGAGGATCACAAGTTCAAAGCCAGCCTCAGCAATTTAGTGAGACCCTAAGAAACTTAGTGAGACCCTGACTTTAAATAAAATATTAGAAAAGGGCTGGAGATGTGGATTAGTGGTTAAGTGCCTGTAGGTTCAATCCCTGATACTGAAATCCTGAGGTCTTCCCTCTACCTCTCCTCCCCTCAGCCCATCCTCCTGGTCTTAGCACATGCATCCCTTCTTGGAGTAGTTTTCTCTACACCCTCGCTTTCCCCACATGCATTATAGTTGTCTTAATAGAATGCTTATTCTGACTGCTTGCTTCTTCTCTGATGTTATAAACTCTGGGACAGGCAGGTATTACATCATTCTTGTTCATCATCCTATCTCCAAAAAACCAGCATGGAATCTGGCACAAAATGGATGTTCAGTAAATGTTTGAAAGATACAATATTTTATATGTGATATATAATTTTAACGGAACTCATCTCTTCTTCAGTACATTTTGTTCTTTGCTACGGATCAGAAGCTGACACGAGTATAAAGAATATAGAGACACCTGGACCAGAACTAGGTCTTTCCTTCACAAGGTGTTTATTCTAGTGGGTTAACAAAGGAATAAGCAAACAAATATAGAGTATGAGATCAGGGGATAGCCAATACTGCAAGGAAACGCAAAGCAGAGAAAAGAGAAATAGTATCTCATGGATTCTACTTTTTAAAGTATAGTCAGAAAGATAATCTCCAAACAAGAGTCTTGAACTTAAAAGGAGGTTATGAACTGTTCCCTGAGTTTTGGGTGCTGTTGGCATGTTCAGTGCCTGCCTGGGCTCTAGTACTGCCTCTGCTGCATCCATCCACCTCCATTTTTGATCCATCAAATGTCATTGTTCACTCCACCTGGTTAGTATAAGAATCAACCAAGATAATCACAGGGAGCATTTATTTATACTCCTTTAACATGTTGGATCTGCTCAATAAATGCTAGTCAGAGGGAAAAGCCCATACAGAAAGGCTGCAAAGGAAATGTACCCTCGGAATGGAATAAGGATGGCACTGGGGCTAGAATGAAGGGAATGAGGAGTGATGACCATAAAGTGAGGCTGGAGAGATGCCCTTGAGCCAGATCACACTGGTCTTGGTAGAATTTGGTATGGCAAGCAAAACTGCTGGCAATTTGCATTAGAGTAAGGACACCGTCCAAATAGTCTGGATCCGGGCATGTTCAACTCCAGAATACTGTCATCCTAAATGACCTATTGAGGTCTTCCCAATCCCAACATCCAAATCCCAAATCCTAGCACTATGGAAAAAGGATGTCCTTGTTCTTAATTAATAACTGTCCTAGATCTTCCCTGAAAAAGTAAAAGAACACTGTATTATTTACAAATAAAAGGCCAGGTAAATAACTCCTCAGCCAAAGCGTAGCCCACTTATATGTAAAGTTCCCAGCATGTATTGATGCTATCAACAATTTCTACACAAATTGCCACTTTGCAAAACCCTATTCTATTTCATTGGATTATTGTAATGATCTGGCATCAATTGTCATTAGCTTAAGACAGTCATTGTGCATTTAAAGCGCTTCTTAAGTAATGCAAAGTGGGTTTACACTTGTGAGAATTATAAAAGCTGTGTTCTTATTTATTTTTTATTTCTTTTCCCCTTAGAGACACTAGTAGCCATGGCAATCCAGGAGGCCAGATACTGATGTCAGAAATAGTTTTTATATCATTTCTGCTCTGTTGGAGCAGTAGCGCTTTCCATTTAAATGATCAAGTTAAGGTAGGAGGTAACTGGTTTAAGGCACTCTCTAAATCAGAAGCCAGCTGTGTCCCATTTGCCAACTCACCAACAAATTCCCTACAAATGCAGGAGCAGCAAAGGGCATCAAAGGGCCTGGACATTCACACACTCAACGTGATGCACAGATCGGGCCTCTTTGACTGACAGGGTCGAGATGACGCCTCAGACACACCATCAGTTGTTGGGAAGGGATGATAACTGCAATAAAGGTCAGATGGGAAGAGACAGAGACACTCTTCTGGTTTGCCTTTTGACTTACCCACAGAAAGGACAGCTGAGTTTTCTTTGTGGGTATTTATTTATTTACAAAGCAAAATACATGAGCAGCAAATGAGCAGGAAAATACTATAATTCTACTACTGGATCTTGGAAAGCAAGTATACTAGTCTATCACTAAGAATATTCATGACCTTGAATATATTTTCTTTTAATCTTGGCATTTCCCCCCTTCTTTATTCAAACAGGAGAAATCCCTTTTTAACACAGCTGCTGGCGGAGGGATGGTAAACATCAAGGTGGCTTAAAAAACAAACAAACAAACAAACAACAACAAAAAAGACAAGATGGTTGATTGCAAAATCCAACTGAAAGTAGTATTAGAGCTTCCTTTCTCCTACTGAACATTTAACAGTGATTTAGGGAAATACCCTAGACAAATAAGGAGAAATAGACAACTAACGATTTAAGCATACCTGTTCCAAACTGAAGCTATAATTGAACATAAAAATATTGATATAAACACAATAAAATTAGCCTTGGAAGATAACTTTAAGTAACATGACAAAATTATAACTGATTTTAGTTCAAGATGGTTAATCTGGTAGAAAAGCCAGACTTCAAAATAATGAATATCATTCACTTCTCAAGCATCTACTATATGTCTAAATAATAGGAGACATCAATCTGAATATTATCTCCCTATTCTCAAATACGCTTAACAACTCTAAACTTTCCAAACTTCAGCCTGTCATGAATGACTTCAATGTTTCTTTCAGGTCTGAGCATCCATTTGTAACAATAGTTATTAACTAGTTTTCTTTATATCCACTCAATGTTTGTCCGAAATACATACTTATAGTTTTACGTAATAATCTACACGAAAGCTCATGATTATTTTGTCTCTGTTATCTTTGTACAAATTTTAAATCCTCTATCCTCTCACGCTCTAGACATTTTTCATGGCACTTAATACTGGGGGTGGACACGGTAGTTCTCCTTTCATACTAGAAATATCCAGGCTTACGCTTCTCTACTCCACTGAGGGTGGGCACAGTCCTGTGAAATGCTATTGCCAATAAAACATGAAGCAGCAGTGGTACATGTTAGCTGCGGGGCAGGGACACTTTCCTTTCAATACATTTATAAGAATCAGCTGCAGCTGGGCACAGTGGTGATGCCTATAATCCCAGCAGTTTAGGAGGCTGAGGCAGGAGGACTGTGAGTTCAAAACCAGCCTCAGCAAAAGCACAATCCTAAGCAACTCAGCCATACCCTGTTTCTAAATAAAATACAAAATAGGACTGGGGATGTGGCTCAGTGGTCGACTGCCCCTGAATTCAATCCCTGGTTCCACCCCACAACCCCACCCCAGCCCCTCCCCACCCCCACACAAAAGATTCAGCTGCTGAGGGCTGCTGAGGTTGAATTCTTCTCTGGTGGAAGCATGTGCTGTACAATGAGAACGAAGTACCTTGAAAATCTGAGAACAATTACTTTGGGTAGGTGCCGGGACTAGCCACTGACCATTCACAAAAAAACAAACTTTGCTTATGTTCTACAAGTGACATCTGGTGATTGTTAACACAGAGTGTCCTACCCTAGCACAACTAATACAGCATCACTTGCAAATTGTGTACATAATTGTTGGTTTTCATATTTCAGTATCTTTCTTATTAATACCTAAGTTTCACAGGGCAGGGAATTTATCATATTTACATTATATTCCAACATATAGAATAACCCTTGGAATTTAATACATACTAAATAAATCAATGAATGGTTCCATCTATGATTACCTCACTCATCTACTGTTGGTTATTGTACATTACTTTGTGAATTTAAGGAAGAGAAAATCAAGCAAGTACCAAAAGATATTTTTAACATCTTTTCATATAGGACAACCACTACTATACTGATCATTTGAAGGGGGAAAGGCTTACCATATGGATTATTGAAAATGGGTTAATGAGATTGAGAAAATAAGAATGTGGAAGAGTGGTATGGATGGAAGGTTTGTGTCCCCCCAAATTCATGTGTTAAAATCCTCTCTACCGTGAAGGGTTAGGAAGTGGGATCTTTAGGAGATAATGCATGAAGGTGGAGCCTGCAAGAATAGGACCAGTACCCCTATGAGAAGAGACATTAGACATGTGATTTTTCTCTCCACCATGTGAAGATATAATGATAAAACTGCCCTTTGCAAACAAGGAAGCATGCCCTTTCCCAGATACCACAATTGCTAACCCCTTGATCTATACTCCTCAGCCTCTAGAAATGTAAGAGGTATTTGTTTGTTACTTAATCCACCCAGTCTTTGGAATTTGTTATAGCAGCTCAAAGTGACTGAGACAAGGAAGAAATGAATTAACAGAGAGATGGTGTACTGCATATGTGATACTGTACAAGAGACTTACAAATGTTCCCTCTGTTAAAACTCAGAATCATCTGGGAAGTAATTATGATTGTTCATGCTTTACAGTTGGAAAAACTGAGATGGAGAGAATTTACCCAAGCCAAGCTTGCCCATGTACAACATGGTAGAGGAATATTCCTGATTCATGTCTGTATGGGGTTCAAACCCAGCTTTCTCCTCAGCATCATTTGATGGAAATCTTAAAAGCTTTGTTTCAAAGTTGGCTGAGAAAAACTTTGTGTTCAAACTGGGGAACTCACAGAATAACTAAATAACTCAGTTCAGTCTTCATAGAGAGAGAACTGGAAGGAAAGAGAGCTTGGCCTTCCACCAGAGTGTCCATCTTGTTTGGATGACAGATAAGATGGTTCATTGTCACATCCTGGCCAAATTATAGTGCCAAGTTTTTTGATCACACAGAAATCTAGATGTTGCTGTGAGGTCAGTTTCTGGTTTTGAGTAACATTAAAATTGGTACACTCTGAGTGAAGCAAATTACACTTCATAACACAAATAACTCCCATTCAATCAGTATAAGGCGTTAAAACTAAAGACTGAGATACCCTGAAAAGGAAGCAATTCTGCATTTTTACCGCTTCTAAACTCAAGACTCAATGTCATCTCTCCCCTACGTCTCCAGACTGCTAACTTACCTGACTGCTGGGTTCAGACTAAAAGACATCTTGCTAATTACATTAATTCCTCCCCCCCCCCCCAACCGGCCCTTTTCACTTCCTTTCTCCATACACAAGTTCTGTTTCTTTGGAGAACCCAAAGAAATTAAAGGAAATATGGAAGCTAAAAAGACCAGTGAAATGGACACTTCTATATATTCTTAATGTCATTTACAATAACTTTAACAGGTTAATAAAATATATAACTTCAAATTTTTAATTCTTTTTACCCAGTAAGTTGAAGAAACTAAAACAAATCATCCAGATAAGCATTATAAAAGTAATTGGAAAGATCTGAATGTCTAGCACACTGGTTAAATAAAGAACAGTATAGATTGTGATTCAACCCACTAAAATGATACTTAGGAAACAGTTTAACAATGTGAGAAAATGCTTTGGCTGAGTAACTAATGGAAACTATCAGAATACAATATTAAATATGTAGTAGGTTTTCAACCATGAATTATAAACACAAAGATAAGAGAATAGAAGAACTACATCAAAATAATAACAGTGAAGATTTTTCTCTTTGTTTGGGGTAATTGGTCCTTTAACTTTTTTATTTGGGTAAATTTGTTCTAACTTATCTAAAAGTGAGAATATATGAAATTATTTAAAATAAACTTTTTTGAAAGAAAATTTTAGATAAGTATATTCCAAAGTATAGTTTTCATTATTAGCAAAGAGGAAACTTTTAAAAGTCCAGAAGTGACAATATCAAAATAAATTACATGTGTCCCATAAGCAAACATTTTCTATTATTATGTCTCTCTACATATTCCCATACAAAGAATCCCACTTCTTGCAGCTCATCAAGCCAACTTGCTCTGAGGTTACAGATTGGTTTCCGGTGGTAGTTCTCACAAGCACATTTACTGCCCTGACCTGTGCCAAGTAGTGGACCAGCATATTGGAGAACACACAACGAAAACCTTAAAGCAGGGGAAAATGTGTACTGCTTTGCCACAGGGAAACATATTTTTCTAAAAGGAATATCATCACTTTTTATTGACCTTCCAGATTCTAGTTGCCAATAGCTAAGCAAGTTGGGTCGATATGGCTAGATTTAATTTGGTTGGGCTGACTCTTTCTCCTAGTGGGGGGCGGGGGGGGGGGGGACAGATTGCCAGAAGTCCAGGCCAAAAGCCTACTAAATAGAATTCCCAGATAAAATACAGCATATCAACTTAATTTTAATTTCAGAAAATAGCTAAATATTTCTAACATAACTATAGCCCAAATATTAGATGGTAAGTCTCATGATATATTTGGACTATTCTTCTAAAAATTACTCATTGCTTGTGTCAGGTTCAAATTTAGCTGGACGTTCTGTTTTTATTTCCTAAATCTGGCAACATTGCTCCTAACTGATGCACTAAAATGGTTTATAAGCTTTTCAGAGGACTCAGAAGGATTTGGTTAGAGAGTCCAAATTTAATGACAAATGGCAATGGTTAATATTTCAATTATCTTTACACTCAAAGTGGGCAAACCAAACATGTCCCTCAGTTAATTCTCTCTTAAGTCTTAACCCACAGTATGTTCCTGATTTGTATCCACACAGTGTTCTATACCAGGAGTTCTTTTTTTTTTTTTTTTAATTATAGCTTTAAGCTAGTGTCTTTGTTGTTAATCAGAGGAAAACTTACTTATTTTTCTTCAATTGTTAGTCAACATAATAATAATAAGATGCTATCTGCAATGATAGATACCTAGATCTCTATTCCTGATATAAGATGTCAACTTAAGAAAGGTTTCAGTCTTTCTTTAAAGGCTAGAGTCATTAGTCTTATATCAGCCTGCCATTTTTGCCAGCGCCTTGAAAACACTTGGCCCCTTAGCGGCCTGCATGCCCGACCTGTGCCACCAGAGGCTTTCAGTGTTCTGAGCTCATTATGCAATCAGGAGACATAATTATTCTTTTTTCTTTAAGGAAGTTTATGACCAAAGGTAATGGGGGGAACATAAATGTACTGAATGTTTACCGAGACTCGTAAAATGCTAAGAACACAGACAAATAATTGTCACTTAGAGATTTGTTCTTGTAACGTAGAATCTTCGTTTTCAGCAATTTAATGACTAAAGGTTTACCCACCTTGAGGAGAATTATTTAGTAGGAAATAAAACTTAGCACCTATTTCACTCCCTACTCCTACAACTTTCGCCCCTTCCAGAAAACCAGCTTTCACATAAAACGTGCAGAAGATGGCTTGTTATATAGGGCTAGTAAAACTAAGAGGCAGTTAGTACAAGTTAAGCCTCTAAATAACAATGCCAAGTTTTTAACATTTGTAGAGCTCTGGATTAACATTAACTCACATGTGTTCTGTTTTCCCCTGTGGAAGATAAACTTTGGTACTTATAAATGACCAAGAAAGAAACAAAAACGAAGAGGTTAAGAAAGCTGTATAGGCTGATTCATCAAAAAGAGGCAAAGCTAGGACCACAAGTCACCATGTATGTTCACACCTCTCACAAGTGAACTCTACCGAATACGGCCAGGATAGGCCATTGGTTGGATTGAGCTCATCTTGGGAGGTTTTCTGGGATGGTTTGTCACTATGTGGTGGAGAAACTAGTGGAAAACTCATGAGAATTGGAGATTCTTGATCTTCACTGCCATAGACTCAGGTAAATGGTGGTATTATAGGTGAGGGAGGGATTCAGAGGCCTAATGTGTACGTGGCCTCGTGTGGCTTCTTCCCTCCCAAAGTGGACAATTGCATTAAACTTGACAGTTAACCTTGTCTCACCCCATGCAGGGCTCTTCTAGCAGATTCCTCTGCATGCTTCCTCTTTGTAAGCAAAGAAAGTTCCAAGTGAACCACCCTAACAAAGGAAGTTTCTTTTTTTTTTTTTTTCTTTTAATGCTGAGTAAGATTTCTTACCAGCTCATGTCTTTTCCTTCCCCTCTACGCACCGTGGGAAGGAGAAGTGAGAGCCTTCCAGGATTAGCCACGTGGCATCAAATAGCTGCTTATAGGAAGGGTAGAGAAAAGACTCCTTGGTACTGTCCTTTGGGGAGTAGTGAGTGAGAAACCCAGGAAACCACGTTTCCAAAAGGCAGCAATTGGAAAAGGAGACATCTGGCACAAAGATACCTCTTTGTTATTCCTCCCTCAAGCTAGAAATGATGAGTTCCCAGTTCAAAAAATTGACTAAGAAGAATCTGCTGGGGAAAAGGGTCATCAGATATTTATTGAGGGCAAGTGGTCAGTATCTTAGCTTTTGTAAGCAAAGAAAGTTCCAAGTGGTCAGTATCTTAGCCAGTCTGCTCAGGTTGAAGGATTCCCCCTGACCCGTCTGGCCTGAGATGCCTCATTCTCCTTCTCCCTCTCTCTGACTGGAGTATGGGGGGGCGTATGTGAATGTGTGGGCTCACAAGGGTATGAAGACTAAGATAGATTCTTCAATTTCCTCACCAAAAGCCACCCTCCCGGGCGAAGGGTATACGTGTTAGCAGTGGCAAGGGAACAGGCAGGGCTTCCCTGTAATAACCTGGACCTGCAGATTCTATGGAAGTGAGGTACAATTGTCACAAGGTAGTTATTAAAGGCTTGTGTGATCCCAGCTTCTTTATTTACGAAACAAACTCTAAAAATTAGCTGGCTTCTTTGGGTAAAGAAATAATAATTGTGTCAAGGCCCTTAGAGAAACTGCACAGTGTTGTTCCGTAAGCTCATAATGGAAAGATCTATCCACTATGACCAGGGATAAATGTATTTGATTCAATATGTTTGGTTGAGGAAATCTCTTTGTGCCACTTCCAGTATAACCAATTGTCCATTATGCCATGTCTTTTCTAAGAGTAGCTGATGTGGAAATGTTTATCTTCCCTATCCATAAACATTTCTTTCCTCCTAGGCCGGAAAGGACTGAGGCTCTCAAGGCCTTTATGTGGTTTGTTGTTGTTGTTTCTTTGTTTTGTTTTGTTTTCCAGGGAAGGGATATGATTTTTATGCCAGGTCCAGTTTTCCTTTAGTATTTTTTTTTTTAATTAAGTGTCTGCCTTTTAAATGTCTCCTGAAGCTAAGAGACTGACCACTTGCCCTCAGTAAATATCTGATGATCCTTTTCCCCCAGCAGATGGGAAGGGCCTCCAGATATGCCCCTGGCCTAATTTCAATTTGGGTAATTGCATTCTGTCAACTTGAAATTTCCCCACTAGCTTCATCTGCTTGGGATCTGATGCCTCCCTCTCAGAGCTGGATTGCCTGGCATGCCATTGGAGATGGGAACAGCTGGCACATTCCACTCCAGACGTGGATGCATTTCAGTGGCAGGTGCAAAGGTTTTCTTCTGCGGAATACAAATTCAAACCTAGACATAAGCTTTATGGGCAGTCTTCATTTTTTTGCAATGAACATAAGTAACCAGAAAACCAAAAGTATCAAAGTATCCAAAGCATACATATGATTTGGGAGGAAAGTATACTTTTCACTAAAGCCAGTTTATTGTGTGGTCCGTTTTTGTACTCCATGAATCTTAAAATGCCTCTTGATTTGAATTTTGAGAATATGGATAAATAATTCACATGAAGTATGCAATCATCACCCTTCTAAATGAAAGAAACACACACAAAGATATAGATCGATGTGTGTGTGTGCACGCGCATGCACGTGTGTGCGTCTCTGTATCTCAATTCTTACCTCCTCTGAGAGTCTTCCTCAGTTTGGAATAAGAGCAGCTTCCCACGAAACCTTATTACGCATCCTATACACACCTCCATCAGAGCAGGTAATATATTTAATTGAAATAAGCTTATTTCCTATAGCAAACTGGAATCTTATAAAGGATCTTAACCATGTCAATTTTTCCAGCATCTAGAATATAATAGGTTCTCATAAGTACATTAAAATATAGACTACATATTCAATTTGTCCCAAGCTCCAACTCCTAAAACACTATTTCTAAGGGTCGACATCACCAGGAACTTTGATGATCCCTCTCACATCCTCTCAGCCATCTCAGCTCCAGGAAACAGTTCCATGAAAGCAACATGGAACTAACACACAGTGTGCCACCTCAAGCATACGCCACATATTTCATTCTCCCGGAGGTATCTTCCAAGAGTGCTTGTGTGAGTTTGGCCTGAAAGTTCAGGGCAATTGTGTGAAGGTGACACAAAATACTAAAGGTTAAGCGAAGGTAAAAGTGCTCTTGCATCCAGCCCATATGCAAACAGTTCTGAAAGTCCTCTGTACTTTCTCAGACAGTCTCAGTGATGCTGAACACAATTGACCAACCCTAGTGTTTTGTCTTGTTTTGTATTCTGCTATGAACTTTTAAGTAATGACCTTGACATTGCACATGGTATTGGATTTTCCTCCTTCTACCTTCCCCACTTCCTCACTTGTATTTCAGAGAAACATGTACCAAGCAATCTATCTGCATCCAAGTTCTACACCCAAGTTCTTGTCTCTGACTCTGATTATAAAATAGTGCAAACTCTAACAACTTAGGACAAACCACACTGGCCATAACACAGCTGGATCATGACACTTGTTCCTCCAACATTCCATTTTCTTTCCTCTCATACAGCAGACAAACAAGACCCCAAGAGAGCTCCGAGATATACAGACTGTTGGATCATATGGTATGTTTATGCCAGGATATAGGGAAGAGAAATAAAACTATCCCTTGACGTGTGTTCCAAAATGTTAAATATATTAACTCTAAGTATTCCATCATACCAACGATTCTAAAATCATTCCCAGTCTCAAAACTACTTGAAACATCCAGATTCTGCCTTCCTGTTGACTTCTGCAGGTCATCCTAAATTAGCTTAGAGGCCCAGAGTCCCTGCAGGACTCAAGCTGACTTGAATTCTAATTTGTCCTGTGCAGCAATCTTGGTGGAGTCATCTGCAGGCTTAGGTCTCATGCTCCCTTGGTGTTTGCGGTAGAAAAACCAAACATGCAGAACAACCCATCACTGCCATCACCGTTCCATGTCCATCATCACTAGGTAGTGACTGAACTTAAGCAGAGGACCTCATGTGAAAACCAGAGTTCACTATTTTATTCTACACAGTCTGTGGAAGTATGGGCCGGGGCCACAGAAGAGGGCCACCCCGCCTCTGAGTTAACAGTATCATTCTTACTACAAAGGTGGCCCTTTTGGAGACTATAAAGAATTCTCACCATTTTTTTAGAGTAGTGATTTTTAAACATACTTTTTTTTTTTTTTTTAGTTTTGATTTTTGGGGTTTTTTTTTTGGGGGGGGGTAGTAGGGTTTGAATCCAGGGTTGCTTAATCACCGATCCAGATCCCTAACCCTTTTTATTTATTTTATTTTGAGACAGGGTCTTGCTAAATGTCTTAGGGCCTCCCCAAATTGCTGAGGCTGGCTTTGAAATCATGATCCTCCTGCCTCAGACTCCCAAGCCACTGGGATTGCACGTGTGCGCCACTGTGCCTGGCTGGACATACAGATTTGATGAAGTATTCAAATCAAGGCTAACGTCTAATAAAGGTAAGACTTGAGTAAGACAAGGTACACTGAGAGTCCCTGTGGGTCTTGGTTACATGAGAATTGTTTGAGTTTTTCAATGTTGTATTATAGAAGGTCTATGGGGCACCTGGTTCATGTTTCTTTGATTTTTGTTTTTTTCAAAAATTCATAAGTTTCACCTGCCAATAGACGTTCCACTTTTTCACTATAAGGTGTTAAAATGTAAAATTGCATAAAAACAAACACAAAATTCATATATCTAATCCTATATCCAGAAGTAACTGCTATTAATATTTGGTCTACTTCTGACTTTTCCCCTATGAATACATCTCTCTTTTCACATAGGTCATATCTGCATGAAACCTTCATATTTTTGTGCAATACTTTCTCCTGACAATATTTATAAAAATTTTCTTTGAAAACACCAGTTAAAAAATACCTAATATGTAATGGTGATACTTTATGATCTTCTATTGATAGATGCACAAGTTGTTTATGGGTTTTATTACAAATAAAACAATTTATATCATTTTATGTTAAGAATTTAGAAACATACATTTGTATGGGTCTTGGGGGTTTTCCCCTTGAATCTGGATTCTAAAAGTCCTTTCTGAAGCAACAGACCATCAGTAAATGATGCCAGGACCTTCGCCTAACCATGACAAGAAATCTCCTTCTGTTGACACTCACCCCACAATGGTTTTAGCCAAACTCTCCTAATCCATCAATGTTATGGTTTAGATGTAAAGTATCTCTCAAAATCTCATGGGTATGACAACACAAGAAGGTTTAGAGGTGAAATGATTGAGTTATGAGAGCCTTAACCCAATCAGAAAATTAACCCCCTGATAGGAATTAACTGAGAGGTAACTGAAGGCAGGTAGGGTGTGGCTAGAAGAGGCAGGTCACTGGGGGCATGTCTTGGGGGTTACATACTTTGTCCTTGACATGTAGAGTCTCTTTCTGCTTCTCTGTGGTCATGACCTGACTTGCTTTCCTCCACCACATACTTTTGCCATGATGGTCTGTCTCTGTTTGAGTTCCAGGGAATGGAGCTGGCCTTCTATGGACAGAGACTCTGAAACCACGAGCCTCAATATGAACTTTTCCTCCTCTAATTATTTTTGTCAGGTCTTCTGGTCACAACAGTAGAAAAACTGACTGAAACAATCAACATCCAGAAGAATCTGCCTTATCGATTCTGTCTCTGTTAAAAATATAAAACACCTTTACTAAAAACCCCTTCCCTGCTGACTTATCATATTTCATTGGACAGAATTTGTCACCTGCCATTGCCTAAATAATTTACTGATGAGATGAAATTATCATAACTGGCTTAGAGTACACAAGACCTACCACTTTCTGAGCCTGAGAGAAAAATCTTTCTTTCTTTCTTTCTTTTTCTTTTTATTTCTTTCTTTCTTCCTTTCTTTCCCAGAGAAAACTGCTACACATGGCTGTGTACTATACAAAAAAGTTGGAGCCCTACAGAAAAAAAAGGGGGGGGGGAATCAAAGATAATTAATTTGGCTAAAAAAAATAATTGTCTTCAATACAAAATTAATTTATTTTGTTATCATTCCTGCTATTTTATCATACTCTTTTCCCCCGATAGCATTCTATTTCCTTTCTCAATTTACCAGCAACACCACCCCCTTATTTTTTAAATCAGATTTTTGCTGGTCATTGATGAATCTCCAAGAAGTATAGTGAAAATTAGCTTTCCAATGATAACGACTCTAAGGTCTTATTTATCCTGGGGGGGGACATTTCTTTCTAAATAGGAGTTATGGAAGACATAAACATCTTCAAGCTCTTCATGTTATGTTTGGACATTTAATGTTCCAAAAAAGCTCAAGGTTTTGAAGCATGGTCCCCAATAGAGGCAAGGTTCAGAGGTAAGGCTTTTAGGCAATGATTTGATCATGGGAGCAGTCACCTCATCAGTGGATTAATCCATTTGATTGATTAATGATTTGAATGAACTATTGAGTGGTAACTAGAGACAGGTGGGACATGACTGGACGAAGTAGGTCACTGGGGACATGCCCTTGGGTTACATCTTGACCTTGGCTTCTTGTCATCTCTCCCCACCCCACTCCACCTCCCTCCCTCCCTCTCTCTCTCTCTCTCTCTCTCTCTCTCTCCCCCTCCCTCTCTCTCTCTCCCACTCCCTCTGCTTTTTGGTTGCCATTGATGGGGACATGCAGATGTGAGTAGTGGGAACATGAGGTTAAAAGAATAATTCCACAAAATAGGTTCACTATGCCCCCCAACACACGTTTTCTTTCCAGGAAACGATTTACCTGCAGACCTGTCTGGTTTAATAAGACAGGATATGTCATATTCTTCAGCAAATTACCTGTTATCTGAAGAGAAAATACAGGCCCAAAATAACATCAATAAGAAAAATCCAAATTACTTTGAAGGGGGAGACCTTGTGACTCTTTTCACAGACCAGATCTTGGAACTCAGGGAGATAAGGATAATTCCTCCTAACCATAAAACCTCTAAGAATGTATGGTTCAGAATCCAATTAGGACCAGTTAGCATGAGCCAAAATTGTCATAGCAGTGGGGACTTGAAAATCTGATGCCATCCTGCTGTCAAAAGTCAAGAGGCAGACATGGGTGGGGCACTCTAGAAATTTCTCTGAAATTCCCACTAAAACTGATGTGCAAGAGAGACATGCTGTCTGTCCCTCTCCTCTCTGAGCAGACACACTCTCTCCCTGGAGAGTGTCCACTTTCCCTTTTCCTATCATTTCAATAAACGCATGCTTGCCACTCTGAACAACACATCTGAAATCTTTCTGACTTGATTGCAAGGATGGGAATTGGAAGTGGGGGTCAGTGGGGGTGGTGTCTTCATGCTCCTTCAGTTTCTCAGAGGGCCCCAGCCCTACAATGCTATCAGATCCCCTCCTACATCATGGGAGTTCTAACTCTTCTCACTTAAATAAATCTTACTAAGTTCCCTCTTCCCTTTTGTTCTTGTCTGTGGACTTTGTACTTCAAATTTGCAAGACAAGAACCCAGAAGGAAATTGGTGAGGCCTGAACAAATCCCATCTGTCAACAGAACCAGGGAATTTAGTTTCATCTCAAAATTCTGGAACAAAAATGAGCTGAGCAACTTTCTTCCAATATACCCTTCCACCAAGACATTCTGTCTCTCACCTCAGACCTAGAGTGATACAGTCAGGTGACCATGGACTGAGACCTTAGAAACAGACCAAAATAAAATTTTCCTCCTCCAAGTTGTTCTTATCAGGTATTTTGGTCACAACAATGAAAAGCCTGACTAACACATTATACAAATAAGGGGGGAAATGGTGGCATGGAAGGCAATGAGATATCAAAACCAGAAGGATTTGCTACCTCCTCTTCATCTCTATCACTTCCCCTCCCAATTATTCTGCGACAGCTGCATTTGCCCCCTTGCTGGTGTTCCGGGAGGACAGTATTCAGTCACCTTGGAGTCTCTGCCCTTTATTTCCTTCTGTCTGCACCAACTTTTCTTCACATAACCATGACTTAATTCCTCCCATCCTATAGATCTCCACACATATTCAAGAGGTCTCCCTGTTCATGTCATATAACACAGCATGTCCACTTCATTCTTTGTCCTATTACCCTACCATATGCATACTTTATGGCACTTACAAATATGTGGCATGATATATGTTTGTTAGTCAACCCTTTTTCTAAACAGATAATAAACTCCACGAGACTAATGTTCATACTTTTTTCATGGTTCCTCTGAACTTTTAACAGTAGCTGATGTATCATGGGCATCCCATAAATATGTGCAGGATGAATTGATGGATGGATGGATATCTCAACAATGGGAAATGAAGATGGTAATCTTCCTCTTGCTTAACCTGCATCATAACACAAGTCATGTAGGACCTAACCTGTGCGAGCATCTCTCTCTATGGTAGTCACCAATTCCCATGAATAGTAAGTCAATATTTTTCTTTCTTTCAACTGATTTCCACTAGGCAAGATCTTCATTTTCCAGAATGAGCTGTGCCTTTTGACAGGTGAATAGCATCTATGGTTCTAATAAGAAATAACAGGTAAGTGCCAATTTAAAGTAGTGAATGAGACATACCACACAAATGTAATACTAATTAATGAAATGTGCTTCAATTCTGATTAGAATTTATGTTGCATGCCAGAAACAATCCCCAAAACACATCTCAAAGCCACAAGGAAATAAGAAAACAAAATTATCTAACAGTAAGTTAAGAATGCTTAGTATTTTAGTAAGCTTTGGGATTTCCATCCAATATTGTACCCAAGCCACGTGCACGCACACACGTGTCTCAGACACTTCAGTTCAGGCAAATGCTGATTTGAATGCTTGGACCTAATTACCAACGGGAAATTATGAAAAAGTCTCCACATAAGATTGAGCACAGTGACAGGCAGGCAGAAGGGGTACTTATCTGAGGTATAAAAGGAAGAGATTCCAGAAGAAATTAGTAACTCCCACTGTCTGTGTAAGGATGTGGTGCTGGGCTCCTATCTAGATTCTGCCAGTACTTCTGGGGAGACCACAAAAATACAAGAGACCATGAGAATTGCCTGTCCATAAATGTGCTAGGTGAGGAAAGCCTCATCAGCATAAGAAATGATCCTTTGAGAACCAGGGCACAGGTGCCTGGCCAAGGGCAAAGCTTTGGCTACCTTACTCTTGGGCTCCTTACCAAACTCAGAGAATAAGCTCTTTGGCAAATCTCCCCAGTTTAAGAAGCTCTCTGAAACAGCAAGATAAAAAGCACAGCAAACCCAAAGAGAGCTCTTCTCTGAAAGACTGCAGGCTGCCATCCAGTCTCGACAGAACCCACTCTAATGCTTACTTGTGACAACAGGGTAATGCATGTGATTTGTGAAGTGCTGGACTTTTGTTTTAAAGATTATATTCTTAATTAATATTTAAGGATGTAGAATATCCTTATGTCATGGTATATGCTATACTAAGTGCAAATGTATATATTAGCAGGTGGCATAGGATTATAACTACAAAACACTTTATACACCTAAACACACACACACACACACACACACACACACACACACACTCAAATCCATGCAAAATACTACATGGATATACTCCCTTACTGTAACAATACTAAAAACTAAATTTATTTTTATTCTTCTTGTGAATCCATATGTTGTATAAGAAAATATTTAAATGGAATTTTTTTCAGGATATATCCAGAATCCATACAATCCACCATTACTTCCACCTGGTCTGACCCTCCATCAGCATTCCCCTAGAAGCCATATTAACCTACTACAAATATGTGGCATGATATGTGTTGTTAGTCAACCCTTTTTCTAAACAGATAATAAACTCCATGAGACTCATGTTCATATTTTGTTCACTGTTCCTCTGAACCTTTAACAGTAGCATACCATAAATATGTGCAGGATGAACTGATGGATGGATGGATAGCTCAACAATGGGAAATGAAGATGGTAATCTTCCTCCTGCATCACAACAAAAGTCAAGTAGGACCCAACCTGTGCAAGCATCTCTCTCTATGGTAGTCACCAATTCGTATGGTAAGATCAGCTTCCAGACTTGCCCAGCCTCAGCACCATAGTCTATTCTCTGTATAGATGTGAAAATGACCTTTTAAATATTAAATCAAATTCCTCTGTTCAAAATTCCCCAGTGGCTGCACAGCACACTCATTTCATAACCTTCCCTATTACTTGTCACACTTTATCTCCTGTTACTATCCTTGTCCTGACTCTTGTCCAACCACACTGGCCTCTTTAGCTGGACCCGAGACTTGCCAAACATGCTTTCCCCTTTGCACAGACTGATCCTTCTAGCTAGAACAGTCTTCCTTTAAATAGCAACATCTTCAAGTTTTTTGAACTTGAAGCTACTTGAACTGAGATACATCCCCAGCCCTTTTTATTTTTATTCCTTTGAGACAGGGTCTCCTTAAGTTACCCAGGCTGGCCTTGAACTTGCAATCTCCCTGCTTCTGTCTCCCAGATCTCTGGAATTATAGGCATGCACCATGGCCCCTTCAAGTTTTTAATGTGAAATGTCACCTTCAGCAAACACTTCTGAAACAATCCAGCCATACCTCCAACATACCCCTTTCTCCATTCACAGGCTCCAACAGTCTCCAGTTCTTTCCAGAGCCATGGTGCATAATTGTAGGGGTAAGATGGACATAAAATAAAATGTAAAAGTACTCCCTGAATTTGTGAATACCTCAGTTTGTTTTTTCTCAAGAGTTGTTATCACCTAGCATGTCATATTGTTTGTTACTATTATCTATCTCCCCCTATGAGACTGTCAGCTCACCAAGGGTAGAAATGTCTATTGCATTTACTGCTATAGCCCCAGTTCTTAGAACAATACCTAGGACATAGTATATACTAAAAAATGAATGATTCACCAAATAAAAACAAATGATTTTTATTCTCTTCTGTAACTTATCCCTATTTTTCTTTTACTTTTAAAGCCAGAAAGATGTATAAAAAGGAAAAAAAATGTATGAGAGTGCTCATTTCCTTCTTCTTATTCTTAGCCTGGGAAATAAACTAAATTTCTTCTGTATTCAAAGTAAAGAACAACTAAAGATGAACATCTGTTTAAACTATTGTTGAATAAAATGCCAATAAAACATATCTAAGCTCTGCAGTTATTTCCATGGGTTTTCCCCACTCCTACTGACTTTGGTATAGTTTCTGATCAATCAGGATAGTGGGAGATGACCCACTTTCATAACATCTGAAGCTATTCAATTTTTCTATGATACAATTCCATCATGGGCCAAGTAGAATGGTCCAGCAGAGAGATGCTCTCACTTTCTCTTAAAAGGTTATCCTTTTGGCTTTCTTTTGAGATAGTGTTTCCTAGACAGGTGAAAAATTGAAGCTTATCTCTAAGGGCAAAGCTATGTGATGAAAACTTTTTCTCCCTTACCAATTCTCCCACTCTTGAGCAAGGGGGAAACAATTCCAAGGCTTAGACCTTCAGTTCTAAAATCTGTTAGTGATTACACATGAACTTGAACCCTAGCTTTAAATCTGCATTAAAAGTGTT
This sequence comes from Callospermophilus lateralis, assembly GCF_048772815.1. NCBI lineage: Eukaryota > Metazoa > Chordata > Mammalia > Rodentia > Sciuridae > Callospermophilus > Callospermophilus lateralis. The sequence goes on along the minus strand of NC_135305.1, from coordinate 193,200,223 downwards.
TTTTGATCAGCTTAGGTATAAACCAATTGAAAAATTTAGATAACTTGCAAAAGATGTCAGAGCTGGCTCTCTGATGGTGGCATGGAAAACCAAACCCACAAACAAAAGCAATAAATGAGATTCGTTTTTGTGGCAGCTCTGAGCTTTATTTAACAACGCAGCAATTTCCTCTGTTATAAATAACTCAAAACCGAGCAAAGGCATACCAACCATAAAGGCGAAAATGAATCTGGTCAACGGAGATTTGGGACCTACCTTTAATCCTTTAATAATGGTCTAAAAAATAATTTATCTCTAGCTGTTATTTTGTATCTGGTAATTCAACCAAAGACATCATTTTGTCCTCAGCAGGGGCAGTAATTTTTAAGCTAGCCTCTGTGGATAGCTTTGTGTAATTTATATAGTTTTTAATTTGGGTAATAGCAACTAGCTGGCTAAGGCAACAAGCACTTTTTAACATAGAATAAATAAAGAAATCTCTCATATTTCAATTAACTAACTGAACTAAAGCATAACGAGGGTGGCTATTTCATTTTATTTGGCTGTTGCTCAGAGAGTGTTCATTAAAAATATTGCACTGTTAATATTTATAAGGTTCACACTAATATAATTCATATTATAATGTTCACACTAATATTGGAAAATGAGGAAACACCAATCTGCAATAGAGTAAGCCAATATGCCAACTCAAAGTCTTGGTTTTTATCAAATCAATGGCATTGTCTTTGGGTTTCTACTACTTGAAATGTGCCAGGGAAGTAATGGGTAATCTTTGAAAACTGTGTGGCATACAACAGCATGTGTAATTGGCCCATTTATTGAAAAGTCTCTTAAAACTATCAATAGTCTTTGTTTTTATGTTTTATATCAAGAATTAAAACATATGTGAACAAGAAAACATCGTGTTTAATATCAGATGTATACCATTGTAGAAAATTGTAAGAGTTACTGATAAACTATTGACAGGTATAATTAATATAATCTCTGCTTAGAATAGAGCACATAATGATTCTATACGAAAACACCATATAGATGTACTGGAGCAAATATAAATTTCAGGAAGTATATGCATATTGTTTTAAGAATCTGTGTGTGACATAGAAGAATATATTATTCTTACAAACATTTGTATGCACTATATTATCTTAAAATAATTGTCATTTTATTTTTTAACATTTTTTTAAATTGTAGATGGACACAATACCTTTATTTTATTTATTTATTTTTATGTGATGCTGAGGATCAAACCCAGTGCCTCTCACATGTGAGGCGAGTACTGTACTGCTGAGCCACATCCCCAGCCCAGTAATGATCATTTTAAATAACCCAGTTTAGAACTCATTTCAAAAAGATTAATTCATGATTTAAAATTGTATACTTCTTAATAAAAAAACTTCTTCCAACTTGTTGTTTGGTCATCAATATTCATGAATTTCCAAATAACATGCATGTCTTTCTCCTACATTTTGACATGTCTGCCAAGTGATTTGTCACCATGGGTGATAGGAAAGCACTGTATTATAGTCCCTTAGGAGGTATTTGTTTTTTTTCCTAGTAGAGCATAAAATAATGACATACCTTGTAATCCGTGCTTCTCAAATTCAGTGAAATGCAGGAATAGGCACTCTTTCCCTGGGTCCCTGACTGGATTTGTTCTATGATGCAATCTCTAGGAAGATAGTTGTTTAACATACTCTAGGACAGACCCCTGACAGGTCCAAGCTCATGCATGTAGGGCACTGAACACAGCTCTTGATAGAAAGTGAGATTTCAACAAATGTGAACTATTGTCTTCTTTTATGTGTAAGAATATTTGGGTATGTATTACAGATACTGCATCCACCCCTGACAGCTCTCCTTTGCAAAGCCTGTGTTTCCATCCTCCCATCTTTTCTGGGAGCTAGCCTCTAGCTCACAAGAGCCACCCCACCCAGAGTTGCCTGGGAAGCTACACATACACCACTCCAACACCTTCCTGAGGAGTGGTTCATAAACAAGAACTGTAAAACCTCAGCTCCTTTGCAAAGTGGAAGTCAAAATCCATGCTCTAATGTTCTCCAGTGGAACAGGTGGAAGCCAGATTTCTGAAACCATTCTCTGCCTATTTCCCTGTTAGGGTCAGCTTCCCTCACTGCCCTACAGGTTTCTCTTGAGAGCACTCCCTCAATAAGTCCCTTATACGAGAATAGCCATCTCTGATGCTGCTCATCGGCAATCCCACCTAAGTGTAAGTTTTCTTAATTTTCAGCAAGATGAGGTATTTATGTCTCCACTGGTTTCTACAAGGTGTTCAGCCAACACAATCACATGAAAACCACCGCCAGCTAGACCTTGGGGAGCCATTTCTGTGCAGTTACATGGCTGCCCTCATGACTCAGAGGAGAAACAGACTTGTAAATAGAGAACTGCAATTTATATTAAAATGTACATATATCAAGGGCACTAAAGAAACACAGGAGAAAGTGAATAATAACTAAAGGTGCCTGGGAGTTCATGGAAAGCTTCATTGAGGAAGTGAGATTTGCTTCAATTCCAAAGACATGAAGAAGGTAAGATTAGCTCAGGTAGACACAGGAGAAAAGGCTGAACCATGACATATGAGAACATGACATACGTTCACATTCAGAGGTTGAGAAAGCCTAGTGAGCTCATAAATCTGCAAATGCGGCATGCAGGCAATAAGGTGCAAATTGGCACAAAATGAGGATATATTTACAACTGGTCTTCTCTATCTGCAGGTTCCACATCCATAGAGTTAAATGACAATAGATTGAAAATATTTAAAAAAAGATTTCATCTATAATGATTATGTACAAATGGCTTTTGTTATTCCCTCAATGACACAGTATAACAACTACTTACATTGCATTTATATTTTATTGGTATATAAGTAATCTAGAGGTGATTTAAAGTAAGCTGGTGATTTGCATAGGTTATAATGCAAATACCATGCTATTTCATATAAAGGGCTTGAGCATTCACAGATTTGGGGCACGTGTGGGAAGCTCTGGACCCAATCTTCTGTGGATATTGAGGGAACACACATAAACACACACACACAAACACACACACACACAGTGTTATCTAGAATTTATGATCAATTACATCATGGAGAACTAGTACAGCATAAGCAACAAGATGATATAATTTGATTTGTCAGTTATTTTAAATTTAATTACTTGTTCAACTTTTTGGACAGCAAGCCCAAAGAAAAACTCAAAAGATACAAAAAGGTAAAATAATTGGGTTTAATAAATAGGATTCTAGTGGTAGTGTGAAGAATGTATGAGATCAGAGCAGATCCTGCAGAAAGGGAGACCAGTTAAGGGATGGAGAAATGGAGTGGAAATTCCTAAAATGCAGGGTGCTCAGGGGATTTGGACCCTGAAAAATTGATCTATAACTGACTTTCATCATAAGCCCTGAGAGGTATGTTGGGGTTGTTCCATTTCTTGCACTTAGTAGGTGAGCAGTGTTTCTAAAACACTTAGAAGAGGTCAGAGGTTGTAAAACAACAAGTAAGACTGGAGATATTATCCATGAAAGGAGAAAGTGGGGATTCGGATGGGTGCACAGGGACTGAAAGATTTAGTTGGTCAAAAAGATAACGATTACAGTCATTTGGATGTTAGGTCAAGTAGAAAATATCTATTTATGCCACCTTGAAAGTCCCCCTCCTTAAAAATCCCCCCGCGTTAGTGCACCCAAATTATTTTAAATAGCCTGATATCTGTTAAACCACAAAAGTGTATCGTTTTAGGAAACTCAATTCAAGAGGGTCAGATAAGAGAAAGGAGAATTGGGACATAAACAAAAGCTATCTACCTAAAACCATAAAAGTAAGATATGAATGTTTAGGCTAGATGTGCAAGCTAAGAAAACAAACAAAAAGGTACCATTTTCTCTTACAAGGCTTGCATCCTTAGAGCTCAGATGCACCAGCTCCAGTCATGAATCATGGCTATCTGGCATCGGTGCCTATCCTCTGTCTTCTAGGACAAGACCACTATATCATTACAGTGAGGAAAGCAGGTCTAAATCCAGCCAATGACTAAGCATTGTCTTACATAGCCAAGGACACATGTCCTCCTGCCAGAAACTAGCAGGCTCAGCAGTGAGGTGTAGCTTCCTATTAGAAAGGACATTTCCTGAGGAATAAAAACATTTTGTTACAAGGAGAAAGGAAAAAGTAGGAAGCAAGACCTACACTCTCTTTGACCACCAAGTTAGCAATGATTCGACTCCTGATTGTCAAATGAGAGTGGATATTGTTCATGGCTGGCCCAGATTCCCTTTATTGAGCGGGTAAACCTATCTACCAGCTCCTGCAAGTGTCATCTATTAAAGGCTCAGTGTTGCCCCACCTCTGGATAATAACTCTCAGTCGATATCTCACCTAGTCCCCAATTTCAGGAGTGCAATGTCTTAAGTACAAAGTATGCTCCAGAGTCCCCTGTGGATCAGGACAAGGGTCCTTGTTTTTTCCTAGGAGCATATTCTTGTTTGACTCTTTCTCTTTCCTTCACTTCCTTTGAAGTGTTTCAGTTCATTTGTTTTCTGAAAAGTGTGCTGTGATAAAGCACATCCACCTGAATCCCCATTTCAAGAACTGTTTCTAGGAAACCTGACCTAAGAAAAATGGGTTAAAAACAGTACAGCCAATTTCAAATAAAAACTGACAACTGAGAGTTTTAGTTAGAAAAGAAAATGTGCTAGCCGGTGATAATATTCATAGTCCTTAAAAAAAAGCAGAAAAAGAGATGCTTATATTTTATTAGGTCTCAAGATAACATGATGGACCAACAGAGAGGAGTTATGTAGTAATTATCCATGACAACTGCAACATCACTTCAGCAAGGCAGACTAACAATTACACGTGTTTTTCTTTGGAACCGTATTGACAGCAATACAACTTGCACCACATCATTATATTAGTATGCTATTAATCATGCAACCTTGAAAAAATTGCTGAGTATCTCTGATCCTCAGTTTCCCTATCATTAAGGTGAGTTTAAGAATGTCTTCTTCCTATAATCATCATGAATATTAAATGAGAGCCTCCTGTAAAGCAATTAGCATAGTGCTTGGCTCTCTCCAAATATTAATTTCCTTCCACTTTCCTACCTTGTCACTATCAATTAATATTTCTTTTTAAAGAACTGACTGCATTGTACTTTAATCAACACTAAAATTTAATCTAAGTTTATTCTTTTATCATTGCTCAAGGTGATGTGATTACTATGAGTGATTATTTCCCGCTGCTCTGAAAATAAAATTAAAAAAAAAAAAGGATGATGGGCATACCTGAGTTCCTATAGTGGACATCTGTGTTTTTGCCTGCATAGCATCCCTTTTAATGTTTTGTTAATTAATAGCATACTAATTTTCCCCTAGGAGAAAATCCTTCTGCATTTCTGAATTTTCATGCAAGATGGTCTCCAACTCAAGGGCTGGGCATCTTATTCTGACTTAACTAAGCCAATTGCATTCATTTCTTGAAAACCCATGTCTTACATGAGCTCAAAATGTAAAGGAGTTGATGTTTCTTCATCACCACTCTGAAACCTTGAAGAGAGTCCTCATTTGTTCCTGATTCTTAATCTCTCAAATTCAGCTCTCCTTTGTGATAGATTTTGGTTTTTCAATCCACATATTTCAATCAATTGCTTTTGTGCGTGTGTGTGTGTGCGCGCGCGCACGCTGTTACCTACCACCATAGGACTCTAGACATGACCCCTAAATAATTTTTAAAAACTCCAATGATTTCACAAAACCTTAAAAGACAAATTTTGACCTCATAATCTTGAATAGAAAGGTCTAAAGTAGAGGCATACGAAGGAAGCAGTCTCGATTTTGTTTGAAGAAATAAATATGATGTACATGAACATACGTATTTGATGTATAGGATCACTTGCAAGTTCAGATACCAATGGATTACAAAATTATATTCATAATTTTTTATAATATAAAATAAAAGAATATAAAAATATGTGCTGGAGCTTCTGATTACAGGTGAACTCTTACAAAACTAATAATGCACTGTAATACAGGTTGGTTCTGGCATCTGTTATTAACCTTTTAAATGGGAATTGTGTTGGTGGCAAGTGATACTGAGTAGGATCAAGATGATTCCCACAGTTAGGAGACACATCCCCTCCACACATGGCGTCCACCCATCCCACCCTGTTCACCAACAAGCCATTCTACTTAGGACTACACATAAATGTGCTTTGACTAGATAGGCAAAGAGGAGACACCGCCTCTAGGGGAGTCTAAGTAGGAAGCTCCCCATCCAGGGAAATGATATTTGTCCCCCAAGCCCTGTGACATCATCACTTAAGTTTTAGACCTCTAAGAGCTCCACATTCCACCCAGTCCTTCGTATCTGTCAGAAAAAGTGGCCTCAAGTCAAGTGTGATCCACAGCAAATTCCTTCATTCATGGAACAAACACTTATTGCTTGGATGCTGTGTGCAAGGCTTGCTGCTACCTCAATGAATAAAATGGTGAGAAAAAAATGCCTACCCTTATATTTGAGTGTGGGAGTGGGTGTGAGATGGGCAAGAAGTATATAAACAAAACTGACAATTTCAAATAGTGATGGACACCAGGAAGCCAATAAAATAAGGAGGCAAGAGTGTTCAAATATAGCATTGGTTGTTAGGGAAGGTCTCTTATTGGTTGTGAGGGCTGTGACCTTCCCATTCTAAGAATGTGCTAAAGAACTACAGAAACTGACTTAAATTTTGTGGGATGAGTGGAGTCCACCAAAATACCCACATGAGACAGGTTATGTTGGCATATTGTACCAGTGGTTTATATCCTAATGAAACATACAAACTCTAGATATCTTAGTTCAAAATCAAAGAGAGAGAGAGAGAGAGAGAGAGAGAGAGAGAGAGAGAGAGAGAGAGAGAAGAGATCTCTAAAATCTCCCTGAATGCCACACATTTCATCTGGGTTGTGATGTGCTTTGTAAACATGAAAGATAAAATGACTTGGCTACCTGAATGCTTTGTTCCTTGAATAGAAATCATTCTCTTTTTTCTCCCTTTGGCATATTGATTACTCATTAATCCAGCAAAACAAAGGATTAATTAATCTCCATGGTTCAATGAAGAATAAATTAGCACAGTTTAAAATGGGCCTGATCCAATATTACAAATTGGAGGAAATGTTTCTCTCTCTCTCTTTCTTTCTCTCTCTCTCTCTCTCCATGCTGTTCTTCAAACTCAATCTCTGGAGAATGGCAAAGGAAGGCTGAATTTAGTGGTCAAGATATTTCCTGTTCTGGTTTTTCTTTAGAATTCAGCCCCTTGAAGAAACTCATTGTTTTCCTCTAACCTCAGTTTAGTTCCAAACACAGAATAGCATTTTTTTTTTTTTTAAGTTGTAGACATATCAGTTATCTGGAACAACCTTTCCTTTAGTAGGGAATAGTCTTAATAGACAGTTTTTCATAATAAAAATAATCCAGCAGCCACAAATATTCAAGCATTTGCACAATTGTCTGATTATTTCCCCTGGCACATGAAAAGGGTTCATACAGATCATCATATTCAGTCAAGAGGCCTTCTTATTCTATAGAACATGTGCAAAGTACAGTCGACACATCCTCAGGGGAGGGAAATGGTGTTTTCTAAGATCATTTGTTTTTGTTCTAAATTGAGGGTTTTTTGTCTTGTTTTGTTTTTTGAGCCATAAAAGAAAACCAATGTTAAATTCTCAGAATGCATTAAGGATTAGGAATCTACACTTGTAAAGAAAATTTCTCCTTTTGACCTATCAATTTCTAAGATCTATGGGATGAGTAGAGCCCACCAAAACATTTGGTGGCCCCCTCCATTTTCAGTGCCCCCCTCTTTTTTTTCTGCAATTATGTGATTTTAGAAGATACATGTATCTACACTTAGTGTCACTGTCCTCTGCCAAAATTCCTACAAACACACAGCGATTAAAAAAAAGAGAAAGAAAAACCTCATGACTAGTCTTAGTCCCAGTAAGCTTATCTTTATTGCCAGGTATTTGAAGACAGAGACTTCACTTCTGTTTTCCTCTTTGAAGAGACACCATTTCCACGTGTGAATGTTTAAAACAATAAATGAAAAGGCAGATCGATTCCCTAAAGATTTAAAAAATTAAAACTCATCCTCTATCCCAGGCATTCGGTATTTTTTTCTATATTATAGTATCAACATAGTAAAATATAATATCAAGAGGAAAAAACGTGTATTGCCAAGGAAAAGTGGGTAGTGTGTCCTGGCAATGCAGGATGAGGAGAGTTGGGAACTGGTGATACAGGCTGTTTCTCTTGCAGGCTGCCTCCCTGCTTGGGCGGCTCTGTAATGTCCCCTGATTGCCTGGGGACCATCTTCTTTACCTGGTTGTTCAGACCAGATGAACTTTAAGGTCATTCCTAACTCTAATCCTCTGACAATAATTCAGCTGACTGTTCCTGCTGACACAGAATGATGCTGGCTCTGGATCCTATGCTTAGAGACTTGGTACCTTTGGCAAGATCAATCTTCCCAGAAGCCAAGCTGGCAAAGAAACCTGAAGAAACAGGTGGAAGGGTGGTTGTCACTGGCAAAGAGCCACTCAAGGTTCTCTTCCAACAAGTCCCCAAATCATCCTGGGCTGTGGTCATAGTCACATGACACAGAGGCCAATTTCCACTAAGGAAAGCTCCTTTTATTTATCTATCTGTTTAAAAATTTTACTTATTTTAATTAATTATTCATTTTTTGGAGTACCAGGGATTGAACCCAGGGGTACTCTACCACTGAGCTACATACCCAATCCTCTTTTTTATTTTGAGACAGGGTCTCACAGGCTGGCCTCGATCCTGCAGTCCTCCTTCCTTAGCCTCCAAATAGCTGGTATTACCTGTGTGCAACTATGGTGCACCTACAGAATTCCTGTTAAAGGAGATTAACATTCACTAAAATGCTACCCCATCTGCAACTTTCAGACCTGGCTGGAGGCAGGGGTAGGAGTAGGGGTGGCGGGGGAGAGTTCTGTGAACCTCCATCTCCATATCTGCAACATGGAAATCCAAATCCATACCTGCCTCCATAGGTTTTTGCAAGGAGTTAATAAAATAATGGTTGAAATCAGCATACTATCTCACACTGTTTTTAAATAGTTGTTATTAACCTCTCTGACTTTGAGACAAAGATGACTATGTGATAAGGCTCACCTACACCAAGTATTTTAGAAACACTAAATCATTCCAACAGCAAGTTAAAAGCATTTCTCAATAGGTAACCAGATATTTTCTTAAAGTTAAATCCAGATGATTTGTGTATTAAAACAAACAGAACAGAGATAACAAGGTTGCGATTCTGCTTTTAGCTGAGCATGTGTATGAATGCAATTATAGCCACGCTCCACGCTCTATAAATCCAATAGCCTTTTTTCCAACTCGATTGGTGGTTTTATGCAAGTATATGCACTGTACTGTGCTTTTTGAGATGCAGATGACATCAAAATGCTGCAGCACTCAAACTTAGAGAACGACATGGAGGCCCGCAAAATACCAAAACCAACTTGGATACACAGACTCCACGCCTGGAATACCCACAAACTTCATGCTTGCCATTGGTCATGCTGGGCAGGCAGGGCCTCTCCTTTCTGATCTAATCAACTTCAGAATGATTGCGAAGCCAACAGCTGTGTCAGAGCAATTGGAAAAATAGATTCAGAACAAAGGGGAAGACCCATCTCTCCAGGACATCTCCCTCTGGAATATACACGAAGCTTCAATGGAATGTATAAATATTTCATTCGCTATTTTGTACTACATTCCTCCCATGATTTTCTATGTCCAACCCGTTATTATTAAATGTACTTTAATGTCCCCTTTAAAAAGAATCTTCTCTAATGCCTGCCTCTGTTACTTAATGGCCCTAAGGGGACTGGGAACTCTTAAGCAGAATCCAGGTCTATTCTGCATAACCTCATAGGCTAACAAAATAAAAACTCATTTATTTTCATTTTGTGGCACCTTCCCTTGGGATAGCTGCTGTCTGTGATGTTTACTGCTTTGAGTTTTCTTTCATGTATGATGGTTGGGTGACTTCTAGAAAAAAAATAATAATAACTGGCATGAAAAGCTAAGGAGATACTCTAGAGAGAGGAGTGGAGGAACAAGAGGGCAGAGGAAAGGTGACAAAGAAAAAGCAGGGGTGATATTGCTCTAAGGATCCTGAGCCCACAAGCTGGCTTATGGATCCCTTACCAGCCTCAAAGTTTGTCTAGTGGCTTCAAGGCCATGGTAGGAACAGGGTCAGCATGGCCACCTCAGTTGTAGAATTTTGTATTTGTGAACTATAAGAGTAGACACTGAAGTGCAGAGTTCAAGGGGGTTGTAATAAATGTAAAATGATTAAGCATGGCACCCATTTTGGTGATTTTCATTTTCTAATGGTGACTATAGTTACAAACTAGAATTTGTGGACCAGACACTACACTTCAAGTCAAGAAATACAGGATAAAAAAGGGTTGTCACATTTTGAACAATATGTTGAGTAGGATTTTTCCTGAACCTTTAGATACATCTTCAGTCAAGTATCTCTGAATTTAAAATAATGGGTTTCACTGTTTATTGGGGGGAGAGGTAAAATGCACAATGAAGGATACATTATTTTCCTTCAATTATCAGATATTTTGGACAGTATCAACTATTCCTGATCCCCTAAAATATAAGCAAAAGAGAAAAAATGTTTCAGAATTTCTGGATTAGATTTGTCTCATCCAGTGAAAGTCGCCTATTTGGGGAGGTCCCTGGCCACCATGCCCTCATGTCCAATTTTTTTTCCATCCTCTGCCTCATTACAGGGTTGTCTCAGTATACAGGCTGTGGTTCCTGGGTTTCTGAGGCTGTCAGCTCCTGCTAGCCAAGCACTGGAAACAAGGAGAAGTAAAAAAAAGTAGGTTATTTCTTCCTCCTCTGCTTTTCACAGTTATTCCATCAGAAGGGAACTTCTCTGTAGTTTTAGATTCTACCAGTTGACTTTGTTCCAGGGCTCTGGTAGCAAAAATTTCTCCCTCAGTCCATGGGTAAGGATGACTTCCTGCTGTTGATCCTTCCTCAGTTGCTTCACAGTTCTCTGTTCAGTTTCTCGATGTTTTTAACCATGTGGGTACTCAGTTCCCTGCACCATTTATTTTTTTTTAATTTGATTTTCAATAATTAGCATAGATTTAGTATTCCTGCTGGATCCCTGACTGTCACAGGTCCACTGAACTGATATGTGAAAGATAAGAAGGGACCAGCTGTTTAAAGAGGAGGAGGGGAAACAGTATTCCAGGCAGTATTCCAGGCTTCCTATGCACCTTGCATAGGAAGGAGCAACAAAGAGGTGAGGAAGGAAAAGCTCAGAAGAGAATCCAGAGGTCAGAGATGGAAGTAGAAATGGATGATGGAGCTTGAAGCTTGCATTTTACCTTTCTAAGTGGGACAGAAACCACTGGGGAGTTTTAAACAATTTTTAAAAAGTTTTTTAAACTTTTAAAAAATATATTTTTCCAATTTTTAAATATTTTACACTTATCTATATGTAATCCCAGCAGCTCTGGAGACTGAGGCAGGATGATCACGCGTTCAAAGCAAGCCTCAGCAAAAGTGAGGTGCTAAGCAACTCAGTGAGACCCTGTATCTAAATAAATAGGGCTGGGGGTATGGCTCAGTGGCTGAATATTCCTGAGTTCAATACCCAGTACTAAAAAAAAATTTACACTTATCTGTATAAAATTCTTTCATATAATTTGTAATTCATGAAAGCAACCCTTGATGGCTAGGTGGTACTATTAAATTCATTTATTGGCTAAATAATGTATATTCAAAACCAAAAAACATAGACTTGTCTACTGGTGAATATGGTCTATAGAAAACTGGTCCATGAAATTGGAGAGCAATAGAAAAATTGGTATAAATAATAGATACTTGCTCTTTCCAATTACTACAATTGAACCATAGTCTATTACAGTTCAGGATAACAATAGCTGTTGAATATTCCATGTAAAAATCTGGAGAGGAAACACAACTAAATAAGACAGAGTTCCTATCCTTAATTAAGTTTATAATTTATTTAGCCCTTAATTTTTGATCTGGATATAAAAGTCAGAAATATTTCAACAAAAATTCTTTTAGCACATCATGTCAGTACACTAAATTCCCCCCATTTGTCATGTGACTTCATCTCTTCAATCATTTTCAACTTTCTTAAGGCATTATGCCTTTGAAAAAATATTTCAAGTGGCAAAAGTTAAAGACTTGGATGAATAAATTTTTTCTTATGAAATCAGTTTTTCTTTTAAATTTTGCTGCTTTTTTTAAATCACTTCCTAATATGCTGGGAATATTGCAACCCCACGATGAATGCAAAAATGACAACCAGCTTTAGGTCAAAAATAAAAAATAAATTGACTTTCAAAAAAGTCAATTTTAGGAAGTTGTCTTTTTAGTCCTTTGGTTTCACTTATTTTGGTTATCTTCTTAAAGGCATTATGATTGAACAATAAATAAAATACTTATAAAATATTAAATAATTAAATTAAGAACACAGGAATTTTCCCTCAAGGGTCTTCAGGTCTTTTTAAAAAATAGCTTTCAGGTTATAATATTTTCATCTAATAAACAAAACTTAGATATCAGAATATTTACATATTTCCTGCATGATGTAATTCAATATGAGTAGGGGGAGGTTATGGGGAGGACCAGAGACAAAGATGCAGAGCAAAATGGTGTATCTCTGAATTCTCCTTTTCTGAACTTGAAGCTACTGAAATTGCACTTCTATCCTCTTATAAACATTCATACAAGTGAAAAAAAAAGTGAATAAATACAAGTATGCTCAATGTTTGTCCTTCAGGAAAAGAAAAGGTGTTATAGTTCAGCACTAAAATTATGCAGCTCGATGTATTTGGAAGTTTCTTGGAAACTCTGTACACCTCTGTGGATGAAGGGATTCAACAAAGTCTTTCCCAACTCTAGAATTTCACAAATTCATGATGTGAATAAAGAGTTCTGATGTTTCCAGAACTCTTTCTCATTGTACAAGGTCCTGGATAGAGGGTATCTTTATGACCTAATAAAGAAGATATTACTTCACACAGTTTCATAATTAAAGTCAAAGCTACATTTCTTTTTATGTGTTTATATAACTAGTATGTGTGTACGTGTGTGTGCTTAAACCTTTATTTAGAAAATAATAAAAATCCAACACTTCTTATCCTGCAGTAATGATTAACCTGGATACAATAGTATTGATGGATTGACTCTTGAACCCTAAACCTTTCAGCCAGGAGGCTGAGGTAGTTCAACCCAAGCATCTCAGTAAGCTCACCATATGATGGACAAACATTTTGTACAACGGAATTTTTAGTCCCCACATAGTACTCTATGTTAAGGTTGTACTGATATGTAAGTCTGGGTGTGTGTGTGTGTTTATCTCAGCAAATACAAAACCAAAGGCACTTGCTTTCTTTATTGCTGTGGTTTATGATGACTCTTCTCTGTTAAGTATGACAAAAATTTTTAATTATCAGTAGTGGAAGACCCTTTCAAAGATTCCACTGGACTTTCTGTCTGCCTCCAGATCCTATCTGCTGCAGGACTATGTTCTGATCAAAGGTTTACCCGGCAGGACACTGACCAGACTAGTCCCAAGGGAGTCATCATTGAAAATCCATTAAAGAAAGAAGAAATCCAGATAGAATGTATAATTCTAACATAGAGCTCTTAGAAATCCTCACAAACACAATGCAAATGCCCCTTCTAACATAATTCTCCATCCTACTTTCTTTCTTAGCATTTTTACAGACTTTTCCCCGCCTCTCCCCAGTTGAACAAGAAAGAACAAAAGTAGCTTCCCCAAAGGACGAATCATTTGTACTAAGTTTCCTTATGTAGGTCACCTCTGATGTGTGCTTGGTTGCATTTCAACTGCTAAATTCTCCCGTGTTATGCTTTCAGTTCAGATGGCTTTGCACATAAAGTCTATTGCTTTCAAAAATAATACTGTCTACCTTCCCTGTTCGAATATTGAAGGATACTCTATGTTTGACAGATGTTCTGTGCCTTATTGGTTAGCTTAGTAGCACGATATCAAATGTCAGAACACTCTAAGGCATTTCTGTGTATGAACCTTTTTATATATTAACAGGAAAATGAATTTTCATTAAGCAAACATCTAATTCAAAACGGTAACTATCACCTATACCCAAATAATAGATTATATGTGTCTGAATTTGCTTATCAGATTCCCATATATATACCACACTAGGTTCCGTAACATTTTTCCCCTCTCTAGATTTCAGCTTTATAAATATCTCTTAGGACCATCCCCTCCTTTCTATTTGAGTTGTTGTTTTCTTGGTTCAAGTCTTTCTTCACCTCTAGTCCATCCTAGCATCAAGTGTTTTTAAAAAACTGATTTTGCTAATAATTAATTTCTGTTTAAGAATCTTCACTGGTTCCTCATTACCTATAATACAAGATTCACACACCTAAGCAAGGCATTCGAAATCTCAGATAATTTGTACTCAATTTATTTACTCAGCTGCCCACATTCATGTCTTCATTTAATCATTCAGCAATAAAATGAAAGTAACTCCCTAGAATATTAAGTGTCCTGCTAGAACCTGAGCTCCACACAGATATAGACTGTTTATTTTATTCACTAATGTTTACCAAACATCTAAAATAATATTGGCCTTAAGTAGATGCTTCATACTTTTAGAATTTATGAATCCAACAATTCTTGTTGAGTGCCTATTATATATACCTCACAAGAGCTTGGTATTAGGAATTCAGTGATAAAAGTCATTGTCTGTTTTCTTAAAGATCTGGGCAGATAAATTGACAATTTTAAATTGACAGCTTTATAAAGAATTCAGTTTATATCTGTAACTTTGAGCGTGGTTTCTATTATAAGTACTTAATAAGTATGGTCATAGTTTACTCATCTCTGCATTCTTTATTGGGAACTAAGGGTTCATTAAATTTTTACTAAATAATATGATTCAAGAATGCAGTCAGAACTGAATGTCTCAAGAGTGTGGTAGACAGTCAACGGTCAACAGAAAACATAGGAACTTTAGTCCTCCCACCGCAAGGGACTGAATTCTATCATCAATCCTAATGAGCAGAGAAATGGAACCTCTGGAACGTAACACAGACCATGGAATGGATACACAGAATGTAGTCTGATGAAACAATTTCCAGACTTCCGACCAACAGAATTAAAAGACAATGAATTTCAGTTGTTTTCAGATGCTGCATAATTATTTATGATAATTTATTATGTAAAAAAAAATAGAAAACTAATGCATTACTACTCACCATGTTCTTGGGGGACTAGCCAAAGTGGATCTCTGCCATGGGTTCTCAGGATCAAAAAGGAAATGATTATTCTTGAAATTATGATCATATAGTACCTATACTTTCTTGCAAAAGTTGTGCACAGATAGAAAATTAGACATTTTAGGAAAAAAAAACAAAAGTGATATTTAGAAGTAGAATTTAGGTAAAACCATTTTCCAAAATGATGATTTCTGATTGGATCATCAGAATTAATATCTGAAGACTTTGAGCTATGTTATGGAAAAAAAACTATGCATGTAAAATCTTGGAGAGTATTTTCAAATTGTTAAGCCCTTGAAGACTAGCTTTGCCATTAAGGTGAATTATGAGTTAGAGTTCTCATCTCAGTCCAGTGCACAGTAGGAAAAGATCAAAATGGCCCAAGAGCTCTTGAAAGTTAAGTGTCAAGGAAACAAATTAAACAGAAAATCTCCTTAGTCATGAAAAACCAAATGGTCCAAGGCTGCCATTTATATCCCTCTTAATTGGCCATTGTGTGATGGACAAGTTGTGGGTAAAACCTGGCCACACTCTTCCTGGGGGCATGATCTTTTAGTGAAAGGGGACCCTTGATGGCAATACCTCAAGGTTCAACAGACCATGAGCTATTTTTCACCAAGACTACTGTGAGAATGTAACAAGGACTTGGACTCTTCACTTAGACCTGAAACTGCCAATGGAAAATTAAAAGCAGGATAAAAAAAAAAAAAATCTTGTCATTTCTGCCTTCAAGTGTCTCCTTTGCTGAGTCACCTTGGATTTCAGGAACAACAGGTCTGATGGATAAACATCAGTCAAAACTACCCCCTAGGCAACAGCAACTTTCTTATCTCTGACAAGGCCCACCTGATCCATCTTGAGATAAGGATGAGCAAACCAGTTTGACCAAGACTGCTCCACTATGTGCATTTTTGGTCCTCCTTTCTATAAAATCTGGAAGCAACATGTCAGGACTCCTAACAACAGGGCTAGAAGCACTGGTCTTCTTTGTCTTTCCAATAGAGCTATACCGATTAAAGTTTCTTTCCTGCTTTTAACCATTATATTTTTCATGTGTTTCTTGAGGCAAGTGGCCAGATTTGATTTGTTGGGACCTCCAGAGGGGGCCTCTGGCCTAGGACTCTAATTATCAGAACAGTACCCACTGAAGGTGTACTATACAGTGGTCTTAAACATCTTTTTGGAGTTGGTTTGCCAGAAATCTCCAGGTGAGCCATTTTATTAAGAAGGGTGGCATTTTATAATTCTTAAAATGGTATCATATATGCCAACAGTGATCCAGCTTGGAGCCTCGTACTGGGAATACATCTAAATTCATTTTTTATATTATTCATACACAAGCATCAATTGTCAGGCACAGAAAAATAAAAAGGGAAGCTAAACTCCATATTTGTAAGTGTTATAGGGGTAAATTAAAGTGGTCTCTGTGTCCTTTTCTCATGGAACCATACATAAAGCAGGTTATAAGTCCTGTTCTCAATAAAAGTTAGTGGCTTTCAGAAGTTAAGCCCCCAGTACCAGGATATATTTTAGCATTCTCTCAGGCTAGAAGCCATAAAAATGAAAAATTAATGTAGAGTAATGCCTTTCCTCTAACTAGGTGTCTTGCCAGAGTTTTTATTTTCACAAATAAAATTTTTATTTTATTTTCATTTTATTTTTTATTTTTATTTTTCTCCTCTCTAAAATGTGCTTGCTTTAGTTGTCTGTCCAGCATTTTCAGTTAGAAGTTCATTATATTGTTCAGAGCTTACATTTATTATCTGTAGAAAGGCTGGTCTAACAGAAGCTACTCTGCCCTCCTGAAGGCATTGACTCTTCATTAGCTTTACTTCTGTCAAAAGTATCCAAGTATGCCAGGCATGGTGGCAAAGCCTGTAATCCCAATGACTTGGGAGGCTGAGGCAGGAGGATCACAAGTTTGAGGCCAGCTTCAGCAACTTAGTGAGATCCTGTCTCAAAATAAAAAATAAAAAATGCTGAGGATATTAAGGTGCTCCTGGATTCAGTCCTCAATACCAAAAACAAAACAAAACAAAAAAGTGTCCAGATATTACTGGTTTGTCCCAGAAATGTTATTCATAAATATCATAATTATAATCTTATACTCCAGTTTTCCTCTGGAAAATCCATATTTAAGTCTTTGGGTATAACCCTTCAGTTTATCATTTATGCTGAACTAAAGTATTCTGGTTTCATATATGTACGGTATCCTAGACATAGGACATATTAGTAAGAAAATTGTATCTTTTAGAAAACAAATCAAGAATAAGGACTCCTGAGATAGCAAGACAAATTTGCTTCCTAACCTTTCTTCTTTTTACCCAAGGAAAGAGCATTACACGTTTGAAGACACCCTAGGGACAGTAACCTATTTCTATGTTAATTATGATAATACTCTGCCTAAGCACTCTTTTGTTGAAATTTAATCCCATTTTCTCTCATCTTGTACCTTGTATAAATTGATAGTGTGTTCCTTTCTTCCTTAAAATTACCCTTTATATACTTCAAGAGAATTAGGAAATCACCTCTTAGCCATATCTTCCAGAAGGAGTAACCCCAATTCCTCTTTCTCCAGTCATAAGTACTATTTGGGTTCATTTTAATCATTTGATTTGCCATCCTCCAATCTGAACAGCATTCCAAATCACTTTGAATATACGTGCCTGACCCTGTGACCCAACAATTCCCCTTGTGAGCACATAAGTAAGTGCCTTTGTCCATACAAAGATTGTGACATAAGTGCTCACAGCAACCTTTAATTCAGGCATCCATCCATGAGTCTATGGGGGGTGACAGACTAGTGAGGGGTGCTGTGATGTTTGCTTAGAACTAGAACAGGAATGAGGGAGCGTCAGTGGTAAATGAAACTGTTGGGTAACACAGAGTGGATGGTAATAACGTGGGTTTATAAAGGTCAAAACACATCCAGTTGTATAATTAAATATACACATACTTATATGCATATGTGTGCCTATGATGCATACAGATTCTGATATATGTGTATGGATACAGGCATGTGTGATGTGTGTGTGTGAAAATTAAAGCCAAATATTGCTTTACCAAGAAAACCCTCAATGATAAAAGATACTCAAAACTTAAAACTGCAGCTTTCTAAGCTTCTTGGTGCATGACAGGATAGAGTGACTTGCTAAAACAATGGATAGAGAAAGAGATAGTCTCAAGGACTCTGGTGACAATAAGGACAGTTTTACAGTAAGTAGATGAAAATGGAAACCCTGACAAGGCACCTGCACGTGGGAATATCCATCTGCTGTCAGAATGCTGTTCACAGGTACTTCACACCACACCTGCAAGTCACAGAAAAGCCATCAAAAATCTCAGTAATTAAATGTGCCAACTTGACGGAAAGCAGTATCTCTGGATCTCTGACCCAATGCATAAGGTTATAGGAGTTGCTTGCTATATGCATTAAAAAAAAAAAGCAATGGCTTTGAGGTAGGACAGCCCCGGAAGTGTGTCAATTCCTTACCTAGATATGGGACCCCATGCAATTCTGTTAACTTCTGAAGTGTTTAGTTGCTCCATCAGGAAAAATGGGATAATGTCATATCCTTTTTGAAGAAGTCAAATAATTTATAGGAAATTTTCAATAAAGTATTGGCAGAGAGAAGAAAAATTAATAATACCTTCACATTTCCATCCGTGTAAGTCTTATGAAAGGATTATAGGGTTAATGATCTCTTAATAATGTGCTAAGTGCTTCCATGGAAAATCCTGGATTCCATGAAGAATGGCTATCATCTGAAGCACAGAATGATGCTGCTTAGCACAGTGTTCTGAAAAGAACACTGGGATTTGATGGGGCCTCCTGGGAGTCAGTCAGTTTCAGTGTTGGTTCATAGTCAATGGCCAAATGCTTAGCTCAAGCCAACCCTCTGTTAATTCTAGTATCTGACCACAAGTGAGAACAGATGTGAGACTATGAAAGGGACCACTACAAATCTACCAAAACCAGAGAAATGATTCAAGTTATGGCCTGCTTACTGTAGGTCAGTAATAACCCTAAGCATAAAGAACAGGATTTCTCAGGCTCTGAGAAAACTTGGGAGACTGTAGAAAACGATGAGCAGGAGTGGTTTGACAAGAAGAGTGTGAGCTCAGGACAGCAACAGCATTGTACAATTGAGCTGCTGCTTTGAATTCTCTACTAGTGCCCCCTAAAATTTAAGCATCTGGCTATTGACCAATAAGAGAACTGCTTGTAATTGCCCATAATCCAAACTCATTTGCATAGCCTCCCATCTGTTGGAGAGAGTATAGCGGTGACTCTGTATCCTACATGCATCTGTGAAAGTCAGGAATAATGGGAAAGAATTGGCCTATGTATTGGAATAGCTACATATATCCTGCATTTCTATTAATGTGGGTCCATTTATTTCTCTCCATTGATTTTGCCTCCTGACATACAGATTTCTAATATCCTTAGGATAGACTTAACTGACTATCCTAAGGAACATTTAATATTTTTTACATATCTTCCAAACATTTTTGAGGTGACTTTTTAAAAAATATATTTTAGATTTACTTTATTTTTTTGTTTATATATAGTGCTGAGGATTGAACCTAGTGCCTCACACATGCTATGAAGAGCTCTATCACGGGTCACAACCCCAGCCCCTGAGGTGACATTTTTCTAATTAAAACTTTCCATTGAGCATCTACTCAGGGCCTTTGTTTGTTTGTTTTCTGTGGTGCTGGGGATTGAACTTAGGGCCTTGTGAATAGGAGGCAAGCATTCTACCAATTGAGCTATACTCCTAGCCCCACTCAGGAACTTTGATAACATTCTTTCATAAATATTACAGGAAGATGTACTTTAAGAGAAAAAAACATCTTGGGACCAAGAAAGTTTGAAACATAAAGCATACACTATTTATGATATCTATATCTATAAGTGACAAGGGTGATTCAGTCCTATGGTTATAAACAATATCAATAAACTGATGACTTCTACATTTTTAATCTCCAGCCCAGGCCTCTGTCTCAAATTCCAAACTCAAATGATGATAATAGCTGAAATTATCTAGTGATTAATGTATTTGATTAATATATTTGGTGCAATATATCTGTCTACTGACATGTAGCTAGATATAAACATACTATATTTTGATACAGATCTTTAGATATGAACAAATTATTATATTAATTTAAAACCCTTATGAACTAGGTAGTATTATTATCATAATTTTTAAAATGAAATTGGAATCACAAAGAGGTAAAATAAGTAACATAATCAGTTCAGTAAGTTTTAAAGGCAAGAATGAACTCAGGCAGATTAGTCTACTGTGTCCTTGATAATTCTACTCAGATGTCTAGTAGCTACCTTGAATTTAGCATGTCCATAATTATATCACTTAGATATTTTCCTAAAAATTACTTGTTCCATCCCTAAGTGTTCCCTTTTACTATAAATGGCAACTCCATCTTTCCAGTAGCTCAGGTTAGAGAATTTTGAATTATTTTTGATTTTTTTAAAATTATTTCACATACCACACCCAAGCTATCAAGAAAACTTGTCACTTCTATCATCAAAACATCCAATACATGACCACTTATCACTGCCTTTGCTGCTACCACTTTGGAATGAGCCACCTTCTCTCCACCTGGATTGCCATATTAATCTCAAAGTCTTCTTGCTTCCATTCTTGCTCTCTATCATGTAGGAGAGCTCCAAAGCACAGCCACATTGACTTAGTTTCTAACTTAGTGAGATGATGATATCAGTGTTTTGTTCAAAACTTTCTTGTGATTATTATTTTTTTAAAAACTGATGTCTTGTGATTATTTTAAAATGTCTTTCTCCCCCTATTAGAACATAATCACCACCAAGTCCCAGAATGGGTACTGCCATATCCCATTGTCCCTAGAAGGGCACACAACCTGCTAAACTACTGGCCTACTAAAGATCCTGAGAAGTCTTTTGTAGGATTCTGTGTATTTTTTTTTTTTGTTGTTGTTGTTTGTTTAAAATCTCTCAAACTCATTGATCACAGACTCAGTTTTTTCTATACCATCTATTAAATTCTTGTGATATTTATGCTACATGACAAGGAATTTGGTGATGGCTGTGTGTAGGTCACAGGAAAAGCACACGTACAATTGTAGTCCTCAACATCCCAGGAACAGACCAAGCCACCTAGAATATTATTTAAATTCTTGCACATATAGCCACCAAATAATTGCCTTTCATTTTCTGATTATTTTTGCATACATTTTTACTACCATGTCCAAATGAACCTTCATGGACCATCTAAATGATCCAAAGAGTGTACCATATGTGTACTATGTTGTATATTAAAATTTTATAGTAGCCCCCAATAGAGTCAAGTAAACTAAGGGATAATTGACAAGAAGTAGCAGAAAAGGGAAAGACAAAAGATTGATGATATATGTAGATTACCCCATGCATTAAATTCATTTATAATAGGGAAATTAGGCTGAAGCTTCAAACACACCATATAAACACTGAAGGAATATTTAAGGCAAAGAAATTTGTACCAAGAGACATGAGTTTTGTTATGGTTCTGCTAATTTGGGGGATTTGAACAAATTATTTATCCAGGCTTTATTCTCCTCATCTGTGAAATAGGGGTCTATACTAATTCTCAACTAAAATCCTTTAAAGTTATCTTTAAATTGAAATCCAATGAGAAGTGATAGGCACTCATGTTTTTCTGTAGATTTTAATAACGTGAGGATCACAATGGTTTTTGAAATGCCTTCTCATGTGTTCCTTTGATAATTATTTTTATGACTTAAGCTGTTAAGATCTAAAAATAAAAGAAAGCCTGATCTTGAGTCACAGAAAAGGAGCTTATAACAAGGTATGCCCACCTTTGTCTGTTAAGCCATGAAATTGTGGAATTGTGCAGTATGATCTAGCTAGGCTGTGGTACCCACTGGATGGTTCTCTCCATTCAGATGTAGGAATGTAACAGACTACATAACAGGTCAGTGAGCATGATTCATATTCTGTATATAAAACATATCAGATTGTTTTTAATAAATATATAATTTTAAAGTAATACTTTTTGGAAGAAAACTGAGACTTAATTAGGTATTTGACATGAATTTCACAATGAACATTGAAAGTGTAAGAAATGTAAACTCTGTGGGTTAAAGCCACTGCTAAATGATATGGAGAGGGGAGCATGAAATAGTTAAGTTTCAAAGCTAATTTCTGGAAAGCAAGAAGGTTTACCTCTCATCTTAAGGCATTTTCTTGAAATATTCATATGAAAATAAATTAATTAATACTCTGCTATACATTACATGGCTATTAAAAACATGGAGATATATTTATTTTGCCACTTGAAATAAAGTGGATTTTTTTTCTAAAAGCAATAATTGTAATTCTTTGAAATAAAATTAGTAATAATCCTCAGGTTTTTTTTACTACACCTTTTCTCAGGCCTCAATTTCTATATGTGGAAGAAATGATACAAGATTTATCTAGATCATTTCCTTTATCAGAGTCTATCACTTATGAGTAAATTTTCCAGAGGCTCAATTTTTTTTAACCTATTAAAGACCAGAAAAAAAAAGTGAAAGCAAAAGCAATAGATTCAAAAATCTCACTGAGTGAGGTCTCATGTTATTAACTGCTATATAATTCTAGGAAACCTATTTTATGTCTATAATGCTATTATTCTAAAAATGTAATGTTGAAATAATAAAAGATATGATATAATTAAGTGATGAGTCATAAAACACTGATGAAAAAAGCAAAGACCTAAATAAATGCAAAGCCATACCACACTCATAAATTATAAGACCAGTTATTATAAAGATTATAGTTTATCCAAACTTACCCATAGTTCAATAAATATTCAATTAAGATTTCAGTAGGATTTTAAAATTGATACTGAGAAGATCATCCTAAAACATATATGGAAATACAAAGGGACTAGAAAAAGCAAAAAAAAAAAAAAAAGTGAAAAAAGGAATTTAATCATTCATGCTCCCTACTTGAAACATTTACCATAAAGATGCAACAATCATCCCATTTATTAACTCTTGATTATATTTCTTGCACTTTAGGAGTCTTATTAAGAAAGTAGGGTCCTAATCCAATGAGATGAAGATGTGGGATGACTATTTTTTTCTATTAGGCTCAGAGTCTCTGGTCTAAATTCCTAGGTCCTTAATCCACTTTGAGTTGAATTTTGTGCATGTTTAGAGATAGGGGTTTAATTTCATTTTAGTACATATAGATTTTCAGTTTTTCAGCACCATCTGTTGGAGAGGCTATCTTTTCTCCAGTATATATTTTTGGTACCTTTGTCTAGTATGAGAAACTGTATTTATGTGGGTTTGTACCAAAGGCTAAATGTTTTCTCTGATAAGTGAATGCTAATCCATAATGGGGTTGTGGGGAGCATGGGAGGAATGGAGGAACTTTGGATAGGCCAAGGGGAGGGAGGAGAATGGAGGAGGCAAGGGCGTAGGAAAGATGGTGGAATGAGATGGACATCATTACTCTAGGTACATGTATGAAAACACGAATGTTGTGACTCTACTTTGTATACAACTAGAGAAATGAAAAAATTGTTCTCCATTTGTGTACTATGAACTGAAATGCATTCTGCTGTCATGTAGAATTTGTCATAACAAATTAGAACTAATAAATAAATTTTTAAAAAAAAGATGCAACGATCAAGATGATATGATATTGGAGAAAGGGAAACAAATTAATGGGGTACTGTAGAAATTCCAGAAATAGACCCCCCCACACAGGGTCAATTGTTTTTGACTAAGATATGAAGGCAAATGGATAGAGAAAAGATGGCTTTTTCAACAAATGATGCTGAGATATGCATACAGGTCATTAATGTTGACACTTACTTTGTACTCTACACAAAAATTAACTTCAAATCTACAACATTTCTATAAGAAAATACAGGAGAAAAATCTTTGTGAAAAAAATGTCTTATGCACAAGAAAATCATGGTGCATAAGGAAAAAATGATAACTCTATTTTGAAGATTAAGAACTTTTATCTTTTGAAAAACAGTTAAAAGAATGGAAAGACAAGTCACAGGCTAGGTGCAAATATTTACAAATCACACTGCTGCATAGTTTGTACTCAGAATGTATAAGGAATTCTAAAACTTGGACAATAAGTTAAGAAATTGCAAACAACTTGAACAGACATTTCATCAAGGAAAATGGATGGATGGCCTATAAGCAAGCATGCAAATAGGTGCTCAAGTCATTAGTAATTAGAAAAACACTGATTTCAAGAACAGGAAGAAAGAAAAAAAGGAAGAAAAGAAAACAAAGTCAAGGTTATCAATTTTGGGTGACAACAGTGAGTTCCTGAAACTTTCATACATTTCTGGTAAAAATGCAAAATGTTTCAGCTTCTGTGGAAAACTATTGTGCAATGTCTTATAAAGTTAAGTGTATTGTTAACCACATGATCCAGCAATTGCATTCCTAGGTATTTACAAAGGAAAAATGAAAAATTATAGCTACATAAAAGCCTGAAAAAACATGTTTAGGGTAGCATTATTTGTAATTGTAAAAAAAAAAAAAAAAAGAAAGAAAGAAGAAATAAAAAGTAAACAAATATTCCTTAATTTGAAAATAGCCTAAAAACAAACAAACAAACAAATGAAAAGAGCTGTGGTACATCCATGCAATAGATTTTATTTACAAACAAAAAGAAATTAGCTACTGATACATGAAATAATGTGGATGAACTTCAAAATGTAAATTAAATACTCTGGGTTTACTAAATGTTGTTTGATTTCATTTGCATGGCATTCTGTAAGAGACAAAGATATAGGGTTAAAAAATAATAATCCATTGCTACCAGGGACAAGGCATTAGCTACAAAGGGATATTGAAAATTGAGGGCAATAATTATTCCATGATCAGGTACATTCATCAAAACTCACCGAACAGCACTAGAAATCGTAATTTATTTATTTTTAATGGTATGCAGGTTATGTTTAAACAAAGAATAGAAAAGAAAGTGATTAGTCATTTTTCCAATTTTGACTTTTCCAAGAATTTGTTCAAAACAAGTAATACACCAAATCTGCTACAAAAGTTATTTTCCCAAAAACAGAAGGAGTCTTATTAAAATAATTCCTTGAATAATTCCAAGAATGAAATAAAGAAATAATAGAGAATTTGAAAAGAGGTTTAAAATGATATATAATGTCAAGTTCAGTAAGAGCTAAACCTTGCAAATTACCTAGAATAAGATAATGAAGGCAGGTGCCCCTATAAATCAATTTATTTTTCAAAATCTTGAAAATTTATTTAGATAATTCAATAAAACTGCTTTGCTGTTTAATTCACGGAATATACATGAATAGATAATAAACTAACATCTGTGACTCCTGCTGTTAAAATATATTACCACTGTAAAAGAGCTCCATAGTTATATATTGGTTTTGAAAACTGATGAAGGTATAGTAATAAAAGTACAAGGTAGAAGATGAGGGTCATTGAGAGAAACACTGTGTGTTAGACAAGAATTATGTGGGTATGCTTTTTCCTTATTTGAACCCTTCCTTGCCACTGCATTCTACACCTCATTATATATGGGATCTCTGCAAACAGAAGGTAAGGAGCAAGGATAAAGGACAAATATTCTTAAGTACAGAAAGGAAATTCTATGTTATCAAAAAGCTTCATTTCTGCTTGAAAGGGAACCATTATCCCCATTATGTGCCATTTTTATTGGATTTTTCAAGTCGTTTGTAAGTATGGATTAGTCAGGGTTTTGCAAAAGAATAAAGAACTATGGTGTGGAAGAGGGAGTAAATACTACTCATAGATAAATAAAAAAAATAATAAGACCCAAGAATACACTTGCTTGTCATATCAGGAAGTCAGGACATAATATTTTATACAATAAGAGCTCACTGGGAAAAGGAACTATGAGGGGGGAAAAAATCAAGGAGTTCTTTCTGAGCCAGAGTAGTCTAAGTGTTCTTTAAAAGTCTTTACATTGTGTAGTTGTAATGATAGGAATCACAATTTCCCACTAGTTCCATATTTCAAGAAAAACTCCTGAGTGGTCTCCCAGCTCACATCAACTAATGGAAAATTTGTCTATATATCTGTCGGAGTATTTTTCTTACAGATTCCTTAACCTGAAGACATTTCCAGTGAAGTGTCACATTATACTCAGATCAATTGAAGTACCAGTTTCCCCATGCCATGACACTGTACTAATTGACACTAGCTCACATAGGAGACATTCTACATTACCAACAGAGATTCAAGTCCTCTACTTTACACATCAGAAATCTACCCACTAAATCTCCTCAAATTGCATTTTGTAAAGGCAAGCCAAAAAAAAAAATAGTTTTTCATAGATAGTTCCAATCAAATATTTTCTTGAAAAACTAGAATTTATATATAGGATAAATGCATGATTTAGACACTCTTTCATTATTCAAAATCATTCAACAAATATGTATTGGGCACCTAATAAAATGTTCTAGACACTTTCCTAGGAACTGGAGCAAAACAAACATAGTCCATGCTTTCTAATTGGGGGATACAGACAATAAAGAACTTAAACAAACAAAATAAAAAAAGGATCAATCGGGAAGATAAATATGTCCATTGGAAAACAGAGCTTCTAACAACAGCCCAGTTTAAGTTCTATGCCTCTGTACAGCAAGAGTTTTATTTTTATTAGTTTTATTTTTATTAGTATTTATTTTTACTCTGCCAGTAAACGAGATGCAGAACTCACTGAAGATATTCTGTTTACACCTCTTCTTATGATCGTTGTTGAATTCAAATGAGATTCAAATGTGCTGACCTGTCGCATAGCTTGCAACAAATCACTCTGAATTATTTTAATCTTTCATCCAAGACTGCTAAAAATTCTGCTCTTCTCTATGCTTTCACATTCACATAGATAATAAATTAGATGTTTTCCATTGTGTTACCTATTTTTGTTTGGATTCAGCTTTGTGTATTTGTTCCCCCACTTTCTCTAGTCTTCAGTAAACAAGAGAATGCCTAGCAAAACAGCTTGCAGTTAAACTCAGAGTCTTATTGTATTGGAATAACAGAATTGAATAATCAAAACTGATCAATAGAGACTCTGGTTTTGGCAACATCAAATGACCTAGCTGTGTTTGCCCTCTGTCGTCCTTTCTGTGTCTAATTCCACAACCCAACTTCATCAAAGATGGGGAGGTAAAAGGAAGGGAATGAGACCTCTTTAAATCAGGTATCCAATTTATGGCAGTTTCTGAAGGCTATCACTGAAATGTTCTATTTGACCAGGTCAAATTTCATTTGTCTTGTACTTTCATCATTCTCAGTTGCAATGTGTTTGCGATAGGAATAAGGAAAACAAAAATGAACTTCCCTATCGGCTTGTCAGATTAAGAAAGGAAAAAAAAAAAAAAAGCAGATTGATTTTACACCTTTGAAATAAGCAGTTGGTTTGAAGGATCTCTTTTACTTTCCTGTTTAAAGATTCTTGAACCTTGTAGTTTTGACTCAAAGAGAAGTGTTAGGTTGGATGAATGTAGAACACAATTCTATTCATGGCGATGGCTCTAGCTAACATTTATTGAGCATTATGTGCTAGGGATGGTGATAAATGAAATGTGTTCCCTATCTCAAATGCTGAAAACAACTGTTACGGCATCTTCTCTTTCCTATTTGCTTGTTAAATGGATCTCACCCTACTTTACCCTCTACCTTTGTCCCATCCATTGCTTTCTTCAATTTCATTTTTTTTGTTTGTTTTAGTCAGTTTTTTCATCACTATGATGGAAAGACTGGACAAGAACAATTTAGAAGGGGAGAAGTTTATTTTGGCTCATGGTATCAGAGGTCTCAAGACCATAGAGGGCCAACTCCATAGTTCTGGGCATGACGTGCAGTAGAACATCGTGGCAGAAGGGCATGGAGGAGAAAATCAGCTCAGGACATCAGCAACAGAGAAGCACTGAGTGCTCTGCTCACCAGGGAAAAAAACATAAACCCTAGAGCATGCCTCCAGTGACCCATGTCCTCCAGCCATTCCCCACCTGACTACAGTTACCACCCAGTTAATCCATATCAATGGATTAATCCATTGATTAGATTATGATTCACAATCCAACCATTCCACCTCAGAACAATTCTTGCCTTATTTCACTCATAAGCTTTTGGGGGACACCTCATATCTAAACCATAACATTATTCAATTTAGAGCCTCTGGTTCATTGTTTTAAAAATGTACTTGTAGAGTCATCCTAATCTCCCTTGCCACTTAGTTAGATAATTAAATGAATAAAATAGATTCTACAACCAAATAGCTGAGCTCAATTACAGTCCTAGACAAGGACAGCTGGTTTGACCGAAAAAATGTACAATCACTAAACTCAAATGAGAACAAAACTTTGGCTGAAAATTATGGTGTGTCTTTTTGACCAACTCAATCCCTCACTGTCTGCAACAACAACATAAAACGTTCTAGTCTCCCCTCAAAAATCCAACATCTATTCTGCCTTTCTCCCTTAATCTCAGAAGATCACCCAGCCTCCTATTTGAGGGAAAACACTGAAGTAAATAAATGGAAATTCCCTCTGCTCCTTTGTACTAAAATTACTGGTCCACCCAATGCCACAGCTTCCCTTTTGTTTGACTGACTTTCAGGATTCTTTATTATTGCAGAGACCAGTAAATCCCTTCATTTCTTCCTCACTTTCTCTTCCCTTCCTCCTAACTTTCATGTCTTGACTCTCCTATCTGTTCAACCAGATCTTCTCAATTGAATCATCAAAGTTTAAACATGCTCAAGTCTCTCCCATCTTGAAGTATCTCTTCATTTATCATCCCGAGCTCTTTATATTCTTTCATTGCCTTTTATGGATAAACGTTTTGAAATAAGTGCCTCTACATTCAACACTCACACACCCTCCATCCACTTGTTATTAGGTTAAAATCTTATCTGGGAAACAAGCACTGTGAAGAAGATGAAATTGCTCATTTTATAAGAATAGCAGAGGTAAAACAAAGATATGAACCACTGCCACTTGGATTCTAGTACCAAATATTCCCTTTACTAAGTTAGACAACATTTAAAAAAAATTAACCTACAATTGTCTATCCAAATTATAAAAACATTAACCTTTTAACCTAAAAATTTTATTCTTAAATAGTCTATCTTATAGGTACATTTTCATACCTACAGAACCTACAGAGTGCAATGTGCACAATGTTAATCCTTGTTTATAGCAATCATATGGAAACAAATTTGATGTCCCCATATAAAGGACTGGAGTAACAGGTTATGTTATACAGATGAAATGGAACACTATGCAATTATATAAAAGAATGAAGAAGACAATGGCCCACACCTGTAATTCCAATGGCTTGGGAGGTTAATGAGAGGACTGCAAATTCAAGGCCAGCTTCAGCAACTTAAGGAGGCACTAAGCAACTTAGTGAAACCCCATACTAGGGATGTGGCTCAGTGGTTAAGTGCCCCTGGGTTCAATTCCCAGTACAGAGAAAAATAAACAAATTTTAATTGTTATCCTATGGTTTTAGTATGATTCATTTATAAGTAAAAAAATTATTCCAACATGATATGAAACATTATTTGCACTGTGGTTGATTTATATATTTGCTCTTTCCTATCATTCCCTATGATTTTGTTTTTTAACAGATTCCTCCTAAGACTAAAATACAACCCAACTCTTTATCAAGACCCATATGGCCCCACTTGGATGGAAATTTATCAACATATTCTAAAGAATTTTTCACAGAATGACAACATCATTTTCCCAATGGAAAGGGCTTACTGTGTTCCTAGAAAAATGGATGAAAAACTCCCATAACAAACTATGTCACTGTGGAATTGTAGGTCACACAAACAGCCTTGGGAATTAAATGTCATCTGGTTTCAGAACATCAACATTCAAAGCTAGAAAAAAAAATACATTCAACAATCTTAAGAAAATCATTTCCAACTTAGAATTCTATACCTCAGAAAACCATCATAAAACATGAATGAAGAACACAGCAAAATTAACCTCCCAGAAAGACATATCAATAGGAAGAAGTAAATAAAGAGAAAGGGAGACGCTGGAGCCAGGAGACAAAGGACCCCACCCAGAAAGGAGGAAGGGAATCTCCAAGACAAATGTTTAAGGAGATCCCAGGATACGAGGTCTTCACCAGGCCTCAGGAGGAACTGCCCAGGTTAGAACAGGAAACTAAAGCAAGATGATTAACTTCAGAGTGCATATAATTCACATCCAAGGCAGACTAATTATACCATCAAATGTGGTTCCAACATGTAACAATAACACAAATCCTGAATCATTATCAAAGGAAGTTTTTAGATTAAGCTGTATATGAGAAGTTTGGTGGAGAAGCATACGTATGTGAGAGTTAAAACTTCATGTTCTATAAAGGAAAAAGCATTAGAAAAATCTGAAATCAAAATACCAAGAAAGAGAAGACGAGGGATACTACCAAGAACTGCAGAGAACAGCAATTAGGGGAACACAGGAAGATTCCCAGGGGGCTGCCTCTAGGAACTGAGCAAAGGCAGAAGAAATCCACAATTTTTTACTTGTTTTCCTTTTAGGAATATGGCATTAACTAAGAGCAGGAAAAATACAAAAAAAAAAAAAAATCAAAAAAGAGAAAATCCCCTCAACATCAAAACTTGAAGTACAAAATATTAGTCAATAGTCCAGTCTGTCATTTAGACAGAAAGGATTTTAAAAATATATTTTTATATACTGAGAATGATATAAAACTAATAAAATATTTGCTCAAATGTATGATTAATATTGCTCAGGGAAAAATATCAAAAGTTTATTCATTCTCATAGCTGTTTTCCAATTCATTTTCGGTTCTTAGTGAAGTTTCTAGTGGAAACTCTCACTAAAAGTAATGGCAGTTATTTGAGTATAAGAAGATATATTCTTCTACAAGCCAAGAAGTGCTTTGTGAAAATAGGATGGAGAAAGATTATTACTGAATGTGAAATATTTTAATGGCAAAATAACATTATTAAATATGAAATAATATTGAATAACTTATAGGATTTTTTTTTGCTAATTTGAAGATTAAAATGATGACTTCTATAAACCCCCCATGTTCAGAAGCATTTACATTGTTCCTTAAAAATGAATTTCACTGGTAGTACACAATACCATTATTTTATCTGTTTATATGATAATCGTGATTGGGAAAATTTTGTCACTGTTGGATTTATTTAAATAACCAACCAACTGAAGATTTTAGTTGCAATATTATACTATATAAGCTTCAAAAATAACTTCTAATTTTCTTGAATTTTGTATTCAATCATAAGACAAGAGGATTGTAGTTATTAAAAAGAACAAATATTTTTTCCTCTAAGTTAATGTCATTAAATAACTCCTTTCTCCTTTAGATGTTATAAATTTGTTGTTTTTATTTTTAAGTCATAGTTTACTATAATTAAGTCCTATTTATTTTAAAAAATATTATTTTCTTTTCACTTAGAAAACCGTTTTAAAATGCCTAATTTTGAAAATATAGAGAAATCAAAAGAAGAAAAAAGTCGCTTGTGCTGGCTCCCGTTATTCTGAGTTGTTGCCACCTGTTAAGATAGTTAGATTTCTCTTAGTGTAATTCCTTGAAATACTATTTGGAACAGAGCTCTCTGCCAACGCAGGTAGGTAGGGGAGGAAACACATGAAAACTTAGGTGAAGGTTACCCTAGTTGTGCTGTAAACTGGAACTAGTTCTACTGTTTAAAAAATAAATAGAAATAAAAATATTTTAAACAAATCAAAAACTTCTGAGAGAAAAGTTATCAATAATTATAGTAATTATAATAGCCAACAATGAGTATAAAATTTTGTATCAGAGCTAGTTCTAATCATTTATATGTTTTGTACAACTCTGTGAAGTAGATCCTAATATTATCTTCCATTTTACAGATAACTAAACTTGAGATGCAGGTTGGCACCTGATTTTTGCCACTATCCTGGGGCTAGTAAGTAACAACTGAAATTTAAGTTTTACAAGCCCGTCTTCAGAAGTGTGCTCTCATTCACCAGCGTCTTTCCTTATGAGTAAATGGAGGACCTTAACTCTTCATATCAGAAAATGGTACATTCTTCTGGTCAACTATCAAATAGATATGCATATAGTCAATTATAGATTATTCAGTTCCATTGCTTATATTTGCTTCTAGCTTTAATTTCATTGTATTCCTTACCAGTTTTCCTGCCAGAGACTGAATTGGTTCCTAAAGGCAAAGCAGTATGTGGCAGAAGCTGCCCAATGCAAGAACAAACCCAGAGCCTTTGTCCCTCCCCCACATTGCCCCTTTCCCTTGGGAAGAGACAGGAACATAAGAACTTTGAAGGGTTAAAATCTGAAATTTGAATCCTGAATGTAATTGGGCACCTTGTTTTATAAATGACTGAGGTTCTATGGTATTATTAAGCCTTGGTTTATTGATCTGTAAACAGTAATTATAAAGCCTGTCTCAGAGATTTACTGTGGCATCAAATCAAGATATTATAGAAGGTACTCATGCAATGGGCAGCTCAAAGTGCTGAACAGATGGTCTGTAAGAGACCATCCAGCTGATATTGGGATGGTAAAAAAGAGTGAGTGGTTCCTATAATTGTGGCTTTAAGCAGGGGTTAAAATAAGTCACTGTGAGCTGATCTCCTACTATCTTTCAGCTCCGCTTCTAAAACCTTCTCATTTTCAGACTCAACCCTCATGGGGAAAAGATTTATCCCAAAGTCTCCAAGACCACTGTCCAACTCCATCAGT
The DNA here is from genome assembly GCF_048772815.1 of Callospermophilus lateralis. NCBI lineage: Eukaryota > Metazoa > Chordata > Mammalia > Rodentia > Sciuridae > Callospermophilus > Callospermophilus lateralis. Next base: position 193,167,063 of record NC_135305.1, on the reverse strand, counting down.
CTCCGTAAAGAGAAGGCAATGTCTCTTTGTCAGGTGCTCAGGGAAAAATCCCCAAAATGCTACCAGCTGAAATTGACTAGCTGGGCTTTTGTGCTGAGCCCATTTCTGCAGTATGCAGTGCTCTGGTTGGGCAGGCCTGGAGGATGTTTCCATGTTGAGAACAGTAACTGGGATGAATTCTATCTGCAATATGCATACTAAAATAAAGGGAGGGTGGTCATCTGAAGGGGGAAATGAGGAGAAATGGAAAGAACTAATATCCACTGAAAGTAAATATTTCTCTTGCATTGTAACTCATAAATAAGCAAGGGGGATATTATGGAATAAGTCAAGTCCTTCCTGTCGAGATGAACTGATTTTGACTGGTTAGACCTGAGAATACTGCTGAGACAATGCTAAGAGTTATTTTTCAAAAAGACTAAGAAGCACACACAATAATATTATGATGTGTTTTACAGAATGTGATTTAATAATGTGAAAACCATGATGTTGACCCAGTTAAAGAAAACTAAGCATTTTTGAGCTAGTGTTTTTATTTCCACTTTTTTAAAAAAAAAAAACAAAATCCTTGGAAAGAGCATATATGCATACTATAGGACATTGTGTTCCAGCTAAATGCCATGGCTCTCTCAGTTAATTTGTGAGTGGGGTCCCTCCTGCTTTCTCATGAGATTACTATTTTTAAGAATTACTTTCTTCCTAACCATATTTTAATGAGCTAAGCAGCTTAAGAAGGTAGAGGAAAAAAAAAAAAACAGAAGTCTGCATAGTTTGTTTAGGTTGTTAAACACAACACAAAAAACATTCTAGAAAACTAGATTGTGCAAGTCTTTCCTACAGAATATTGGAAAGTTTCAAATTTAAGAACTGCTGATCAATAAAACTATTCTTATTTTCCAAATTTATATGTTAGTAAACTGTAGATAATCAGGCCAAATCTGGATTGCCACCTCACTCATTCTGTTGTTTATTTGTTTTGTTTTGTTTTTGTGGTACTGGAGATTGAACCCAGGGATGCTCTACCACTGAACCATATCTCTAGCCCTTTTTTTATTTTTGTATTTTGAAACAGGGTCTCACTAAGTTGCTGATGCTATTCTCAACGCTGGCCTTGAACTTGCAATCTTCTGGCAACAGCCTCCCAAATTGCTAGGGCTATAAGCATAGGCTACCTCACTTGGTTTGCCATCTATTTATGTTGTCCATAGCTATTTTTGCTGTCCAATAGAAAAGAGTAGTTGTGACAGGGAAAATGTAGCCTGTAAGCCTAAAATATCTGCAACCTGACCTTTTATTAAGAAGTTTGCCTTTTCCTTATGTTGACAATGTCAGCAAACTTTATCAATGGTTCTAATTTTAAAAATGACTGTAAAATAGAGAAAAGCAAAGTGTTCTTTTCCCCTGCGTCCATAATGTTACAGCAGCTGTCCCTACAAGCCATCAACAGCATCTGTGTTTTTAAATTATTTTGTATTTGCTTTGCTAAATCATGAGATGTACATCGTTGTTTTAAAACTGCACAGAGGCTTCTCCAGGTCTTGAGATAATTTGCAATCTAACAGCAAAGACACGTGGTTCTAAAATATTACAGAGATATTTGAGAACAGAATGCCAGGAAACACCAACATGATGTTCTCTTGAATATTTATGAGCACCTCCACTTGGCCTTCAAGTTTTCTATGCTTCAATGCTAATGTATTTGCGCCTGCATGGAGGGTGGTGTGTGTGTTTGTGTGCACATGTTTGCGTGTACACTTATAAAGGCTGACAAGGGGGAGAACCATTCTGTGCCAACATCTCACAGACTAACCAAATATTCTTAGTTCAAACATTTTTCTCCTTTCCCCCTCTTTTGCACTCTGACTGCAAACCATCATGCATTCTTCAAACTATTCTGGGCATCTTTGGAGCCTAAGTAGTTTTGATTGATGCTTATTCTCAGTCTTCATTCACGTGATTTTTCTCTCCATTTTCTTGAACTGCACATATATATTTTTTTCCATGTCTGTTAGATCACTTCCATCAGCACAAAACATGCTATATTAAGTTCTTCCAGTTTACACCAATTTCTTTCATTATCTTTACAGTAACACTCATTGAAAGACCCTTCTATATTTGCTCTCTTCAAATATTTTTTTTCATTCTCTCTTGAACCTACTCCAGTGAGGCTTCTTAGCCCCCTGCTCTCCATTCCATTCAAACTTCTTTCAAGTTGTTAGAGACTCCCACATTGCTAAATTCTACATTTAATTCTCAATTGCTTATTTTCCTCAGCCTTTTGACAACCTTCCTGAATGTCTATCAATACCTTCACCTTATAACATTTTCTTGTCTTCTGGTTTTCATCCTATCCGCCTGGAAATTTCTCAGTCACTCTGGCCTAACCTCATTGCTCTGACTTCTAAACATTAAAGTAACCCTAGTTTTTTTTTTATAAGGTCTCTTCTCTCTTCCAAATTCACTTTCTTGGTGGCTTTATCATCTCATGATGTTAAATGGTATTATTATATCAATTAACCCTTACACACTAGTAAGTAGTTTTCAACTGGCATAAAAGAGAATAGTTCTTCACTGTCTTTGTTAGGGATGTCCTCTCCCTCCCTCTGCAATTATCCAGTCATCTGGAAACTTGCTTGGACATTTTATAGATCACCATCTTGGTGTGAGCACACTGATGTCATCATGTTGATGGAACGGGAAGTGGCATGAAGCTAAGATGTCTTACTAAGACATAGGAATGCAATAGGACAGGCACACACACACACACACACACACACACACACACACACAGCACATAAATTCAGTGGCCCACAACTCTTTGAAGTTTCTGGTCTCCAATGGTTTGGAGCAAGTTGAATTTCTTCCTCCAAAATGAAAGAAACAATTGTGCCAATTTGCATTAACTGGATATTTTTTTAAGAAGCTTAGTAGAGGGAGAAAAAGAGGTAAAGTGCTGGTTTTGCATCTTTGGAATTTTCAGGTAAATATACCATATTTGAGATGCTGCTCTGAACCATTAAAAGAGTAAATTTAAGGCTTCTGATTTTGAGTGAAAGTCAAGCAAGAGAAGATTCTGGTATGGGTTCAGGTTATACCGAAAGCTGCTCTACCACTTGGACATAATAGCCCAGACCATCCAATGGAATTCAGACTGTGTGTGGTAAATACAAATTATTTCATAGAGTTGCTGTAATCTTCAATAAGACACAGTGCTGATGTTTAGGGCTGCAAAGCATTACCCAATACTGCAGATAACTATTGTCTTTTTGAGAAAAGAATCCGAGATTGCCACTGGCCTTTCTTAGATGCTGGAGGATGGAATCTGGGGTATCAGGTGCACACTGCATCATGAATTGTTCCACATTATCTGACCTGTCACACCAGGAGCTTGGGCATGCATATTAGCACCACCAACAACCACCCCTGGGGAAATGGGATAAGAGATGCATGGTGGCAGGGCCTGGAGTAAGCAGCCATGCTGCTTTACCTGCCCTCCCTCAGTCTACCCAGGAGCCTTTCATTATGTCATGCTGTGAACCAAGACTGAGTTTTTATTCTCAGTTGAAGTGTTCCTAAGAACTTCCCACCCTAATTGATATGGGGTGAAACAGAACCTGCATGAGTGAGAAAAGAGATAAAGATGGAAATTACCAGCAAGGATGTAAAAATCTTATCAATGCATTAAAAATAATCTGGGGATGGATGTTCAGGTCATGTCAGAATTTGGACCTGGGCAGTTCAGCCAAGTTTAACTAGGATTTTGTTTGCAGACATCCATCCCATCCTCCAAACTTCACCTCAGAGAAGTGGGCCACCTTCTCCCTGATGTTTCCATCCTACCATCTGTATCCCTTTTTCCTATTCAGTTTTAGATTATACTGAGTGTTGCTATGTTTCCTTTTCCCTTACTAGAATGTGAAATCCCAGTGGTAGAGACTTTGTCTTATTTTCCTCTATATCCTGTCTTTTTGCATTCAGGATGCAAGTGCTTGCTGGATGAATGATAACAAATACTGCATTGATTTCTACTGTTCCACTCCTATTCATGAACAAAGAGAGAACAGTAGATACAGCTATCTATGACACGTGAACATATGCAGAAAGCCGCAGCTATTCCACCATGTGCATAACTATCACAATAGCTTATGTAGTATGTTATATTTTTTCAATCAAAATTGTCAATGGCTGTCATTTTTTTCCCCCAATGGAAAGCTAAGTTTAGTAAGAAGAACACCACAGAATTTATTCAAAACATTTAGTGATTATATAGTTTCAGTAGTGCCTTTTATTGCACTTTTATTGCATCTATCATTCTGCACTGATTAATTTGTTTACATGTGAGTGGCAGGAATGTTCACAAGAAAGCAAACAATGAAAGTAGGAGAATGGATGTATGAGACAAAATTTTTGGACTGTGTGATCTTCTGTAAATGAAGCTGGACTCGTGCCCCATCCTTGCCAACTCCAAATGGGACCAATGAAAATAGTTAATTCAAAAATTATCAAATGCATGGAACATGATTTTTAAAATTATTTCCATTTTAAGCCATCACATTTTATTTTTGAGTTTTAATATGCTTTTATACAGGGAGTTCATTTTTGAGATCTTGAACTTCAAATCTGAAAGAATTTATCTGTGCTAGAGTAAATGCAAATAAGACTTAACCCAAGTTGGAAAAGACAGTATGTGTGGCTCATGGTGGAAAATAAAACCCAGGTGTATTCTGTGAAGAGAAATGTCATTGCTTTCTATTGTTGGATGGTGTTTCTTTGCCAGTCTGTTTTGCTCCTTCATAAAATGAGAGGAGGCACTGCAAATCTAAGTTTAAGGTGCTAGAGAAGAAGACATAGATGTATGCGTAGAATTTCCTTGGAAGATTTAGGTAGACCCAAAGGACAAGGGAGGCTGACAATGCTGCATGAAGAATACAGACATCCAGTCACTGAGCATATATTGATTTAGTTTTAATCCACAGCACAGCTCCTCACTTATACCACCTCACCTGCCACTGGCCCTGAATTACAATACTTCCTAAAGTTGGCTTTAAGATTCTTATTGACTCCATAGACCCTGTGCCAATCACAGACCAGTGCATCTGGATTCTTTAAAAATCTATGCCACACATTAGGGACAGAGTTCAGATTTAAGAAGGCATGAAAAGGAGCTGGAGTGGTGGCAGGTGGGATGTGAAGGACTGGAAAAGTAGGCCTGAATGGAGACAAGGTGTGGGAGCAAGGAGGATGACTAACCCAGGCCCTGGTAAGACGAAGCTGAAAACCCCACTGACCAGGCAGAAATGAGTTTGGCCAACAGCAGATATTTTGTTTGCTTAGCTTACTCTGAAAGATATCCTATTAGCAAATTAGGGCTACTAATTATTTGATTTAGGAAGCACCACCATTTATTTTTAGCAGCTCGGTTCTTATGGCAATACCCAAACCCAAAAGGATTAAATTATTATGTAGGATCTTAATCTGATGAGTTACTTTTGAAGCTTAATTATATTTGTCCAATAGCAATCTTAAAAATTAGAACAGGGCTTTTATATTATCTTTATTAATGATGGGGTTTGTTCTGGTTTTCCTGCTCAACTGAATTCCTCTCATGACACAGTATATTGGTGAAAATCGTAATATCTGGCTGAGGCTATAGTTATCTATCACCTACATGATGCTGGATCCATTTCCAGTCTTTCAAACCTAGGTCTTCTCATCTCTAAAATGGTGATAACGACAGCCTTTTCCTTACGGTTAATATAATTAAATGAAGCAATGGTTAAAGAGTTTTATTCATTGCCAAACATAATTAGCACTCAATAAATGTTAGCTGTAACTATTACTGTTATCACAAGGCTTATCTCAGACACAATGTGTCCAACAAAGATTCCCATTTGGTAAAACACTGTGTAAGCATGAGTAGACCCATTCAAATGCTATGCCTCAGAAGGCAGAATTGTTCCCACACAAAAAAACTATGAACTAATATTTACTTAATTCTCTTTCCCCCAAATCCTAGGTCATCTGAGGTGAGCCACTTAAGCCTCCTGCTTCTGTGCATCTCTCACATTAGAAAACATAACACTGTGTACTTCACGGTACTGTTTTCATAATTATGAAGTAATGACTTTAAATGGTTTAGAAAATATCTAATACTTCTGCCAGACTAAATGATATTGACCTAGAAACAAATTTAGCAAGTATGAATAGCTTAGATAAAAGAGAGAAATTATTTAAATCTTCTTCACCACACTCCTTAAGATCTTCAGATTATAGCCTACTTATTTTGATTAATTTTATTATCTCTATCTGAACGTGATAAACAGATAAAATAATATGCCCTCAGATCTCATGCTGCCACTAACAAAATATGTGAAACAAACAGTACAATAAATGCCAAGCGTTGGTTTTAATATAATAGATTTTCATGTGATTTTTCTTAAAGTTGTCTGGCATTCTTATGACTCTTTGGGAATTGTTCTTATCATGAGAACATAAATTCTAATGTGTGCTAACCACAGATACGACCACAGTGCGTTTGTGTTTGAAATATACACAAATAAAAATCATTTTAAAAGGCAGAGCAATAGTTTTCTTTAAGTGGGATTTTCAAGAAAAGCTAACACCTACTCTCTAACCATCAAAGAAAAAGAACTCCAGGGGAGCCAAAAGGAAATCCATTTTTCAGCCTCAAACAAGGGAGAAACCATCTGTGTTAAATCATAAAACAAATGCACTGAGAGTTTATATCAATATACACATGGGAAGGAGGTTATTTACTCTGTGGAGGAAAAAATCCTTGTTATATTTAATCGTGTGAATTTCATGGGCATATAGACTCGTAGGCCATTTTTATGTCTACAAAAAAATGTTTAAAGTTTTCAGCTCGAAGACATATATTCAATCCCATGTCAATAAATTCCTCTAAAAGAACCAAACCCCAGGAACTTCCTTATCTCTATCTATAATGTCCAGGAATTAAATTTTGGATGGGGTCATTAGACAATGGGCTGGTTCACATCTTTTCAAGTTAATTCAAGTTAATTCTTTCTCTCCAGCCATCATTCATGTTACCTTTGTGGTGTTGTAACTGACTCTTCTTATGAACTCAAAAAGGTCTGACACAGGTTAACTAAGGAAGAAAATGTAAACCCTTTGGCAAGGTACTCTAGATGCTACAGTATGTTCTCCATTTTAAATTAAATCAGGATGTGTGTGTGTGTGTGTGTGTGTGTGTGTGTGTGTGTTTCTAATATGGCTTGGATATCTGAGATAAACTCAATAGCAAAGACATCTCTATATTGTAGTTGAGAATGAAGCTAATCTGTCTTGAACCCATCCAAAGGTGTTCATACTGGAAATGACAAAGGGCTGTCATCAGAACACTATCCTATGGCAGCAGGCCCAGGGACAGCCTCTTACAAAATCACAAACAGTGATTCTGTGAAACACTGATTTTATTTTGCATAGAAGGAAAATTAGAGAAGTCTTCCTAAAAGTCAATTGCAATACAATTCAAAATGATTTGCTCAAGTTTGAAGATGAAGGAGTTAACTTCATAATTAAAAACTACTTAAAGTTCTCACATTCATAGAAATTTTTATAATCAATATTTTAATCTATGGTGTTAAATAGGAATTTTGCCGCCTTGGTGAGGGCAGAAATGGGTCTCTATTTTAAAAGATTATGTGGTTCAGCTGGAAGGAAGCACTTCCTAGAATTGAAACATTTCTCTAAACAATTTAATGAATAAAGAAATTTCTCTCAAAGTTACACCCAACAAAAGGAGTAGCCTGTCTTGTATAAATTGGTTTAAAGGAAAATGGAAAGATGGAGGCACAAAAGAAAATTATAAATTTTTGGAGTTTTTATTAAACACAGGCTAAATGTATTGCAAGAATTACAATGATTGGTGCCATAAGAATCTGCATAAATGAATTCTATACCCATAGTCTGCAGTGTATTCATCAAAATCTGTTACATGCTGAGATAAGTCTATAAAATATATTCATTTTTTTTCATTTAAAACTTCACTCCATCAGAATAACTTTATATTTCTCCACTAGTCTTTATGAATACTTTAACATTCATTTCCATTGTGTAAATGAAAAGCCAGCTTGTTATTTGGTTATATGCAAGATTCATAAAGTTTTATTTCTGAAATAACATCACATCTAAACTTTCCTTCCTTTTGCAATGTTGGCTTCAATTGAGTAGCTGGCATCCTCTCACATCTTGCTTATGATCTACAGATGTGAACTTTCTGCACATACCTCGACAGCCAAAAATCTACACACTATCACAGACAACCTTCCATTTTTACATTCGACACTTATGTAGTGGGAACATATCACATACCTCCCAGGTAGCACTCCTATGCTAGCTGCTAGAGATGTAAGGGCCAACATTCCTGCCCTCCAAGAACATATCCATTAGTGAAGTAGACACATCTCAGATTATTATAATGGACAACTGATTTTCTTTTTTCACACTGGGAATTGAGCCCATGGGTGCTTAATCACTGAGCCACATCCCAGCTCTTTCCATGTTTTATTTTGAGACAGGGTCTCACTAAGTTGTAGAGACTGGCTTTGAGCTTGCAATCCTCCTGCCTCAGCCACTGGGATTATGGACAACAGATTTTTAGGAGAGCATATGAAATCTAATTGGTTTAAGACCATTTAAACTGAGTTTAACTTTCAGCCCCAAAGTAAATAATTAGATTTTTCAGCTATGGACATTGGGTTAATTATTAAGAGAACAAAATATTGAACTGAGGATTTGTGTTTAATGATATAACTCTCCATAAAATAACACTCTGGTTTTTGGATTACATGTTTCTTTCATTCATTTATCCAACTTTCTATTAGGTTTTGGATAACTGACTAAAATGTAACTCCTAAGACTAGAAAAAGTGTCATGAATATATAATGCATATATCTTCACTTCTTCTTCCTCATCAGAATAGGCATTAGTAATCTATCACAACTCTTTATTTTGATGAGCCTACATGTGATATTACAATTCTTCTCAACACAGCACTTCAAGCTACAAGTAGAAGAGAAGAAATAAAACCTCTTTACCATGTCTTGTGGAGGATCAGTAACAAGAACAGACCTAACTCTGTATGAAGCAGGGATTTGTAGCACCATCGAAATCCTAGGGGAATGGAACTTGGAGAGAGACATGAACTCATTTAGTCCAATACTTTCATACTAGGGATGCAGTTGGACCCCAAATAACTTATGATGCATGAAGAAATAGGCCTTTGCCTTCCTTTGTCTGTTATAATGATGTTCCCCTCATATGGCTAAATCTTAACTTTCCAAGAGTTCACCCAAACGTTCTTTATTCTGCAAAGTCATCTTGGTTAGAAGCAAAGGCAGTTAATTATTTGTCTTATGTTTGGTGTTTCTCTGATACTTTGCACAGACTTTAATCTACCCTTTGTCTTGAGAGTGTAATGGTCTGTAAGTGCCTCTTATTCCATTAACTGTGAACTCTTTAGTGCCAATATTTTGTTCACTTCTATACCCCTATACATCTGGATCAATAAATGTTTTTCAAAAGAAGGAATAAAAGAATGAATAAGTATAAAGCCATTCTCAATTCAGAAGTATCCTATGTGTTTTAAAAGGACTTTGAAAAATACTTTGTAATTAAAACCACATTTTCCCCAGAAACAAATTTATGTAACTTTATTCAATAGTACAATGTGTATACACAAGCCTGTACCAGTGTTCCAATATGGAAGAGAAGAGAGTCAGAAAGGACTTGTTGGAGGAATTTATATCTCCACTAAGTTCAAAATTAAGAAAATTTTAAATGATGCTCTTCATTCCTCGAAGGGGAGCACCATTTGACTCAAAAGAATTAGAAAGTATCTCAGGTCCAAGGAAATTAAAATGCATTTGCTTGGGAGAAGGAAACACTGAGGCCCATGGACCAGGAAGAGTAAATAGAGGGATAAAGGAGAAAACAATGAGAATGAATTTATGATGTAGAAATGCAGAAATAGAAAAAAATCTATGAATTTGTCTGCAACTCATAAAAACAATAATTCACTTGAAAAGAATTACAGGGAAAGCTTTTTTTCTTTTCCACATTGTTTTTTATTGGTGCATTATAGTTATACCTAATGGTGGGATTCATTGTTACATGTTCATACATGCACACAAAATAATAATATAATTTAGCCAATATCATTTTTCAGTATTTCCCCTTTCCTTCGCTCCCCCGTCTACTTTTTTCTTTTTACTCTCTATCATCCACATATGAGAGAAAATATATGAGCCGTGACTTTCTGAATTTGTTTTATTTTGTTTAACATGATGTTCTTAAGTTCCATTCATTGTCCTATAAATGGCATAAATTTATCTTCTTTATGGCTGATAAAACTCCATTGTGTATATATACCATATTTTCATTACCCATCCATTCAATGACAGACACCTAGACTGGTTCCACAGTTTGGCTATTGTGAATTCTACTGCTATACACAGGGGTAGGCATGCATTGCCATAGTATGATGACTTTACTTCTTCAGGATAAATACCTAAAACCTAGCTGTACCACAAATTTAGGGTTACTATATTCTCTGTTCATGGGCTGGTGTCACCTGTATAGAAATCCATAGGAAAGGAGGAGCTTAAAGAAGAGACAGGCAGGGATGGGGTTGTGGCTTACTGGCAGAGCTCTAGCCTGGCACCTGTGAGGCACTGGGTTTGATCCTCAGCACTACATAAAAATTTAAAAAAATAAATAAAATAAATGTATTATGTCCATCTACAACTAAATAAATAAATAAAATAAAATAAATAAGAAGAGTCAAGCAGTCTGTCGGTAGAAATCACCTGACTTTTGTTTCCTTCTAAAAGACTTACCAGCTTCTGCCCTCAGTCATTAGGCATGCTTTTATATGTTTAGTTTCTTGTGAAAACAATTTCATACTGACTGAGGTGAGATTCTTAGAGTAGTTTTGATTTGCATTTTTCTAATTGCTGGTGATATTGAACATTTTTTCATTCATTTGTTGATTGATTGTATATCATATTTTGAGAAGTGTCTGTTCAGGTCCTTGGCCCATTTATTGATTGGGTTATTTGATTTTTTCGTGTTTAGCTTTTTGAGTTCTTTATATACCCTAGAGATTAGTGCTCTGTTATGTGTGAGGGGTAAAAAATTGCTCCCAAGATGTAGGCTCTCTATTTACCTCACAGATTGTTTCTTTTGCTGAAAAGAAACTTTTTAGTTTGAACCCATCCAATTTATTGATTCTTGATTTTAATTCTTGCACTATAGGAGTCTTATTAAGGAAGTTGGGGCCTAATCCCACATGATGGAGATTTGAACCTACTTTTTCTTCTATTAGATGCAGGGTGTCTGGTTTTATTCCTAGGTCCTTGATCCATTTTGAGTTGAGTGCATGGAGTAAAATCATGGCATTTCCAGGTAAATGGATGGATTAAAGAAGATAATGCTAAGTGAAGTTAGCCAAATCCCCAAAAACCAAATGCCGAATGTTTTCTCTGATATAAGGAGGCTGATTCATAGTGGGCTAGGGAGGGGGACCATGGGAGGAATAGACAAACTCTAGATAGGGCAGAGGGATGGGAGGAGAAGGGAGGGGGCATGGGGTTAGAAATGATGGTGGAATGTGATAGACATCATTATCTAAAGTACATGTATGAAGACAGGAATTGGTGTGAATATACTTTGTATACAACCAGAGATATGAAAAACTTGTGCTCTATATGTGTAATATGAATTGTAATACATTCTACTGTCATATATAAAATAAATAAGTAAATGAATTAAATTAATAAAAAAAAGTTTTAAACATTTCATAGTTCCTTCTATCTTTAAAGTAAAACAAACAAAAAAAAAGTTTGTGTTTTTAAAAATTTCCTGACTCTCTCATGTGTTTATAGACTAAAAGAGTCTGGAAGGTATTTTCCACACTGCAGCGTTGCTTTTTCTGTGGTGATCCCACATCAGAAAATGAAGCAAAGGACGACATTTCTTTAGACAAAAGTCTCAGTTGAAGCATTCTTGTATCCTAGAGTTCAAAAGTGAGGTTTTTACTTGTCCTCTTTAGGCAGACAAAAGGCATCATGTGCAGAAAATATGATGAAAGGCAATGGAACATATTGCCATGAAGATCAAACCACAGGACTCTGTGCCACCTTTCATCCTTCACTGGATGAGGATTTCCAGTGGTCTGTATTGTGAGAGATGCACATACTGACAGTGATTTTACCTATTATCTGTGCTTTGGAATCAGTTTGAAATTAAATTGATAAATTAGAGAAAACTAGAAAACAGGAAAGTAAACATAAGCATGACATTAGAGGTACTAAAAACAACTATAAACTCTGAAAACAGCAGGCAAGATGGCAGTTAAAAAAAAAAAAAAAAAAAAGAAAGGAATAGGCTACAAAAAGGTACTTTGGATATTCCTTAGTCTAATCTGCAGTGAAGTTGCAATACATTTTCAGGGAAGCAGTGTTTGACAGAAGGACTTCTGTATGAAAAGATTTGGATTAAATTTCACAGGTTCCCTTATATAACAATAGTCCATAGTTGACAATGATAAATGTGACCAGAATTCTTAATATGACTAAAGCCTGTATATCATAAGAAAAAATTTTTAATGAAAATATTTTAAATGCCTTTGTTTGTTGAAGCATTCATTGGTTTCGGAACACTTCCAGTGGTTTTGAGTTGTCAGAAATCTTTAAGACAGAAGAGTGCGCTGCTCTGCATTGTTGCAAGCAAGAAATAGAAAAGCTGTCAGTATCAAACAGGAACTTCGTTAAAGCATGGTTGCATTGTGGTTAGAAAAATGGGCTTTGGAGCAACAATCAAACAGACTTAGGTGTAATCCAACTCTACTTCATCAGCTGTGCAAACTCATAGAAGTTATTTAAACTCTTTGGAACTTCAATTGTTTGTCCCTAAAAGGAAGGACAATCAAACCCATCTCATAGGTTTGCAGAAAAGGTATACTTCCAAAATTCTTAGCAAACATCCCTGAACATAGCATCCGTGAAGTCCTCCAGGAGATGCATTGAACACGTGGTTCTGTTTTTCCCTCTGCTCACCTATCCCTCTTCCAATTTAGTCAATAAGCTTTGGCCAGACTTGGATTCCTTCTGTCCTCTGAACATGTCAAGCCTGTTTAGATTCTGCCCTTTGGCCTCTGTCTGGACAGGTTTTCCTCTAGGTCTTGTATGCCAACTTTCTCTTCATTCAGATCTCAGATGGAATCTCATTTTAACAGAAATTTCTCTCTCATCATGCTACACTGAAGAGCTCCCTTTCCCTCTTCTCTTCATCCTGAGTCCTATTACTCTGCACTGTGGTTTTGTTTTTTGGTACTGGAAATTACTTGTAATTCTTATTGGTTAACATGTTTATCTTGCTATACCAAAAAAGTTACTCCATATAAGTAGAAACTTCATCTGCTTTGTTCAATATTAGAGCTCATCAGGCAGAGACTGGCTTTATGCTTACCAAACTTGCTTTCTGTCTTCCAGGAATGGAGGCTGTACCAAACTTCTCAGCTTTCTTTGCAATCAGCATGACCACATAGCTGAGTCTTAGAAAATGGAATGTGATGGCAATGATGTGCACCACTTCAAGGCCAGTTCACAAAGAACCCTTAATTGCGATTCTCTATTCTTTCCTCTCTTCTTTGCAAGTCAAATGAAGGGATCCTAGGCATGACTCCAAGGTCTTAGGGGACTGCAAAGTCAGGGAGTATACTGAAAAAAGTACCCTAATCAGCATGTGGAAAAAAAAACCTTTCAAACCCCAAGTAGACTTCACATGAGTAAGAAATAAGGTTCTATTTATTAGCCTTAATTTAGAGAATTTTGTTTGTCACAGCAATGAGTTCTATAAGTAACTCCACAAATGCACTACAGGAACTAGAAAGCTGCCTAGCACATAGTAGGTCCCCAACTAATGTGCATATAGTACTGGTTCAATAAGCAAAACAATTAAATTAATGGTATTATGTTTTACGCCGTATCAATTCCCTGTGTCTAAAATATATTCTCTCAAGATGGGTCAAACCAGACAATGTCATTCTGCAGGAAGAAATTCCATTCAGAAGACACTCCTCCACGACAGACACAGTGCTTGAGGTTTAAGAAGCTACATCTCCTGGGTTTAGAAGTTTAGTGAATATTAATATAAAGAAGAAAATCAAAGAGATTTCTGTGTATAGTGTTACTTATTCCCTGCACTGACATTTCCTGTTTGGGATCATAAAGGGAATATGGAGGACTCATAAAAATCTAAATGAATTGTGCCATAAATGTCTTAACTGCCACTGATAGTGGTGTTATCGCTCCACTCGCCCCACTCTGCAACACTGCTAGAGGGTAAATCTCTGCTGTGGTACCTTACAGTGAGCGCAAAGCCAACACCAGGTCCAAATGTATATCCATTTAATACATATCACCCCTTCCACGCCCATCAGTAAAAATCTGCCACAAGAAGTTTTGTTTCTTTAAACAAGGAAGTGCTTTACAAAACTGTGTGATGAACATTCGTGGTGATTAAATCCCAAAATGACAATCTCTAGCCTTTCCCTGGATTAACTTCAAAGTGAGCTAGATGGCCACATGAATTCCATCACAATTATCCTCAGGCCTCAATAATGCAACTTCAGGAAATTTCAGAAACTCATCTTCTTAATTTAGAAAGTAGTAGAAGGTTACAAGCACCAAGGCTATATCATAACCTATGCCAACCATCCGTCAAGAAAACAGTTGGCTAAATTTTTAAATAATGTTTTACGTAAGTGGTTTGGAGTAGATTCTTTCAGTCCTATGCCACCCTACTTTTCTACCTTTTCAGCATATGCCTTGAAGAACTTTCATTACTTGAGGGGCCATATGAACTAAAACAATTTGAGTAATTGCTTTCATTAGTGTTCCCTTTGCCAGATTAGGTACAGGCATCCAAGCTACTCAGTACTGGTGAACTGGCTCCACAAACCCTGCACTAAAGTTGCTGCCAAATGCACTGGCATTTGAATCTCTCAGATGTGATCATTAAGCTTGAGAGTGGTAATCCTTTTTTATGTGCCACGGTAGAAATGGAAAAAGGCAAGCTCTGAGGTTTTAACTTTTAAGAAATATTTCATAAATATGAGAAATTATATAGCATGCACGCAAATCCCTGGGAATATACTACCTAATTTCAGAAAAAGAACATGAATAGGAAAGCAGAGATACACATGCCTTCCAAGTGTCCCCTCTTATTCTGAAATTGGTAATTTCCCTGTTTTTTATAACCTTTATTATATTCAGTCATTAACATTTAAAAATGTTTGCACTGAATGTTGATTATATTGAATAGAGATTAGAATCTTGAGTATATAACATGTATGGAAGAATATTTACAATAATAAATTAATAATCATTTTGCTGTATTTTGTTTAATCTGGCATCTGTTGATTTACAATTTTGTTACAAAAATTTAAATGGATCATATGAGAAAACGTTGGAGGAGCTGCTTTTTCTCCCCCATTATTTTAAACACAGAATAAAAGATTTCAGGTAGCAAACACAAATGAATCCATTTACTTTTGCTTAGGTTTGTGATCATTTTTTTAGGTGAAGTATAAATATCCACAAAATGTATATGTTCATGTGACATTAATTTTATTGCCTTTATGATGAAAATACAATTTCAGTAAAGTGCAAAATATCTCTTTAGTTGCTTTGCTTTGTATTATCACTGTACTTTCATTCAAGGAAGGAGTTGAAGTATTTAAAAAATTATGAATGGTGGATAAACATTTGAAAACAACATTGGCCTATCCAGTGATGAGAGAATGCAAATTAAAACAATAGAACACCATTCTCACCCAAATTAACAAAAGTCTAATTAAATGACAATATCTAAGACAGGCTAGAAAATAGCATAACAGTTGCAGTAAGAATTTTAAATGAAAATAACACTAGTTATAGCAATTCCACCTTTATAAAAACTCTAAAGAAACAATATTAAAATTATATAAGGATCTATGCATATATATGTACACATGTACGCACATAAGTAAGCAATGTACGTACATTCATTATAGTAATTCAGAATGACTTGAGACCACCTAAAGTGTCCCTAATAAGGGAAGATTTAAATACTTTTTCATAAAGCCATGTTGTAATACTTTATGCCAAAATTCAAAGGAAGGAAAAGAAGATTCATACAGGTTGTTAAACAAAATGAATGTGCTAAATAGTAAGTGAAATAGGCTTTCATCTCTGGTAAGTCTGATTTACATCTCACCAAAATTCTTTCAGGATAACACTCTATTTGTTTCAAAGAAATCCCTTGGTAAGCTTGCCTGGGGTAGAATCTGAGGTCCCAAAGGACTTGAGGAAGTGTGGCATTATTGTTATCAGAGAACTTCTCAATGACTCCACAGGCCAGGCAAAGACAGAAGAGGACAGATACAAGGAGACAGAAGGGTAGACATGCAATACAAGGCCTTGAATGTCTGACCCCAGTTGGTCATCCCTCAAATTTCCAACAGAAAAATCACAAAAGAACTACTGAGGGTGAGTTTACTACGATAAGAAGGGATAGTTTTCTTTTTCACTTTGAATATACTAGAAGAGGAACAGGCAGAGGAAAGAAAACTACCATCCGCCTTATGGTTAAAAAAGAAAAAAACACATAGGAAATATCATCTACTTATAAAAGACTGATTAATTTGACTACACTCATACTAACAACAATTACTCATCAAAAGATGTCATAATGAATGAAATATAATTGGCAGCAAGAAGGTATTTGTTATATGCAGAGCTGACAAAAGATTATTATACAGTTATATGAAGCAAAATGACAAATATTTTAATAGGAAAATGAAAAAAAGGTAGTACAATATGGGATTTCACACAGAGGTCTGAGGAGTGGCTCAGATTCAATCGTAAAGCACAGTACAGCCACAATCTGGTATTGCCTAGCCCAACTGAATATGCCACACCCTTGGGGTAGCCAATATGGTACCAGGAAGCAGAAACTCAACAGTACTGCTATCCTAGTATAAACACAGAACAGCCCACGTGTTCACCAACATTAAAATGGATAAATAAATTCTGAGGTATTCAATAAAAAAAAATATATATATATTTGTTAATGGGTATATATATGTATACCCATTAACAAAAGTGAATGGATTATATCCCATCAAAAGGATGGACCTTAAAAATATAACACTGAGCAGACAAAAAAAAAAAGTTACACAACCACACATATAGTACATTTTGACATATAGTACATTTTCTATTGATATTGAGTTCAAACATAGGTAGGAATATGTAAAAATATGTATAAATGGCAAAACCATGAATAAAGACAAAGAAATGTTTAAAGCAAAATCCTAGATTATGGTTAGAAGCTAGAAATAGGATGTGTTCAAGAGGCATATGGAAATGTCAAAAGTGTTGATAATGTTCTGTTTCTAAAGCAGGTTGTTGTGTTTAAAGATGTACATTTTGTTACATTGTTTTGTAATTATTTCTATTTTACAGAAGTTTTCCCTTATCTGTGGTTTCACTTTCTGTGGTTTCAGGAACACAAGTGGCCTACCCTGGTCTGAAAATGTTAAGTTGAATACTTCAGAAATAAATAATTCCTAAATTTTAAATTGCCACCATGCTGAGCACATGATGAAATTTCATGATGGCCCACACCATTCCAGCATGAAATACATCCAGTGTATCCACACTGTATATGCTACCTGCCTATCAGTCACTGAGTAGTCACCTCAGTTATCCAATAAGTTGTTAATAACAGCTGCAGTTTCAGGTGTTCACTAGGAGTCTTAAAATAAATCCACCAGAGATAAGGTGACATGGGTGGGGGTACCTACTGTATTAATAATTAAATACACATCTCAGTTTAAAAAATTATTGAAGAATATATATCCACAACCAAAAATTGTCTGGAAAGATAAATGATTGTCTTCATGGCCAGGGAAGGAGAGACCAGGAATATTTTGTTTAATTTTTATGTATATTTTAAAAGTTTGAATGTTTTTTTAAAATTATTAGTTGTTCAAAACATTACATAGCTCTTGACATATCATATTTCATACATTTGATTCAAGTGGGTTATGAACTCTCATTTTTACCCCATATATAGATTGCAGAATCACATCGGTTACACATCCACGTTTTTACATACTGCCATACTAGTGACTGTTGTATTCTGCTGCGTTTCCTATCCTCTACTCTCCCCCCAAGTTTGAATGTTTGTCCTCAAATAACCTGCATTAGTTTGTAGTTGGGAAAAAGGCCTGACCCAATCTTAATAGATATTCATACATGAATGATTACAAAGATGCTCCAATGAGCTGAGCTGATAAGCTTGTGCCATTTAAGTTCATTGCCTGTGATTGCAGCAGCTTGGCTTTAAGAAACCACATTGAAAGTCCCTTCATAGAAGTAATTGATGATATTTGTCTTTCCTAAAAGGATGAGAGGATGTAATCTGAAACATTTTGTTTTTAAGTTTAAAATTATTATTTTACTTTTCAAAAGGGAATCTTTATAATAAAAGTACATTTTGTCATTGTTGCTTTCAAAGACTCAGCTTAGTAAGATTGTGTCAGGAGGCTTCACTCCCATAGAGAACAGATAACAGATAAAACTGGTCATTTGCATCAGCCCTAGCATTTAGAACAGCATTGATCATAAACCAAAACTCTTCTATCTCATGTGTCTTTTGCAACAATGGTGTCGCTTTTTCTTTTCTTATCATCTTCAAATTCTTCTCATGTATCAGATTTCTTGTCATAAAAAGAATTTAATCTTACCCAACTTGTCATATCCAAATTGCACAAGATTCCATGCTATCCACCAAAGCCTTTGAAAATAGTTTACTTCTATAAGAAAATATTGTATTGACAATTTTAAAATGTACTATTAAATGGGATATATTATAATTAGTCAGTTTGAATGTTAATATTTTAAGTATGATCATGGCAGGTAATTTTTTTTTAAAGAAAGTCAAACATACAAAACTGAAATCATCAGAGTTAGACTCAAGCAACATGAAACACCACAGCCTAGAGGTCCAACACTGTCTTAGAAACTTCAGGCATCTGCCAGAGGAGGTCAGAACCTCCTGATGCATGAGTAAATCCATTATCCAAAACATCTGCTTGGGATACTCAGAATTAAATAGTATTGAGCCAAGCATTAAAGAGATAGTGTAAGGGAATATTAGAAAAGAGGAAAGGTCACACAAGGGAGAATATCATGACTGGAGACTACACAAAGAGAAAGAAGTACACCAGCTCAGACCCTGATTTTTCCTGTGGGGCAAATAAAAGTCAGGAGGTACAAGCAGCATAGGATTCTCACTCCTATCTGGAAAACACTGCCTATGGGAAGAAAAGCACGTGAAACAAATGGAATTTAGTTCTTAGACATCACTAAACTACAGCCACATTTCTAGCACCTTCCTAGTCTTGGCTATAGATGTTCAACAGAAAAAAAAGGGAAAAGGTTGACATTTCCAGGAAGATGTAAATAATTCTACATGTACATGAAACTTTCTCAAAAGCTGAAGTCCAAGTGCCAGAGTCATAAAGAAGATGCCACCCAAACAGTGAAAACTGGGAGTCTATAATAAGCCTTCTCTGATGAATCAAACTAAAATTGAGTTCTTTCCAATTTCAATATAACTTCTATCTATTATGTGATTTAAAGAGATAAGCTTGTATTAAACAGCTTCATGTATATTATCCCACTAAATTCCCACAATGTTCACAAGAAGAAAGCTATAATTTGTTTATTTTATGTAGAAAGAAGTTGACTCTGAGATATTCAATAACTGCCCTAGGTCATGCAGCTACTAATAGAGCCGGGATGCACACCCATGTCAGTCTGATTCCAGAGTGTCCATATTGAGCTATTCCTATAGCTTCTTCAACTTACAGTCTTATAAGGGTATACCCTTAACATTGGTGAACTATTGGTTTGGAATCTTGCTACACAACTGTAAAAGTATAATCAGGAAGCAAGCATATTTTTACGAAAAAAGCCATAGTCCCTGAAGGATTAAGCAAAAGAACAAGGAGAATTTAGGATAAAAATTCCTAATGTTTTCACCTTGATTCATGTACAAATAGCATTGACAACCCAACTACACAGTGCAGTATCACACATGATTTAATCTGGGTTCAAATATTGTGATATAAGTGGGAATTGGATTTTGTGACATAGTTTGAATATATGGTATTCCCCCTAAAACTCTGTGTGATGCAATGCAAGAAGGCTTAGAGGAGAAATAATTGGGTTATGAGAGCCTTAACCCAATCAGTGAATTAATCCCCTGATAGGATTAACTGAGTGATAACTGAAGGCAGGTGGGGTGTGGCTGGAGGAGGTGGGTTCACTGGGGGCATGCCTTTGGAGTATATATTTGTTATCTGGTGAGTGCAGTCTCTCTCTCTCTCTGCTTCTTGATCATCATGTGAGATGCTTCCCTCTGCCATACTCTTCTGACATGATTTTCTGCCGCATCTCAAACCCCAAGGAATAGAGCTTTAAGACCTCTGAAACATTTCCTCCTCTAAAATTGTTCTTGTTTTGTCTTTTAGTCACAGCAGTGGAGAAGCTGTCTTAAATAGTGTAGAATTTTAAAGCTGTTTCACAGAGCCTTAATCTTCTAGGAGATCGCTAAGGGCACGCTGGGGGAAGCAAAATAATACGAATCTGGGTCTGTATTGCAGATATCCATTCCCTTTCTCTGTACTAATGGAACCTTGAATTTATTACATAACAAATAAATAAATGCTTCAGTAGAATGAGGGTCCAAACCTGCTCTAGCAGATCCATGATACAGGTCTATCTTAGTAGCATCTGGACTGCCCTCACAGAACCAGGCTCCAAAACTGCTCCAGTATACCATAGTCTCAAAGCAACCCCTGAGATGCAAGACCCAGACTAGCTCTCACAGATCTAACCTCTATTTTAGCACCTGCTCACCCAGGTTCTGAGTCATCAGCAGCAGACAAAGATTACCAGGGCATCTGATAATTCTAGGCTCCAGACCAGCCCTCATGGGCCCAAGTTCTGTCTCAGTCCCAGGGCAGTATTAGACACCGGGCTTATTCAACTGCCTCTAAGATCCTGAGGACCTCAGGTTCAGGTCTTCTTCAGTGGACCTTAGGTAGATCATGGTGGCAGGCCAGACACTGAGAACTAAGGCTCCAAGACCACCCCTGTGGACCCGAGCTCCAAGTTCATCACTGTTGTTCCAGGTGTGAGTCTTACACCAAAACAGACCAGACATTGAATAATCAGGCTAAAGGTCAATCCATATGGACTCAGTTGCCAGGCCCGTTCTAGCTCCTGACCATCTCCTTCAAATTAAGGCTCAAGGCCCGTCCTAAAGCCAGTCCAGTTCCTATGAACACAGACTCTAATCTCATTCCTGAGGACTAATCAACACTCCACTTAGTAGATCTGGTCACTGTGCATGTCCGTCTGCAGATCCAAGAATATGGTTAACCTGCCTGAGGAGTCTAGCAAGAAACCCATCCTCAGACCATGCTACATAACATTTCTAGAATCTATGGACTGGTGAGGGTTTACACAAAGTAAGTCTGAAAAGACAGGAATTAGTTCCCACTTCTTCACATGCACAGATATCAACACTAGGCAATAAAAAACATGAAAAATAATAGGACATATAAGTACCATCAAAGAATCCAACAATTTACCAATAGCTGACCCAAAAGAAATGGAGATATACACAATGACTACCAAAGAATTCAAAATAATTGTTTTAAGGGAGCTAAAGGAACTTCCAGAAAACAGAGAGAACCAATTCACTAAACTTAGGAGAATAAAAAAATGTGAAATTTAACACACAGAAATATATATATACGTATACATGCATATATGTTCATATACACATATATACATATTTATGTGTGTATATATGTATTTATGGAAATTCTAGAGCTGAAAAATACAATAAGTGAAACGAAAAATGCAGTGTAAATCACCATCAACAGAATTTATTAGGCAAAAAATCTGAGACCAAGAATACAATGTATTTGAAAATATATAGTGCAATACAGTTTAGATGAATGTCCGTCCCTGTGTTAAAGGATTAGTCTTCAGAGTGGCATTATAGGTGGATGTTAGAGCATTTGAGAGGTAAAATCTAGTGCGAGATCTTTATTTGGGGGCATGTCCTTGAAAGGGATTGCATAATCCTGACCTGTCAGTCTCTCTATTTCCTGGCTCATGAGGTAAGCAGTTTGTCCTGTCACACGCTTCCCATTATTGTCAGGCAGTACCCCCAACAGAGGTTCCCCAGAATTGGAGGTCACCTGGTCTTGGGGTGGAAGTTCCAAGATGATGAGCTGAAGGAGACTGTTCCCTTTATAAGTTAATTGTCTCTGCTATTTCATTCTAGTAACACAAAACTGGCCAGCATGAAAAATTGGTACTGATGAGTGTGGTGATCACTACTGAAACTATAACTGAAGATATGAAGGGACTTTGGAATTGATTTATGGGAGAAGTTTGGAGGAACAGGCTAGAGAAAGCCTAAAATGCTATCATGAAATGTCAGACTTGACTATACTTTCAACCAAATGGACCTATTAGATACATGGAGAACATTCTATCTAATAGCAGCAGAATCCACTTTCTTCTCAGGGGTACACACAGAACATACTCCAGGATATAAATCATATGGTAAGCCACAGACAAGTCTTAGTAAATTTAAAATTGAAGTCTAAAGTAGAGAGTAAAATGACAGCTGGAGAGGGGAGGGCTTGGGAGAGTTTAGTCAAAGGATACAATGTATCAGAATAAATTTAAGAGATTATTGTACACTATAGTAACTATAGTTAATAACAATGTATTATATCATTAAAAATTGCTAGGCATGTAGTTTTTCAAGTGTTTATTGCATACACAAACAAAAAATATTATGTGAAGTAATGCCTATGAACATGTTCAAGTTTATAGTTCATGTTCTTAGTGCTGAAAAACAAACTATTCCAGTTTTAGTAGCTTAAAGCTATAAGTATTTTGCTATGTTCATGGTTTCTGAAGATTGAGAACGTATACAGTATGCCGTGGGAATGATTTGTTTCTGCTCTCTCATGTCTGAAGCTTTTCATGGGAAGACACTGGTACTTGAAAGTGGGTCAGAGTTATAGGATGGAGTCATCTGGAGTCTCCTTCAATCATGTGTCTGGTCCCTGAAAGGCTGAGCTCAACTGAATCTATTTCCCAGAGAACCTATAGTTTAGGTTTTCCATGTGGCAAAGGCTTCCTCACAACAGTGACTGGGTTCATAGAGGACACACCTGACAGAGAGAGAGAGAGAGAGCATTCAGGAGGTATGCTTTATAAGAGAATGAGTAAGCACTGCATGGCCTCTTCTGATTTCCATCCAGAAATCACACAACATCACTTCTGGATTAGAAGTGAGTCCCAAGGGCAGCCAGATTGGGGAATGGTTGGATACATTGTAAAGGAGGGTATAGGATGGATGGTATTATTGCAGTCATCCTCCACAAAGATAAACGCATCTCCACATCCAGACATTTTATTCAAACGGTTAAAATGCAACTGTCCCTTTGAAACCATTGTCAGTTGGATATGCTGTTCTGAGGAGCAAAATAACCATGTTAGAGTTTCTTGCCCCACCTGCAAATAAAGGCAATCATGTTGCCATTTGCTTTGTACAATCTGTCTTGGCCATCTTGTGAGGTGGAAATGAAAGCCTTGACAGTATATGTTACAAGGAGATATAGGCATGCTGAGAAGAAGCTTGGCAAGGCTGAGGGCAGCCAGAATCCTGAGTTTGTAGCACTCCTTCCTCTAAGAATGACCTCCATGATGTGATTTTTGCAAAAGAAAAAAAAAGTTTAGGAAGAATAGCTTTGAGTAGTGTCTTTAAATAGCATTAAATAGTGGTTTATTCACATGTTCCTAGAAGAATTTTGAAAAATTACATACCCTCTTTCTCATTTATAAGTTATCCAAAATTCTCATTATAAGTTTAAATAATTGCAAAGGCTGTAAGTTTCAGACCATGATAACACTATTCTTCTCCCTCAGCACTTGACACACACGTGGCTGGGAAAGACTGGAAGCCCCATTGGCTTATGGTGCCTGATTAATCATTACATGAGGCATTTCCTTTGTTGGTGCTCTCCTGGGGAGCTTCTATACCCTGAGGCAATGGGCCACAGTAAGATTTATGTGCATAGAATATGCTTTTTTATTATTTTTTTTTTGGGAACAGGCTATGGTAGGGAGATCATATATCTTCTAAACCTGAACATTTTTGAGAGCAAGAGGAGACACTATTAATAACTATGCTAGGAAATAAGCATAAACCAGGAAAACTGGAATATGGTGACCATAGCATTAGAATACTGCTGAGTTACCAGCAAATCAGCTTACAAAAGAGAAATCAAAGAAGTTGACGATCTGATCATTATTTCCCTTAAAAAACGTCCATTTTCCATACCCCTAGCCAAGTTATCCATTAGCCTCAAAAGTTTATGCAGAACTGTTATTAAACTATTGCCCAGCCATGCTGGTTGTCAAAGTACTGAAACATTTCTGCACATATTAATAAATAGATTAGAATAATTTGGATAACCAATGAAGACAATTAATAATCTAAGTTTCAATATTTGTGTGTCATCTCCAGATATTACAAAAAAGCCAGCTGTGGTTCTCAATGTGGTACTCAATCTTTCTGGCTTAGGAATTAGGACAGAGAGCTGGAGGACCCATTACAGAGGGTACCATATTTAGTCTCAGAGAAAATACATTTTCTTGAAGTATAAAAGTCCTCAAGTAAGAGAAAGGAAGCATGCAGCCTCTTCTGTTATTATAAATTGCTAAATAAATACTTGCTCCTGCTGATGAAGAAAAGTAGGACCTGAACTCAGGAAGCAGCCCACACTAGGGTTATCAGATATGAACAGATGTCATAGATATGATGCTTCATGGTGTGGGGATACCCACTCTAGTGGTCTTAGGGAGATACTTGTTTTATTTACCATCTTAATTTCTCTCCTGGAAGGCAATTGGGAAATTGTCCCTGTGCTCTGTAAACAAGTTTCTAGGGAAGGAACCTCCTGTGAGCCTTTTTCATGATGAAAGAGAGAGTCCTCCAGCAAGGCAGTGCCATGTCTTCACCCTTCCTTTTGAAGGGATTTTTGTTTTTGTTTTTTTTTTTTAAAAAGAGAAATTGAGTACCACTCTGTCAACTCTGCTGTCCATACCTGCCTCTTCTCTTGAAGGACAGACAAGGCCTCCGGGCAGCATCTTTGAGCATACTGTTCCTTTTTATTTTGTTATTTTATTTTTTTTTTTTTTACATTTTCTTTACCTCTTCTTCCCTTTACCCTGTTCTGCTTTGTCTCCCTGGTCACTCCTAAGCTCTCCCTGCTCACTGCCTCATGTTTGTACAAGCTGTCTTACAATTAGCCCCAGTGGAGTGTGGAGTCATAGCTTACATCCTCACTGGAGAAACAAACAAACAAAGAAAATCATCATTCCTGGCCTTGGCAAATAAGACCAGAGCATTCCCATCTACTTTTTTTTTTTTTTTTTTTTTGCACAGGGAATTGAAGCCAGGGCCTCTTACCTACTGAGCCACATCCCCAGCCAACTCCCCCCCACCACCACCACCTTTTTTTAAAACTTTTCATATACAAACAAGGTCTTGCTAAGTTGCCTAGGGCCTCACTAAATTGCTGAGGCTGTCTTTGAACTTGTGATCCTCCTGTCTCAGCCTCTCAAGCCTGTGGGATTACAGGTGTGTACACTCATGCCCAGAACCCCCATCTACTTTTAATCTTCCTACTTTTCTGCTCTCTCCATCCCCCTAAAGACTCCCAAATGATATCTCATTTCAGGTGTGAGGAAATACCTGCCAAAGAGGAGCAGATGCAGGAAGGATGGAGAGCTAGTGTGAGGGTAGCCAAAGAATCCCTTTTTTGTATGGTTAACATGAGCCCTAGTCACCTAGTAGCTATTAATTAATAGGACGTTCTTGGAAATCTGAGGACATTCTTTATATCAAGTCACAAAGCAGATAGTGTTATCATCTATCTAGTGACAAAAGTGTCAAATGGAAGATCACACCAACATACTAGTCAATATATTAATTGGAAACTGTTAGAAATATTTCATGAAGGAAATGTGTTTCAAATAAATATAACTAGGGAAGAAATTTGCATTCTCTATTAGTAGCTTCCTTAAACAATAAAAAGAATATCCTATATTTAGGATGTGGACTGTCCTACTTGAACATTTTGAGTACTATTTTGCTATTTTATATCCCAAGTTGAAGAAGCCATTCCATATGTCTGAACATAATTTCTTCCTTTGACTGAATTCTTCATTTACTAATGCAATAAATTAAACTTTAATATGCTTGTCTTACATTTTCTTTTTAATACATGCTATTAGAGGTGTTGTCAGGTGCATTGTTAGCATTGACTTCATTTTAGAAGTGGAAAGATAAGGCGTTTCAGAAAATATCAAACTTTTGTTTATGGCTCCACTAATTTTGAATTGCCATAAATTCAATTTCTATGCTCCATTATTAAAGAATACCTTTCATGATTTCCTACAGTAAGGTAAGTCTCACTAGTTTTAAGAAATACTGAGTACCTTCCTAATGTCTCAGAAGTTAGCCACTGAGTCACTGGATATTCATATTGTGGTAGTCTGAATTATGGTTTACCCAGATGTTCATGACATACTCCTCAGAACCTGTGTTACTTTACCTGATAAAAGAAATTCGGTAAACGCAACTAAGAATCTTTAGATAGAAGATGATCCTAATCATGGGGTGGGGGGCTTAAATATAATCACAAGTGATTTTTTAAGAAGAAGGTATAGAGAAACCTGACCACAGACAAAGAAGGCAATTGTGAAAATGAAGCAGAAGCAAAAATAGACTTAAGATGCTGTCCTGTCAGCCTTAGAGATCAGAGAAGGGCCCATGAGCCAAAATATGCAAGGAATGTAGCTCCAGAGGTGGAAAAGGAAAAACAAAACAAAACAAAACCAGCTTTTCCTCCTCATCCTCATCAAAGAGTGTGGCCCTGTCAACACCTTGATTTTGGTTTAATAAAAGTCATTTCAGACTTCTAATTTCCAGAACTGTAAGACAATAAATCTCTGTTGTTTTATATCCCCAAATATGAGGTTGTTTGTTACATCAGCTATAGGAAACTAATACAGTGATGTAAAAAAGGACTCTAAAAAAACACTTACTTGATCAGGTAGAGGCCACCCTGGGTTCTCAGATTTTAAATAAGGCTATCAGTGTCAAGTTAACTATTCACACACTTGTGGGGGATATCAGGATTCCTTGGTAATAGGGAAATGGGGGCCAAAGGCAGCCCTTTGAGTCAGCTGCTTCCTCTGCAAACAAAACAAAGAGCTGGAAATCTTTAACCCAACAAGTGAATTGGAGGAAGGACCAGCATCTCACAAGGTGGGTAAAGCATTTATAGCTCTGCTAAAGCCTGCTAAATTTTACGAGTCAAGAAAATCACTGGGAATATGTTCAGACAAGGGTTCCTTTTCTGCAGTTTTTGCCACAAAACCTCTTTGGATACTATGCTGCATGGCAACCGTGGAATCTACTCTCACCAGCTATTTCTCTAGTACTTTGACTTGCAAAATGGATCCTAGTAAATACTATGAAATAGTTCATGTTTGGGGATGTCGTCATCCTACCTCAGCTCACAGTCTCCTGTGTTGAACCACTAGCTTATATTTGGATGATATAATTCTTTTTACTAAGAAGAAGTAGAGCTAAATGAGTACTGATCTTAGAGTCCAGAATTTAATGTCATCTGATCAAAGCTTGGGAAGGAAATTTGGAAGAAAGTTTAAATGTTGGATTAATGGAAGAATATCAAGTAGGCTTTAAAGTTCATCCTTAGAGTATTCCCGAAATCAGAAGTATAACACCCATAACTCTTTTCTAAGGAGTCTCTAATCTTTTTGCTTCTATTTTTCTTATTGGACTCCCTTGATTCTCAGTGGTCTCACAAAAGAAAATTATCAGGTGCTGATTTTTAAAGCATAGAAAGTGACTGTAAACCTACAATGTTCCTAATGATTTCTAAGATAGGATGGCATCTAGTCTTCATCCCTAACCCTAAACCTAAAATTAGGTATTTCAGAAAGACCAATGTTCCTTTATCTGGTAATTGTCATTGGATGTAAATAAATACACAGAGTCATTGAGAAAGCGTAGTGTATTACAATGGACAAGAATAAGGTTGGAAAGTTAAAGAGCTGGAGTTTGAATCTCAGGCCCACTACAAGCTGTAGAGCTTGAAGCAAGGCACTTAATTTTTCTGAACTTATTTCATTACCCCTTAAAATGATGCTAATAATACCTATTTGAAAAGTACACACACACACACACACACACACACACACACATATACACACACAAGTATGCATATATATACATACATGTATATGTATAAATTCTACATATGCATATATCTATCTATATAGATATGAACACAATAGAATACAAACAAAAATACTTAATACAGACCTTGGAAAATATTAAATGCTTAATAAATATCAGCTACTTTTAGGTGACCTTGAGTCATCTTTGACAACAACTTCAGAGTTCTGTGTAGTAGAAATTGGAAAATATTCCTTTATTTTTACATATATTCAAATATATAAGGCCATCAATGATAATGTGAGCATCCAAGATCCACTGATCCTCTATGCCAGTTTGAAGGACTCCTCCATGTGCAAAGCAAACAACTAGATTAATAATTGACAGCCAAGAGGAAACCAGAGGATAAAATCAGAGACCCAAAACCTTTATCTCCTCACCACACCATTTGAAAATTCTTCCTACCTATGTTACATAGAAATAACTTTAAATGAAGTACCAATTTTCAGCAAAGATCATCCAAACATATGCCACTTAAACACTTAAGACATTCTCCATTTCTCATCTCTTGTACCCAAGAGCAACATATTCATTAAAAAAATAGCCCAATTAACAGAGAAACAGCAGCTCTAATTATAAAATGCACTTGCATAAAGCATCCAATGTACTAAATATGAAAGAACAGGTACTTACGGCAGGGTGTCCAGTACAGTAGGTATAGCTGGCATGGGACTGGTAGTGCAAGCTTGCTCTTGGGAAGGAGTATGTATTCCAGGCTGGTTGACTGCTGTTCCACTGGGAGCTGAAGCCAGGGCTCATGGTCACTCGTGACTTACTTGTGTGATAGGCTCTCACTGTGGAGCTGGACTATCAAGGAGAAAGAAATGCAATGTAAAGACAGCTCTCCATGTATAAAACCCAAGCCAGTTACATACAGTCACTTGCATGCTCATGGATGAGCTTGGCAGAAAACTCAGTGACTAGGAAAACAGCCGATGGGCTTAAGAGGAAGCATTAAATACTGTTTTGCTTAAGATAAAAATGTTTTCTCACTATTAAATTTTGACTGGATGACAAAGCACAAAGGCCCATTGAAATCAATCTCATGGAAAACAGTTTTCGTCTAGTTGCAACAAGCAACTCTATCCTTCGGAAATGAGTTATGCTTCTGTGGTAATGGCCAGGGTGATATTTTCAATTACATAAATGTCCTTCGTCACAGGGCTCACATCAGAAAGTCACCATCAGTCTAATCTGAATGCAGTAAATAAGAATCTTAATTTATGAGGTTTAGATTGAGGCACAGATTGGTGGTCAACTCTAAATGGTATTCAAATTCCATGAGTCTACTGCTCTCCTGAGGAGACATCAGAGGAAATCTGGACATACTCCAACTGGTCACCATTTGACTGCCTGAAGACAGCAAAATGGTGAAGCATTTGAAATTGCCATTTACCCCCAACCTGCTCTATTAACGCAACTGAAAATATAGTGGCAGTAAAATATCAATTTGCCAAATGTTAACTATATCTAGTTGTTCATAACTGTAGAATTGACTAAAAACAAAACTCACTTGTATCTTCTGTCCTTCTTTGTCCTCAGATGGCCACAGCATATAAGGCATATAATAGTTTCTTTTCAGAGAGCACATTCTATCATCAAATTGCAATAGCCACTTACCCCAGTAGCACAGTAACTTTCACAATAAATTCTATTTATAAATCTATGGATCTATGCCAACTCAATCACTGGGAAAATGTGCTAATCGCATTGCTATTATATTCAGGAAATCCAGTGGGGAAGAAACTTTTATCCAAGATTGTGTTTCCCATTCAACTAGATTCTGATATCATTAGCTTACAGCAAAAACTTTTCTGAGAACAGACTTGAGCATTTTGGGGTAAATGGACCTCAGCAACTCAAACATGCTAGGCAGGGCCATTTCTTTCCCAAGAGTTCAAAAATATTTGGAAAAAAAAGAAAATAAAAATTAAAACAGTGATTGAATGGTAATTAGCAATTTAAAATGTTTAAACAAAAAACTGGAAAACACAGCCTTTTTGAGGCAACCATTTTATCTGGGTGTCTATCTTTCCCCATTCCCATCTCTCATTAACACAACTAGCAAGCATGCAATCCACATGGCTCAATATTTCACTAAGATAAGGAGCCACTGAAACAAAATGTACACACTACTGCATACCTCTGCAGGGGAAACCTGTTGGAGAAGGAATAGTGGACTTTTATAAAAACAGGACATTTGTGCTTGGTTCTAAGTATAGAAACTGTATATCCCTGTTCTCTGTAGCTCAGTCACAATCATCTCAAAGAAGAAATGAGTCCACATCAAACTTACCTTGAGCTCTGAAAGTATCTTAGTTTCTGCTCTGTATTAATGCTCACTAAATTCACTTTCAAACTCAGTTGCATTTAGAAGTAGCTCCTTCAACACTAGGTCCAGTAGTCACATGTTTAATTTGTTGTTGTTGTAGTTTTTTTTTTTTTTTTAATCTGTTTCTACATGTGCGTTAGATTTGGAGCTTTAAATTTTATGAACAGGTGAGTTTGTAAGTACCTCCACTTCCTAGTTATGTTCCCAGTGCCATCAGTCTCTCAAAGATTTTATTCATGGTGATCTTCTTCCTGCAAGTCTCCTCCCACTCTTTTGTAAAGGTCTTAGACTTCCTTCTTGGTTCTGTTCCTGATTCTACCAGTTTATCCCCCTGGCATTTTAGCTATCAAAGAGCCCATACAGTGTTGCTGAAATACCTTAGCATTTTATTATATTGTTGTTGTTGTTATCATCATCATCATCATCATCATCATCATCATCATCATCATCTATCCATTTAATCTATTTATCTCAGCTTTCAACCAGGCTCAGAAGAAGCTACTAAAACCAATACTGAATTGCCTTTTCTATAGCAAAGGAGTTACTTCCCCTTGATGACTGAAGCCTCTAACAGGCTTCATCCCCTCCCCATGACAATCATTTTCTCCTAGACTCAATGATCCTTCTGACTGTACCTGCTTATCTCAGTACTTGCCGCTTTTCCTTTTTCTCCATGAATTAGGTCATTTTCCCCGGACTTAATCCTTAGTCTTGTGTTCTAAACTCTTTTAACTTTTCTCCTTTGTGATCACATTCATGGTCAAAGCTTGAGGTGTTACTTCTAAGATGACCCCTAGATATAATTTAGCAGTACCATCTCTCTCCTGAAACCGAGCCCTCGATTTTAAAATATCTGCTGGCTGTGGGCTGTGTAATTATCAATCACCTAAAGGGATCCAGAGTTTCAATTAACATTCATAAAATTAAATGAATTGTTTTACTCTAAAATTTTACCTCCTCTATAATTTGATCATTTTCAAGGTGATGAGAACATTTTGAAACCAACTGCCTGGAAGCCTTATCAACTTTCACTCATTTATCTTTCCTCCAATTTCAATTATCAGTGTCATCAAATTCTATTGAATCTTTTCACATGATTCTTGAATTGATTTGTCCTTTCCATTCCTATTACCACTACCCATTTTTAAGATTTTCATCAGTTTACACCAGAACTGCTAAACTGAACTAAAAACTTTCCACCTTAAGCCATGATTGACCCTCTATAATGACATGACATTTTGAATTTCTGAAAACCTGCTTTTATTGTATAAATCCTCCCTGGAAAATGTTCTGTGCTTTCCTACCATTTATGAAAGAAAATCAAAGCTTCTTAGTCTCTCATTTGAGATTCTTCCTGATGCCATTCTATCTGACATTGTAACGTTTATTTTTTGTTCCTTTCCATCTCATCTCAAGTTCTAAATAAATTGTTCCTCTGAATATGACCTATATGTTCATGCCATTGTCATTCATGTTGTTGAAAAGAATATTCTCACCTTCTGTTAATTCACACTTCCATGATGCTGCCACACTTGACACTTTCTGGAAAACCTATTCCATCAGCCTCAACCATCAACCAGCCTTCAAGAAGACATTGCTTCTGCTAGGCTCTGCCTGTCCTAATTTTCTGTCATGTTCATCTTCATCGTTTCATTTGTGTCTGTGTGGGAAATTAAAGTCGTAACTTTATCACCTTAAGCTCACCAAATTGCTCAGATAGCCTTTTACGCAACAACTCTTGAGTCCCAGCACACATCATTTAGGATAGAAGCCTTAGTTGTATTTCTCAGAAGCATATATTACAACCCAAGGACTGGAGTACTAGTAGTTCACTCTGGAATTGATTCCCAATAAAATCAGTAGGATCAGTCAATGGGGATAAAGAGTGAGCTGCTAAGTTTGCGTCATTGAATAAGGTATAGCATTGAGATCTGTCTCCACTGGGGAGCTCTGGAAGACAGTGTAGAATATGCCACAGAGTCAAACCACACATGTGAGGAAACTGGAGAATGTAGCCCACTATTGCTTTTCATACTGTCTGAGAGCTGCTCATGGAAAATTGAAATCTTTAGCACTTCTAGCCTGCCTCAGATTCAGGCCAAAAGAACATTCTCAAGTAGAGAGTCCCAGGACACAGCTGACATGCCCTGTCAGGGTAAGAACCAAGAAGGTATAGGCAGAGTATGCAGTATATTGTATATAGTATATTGTAGTATATTGAGATACTACAATACACATAGCATCTGCTCCTAAATGGTTGACTCCCTGACCTTCTCTACATCTGCCGTAGAACTCCAAGTACTTATGTTTTTCTTCCTTTTGAATGACTAAGAGCAAGGGCTCAAAAATATTGATTAAATTGCACAGATTATCCTCCCTTTAAAAGACAATGCACAAAAGAATATACTGGGATGGCCAAAGAGCATGCAAAAATGTACTCAAAATCATTCGTCATCAGGGAAATATAAAATAAAGTTACAACTACATATCAGTTTATACCCACTAGAATGGCTAAACTAAAGACTGAATATATTAAATGTTGATGTGTTATTGTGGACCTGAAATTCCCATATATTGTTGGTAGCAAGTTTAATTTGGTAAAACTATTTTGGAGAACAACGTTTGACAGTTTTTTTTAGTGAATTTTTTAAATAAAATTAATAATACATCTACTTTATGATCCAACAATTCCATCCTGTTATTTGCCCAAGAGATAACATACATATAGAAATAGACATAAAAATGGGAATAATAGCTTTATTCACAATAGCCATAAACTAAGAATTACATGTATTTAACAGGAGAATAGATTTTTAAAAATTGGCGCATATTCATATAATGAAATACTACAACACTATCGAGAAGAATAAACATGATTCACAACAACATGAATGATTTTAAAATCATGCCAAATAAAAGATGGGAATAAAAGAATGAATATGTGTGAATTTATTTATATGAGGTCCAAGATGAATAAAGAAACATATATAGTAACAGAAATCCGAAAGTGATGGCTGGGAGTTGAAAGCAATTAATTAGAGAGGGCGTTAGAAATGTTTGCTATTTTATTTGGGGTGGTTATTACATGAATGCATACATTTGCCAAAACTCATCAAAACTGAACACTTGAGACCTATGTACTTTATTATGTCTTAATTACATTTCAATCAAAGTTTGAAATTATGTTTCAATTGATGTCAGCCTACTGCAAGAGGCTGACTCCTGAGTTTTCAGTGACAACATCGAGAAATGGCTCAGATGCCATTTCTCATTTCATGTGGAAGCCTCGTGATCAAAAAAAAAAAAAAAATCCTAATTTTCTAGACACCATAATTGGCTAATCTGAGTTCCACTATCTTTTCCCTCCTTGGCATGCCCTTTGAGAGTAATGCCAGGGAGCCTCTAACAGCCAAAAGGCAGGCAGCCAGAGAGAAGAGCAAAGAAGCTGGATAAAGAGCTTCTGAATAACTAGGCGCTGGCAGCCTCGCCCAGTGTCTGCCAACAGATCAGGGGTCAGGGCTGTTGGAGGAGAAGAAAAAAAATAGAGCACTGCACAAAAGAGGGGTCCTCTGACATGCATGGAGAAACTGCCAAGCTCCAGGGAACAGTTGCTGTTCAATCTGTTCAGTCAGAACTAGAAAAAAGGAAGAAAGGGAGAGGCAGAGGGAAGGTGTATTCAGAAAAAAAAATGCAAAGAGGAAGAAGGAAATAGCTAACATTATGATTCCTAGAGGTAATTCAATGATACTACAGGAAAATAATAAGTGGTATACTTACACGCAAACCACTTCCCATCAGATAGTATTTCAAGTGCTTTATATTTGCACAGTAGCAACCTGTATATTCCGCAAAATGATATTAAGAGGTAGTTACTGTTCCTATGTGCATATTAGAGGTGAGAGGAATTGGGTAACTTAAAAATTTAAGGTCATATAATGATCAAACAGTTGAGTTTGGATTCAAATCCAGATATAGACTCCAGAATCCATGCTCTTAAATATTTTGCTGACTTTGGGTTCTTCCTAAAGAAAATTCTATGACAAGGACTAGGTATATGCTTTTTTTTTTTTTTTAAGTATTTGTGTGTGTGTGGGGGGGGAAGAGGGGGTGTTTAGAAATAATCCCCGCACGTAAACCAGGGGGAAGAGATAGACAGACTGGATGAGAAAATTAAAAAGCAAAACAAATGTGATCTACTGAGATCTACAGCTCAAGACCAAAGGCACATGGATTTGGCTTAGACCTATGGGAAATGTTCAAAATGCTCCTAGAATTAGTTTTCCACCGAGAGTTGGTTGACTGGAGCACTTGCCTCAGGTGTGTATTGTTCTGAAGGAGGTTATCACCACTATTATTCCCAAGCTGTGTTTGTGCATTGGAGAATGAATTATTTGGGTACCAAAGAAAGTCCTGGGCAGAAGCTTGAAACACAGAGAGGCAAAATAAAGCTATGATGTTGTCAAGTACAAGATGAATCAGAACTGTCCATTGTAGTTGTAGGAAAAATCAAAGATAAGCCTGGGAGGGGGAGAGGGGAATATGGTTCTATTACTACACACATTTTCCTATGAGTAATAAGAGCAAAAGTGGTATTCATAATAGCAATGCTAATTGAACACTTGCTGCTATGTGTCTTTCATGCATTGTCTGAGTCCTCAGAACAAGCCAATGATGTAGGTGTTATTATTCTCATTTTGCTGACAAAGAAATTGGGATTCACAGAGGTTAAGTGATCTGCCCAAAGACACAGAGCAAGTAAGGATACCAAGTTAAGGATTTAAAGTGCAGAGTATACAGAATTAGGATTGATTATGTGACTAACAACTTGTCATTTCCAAAGCAAAAAGCTCAAGAATAAACAACATATTCCACTAAATGAGAGAGAGCTTGAGAGTGAAATCATGATAGCTATATGTTAATATAAATTTATAGAGAAAATCAATGATCCAAAAGAGCACAAAACTGTTGTGAGGTAAAGGAATGAGAATTACTCACTGCTAAAGAATAATACTTTATTCTGCTGTTGGGGATATGATCATCACATGATAAAGAACTGAAGTTTGCTCAAGTTCAGTTATCAGTAACTAAATTGCAACCTAAATTGCTCACATTTTCCCCTTGTGTTGCTATTACTGAGCTGGGTTGTAGGTTAGTGGTAGAGTGTTTGCCCGGTATGCACAAGGCTCTGGGTTTGATACCAAGCATTAAATAAATAAATAAATAAATAAATAACCTGCTGTTGCTATCCGTGAAGGAAATTGTAAGCTAATTCCAGAAATAGTTAATAAATTTATAGATTTACACAGAAAATACTTTCAGCCTATGCCAATGGTAACTTACAATGTTCCTGAAGTTAATCTTAAGGAGACTTTATTTCTTTTGTAGTAAATAATCTTAAAGCATAAGGAATACAAGTCATGTACTAACAGAGAAGAGGGTCTTTTTATACTAATTAGTGTAACTGACATGTTTCTCCAGCCTTAGCAGCCTCCCTGGTCTTCCCACAGTTTCTGCTGAAGCAGTTCCTTAAGGACATGATTATTCCAGGTGACTTCCTCAAATTGCATCTGAAGGAAGCAGGTAGCCTCCTAAACCAATAAGATATTTTCTTCTGGAAATACAACACTGCCATGCAACAAACTGTAAATCTCTATGAAAAGTGATGAAAAGGGAGAAATGGAATTTGACTGTGTGAATGAACAAACAAAGCCCTTTTGGGAAGGAGCATTGGGAATCAAGGATAGAGAAAGAGGAAGAAAAAGTGCAGATGATAGCAGAGACAAGAGGTGATCCTACTCAGAGGAGAGGGAAGGGATGTTTCTGGTGCTGGGTATCTTAGTTTTAGGCTCCAGTTTCTTGGAACACTTGGCTGTGAGTTCCATAAGTTAGTCCTGAGCCTAGATATTCAGTTTTTTTCTTCTTCAGTGATCTCAAAGAGAAATCACAGATCAATGATCACTGACTAGGAAAAGTGAAAGGGACAGATTTGCAGAAACAAGTAGAATTGAGAGACCACATGGTCCAGAGGAAGAGAAACAAAGTACTTTCTGGTTTCCATAATTTCTGAAACACATTTCATAGAAATCCTGTACATCATGCTAATGAGACTCTCATTTAACTTCCAGTAGGTTGAATGGATGCTTCAAGAAGCTTCTTGCTGCTGTAACCAAGTACCTGACATGAACAATTTAGAGGAGGAAATGTTTATTTTGGTTCATGTTTTCAGAGGTTCAGTCCACAGTCAGCAGACTCCATAGCTCTGGGCCTAAAGGTGAGAAGGTGAGGCAGAAATTGGTGGCAGAGGAAAGCAGCTCAGGACATGGCAACCAGAAAGGAGACAGGGAGAGATGGCGGGTGGTGGGGGTGCTCCATTCACTAAGCACAAAATACTAACCCCAAAGGAATATCCAGTAACCTATTTCCTCAGCCTACCTACCTACCTATAATTACTGCCCAGTTAATCCATATCAGTGAGTGCATCCAATGATTAGGTCCCAGTTCTCATAATCTAATGATTTCACCTCTGGACATTCTTGCATTGTCTCATACATGAGCTTTTGGGGGACACACATTCAATCATAACAAGGGATTTCTCTTCCTAACAACCAGATGGATACTTCCTGAACACCAATATTCTTCCCCCCTTTTTTTTCATGCACCTTCATTTTCTTCTATAAAATATGTTTACTGCCCTTCTCCTTTGACTTTTAAAAAAAATTTTATTTGTTCTTTTTAGATATACATGAAAATAGAGTGTATTTTGACACATTGTACATACATGGAGTATAGCTTATTCTAATTAGAATACCATTTTTGTAGTTGTACATGATGGGGAGCTTTACTTGTCATGTATTCATATATGTACATGAAAAAGTAATATCTGATTCCTTCTCCTATCTTCCCTATTCCCATTGCCCCTCCTTTTCCTT
This sequence comes from Callospermophilus lateralis, assembly GCF_048772815.1. Classification (NCBI taxonomy): domain Eukaryota; kingdom Metazoa; phylum Chordata; class Mammalia; order Rodentia; family Sciuridae; genus Callospermophilus; species Callospermophilus lateralis. Next base: position 193,129,278 of record NC_135305.1, on the reverse strand, counting down.
CATTCCCCTTTGTCTAATACAGTGAACTTCTATTCTTTCCCTCTTTGACTGCCCTTATATCCACATATCAGAGAGAACATTCAGCATTTGGTTTTTTGAAACTGGTTTATTTCACTTAGCATGATAATCTCCAGTTGCGTCCATTTACCAGCAAACACCATAATTTCATTCTTCTTTATGCCTGAGTGATAATCCATTGTGTATATGTGCCATATTTTCTTAATCCATTCATCTGTTGAAGGTTGGTTCCATAGCTTAGCTATTGTGAATTGATCTGCTATGAACACTGATTTGGCTGCATCACTATAGTATACTAATTTTAAATCCTTTGGTTATGTATATACTAAGGATTGGGATAACTAGGTCAAATGGTGGTTCCATTCCAAGTTTTCTAAGGAATCTCCATACTGCTTTCCAGAATGGTTGCACCAATTTGCAGTCCCACCAGCAATGTATGAGTGAACTTTTCCCCCACATCCTTGCCAACATTTATTGTCAGTTGTATTCTTGATAATTACCATCCTGACTAGAGTGAGATGGAACCTCAGTGTAAGTTTTAATTTACATTTCTCTAATTGCTAGAGATGTTGAACATTGGTTCATATATTTGTTGACCATTCATATTTCTTGTGAAGTGTCTGTTCAGTTCCTTTGCCCATTTATTGATTGGGTTATTTGTGTTTTTCCTTTGGCTTTTTAAATCAGTATTTTCAGATCACATTAGCCACGTAGTGACCCTCTACTGAAGATTTTAAAGTTGTTTGTATTCTAAAGCAAGAATTGCATCAGTAGAGATTAAATGTGTGAACCAAATACTACATGTGAAAAACCAGGTTGTGGGTCTAGTAATTAGAGAAAAGCACCACCAGGCAAACCAGGAGATTGTTGAATGTATGTGTAAAACTATGTCATGCACTTCTAGTTATTATTATTGAAAATAGTGTTATAAAATGTACATACACCTATATATTTTTTTATAATTTTTCCCAATTGTTAGTGTTGACTTCTTCTCCTTTTTTTTTTTTTTTTTGCAGCACTCATCATGAACCTCATGCTACAAGAGAATCAGCAAATGTTTCTGTATGTGTGTGTGTGTGTGTGTGTACGTGTTGTGCATATGGGGACTCACATACACACATGCACATACCATGAACACAATTCTGTAAGTCGCCACAATGGACTTTTTGGTTAGCAAATGTCAACATGAAGTTCACAGAGAGGCTAAATGACTTCCTGTGTGTGTTTATTTCCCGTACTGCCTGTGCGGAAGTCTAAAAGGAACAGTTTCTACCCAACAGCTCTCAGTTTCAATAGGTTTTTCAAATATGCCTCCCCACCCCATGCCCCAAGCAAAGGATTCCCACTGTGTGGCTTCTAAAGATTTCACTTACAACTGGCTGAGCGAGGAGCCTGAATGGACAGTCAAACCCACACCAAACCTCTCTTTGCACCCTGTGTGGGACAAGCGGTGACTTTGTTCATTTACAAAGGACCGAGAGAGAGAAAGACAAACTGCCTGGATGGTATGGTATAAGAAGCTCCTTTCAAATAAATCCTTTTAAATGGATCTAAATCGCGATCCTCAAAAGGAAGGGGGCTGCTCAAGGAAATGGGTAGAAACTTTTAAGTTCTTCTCATCCCCCACTGCCCCAGAGGAACAGAAAAATGCATCTTCTCTTCTTTGCCATTTTATCTTTTGTAACATCCCTCAAAGATTAGCCCCCCTTGCTTGGTCTCAACAGATTTGCTTCTCTAAGGAAAGGGAAGCTTTTTTTTTTTTTTTTTTTTTTTTTTTTTTTTTAACGGAATTATTGCTCCCTTGACATGTAGACTGTCTTCAGTTTTCCAAGATCTCTTGTTTTATGACAGGTAAGCATAAAGTATCTGAGTGAGCATTCTTATCAGAGGCCCTTTTTATAAAATAATCCTAAAACATGGTGTTTTCTGGCACTTAATTTTATTGCTATTGTCAAGCTTCAGAACTTCAAAGGTAGAATGTGATAGAAACTTCAGCATGTTCTCTTAGATAGGTTTAGGGCCTTGCCAGCCAGGTCATGCCCCACGTGCCCCCCCCCCCCCCCCCCCGTCCCCCACTAGGCTGTCTATAGAACAGCAAGATCAGCTAGCCTCCCACCTGTGTCTCATTGTATTAGGTAGTATCCTGCCCCACCCTGGCTGGAAACTTTTCTCTTATGGAAACTGGCCACTCAGTGACTGGGACACTTCTATTAGGAGAGAGTAAGAAGAATCTCTGTCCATTATTAAGGTCCCATTATTACAATTACAGTGCTCTGGAGACTGCAGAGGGTTTCTGCCATGAATGGCAAATGCACAGGCAATCTCAAATTCTCTTAATTGCTTTCTCACACTTGACTAGGAAACAATCAGGTAGGTGTAATAGGGATACAAAGAATATCGGCCTTAAAATCCGAAAGCCTAGACATGAATTTTGGCCCTACCTATTTCTACTTATGTGATCTTGAGTAAGGCTCTCCTTACCTGTACGCTCTCCCCTCTTCCAAAATCCCTGGCTCCCTGGGATTATAATGGAGGGTAAAATGAAAAGACACAAGTGACAGTATCTGATGCATAAAGAATATTCCATAGAATGTGTTGAGAAAGAAAAAATGGCAGTTCAGCATGCAGACTCTGGGACAGCCTGCTTTGTTCAAAGCAAACTTTAGGTACCTTACCTGCATCGAGCCCCGGCCCCTCAACGTATTTATGACTTGGGAAAAAACCCTCATCATTCTTGTGCCTCGGTTTCCTCACCTGTATAGTTAGACTAACAATAAACCTACCTCCTAGAATTCTTGGTGGTGTTAAATACGTTAAAACATTTAATAGAGTATCTTACCCCCATTAGGTGTTACTCATAATTATTATCACATCAAAATGCTATTCTTTATTTTTAAATTAACAATAAAAGCACATAGCCTTGCTTGGGAAGTGGAATTTGTGAAAGTCCTCTCTCCTTTTTGCCTTCCTATCTTCTTTCCCTCCTGCTTTCTAAATTAAAAAGACAGAGAAGAAGAAGAAATAAAAAAAAATCCATCCAGCACAGGCTAATTTCTTTATATCTGAGTAATTGATTCCAATACTTATTTTTCTTTTCCACACTAAAAGTCCCTTCACAGCTAATTCCTGGCTCAGTGCACATTCAATGAGCCCAAGCACATGAGCACTCCTGCATGAGTGTGCTGGAAGTTAAAGTCACATAGAACATCCCCAGAGGACAGTCCCACAGCCCCAGAATGACTGAGTTTGCCATGGGCTGATTCCCCAAAATGAAATTAGCCTATAAAAATGACAATAAGATAAATGGAAAACGACTCTTACAAGTCCTTTAATAGCTTAACATCAAGAGGTAAGCTAGTTTGTCTATTTTAAGAGGAATTTCTACGCTAGACCATGAATAATGCTAGGGCAGGAGTTAATAATCTTCTTATCTCTACCCCTAGCACCATTTCTAATACATGGTACTACATAAGAATCATCATCTATTCATTCATTAAACAATTAATGAGGGCCTTCAATGGGCCAGGCACTGTGTGAAGGCAGAGCTACAACCATGAGAAAGGGAGACACAGGCCCTGCCTCCAGGGAGAATCCTAATTAGCAAGGAAGGCAGACCTTTGCACAAACACAAAACTGAAGATATTTTTGATATTTCTGCAGTCAGAGTTCAGTAGAAAGCCCTATGCTGGAGATTTGGAAGTCATCAATAACTGAAACCATGCAAAAGGGCAGAACTGAAAAGACAGAAAGCTTAGGGCTTTCACCTAAGTTATTAGTATAAGCTTCAGGTGATGAGCTAATTTAATTAGGCCCAGTATCCAAAAAATTAATTCCCATAGGCCAAAGACAGAAGAAGTGGTTTATTAGTGGAAAATCCAATAAAATTACTGTTTCCATGCTTCAAAGTATGGCAAAGTACTACCCTGAGTAGTTTGCCCTGAGCACTAAGCTCATTCTAATATTAGTACCACTTATTGAATTCCTACTTCAAAGAGCATAGATGATTGAAGGTTTTCCTTCTAAAGCAAACAATGTACTGAGTAGCAGCCATAAAAATCATCAGAGGATAAAAAGCAAAGAATTAAGGTTAGAGTAACAAATGAATCTTGGGAGCACATACTAATCACCACAAAACTGTTCCATCCATGACAAAACTAGAGTTACAATGATCTCCCCTCCCATAACATTCTCCAAGAAACCCTGCCAGAAGTTAAGTCTTTTATAAATCTGTTAAAGTTTATGCTGTAAAATATATTATCATCCATTTGTTATATTCTACTTCATCAGCTAAATAGCCAGTACTTATTATCAATATAATTACCAGGTAGAAGGCTCCCTGTTAGGTCTTGTGGAAGGCAAGGGGCCACCACAAGGGAGTGACAGATTCCTAGCCTGAGTAAACCTTCTTTCTATGTGAATATATCAATAGCCCCTCAGTACATGTTTACTGAAAGAACTGCCTGCACCCACCACCTCTTATGAAAATTACACTAATTTTCTAATATTCTACTGAAATGTGAGCTACTCTGTAAAATATTATCTAATTTCTAACCTTTCAGCAGGCATTAATTGTTCCTTTATTTCTGTTGTCAAAAACTTTCAGTAGTCATGTTTTTTTGTGGTAGGTATAGGTGAATTCAAAAGCATTATAATAAGTGTTTATTATGCATTTTTCATCTTAAATCTCTCTCTGTCTCTCTCTTGCACACACACGTGCGCGCGCACACACACACACACACACACACACACATTCCCTAGTCACTTTGACTAGGTATTGGCCATTTTTTTTGTGTGTGTACAAGATCAGAGAGTGAATATTCCAGGCTTTGTTAACCTTACAATCTCAGTAGCATGTATTCTAGTCTGTCATTGTAGCATAAAAGCCATCACAGGCCATCTGTAAAAGGATGGTGTGACTGGGTACTGATAAAACTTTATTTACAAAAGCAGGAGGGAGGTGGGATTTTGCTTGCTATAGTTTGCCTGAACTATGCTAGGAAGTAATAATGTTACGAAAACAGAAGCCACTGCTGAGAAGACTTTGAACCAATTAATATATACATTTTTATTTCAAAAAATAATTTATGTTGAAATTCACAGAAAAAAGAATATTAAGATGACAGATCTGTCAAAAAGGATAAATAGTGGTATTGATGAGTTTGGAAGGGCAGAAGGAAATTATTTCCTTCCTCCTATATCCAATGGTATTTTCCACCAAATACCCACAGGATATGCAATTGTAAATATCTTACAGAAACAATGATGAATAGACCTAAACACAAAGTTAGAGGAATGTGTTTTCTATCATGCACCACAGAGAAAAGCAAATATAGCTGACATTATTTTAGAACATGATGTTCATGAGGAACCAAGTTAAAAAGAAAAAAATATATTCAGAAAGAACTGGAGTCATTTACAGGGAAAAGTAAATTTTTAAGAATCAAAGGAGAAAGTTGGTTAACACTGAATGGTCAATTCAGCTTCAAAGGCATTTCATTAATTAGTCATAATTACCATTTCACTAGCATTTGGCATGTTTACTAACCATGTTTCATTCTACTAATTTAAATAAAAAACAACTTCCTCAGTTTTTTTAAAAAAATTTTGTGATTATAAAATAGGTATGACTCATTTAGAGTTACAGATAATGACAGTTTTCTTTATCTTTTTCTTTAGATAAATCCAGTGAGTCTGTGCAGGAGATAGCTCCTAGAGAATAAGAGAGATTTGAGTAGGCTCTTAGGAGAGAAGAATAGAAGGAAACCTTGCAATAGATGCAGCCTCTGTTGCATGGTGTGTGTGTGTGTGTGTGTGTGTGTGTGTGTGTGTGAGAGAGAGAGAGAGAGAGAGAGAGAGAGAGAGAGAGAGACTAAGAGAGAGAGTCACTTGTGTTATGTACAGCACAGTTGATTGTACTACTATATATGGCAGTAATACATACCCATGTGCAAGTACATGCACTTAGTGAATAAGGAGAGAGAGAGAAAAAATATATCTAAACAGAGAGTGAAGAGAAAGTTCTTACCATGTTCTACAACTTTACATACATGATGTAATTCATTTTTACAACATCCATGTGTGAGATCAATATTGAGTGACTAGAGCTAAGAAATAGCTAGATTAAGTTTTAATAGTAAATACCTTTAACTAGATGGAGTGCATAGGCTTCAGTCTCTTTCCTGGATTCCCTTCTAGACAATGTAAATCTCAGAATCAGAAGTAGAAAATGTAACCAGAAAGGGGGGGGAACATTTGGTACAAATAAGAGTAAGAGAGGGTAGGAAAGACCCTTAAGAGCTATGCATCCATTTAGGGATCTGTTGTATGAAGGAACCAGCTGCTATCTGGGAAGGGACAGTGATGACACCAGCTGGTTGCAGCAGCATCTTTGACTCCTGACTGGGGAGTCATAGTTCTCCAAATCTTTGACCCCACACCGGTCTTCACTCCTGACCTCTACACACTACTGGCACAATGAGGGGGGTATCTGGAATGAAGGGCACTCACCATTTACACTCACAATCTACAGGCACATGCATAGCCAATGGTAGGCAAGTCAGTGAAAGGCAGCTCCTATACGTCTGCCTTAAGGTTGCCAGCATGCCTGCAGGCTAGCTGTTCCGGAGACTGAGGCAGGAGGATGCCTGAGCTCAGAAGTTCAATGACAGCCAGGACAACATAGTGACTGAAGCTGAAATAAAGAGCTTTAGAGTGGGAATCTGCTTCAGAGATAAACTAGCAATCCGTAGGATGTTGAACTAAAACTGACAGCAGAGTTTCAGTGATGCTTCGGTCACTGCACAGGTAGCAGATGGTATCTCTATCAGCAAAAAGGGGAACTTGGCAGAAAAGAAACTCTAAGAGAAAGAAGAATTGTCAGATCTTGGAGCAGCATTGAGACATCCAGGGATAGAGCCTGAGAACTGCCTAGAAATTCAGCACATTGCATTTCAAGCTGCTGTGTGAGTAGGAAAGATGGATGGACTTATCTGTATCTTCATAGTCAGAAAACTGCCAGTTTTGTAAAATGGTTTGCCGCCTACACATCAGTAACCCTTCCAGCCAGAAGTCTTGGTTTATTAAGTTGATTTTGAAGATTTTTATTTTATCTGACCCTTTGGGTTGCCTAAATAGATACCACAAAGTGGTTTTTGCAATCATAAAAGAAAACATATATGGCCCAATTAGAGAAACTAACCTCATATTTCTGATATGACATTTCTTCTCATTTAAGAAGTCCCAAATTATAGGATCCAAATTTAAAAATAAAAACAAAGAATCCTCATAAATCACGATCAAGATTAGGTAGGGCATGCAAAATTCCTGTTTAAGTTGAAATCTAAAGTCTTTCAAACAAAAAGTGGCGTACATTTCATTTAACTGAAAGCATTGTTAAGAAATGTGAATAGTGTATGCATATGTGATATATGCATGTCCTGATATCACTATTTTTTTCCAGAAGCTTCAACATAGGAAAATATACATTTTGTGTTGATCTAAAACACTGAGCTTATAAATGTCCTCATTCCTCACCCATATTCCATCACTAAGTTCACCAACATCTGAGAACCTCAGCTCTTCCAGGATATGCACTAATAAGTACTATAGATTTGGTGTCCATATATCTTGTCCCAGATTCATCTCAACTCAACTTTATGAACCTTTTTATTTCCAAAGCAATGAATTTAAGTCATGGCATCACATAATGTACAAGGGAACTGAAAAGGGAACCATTTGAAGTAAAAACTAAAGTCCTCATAATAGTCTTCAGGTTCCAACCTGATTGAAACCTCTCACACTGATCTCCCTTTACTCCGCAATTCAGTTCATCTCCTTAGCCATGCAGGTCTCATTCTATTTCTAACTCATGTTCTGGAAGCTCATGCTTCAGAAATGGCACTCGTCCTGCATAAATCTCAGAGCTACATTTAAATAGCATTTATCAGAGATAGGCTCTCCTGTATCATCCTGTATAAAAAAGCACCAGGCCCATCCCACTCCTGCACTACCTACCTCTTATCCTGTCTGGTAGACATCATTCTCAGATGATCTCCAAGATCCTCACTCAATAGTGTACATGCCCCTGAATAGTATCCAGGACTGTGAATATGATGTGTCTTATTGTTCTGTTTAGGTAATAGTAAAAGGCACAGTTGCCTGACCTAATCCTTTATATCTGGATCTACTTGCTGGAGAAAGTCAGAGCTACAAGACAACAGAGAGATTCTGCTGCTGGTGTCGAAGAATCCACTCCATGTTGCACAAAGGACCTGTGGCAGGAAAAGATGGACAACTTCTAGGAGCTGAGAACAGTTCGCTGGTGAATAAGCAACCAGGAAGCAGGAACTTTAGTTTTAGCTTTGCAAGTCTCTGGAACTGAATTCAACCAACAAACTGAATGAGCTTGGAAAAGGACCCTGGACCTCAGCTGAGATTACCTTCTGGATCACACCTTGATTTCAGTCATATGACACATTGAGCAGAGAATCCTGCTGTGCCACACTGGACTCCTGACCAAAGCAAGCTGTAGGCAATAAATTCGTGCTATTTTAAGTTGCTAGGTTAGTAGAAATGTGTTACACAGCAACAGGACACAAATATAATATTTTTTATAAATCACTTCTTTCTATGGGGCATATTATCTATTTAGTTCTCCATTTACTTACTACCTGTCCCCTCTCATTAAATGCAGGCCTCCCTGAAGGCGTGGAAGTTTTAGAATTTGTTAACCATGATTTTCCCACTTCCTAAAACAGTGTCTACATCACAATGAGCTCTCACTTAATTTTAGCTGCATGAATAAAGGAAATTTCATCCTTCAGAAGAGTAGATGCTTGATTCAAAAAAGGGCAAGGCAAGCCAGGCACAGTGGCACACGCCTGTAATCCCAGAGGCTTGGGAGGCTGAAGCAGGAAGATCGTGAGTTCAAAGCCAGCCTAAGCAACTCAGTGAGACCCTATCTAGAAATAAAATACAAAAAGGGGCTAGGAATGTGCCCTAGTGATTAAGTGCCCTTGGTTCAATTCCTGGTACCAAAAAAAATGGGGGAAGGCAGAATTCCTACAGTCTGCTAATACTCAGAAAATGTGGGAATACCTCTTCCCAGGAGATTGGCTTCATCTTACAGGATTCCCTGTCTCTTCTTTTACTATCCTTGGAAATTAAGTTAAAGCACACCATGCCAATCAAAGACACTCACCTACAAGCATTCACTGGAGGACTTGTAGGAAACCTAGAGAAAGGAATGAACCCTCAACCATAATGCAAATCCAAGCATAAGATACTACATAGCACGCATGGAGGAGCTACTATAACAAAGAAAGAGAAAATAGGTATTGGTGAGGATGTGGAGAAATTAGAAACTTGTGCATCATTGGTGGAATGTAAAAACGGTACCACTTTGGGAAATGGTATATCATTCTTTAAAAAATTAAACACAGAGTTACTATATGATCCAGAAATTCTACTTCTGAGTATGTATCTAAAGAATTAAAGGGAGGAAGGATCTCAAAGAGATGTTTATACACTCACATCCATAGCAGCATTATTTACAATAACATTTAAAACGTGGACCATCAGTGAATGAATAGATTAGCAAAATAAATATACACACAAAGAATAAATTATTCACCATCAAAAAGAAAAGAAAAATCTGACATAATACAACAAAAATGAGCCTGGAGGACATATGCTAAAAATCAAGTGCTATATGATTCTACTTATGTGAGGTACTTATTATAGTAAAAAATCATATAGACAGAAAGTAGAATGGTGGTTGCCAGGGTCTGGGGTAGGGCAAATGAGAAGTTATTGCTTAATATTCATAGAGTTTCAGTTTTGCAGAATAAAAAGAACTTTGAGAATAGTGATGATGGTTGCACAGCAATATGCATATACTTAACACCAGTGAACTGCATATGTCAAGATGGTTAAGATGTGCGTGTGGTAGTGCACACCTGTATCTTAGCAATTTAGGAGGCTGAGGCAGGAGAATCACAAGTTCAAAGTCAGCAACTTAGCAAGGCCCTAAGAAACTTAGTGAGACGCTGTCTCAAAACAAACAAACAAAAAATAAATAAAATAAAATAAATAAATAAATAAAAAGTAAAAAGGGCTGTGGATATGGCACAGTGGTAAAGTGCCCTTGGGTCCAATCTCCAGTACAAAAAGAGAAAAGAATTAAAAGAGAAAGAATTAAAACTAATAAAAGATTGTTAAGATGGCAAGTGTTATGATATGTATATTTTACCACAATAAATAATTGAAAGATAAAAGAGCCACTAACCATACATTTATAAATAGTTTTAAGCTAGCTGTAAGAATGACACTCATTGACACTAAAAAAATAATACAATATAATATATACCCAAGGAACCAATACTGATATTCAAGGATAAAATCAATAAAATGAAAAAAAAGTATTTTTAAAAAACAATCTACAAAAAAAGATGGAATCTCAGGGATCCTAAGCACACAATAAAATTACAATAATTTTTTAAAGGAAAAAACATGGTAAGAAAAGTAAATGGAAAGCTATCAAGGGAAATACTAACTTTTCTAAGAAATTCATAGATCAAGTAGTTAAAGAAGAAAAAAACTTTAAAGTCATATAGACATATATCTCTAATACATTAGGCTCCAAAAGAGAATAAAAATTCTTTCAAAAGACATGTAGCATCTTTACTAGTGAAAAAACTCTCAGCAAATCAGGTTTACTAGGTGGCATGTTTTACTTAATAATTTTCACTAGAGTATTAAAAGAATATTCATATATTAGTCATATATTACGGCTGTAATATTAGAAATAATCCTATTTTATTCAGGAACTATATAAGAATTCTAGTACCTGTTCATCCCTGGATGAGATATACTAGCCAATCCAACAAAACAAGAAAAAAATAGAAAGTAAAAATAAAGCTGTTCTTAGGGCAAGAGAATACATTCATTACCATATAAGTTGAAAATTATAAATTTATTAAATATTCCAGAAAGTTGATTAGGTACAGTACTAAATAAAAGTTGGATAAATTCAGTATAAATTAGTAGTTTTATATATTTTAACTATATACAATTCAAACTAATAAATAGAGAAAAGAGTCTTTTCACAATGCCAATATAAAGTAGATCGTTTAAAGGAAAAAAGTTAGAAGGATGTACGTAATGTCTTTATAATACAAAACTAAAATACCTTACTTTTATAGATCTTGACAAACTGATTTTAGAGAAAAAGAATATTCAAACAATGTTGAAAAAAATAATAAGTGAAAGTTCTATCAAATGTAATAATATAAACAGTGGGTAATTTAAAAATTTTCTGATACGTATATAAAAGTAGACAAATATTTTATCAACAGAGGAAGTAAGAAAAGTAAATGGAAGCTATCAAGGTAAATACTAACTTTTCTAAGAAATTCACAGATCATGTATTTAAAGAAGAAAAAAATGTGTTATGGGATATTTGACTGTAAGAAGTTAGAAAAACTCATCTAGACATATATCTCTAATTCTTTATGCTCCAAAAGAGAATACAAATCCTTTGAAAAGATATGTAGCATCTTTACTAGTGAAAAACTCTCAGCATATCAGTTTTATTAGGTGACATGTTCAAAAAGTCTATGTAGGCATGAGAATTAAGATTATGACAAAGATATTTCAGATCCTAATGAAAATAATTTCGTATTAAATAACTAGTACAAAAACAACAATCTGTGAAAAAAATCTAAAAGATTATAATCAGATTATTTAAAAAAAAAAACTCAGATGCCTTAAAGAACTGAATTAAACATATAAGTATCCCACAATGAATCTCCATATCATGTGCTACCACAAGAATGTGATCCTAATTAGAGTGCTATATTCCATGTATGTATGATATATTAAAATGCAAATCTACCATCATATATATCTAAAAAGAACAAATAAAAAATATAATAAATATAAAAATATAAATTTTCAAAAAAATAACTGAATAAGTGTTTGTGCTTATTATAATGGCTATAAATAAATTACTAAATACAAAAATCATTGAGAAAAAAACTATTTAAGTGGAATTTAAATTAGAAACTTCCATATGACAAAGAGTTTGTTCAAAAACAAAGGAATGGATTTTATAAAAATATAAATTCCTCAGAAAACTTGGAATGGAACCACCATTTGACTCAGCTATCCCACTTCTCTGTTTATACCCAAAGGACTTAAAATCAGCATACTACACTAATACAGCCATATTAATATATATAGCTGCTCAATTCACAATAGCTAAACTATGGAACCAACCTAGGTGTCCTTTAATAGATGAATGGATAAAGAAAATGTGGTATATGTACACAATGGAATATTACTCAACTTTAAAGAAGAGAGAAATTATGGCATTTCCCAGTAAATGGATAGAGTTGGAGAATATCATGCTAAGCGAAATAAGCCCATCCCCAAAAGCCAAAGTCTGAATGTTTTCTCTAATATGCAGATGTTCATTCATAATAAGGAGGGGGGTACTAGAGAAGAATAGTGTTACCTTAGATTAGGTGGAGGGAAATGAAGAGAGGGAAAGGAGGGGATGTGGGGATAGGAGAGAGAATAGAAAGAAACAGACATTATTACTTTATGTATATATGTGACTGCATGACTAATATGATTCCATATCATGCATACTCAGAAAAATGAGAAATTATATCCCATCTATGTATATCAAAGTGCATAAATGCATTCTACTGTCATGTATAAATAATGAAAATAAATAAAAATTAATTTAAAATATAATAAATTGAAGTATGCCCAGATCATATTGAGAATATATAACCAATCCAAGAAAGCAGAAACATATAAAAGGAAATACAAAAGTAGGTAGAAGATATGAATGGAACATCTATAGAGATGGAAGGAGAATGCTAATTAAGGATGTTAAAAGATGCTAAAAGTGTCAAAGAAGATTTGCTAAATACAACAATAAGTTGTCCCTGTCTTCCCCATAATAACCAAAATCTCATAGTTAAAATATTGCCAAATGTGGTGAAAGAGGTGTTACCTTACACAGCTTGAAGAATGTGAAATGGTGTAAGCACTTTGACAGCACTTTGGCAGTTTATATTAACGTATTTTATATCCTGTGATCCATCAATTCCTTTTCTTTGTATTTCCATGAGAAATGGACTTACACAAGAACGAGAAATCATGTACCCTGGTTTTCATTATAGCAGTGTTTTTAATGGCAAAGATTAGACATAAATAATTAAAATGTCAGTATGAGAGTTTGCATCTGGAATGTCCCTCAAAGGCTCATGGTGGTAAAGGCTTGGTTTCCAGTTGGTGGCTCTATTGGGAGGTGGTGGAAATTTTAGGAGGTGGGGCCTGGTTGGAGGAAGTAGGTAACTGGGGTTGTGTGAAGGGTATGTATGATCCCCAGCTCCTTGCTCCCTTGCACTCTCTCTCTTTCTGCTTCCTGGCTGCAATTGGTGAGTAACTCTGCTCTGCCGGGTGTCCTCCCGCCATGATGTACTGCCTCACCACAGGCCAGAATCAACAGAACTAAATGACCAGGCACTGAGACTCTGAAACTGTGAGCCAAAACAAATCTTTCCTCCTCTAAGTTGACTTTCTCATGTATTTCACAGCAATGGAAAGCTGATTAACCCAGCCAGTGAATATGGAAAATTAAATAACTATATTCTATGGTATACTATGTTAGCTGACTATGCATTAGCCATTCCTTCTTCTTCCTTATATCCAGAACAGTTTGATTTGCAGCGATACCTGATGTCTCAGTGATATAATATGATATGTCTAATTCAAGGACAACCATTTGTTTCCCCTTTGCTGCATCCTCATGTCGCCATCCTAATTTGGCAGCTGATGTGGACCTGACCTAATTCTGGTGAATAAGATGTAATAGGAAGTATGCTGAAAGTTACTGGGACTCATGATAAAAGGAAAGCTATTTTGTCCTAGACCTCTTGCTCTTGCTTTTAAATGCAATATGAAGAGAAAACTAAAGGTGAGGATGCTTAAAAATGATAAAGAATCTGGAACCTGGAGAGCTTTGCCCAGCCACTGAACCTGCCTCAGAAACACCTACACTGGGTCTCCTGGTAATTGAAATAACAAAGGTCTCTATTCTTTGAGCCACAGTTAGAGGAGCATTGGTTGCTCTTAGCCAGATGTCTCTATGGAATATTATACATAGTGTGGAATATTACTTGACAGTTAAAGGGAATCAGATAAATCTGTGCCTACCAATACATTAATTGTTAAAAGCACATAAAATTATATAAAAAATAAATATACACATATGCATATATTATGAATACACTTGTGAAGTGTCTATAGCTATCCATCTATATTTGTATCTATGTGCATGCTTAGGAAAAGTTCTGTAAACTTTTTCCTGATAACCACACTGTATGGAGAGGGGAAGCAAGTTGAAATCAGAAGTTCAGAGAAGGATACATACATCATAATTAGGTTTTCCTGTAGGATTAAAAGTAGATGAATAAAAAGTGAAGTGAAACAAAATAATTTAATTTTTTTTAAAAAAAGTAGCAAAGTGCTGAACTACACAATTTATTGACTTCCATATCCCTAATAATATGTGTCAGAAGGTCATAAACACATGGAAAGTCATGGATGCCATGTGTTGTTATTCTCTATTCATATTTAAAGGGTGTGAAAGGTGTTACCTATACATGGTGGATTCATACATTTTTCAACTATTCTGTAGGAAATAGGTTTATTTGTGCTAAATAAACAAAGGTACTGGGAAATGCATATCCCATCCATTTAGAGACACATGGAAAACAGATGCTTCCACACATAAAAGGATTTATTTCTCCACAGATGTTGCCATGGAAGATTCTTGTGTTGTCTTGTTGTGGTGTCAAGTACATGGTAAAACAGCACAGCATGGCCTTAACCCAGAGAGACTCTCCCACAAATGGCAGCCCACAACATTTTCCAGAATCTACCACCACAAGGCAGCAGAACATGATGGTACAAATTACAGAAAATTGTTAAGACATTGTATGTTGAATACATTAGGGCATTTTTTTTGTTAAGAACAATAATGGCACTAAACAGACATTAGCAATATACAAAAGAAAAAGATATTTAAGAATGAGATTCAAATGAGACAGAAAGCCAACTAAATGATAAATCAGCAAAACCAGACAATAATTATGTGAAAGCATAATAAACTTAGATTTATCCAGGAAAGAATGTGAGCTCTTTCTTGATCCTCATGCCTCAGTGCTGAGGAACAGATATTTATTCAAAATTTATTATACAGGTGCAATGTACCAAAGATTGTACTGGAAATTTGGAATTCAAAAACCATCAAGTTCCTCCTCCTTTTCTTTTGTTTCTTCTCTCTCTCTCTCTCTCACTCTCTCTCTCTCTCTCTCTCTCTCTCGACAGTCTTGCTGAGTTGCTGAGGCTGGTCTCAAACTTGTAATCTGTCTGCCTCAGCCTCCAAGTCATTGGGATAACAGGTGCGCACCAGCATTCCAGGTTCAAACAGTCTTATGCAATTGTGATCTACTTATTGCAAACAAATAACATCAGAATCTGGTGCAAATTATTTTACTAAACAAGCAAGACTGTGAAAGCAACCAGATTGGGACTGATCAGTGCCATCAAGGATGGACAGCATGATAGCATTAGCAGTCAGCAGTAGTGTTCAGCAAATGTAGAGAAATCAGGCTTTATCAATGCACAAGTGAAAAGGAATCACAATAAGGCCTGTAATTGGGGAAGCCAAACTCTAAAGGCTGTTGACGCTATTCAAAGTGACGCTAAAATGATAAATCAGCAAAGTGCTGTTCCACATGCTCTGATGTCAGGATGCAACTGTAACATGGTAAGACTTCATTTTAATAACTTTAGACTTGCATGCTAGCCTTTAGGGGGACTGTGGGAAAGACAAACTAGGGAACAGGAGACAAGTTCAGAAGCTGTTGGAACAGTCTAAGCACGCAAGCAATGATGGCCGCCTGATTTCCTGTGCACATCAGGTGTGCAAAATATATTTGGTGAATGAATAAAGTAACCCAAATGGCATCTCTAAAGTGAGGACAGGGGAACAAATAATGAGAAAAAGGAGAGAAGACAGAAAAAAATGGAGAAAAGACACTCAAAAAAAGGGAGAAAGAACCTATCCATGCCACACAATGCCAATATTAATAAAAGTCACAAATTTGAGATTGTCATATCTCCAACTTTTCTCATTATACATCATCTTCTTTCCTGGTTTTCATATACCTTTTAAATACTTTTCCCCTTAATAACTCTGCTGGAAATTTTCCCTTTCTTCTTTTTTAGCAACCCAATTTCCATATGAGTGACCTACTTCAAATTCTCCCTTTCCATCAGTTCTTTCCACATTCACAATAACCTGCTTCTTCTGAAAAGTCATTAACCATTCTTCATTATATGATGCATTTTCTTCTTTTCTAATTATTCTTGTACTTTTCTTGCTTTCCTAATTAATGTTTCCTAAAGGTTATGATTTTATAATATTTTGTAGACATTTCAGTACATAGCAAAGTATTGAGCACAGAGAAGCCATCAAATTTAAGAGCTATAAGGGAAATAAAATCACCTTATAAAAAATTCTCATGTTATAAATGAGGAAACTCTTTCTGAGAAATATTAAAGATATTACCCAAGATCATATTGAATTAAGACCTTGGATTTATTCAGTCAATTTTTGTTTTGTTTTGTTTTGTTTTGTTTTGAGAGCCAGGGCATTATTCCAAAGGGAAAAAAATCATCTAGATTTTCAGAGTAGATTGTTCTTCCAATAGGCTTCTTACTTCTCTGGAAAGATGAGCTACCAATTTTGCAGGAGAGACTGCTAGTCTATCAGGTAAACCTGAGTATCAATGTTCTGCTGAGATCCTAACTAAAGATGTGAGAGAAGATAACTAAAAATGGAAGAGAGATTCTACCTAATACTCCATCTCTTTTCTAATGACTGGGAGAAGACACATACTAGATGTATGAACTAAGAAAGGAATGGATCAGAGCATTTTATAAAAGGGGTCATGGCCTAGCTCATGCAAACTTTCCGAAATGAGGAAAACAAAGGATGCACGGTGAATACTATAACACCCAAAGGAAATATTTCTCCCTTTCCCTCTCTCTCCCTCCCTTACCACCCCCACCCCCCCACAACCTAAAAGCAACAGTTAAACTAATTGCAAAGAACTTTGGGTCTTGCACTCAAATTAAATATTCATAGAACTCCATTTATGTGCTGCATTTAGGAAGTTAAGAGACTTTTAAAATCCTTCTGCATTCCCAATAGTCAGCTAATCCATTAGAAATGTGATATCTACTCTAACCCACAGTCACTAGGAGCCAGCCCAGGCGGCCAGCTGAGCTGGGGAGCTTTTTCAAGAGCCGCAGGCAGGGGCTGGAGGATGCAAAGTCATTCTGGAAACAAATCTCTGGTCCTTCTCACTAGTGAGGTTTATCACTGAGCAGTTAAGTAAAGGGAAGGGCTATTGTAAGGGGAGTTATGTGGGGTCGGGGGATGTCTCATGATGACAAAGGCATTAATTTCCTACTTAGTAATGACAAGTGATGCCTGTGGCCTGTGGGGTGGGGGGGGTGGGGGTCAAGTTCTCAAGGAATTTAAACTATCTTTACGTTGACTTGCCTTTAAATGTATTTACACAAATCTGAGGAGTGGCTACAGAGTAGGCCAGTGGCTTCTTTCCCATATTATTTTGTATTTTGTTAGAAGAGCGATCACAAAGCTGCAGACCCGTGGGCCACATTCAGCCTGGCCCTTGTTTTTCTGTAAATAAAGATTTATTGGAACACAGCCACATCTACTCATTTCATATGATTTGGCAAGTTCCAACAGAGACAGCATGGCTTGTGCAACTGAAAATATTCACTACTTGACCCTTTATACAAAATTTCCTTGTCCATGCTTTAGAACTATGCTATATACAAAGTTCAAGTTTGTACTTAAACTAAGCCACATGTAGCTTTATCGCACTTAAATGTATTAATTAGATACCCAGATACACACACATATATATTCTTAGGAAGGTAAAGACTGATGATTCAAAATTAAAGAAATTTAAAATCCAGCTCAGTGAAGATTCTTACAAGGTGCTTGTCTGAGAGGCACAAATGGAAAGTTTTTTGAGCATTACATTGTGACCTTTATAGAAGAAGAATATTTTCAATCCCGTTTCCTTGAATTCCCTAGCATGTGACATCATTTTCTGATAGAAACCATATTTTATTCCCATGATTCTCCCCATCCAAAAGCAGTGGGGAAAACAGATTCCTGGTGACAATGGAAGTAGCTTGAGTTAAGCCTGTTTGTTAAATACCAGATGAGCTGGAAAGCTTGATGGAAACAATCCTTTATAACAATCCTCTGAATGCTTCATTATTTATTCAGAGTAAGTCTTCCATGGCACATAAGAAATACATATATTGCTTCATTCATTATTTACCTGACATGTTGTTAGCAACTAGAGTTGGAGACAGGCTCAGACCAGAATGTCTTAAGAACAAGCAAGGGGTCCCAGAGACTCGGGTGTATATGATCACCAGCCACATACTTCCTACTGGAGTTTTTCAACTCAGGTCCTGTTTTCATCATCTTTTCATTGCTGTGATCAAAGGACCTGACAAGAACAATTTTAAGGAGAAAAAGTTTATTGAGTACTCGCAGTTTCAGACATCTAAGTCCATAAGATGGCTCCACTCCTTGGGACCTGAGGTAAGGCAGAACATCATGGTAGAAGAGTGTGGTGGAATAAATTGGTTCAGGATGTTGCACCAGGAAACAGATAGAGGGACCTCTCCTCTTACTGAAGACAAAATATCTACCCCAAAGGCACATCCCAATGACCCACATCCTCCAAACACACCCTACCTGCTTACAGTTATTACCAAGTTAATCACTATTGGGGGATTAATGCACTGATTAGGTTAAAACCCTCATAATGTAATCATTTCACCTCTAAACTTTCTTGCATACTCTTGGGGGACTCCTAACATCTCAATTATAAGAGATCCCTTTGAGAATAAGAGGAGATAGAAATAAATAAATAAGAATATTAGGGTTCATTACACAGAAGGACCTTTAATTACTTGGCAGAATGAAAGGGAGCAGGACAGAACAGGAAAACTAATGACATTTCTCCAGAAAAAAAAAGTTCTCAAGAGAACAAAATGATATTTTTCCTTTACATGTCTAGAGAGCTCATGTCTCAGATAAACGGTCACTGGCCACCTTGGTCATCAATTGGGTGGTGTGAATGTGACTTTTTATAAATGGTAAGTATATTTAACCTCACCTTACTTTTCTTTAATCACAAACCAATATAATACATTCCACTGATCTTAATATCACATATCAGATTTATAAGCTTTTTTTCTCTATTTGGCATTTAGTAAGCTCCTACTGCATGTTACACACACTGTTCCCAAAATGCATAATACACAGACCCTGTCTTTAATAAGTTAATATTTCAGTAGAGGAGGGAGCTATTACAACATATCAAGTTGATCATGTCAATATATTGCAGGTAATTCTTGACTACTTGAGTTATGTATATTAAAGGGTAATGTTTACAAACTGTAATCCTGGCTTTAACAATTTTGCTCACTAACTAGGAAGCAGTATATTGAACATATGAATAAGCATATGCATGAAAATAATACATGTTGTCATTCTTTGTTCTCATCCTGAATATCAACAAGACTGAAAGCAAATATTCACTGGTGCCTCCTGAACAGAGTTTTTGAGAAAGAGAGAGAGAGAGAGAGAGAGAGAGAGAGAGAGAGAGAGAGAGAGAAGAAGAAGGAGGAGGAGGAGGAGGAGGAGGAGGAGGAGGAGGAGGAGGAGGAGGAGAAGGAGAAGGAGAAGGAGAAGGAGAAGGAGAAGGAGAAGGAGAAGGAGAAGGAGAAGGAGAAGGAGAAGGAGAAGGAGAAGGAGAAGGAGAAGGAGAAGGAGAAGGAGAAGGAGAAGGAGAAGAAGGAGAAGGAGAAAGAAAGAAAAGAAAGACTCTGGATCTTATTTCCAAGAGAGCTTAATGGACTACTGTATCCTATGGGACAGGGACCATTGTTTAGCATCCTGTACTTCGTACTGTACCTTTGCACAACACTGAGTGAACAGGTGATGCTCAATGCCCCACAGTGTGTGGTCACCAAAAAGCCTGGAGCACTTCTCAAGATGGACACCTTGCATTGCATCACCCTCAGGGCCAATCTTGATGATTTAGGGAACTAATTAGAATCCAAATAATGGGCTCCCTGTGCTCACATGTCGGAGAGCTCATGTGTGTAGTGCAGCTTCCCCAGAAAGAGGAAGAAATGATCTCTGCACTGTATCACTAAGCCTCAATAAACCACAGGTTTCTCACCACAGGTCTCTCCACATCTGGTCCCACTAAGTGCCCAAGACTTCCATTCCTTACAACTTCTCCCATTAAAACTCAGTATTGTCTTCCCTTTTTAATTTTGTTTTCATAAAACAAGTACAAAGGATTGTGCCATAAGGCACATTTCCAGTTGTAAACACTTTTAGCTATTCCTTAACTTTTTTCTATTCCTTCCTTTCAGTTTTCTCCCCTTCCCTTCTTTCCTTTATCTCCACTGCTCTTTCTCTGTATCTAATTGTGTGTATAAACAGATATGTTCGTGTAAAAAAGGGAATCGATGCTTGTCCAGTGGATTTGTTTTTCAGCAGATGGTTTCATTCTTTTAGTATTCTCAAAGAGACAACAGAAAAGTGGAGATGACAAAGAAGAGAGTGAAACATAAAACTATGAGCCAAGTGAATTTAGAAATGACATTAAAATGACATGGATTTGATGTATTTAAACAATTATGCTAGCAGAGTGCCTCGCAAGCCACTCAGGTACATACGGTCTCTCCCCATTCATAGATTCATGGCATTAATTGTATTACTTGTTCTTGCTAGCCCAAATTTATTATTATTATTTTAGCCATTTGAATCCCTTTCAGTAGAAAATACAGATGTGGACCTGAGAATCTGGGGTGAAAAGTTCAGTGCTGAAAATATCTTCATTGTCACAGCTCCTAGCATACTAGCAGACCAATTTTCTTAATTCTGACAAAGAATTACCATTATGAAAACAGTAAAGTACAGCTATATTTTTCTCATCCAAATAAATATCACATATGAAAATTGTGTATTTGACACCTCTCAGAAATGTTTTTTTAAAATATTTTCCCATGAGTTTCATATTTCTAAGACTTGAAAACACATTTTTCTATAATTTAATTACTATATTAGAGGTTATGGCACATAAACTGTTTTTGCTTCAATCTTGGCCCCAGGAACAGTAGAAACCAAAGCCTTCTATGCCATTTGGATGTTATAATAATGAAATGGGCCTCTACTCAAAATAAATTTATTTAAAAGAATATAGTAATAATATGAGCAGGAGACTCATACGAAAAAGCCATATTTTTGGATGTCATTTCCAGATAAATGAATCAGATGTTATGAAAGTAGCAAAGCTTAATTCATAAATTTGGAAGGAATGAAGAATTGGCTGGGCAACAGTCTAACAAAAAAGCCCCACCACAGAGCTTTTAGCCTAGTGGTTCTCAACTGAGGACAATTGTGCCCCACAGGGGACATTTGATATTTTCTGGAGACTTTTGTGATTGTTACTACTGGGGAGGGAGGGATGCTACTGGCATCTAGTGGATGGAAGCCAGGGATGCTGCTAAGCCTCCTACTTTGTATAGGACAGCTCTCTGCAACAAAGTTGTCTGTCTTAAAATGTCAATAGCACTGAGGTTGAGAGACCCTGCACTAGCCTGTGATCCATAATCTTTGGGAACTGTCAACACTCTGCCATTTCAAAACACACTTCTAAACATCCTGCATAGCACGTCCTCATCATACAAAGGGAAGTAAACAAAAAATTAATTTCCTTTTTAGCATTTCTATGTCACCCCTTGATATAACCAAAAGCACTCTCAGGTGTTGCATGACTAAGCTGGTGGAATAACGATCCTTAGAGCTGACCTAGTTAAATGGGATACTTTGGCACGTCTCAAAGAATTTGGAGAGTGATATTTTATTTCTCATTCCACTGCCAGTTCCTCAAAAGCCTTTGAAAATAAAACTTCAAGTTTGGGGTACATAAGTTCATAATCGCTAAAAAAATTAAAAAAAAACAGTTGTTCACATCTAAGCAGAGAAAGAGCATTTTATAGAGGAAAAACTTTCATTGACTTTTGATCTTATCTTCTTAGAGGATTTTCCATGTCTAAAAGTCAGGGGCTAAAATAATATTTTAGGTTAACTAGTTACTGCTTAATTGTAGCTTCAGAGGGGACAAGAGAGAACCAGAAAATGTGTTCCTGATGTCAGCTGTCTGTCTTGAGATTACTCAGAGCCCTTAGGATGCTAATGGGCCCTATGCCTCCCCAGTGGCTAACCATATCCCATAGGGTCTCCTAAACTAGTTCCACTACAGAACCCTTTTGGTTGGTTGCATTTCATGGAACTGGATTTCCATAGGGCATATTTGGAGAGCACTGTGATGGTAAACTTGGCCTCTTCCCAATGAAATCTCCCTCCATGTGGAACAAAAGAAGTGGTCTTAGTAGTCTTATCTGATGGATCAATTAGCTAGCTTGTGTCTCTCATTTAACAGGAGCAAGTCAAGCCCAGAGATGCAGTTCATCAGCTTGTTCTAATAGATATGGATTGTGCTCTCTGTAAGAGATTAAATCCTTCCAGAGCCAAGTGGTTACATTCTATAGTACACAAAGCACCCGCAGAACTGGTGGATTTTCTATTTGCTTCCTTATTTAAGGAAACATTTCTAGTGCATTGCTCAATATACAGTTAAAGCTGAGAAGCCAAAGAAAGTAGAAAGATGCACATTATCATAGCTTTCAAAATAGCATTGTTTTTCCAAAGTCAAGATGAGGGAAGTTTATGTAAATAGCTATATGAATAGAAAAGTATAAATATGGGAGCTACAATGATAAAGATCTACAGTATCCAAAATTATTAACAAAGGAATTATTTTATTAATGAGGATCAATTTTGTATTAGACTGACTAAATCATAAACACTTTTCTATATGTCTTGTCCTTACATAACAATACCATTTCTGCCCTGTACGAACAGTACATGCTGTACAGTACATTTTCTGTTGTAGAAAAGATTTATTTTGATTCACTTATATTCTCTTTCCTAGATTTTATAAAGAGTAATTTTTTAATGCATTGCTATTCACAAGTTGAAATGAGATCTGTTGTTGTGGAAGCAGTTGGTCCACAGTAGATTGAACCAGTTCTTTTAATGTAGCACAAGAATCTTATTGAAGGAATGAACCAGTCATAAATAGAAATACTAAGTCATTGTAGTAACTGTTATCTTTTTTATTATAGAATAGGTGTTTCTATCTTAATGTAGTCATAAAGATTCAAATTTGCTCACAAATCTGAGGTAATATGAAAGGACAAAAAAGAGGATCAATGAAATTGTTCTCTTAAGAATTTTCTTTTGGTTAAAATATAAAACTATTGACATGGGACAAATAAATAATCCCTTCTTTCAAAGAGCATACTTACATTTAGTTTTCACTTTATCAGTTATAAAATCATCTCTATTTTATGTAGTGTCTCTCATCCTTCCCACCATCCCTACTTTCATCCAGCCACCCATTAGTGAATGGTAAAACTCAACACTGTGTGACCAGTGATTCATTCTACCAAGAGGAAGAGCAGTGGAGGGACATGAGCTGAGTGCCAGACAGTATGTTAGAAAGCAGTGGAAATGGGTCTGATTGATAAAAGATGGCATCAGTAAATACGGCTGAAAGGAACCAAAACAACTACTTTAGGATAAAGAGATCTGTTGCACCTTCATGAATGTCTTCAGTGTTTCATTAAACTTTCCTTTTCATGTAACTCAAGGGTGAGCAAAGTATTGCCTGAGGGCCAAATCCAGCTATTTTCCTATTTTTGTATTGCCCACAAACTGAGGATGGTCTTTACACCATTAAATGATGGGAAAAAAATTAAAAGAATAATAATATCTTGTGACAAGGACGTTATATGAATTCAAATTTCATATAGAATCTATTAATAAAGTTTTACTGCAATTCAACTATTCCCATTATTTTATATATTATTGATGGCAGAGTCAAGTGGTTGTGACAGAGACCTTATGGCCCACAAAGCCTGAAATATTTACTATCTGGCCCTATAAAGACTGCTACTATAATTGCGCTGAGAAAACATTATATGTTAGACACTATATGCTTTTAAAAACAATCAATAAAAAGGGGCTTCTATTTGTTTACTAACATATTAAGTAGACTGGAAAAAGATAACACACTTAACCTCTATGTAAGTATGTGAAGAATAGATAAATGAATCAGAATAGTCAATGGTTTTTGTAGTGTTGACTCTAGGGTATGAGAATAAAATATATCCAAGAATCATTTGATAATCCATCAGTCGAATTAGCACTGTCTTGATCCTTCTAAAATACCAATTCTGGTTCAGGTGATGAGTTGAGAAAAAATTACAAGAAACATAGAAAGTTGAAACTAAGAAAGATGGAAAAAGATGAAAGAAATCAGGCTGATGAAGTGAGAAGAGAAAACAAAGTCCAAGGGGGTGATCTACTGCTAGACCCCCAGACAAGAAGATGGCCAGGCAGAGACCCTAACCTTAAGATAGGTTGAAGGCTTTGAGTTTCCTCATGAGAACAAACTGTGTGGTTAATCATGGAGCTGTGTTACCTTAAAGAGAGTTGGTTCTTTAAGTCTGGAAGTTGACAGAAACAACAGTGACAGGAGAGAAATTCATTCATGCTTTCCTTCAAAGGAAAATTGATTTAAGCAAATAAGCTTACAAAGTGACCTCCCAGAATGGTCCGCTGAGTGTTCCAAGACTATTTCTCCAAATATAAAAATGTTAACAAATGGCATTGGCACGTACATAAAGAGGATTGTGCCCCCTAACTCTGCTATAAGATGGGGGTGGAGGGTACAATCACTCTAAGCGTCTTTACTGCACAAACTCTGAACACCTCCGATTAAGATTCCTCATGCCAAAAGTGGAGCTTTCCAAGTAGGACTGATATTTTTGGACTTGATTTATAGTGATCAACAAGCATATGTCTGTAGGGATTAAATTAATTAGAAGAGATTTGCTGGATAATGTTCAAAGACAATAAAATTCCTCAAGGTTTATAGGTCGTTCGAGTTGAAGCACAAAATGGTACACCTTGAGGGAGGATTAGGAGGAACTAATTTTGTACCCAACGGACTGTCATTTTCTATCCTCATGCAAAAGGGAGATTCTGCTTCAACACGTTATTCCCAGTGGAGAACTAGGTTAATTCCTGCAGAGTTTCATGCGTTGGGAAGTAAGTCCCAAAAAAGATAAACTCAGAAATAAAAGGATGATGTGGAGAAGCATGGTATATGAAAAGCAAACAGCCTACTTAAAAAAAAAAAAAAAAAAAAAAAAAAAAAAACTTTTTTCAAGTGTCCAAAGGAAAGGCAAAGCATATTAAGCCATCATTTTCTGTTGTTGTTGTTTTTTTTTAATAATAGGATAACAGAATGTTTCTGTCTTAATTAATACACAGAATTAATTTCCTGATGAAGAGGGTTGTTCAATTTGGGAGAGTTATAAAAAAAAATGAGGAATCTTTTAAAGTAAGAATATTTTCAGTTAGGATGGCTGCATTCGAGCACAGTCCTTTCCCACAAGGCAGGAGACAGAGATGCAACTTGATCAAATGCCTGTGGACTTCACATAGCCTGTGCTTTGTGACTGATGGGTCATCCAGAGTCTCCCTTCTCCCACACAGGAAGACACTGCCATCCCTCTACCATTAGAATCAAGCAAGGAAGGACCATCAAATTTGAATTTCTAATCAAGTTTCCAGATGATGCTACTGCTGTTTGTCTTATCAGGGACCGCTGTATGAAATCCTATGGTCCAAAGGCCTCCTTCTTTTCTTTCATGCAACACAGTGGGAAAGCACCAAGGACCCAAATTTCAAACCTAACCTCTAGTGCACCACTCCTGCAAATGGACATTTTAACAGTATGCTCAACTGGTACTTTCTGTAAGATATATCAAAGCCATTTATATGTACAGCCAAGTTTGCTTATGGCTCCTTCTATTCAAAAGAGACATAAAGCAGCCTGTGTGTCCAAGTTCAGAAAATTACTATTACAAGGAGAAATATTCATTTGGATAAGGATTAAAAGGGAAGGTTCTACCAGGCCTTTCTCACCCATCTCCCACCACAAATCCAATGAAATAATAAGCAAAGTGACTTCAGATCCTCACTTTCATCTCAGAGCCTTCCACAGGCAATGCAAAGGAAAGTAGAGAGGTAATGACACAAACAAGTGCATTCTCGGAGGCGATCTTGGGAATGTGAAATGCAAGGAAATCACTTAAGATTCTGGTTATACTAAAATATGAATGCCAGTATGTGATTATTTCAAATGCTATCCTCCCCAGATTTCCAATATACTATGACAAATATCCTTCAGTTTATCCCATATTAATAATGATTTTTAATATTGTTTTTAAACCTATACAAAGTGCAGTCTCTAAAATCAATTCTTTTATCCAGTCAATGTTTTGGGACTCGCTAAGAAGCACACTCTATAGAAAAGACATGTTCCTAAAATATTTTGAATCAACTCCATATGTATAAGTTCAATCAATTCATCTGTAGCATGGGCCTTTCTTAGTCAAACTAAGAATGAACTGATTTGATGAATGATTGTTGAAATGATTTAACTCTCTATTTAAGACTGATACATTTTTAGTTTGATGTAACAAATTTGGCATATGAGCAACAGACACAACATTTGTGTTCTTGGCTGAAAGTAATTTTTACCTTCAGGAAACTTGGCCCCTTATTATTAATATCACTTGAAATAAAAAACAAAAAGGAAAAAAAATAAGGCATGGAAAGAAAGGAAGAGAGGAAGGGAAGGAAGAAAGAAAGAAGGAAAATTGAATTTTTCACATTAAATGGAAGATGATTTTCAGCTCCTGACTCCGCCGAGATTGCTCTGTGAAGATTTACCATGAATAACCTCACAATTGAGGCCTGGAAGTTCATGAAGATCAGACAAAGTTGTGAAAAACACAAAATATCTACAGTGGCCCACATTTACCTCCAATTAGATCCCATTCAGTTGTTTTTAATCAGCCAAATGGGAATGAGACATTTTAAGATTTGAATGAGTTGTTTGATCCTGATATTTTCAATGCATCTGATTTCACGTTCTTCTAGACCTATGCACGTTAATATCTGGAAGCAAAATGCTACAGAGCCCATCTTGTAAATATGGTTTACAATAGTTACACTTTCCAAAGATCTTCATAATTACCAAGAACTGTTAAAATGCATGGCTAGGTCCAGGTTTCTCTAATTTCTATAAGTGTGCTGCATATCCACTTCAAAAGAATGTGCAGTCATAGAAGTTTAATAACTCTGCTGACTAGCGAGTGGAACATCTCACATAAAGTGAAAACAGACAGGCAAATAGTAACACATGTCCCTGTTGTGAAATGCAGTTGAGTTTAGAGCTCCATCTGTTCCCAGACTCGGAAAGTCTGGGGCTTTCTCAAAACCACCACAAAAGATTTGTGTGTTGTACCAACAGAATGTAGATATTTTATAAGCATGGAGCCAAATAGTCATTTAAAAATAAATTCCCATCCTCATAACTAAGAATATTTAAAACATTCAGTGAGAATGCTCCAATCTTTAAAAAACTACCATTGGTCCCTCTTACACTATCATTATTTATCTTTTCAGATGCATCATTCATCTTATAAAAATAGAATAAAAAGGAAATAGCCATTTTTCCCAATCTGCAAGGATATTTTCAAAATGTGGACATTGAAAAGAGTGGATTTCTCTGCAGCTTCCCTTGCCAAACTTGTTTCAATCACTTTCTTGCAATTTTCTGCAAGAAAACACTGCATGGCAAACATCAGGGATCTTACATCAGGCAAGCTTTCCTCCCTGATAATAAATATGTTAGTTTGGAGCAGGCTTACAAAGAATCCAGACAGCTCTGATCTGGCCTTGTTCCAGGAAAGAAGCGTCTAGTGTCGAGAAGAAACCCTCAGCTGTCTTTCAGATGCGTATTTCCATCTACCCCTACTGTCTGCAGCTTGAAACAGAAGTGGTGGCTATCAAAGACCTGTCTTGGGGGCACTGGTGTAAAACATCTTTGCTAAATACCATGCTCCATCAACTGAGAACATCCTGTGTCTATAGGGATTGATCCTTTGAAATTGTGTGGCATGTGTCAAGCTAGGTACTAGAGAGTTAACCAGACTTACAGGCTACTCTTTTTCAGGATTCGTAGTAAATATTATAGCATTAGTGTAGGCAATCCAGAGTTTCTTCTTGGATAAAATTTACATATGTTCCCCAGGAGGTTCTGGGTACCAGCTGGGTGCTGCTTTAACAGCTCTTTTGGGGAAGGTTGCATGTGTTAGGCTCAGTTGAAAGTCCAGTTATGGAGCATGTGACCAATTTCCCCACACACAGAGTAATTCACTTAAGAAGGAAATAATAGTGGTTCTACTACAGCACAGAGGGAGTGTGCACATAACCTTATTGTGAGGCACAACGAAGATGATAAGAATAATTTAGTAGACTCTTGATTGTTTTGCTTGTGTAGTTCCTCAAGACTGACTTAAATGTCACAAAGGGTTGAAAGGGACAGGGTCAGAAAAGAGAAAAACAGTCCTTGGGTGCTCAAAGCATAACATCTGAATGTATTAAAAGTCCCTAAGTCAGCAGGTAGCATGAAGAACCAGTCGCGGTGGGTGTCAGACAACAGAACAAAGCAGTGGGATCCAACAGGCACTGGACCCAAGTAAGGGATGGATGGCCATTGGAAAACCAGGACCCAATGGAGATAGAATAACAAGGATGGTTAGGAATTCATATAAGAATTAAGGGAAAAACAGCGTTAATTGGGACTTAGGATTGATAGTGAAATGAAAGCAAAGCATAAGGCAAGTGGAGGGTAATGTTAGAAAGAAGAAAAGGGGCATGGAGCATGACCACTGGATATTCAGAACTGTCATGGTGACGCCTTGGACTAGAAAGGGGAAACTTGAGTATAGGGACATGTTAGCTAAGAGTAAGACAGTGGGGAACTCTGGGCCCATGACCAACCTTACATGGAAAGTCGCATGTTCCATTTTAAAAAAACATGCCTGATGCTGTATCCTGCCAACAGAATTTTCTATCATTTTGTGTTCCAACACCTCGGTAAGAGAATAAGACAAGGTAGACTAGTCCCCAGCAAGAAGAATGATGGAATGGAGTCATCACCTGCCTTGAAGGCCAAGCCAGGGAAGCTTTATAAATAAATAAGACTATTTGTTTATCAACCGAGAGTATAATGGTTGAAAACAAATCATGTAAAATAAAATACAAATTTTCCTCTATTTGATATGGGTTACAATGTATTCTCCAGCAACGTACTGAGTTCTACTTAAGAGCACTAAATGCAGGAAAAGAAC
Source organism: Callospermophilus lateralis (assembly GCF_048772815.1). Classification (NCBI taxonomy): domain Eukaryota; kingdom Metazoa; phylum Chordata; class Mammalia; order Rodentia; family Sciuridae; genus Callospermophilus; species Callospermophilus lateralis. The sequence continues at coordinate 193,099,704 of NC_135305.1, read as the reverse complement.
ATTCAATATAAACCACACAACATTGTTTAATAAATGCTGTTGAAAGTAAGTGTAGACAGGGGTAAAGTGAGCAAGAAAACAGCTCAGAAAATATCAACATTAAAAGAGGAAGCTGAAGGTTAAAGCAATAGCCATATTTCAGGTAAAAGAGCAATATCCATATCCATGCCAGGAGCCCAGAAGATATAACAGGAAATCATGAACACAGCTGGTACAGCAATCAGGAAGGAGTCATAACATTCATGGCGTTTACTTCTTCTGTGAAAGGTACCTCTCTGTGGTTAGGAACAGGGCTTTGATGACTCGATATTCAGGTTAGAATATCCGTTTTATCACTAGCTATGTGACCTTATCACTGGTTAACCTCGCAGCAACACATTTTCTCTTCTGACATCATGGGAATGATAATCAAATAGGATTATTTGCTAGGACTGTTATGAGAAATGGAAAAGTATTTTCAGAGCCCTCAGACCCTGCCTGGCTTATGGTAAGTCTTATGCAAGGTTAAGCACAAATGTGCTGGATACTTGACAAACATTATTTTATCTAATTGACAAATCTGTAAGATGGTATTACTCCCAAATCACATTTTATAGATGAGGCATTGGGGTTCAGATTCTATCAGTCACTTCCTGAGGGACAGAGAATTGAGAGGTGGTGAGGCTGGACTAGGAGGCTTATTTTCCCTGTGACAACACACCAGCATGGGCTTCAGGGCATGATGCCTAGGGTCTCAGTCCAGAATTCTACCTGAAAACACTCTCCCCATTCAAGTTTCTGTTCCAAGTAGATTTCCCCCCGCCCTGCATACTTTTTACCTTTAGAAATTGACCATACCCTTCATCAGGACTGTGAGAAATTGTTAAATTACACCCAACCACGTTGGAAATTAGAAACCAGGGAGGGAAATCGATTTTTCCATGAATATGCGAATAAGTTTAAGTTATATCTACATATTTAAAATAGGTATTAAGGGGAAATGTGAAAGCCCAGGGCAGTGTTGCATCTCTGTGATCTCAGCTACTCAGGAGGCCAAGGAAGGAGGATCACAAGTTTGAAGCCAGCCTCAAAAATTTAGTGATATCCTGTCTTAAAAAAAAAAAAAAAAGAAGAAGTGATGAGAATGTAACACAGTGGTAGGCTAGATATAAGTTTTGGAAACAAAGCCATCTTAACTATTGTGAAATAAATATACTGTCAACACATTGATATATTTTTTTCTATATGTGAGCAAATCCCAGCCATGCATTAGAATGAAGGTACCCAAAAAAAAGGGGGTGGAGTCGAGGAGAACAAGAGAGTCATGGAATTTTTTCAATAATTATGAGAAGCTATTGTTTAAATTATCTTTTATAGGGAAACTGACTGTCCATAGCCCTAAGATCCTAATGTCACATCTGGAAATTCCAATTTCTGGCACACAAGTATTATGGACTAGGGCCTATGGAAAAATCTCAAGCCAAGGAGAACTGTGGATTCTCAGTCATTCATTCTGAGTTTGGAATGAGTGTTATGTCCCTTTAACGTTTCCAAGGCCTTTCCCTACAAACTTTGCAGGTACCCTGTGCGGCTTTTGCCTAGGACCTCAGAATTCAGAAAGAAATTCAGAAAAGGAATATTTCTAAAATGGGAAGCTAGAAATAAATATACAGTAAGAGAGAAAAGGAGAGAAAAGTGACTGTTTAACGTTGATTGGGAACCAGCCTGGAAAGGCTACTTAAAAACAGGAAGGAGGGAGAATGAGAGAAACAGAGAGAAAGAAGCAAGAGAAGCAGATGGAAATTTTAAACCCAGAGCCAAGAGACAGGAAAGGAAAAATGGAAAATGATGAACTATGGAATTAGATTTCATGCAACGGAGTCCTCAGTGTTCACACACAATGGCACTTTTCAGAAGAAATTCTCCACACTGCTTCCTCCTCTGAGCTGGAAAGCTGTATAAGGCATGGGGGTAATGGGGACAGGGAGGGAGGGAAAGAAGATGATCCATTTCTTAGGACCTTTACGGCCATTGTCACCCATGTCATTTAGGGTTTAGCCTCATCTGTGCAGAACAGTAGAGGAAATAAACAGAAATGCAGGATCCTTGGACCCAAAGCGCAAAGTGATCATCATATATCTCAAAAGCCTATCATGGATATCGGTTTATACCTCCATGAAAAAAGCAAGACACAAATGGAAAGACAAGAAAAGAAGCAAGAAAGCAAACGGCCGGTCCTTCTCCTTTCTTGTCTATTTCAAGTACCATTTGGCTCCCTCTTTTCCCCTCACTCTCAAAGCCACACGGAAGGGCTGTACCGATCATGCCAGTCCCCTGGGGCAGGGCCTCTCTAAGAGGCCTGGATTTTTCAGTTTCTCCAAGAATACAGAAGGGCAAGGTTTCTGCTCACACCTGAGACTAAGAGCAAGAGGAGATAAATAGCCCTGTGCATCAATTGGCCATAATCCCCCCCTATTGGACTTCAAGCAAGAGTGCCCTGACTGAATTACAGGCTGAATTTGTGTTTTCCCAAGAAGTTTCCTGGTTGCTGTATAGTTAAGGAGTGGTGCTGCTCCTGTCCCCTCCCTCTGACTTCAAAGCGTGCCTATTTGTGACATTAGTAACTGCTGAGATGAAAGCTGTGAGGAAATCAGTCTGCAGTGAGTAGACCCGGGCTGGCAGTTATATGTGTCGCTTTTATCCTGAATGAGAAGACTACAGAGAAAAACACAAATGATTTATTGTACACTGAGCCAGACAATCCTGACTTTAAAAAAAAAAAAAAAAAAAAAAAAAGCCCAACAAATCTGTTTCTCTTCTTTTAGAAGATTCTATTTTGATGAAATAAAGAGATTCCTCTAGATTCCTCACATGCTTGCCATATAGATATATTTATTTTAAAAGTAGAAAATTTCTGGGATGGGAGGGCTTTCTGCTGAAGCGTTTGTTGCCTAAAAGTCACAAAATCGTGCCCTCAAATCCATAGAGGTGCTGACTGGTTTTCGAAATCTGAGAAAACAGCATGCAATTTGATTTTGGGTCCTATCAGGGGAATTCGGAAGAATTAAGATCCTAACTCTGACCTCACATTCCATGAGAAATAAACTCCTGACCCAAGTGTATGCCTTGGTCAGCTCTCCTGTAGTTGCAAATGAGAGCAAACCCCAGATCAAACTAACTCAAGATAATAAAGAAAAAATCATTCAAGAACACCCAACTTTAGAAAGAGTTCGATCAAGGCTAGCAGGGGTGACAGGCACTGGTTTATCTCTTTCTGTCTCTCAGCTCTCTGCAGTCCATCTCCATAATGGGCCTTTATATCAAGCAACTTCATTATTACAGACAGATACATATGCATCCAACAAAATGACCCAGGCTTTCACCCTTAGAAACCAAAATCCACAAGAGGGAGGTGGGGAAATGGACTCCATCAAAGTTCCTAAAAGCCTAAATTTCACTCTGACTGTATCGAGTGGTCACACCGCCCCCCGGAACCACACACTGGGGTCAGAGAAGTCCTACGCTCTTAGTAGACAGCCTGAATTTATAAGGTCCCTTCGCTGAAATCCACGTAAACTTCATGAATTGAAAACTGGAATTTTTCAGAGAGAAATTGTGCTCATTTACCCAAAGAAGAGAAAATGGAATCTCAGCAGGCAAGACAAAAGACACACTAATATATAATAAAATATTTCAGAGATTCCTTGCTAATACGTGACTATCGCCGCCTCTGCGAGTGCTCAAAGGCAAATAGATGGTCATAGGCTCCGGAGGGTGTGGAGAAAAATGATGGGACAAAATTTACCAATTGATAGAAGTCTATTTTTCTTTGAACTTATGTTAGAGAAGTCTACTATTTTTTTTTTAAAAAGTCTCCTAGCCTGAACACTTCTATTCAGTTTGTTAAATATCAAGCATAAACGTTGCTGAACTGCTTAATTCCTGCAACGTTTGCCTATCAATATGCTGCATTTTCTCCACTAATTGAGCCAATGTCCAGCAAAACAGGACATTGTTTATTCTCCAGTTATAGAGCCCCTGCTATATAGCAGGTGCCTTGCTATGTACCTTTCCGAACTTTCGATACTCACCCTCCCACCAAGAAGGGACAACACCTGTTCAAAGTCACAGCTAGTAAGTGGTGGGGTCACAATGGGACCCAAAGTTTGTCAGATGTCCTCTAGGCTGTCTGGCCCCCAGTATAATTTGGTTAGGTACATCTTCTTTTATATTTTGAGTTTGAACACGTCCCCAGGGTTATCAGTTTCTGGAGCCTGCTTTAAGATACCTAGAATATGACTCCTGAAACTGTGCTGTGCCAGGCTTCCTTGTTCACCAGCGGCAGTTCATCTTAATACTCAGGCTTCTCTACACTGAGTGGGAATGAATGACCAGATCTCAATACTAATTCTACAAAGGTCACAGTAGCTGGGTTACCCTCGGTGGAATATAACATGTGACTTTTTATTTTCATTCCCATTTCATAGTGCCCAAGAGGAAGGCCCTCCTAATTTGCATCCTTCAATAGTGCATCTTCCTCCATGTACCAAAACTTGACTCATTCAAGTTTTTCTTTAAAGCACTGGTGAATGTACATCAAAGGCCATAATCCTAAGCATAACCTTTGACCCAACAATTCCATTTCTCAGACGTAAGCCTAGGGAAATAAAGATGAATACATGGGCTAAATAATCACATACACACATACATACCTACCTACACACACACACTCTATAACATTAATCTTAATAGTGAAAAAAAAAAATTGGAAGCACCTTAATTATTATACGGTAGGGTATTTGTTGAATAGATTATAGTCAACCATTTGATGGAATAATATACAGCAATGAAAAACAACATCATAGGAGGGCACTGAATAACAGATGTAATAATTATGATGCACAATTCACAAAATTGTATGTACAGATTGATCCAATTTGGAAGATGAACTGATTTGCCCTTCCAAACCTATTCATGACCCTTCTCCATCTAGCTTTTTATGCCACGAAATTGATCTGTGTGAAAACTCCATAGCCCCTCCTGATCTGTGTTCTAGTCAGATTTGGCCAATGAGAAACTTTTAAATGAGATCTGAGATTAAAGAGTTCAGGGTATTTATTGATCTTGTCCCTGCGAGTTTACCAAGGCTGGCTGAGTCCCTTGAATGAAGGTCACTGCTTTTCCCCAGGCATTTTTTTCCTCATTCTCTCTCCTTCTGTGTACTATCTCATTAAACCTTAATCAACAGGCCTAGGGCTGGGAATAGCTCCTTGACTATTACCAGCTCTGGCTTATTCCACAACCCTTTGTGATTCCCCTATGTTTCACCTACTCATATAATTTGACCTTGCCATCTGTTTCCTGTCAGGACCTTGAATGACACAATAAAAATATAAACACATTTATGCACATAAGTGGGCAAAAACTTACAATAATATGCCACACACACACATACACACACACACAAAAAAACCAACAATGGGCATCTCGCTAGGTGGTGGAATTGGGAGCAATTTGAGATTTTTATCTCCTTACCCCTTTCTGTACTTTTCAACTTTGTATAATCAATACACAATACTTTCAGAATTTTAAATAACCACAGGTAGTATGTTCTTACAAACCTAACTTGGGACAAATGTTAGCTCTTCGGTAAGTCTGTCCCTGAAAAACATGACCTCTAAATGTGCCGCTTCCTAAACTAAATTTCTCCACTATTTGGTGTGCACGGCTGTTTGTAGGACACTGACAACTTCCTGGTAGTGAAGGTAGCTGCTTTTGAATATGTATGTGTGTATTTATATCCGTCTTCTTCAGTGGAGGATTTAAGGTAGTAAAATTTGTGTATCGAACTTATCCTTTTTTGAGATTAAAGTCTTTCAGAGGGCAGAGACCATGCTTTATGCTCTCTCTGTCTCCACTGTACCTATTACATGGTAGACAATTGATAAACATGGATGGAATAAATGAAATCTATGGAAGAGATTTAAAATCCCATTTCTGTCATTTCAAACTTCCTTCCTATCAACTCTCCTCTATAAGCAATAAAAATGAATTATTTGAATTCAATTTCTCCAGGGACCCATCTTCTAGTGAAAGTGCAAATCAGGAATGAAAGAGCTTCAGGCAAGAGGTCTGAGGGACAGGAGGGGAAAACAGAGGGTTAGGAAAAAGCACTGTTCAAGTGGAAATGATAAGAAGCTCTCAGAGAATCAAGAGGTGGTAAGTTTTACAACTGGGTTTCCTCCCTAGTAACAAATGTTGAGGCTTTTAGTTTCTGACTCCCAAAATTCATCACTGGAGGAAGGATAAATTTTATATTTGGAAAAATAGGGTCATAATTATTCACTGTTGAAAAAGAAAGCAGCTAGACTAGGGTAAGCCTTGCAAAAGGTCGAATTGTCACCAGGTTCTTCCAGGCTGGCAGCATTCTTAACTTGAAGCTTCTTTTTCCCAAGCCCCTAGTACACATTTTAGACAGTGAATGGAATTAGGATGTGAATACTCACCAAATGTGGTCTCCCTATAGAAACTGCTGAGCGATATGCTACTGACACAGTAAAATGATACTCTCAGAGCCTTGCAGAGGTGGCTGGCTAAGAGTGAAGGAAATAAAACTTCTTATATTCCCACCAACTGCCTGGGGATACTCTTGCTCTAGTACCCACTCTGAATATCCTAACCCTATGGAGTGGATGACTCCTTCCAGAGTGGTTGCAAGTAAATGGGAGACAGATATTGTCTCAAGATGTCACATGGCCAAAAGCACAAACCTAGTATCATAGGTCCCTATGCACAGGTCAACCAAAGGAACTCTGGGCATCCAGTTTCAGGGATTCTGAACAGTAGAAGAGGCGAATCAAAGTAGAAACACAGTTAAGTCCACCAAATAATTTTTATCAATGTGAATGATGAAAAAGGGAAGGACAATTGTCTGTAACACTTCCCTGAGGTTCTGGGCCTCGCTATCTCATGAAAATTTATTTTATTACGATCCAAATTCACACACTTCTGGTCATAGTATTTGTGCATAATGCAGTTGTCTTTCAGTGTTTCTCAAACTACCCATTGTCCAGCTCCCTACTACATGCCTCCACGTGGCTTTTATTATTAAAAGAACATTATCAAGAGGAGGGAGCTCCAGGAACAATGACCAGAATTGAACATGTCCACATGAAACTAGTATATGGATTTTTGTCTTGAGTTCCCATGGGGGCTCCTGGATTACCTCATATATCTTGTCTGTTTCCACATAATATCTGTTCTTCTGAATTCAGTGACTAAAGAAAGAACTCATTTTTTTCCTATTGTGGTTCAGAATAAGAAGGACCCTAAAACCTCATGTGTGAGACAATGCAAGAAAATTCAGAGGTGAAATGATTGGGTTATAAGAGCCTTAACCTAATCAGTGCATTAATCCAGTTGAATGTATTAACTGGGTGGTAACCAAAGGCAGGTAGGAAGTGACTGGAGAGATGAGTCCTTAGAGAGATGAGTCACTGGGGACATGCCTTTAGGGCTTATATTTTGTTCCTGTTCTCTCTCTCTCTCTCTCTCTCTCTCTCTCTCTCTCTCTCTCTCTCTCTCCCCCTTTCTCCCTCCTTCTCTCCCTCCTCTTCTTCCTCAACACATGTCCTGAACTGCTTTCCCTTTCCACCATGATGTTTTGCCTTACCTTGGTCCCAGATCAGTCTGCCAACTACAGACTGAATCTCTGAAACCGTGAGCACCAAATAAACTTTTCCTCCTCTAAAATTGTGTTTTTGTCAGGTCTTTGGGTCACAGCAGTGAAAAAGCTGACCAAGATACTACCATAACACAATGTATACATTTCCCTCTACAAATCATTTTGCCAAACACATTCATCGAAATCAGGTCTTAACTGGAAAATATCCATTCTGACATAATGATTTCCCTTCCTAATCCTTCTTATTTATTTTTTACCATTGTTATTTCATTTCCTCAAGTCCAAGATACCTCAAGATAATAAGATTCTTCCCTGAGCCCCTCTAGACCAAAGGACTCAAATTTCTCACTCTTAACATCTGTAACCCAGAATCCACACAGAAGTGCAAATGGTTTGCTAACAACAGTGCGCCACCTCTTTCCAGATTTTTTCCATTCCAAAATATAAAATGTTTAAAGTTAACATGAACCAATCTTTTATGGTAGAATGTCAGGCAATAGGAGAGCAGATGGTGAGTTTTTGGGGGGTGAGGGCGGTATAAAATTTTTAGGGAATACCTTTGTGGAGTTTTCTCAGCCACAGCAAGAAAAAGTCACAAAGACCACGGTCAACCTTGCTTCTGTATCAGTCTGTCAGTCTGAGTCTGTCCTGAATGATAACAGCAATCATAATATATCCATAATGACCTCTGCCGTTACTCATCCTATTCTTTATTAAGAGACTTTTCAAGGAGTCATGATATGAATTTTAAAAATGCCATTTCAAGTCCACAACGATTCCATGAAATTGCCTTGTTACTCTCACTTGACAGAGAACAAACATAATTTGGTCAAAAGCACCAGCTAACAAATGGCAGAGCTGGGACTCTTAACTCAAAACTGCAGGGTTTGAAAGCCCATGGTCTTAACCATTATGGTCTGCTTTCGGATCATTTCAAATAGATTAAACACATAGGATACTTACTGGAAGCTCATTTTTATCTTCATAGTTTCTTATTTATTTTTCTCAGCATTCTCTGGTCGATATTACAAGTCAGGTGATTAATGATATTTGAACTTCTCAAGTTTTTCAGTTAATTCCATTGCGGAGCTGGCAACTTTTAGACCCCATGAAAGGCAGACTTGGAAAAAACATTTTATTTATTTATTTTTTCCTAGCCTTCCAAAATCCTGGGGAAAAAAATTAAAGGGGGAAATTAAAGCTTATATTTATTTCAATTTATTACTAAATTGAAGAAAATAGATCAAGGAGATATAATTTTATACCTGCCCTCAGTTGAAAGGTTATAGAAAAATGAGTGATTTTTAAATAATCCTGGTGAAGATATAAATTGACAAAAGTTTTCTCAAGATCAATTAGATAATGTAACCCATAAATTCCACTTCTTAGAATTTGATTTCATTAAATAATCAGTGAAATACCCAATGATTCACATATGAGGATATCTGGTTTTTTGTTTTTTTTTTTTAATTAGGACAAATAAAGAGAGAGAGAGAAACTGATGTAAACATGTAATAATACAGAAAACAAATAAAGGATGGTACATTTGTATGCCAGAATGACATGGAGTAATTGAAATGTATTCTAATAATTTTTTTTTAATTTTTAAAAGTTTTTCTAATAATTCTTAATGAAAAATTGTTAGCTATAGAATAGTAAGTTACAAAGACATAAATACATGCTCAAGCGTACCTAACTTTCTGAAATAAAGAGATTATACATTAAAAATGTATTTATAGTAAGGCAATGGAATTATAGTTTGTAGACTATTGTTTTGCTTGACATTAAAAAGAAGAATCCCCAAATTTCCAGCAAATAAATATTCCTAGTATCTGAAAAATAAAATAATTTCTAAAATACTACTCAGAGTTTTTGGTTATATGTAATAGAAATGATCTAGTCTTCTTTGTATTTTTCAACCAATTTTTACTTTTTGTAATTTGGGATGCGATTCCTTTGAACAAGTTGCTTACACGTTAATGTACAGGCCTACTAACTAACCCTAGCCTCCCCTGACTCATTCCAGACCCTCCCCTCACCATTAGCCTTTGACTCTAATGCACAGGAAAATAATACAATATAATAAAACCATTTAAAGCCAGTTCTGTGAGCTAGGGATGTGTAATGCGACTGTTAGGTTCACCTACCCCTGTTTTTGATATGTATTCCCTCTTGTAAAATGCAATGTGCTGATTAAGTTGTGTGGAATGGTGATCAGGGTATGCCTGATATTTTAAAAAATTACTGTGAAAATACTGGAAAGAATAAACAAAGAGAGAATAGAAGTTTTCATTAAATTACAAAGGAATTATTTCCTATCTGTTTTGCTGCATAGGAAGATAATAGTTAAACATCATAGATTTAGTTTTACAGCAAAAAGTGAAGGTACTAAATATCAACAATTCAGGCCTGTATCAGTAAGGAATAGCTAAGTATGGTCTATAATGTCATTATTCCAATCATAGTCTCTTAAAAAAACAAAATAATTATGTTTCTATATTGCAAATGGTTAAAAGGAGCCTTAATGAAATTGTAGTCTCATGAGCATCCCCAGGTATGATGATATGTAGACAACCACTTACTCATTGATCATGTGATTCATTTGTTCTAAGCAGCTACTATAGAGTTCTAAATTTGTTCTAAGGATCTAAATTTGTTCCTATGCTATAATAACCAATGTATGACTTGCACCTCTAGGATATTAATTAAAAATGAAATTCATGAGCTCATATGGCCTACTCAGGGAAGCAGAATTTCTGGGGGGCAGGGCCAAGAGAGCAGAATTGCTCCCCACCTCCCTGGTTGGTTCATATACTATTTCTTTTGAAAACAGTCAGTTAATGAGATGTGTGAGTGAAATATGGCAAATAGCAATGCAAAGATGTAGTTCAGAAAATTTCAAAGGAATAGATCCCTGGTTGAAAACAAAAGCATAGCAGTTAAGGCATTGGCACCAGAACTTCAATGATTTCATTTGTTGGTAAAACTTGATTACATTAGTGTTATGGTTTAGATGTGAGGGGCCCCTCAAAACTTCATGTGTGAGACAATGCAAGCAGTTAAGAGGAGAAATGGTTGGGTTATGAGAGTCTTACACAATCAGTGAATTAATCCTGTTGACCGGTTTAACTAAGTGTCAACTGAAGGTGGTAGGATTTGGCTGGAGGAGATAGGTCATTGGGGACATGGATTTGGGGTATATATTTTGTATCTGGCAAACGGAGTCTCTCTCTCTCTCTCTGCTTCCTGATCATCATGTGAGCCACTTCCCTCTGCCATATTCTTCCACCATGATGTTCAGCCTCACCTCAAGCCCGGAGGAATGGAGCCAGCTGTTTACAGACTGAAACCTCTGAAACCCGGAGCCCTCAAGTAAACTTTTCCTTCTCTACAATTGTTCTGGTCAGATCTCTTAGTCACAGCACTAAAAAATCTGACTAAAGCAATTAGTGTATTTTGGCTTAAATTACCACAAAGTTTACCTATGTTCAGTCAGAAAAGTCATGAATCATTAATCTTTAAACTACCATTAGGTTTGCATGGATGAATGACTAAAATAAGTATTTATTCAAGTTAGTATGAAGGGAATGAGATGTTTTGAGATGTCATTTCTACAGCCAGAATTTTTGAAGCCAGAGAAAAGATCATGTCTTTTCTAAAAAACATAATATGTGATGCTGTATTTAATTCCCGAGGAGATAACCCCTAATCTTTGAAAAGCAAGTAATCAATATTTAGTTTGGAAAAGTAAGAGGAGTGAACAGTTATCAGGAATTTATAAGCAGTATATTCCATATAACAAGCAGCATATTAAGAACTTTATTACTTCAATATTTGCCAACTCTAAGAGGTAGATATCACTGTACTATCCCCATCTGAAAGATGAGTAAACAAAGACACACGAACAATAATGTTGTTTAAGCCCATAAATTAATAATATTCAGTTCCTGCAGATGCTATTGTTTAAAGACTGAAAACCAGAGTCCGTGAGGAAGCAAAAACCAACAACAACAACAAAATCTCACAACTTAGTAAATTAGAGAAGAACATGAAAAGAATAAAAAGTCACACTGATAGACCCAATCATGAAAGCCCTCATTCTCATACTGTTGATCAAGGATCACAGAATTATAGCAAACCAAAAGAAAAAGAAATTCAAAACTCATCTAGACCAATTGCCTCTGATGAGTGAGGACATAAATCCCAACAGCTGAAGTTATAAGTGGCAGAGTTGAGATCTGAATCTAGGTATGCAAATTCACCTATGGATGGAGTTCCCCAACTTCTTCCCATCTCACAGGTACTAGAATTCTCCCTTCCAATTAGTATGTAACTTAGAAGGGACATGAAGTATTGGAAAATACATAAAATTTACAATTTGTCATATATATTTTTCCAACTAGAACAATTGTGTGAAAAGTTCAAAACATGAAGCATATAGAAGAACCAACTGATTTGGCTTCTCATTTTTGGAATGATAGCTGTAGCTGTATTCTGTCCATCTTTTCCTCTCTATTCCAAGTTTTTAATTATGTGCCATCATCTCCTCATGATTATCTTAATGTTTCTTGTTTGAGTGTTCAACCTTTCGATCTATGCATTCTCCAATTCTTTTTAGCATCTTCTGTTTGGAGAAATGTAGTCAAGTTCTCAGCTTATTTATGTTATACTTATATGAGCTACTTTGCATTACAAGCTTAAGTTTCAGCATCTGTAAAAGGTGCTGTCTAGCTCATAGGAATGCTGTGAGAATTGAACCTGGGTAAAAATACCTACATTATTGACTAACATATCAGGTGCTCAAACTATAAACGATTCTTCCCTTTTTTCCTTCTCCTGAATGTTTCACTTTAAAGTCTTGTTTTCCTGCTATAATCCAAATTCCTTTTCTGTGCCTCATAAAACTCTCTTTTGCTCCTGCAGTTTTGACTTTCTAAATTTCACCCTTGAGTTTTTTGTTGTTTTTTTTCTCTACACTTCTCTAGGTCTTTAAAAAGGAAAAGCAGGGAAGAAGGGGGTGAAAACAACAGGGAGTGAGCAATCTCTCCACTAGCTTTTCTCATTCTTTCCTTTTGTTTCAATTCTGTCTCATTCAATCAATTTTTGCTTAAAATAAATCCTGTCTATTGTATTCCCATGATGTATATTACCCTCTAAGAGATCCACTGAGAAATTGGAGGGTTCTTTTTACTGGCAACAATCTACAGAAACATCTGTTAGAATAACTGACTTTAGTCATGCAATTGGCAGGAGTTGGGGTGAGATTACCACCCAGAGATTACCAAAAACATGGCCTTGTGTTTTTTTGGTTTTTTTTTTTAGAAGCCTGAAGTTCTGTTGTTTTTCATAGCTGTGCTCCATGGAAATGGTTAAGTTTTCCAAGTCCCTTCCTTCTTAAAATAATCAGCTCCTTAAACCTTTGGAATATAAATCACTTTAAAATTCACACTGTGGAGCCGTAGGGATAAAAGAAAGATCTTGGAGCTTGAAGAGAGAGAAAAACATGTGCAAAAGGCAGGGGGTTAGGTCACGGAATCTGATATAAAAGAGGCAAAGTTATAGACATACAAGAGAGCAGACTTGAGGGCTGAGGTTTGAAAAATAAATTTTACTCTCTATAAAATAATATCATGTCTTAAGGAAAGAGATTCAAGACCCTCTGTTCAACTCTGTGTCTCTGATACGGCTGGAGACACTACTCATACTCAGGTCTTAAGCTTGTAGTTCTAGGTAAGAATTTTAACAATACTAATCTGTAGCCCGAAAAATATGGTTCTAAATAGCAATTGTCATTCATTCACCTCTGTAGTCAGCCCTATATATATTAACGCTCAAAACAAAAACAAACAACCCCAAACCTTTTCATCTACAGCTCACTTATATTCTGGAAATCTTAATTTCAGGGAGGAAAGATGAACAATGAATGAATTGGGGACTTCTAATGATACATATATAAATATTCACTAAAACTACATGAACTGGAGTAGTGGCAGACCTATTGTCCCCATCCTGCAGCTGGCCAGGAATCTGTGGGAAGCAAGGTCAGGGTAGCACGCCTTCCTTGCTGTCTGCCAGTTCTGTCTGCAGCTGAGCAAGACAGGAGGGCTTTGAAGGGAGGTCTCTGGCTGGAAGTGACTTGGCAGCGCACAAGGGTCAGGTGCACAAGTGTAGCTGGAATTGTTCCTCTTTCATATTGTCTTTTGCTTCAGAAATGCTCACGATTTGGGAGAAAATTTAATCACTTTTTTCCTCCCATTAATTTATTGACTTAAGATATTTACTGGGTAACTTTTTTGTCAAAATAAATGGGGCAAATTAGGTCCTTAAACCTATTTGTTTATATTCCATTCACTATAATTTATTGGACACTTCCCTATAAAGCCACAAGCTAGAAGAAGCTCTAGGTACTGTGGATTTAAAGATGGAACAAAAGATTCATGCCACCAAAAAATCCATGGCTAGGTTCAGTCAACAAACTTGTACTTAAATAATAATGTCTCTGTGGCAAATGCTAGAGGGTGTTTGTACAAAGTTCTTCCTAATGATCTAGGTAATGGAAATGGTTCCATAATCCCTCCCACATTTGTAAGATCTTAAAAAAAATTGCATGTACAGATCTTAGTTAGCTGTTGAATTTATGAGCCAGGGTAAACTAAAATCAATAATTCTAAGCACAGACAGCATATAATGACATTGTATTAGGGCCTATTCTCTCCATTTTCTCTTTTTTATGCAGCAGAATTTTAAAAAAATGCATATGATAAATGACTATAGCAAAGCTGTCTCAAAGAGTGTTATTTCTCATTACAAGTATTTATGCTGATTTAAATGAAGAATAAGGTTTAAAAGAATGAAATGTGAAAGTAATAAGACTTAGGTAGTGGAGAGTCTCTTATTGATACACATTTAATTTTTTCTCAGTGCTTGTGAATTTCTTGTAAATCATTAATGCAGATCAAAAGAATATTAGGTCATATATGGCCTAAGGTGAGTATTATACTTTGAAGCATAAGTATTAGCAAGAGTGAAATAAAATCTAAATGAATCAAAAGTCAAATAAATGAAGTTTTCTGGCTTAGGGTTGTGTTGAGTTTGCTCCTGCAAGTAAATATCAGACCAAAAGCAAAAGCAGAGTAAAATCATCAAAGAACTAGTATTAGAGATGTAAAATGAAGCCCTCCGTGACTTACTTTACATTTAGTCTCATATTTTCTAACCTTTCTACCTTAATAGGCGGTCTGCAAAGCCAGAATTGACCCTTCTAGGGCTGATTCCACCAAATTAACAATTAAAAAACAGTTTTTAATAATATCCACTTTACTTCTCATGAAAAAACTCAGTTACATTTTCCATGGGTTCTCAAAGGTGTTAGTTTTGCATTATAAATCATTTTTATATATTCTATGGATGACTTTAAAATCTACTGATTCAAAATGATACAAGGCCTTATTACTTAGAATCTTTATATTATACTTATTAAAAGAGCTCTGTTAGATTTACTTTGACATAATTTTAACTCTATCATGCTTATGTACTTACAAAAAAAAAGTAAAATAGTTTCTGGTAACACTATCACATTCTGAGTCTGAATTTTCTTTATCACATTTCAACTTAAAGATGTCACTCCCATGCCTTTTGTACAAATAGTATTCTTTGAACTGAAGAGTTAGTAAGAGTTTTTTTTTTTAAGAAAAAAATTCTACTAGTATTTCTGAGATTTTCTTCTAAACTTCTGACACCCGTTCCACCAGTCTTGATGTCAACTTTTTCTAAATTTGAACAAAAGGTGTTACTGAGCAATTTTAATGCAACAAACAGGATCCATATTTCCTCCTCAAAGGGTCTTTAAAGGGTGGATAGAATGTTACATTGAGAGATGCAGTTGTGTAGGCAGTGCACCATAGATCATAATCAGGTCTGCTCATGAGCAGGTAATGAGCATTATGCTGCATTGGTTGCCTGACCAAAAGAGATTTTAAGACATCATAGTTCGTGAGGCATGTTGCAATTTCAGAGATTGTAAGATTGAAAATATGCACCTTAGGAAAAATGAAGCAAAGAGACCCTAGACTGGATTATTTAGGATAGCATATTTCTCAGACATTCTGAGAAATCAATAATCATAATCTATATATTAATATTTATGCATCAAATTCCATATCAATCATAATATAACATCTGACCACATATATCACATAAACTTAGCAAAAACCTTGAGTTCTAGGTTTTGTTACCATGGTCAGAAAAAAAGAATAACAGTGATTGTTGATCTAAGGGATAAAACCAATAATTACTAATAATAGTATTTGACTTGAGTAAAATATAATTATATATTATCAAGGGAAAGTAAAATAAAAGAAGGGAAAGGAAGCCTCTCTTTCTAGCACCATTGATATTTAAAAATGTTAAAAACTTAAATTAGCCAAAATAGAATAAGCAAATAATTTATGATGGAGGAGGGATTATGATGTATTTTGTGAAAATTCCTACAGGAGACTTATTTCCTTACTTTTAAACTATCTCCAAAGAAACACTAGTCCCTGAGCAATATGTAGAGAATTTATAGAAGGAAGAATGTCCATTTGGAACCAAAAGATATTTAAATGATACAACTTGGCATGTTGTCCATAAAGAACTTACATTAAGGACTAGTTACGTGTTTGGATTCCAAGGTCATACTAGAGTATGGACAGAGTATTATAAAAGAGTACTTTTGCTTCTTACCAGTATACTTTTGATGTATGTATGACTAGGCAGATCATTGAATGCAGAGATTCCCACATGTTTAAAAACCTCTAAATATCTCAAGGACAACAGCTCTACCACCTTTAATTCCTGCATCTGATAATACGTGACACATAATTAACACTTAATGATATAGTCCATCATATTAATTTTGTAGGACCATAATAGGGCACGTGCAAGAATAAATGAAGGATGAGGTCAGAAAGATGAATTTAAATTGAGAGCCCTGCTATCAGTTCTCCTTAATAAATGTTAGTGAACATGTCTAATTAATAACCCAAATCCACATTAGAAATTCACTCCAGTAGTTTCTAAACTGGTAGGGATTTTGTAGAACTTTAATTCTGCTCAGTCAAACAAGGCTACAGTATTTCCAAAGATGTTTAAATATCTAGATTTAAGACACCTAATAAGAAAATTAAGTCTAGAAATGCAAATCTCATTTAATGTACTAAAAGATAGTAAACATCCTTATTTAAAATAGATACTATATTACTTATAATTTTATTTATATAATAAGCATTTACTCCTGCCTTTCTATATTTACCCCCTTACCTCCATCTACTTATCTACTCTCTATCAGACAATGTAGTAAATCAGGCAGTGGTATGAGAGCTTCATGTGACATGGTCCCACGAGTTCCTGTCTCTCCAGGCACATTATTCTATTGCTTCTGGACCCTTTTGCTCCAGACATGAAGCAGCCTAGCCTCTAGTCATCAGCCATTTGCTTTACAAACATGTTATTGCTATTTCAGAACTCAATGTCCTTTCTTGTGCTACTCTCTGTACTTAGAATGCCTCCCCACCACATCCAAAAACCTTATTGTATTTGAAATATCATTGATATGAAATCAATGCTTTGTGTGAGGCCACTGGGCTGTAAGAGCTACAATGTGGGTAAAAGTTTTCAATTGGACAGTTGAAAAAAAAAATGAGGTCAATGAATTTGAAAACAAAAGTGATCATGAATTTACAAAATTTTGAATGTGTTTCCTGAAGACTGATGATACAGATTTGTCAATCTGATATATGTATTTTACTTTGGGAAGGGGCCTTCATGACAACAGAATATGCAAAAAATCTCTAAGTAGCTTCTCATTTATTTTCCAATATAATGAAAACTGGAGTTGTCAAAAAATAGTTCAGTTTTCTCAACATTGTTATTGATTCAATTATTGCTTTAAATCAGATTCCTAAAATATTTAATTGAAAATAAAGTAATTATCTGTGAGACTCCTAGGCCAGTTTTCATAAACTATTATAATAGGAGTACATTTTTTTTATGAAGTATATTATGTAACAATTTATTCTTAACAAATCTTATACATGGATCTGCCACAGTCTGGCTGGGCACAAATCATGAGCCACTGAAGCAGGAACAAACTTTATTTCTGAACTCCACCAGCACACTCCACACACGCTCCCGGGAACTCTCCCGAACGCCACGTGGCTCCTCCAGGAACCAACAACCAGAAAGTCCCTCTTCCGGAAATCCCTCCTCCAGCACTTCCCCAACCAATGGGAACTCTCCGGGATTCCCCAGGAGAACTCCAAAGTAGCACGAGAACTCCAAAGTCGCAGGCCGAGGCGGACAGTAAAGGTCTAATATACAACCGAATCAATCCAGCATCATCTTAAAGGCTTGCCTCTCAATCAATACTATTGGCAAAATGCCAGGAGCCATTCTGACTCAGCTGTGGCTCTCAGCATCTCCAAGTAATTTTGATTGTCTCAGTGACCCCTTCTGAAAACCCAATCCATGTCTATTTATTCCTTGATCTATTTGAATTGTTGCTGCTATACCTTGTTCTTGTTCTCCTAATCTTTTTTCTTTCCTAAAACCTTGTCTAGCCCTAATGGTGGGCGCATTTGGATCGATGTTATTTGTTAATGTCAAACCTAATTGATCTAGGACATCTCGTCCCCATAAATTTATAGGAAGATGATCCAATACATGTGGCTGTATAGTTCCTTCACATCCTTCAGGAGCCTTCCAATCTAATACCATTGCACTTCTATGGGGATTAGTCACCACTCCTAGGCCTCGAAGTGTTTGAGTGGCTTGTTGTAATGGCCAATGTTTTGGCCATTCTTGACGAGATATGATGCTAAGGTCAGCACCTGTGTCCAGTAGCCCATTAAACTCACGTGCTTGAATATTTTGTTTTAGCACTGGGCGAGAATCTAAATTTAAAGACAGCATAGCACAATCCACACCTGTGGAGCCTAATCCCCTGGAACCTCTTTCTATAGTACTACTGGAAAATTTATCATGTAGGCTGGGTATTATTTTGTGCCCAGCCAGACTGCGGCATGGATCTACAGAAGAAAGTTCCATTTCTGAATTAAAGCTAGTTTAAACTTTAAGTTTGAAGTTTCTTTGAACAAAGAACATATCTAGAATATAATATTATATGCATTAGTCAGCCTTAATAGAACGCAAGTAGCTGAAATTCAAGATGGAAATTGTGAAATATACTCATGACCCTCATTGTTACACAAAATTACATAAAAGAGTTTGTGAGGGGAAAGGGGAAAAAAAAACAAGGGAGAGAATTAAACAACAGCAGATGGGGTAGAGAGGGAAGATGAGAGGGAAGGGGAGGGGGGATAGTAGGGGATAGGAAAGGTAGCAGTATACAACAGTCATTAATATGGTGTTATGTAAAAATGTGGAGGTGTAACCGATGTGATTCTGCAACTTGTATTTGAGGTAAAAATGGGAGTTCATAACCCACTTGAATCAAATGTATGAAAGATGATATGTCATGAGCTTTGTAATGTTTTGAACAACCAATAAAAAAAAGAAATATACTCATGATTCCAACAATACCAAATCAAGGTGAAGAACAGGCTATACTTTATGTACACAAACACCATAAACACACTCACATGTCTCAAAGGAAAATCATCTTGATTTAGTAAAGTTCCCTTTTTTTTTTAGAGTTTAAGTGACAAAGTTTTTATATAGAAACTTTTTTCTTTGGCAAATATTTTATTAAATTAATAAAGATATCTATAGCTATCACAAAAGAAGTTGTCATATTTACAAGAACAGTTCATATAAAGACTCTATTAATGATCTGGCTATGGGGTATCCAGATTCATTAAAATCTTATTCATAATTTAATACATGAGTGCACATTTAGAATTGTACTCAGCCTGTGGTATTTTTGTTATATATCATACCCCATTTTTATTATATAGCAGCTCAAACTGACTTCAACACCTGGCTTAAAACTCAACACAATTTTTTTAAACTATAAGTCTGAATATTGTTTTTTACAGGCTCAAAGGACTCAAACAATAGAAGACGAAATCCTTTTCTAGGTTTTGCCATCTCTAGTTGAGGAATCTAATAGCATTTACTACATGAAGTTCAGAACCAAAAGAGCATACATTTTCTCATAAAGATAAACTATGCAGAAACTCTCAGCACCCCAGCTAAATAAAAGAAAAAAACACAATTCCTTTTTGGAAAAGTATTTTTATCCTGGAATTTTTAAAAATTCACATTAAAATTTTAAAGAAAAATAGTACCTTGCTCTTAAAATTTGACTACACACTCAAAGCCCCCTAAGAAAGGACAAAGAAAAACAGCAGCAACAGAATCAGGCCCAGAGGTAGTTCAGATATTGCAATTATAACACAAACAACATAGAAGTGTATGGTTATAAAGATTTAAGATAAGCGCCCCATGTTCTAAATGGATAATAGAAGTTATATCAATTCAAATCTCTCAACACATTTTTTAAAAAGTAGATTGACAAAAACAAAAATAACTTTCACTTATGACATAACTAGGAGAAAAGGATTATTTCAGGATTCAAATTATGTGAAGGTAATAAAATGCATATAAATTAGAATATATATGTATGTATGAATGTATATATGTATTTGTCACCACTTATATTAGAAAAGAAAAGCTAAAAAAATCAATGAGACAAGCATCTAGTTCAATAATTCAGGAAATATGTGCTTCTTCAGCAGTGCATATTCTAACCAAAAACAAATAAACAGTATTTAGGAAGTTAACAGAAAAATCACAAATAAAAACAGAAGTAAGGCAATAATTAAAACAACCAAATTAGATGACAAGAAAAAAAATTAATAGCAATGTAAACAATCGACCTGTTGGAAAAAGTTTTACACTGGACACATTTCCAGTGAGAATGATCAAAACAAAAGGCAAGATGGGAAAAAATTAGAATAAAATGGAGATATAATTATAGATGATTAAGATATTTTCCAGATAATTATAAAGGGATATTAGGATATTAAGCCAGGAAATTAAAAAATACATATTAAAAAATTCCTAAGAGAAAAAAGTAACTATCCAAATTATGAAAGACTTATAATTTTATTCATGTGATTTGAGTGTTGATATAGAAAGTCTAAGAGAATCTATAGCTTAATGATTAGTATTGTAAAAAGGGATTAGCCAGTTACTACATATTTATTGTTATTAATTGCATTTGTCTATAACAGGAATAAACAATTTGAAAATAAAATTCTAGCAATTCTACATATATTGACTAGCACTATGGTGGGACTGCAGACTTCCTGCAAAATGGTAGACGCAATGGCTTCTCCATTAGCAATGACAGCTGTAGCTATAATGCCCTTACAGCCTGAATCAGTAACAGCAATCATGGATTCTGAATTACATCATTTTTCTCATCCTTTCCACACATTAGGGTGTTTAGTGGTTGCTATAGTTATTAAGCTAAAAAGTGTCTCCTTCCCTTCTTTGCTTCTTTTGCCCTTTTCCCTCTTTGGTAATCAGATATCTGTACAAAAATTTTCTCATTTAAAAACCTGAGTAGCTTATATGAACACCACCTGATACATATACCGTATTTACTGACTTGGTAAGTTCATTGTTTTTCTAGTGTACTTTAGCAAGTATCTTTCATAGTCACCTTGGATCTGAAATAGTGTGAGAATAAGGTATTTTGGAATATTTTTTTCACATTCAACATCAATCTGTTCTTCCTGAATCAATAGAAACTTGAAGACCAGTTCTAGGGCTTAGATGTTAAATTTCCCCCAAAGGTAATGTGTTGAAGTCTTGGTTGCTAACCTTTGGTGATTTGGGGAGGTGGTGCAACATTTAGAAAAGGGTGTTTGGAGAGCTGGGGGTCTAGCTCAGTTGGTAGAGTGTTTGTCTCTCAAGCACAAGGTCCTGGATTCAATCCAAAGAAAATGGTGTTTGGTGAAAGGAAGATAGGTCTTTTGGGGACATGTACTTGAAATATGTATTGGGACCCTACTTGCTTTGTCTCTCTCTTCTTGCTTCTCTGCTGCTATGATTTGAGTGAGCAGCTTGTGCCACCATGCACTTCCTGCAATGAGGTTCTGCCTTACCACAGGCCCAAAGCAATGAGGCCAAGTGACCTGAACAGAAAACTCTAAAACCACAAGCCAAAATAAATCTTTCATCCTTTTAAGTTATTTATCTCAAGTGTTTTGTCACAGTGATGAAAAGATGACTAACACAGAAAATAGGTACTCAGTAATGGAATCACTGCTAGAAATATCATTGACAATATGTTTCAGAAGCTTTTGGAATTTGTGTACTTTAGCAAATGGGAAAGTTTGTAGATGAAGCATAGAGAAGCATAGTGTAACAAGAGCTTAAAGGACAATCTGGTAAGGACTCAGAATGCTGATGGGAATGTGGAATGTAAAGGCTGTGCTGATGAGGATTTAAGTGGGAATGAAGACTTTATTGAGAACTGTACTAGAGACCGTTTGTATCATATTCTGATAAAAAAAAATCTGTCTACATTTGTCAATGGCTTGGGACACTGTATGAGGCTGACTTCAAAGATGATGAAAGAAAGATGATGGTAAAAGAAATCTCAAAGCAGCACAGTATTCAGGCTGTGGAATGGTAATTGCTGGCTGCTTTTATCCCGGATTATAGTGAGACTAAGGAGTAAAATATTGAAAAGAAAAATGTGAAAAAAATTGCATTTTGGCCAGAAAAGTATGTGTAAAGTTGTGGCCAGGAAAGGGTGTGTTGCTAAAGAGCTAATCATCATTAAAAAGGAGCCAAGTACTTTGCATTGCACTAGGAAAATATGCCTTAATTGCATCTCAGGAATCAGCAAGACCCTACCTATTACAAACCTAAAGAATTCTGCCTGAGAAAAGAGCTCCAAAACAGTATGGAACAGGGCTGCCTAGGAATTGTTTCTCTGGAATTTATTTGCACATGTTCAACCATCCAGGCACTCAGGGGCTTCTGCAGCCTTGGTTTAAGCAAATCCAGATACAATCATGCTGTTGGTGGCAAATGCTGGCATTATCCATGTGATGCTGATAGTGCAGACATGTGCAAGAGTTAAGGGATTATGGAGGCTTCCGTCAAGATTTCAAAGGAAGGCCTAGGAGGCCAGGGAGGATGGTGCAGGTTCAAATTTCCTACCAACAATCCCCGATATGCTGATATGTGAACCTGAATCTAAATGGAGATCAGAAGAAGTTGGAGAATGCAGGGTGTACCTAGGCAAAGCTTCAGGCAGTGAGCAGGGAGAGCCGGCCCAAGAAAGATGGCTATCATTGGTAAGGTCAAAAATTGTTCAAGCCCTTGGAATCCCATATCCCGTGACCCTGTGACACTGAAGGCATACATGCAGTTTTAAGGATTGGTCTGATGGCTCCCTCTATGTCCCTATTCCTCCCTTTTGGAATGGGAGTGTTTACTCTATGCCATTGTACATAGAGAGCATGTAACTTGGTTTTTTGTTTTTACAGGGCCTCACAATTTAGAGTTTGCCTTGAATCTCATAGAAGATTTTGGATTTGGGCTTTTGAACAATCTGAAATTGTTAAGAATTTGGAGACACTTAGAGATGGACTAAATGGACGTTGCATTAGGAAATGGACATGAACATTTGGGTGCCAGGAGCAGAATAGAATGCTGTGAACATTAAATGTCCCCCAAAAGCCATGTGTTGGAAGTTTGGTCACCAGCCTACGGCACTATTGGAAGGTGGTGGTACTTTTAGGGAATGAGGCCTATTAGGAAACAAAGAATTTGCCATTCTTCCCCCAATTTAATGCTACTGGCCTGGCCCTTGTCAAAAATTAACTGACCATAGAAATAAGGTTTTATTTCTGTACTTTCAATTTAGTTCTATTGATATTTCTGTTTATCTCTATGCCAGCATCACACTACATTTTTTATTAAGTTTGCTTTATAGTATGATTTGAAATTTGGAGATACAAAGCTCCAAATTCATTTTTCTTATTCTGTGGTTGTTGTTGTTGTTGTTGTTGTTGTTTTTGGTCTATTCAGAGTCCCTTAAAATTTCTTGTGAATACTAGGATCAATTTTCCTACTTCTGCCCATAGGATTCACATTGAATGTGTAGATGATTTGCATAATATTGCCACTCTAAAAATATTGCCTTTAAATATATGAAACATGACAACTTTTCACACTCATTTGGGTTTTTTTTCTCTTTAATTTCCATCAGAAGTGTTCTGTCATTTTCTGTGAATATGTCTTACTCCTTATTTAAATTCATTCCAAAGTATGTTTATGATTGTTGAAATCATTATTGCTTTAAATTTAATTTTTAGTTTCTCTGTTGCCAGTATATACATATAAAGTAGACGTGTGTGTGTGTTTATGTGTGTGTGTGTGTGTGTGTGTGTGTGTGCGCGCGCGCGCGCGCGTGCGATATTTGCCTTGGGGTTATGTTTGTGCTAATGGTCATGGATTGGTGTCAGGGTTTGGGGTTAAGGTTTAGAGTTAGGTTGAGGATTAAATAAGGGTTAGGGGTTACATTTAACATTTGGGTTAGGAGTTAGTATTAGTGTTTTGATAAGGGGTAGGCGTTAGGGTATGGTCAATGTAGGTAAAGATGTTAGTTCATTGGCTGCATGGCCTCAATGGGTATACCAGGGTTCTTGTCACATCTTGTCTCCTTTATTGTTCCCTGTCTTCCATGCCATCAACTTCTGCCATGGGATCCCTGTCATTAATTTCTGCCTCACTACTAACAAATAAACCCAAATGAACATGGAATAAAATTCTGAAGCTATAATCCAAAGTAATCTTTACTACTTTATTTGTCCTGGGATTTTGTAAAGGGGGCTGAAAACTGACCAGAACAACTAATAACTTACTATCTTGTTTTCCAGAAGTTTACAATATGTTTAGGATGATGGTCAGAATGAGGGTGTTGGTTGAGTCTGGGTTTGAGATTGGTTTTATTGCTTAGGGTTAAGGTTAGGGATTACCATTAGGATTGGTATTATGGTTATGGGTAGTGTTAATACGTGGAAATGTGTTAAATCATCTTGACATTACTCTTGAAGGATATAATGTAACCCTGTCCTCCTTGTTGTCTTTCATTTACCACCCTGCTGCCATTATGTTAGAAGCCTCCTCTACACATGCTTCCTGCAATGTTCTTCTACAATGCATCAGGTGCAAAGCAATGAGGCAAAATGACCATGGGTTCAGGAAATGGCTTCACATCTGAAATCTCTGAAAATTTCCATGGAAAGAAATCTTTGCTTTTTTTAAAGTTATTTATCTCAGTTATTTTTTCATAGCCCTGGAAAACTGACTAATACAACCAGAAACTTATTGTCTCTGAGGAACACATATTTTCCTTAGTCATTCAAGGTTTAATAAATTAATGTCTATTATAATTTGGACCTTGCTGTGTTTGTTTGTTGTTGTTATGTGGTTTGCTTGTGTGTGTGTGTGTGTGTGTGTGTGTGTGTTTTGCTGTGACCAAAACCCCTGGAAAAAACAACTTAGAAAAAAAGCTTATTTGGGGCTCATGATTTCAGAGGTCTTAGTTCATAGATGGACAACTCCACTGCTCTCAGCCCAAGGGGTGGCAGCACATCATGAAAGAAGAGCCCAATGGAGAAAAATTGCTCAGCTCCCATCAGGGTGGGGAAGCAGAGAGAGAGAATGGGGATGGTGCTGCATATAAAAACCCTTCTAGGACATGCCCTCAATGACCCACCTCCTCCAGCCATGCCCCATCTGCCTACTGTTACCATATGCTCAAGTCCATTTAAACTGAGTTAGACTGATTAAATTAAAGCTCCTATAATATAAGCATTTGCCTCTGGATATTTCTGCATTAACTGGAGCTTTAGGGAGACAACCCTATATTCAAACTATAACAGACCTAAATTGAATATGTACATGTTTGAATACATGTATTCATGCGTATATATTTGACTCACTATCTTGGTGCTGCTATAACAAATACCATAGACTGGATAATTCATGAAGAATATAAATTTATTTCTTACCAATCTAGAGGTGATTCCATGCAAGAAGCAGGATTTCTTATGGCCTAATTAAAGGCCCCAACTCTTAATGTTATCAGATTGGCAACTGTTTTAGTCAGTTTTTTTTTTTTTCCACCACTGTGACCGAAAGACCTGACAAGAACAATTTTGGAGGAGAAAAAGTGCATTTGACTCATGGTTCAAGAGGTCATAGTCCATAGATGACTAGCTCCATTGCTCTGGGAAAAAGGTGAGGCAAAAAAATCACAGCAGAAGAGTGTGGCGGAGGAAAGCGGTTCAGGACATGGTCTTTAGAAAGCAGTGATAGAGTTCCTCAGCAGGGACATAATGTAAACCCAAAGTCATATCCCCAGTGACCAACCTCCTATAGCCACAATCTACCTGCCTCTAGTTACCACTAAGTTAATCCCACTCAGTGGATTAGCACACTGATTATTTTAAGTCTCTCTTAACTCAATCATTTCACCTCTGAACATTCCCATGTTTGGGGGATATCTCATATCTAAACCACAACAGCAAATCTTGAATTTTGTAGGGGACATATTGAAACCAACCAATATGTATATATTTTAAATAAATGGATAAATACTTGTATTTACTTCCCAAAGGGTAATAAGTATTATTCATTCAAATGTTATCTGTTACATGTGCTTATATTTAGCATTTTTTAATATACTAATTTTTATTCATACACATTTTCATAACAACTGTCCTTAAAATGATAAATCATTGAGCTTTGAAAGTCTATATCATTTCCCCTTGTATCTTTCCTTCTTAAACATGTTAAAATAACTTTTATTTAAGAAAGTAGAAGTCCCAATTATTTCAACAATCTTATATTGATTGAGCCATTTGAATACAGACATTAAGCCATTTTTACTTCTTATTCAAACGACCATTTCATAATTCTTTATGAGGACAGTTTCAATTCTGAGGCCAAAATAAAGATGTAAAAGCAGTCACTTGCAAAGAAAAAAAAATATTGCCTCATCAACTAACTATAAAAGAACAGCTAATTTAACTAAGACAATGAGGACCGTTTTTGAAACACTACAGTAATGGCCAAATCAGAGAGTAAATGACAAAATAGTTTTAATTGATTGTTATAGAACTTGAAGTAGATGAAAGGAGTGCAAGTATTTCATTTTCTTTGACTGTTATTTTTTTTTCAATTTTCTGATGAAGGTTTTACTTCCCAAAGGGTAATAAGTATTATTCAGTGACTTTCCCAGCTTTTCTTAGTGCAAACACACTTTTAACTAGGTTGATACATTTAGAAATAACCATGAGTTTACAGCACTTAGAAAATAAATTCAGCAGTGTGAAATCAAATTACCAGTATTGAACAAAATATTCCATTTTTAGTGTTCTTGTAACTAAGATAATGGTGTATTTGTACTTCAAAGCCTTTGTGTATGGTTAGCTCACTAAGATTTCAAAAATTTAAGAGCCAAGAATTCTTATTATTTGAAGTTTTAATTGTTATTTTAATGGTTCTTTTATAAATTCAACGAATTCACATTACTTTAATTTTAGGGAAGTCTTAAACTATACTAAATTTTTAAAAAATGAGAGAGGCCACTTTTAATCTAGAAAGAGCACTAGGTTTATATTGAATGTCTTATATGGATTCTGGGCTTCCATGAAATCTATAGTGTAAGCATAATTTCAAGTCAGAAGAACTAATTTTTTGTCATTGTTGTTGTTGTAGTTGTTGTTCATTCTTTGACCAAGGTAGTCCCTACTTCAGTCACATTGGACCTGAATTACCTTAAAAATCAAGGTGGTGGTTTGGTGTCATGTGGAAAGGCTGACTTCAGAGCCAGTGACATTGGCTGACTCTGGAGTGTTGGCACTGGTCCACCAATTTTTAACTATGTGCCTCTGGAAAAATTACTCAATTCTCTGAGTGCTTCATCTTATTATTAGTTAAGTGGAATCATATTCATTCAAAAGGTTGCCAAAAGGATTAAGTAAATAGATAGATAGATAGATAGATAGATAGATAGATAGATAGATTTTTTTCTAAACAATTTCTGCCATAGAGCACTTATTATTTCTGCCATAGAGAATTTATTATTATTAAGGGGTGGGAAATGCAGAAAAGTACCTGCATAAATAATTCAGACAAACTAAGAACACACTTTTGTTTTCCACATTCTACCACTTTGTGTAAATGTCAATATGATCAACATGAAAATTAGATCATTTCAGTGTGTTTAATGATAAGCTACAAAAGCCAAGTAGGGAAACCTGTACATGAATTTAACCAGCCATTTGCTCATTATTACCTCCTTTATTTTTTTTTTCTCCCCTTAGTTGACACAAAGAAATGCCCACATGGAATATTAACTGATTTTGTATTAACCTGTTACTAGAAACAAATAAACAAATTAAATCAAAATCATTTTGTTTTATATGGATGATCTACCCCTCTGAGAAGGAAAGTTAATGAACTCTTTAGGAAAGAGACAGAAAAACAAACAAGAAAAGCATTGACCCTGCTCCCAAGATAAAGCATGTGTCAAACATAGCTTCCTCTGTTTGGTTCTGTAGTGTATCTATTTTCATGCCTGGACATTTCTTTTATGAGGTACAATAGGAGGTTAATGGATCAAATGAGCAGATGGTAATATTCTGGAAAATAATGATAATACTTCCGCCACTGCCAGGGTCTCAACCCTGCTGAGTGATATGGCATCTCAGCAGTGGGGAATTGTTCCTAGGGGTACACAGACAATCTGCAGTATCACTTCCATTAAGTGGCTAAATGATTAGCTGCTACATGCACACCCACACCCAGCTTGCACATGAACATGTTGTGTAAAATTCACTATTAAACAACTGTTCTAAGGAATGTCGAGGGACCATCAATTTTTCAAGTCAATAAATGTCTAAACAGTATTAACTACATGCTGAGCAATATTGCATAGTACTTTTCAAAATATGTTATGCTTAACATTAGATATGCATAAAATAATTGGGGGCATTATGTGGACGGTTTAAAAAATGTGTGTCATTTTCTGTGTATGAGAAAAATATACGAGAAAACAATTCACAAATGTTGATTAAGAAAAATTAAGAGTGGGCATTTTAATTTTTAAAAAGTGACTGGGAGGGTTGGATAAGTTAATTTAGATGCATGTCTTCCTGAAAAATAATGGTAAATAGATATTTAAAAGAAACTCGTCGGAACAAAAGGAATGAAGAAGAGACAATGCAACATAACCAGTAGCTGGATATCAGAAGTATTCGGGGAAGACTGCTTATTTGGTTCTGGAAAAACTAAATCTGTTGTTGTACTGAGAAATGTAAGAAATCACCCACTTTTTACTATATAACTCTCACAGGCTGTTGGTAGTATGAGAACTTACAGAAGGAGGCGGGGCAGTGAGGCAAAACCAAAGAGTACACCATGATTTTATTTAAGAAATTTGATGCTCAGTTTCCTTCTTCTACTTCTGCCACTGAACCCCAACATCCTGTGAAAGAGACTGGAATATTTTTTGTCCAAACAAGTAAATAAATATGTCTTAGCTTGGCTAAGATCATAAGTTTCTTAGCAAAAGAAGAAATAAAATTTTAGGTATGTACGTTAAGATTGCAAGAGACTAGAAGATTCTTCTGTCATGATTCTGACCAACTAACTGAAAGGTCATGATTTGGGGGACTCCCCTGATAAAATATCTCAGCCAACCCACATTTTGAAAACGATCATCTGCATAGAAATATCTTCAACCAGTTCTGGTACCATACTCTTAAGTCTGAGTATAAAGGGAATAATACACAGATATTTGAGGGAAGAAAATTGTGTACAAAACAGAAACCAAAACACACAGAGAAAAGAAAATTTGAGGGAAAGAAGAGATGATGCATTGAGAACCACACTTCAGAAATATTGTTGATATCCTTAAAGACAAAGAAATATTTTATTCCGGAATCAAGAACAAGATGTTATAAAAAGATCATACAAAAAAGAGTTCTTGAAAATTATAAGATATATTAATAAAAATTAAATTCTCGGTAAAAGGTTGAAAGATATAGATGAAAATATCTTCAAGAAAATAGAACAAAAGTGGAAATATATAGGTGAAAGAAAAGAAACTTAGAAAATGAATCTTGAAAATTGAACATCTGAATAATAGCAGTTGCAGATCAAAAAACTTAGTTAAAGCAGAATGGGAAAATTTTTCAATGAAAAATAGATACTTTCAAAAGGAAGAACTCATATTTGAAAGGCCTCCCATTTTCTAGAACATGTGAAAATAGATGCTTATAAAGACCACATATATGATAATGATGTAAAAAAATTTAAGATCCTAAAATTTTCTGTAGAAATAAAAAAACAATCAGCATACATATAGTCCTGAATCTAACTAGCAGTGTTAGAGACACAAGGGAGTTAGGAAAAAGGAAAATAAAGTTTACTCCATCTTGGGTGATGAAAAGTCACTGTATCATGTATGTATAAAAAAAGCCTACTCATAAACCCACCCTAAAATTTAGTCTTCTTTACAGCCAGATATTACCTTTTAAAGCTAAGAACTGGTATAAACAGTTTAAGGGACTTTCCGACATCAAAACACATGCAGAGCCACTTTCATTTGGGGACCCAGATTCACTGCAATTTATTTTATGACTTTTAAACCCCAGTTAGTTTCTAAGCTTCACTCAGATATTAACGTAAACTTTTCAACATGGCATGACCAGTGTAGGTGCACTAAGCCACGATGCATATCACCCCAGTAACCACCTCACATACATAATACATGAGAAGTAAGGTTCCCAGACAAAATATAAAAACCTGTGGCACAGGAAACCCAAAGCTGTTTCCTCTCTTTGTGGCAGTCTGTTCCATGCACCTCTGGGTATTATCTTCATTTTGCTAAATAAAACCTTTATGCTTTTCTAACTGTGTCTCTTGACTGAAATCTTTTTCTGGAAGAACTAAAAAACAGCATCAGATTTCTTAAGAAGTCTGAATCCAAAATACTATGGAGAAATGCCTTTGAAACTCTAAAGATGCTGGGGTTGTATCTCAGTGGTGGAGTGCTTGTTTAGCATGTGCAAGGATTTGGATTCCATGCCCAGCACTGTGCAATAACCACCTAAAGATAAACATCTACAGCCTAGAATTTATAGCCAACTACACTATCAACCAAGTATGATAAAGAAAAAGATATTTTCAGATACACATGGTTGCAAAATAATTTACTTTTCATGTACCCTTTGCCACCAAGATACCGGACATTAAGTTTTACAAAAATGAGGAAATAATTCCCCTAAGTGGAAAGGCCCAGAATCCCAGAAATGGGAGTTCCAACATTAGAGAGATACACTGTGAGACAGATATCCTCAAAATGGCAATGGTGGGAGATATGATAACAGAACTCAGTAAAGAGCAAGTAGTATAGAATGAAGAGGTGGGAACTCCAGAAGAGATGTTCTTAACCAGATAAAATTAATAAGGAGCTCAATGGGTGTAAACCTCTTGAGAAGGGAGTTCCTAATTGACTTTTGGTACCTGACTTAGCAATTCATGAATTATTAAGCATGTGAACCAGATAGGAAAAAAAAACACACAATTATCAATTCCTAGAAAAAATAGTTACTGAATATATAAAATAGAGTATTGTTGCCTCAGCTGTCAAAAACTGTGAACACTAAATATAGATCTAGATCAAATCATCAAATATCCATGCTAGGAAATGAGAACTGAATCTTTGCATGGTAGAGGTAGGATGGAAAAGAGATCTACATCATTTTCCAAAATAGAGTGACTGTGGTTAATACTGACATGGAAAAGAAGTAACAGCAATGCAACAATACAAGCATGTTATTTAGTGAAGTGCAGATTTTAAAAAAAAATAATAATAAACAAAGAACCTTAAAGAGTTGAAAGTGGCTGTCCCTGAGGAATAGGAAATACAAACACATGTGTTCAAGGAAGGTATATTCTTTTTCCTGTTGCTGTTTCTTGTTTTACGTTGCAGGGATTATCTAAGAACTTTTTTGGACATTTTTCTTTTTAATCTTTATGCATATATATCGTTGGTCCAAGTGGTAATAATAACAGAGATGGCACAGGGACAGGCAGAATATACGTTACTGAAGTCAGGCAGCATCTTTAGAGCAGATACATCTCTCAAGACAATGGGGGCCACTAGAGAGGAGCCATTAGCAATAGGGTTGGTGACAGAGTCCTGAGGATGTATATCTAACTGGAGCCTACAATAATGCTCCTGGAGAAATGGGGGGTGAGATGAGATGAGACTAGCCATCAAGAGTATTTACTGTCCTAGCAGGTGGACACTGACTGAGGTCTTTCCTTTCAGGGAAAAAAAAATGGTAATAACAAAAGAGAAAGGAAAACATCAGGATACACTGAAGAGAAACAGAAAACGTCAAAGAAAGTCACAGATTTGGAGAAAAGGGATGGAGAAGAAAAAAAATTAGAGCAGGTATTAGGTCAGTTTTGCTTGGGTTAAAGATGAGATACCTGGGGGACTTGTGCATGGAGATGTTCAGCAAAGTCGTGGTATAGAAATAGAGTTCTGGAGAGAAGTCCGATCTGCTGATACACACTGGGAGTATTCATGTGATATATTATTATACCTTCCTTTCTTCCTTCATTTTCTTTTTCCCACAAATACTTAGGGAACACTTTGGTACTATGAGGCTAAAAGACCCTTGCACTTACAAAGCTTCCTTTCTTTTATTATTTGTTCTAGTTTGTTATTTCATTTCATTGTACACAGACGGAGCACAATTTTTCATTTCTCTGGCTATATACAATGTAGAGTCGCACCATTTGTACAACCATACAGGTACCAAGGGTAATGATGTCCTTCTCATTCCACCATCTTTCTACCTCCATGCCTGCTTCCAACTTTGCCCAATCCAAAGTTCCTCCATTCTTTCTATGCACTCTCCCCACATTATGGACCAGTATCCACTTATCAGAGAACATTCAGCCTTTGGTTTTTGGGGGATTGGCTTCCTTCACTTAGTCTGATATTCTCCAACTCCATTCATTTACCTGCAAAAGTCATAATTTTATTCTCTTTTAATGCTGAGTAACATTCCATTGTGTATATATATCACAGTTTCTTTATCCATTCATCTATTGAAGGATATCTAAGTTGCTTCCACAGTTTAGCTATTGTGAATTGAGACGCTATAAACATTGATGTGGCTGCATTACTGTAGCATGCCCATTTTAAGTCATTTGGGTAAAGTCCGAGGAGTAAATAGCTGGGTCAAATGGCAATTCCATTCCAAATATTCTGAGAAATCTGAATCCTGCTTTCCAGAGGGGATGCACCAATCTGCAGTCCCACAGCAATGTAAGAGTGTGCCTTTTCCCCAAAATCCTTGCCAACACTTATTATTGCTTGTATTCTTGATAATTGACATTCTGACTGGAGTGAGATGAAATCTTAGAGTACTTTTGATTTGCATTTCTCTAATTGTTGACAAAGCCTCCTTTCTTGAAGGACGATGCTAAGTATGCAGGAGATCACTGAAAAAAGAGAATGTTTCAGGGAAGAGAAAGAGGATGCTAACTGTGCTGATGCTGACAACGATGATGCTAACACCCATCTATTGCCAAGTTTGATTTGAGACACTTTTCTTCCTTGATTCTCGCATGTGATCTACAGACCAGCAGAAACCGTATTACCTGGGAGTTAGAAATACAGACTCTGAAGCCCTAATCCCAAACTACCACATCAGAATTTGCATTTCATCAAGATTCCCATTTGTACCATCTGCACCTTATAATATGAGAAGTGCTACTTTACCCATTTTTTTCTGAGCCAATCTTCATAAAGGTAAACACTGTTCATAAGGGAAACACTGTTTTGAGCCCAATCTAAAGATAAAGAAGATGAGGTACAGAAGGGTCAAAGGACTTTCCCAAAGGCATGCATCTAGGAACCAGCCAGACTAAGATTTGAAGTCAGGCTATCTGGCTTAAGCATCTACACTATCATTCTATAATCCTGACCTTCAATGAGTATTGAAGTTGCCAAAACCCTTATTTTAAGACATAAGCAGCAGAGAAGGACTTTAAATAAGAATATGGAAAATTAGAGAAGAAAACAAGAAACACAAGAGGTTTAGGAATTTAAGGTTTAAGTTTTTAAAGGAAAATATTTCTGCTATCCAGCATCAGAAAAGGTAAAGCTGAAATCATTGGAGTTGCCAGTGAGGAAACTCTTAGTAACGTTTGAAAGAGAAGTGTGGGAGGAGGTGGTCTTGCAGTAGAATTGAGGAGTGAAGACTTCTCAGCCAGACAAGCCACATGAAGAGAGCCACTGGCCTCAGCAACCAAAGAAGCAACTGACTGACCCAGCATGGAGAATGAGTTCTCCGGAAAGCATTTTCCCTCCCTTGGAGCCTTAATGCCCTACTTCCTAAGGTTCACTGCCCTTTCCAGGATAAATTCAAAGATACACTTTCTCATTCCACTTTGCATATACAAATGTCAAGCTGAACATCTGAGTTAAAAGGGAATTTTTTATGGGTGCTGAAGTATTGCATGGATAAAATGAAAATCTGCCTCTGCCTCACATGCACCTTAGTGAGTGTGTGGGAAAGCATGTTTTCAGCAACTTTCCAATCCATTTAAACTACAAAACACTTCACACCATAGCTACTCTTCACATTTTTCACCCTTCTCCTCCTTCCAAATTTTAACATATTTCCCATTTAAATAAAAACTCAAATGAAAATGACTCTCAATAGCCTCAGTTGTGCTCTCTTCATATGTTAATTTGCCAGGAAAGTCTGTATAAAACATTTCAACTCTGGTTTTCTGATGTTCATGTGGTAAATTTTACCTTGCGTCTCCTTTGCATATAAACATGTTAATTTCTAAGGAAATTATTTCTAATACAGGGTGTTTTAACACCAGAAAATTCTTCCTAAATGCAGATCTCGTATTATGAAGAGCAAAGTCACAAAGAAGCCTCCTAGAAATTATTTCATTCATTGTCACAAGGAGACAATAAAATAAAGCGTATTGTGGGTAGCACAGTGTGCTCTTCAACTCACCTTTTTTTCTAGTTAAATATTTATGGACAATGAGAAACTGAGACTTTAAGCAAGCCACCTAATATGAATAACTTTTTTTCCACTTTTAAAATTTCTGTATTATAGTTGTTAACCGTGTCTCAACGGAATAATAGTAAAGTTATGCAAAAATAATTCCTCCATAGGAGCACAGAAAAAAAGGAAGCATGTAATCAGTAAACTAGGCATTTTGATTAATTTTTGGAAGATAGTAGTTAGATGGGTCTTCCGGACACATAAATCAGATCAGAGGAGAATAATCAGAAGAGGCTTTAGTGGAGGAAGACAAGCTGCTTCTTGGTGGATCCCTCTAGAGTTCCCAAGTTTGGAATCAGGGAGAAGGGGACTAAGGTAGAAATTAGAGTAATTAAATGATCTACTGTGCACAGTTGGGCCTGGTCAACCTGTTCAATGTCATATTCTGTTCATTTTTCTGCAGCAATGAATCCCAACTCAAGCCTCAAGTGGAGCTAATGAGAAGGATTTATAGATAAAGAGATCATTAGTGTGTATTTTCGGACTAGAGAGAAGTACAAAGTCAAGTCTAAAGTCCCTGGATCAGTGGGGCTAAAAGGAAAAGCAGCTGGACCTGGAGATTGGAATAGATTCAAGTATGCATCCCCAGGTAGGGGACCTCTGACACCTGTGACTGCTCTGAATCTTCTGAGCACTGTCTGCCTTTGATGATTCCTCACACCATGAATACTGCTTCCTAAGGTGTAATTTTTAAAGTGCTGATTTCTTAAGTCTCCATTGCAACCAAGTTGCAGATAGGTGATGTTAGTTTGCTCATTCATTTGTATCTAACCTGATTTGATTTGCGTCTGGCCCTCATAAAGAAGCAGGCGGACCCAGGGATCCCCTCTGGTGTTATGGGAGAGTGGTATTGTGTTAGGGATAAAGAGGCAGTGTGGTGGTACAGTCCAAGTGTCCTTTTGTGAGTTTCCTAATTAGGCCAAGTCTTCAATGAGCTTCGGTTGACCATTTTGTTGTTTCATTTCCATGTAGTAGTTTATCCTAAAGACCAATCGTCCAACTCTCTCAACAATTGGCTATTTAATATCTGTAGGTAAATTCCTTTCTGGTGCACTGAAATGGGTTCTTTCTTTGGTACGTAAGAATCCTAACCACAAAACCTCAAAATAAAATTTTTTTTTATCTTGATAACCCTGGGCCTGCTTATACACTCCTTGTCCACACAGCCTAAGGATTCATGCTGGTGGGGCCAGCACCTTACACAGAATCAGCCTTCCCTTTTAGAGCCCCAGGCTTTTGGGACAATAACTCCACATGTGTAAAATAACTGCAGGCCAGCTATCTGCGGTAATCAATTGTAATTACATTCTGTTAACCACCATTCACTTAGTATTTGTAGAAAATTCACAACCTCAAAGAAAAAAGACCAAAGTAGACAATAGAAACATTGACCTAAAAGTGAAGAAATGTAATTTAATAATAATAATAAGAAGATGCTTTTTAAAAAAGATGCTACATGTTTTCCTCAGGGAAATTTGAGGAAAGAGACAGCTATAATAAGACAAGTGACTATAAAAAAGGACCCATGGGGTGGGGGGAGGAAAACTCTTAGAAAGTAATAAAATAATTACAAAATAACATGTCAACTAGAGGTGCTGAATATCACCATGGACACAGATGTAGGATCTAAATAATATCAAATAACAGAAATTCAAAGAAAACTAGAACATAGCCAAAAAAGATAAACAGAGGAGCAAATATTACAGGAATGGAAAAAGATCTGGAAGATAGATTCAGAATGTCCACAACCCAATCTAAAAATTATTCACAGAGAAGAGAAGATGGCAACTGATAAAATAAAAAAAAAAAGAAAATTTATCTTAACACTTCAGGGCCAATGAAAAAAGTTTCTGCTGTACACATCTTGATGAGATTTCAGCACTCCACAAGAAGAATACACTAAATCTTCCCAAACAGAAAAATATAAAATCTACAAAGGATGAAGAATCAACATGGCATCAAAATTCTTTATCATTATCATTGACCTA
Organism: Callospermophilus lateralis; assembly: GCF_048772815.1. Classification (NCBI taxonomy): domain Eukaryota; kingdom Metazoa; phylum Chordata; class Mammalia; order Rodentia; family Sciuridae; genus Callospermophilus; species Callospermophilus lateralis. Next base: position 193,062,901 of record NC_135305.1, on the reverse strand, counting down.
ATTTCATTTATGAAAAACATGGAGTAAAAGAAAGCATCTATCAAAAATGTCATGGAAGAATTCCACAAATGTACTCTCCATCTCTTCTTTGTAAAATCAAACCAAAAACAAAATGCAAACTTGAAAATCCACCCCGGCAAACAGAGAGGAGCACAAGAGAGAGCAATCAAGGAATCTCAGAATCAATGGAATTGCATCATCAGTAAAATAAAAAAAAAAGGAATAAAGAAGGATATCAGAATAAAGACTCTACTAAGTTCTCAAATATTCCTAGGAAGTCTACAGATGTCATATGAAGGTGATAAAATACAAAACTGGAAAAATTGGGATATTATTTCAAATTATTGCATTAACTCCCCACGAGACTCTAGAAAAATTTAAACACACTTGTCTCTAAGGTGGGGTACCAGGAATGAAAAAGTCAAGGAGGGAAGGCTTTTTGACCTTTAAATTTGTAACTTGCTTTGTTTGGGGAATTTTTATACTATATTTATACTTACTTAAATAAAGCTGCAAAGTAAAATAAAGATAGTGTATGTGACAATAATCAGAACCAGACTTGAACAGTCTACAATTTAAAAATCACCAAAAATAACAAGGGTCTTTCTTTATTCTTCAAATTTTGCCATCATTATGAATATCATATTCCTCAGCAGTGACCTATATGTCTCCCCCCATTCTTGATTTCTCATTTCTAGTGATATCTTCCTCCACATCAATCCCTAATCCTCATTCCTCCAGTAAGATCCTAGACTTTAAAACTCCTAAAAATGCTCAGTCTCCAGTCATTGGTTCATTCATCCCACTCCCTCACCTTACATATAAAGGGGAGTCGGATATGCTCTTGTTCCATTCCCCCTCCTGCTATTGGTTGGAAGGGAGTATTACAGTTACTATGAAATGGAAACCAAATGATGGAGAAAGAAGAGTATCAAACCAGAAGGGATCTGCTCTTGTTCATTGTAGAAACATTGAGAAAACCCTGGATTTAATATGAAGAAACTTAAAAGAGGAACCCTGTTTAAACTACTCTTAGTTCATTTCTAGGTCAACTACAGCTAGTTCTAATTGGTTGATCTCACTATGTATTGATCTCACTATGTGTTGATCAATTTATATGGATACCTGACCTGCATGGCACTCCTAACATCATTTCTCTAAGAAGTACAATTTCTACCTCTCTAGAACCACCCTTCAATGCTCTCAACTATGTGAACTTTCTCATTCCTCAATTCCTACCCTTTCCAACTCAGTTCCTTACTACATATTTACTTCACACTTCCTAAAATAAATAATTGATATTACTATAAATTTATAAACTAACGTAACTAGTGACCCATTTCTCCTTTTTTACCCCCTCTAACCACCTTAAAGTAATTGAGACTCCTTCTAGCAAAGGCCAGTCCCCCTGTGTATGCCCAGCTTATAACATTTCTGCCAGCTCAGTCATTTCCTACTTGCATTATCAGCCTTTCCTTCTCTATTAGTTCTCTCAGATCAGCATTTTAACTTGTTCTAATTGGTCTCATCAAAAAAGAAGAGAAAACTTCCCCAAGTACCACCTGCTTTCCCAGCTATTTTCTCTTCCTCTACACTTGCAAATCGCTCATAAGTATTATCTGTATACACTACCATGACTTTTCCACCCACCATTAATTAGCCCATCCACTTTAAAGACACTTCTCTATCCAAACCTGAAGGACATTACTATTGATATGAAAACAAGCACTTGAATTTTAAAAAAAATTAAAATAATGCCTGTGTTAACGTTGATCCCCAAAAATAAAGGACACAAACATCCTCCAATCAATGAACCTTTTTTGTCTTTATAAATCTTAAAGTTGTTTGACCTGTGAGTGTATTCCTCTTAACTTCTTTCATAACAAATTCTCCTTGCTCCCCTCTTACTTCTTAGGATAGTCATGTTTCAATTCAGCTCTTTGTATTTTCAAAGCTTCAAATAATTTGCCTCCTTGGTATCAACTCTGTATATGTTAGTCTCCTTCCCTGAGTATTCTCTTCTCTCTGCAAAGGTAACTTTTATTCATCTTTCAAGTGTTACTTAAAAATCACTGCCTCCTGTAAGACTTACATAAACCTCCAAATTAAAATTGCATGCTACGTTATCTTTTAAAGTCCCTGTCTTTTGTAATCAGATAATCATATTTGATATTATTTTTACAAGAACCCATAGTCTACCATAAGGTCTATAGGTCAGAATAGCATGTCAAGTTTATATATCACTCTGTTCGTGCAGCCTAGTTTATAGAAAAGGTTTTATTTATTTGTTGAAAGAATTAAAACTAACTTAGGATTAGGAAAAAAGTTTTGTGTTATCTCTATTGTAATGCATCTAAAAGGAAAAGACAGGGGAGATCATTTAGGGACACTACCATTTTATTCATTTTCCATTTTTTGCATCAAAACTGAGATGTTAGCCAGGGGCCTGTAAAAGGGTATACAGGAATTCTCCATACTTTCTGCTCAATTTTCCTCAATTTTATTTCTTCATAAATAAAGTTTATTAATTTTAAAAAGCAGGAATACAAGACAGCTTAGTAGTGAAAACTTGGGCTATAGGGTAGGGAAGCCTAGATTCAAATCCCAGCACTGTCATTGAGGAAATATGTGACTCTGGGCAAGCTCATTAAATTCTTTCTAAGGGTAAGATTTTTTTTTTTTGGCTTGTTTGTTTGTTTGTTTTAAAATTGTGGTCATGGGGCTGGGGTTGTAGCTCAGTGGTAGAGCACTCACCTAGCATGTGTGAGGCCCTGAGTTCAATCCTCAGCACTACATAAAAATAAATAAATAAAATAAAGGCATTATGTCCAGCTACACCTAAAAAATAAATATTAAAAAAATAAAATAAAATTGTGGTCACGATCATATCCACAGGACCTAGAATAATACCCAGCACATAATACAAACTCAATAAATAGTCACTGATTAAACAAATAAATACACTATTTTTTAAAAATCAACAAATAAGCTGCTAACTTTGTGATTCAATTTTGGGGCAAAATTGAGAACTCTCTGTTGATACAATCCACATCATTTCTTCACTTGCCAGATGGAAAGACAGACTCCATGGCATCAGTATCATCATCTTATATCCTAATATTTTCTTCAGTTTTTGTTCTCAGTGTTTTTAATCATTTTTGCCCCTATTGCCAACAATGCAAATTTCCACATACACCTAGAATTTCCATCAGGATAAACACTTTCTATGAATGAAAATTAAACTTTAATGTCTTCATGGACAACTTTAGCACTTCAATCCATTTATGTTTGCTGGGACTGAATGAAATAATAAACTTTTGAAGAACACCAGCTGAGAGTGAACCACTTAGACCCAGTCTCCAACTTTCAGAAGTGCTTGGTATAACCCTAACTTAGAATATCTCAGGAAAACAATCTACTGCTGTTGTCTATTAATTTCACATGGACGACTCTCAGGAGTGCAAAGAAAAATAATTAATGTCTCTCTCTGGAAATTAGAAGGAATGGGGTAGCTCAGATGCAGGAGATTGCCAAGACCAAAACCAAAAGCATGTTCCATAAAACTTGGCAAAGAAATCAAAGTTGGCAAAGGAATCCAAACATTCTTGTTATGCAGGTTGGGATCATGTTGAATTCATGTCAACAAATCACAGTTCTCTAAGGCCCAGCTCAGCAAATTTATGTTGTTTAAGAAAGAAAAGCAGTGTGCTATAGAGGTAGTTATATCAAATGCCAGGAGCTTCATGCAGCACATGGTGAACATTTGTTCTGGTATTTCGAAGTTCAACAAGGTTTTTCAACATTCTACTCCTAAAATATACATAAATCCAATTTCCAGAGGAGGACACAATTCATTCATTTAAAAATCCAACATTTCTTATGGGAGGAAAAGAAAAATCATTCCGTACAACTGTGCTATGAATCTTGTTTCTCATGAACTGTAAGTCTTGCTTCTCCTCATCCTCCCCATCAACAAATATTCCATGAGTATATAGTATGTGCTGGACATTCTGCTAATCTATGAAGAGACAGAATGTAAGTGTTATCTTATATATTCAGAGATGACAAGACAGGGATGAAAGAAAGGGAGTTGGCATTTCTTTGTTCAGGTAGGCATTCATTCATTGTATAGTTCCTCCTATTAACCAAACACTGCTCAATGCTGGGCATATAGGAATAAGCAAAATAAAGATTAGCCCAGGCCTTATGGAGTCAGATATGTTACTAGATACTGCATAACCATTTTCTCACCAAAGTGAACCTCAAAATTATAACTATGAAAAAACTAGTTTCCTCTGTAGAAAAGACAGTTACTGTTCAATAAATATTCATATTTCCATGCGTTACCCTCTTACCCACCACTGCAAGTATGTTGGGCTACATGATAATTCCGAAGACTATATCAAGATAAAAAGTAGCAAGTATCACTTCCAAGCCAAGACCATTAAAGCTTATGTGCCTCCTTCATCTCCGATCACCTATTTATTTGTGAACATAAGACTATATGCTCATCCTTCTTCCCCAAGATGGAAGCAAACCCAAACCCTGAGTCACAGAATGGAAGGGATTCCTTGGGGAAATTGCTGGATTTGCATAGCACTTTGGATAACAAGGGGGGAAAAATGCATCCTGTTAAACCACTCAGACTCTTGATTTTATCTTAGGTAATATAAATTAAGATAGTGGCTAGTTTGCTCATGAAACCCTAGGGATTTATTGGTGATCTGCCACTTCAATTGCCAAAGAAGTTCAATAACATCAATTGGCCAAAGTTGTAGGTATTGGTGATAGGAAGTTTCTTAGAAAAACAGTTATTTATTTGGGGGGTTTTTGAATCTATCACATCCCATAGACTTATCATTTTTCATTCTAAAACATTTATACCCATAATTTACCTTTTTATATCACACTTTAAACTCCTAAGTTTATATACTAAATGAAAAGAAACGATCCTTACTTCTTCCATTTCTACAGTATATTTATAAAGAGTTAGATAGGTTCAAGATCTATAGTTAAATTGGTTTATCAATGACATTTGACTCTATTTGACTAGAAAGGTAAAATTAAATTCAACATGTACTTGTTTGATCATCCAGAAGCATACTGCATCCTCAGAAAATTAGCACAGAGAAAATTTACCTAAATCAGATCTATTTTTATTTATTATGTCTTTATGTAATTATTTAAGTTATAATTTAATATTTAAAACACAGTTTTGAAGTCCACAGTGTTTCATATTTTTACATGTAAGGAAACTGAGCCTTAAGAGTAAGTACTGTGTAACCAAGGAGCATACCCAAATACAGGTTTATAAAATTGCCGTTCTAGGGTTTCACATAACACTAAGAAGATAAAGCAATGTGACAAGAAAGGAAATACGGCATGGCTGTCTGGATGACACAGTGGACATTCCCAAGTCCATTTCCTTACATCCTGAAGCTGGAGCAGTCATTTCATCATGAAGATCAACCGAGATGTTAAAGACAGAAACTCCCTCGATGACATCATAGTCCTGTTCACAGGCCCCAAAGCACTCACCCTTATTCTTCTTATGTGAGATCATTAATAAAAAAAAAAGGCAAAGCCTTTTAAAAAATTCCTGTTTATTTACTATATAAGTAACCTATTTTTAATTTATCAATAATCTCAAATGACTGGTGTTACAGTTTGGATGTGAGGTGTCCCCCAAAAGCTCACGTGTGAGAAAATGCAAGAAGGTCCAGAAGAGAAATGATTGGGTAATAAGAGTCTTATCCCAAGCAGGGATTTAATCCCCTGATAAGGATTAACTGAGTGGTAACTGAAGTAGTAGGGTGTGGCCAGAGGAGGTGGGAATTAGGGCGTGGCTTTGGTGTATATATTTGTATCTGGAAAGTAGAGTCTCTCTCTCTGCTTCTTGTTCACCATGATATGAGCTGCTTCCTTCTGCCCCACTCTTCCACCATGGTGAGGCTTGCCTTGATCCCTGAGGAATGGAGACAGTCTTTTATGGACTCAGACCTCTGAAACCGTGAGCCCTCAAATAAATTTTTCCTCCTTACAGCTGTTATGGTCAGATCCTTTAGTCATAGCAGCAACAACAACAAAAACTGACTAAAACCACTGACTTCAAACAGTAACCATTTATATAACCAAGGACCAGAAGTTTGGGTGGGTTCTGCTGTTGAGTCTTCTAGTGGTTTCACCTCAGTTCACTCATGAGACTTTCCTCAACTGGAGCTCAGCTGGGCTGGAAGGTATAAAATGAACTCATGTATCCCCAACAGCTTAGCCCAGGCTTCTTCACATGTCTCAGTGTTACCAGCCAGCTATTGTCAATGGACTAGACCTGTGAGAGCTTTGGCTTGTGACACATTTGTTAATACACAAGTAGTCAAAGCAAGTCACATGTTCAAGCTTGCAGCCGACCTGGAAATGAACTACACAAGCATATAGACAGGGAGGTGTGACTCATTCAGAACCATTAAACTTATAATCTACTACTTATGTTTGTCATTTGTATCCTCATCATTACCAATTGTATTGCCTATATGATAAATGAGTGAAACCTCTAAAATCACCTGATCTCAAATATGACCTACTTTTCTTATTCGGATTTGTCACTGATATTTCACATTTTATCTTCTTATTTATTTCTTTGACCAGAACTACATCGATCTATCTGTTCAACTATTTGGTAATATTGCTAAGAAATGCAAGAACTAACCCTACTACCTGCCGCAATTACTGATCACCAAGGGCCTCTTAGCTCCGTAAAGAGCTTTGAGCTGACTGCTAACAGTGAATATCTTATTACAGATGCAGAGACACAATAATAATTGGACAATAATCGATATGTTGAGCTATGTAACCTTTCTGTTGCTGTGACAAATATCTGAAAATAATGATTTAAAAGAGGAAAGACTTATTAGGACTCACAGTTTCAGAGATTTCAGGCCATGGTCATGTGTCTCATTGCTTTTAGGCCTGTGGAAAGGCAGAAACATCATGGTAGAAGTGCAGAGCTAAGGAAAGATGCTCACCTCATGGCAGCCAGGAAGTAGACAGAAAGAGAAAGGAAGATGTACCCTTCTAGTGACCTACATCCTCCAATGAAGTCCCACCTCCTAACAGTTTCCATCAGCTCCCAACAGCCCTTTCAAATATGAAACCATCATGGACTTATCCATGGATGAGATCAGAGCCCTCATGATCCAACAGCTTCCCCAAAGCCCCACTTCTGAACAATGCTGTATTGAGGACCAAGCCTTTAACACACGAGCCTGTGGGGGACATGCCAGATCTAACCATAACCACAGAAAAAACTTCCCAAGGACTGGGAGGCCAAATACAAATTGTAGTAAGTGGGTCAAGAAATGTGAGCACTTGTTTAACAGCATGATCTCTGTCTTGTTAATAATTAGCAGAAGTTATTCCTATTTTCTAAAAATTAACATAATATCATAGTGTCTTTACTTAACTATATACTCAAAAAGAGATGGGTAGAACAATACATATACATTTAATGGAAATTTTACATTCTGGTATTAAAAAAATGATAAACACCATTGGCCAGTTCACTCAAACATCCTCTCTAAACCTGAGAGTCTTGAAATCTAGAGGAATTTTTTTTTTTTTAAAGAAAGTTTATTGGTGTGAGTTTGGGGGTTTTTGTTTGTTTGTTTGTTTTTGCTTCTTATGCACTGACTTTAAGATATCTATGCAAAATGTAATCCCAGTGTGAAAGCAGGCAACAAACTGTAGTTATCACCAAAGTGTTCTAAAATTCCACTTGATTTTATATAGAATAAAATCTATTTTTTTCCATAACCATTCAACATAGTACCCGGGATATTCATAGTATCACTGTTACCACTAACTTTATTTTCTAACCCAAACAAATTTTATTTTGAAGGGAAGAGTGAAAAAGAAGGAATAGAGAATAAATGTGGAGAAACTATCTTGCTGCTGACACCTTCCCATAGTTACATTGAAAACACAGGAAAAAAGGAAAACTCACACACATCTTTCATAATATAAAGAAAGAAACAACCAGCATTTGTCTGACAGGAATGCTAACTTTTAGTCCCAGGGACAGAGTCTGTGGTTGGCTCCATGATTCCACAGTCAGAGACGTACGAAGATCCTCACTGGTTCCATTTCTTCCACCCAATGGATCTCCCCACAACCTTCCAACTTCCCCAACAGCCAAGAAGCATGCTTAAGAGCTGGTACTGTTCCCAAAGGTCCTTTCCTTCTTTTTCTCACTCACATTGAAGCCACTGTCAGCCTGCCAGACACTGTGGGACCAGGAGGGATTAAAAATGAATTTCTGAGAGTATTTACATTGTCCGGAAAGGGATTTTTGAACGTGTGCTAATTTTCGTACTGACTTTCTGAAGAACTACCTTTCACTGTCTCACAGAGATATTAATGGTTACATATTGGTCTTAAATTTCCAAGCTAATCATTTCAACATTTAAGAAGACATTTGGAATCACAACTCAAGTCAAAATTGTCTAGGAAACCAACCAATACAATATTTTTCAGAGTGCCTGTAATTTTCATCAATAGACTATGACAATTGGTGAGAAGGAAGAATCGCTTTCTAATGTAAGATATTGACATATGTCATTTTCCAGGACAATCTGTTCTTCCACAGTAGTTTATAAAAAAGTTAGTGAAATGCACACATCTTGCCCTCTGAATCATAGAAAAATCTTTTGTTTAATATCACATATGAACATTCTAAAAGTTTGAATGATAAATGAGAAAGAAAAAGATTTTTTGAGAAATAAATAACAACAACAACAAAAAATCATCTATATCCCAGTAATGACCTATTTTGCCACTCTGAATTCCATTTACTAAAAATTTCCAGAGGGAAATGGAACTGTTGGAACTGCTGCAAACTTTTTAAGAAGTATTAAAATTTTTCAGTAGGGTGTTCCCAAAGCTTGAAAATTATCTCCCCCTGAGAAAAAAATAAATAAAATAATATTAATTTTTTTATCTGATAGAATTTATTTGAATTAACTTAAGCTTTGGACTAAGAATTTAAGTGTTCCTGTCTGAAAACTGAGCCACTAGTAAATAAATCTAAGGGTGATTTAGAAAGTCTATGTCAGAAATAAGATGTTCAACTCACCTAGAACTGTGCACAAATGCATTTTAAAAATTCTTGGCAAATAGCAATGACCTATTCTGCTGTTTGGATGAAACATAGAATCAAAGCTGAGAGAAACACCTAATTCTACTTCTACTCAGCACAGGGGTATAACAAATTCCCTCTTCATCCATGTTTTTATTTCTCATAGAATAATGAAAAGTATGAAGTATTGCCTGGGTTTGGCATGACAGCCAAATCGATGCAAAGCATTCCCCATGTTTAAACTTCATAAAAATGGTTATAGCTCCAGACCATAAAACTGTGCAGGAACTTCCAGGTTAAATTTTTCATGGAGCCAGAAAACATTTCTCTACCTTTACATGAAATACAATTTTACAGTACATTTATCATTATATTAATGATAAATGTGGATTATGGAAAAATATTACAACCTCATTTCATTCTGTAATTTGCTAAGTGAATTTATTATAGGTTACCAAAACTCCATACATAGTTATATTTGTCTTCCTATATGTAACCAACTAATGTCTTTCTCACTTCCTCAAAGACATGTTAATAGATAGATAAACACATGAACTAATATATACACATATAAACTTTTTTCTTCTTACAATTTTGGAAAAATTAAGCTTCATTGCCTAATTTTATTTGACTCCCTTAAATATAAAAATATGACATTTGTTCAAGGAACCAGGAGGCCTCATCTTACCTGCCAAATCTTTTCCATTGTTAGGGGCCATTGGGAGCAAGTAGGTGAGAAGGATTCTAAGGCCAAGTAGAGATTCAGCCAAAAATAATACTATAATTAGCTGGTGATAACTTTCATGGTAAGGGATGGGGAGCTAGATATTTGCTATTAATTTTAGATAATCTGATCTCTTTGTTTAAAGCAGATGACCATAAAGGCCTCAGGAAAAAAATCAACAACTAACCAAGAGAGATAAGTGTTAGACCTGTTGGTGTATTTAATGTATGATTGTAAGAAATGGGGGCCTCGGTTGTAGTTCAGTGGTGCAGTGCTTACCTAGCATGTGTGAGGCATTAGGTTTGATCCTCAGCACCATAAATAAATAAATAAAGTAAAGGGATTATGTCCATCTTCAACTTAATAATAATTAAAAAAAAAAAAAGGAATGAGAGCTGGGGTTATAGCTCAGTGGTAGAGTGCTTGCCTAGCACAGTGAGGCCCTGGGTTCAATCCTCAGCACCACATAAAGATAAATAAATAAAATAGAGGTATATTAAAAAAATAAATAGAAGGATATGGAAAAGTGGGCACATTCCATCAGGACAATCCATCTGTGGCTACATTGCTCAGTTAAATATATATATTAGCTCAATTCATCATAATTAAACCCTTGAGACAGGCCTCACATACTTAGCACCAGCATGTCCATTGTGATCACTGTGTGTAAGCACACACTGCAGGGTTAATATGCAGGAATTGCAACACTTCCCAGTTTTACAGATCACGAATCCAGGAACCAACTCCAAGCAGGACAAGTGTATTAGAATTGAAAAGAAGCAACTCTCATCATGGGGCAGGTGCAGTCATCAGAGAGCTCTGCATTTCCCAAACATCCTACTCTCTCACTAAAGAGCACAACTGAAAATTTGCAGTCACCTTGACAAACTGAATGATTGTCCTCTGGGAGGACAATCTCTCATTCCTCTAATGCTCTGTAGGGTTCTCCTCAGAGAAAACTGGCAACCTTTTATGACTTTCTCTGTAAGTTCCCATATCCCCGTATCTCTTAAAGAAAGTTAACTGTCTAGCATGTTGCCTAAAGGAGAATGAATGCAGAACAGCACTAGGGAGAAAGGTATCCAAAATTTCAAATTTCTTAAATGGGCGACTCCATAATTTTAAACCATCATCTGTTAACAAGTTGTGAGTCTAGTTGTTCACTTTTAGAGATGTTATGAATGCTTAATAATTTTACTTTGAATCTTCAAGCTAATGAATATTGCCTTACCAAAAAAATACTAATTTTGTATCAGCAGGGAGGGATTCTTTATATATGCAATTCTAATATGCATAACAGAAATAATCTGGACATAATCAAAGAGTCAGGCATCCAAACTTTCTTTTTTTTTAGTAGAACTCCTTTACTACACACTTTGTTAAACACAAGAATTTCTGCAGCAGGGCAGGCTTATTGTACTCAGCTTAAATCTGGTAAAATATCACCCACATGGAAAGAATAAGAGTTATAAAACAACAAACTTCAGTATTTGGTTCATAGTAGACATTAAGTAATCAGTAGTCACTATTACTTTATTAACATCTGTGCAAAGGCATGAGTTAAGTCAGGAACATATAGCATTGCCTCAATTAGATCTGCCCAGTGAACAATTTAATTCCTTAGTGAGGGTCTGATATCAGACCAAATTTGTGCCAGAAATTAAGTTCATTTTCTTTGTCATATGTGATTTTTAGTACATTTGTTTGTTTGAAACATTCTTCTTCTTAACTCTGAAACTATAATAATTTCCTCCTCACTTGGTAAACTCCTAATTGCCCAACATTCAGGATCAATCTATACCTCACTTCTTCTAAAATACCACTTCTTCCAAGAAGCTTCTTTATCAACCTTTTTTCCCCTCTCTCAGGGGAAAATCCCTGTTTTCTCCCACCATTTTGGCCACAACACTACCCATCATAGCTGGGCTGTGTGGTCCTCTTCTGAATTACCATTTCTCCGGTATATTCTGTATTACTTAAGAGCAAGAACCTCAAACTTCCATCCACAATGCCTGAGATGTAGCAAGTTTTCAATACATGCATATGGAGTAGATAAGTATCAGTTCCCTTTCAATCAATATAAACATACTAATACTTGAGTTGGAACTTCCCTTAAGATGTGCTTATTATACTTATTGAGATAAATAACAAAAGATTAAATTTATTGATAATTTAATATCTGTAAAGGACTGTGTTAAGAATTTTATTTATAGTTTCTCATTAAAGTCCTTTCAGGAACCCTATAGAGAAGATGCTATGATGATCACTATTTTAAAGAAAGAGAAATTGAGTCTTCGCAAAGCTAACTGTCTGCAAATGCAATATTATTAAGTAGAGGAGTCGTAGTTTATACCTATGTGTTCTGACCCTAAAGTCCTACATGTAGCCACCAAGTTATACTATCTCCTATAAAATTTTCCAGTTAGACACTCAAATCCTATTTAAGGTCAACCACAGTGTGTCTTAAAACACATACCTATGCGAGTGCGCACATGCACATCAAATGTTAAAAAGTAAACACATTATTGATAATATTGTGAATCACAGTGCAAAAACTCTGTGAGGCCACGATGACTTTTGTAGGACTTGGGAATTCAGTGGGCATCTCAAATCTGAAGTAAGGTGACAGATGGTAACTGGGAAAGATTCTGATAAAGCAAACTTGACTTGGTAGGAGGGGGGAAACCCACACACAGACTATATGAAGGAACTCCAGATGGACTCCAGTGCAGTGGGGGGTAGGGGGCATATTGATGGTAGATGAAAATTAGCTCCAAAAAGGGAGAAACAATGTGTGTGGGAAAAGCATCAAATCAACTTCCAGGTGCATCATTCTGGATTTTTTTTAAATCTTAGTATACAGAATCAGTGCCCAGTATTTCATCGTCACAGAATTATAGCGTGAACGCAGACAGCAAATACCACAGAGGGAGAACTTTTTCTGTGTAACTTGCATCTGTCAACATCTGGGCTCTAAAGTGACCAAATGTTCTATGGAGAAAATAGTTTAGAGCATTTTTTGGAGTTACTTTGATGGTGTTCTTCACCGTGAAAAAACCAATTTTCAGAAAGCAAACAAGATGTTTGGCAGAATGTGAAAAGGGAGAGAACCTAACACTCTACTAGAGAATTACATTTGATATCTCTGCTTGTGCCTTAGAAATAGAAGGGAAATGGTCCTAGAGTGACAATAAATAATCTTTTCCTTTATAAAGAGTATTATTTGGACTAGAATCCAAATATTCTTCACAGAGGAATATTCTGGTCTTCACAGAAGGTCAGCATGAGATGTGATCATACATTTAGATTATATAAGATGACAAGAACTGGTCGTTTTTTGCTAATAGAAGATGCTGAGAAATACACTTGTAATTCCACCATGAGACATTAGGCAGAGGGATGCAGATCTGTCTTTATTTATGCTATTTTACAAAGCAAGAACTAGGGTCACAGGGAAGTAAATGGCAAGTAAACAAAATATATAAAAGGAAATTTTTCTTTTACATGTGATATAATTGGCCTGTGGCATTTAATGTCACTGAAGGTCAGAGTGTCAAAAACTGTGACTGGAGTTAAAAGTTGAATAACTTTAAGATCAACAGTGACGATGACAATGAGGAGTGATCAAACCCAATACCAGGATCTGAACAAATAACCTGAGAGGCTGTGAAAGATTCCACTAGCTTTCCATGCACTGTGTGAAACTAGAAATGCTACTGAGATTTGGCCATTAGAATCCAAGCATGGTCCATCCACCATCATTAACAGCTTTGAAGGCAGATTACATCAATTTAAGCATTAGAAAAATGGCAGAGCATGAATCATCTCCATTTCCCACTAGCCCAAAGATGTTCTTTGCTTATTACTTATTGTTGACAGACTTCTATGAAATGGTCTTTCTTTTGAGTAAAATTTTAGTAAATGCTTCCATTGAAGCCACAAGCTGCTCAGAAGTAATTTAAGATTCAAAGGGATTTATTTAAGGGAATTTCTGTGGCTCATTTTACTTTTTACTGTGTTCAGTTTCTGATATGACAAAGTAAAATCCTTCTTTGTTTTGAGTCACAGATTTGATACATATATCCCATTTCTGAAAAATTTGTTTTAGTTATATATGACAGTAGAATGCTTTTATGCACTTTGATATTCTTACATAGATGGGATATAATTTCTCATTTTTCTGAGTGTACATATTATAGAATCACATTGGTGATATATACATATATACATAAAGCAATAATGTCTGTTTCATTCTACTATCCTTCCTATCACCACATCAGTTCCCCTCCCCTCCCTTCACTTCTCTCTAACTAATCTAAGGTAATTCTATTCTTCTCTAATGCCCTGGCCCCCTTATTGTGAATTACCATCCGCTTATTAGAAAAAACATCCAGTCTTCTGCTTTATGGTGATTGGCTTATTTCACTTAGCATGATATTCTCCATCTCCAACTTCATCCATTTACTAGAAAATGCCATAATTTCATTCTTCTTTAAAGCTGAGTAATATTCCATTAAATATATATGCCACATTTTCTTTATTGATTCATCTATTAAAGGACACCTAGGTTGGTTCCACAGTTTAGTTATTGTGAATTGAGCAGCTATATACATTGATGTGGCTGCATTAGTGTAGTATGCTGATTTTAAGTCCTTTGAGTATAAACTGAGGAGTGGGATAGCTGGGCCAAATGGTAGTTCCATTCTAAGTTTTCTGAGGAATCTCTATACTGCTTTCCACAGTGGTTGAACCAATTTGCAGTCCCACCTGCAATGTACGAGTGTACCTTTTTCACCACATCCTTGCCAACATTTATTATTGTCTATATTCTGGATGATTGCCATTCTGGCTGGAGTGAAATGAAAACTTAGTGTGGTTTTGGTTTGCATTTCTCTAATTGCCAGAGATGTTGAACACTTTTCATAAATTTGTTGACCGATCATGTTTCTTCTGTGAAGTGTCTATTCAGTTCCTTAGCCCATTTATTCAATGGGTTATTTGGTTTTTTGGTGTTAAGTTTTTTGAGTTCTTTATGTATCCCAGAGATCAATGCTTTATCAGAGGTGCATGTGGTAAAGATTTTCTCCCAATTGACAGGCTCTCTCCTCACATTATTGGTTGGTATTTTTGCTGAGGAGAATTTTTTTTTAATTCAAATCCAAACCATTTATTGATCCTTGATTTTACTTATTGCACTTTAGGGGTCTTTTTAAGGAAGCCAGATCCTAAGCTGATGTGGTGAAGGTTTGGGCCTACTTTTTCTTCTATTAGGTTCTGGGTCTCTGTTCTAGTGTCTAAGCCTTTGATCCACTTTGAGTTGATTTTTGTGCAGGGTGAGAGATAGAGGTTTAATTTCATTTCGCTACATATGGATTTCCAGTTTTTGCCAGCACCCTTTGTTGAATAAGCTATCTTTTCTCCAGTGAATGTCTCTGGCACCTTTGTCTACTATGAGATAACTGTATTTATGTGGACTTGTCTCTGTGTTTTCTATTCTGTACCATTGGTCTACAAGTCTGTTTTGATGCCAATACCATGCTGCTTTTGTTATTCTAGCTCTGTAGTATAGTTTAAGGTCTGGTGTTGTGACACCTCCTGTTTCACTTTTCTTGCTAAGGATTGCTTTGGCTATTGTGGGTCTCATATTTTTTAAAGTAAGTTTCATGATTGTTTTTTCTATTGTTATAAAGAATGGCATTGGGATTTTAATAGGAATTGCATTAAATCTGTATAACGCTTTTGGTAGTATGACCATTTTGACAATATTAATTCTGCCTATTCAGGAGCATGGGAGATCTTTCCATTTTTTAAGTCTTCCTCAATTTTTTTCTTTAGTGTTTTGTAGTTGTCATTGTAGTGGTCTTGCACCTCTTTTTTTCAATTGATTCCCAGGTATTTCACTTTTTTTGAGGTTATTGTGAATGGGTTAGTTTTTCTAATTTCTCTTTCAGTGGATTCATCACTGATGTATAGGGATGCATTTGATTTATGGTTGTTGATTTTATATCCTATTACTTTGCTGAATTCATTTATTAGTTCTAGATGTTCTCTGTTGGAATATTTTGGATCTTTTAGATATAGAATCATGTCATCAGCAAATTGTGATAGTTTGAGTTCTTCTTTACCTATAGGTATTTCTTTAATTTCTTTCTTATAATTGCTCTGACTTGAGTTTTAAGGATGATGTTGATTAAAAGTGGTGAAAGAGGACATCTTTGCCTTGTTCCAGTTTGTAGAGGAAATAATTTCAATTTTTCTCTATGTAGTTTGATGCTGGCCTTGAGTTTAGCATATATAGTTTTTACAATGTTGAGGTATGTTCCTACTATCCCTAGTTTTTCTAGTGTTTTGAACATGAAGTTGTGCTTTATTCTGTCAAGTGCTTTTTCTTCATCTATTGAGAAGATCATATAATTCTTGTTTTTTAAGTCTATTAATATAATGAATTACACTTATTGATTTCCATATGTTGAACCAGCCCTGCATCCCTGGGATAAACCTTACTAGATTGTGGTACACTATCTTTTAAATATGTTTTTGTATGTGATTTGCCAGATTTTATTGAGAATTTTTACATCTATGTTCATCAGGGATATTGGTGTGAAGTTTTCTTTCCTTGATGTTTCTTTATCTGGTTTTGGATTCAGAGTGATATTAGCATCATAGAATGAGTTTGGAAGGGTTTCCTCCTTTTCTATTTCATGGAATACTTTGAGGAGTATTGGTGTTAATTCTTCCTTGAAAGTCTTGTAGAACTTACCTGAGAATCCATCTGGTCCTGGGCTTTTCTTGGTTGGTAGGCTTTTGATTGTGTTTTCTATTTTATTACTTGAAATTGGTCTGTTTAAATCATGTATAACCTCCTCATCCATTTTGTGTAGGTCATACGTCTCTAGATATTTGTCAATGTCTTCTATATTTTCTATTTTATTGGAGTATGAATTTTCAAAATAGTTTCTAATTATCTTCTGTATTTCAGACATGTCTGTTGTGATATTTCCTTCTTCATCTTGTATTTAAGTTATTTGAGTTTTCTTACTTTTTCCCTTCCTTAGCATGGCCACGGGTTTGTCAATTTTATTTATTTTTTCAAACAACCAACTTTTCGTTTTGTCAATTTTTTTCAATTGTTCATTTTGTTTCAATTTCATTGATTTCAGCTCTGATTTTAATTATTTCCTGTCTTCTACTGTTTTTGGTGTTGACTTGTTCTTCTTTTTCTAGGGCTTTGAAATGTAATGTTAGGTCATTTATTTGTTGACATTTTATTCTTTAAATGAATGTGCTCAATGCAATAAACTTGCCTTTTTTTCCTTTTTTATTGGTTGTTCAAAACATTACAAAGCTCTTGACATATCATATTTCATACATTAGATTCAAGTGGGTTATGAACTCCCATTTTTACCCCAAATACAGATTGCAGAATCACATCAGTTACACATCCACATTTTTACATAATGCCCTATTAGTAACTGTTGTATTCTGTTGCCTTTCCTATCCTCTACTATCCCCCCTCCCCTCCCCTCCCATCTTCTCTCTCTACCCCATCTACTGTAATTCATTTCTCTCCTTGTTTTTTTCCCATTCCCCTCACAACCTCTTGTATGTAATTTTGTATAACAATGAGGGTCTCCTTCCATTTCCATGCAATTTCCCTTTTCTCTCCCTTTAGTACTGCCTTCATAGTGTCCTAGAGATTTTGATGTGTTGTATCCGGGTTCTCATTTACCTCTAAGAATTTTTTTTTTATTTCATTCTTTATTTCTTCTACTGTCCATTCATCGTTCAATATTGTATTATTTAGTCTCCATTTGTTAGAGCAGCTTCTATTTTTTACTTTATAAATTGATTTCTAATTTCATTCCATTATGATCTGATGGAATGCAGGGTATTATCTCTATTTTTTTTGTATTTACTGAGAGTTGCTTTGTAGCATAATATATGGTATATTTAGAGAAGGAGCCATGTGCTGCTAAGAAAGCATATTTGCTGGTTGAAACATTCTATGTATGTCTGTTAAGTATATATTAGTGATTCTATTATTTAGTTCTATAACTTATTTAGTTTTTGTTTGGAAGATCTGTTCAGTAGTGAGAGAGGTGTGTTAAAGTCACCCAGTATTATTGTGTTGTGGTCTATTTGATTCTTGAAATTGAGAAGAGTTTGTTTAATGTATATAGATTTTCTATTGTTTGGGGCATAAATGTTTATAATTGTTATGTCCTGCTGATATATACTTCCTTTAAGAAGTATGAAATGTCTTTGACTCTTTGATCAGCTTTGCTTGAACTCTACTTTATCTGAGATGAGAATGGAAACCACTATTTGTTTATGCAATCCATAGAATGATATGGTTTTTCCCCATCCTTTCACCTTCAGCCTGTGATGTCTTTGCCCATGAGGTGAGTCTCTTGATCACAAAGGGATCTTTGTAGATACAACTAGGAAAGAATCTCAAGGTGAAAATTCATCTTAGATTGTCTAGGTGGGACTTAATCACAGGGGTCCTTATAAGAGAGAAGCAGGAATGCAGAGTGTGAGGGAGAGATGTGAAAGCAGAAGCAGAGGTAAGACCAAGGTGGAGGAGAAAGAAAGAGGAATTTGAAGGTGCTTAACTGTTGGCTTTGAAGACCAGTGAAATAATCAAGTAATGGAGGGAGCCTACAGAAGTTAGGAATAGCAAGGAAATTAATTCTCATATAAAGCCTCAAGAGGGCATGCATTCCTGCTGATATGCTGACCTCCAGAAAGGTCATAAATCATCCATTTATGTTGTTTTAAGCCACTAAGTTTCTGGTAACTTGTTATAGCAAATAGTAAACAAATATAGACTCTGGCAGAAGTGGTCCTGGAATGGCACAATGAACAATTTTGAGATGAATCTTTTAGAAGAATGTTGAAGACAGTGATAGAAAAGTCTATATGGCTTCTAGTAGATAGTAAATGACTCTTTAGTGAGGACTTACATGGAAGAAAGACACTGTAGAGAGACACTGTAGAGAAAATTTATAATTTCATAGAGAATATTCAAATCTTTAAAAACAGACTGTTGGTGAAGTTTCTGAAGGAAATGAATAACATTGGAAACTGGAAGAAAGGGAATCCTCATTATATAGTGGAAGAAAGTTTAGGTGAATTGTGTCTCACAGATATGTGGAAATCAGAATGGGTAATCCTTAATTTAGGGTATTTAATGTAAGGATTTCTGAGCAAAGTGTTGAATGTTTGGTCCTACTTCCTTTTGCTGCATATAGTAAAACATAAGGGATGAGACTATCTCAGGGAATAACTCTTATGCAAAAGGAAACCAGGACCTGGTGAGTTGGGAAATTCTCAGCCTATCCAGATTCAAAGATGTGTGACCTCAGACAAGTATGGTGGTGCACACCTGTAATCCTAGTGGCTCCAGAGGCTGAGGCATGAGGATCAAAAGTTCAAAGCCAGCCTCTCCAACTTAGAGAGGCCCTAAACAAATTAGCCAGACCCTATCTCAAAATAAAAAATAAAATGGATTGCGGGTTTGGCTCAGTGGTTAAGCATCCCTGGGTTCAATCCCCAGTAATGGGGGGAGAAAAAGATGTGATTTTAGAACTCTCAAACTCCAGAACTGTAAGATAACAGAAGTGGAGTCTTATGGTTATTTGTTGTATCAGTAAATGTAAATTAATACGGTGGTCTTTATGAAGAATCTCTAGTAAATAAAACACATGTTCGTTTTGAGAGAAGAGCTCCTAGGATTTAGAATAAATCTCTTTGAGATTTATTAATAAACTTATTAATAAATCTCTCTTTGAGACTAGCAAGTACTATTATCCCTTGTTTCACCTACATATGGGAAAATTAAATGTGTCTATGGCACACAGAAGAGTTTAGCATTAACAGAGTACCCTAAAACCTGATGACTTACACAGCACAATGCATTGTTTCTCCTAAGACTAAGGACTCCTTGGGCAGTTCTGAGGGCCTCACTTATGGGTCTGCAGTCAGATGTGGGTCTGTTAGATTCTGTGTGAGGACAGCTCAGCTGGGAGGACTCGGCTCTCTCCCACATGGTTTCTCACCCCCCAGCAGGCCAGCCTGGCTTGTCCTTGTGGTAGCATCAGGGTTGCAATACAGAAAACACAAGTAGGAAAGGCCTCTTAAAGCCGAGTCTCTGAACTGGCACACCATCCTTAGGATCCACAGAAGCAAGTCTCGAAGCTGGCCTGAGTTCAAGCAGTGGGGGAAAGAGACTCCATATCTTAAAGGCACAAGCTGCAAAGCTACATGCTTATAGGGATGGGTAAATAAAATGCAATTTTTTTTGTATTATTCTGTATCAATGCTCATGGCAGAAACAATGAAAATAGGCATTCAAATGGAAGTTAGGCCCAGAAACCTGCAAAATATGAATTTTTAAAGTCCTTCAACCAATAGCGTGGGCCCAGAGTCCAGAAAAGGTGGAACAAAAGAAACAGGAAGATAAAGAGCTATATTGGTGCAATCAGACGATTCATTGCAGAGCAGGGAAGCAAGAATACAAAGTCTGAGGTATTCCCTGCCCTGGGAAAGGGTCATTCAGGATGGATTTTTCCTTGTCAAGAATGAAAAATTGATCATCAATATAGCACTTGCTATTTGTAATCATCTGATATATTGATAACCATTATTAGATTTTTTAAAGTCAATAATCTCTCTTTAAAAGAATTAACCTACATAACCAACTCTGAAATAGAAAAAAATATATATTTATGTAATTAGCCTGAAAATCAGCAGAAATTGAACAGGGATTTGAAATAAGAACCACTATACCACACTTTTAATTTCTTAGAAACAATGTTATACAGTAATCTAGAACAATAAAAACCCAAGTGGCTTCACAAAAATGCTTTAACAGGGAAATGTGTGAAAGACTAGCAACATCTTTACCCAAAGGGGAAAAAAAGATAATTCATATCCTCTCACCCCCCACAACGATTTAATAAAGAAAATTCAAGATGTATTAACCAGATTGACACTAACAGATAAGATTGTAAAGGTGCTTAAAGTTGTACCATGGTTCAAAACCTGAATTCCATCTAAATTAATTCCATTATTTAGACCTTTCCAAAGCAAAACAAGATTTTTTTCCTTTTTTTTTGTTTTTTGTTTTTGTTTTTGTTTTTGTTTGGTAAACTGAGCTGATAATATTATAGCCTAACAATAAACACTTTCACTTGCCTGCATTTAACAGGTAATATGCAAGGCACTTTAATGAAAGTCACTCAATTTAATCTTCATTACAACCCATGAGGTGAGCATTATTGTCCCATTTCAAAGCAATTAAACAATTTATGCACAGTTATACCACAGCTAAGTAGTAGAATGGGGATTCTATTTGGAATCAGAGGAAACAACTCTCCTGTTTTTCTACTGCTTCCTATGCCTGTGAAAAAGTACAAGTTGCAGGCTAAGGAGTAAAACCAGGAATGTTTAAAGCAAAAGCATATACTTAATAGTAGTAATCCAGAAGTTTTCCAGTGTCATTGTCATTAATAGAGTGCATCATATTTCTGTGCATCCCTGCTTCCTAGAAACCCTTTTCCCTTGTAGTTGCGTAGGGTCAAGTGACTAGATGTGGCCATTTAAGGGAGAGAAGTAACCTGTAAGTTGGTTATTTGTGAAAGAATGAATGAAGTCTTTCTTTCTGGACAGTGATCAGTAATGCTAAACACAGCGGATGCTCCATGATCCTGGGTTCTGGAGTGACAGACATGACAGCAATGATAGCCCCTGGCTTACCTGTGATAGAAGGGTACTATTAGAAATAATCCTTTGCTGATTTAAGTTTCTGATATTTGTGAGTTATTGATTCCAGTGGCATACTATATCATATTCTTACTGATACAGGTGATATCCATTTATCTCCAAGAGAAGACCCTTTGTAGATTGTATCAAATCTGTGTTATTTTACTTTTAAGGGATACCCGACTGTGGGAAAATGCCTGGCATAATTAATATATGAGGAGGAAAGTTTTGTTTTAGCTCATGATTTCCAAAGTTTCAGTCTGTAGTTGATGTGCTCTATTGTTTGGGGCCTGTAGTGAAGTGGTACAACATTGGCAGGGAGTGTGTGGTAAACCCAAGGCTGCTTACCTTATAGTGTCCAGGAAGCAAAGAGAAAGAGAAGGGCTGGATTTCCAACATCCCCTTTAAGGGCATACCCCCAATGACCTAACTAGGCCCACCTCCTCAAGGTTCCATCATCCTCCCAACAGTGCCACAGGCTGGCAACCAAGCCCTTGGCATATGGGTCACTGAGATACATTTAATATTCAAACCAGCCCGGTGCAGTGGCTCAGGAGGCTAAGGCCGGAAGATGGAGAGTTCAAAGCCAGTCTCCACAACTTACTGAGGCACTTAGCAACTCAGAGAGATCCTATCTGTAAATAAAATATCAAAAAGGACTGGGGATATGGCTCAGTGGTTGAGCACCCCCTGGGTTCAATCCTCAGTACCTTAAAAACAACAACAACAAAAAGTAATATCCAAACTATAGCACCAACCTCAACACTGCAACAAAACAGGGTACTAGCTTGATTAGACATTCCCAGAAAGCCAAATTGACTTCTGCATGAATGAAATATTTTCCGGTAATTAAAAATGTTGAATATGATAGTTTGTCTCATATTCTCAGTGGTGGAGTTGCAATTATTACTATTTTTTTTTAATTTCCAATTTGTCACAGACCAATATATGATTTTGTCACGTGAGTACATGAGATCACACTGATGAAGTCTTAGTGAATCCACAACACCTGAAGTATTCGAGAGATGGACTTGGACACTGTGGCATTGTCTAATTGTTATAAAGTTTTCTAAAGGAGCTCTCTCAATTTCCAATGATTATGGAGAGTCACCAGTTCAAGACAGCACTCTTTGAATAGTATTATTGAACATGGAAAAACGTCCATGGTTTTTCTTTAAAATGAACTTTGAATTTGTTCAATCAGAAACCCAGAATTTTCCATAATTATTTTTTATAAACAAATGTAGGAGATTTTGCTGAATAATATGGGGTGGAAAAAACCTAAATACCCTAGAATACAATCTAGATGGTACAGATGATATACACTTCCTTTAGCCAAACTTATAAAGTTATCAGTTACTAATAGGAATTACTAGGTAACATCAAAAACACCTCATATGGAATATAGTTCATTGCATAGAAATCATTGTTAGAGACAAAGTAAACCATCCATAGTTTTTAATTTCTAGAGTATGTCTGGCTTTCTCAGCTAATCTTTCAGATCTTAAAAAGTGTAGCTATAAGAGTGCTAAATACATTGCATAGGTAAATCTGAAGAATAAATCTGAGATTGACAGTTGTCATTAGAATTCTGGCATCCAGGCTGAGCAGACAGTTAATATCTGAATTATAGCACAAACCAACCTAAATACTGCAAGAAAACACAGGGATTGCTTGATCAGACTAGTCCAGATAAAGACCAAATAGACCTCTGCATGAATAAAATATTTTCAGGTAGTTAAAAATAATGGTAAATATGATACTTTTTCCTCATGTTATCAATGGTGGAGGTAGTTTAGGCAGATAGTTTTTTAAACTTTGAACCTAGATAGAAAGGTGTATTTGCAAAGTTTATTCCTGAGGTACTAGATATTATGATCTTAATTTTAAAATTGCTGTGAATGAACACACACATATTACTTATATATATCATACCTATGAAACCATGGTTTCTTGACTTTGACATTTCGAGTCAGTAATCCTTTGATATGGGAGCTGTTCTATAGAATGTAGGATGTTTAAAAGTATCCCCAGACTCTACTCATGAGATGCCAATGTCATGGCCCCAACTGTGGTAGCCAGTATTTGCCTTCAGACATTGCCAAGTGTTCTTTTTGTTTGTTTGTTTTTGCAGTCCTAGGGATCAAACCCAGAGTCTCCCACAAGCAAGGCAAATGTGTATCACGGAGCCACTCCCCTGTCCCCAGTCCCCAGCCTTGCCAAGAGTTCTATGAGAAAATTATTATTCCTAGATGGGAATTACTGACACATATCTTTATTGTGTATATATTTCAACTAAATAATTTTAATAAGTTATTGGGAAAGCTGGCATAACTCCATTATGTTTCATTAAAAAGCAAATACCTTCTTTTCAGGAAAGAAGGGTAAACAAAGTGTTTCAAGTCTCACTTTGTCAGAATTTTATATAGGGATTTTAGAGGCACTTAAATCATGCCCTGATTAATTCTTCAACCTACTATATGAGGCACTTGCCCCTAACTCTAAATGCCACTTAAAATCAATGCTCCATGTAAAATGTTTAAATTTCTTAAAGTGGAAAAGTAACGTGGAGACATGTGGGTTGCTCATCCACATTCTATGTGGCAATACCAGCCGGAAGACATTCTTCAGCTGCCTTCCAGAACTGGGGGTGCTGCACCTTTAAATGGAGCCAGCTGCACCAACCTGCAGAACTCTGCTGGAATGTGAAGGGCTCTGGGAGTCTGTCTGGTCAGGCCTCTGGCAGGGCTGTGGCAGCTTTGTTTGGGAACAGGCAGCCTCCTCACATTTCTGTTACCTTATCCTTAAAGAAGTTGCCATGGAGACTGGCATGTAGATGGCAGCCTGCCAGGTAGAGTTCTAAGTTGAAAGAAGTACTCACACATACTCTAGGTTTTTCTCTCCCATACTCCCAAAATAAACACATCCTTGTATGTACATAATCAACTTTTTAAAAATACACTTAGTGTCACTGCCTATTGAGGCAAATGGTTAAGCCATTGTTTCTCTTCCAACTTCCCCTAAAGAAATATCAGCAGATAAAGAGCAGTTAACGAAGTAGGAAAATAGCACCTATTAAAAGTAATCCATCACAGCTCATGAACACCCAGATTGCAGGCATCTGATTGCAAAATCTGTTTGCTTGCACGAGTTCCAAGAAAGAAAGGTAAAATGATACGGTGATAAACTTTTTTCTTCATTTGGCAAAACCAAACATGACTTAGTCAAATTGAATATTATGAAAAATGGTCTAGCATTTTATTTTATTTGCATGTGCAAAATGTAAAAATGAGATAAAACTTTGCAAATTTTTTTCTATTATTATGTAAGGGCAGTTGAATTGGTTTTTTTTTTTTTTTTTTTTTTGATTCTCAAAAGACTCAGATTTTACCCAATACTTGGTGTTTGGGACACTTTCTACTTCAAATTCAAGGTATTTGGTCAAAAGGGAGGATAAAATTCTGAAATGTGTCTGTGTTGGTGAAAATTAGATTTGGGAGAGCCTTAGATCCTTGAAAATCCCCTGTTCAGCATTAGAAATTTGAACACTATTATTAGCACATAGATGACTCAGTGTTTATTTGGAAAGTCCACTTCATAAAATTAAAACTTTCTATGTGCTTTTATCCCAGCATTGCCAACATGAATCTCTAGAATTCAGATTATTAGAGTAAGTCAAGGCAAACAAGCCATCCAACAGGGAGAGAAAAAGAAAAGAAAAAGTTTCAAGATGGAGCTTTTCTTTCTGTTATGAAAGTAGTGTTGACTATCTAAAGAATAACTTCTTCTATAGAAAACCAACTAACTCAATCTGATAACATTGACCATTATGAACTTTATGGTCTCTTTCCTCTCTATTGTAGGGATGAATTGCCTTGGAGATATTGCTAAGTAGGCCTCTGTGTTACTTTGATAAGTCAACCCAAAGTAGTTCACTTAAGGTTGAGGTCAGAACTTGTTTTCAAGGTTTAGGGAATACTGCAGTCAAATCATCACATGTATGACAAACTCTAGGTTTGTACAGTCCTCCTGATGACCGATTGTACATATTTTATATGGTCCTTCTGTCAGTACTTAAGTACCACCTGCTAAGGTTGCAAGGGAACTGCCCTTTTATGAGAACTGATATACATCATATATCCAAATCAGTTCGTGATCTCTGTGTTACTCTCTTTGGAATCACCCATTTCTATTTGACTCCTCCATAACTGGTGACACACATAATGGAAGGCAGGGGTCTGTCTAGACAGAAGTAATTTATTCAAACTCTCTCTTTCTATAACCTACAGAAAGATATATCAAGTATTTCCCAACATACGTGTTCGTGGAAAATGATAGTAATAACATACAATTTTACCATAGCGTAATTGGCAACCCAGTATGCTAAGAGTAATCAGTCAAAATCAAATTTACTTTTAGTTTAAGGCAAAGTGCATGCTTTGATATAAAAAGGAGTTGGGTTTTTATTATAGAATACAGGATAAAAAGTAAATTTTCATTCTGTGACACAACAACCTAATTGTATTCAGCTATAATATAGTTCCATGTACATGAATCCTGGCCTAATTTTCATGAAACAGTCCTCAAAGACCTGTTGGTAAACCTACCCGAAAGCTCAATTAAAACACTGCCTCCCTCACTTTACCCCACTCACATCTATAACCTTTTGACATTATTTTCAGCAAGAATAAAGGTGAGAATGTTCAACAAGGGCAATGTCTTCTAATGTTTCACAAATAAAATGAGCACTGTGCCTGCAAGTCTCTACAGACACATTAGGCTTTGCTGTGCCTTCAATTAAAAGATTTGCAAGTAAAAAGCTTATGAAGTTAGTTAACTTAAAAGGTATGCTGAGGGAAAACACAAAAAGGCAAAAATAGTAATTTTCTTTCAGAGCTGAAATTGCACGGAGGATAATTTTCCTCCACTGAGATAAGGCAAAAAGAAGATGGATAGGCATCTTATCACAAATGACTTCATTTATATAAATAAAAACAATTTCTTCCAGGAGATCTATTAAGAAAGACAGAAGTCATTATCCACATGTATGTTTTTGTTGATAATGTTGGGGATCCTTGGGATCAGAATTTTGGTTGGTGTTTGTTCCACTCACCCTCCTACCTGCTCCATTTTTAATTTCTTCAGATTCCTGGGACCTCCATTTCTCCCACCACCTCCATCCCCACCCTTGCAACTAGACTGGAGTTTTCTTTCCCTGGGCTACATTCTCCCATCTTTATCTTTCTAATAAGACTGACTTGTACCACATTTCATTCCTCCAGAGCTTGGCATTCCATTATCGAATTTTGTGATAATCTAATTTTGTTTATTTTAGTGATGATCTAATCTGAATATGGCCAATGGCAGAGAATAAATTGACTTACTGTGCAGGACAACATAGCTACCAAACACATTAGTTACAATGCCAAGGTTCCATAACACTTTCAGGGACCTGTGGAAATGTTTTTATCTTTTTTAATTAGAAGAAAATATCATAAACTTTTATATCATAAAATATTTTATCACAAAATATTACTTCTTGTCTTTTTGACAAGAGTTCTAAAATTTTAACAAGAGTCCTAAAATTTTCAAGAATTTTTTTTTTTTTTTCCAGAGAATGGGACCCATGAATACAAAAGTGCCCAGGCCCACAGAAGTCATCATGCAGAACTGTTGGTTTCCAGTGATTCATGCCCTAGACTCATTAGCAATCCTCATTTATCAACTCCTCTATTTTTTGCTCCTCATTTCTAACTCATCTTGGATGACTTATGTGTTGTGAACTTGTTTCAGAAAGGGGAAAACATCATGAAGCAAAGATGTTAAGAGGGGCTTTTTAATAACAATCTACAGTCAAAACTGAAACTCTAAATCCTCTTAGAATCTAAATGATAATGCTCAGGTTAAAAGATACATGCTCCCTAATCAAAGTGACAATGATGATGGTGAAAAGTCATATATGTAATACTAGGTATTTTCATAATATTGAATATTTCATATTCAATGAGAAAATGTATCCTTTCCTAATATCTCCCCATAGAGTGAGTAGTGTAACTTTCTGTCCTCCACTACCCAATTTCTTCTACGTACGCTTATGAACTGAGACAATTATTGTATTTTCTATGATTATTTTTGAATGGTGAATAATGAGACTGCACAAGGGTGACCTCATGTTTAAAGAGTTTTGGAAATTATGTTATATTAAAATACTTTTTTAAAACTTTGAAACTCAGTCATTCAATTTATCTTCTTATATGACAAATGAGATGCAGCTCTGAAATACAAAACAAAATAATAATAGAAAGAAAAAAAGGAAATCAGGGACATAGGCAAATACAAGTATGTATTTTCATCCATAAGCATAACTCCTAGGAATAATAACAAACACCAGAAACCCAACTTGAACTCTGTAACAAAAAAGAGAAATTTATTGGCCCATGGGTTCCAAGGAGGGGCTCAATAACCCTACCCCAGAAGGGAAGACATGAAAATGACTGTAAGAATAACTGGAATCAAGAATATACAAAAGACTTTGAGAACAAATGAAATCAAGGACATACAAATGGCTTTGAACAGCAGTGGAATATGTTTAAGATTAATTATTTTTCTTAATTTTATTTGCAATCTCACTGTGTAATAGGAGCTGAAGTCCACAAAGTACATGATAGAAGTAGGAGTTTAAAATAGTGCTTTTAATCATCCCACTATATGTTTGTCATAATGAAAATGGTAACTGAATTCAAGGACTCATATGATGAATTGAACATTGCTTAAAAGGCACACCCCACAGTTGATCTTAGCCAAAAAAAAAATCATGAAATTCATTTTAAAAAAAAAGAGACTCAGAAGAGCCAAAACAATTGTTAGCAAGAAAAATGAAGCATGAGGCATCACAATTAGAGACCTTAAATTATGCTACAGAGCCATAGTAACAAAAACAGCATGGAATTGACACCAAAATAGACATGTAGATCAATGGTACAGAATAGAAGACACAGAAACACACTGATATAAATACAGTTATCTCATACTAGATAAAAGCACCAAAAACACACATTGGAGAAAAGATAGCCTTTTCACCAAATAGTGCGGGAAAAACTGGAAGTCCCTATGTAGCATAATGAAATTAAACCCCTATGTCTCATCATGCACAAAACTCAACTCAAAGTGGATAAAAGACCTAGACATTAGAACAGAGACCCTGTACCTAACAGAAGAAGAAGTAGGTCTAAATCTTCACCATGTCAGCCTAGGATCTGACTTCCTTAACAAGACTCTTAAAGCACAAGAAGTAAAATCAAGAATCAATAAATAGGATGGATGCAAACTAAAAAGCTTCTTCTCAGCAAAGGAAACAATCAATAATGTGAAGAGAAAGCCTACAGAATGTGGTAAAATCTTTACCACATGCACTTCAGATACAGCAGTAATCTCCAGGATACATAAAGAACTCAAAAAATGTAACACCAAGAAAACAAATAACTCAACAAATGAGCAGACACTTCAATCAAGAACTGAACAGACACTTCACAGAAGAAGAAATACAATTGATTAACAAATATATGAAAAAAATGTTTAATATCTCTAGCAATTAGAGAAATGTAAATCAAAACTACTCTAAGGTTCCATCTCATTCCAATCATATGACAATTATCAAGAATACAAGCAACAGTAAGTGTTGGCTAGTTTGTGGGGGAAAGGGTACACTCATCCAATGCTGGTGGGACTTCAAATTGGTGTAACCATCCTAGAAAGCAGTATGGAGATTACTTAGAAAATATGGAGTGGAACCACCATTCAACCCAGCTCAGTTTATACCCAAAGGACTTAAAAACAGCATACAACAGTGACAGAGTCACATCAATGTTTATAGTACTCAATTCATAGTAATTAACCATGGAACCAACCTAAGTGCCCTTCAACAGATGAATGGATAAAGAAAATGTGGTATTCATACACAATGTAGTATTACTCATCCATAAAGAAAAAATGAAATTATGGCATTTTCAGGGAAATGGATGGAGGTGGAGAATATCGGCCTAAGTAAAATAAACCAATTTCAAAAGACCAAAGGCCAAATGTTTTCTCTGATATGCAGATATTGATCCATAATGGGGTGGGGACTAGAAAAGAATGGAGGAACTATGAATAGGGAAGAGGGGAGTGAGGGGAGGAGAGGTAGGGGTGGGAAGGATGGTGGAATGTGGCGGACATTATCACTCTATGTGCGTGTATGATTGCACGACTGATGTGATTCTGCATCGTGTACAGTCAGAGGAATGATACGTTGTGCTCCATTTGTGCACAATATGTCAAAATGCATCCTGTTGGCACGTATAACTAATTAAAACAAATTAAAAAAGTGCACAGCCCATTGGTTTTTGGAGTGTAAACTAAAATCTTTCATGAAAATAGCCAACAGTACAGAAGGAGTCATGAAATTCAGACAACAGTTTATGCTTCCCTTTTGCAATAAAGCTTCTTAGTGCAATGTCTATGTGGCCAATTCTTAGTATTTTCAAACAATGATCGACTTGTCATCAGAGAATGGGACACTGGAAGTGAGTCCCCTAGAGGTGGAAGCTATTGGGAAACCATGTTTATATGAATATGAATTCATGAATATAAACCCATATTGACATGAATAGGAAATTGAAGTACAAAGATAAAAAGTGTTTCATCCTCAAAATCATGATTTGGACACACTGGCTTTCCAGAAATGGTTCTTTCCTGAGCTTCTGCATCTAGGATTATATTTGATGAGAATACGAAATCATTAGAAATGAATTAGTTAGTCAGTATCCCCACAAATACAGCCATGTGAGGCTCAAATAGCATCTACTATTAACTTATTTTTTTCTATTTATGTAGCAATAAAAATGTGTCAATCAAACAAACAGGTTTCAGTGTAAAGAATTTTTTAAAGTTGCATTTATTTTTAAAGGTAAGTGACCAGTCACTTTAAAAAATTGCCAATTAAGAACTTAAGTGTTTTACAGTATAACTCTTGTATCCTGTTACGATAACCTAATACAAGTTTCTTGTCAGTCTCCATTTATAGCCTTAGGTACCCATATTAAATTGCAATAGGCACTGGAAACAAATAGAAATCCTCAGCTATCATGTGGACATAGCAAAATTATCACACCCCAGATACTGTACATATACTTCTGAGGATCCTCTTTTTAATGTTCATTAGGTTGATTGGTTGGGTTTTCTTTTTACAGTAAAATTAAAACATTTTAATGCAAGATAGCTCAGTGGAAAAATTGTTTCTCACTGGCTAGTTCAAAGACTCAAAGAATTAGATTAATAAAGACCATTTTAGCAAAATACTGAAAACAAAACCTGGTTTTCAATTTAAAACTCTTTTTTTTTTTTAAGAGAGAGTGGGGAGAGAGAGAGAGAGAGAGAGAATTTTTTAATATTTTTTTTTTTTTTTTTTTTTTTTTTTAGTTTTTCGGCAGGCACAACATCTTTGTTTGTATGTGGTGCTGAGGATCGAACCCGGGCCGCACACATGCCAGGCGAGTGCGCTACCTCTTGAGCCACATCCCCAGCCCTAAAACTCTTAATACTACTCTCTAACTGCATTTTTTAATTTTTCAGAGTGAAACACAATGGCTTCCACATATGATTCCTTATCATATTGAAGTATTTTTATGCAGAAGAGTAGAAATTTATTTTTAAATCAGTTTCCCATGATAGCAAAGCTATAATCTGGATTATACAAGTAATGACTTTGCTTGATGTTAAATTACTGAGCATAAACCACTGCTATTTTTTTCCTGAATATATCAGGGCAGAAAAGCTAACTTTTTGCTTTTTTCTTTGACCAAGATAAGCTGAGTTAAAAGTTAACTACTGCAAAGTGGAGATTGTAGTTCCTTTTCTATGGAAAAGACATCATTTTAAAACTTCTGTGGATTCTTTCCAGAGCAAGCTTGCTAAAGACACAACAATCCAGGGAAAATAAAAAAAAAAAAAAATCATAGCCGCAAGAGCCACAAATCAAAGCCTCAGTAAGAGAGAAGGAGAATACAGTTTTGAGGCATTTGCTTGGAGCTGGACCTCACTCCAGAACAGGATTAGCTTGACTTACTTTCAGCTGAAGAAAAAAAAAAATGTTTATTTTTACACATTTATTTACAAAATAGAGAATAAACAGAGCAGAAAAAAATAGGTCCTGCTAGATAATAGATTGCTGGGTATTTGCTGGAGAGTAGAATGGGGACTGGGTTGGGGGTCAGCAATTGACAACATGCCAGAGGACATTTGACTCTGTTGGACTGAGAGACTGAACAGGACCAGACTACAGGCCCAGATGCCAGTAGCTCCTTCACACATTTGAGTGCTCTGGACCATAAAGTGCCAAGTGAAGCTTACATTCTGCAGGAGATTTCGGAGCTCTTGCTACAGAAGTGAGATCAAAAGATCATCTATGTAATGAATGTATGAAAAAGTGCTGAACCTCACAAGTCCTCAGGAAAAAAGCAAATTAAAGCCACAATGATGTACCTGAACATATCAACTATGTTGCTCAACTTGAAAAAAAAAAAAGACCAACAATACCATTGTTGTTAAGGCAGTTGAAAAAAAATGTGATTCAGACTCTCCTGCATAAAATTAGTTGGCATATTTTGATTGAACACTCATCATATCTGAGTATGCATCCACATAATCCAGAAACTCCACTCTTAGATCCAACAGAACCTTTCCCAATGGGCATTAAGAATTTTGTTTAAGAATGGTCAGAACAGCATTATTGGTAATAACCCCAAGCTGAAAAATAGTAATTTATTAATCAAAAATAAAATATATAAATAAATATTATGCAGTATGATATATGGGACTTTGGGTGTTAATGACATTCGTGTTTGTGATCTGGATGTGTCTGCTTTGTGAAAACATACCAAGATGCAAATTTTTATCATTGTACACTTTTCTGTATTTAGGTTAGCCTTCCCTGAGTAAATTTATTTTTAAAATGTTATCAATAAATATAATAGACAATAAAGAATGGGAGACAGGAGCAGGGGAATGCCTATAACCCAAAGGAACCTGAGCAAGCCAGCAGAGGAGCTGTCTGGACCAGTTCCAGATACGCTGGCTATTAGGAGCACACTTCCCCGTAGGAAGAGCACCCTCCCTCATGTTCCTCTTTGCTCTGTCTCTCATCATTTCTGCAATTTGGGGTCAGTAACCCAAACACTCTAATATCTGATTTTTTTTTCAACTGTAAAAATGGTAATATCTTCTAGATGCACTGGAAAGATTAAAGAGGAAAAATGTGAAGTAAATACCTACGACTAAACATCTTGGTACAGAGCTGATAATCAACAAACACATTTCTTTGTAACTTTTTTTTTTTAAAAAATACCTTATCGAGTTACCTCCCATGAGAATCTGTTTGAGAAGATTAAAAACTGAAAAATCTTACTTCCTCTATTTACTAATATCATAAGTAATATGGTTTTCATGTGCCTATGAGAAGGCCTTAGACCCTGCCATGGCAGAGGAGCATGATCCAGGCTTGGAATGAGTTCCTTAAACTGACTTGACTGCAGAGAACAATGGCTGACAATCCAAACACCATGGAATGGAAAAACGAGTGTGTCTCAGGATCAGGTTCAGAATGAGAATAATGGGCTATAGAAATGAGAGACAGGCGATAATCTACATTTTCGTTCCCACCATAATCTTCTTAACCATTGCCAGGTCTTCTCTTTGTACATATGGGAAAAAGATCAATTGTTCATTTTTTTAAAGAGAAAACGTAATTACAAAGAAAACTTTATTGTGTTAAGCTCACTTTGGACAAGCATCTAGTTATAATGAAACAATGGAATTTATGCTTCCAAGATGTATTCTTTTAAAACAGCCTGATCTGGAACATGGTGTAGTATCCCAGTTTCTATTAACAACATTTTTTTTTTCACATATAACAGAAGTCTTTGAAAGAGAGAAAAATGCTACAAAAGAGCATTGAAACTTTTCTAACTAGCCTCTCCCAGGGCTACCTAAAAGTAGAGGGGGAGTTCAGTTCCCTTAAAAGAAAATGAGCTCACTTCCTACTTATCACTGGGAGCAGGAGACTCCATGATTCCTCTGTACAGAAAAACTGTGAAAGAATAAAACAAAACCATGAAACGGCCAACATGCTTGTGTATATCCCCACAGTTCAATACTCTGAGAGACAATAATTCTGTGGAATGAGGAAAGATAAAAGCAAAAAGTTCTTAGTTCCTGAGAAATAGTTTCAAATGTAGTACCCAGCAAACAACCTCGCTAAGACTTGAAGAGCACAAATTTAAGTGACTACAATGATTGTGGCCACAACTCAGCAATCTAGTAGAGGTATGAAGTGCATAGATTTGATGAGAAGAGCCAGACCCTAAGATAATTTAGGATATAGAAGGAAAAAGTAGAGTATGCCTTTGAATGTTCAGTATAATTGGAACAGAACTAGAGATTTAGCAAATGCATTGACAGGATTCAACTGTAGACTAACTTGATTGCCCGACATCAGTCCAAATACACTGGATTGCGATTCATTGCTTTCTGATTCCTTTTCATTGTTCAAGCAACAAATCAATAATTTTCATGGCTGATGTGGTTGTTTTGATTCCTTAACACCCTCTCTCTTGGACTGGACTTTATGTACAGAAATACAAAGCTGTGTTGTCTAACTCATGGGCTAAATATATTATACCTACTTCTTTATCTTCATTCACTAACTCAGTGATCCAATCAGAAAACTGTAACTAAACCTGTCTAGTTTAATTTGGTCTTTATAAACCAAGTTGTTTATTGCCAATGTTCTCTTACTCCGTAGATGTGCACAGATTTTTTTCCTCCTAATTTGGTCCTAATACTTTAATAGAATGTGAAGCTAGATTTAGTGGTTGGTGTCTGCCAAGACCACAGGTATGGCTCCATGTGTATTTGTAGGTATGTATTTAAAGTTTATTTTTCTCTTATTTGTCTGTAGAACAAACAGGGAAAATCTGTAATAAAATTTTATAGATTAATCATTAATATTGAAATCAGCAAAAATTAGCACATTTATATTTCAACTAGTAAAAGAGATTTGAAATATGGATAGCACATAGGAAGTCACAAATACCCAGTTTCTTAATGAGTTGTGTCTTCCTTTGGCCTCCATTCATCCCTCTCTCTCCCTCCCTTCCTTTCTCTTTCCCTCACTCACTTTGTCTTTTCTTTCTCTAATACATTCATCAAGCAAGTCTCATCACTGTGGTATGATATCAGAAGTCAGATACTGAAAAAAATATAAACCATAGAAAAAGTCTCTCCAAGTCTATTTCCATCAATTAGCATTTTCTTTCATAGTGTTTCTTTGGCAAAATGGGGAAAAATACAGAAACTGAATCTAGAGTACCTAAATAGCAACCCCAAGAAAAGTTTGTTGAACTCCCTCAAATTGTGGAACAAGGCGACTGAAAAAGAGAGCCATTGGAATCAGACTGAGTTTCAAATCCCTCCCCACTATATGATATGATCTTAGAAAACTACTGGTGCAATTTCATCTTCAGAAAAAAATAGGGCTATAATAGAATTTTTATGGTTTAGGTATGTGGTATTCCCCACAAGCTTATGTGTGAGACATTGCAAGAAGGTTTAGAGGTGGAATGATTGGGTTATAAGAGCCTTAATCCAATCAGTGAATTAACTCCATGATAGAGATTAAAGAACTGGTAACTGAAAGCAGGTAAGGTATGGCTGGAGAAGGTGGGTCATGGGAGGCATGCTTTTTGGGTATATATTTTGTCCTGGATAAGCAGAGGTCTCACTCTCTCTGGTTCCTGGAGTGATGCTCCCAGATGAATTCCTCTGCTACAAAGTTCCACCATGATGTTCTGCCTCACTTCAGGCCCCAGGGAATGGAGTCAGCCATCTATGGATTAAGATCTCTGAACCTGTGAGTCCCCCAAATAAGCTTTTCCTTCTCTGAATTTGTTCTTGTCAGGTCTTTTGGTCACAGCAGCAAAAAAAAAAAAAAAACCTAAAACAATTACCTACTTTATGGGATTGTGAGAATGAAATGAATCTGATAATTTAAAAGCACTTGCCTCCCATAAAGGGTAAACTCAACCTGAGTCAAACACATGCACACATTAATATCATCAAACATGCTCATTTTGTGCACCTAAAATATCTCACCTCAGATAACATAAAATTGATACACAACAGCCTCCTGTTTGCATGGCTGAAAAGAGATGCTGTCTTGGCAACTGACCTAAAGTATACAAGTAAGCCAGATGTTTTCATTACACATAAATTCCAATGAAAGTGAACATCCAAAAAAAGTAAGAAGCAATAAAAGGCCTTTTGTTATTTGAGTTACTGTGATCATAGCATACATTTTTAATGGGAATAGCTAACATTTATCAAGAATTAAATAGGTGTTAGGCAATACTACAAATATCTTTTATAGGTGCATTAGTTATATTCCAAAAACTAATCTTAAGCAGTATAGCCCAGTCTACCTTATAGGTAAGGAATAGAGGCAACCAAAGACAAAGAAAGCTAAGAAGTGGTAAAGGTTGAATATGCAGTGAGACTCCAAAGCCCAAAGGATATGGCACATGGAGAGTGACAAAGGTGTACAGAAGAATCACCAGCTGAGCCTGAAAATTCTTAAAAATACAGATTTTAGGGTCTCACCTATAAAATGTTGATGCAGTAAGTATAAGATAGAGCCTAAGAATTTGCATTTCTAACAAGTTTCTGGTGATCCTGATGCTGATGCTCTGGTCTGTGAACCACAATTCAAGTAGCATTGCCATAGGATGTTTCATTTTAATTGTTTGTTAAGAGCAAAGAAAATATCACAATATGAAAAAGTGATCTCTTATTTTCAAGATGTTTAAAGCAAACTTCAAATCAAGACAATATTTGAAATCATTAATATGAATATTACAGTTTTAGTTTATTAAGCTTGTTCACTGAGCATGATGATAGAACCAACTGAACCTATGCCAATATTGAGGTCTCAAGCTGTGTTTGTATTTTTCTTGAAACTGTCCTTGTATTTCCTCTCTGTTGCTTTTTCTGCATTGACTACAAACTTATAAGCTTAGCCTACTAATTGAAACTTATCAATATTCTAGCGCACTTCTTAATTTTAATTACAGGAGGCAATCCACTTGGAAACATCTTGAATAGCCTCTTTTTATACCTTGCTGCCTTTTATGAGAATTCAACACGGTAAACAATAAACTCGATACAAATCAGAGCCAGCGTTGGTGTCAGTGGAGAGAGGAGAAAAGAAAAAGTCACAGTGTACCTGGTAGAAGAAAAACAAATCTATTTCTCTGGAAGGAAATTCTAAAAGTGGACTTCTGGAAAGATAGAATAGATATAAGTCTGAAAAATGGAGAGAAGATGGAAAAACCAGCCAGGGACCTCAAGATCTAAGGAATGACACAATGGTATGTTCCCTAGGTTAACGTACTGCTTCATATACCCCAGAAATAGGGCTAAAAAGGACAGCAATGCAGAAATAACCATTGGCACAGAAAGGAAGGAAAAAAATAATATCTGCTTCCCCATCAAGACAAACACATGAAAATAGTTTTGTACCAAACAAACGTAAAAACTGCTCTATATCAAACAAACACCACAAAAAAATCTATCAGCCCAACACCACCCATGCCAGCAAAGGTTGAGCAGGGTATTTTGACTCCCATCCTAGCCTGGCTAAAATGAGGCAGCTGCTACCTTCACTGAGGTCGTGTGTCAGGGAAGACTAAGTTGGAAGCTGAGATTTCCAATCTAGGCAGATGGTAATGAAACCACCTCTCAGGTATCAGTGGAGCCTAAGTAGGAATCTAGCATTTTATCATCAGTGGTAACAAGGCACCCTGCTAGGGAAGCATCAGAAGAGGCCAAGTGGAGTCAGACCTTTCACCTGGGGGTTACAAGGCTACCTGCTTCTCTCAGTGGTATTTGTGGAGTCCACATGCAAAGCAGCAAAAAAGATACTTCCTTACATCACCATTAGGGGTTTACAAGATAAGCCTTGTGAACAGCTATATATCCATCTTCATCCAGCCGTAATAAGAAGTCCCACCTCTCGGGGTGTAAAGACTGATATACAGTGTTCCCAGAAAACTCCTGCTTTTCTGCAGAAATATTCAGAGGTAAAATGATTAGATTATGAGAGCTATGATATAATCAAGACATCCTAGTTTGAATGGGATGACTGGATAGTAAATATAGACAGGTGGGGCAAGGGTGCAGGGGGTGAGTCACTTGGGAAAATGCACTGGCAGGATGCATGGACCCTGTGGCACCTTCCCCTGCCTCTGCTTCTTGATCCAGCCATGAGCTGAGCAGCTTTCTTCCACTGAGCTCTCTTTGGATGTGCTGCCTCACCTTGGGCCCAGAGCAATAGAGTTGGCCATCTATGGACTGAGACCTCTAAATGATGAGCCCCAAATAAATTTTTCCTCCTCTAAGATATTCTTGCCAGGTGTTTTGATTACAGCAATGAAAAAAGCTGACTAAAACAGAAATTGGTATCAAAAGTGGGATTCTTACTGTGACCATAAAATTCAGAGGCCTTTGGAGCTGGTTTTGGGAAGAATTTTGAAAAAAAGTTTAGAGATGTAAGCTGGCAAAGCTTTATAAGTAGAGATTAATGAGGAATCATCATGGAAGCTTAGAAAACAGGAATAGTGGAAGAATATGGTCTGTAGGCATGAGGAAAATGAAGATTTTATTGGGAATTGGACTTTAGGCCACTCATGTTATATTCTGGAAAAGAATTTGGCTAAATTTTGCACATGTCCCGAGATTTTGTGAAGTGCTCAATTTAGAAGTGATGGACTAATTTACGTAGCAGAAGAAATTTCAAGGCAGCACAACATTCAAGCAGTGGCAATAGATAGTTTGAAAGGTTTTAGCCAAGTTTGCAGTGATAAATGTGAGCAGAAAGCAGAGACAAAGGAGTTTTAAAACTTTCATTTTGGTCAAAAAATGTACATGTAAAGCTGGGGCCATGAAATGCATGTAATTTGAAGAGATTAAAGCTTCTATAGAGATGCTAAGTACTTTGCACAGAAACAATAGAAAATGCCTCAAGAACACTTAAGCAATTTGCAAAATTACACCCATTCCAAGCTCAAGAATATACAAGACAAAAATCTCTTTGAAAAAATATCATGGTGGTATCCTGCTCATACAGAGGGGCCTAGGGAGTTGTTTTACCATGATGAGCCTT
The DNA here is from genome assembly GCF_048772815.1 of Callospermophilus lateralis. Taxonomy (NCBI): domain Eukaryota; kingdom Metazoa; phylum Chordata; class Mammalia; order Rodentia; family Sciuridae; genus Callospermophilus; species Callospermophilus lateralis. The sequence goes on along the minus strand of NC_135305.1, from coordinate 193,024,033 downwards.
GCAGGCACTCAGAAGCTGATGCAGACATGATCTCAGGAGACACAGATACTGCACAAGTTGGTAGCAGACCTTAGTATCATCATGTAAGTCTAAAGGAAGTGGCATAATATTTTTCAAGTATCTAAAGAAATGCCAATCTAGAATTCTATATACAGAACAATGTTCTTCATGAATGTGAGGGAAATAAAATATTCTCAGATGATGGCAAACTGATAGAATTTGTCATGAGAAAACCTACTCAAAAAGAATTGTTAATTGAGTTATCAAAAAAATGAAAATGAAAGAATAATAAATGAAGGAATCTTAAACTATCAAGAAGGAAGAAAGAATGTAAATGGTAAACATATGGGTAAATAAAATACATATTTCTTCTACAATGTTTCCTAATTATTTAGCAAAAATTATAACACTATCTGATGGAGTCCTACCTGTGTATCAAAAAAATATTTAAGATTTTATCTGAGAAACTGAGGAAGGAAAAAGATATAGAGAGAGGAAATGCTGATACATTTCAGTAAAACTAGCAAATGTTGACACAAGTAGACAGTTATATCTACATAAGGTGATACATAGTGTGGCCATTTAAAAGATGTACAAATAAATACATTCAAAAACACTTTAGGTAAATAGAATATTCATCCAAAAATTTAAACTAAGAAAGAAAAAGAAACAGAAAACAAAAATGACAAACTTAACCTAATATTTAAAAATTGTATTTAATGTATGTTGTTTGTAATATACCACTTCAGTTACAGAGATTGGAAAAGTGGGCCCCAAAATATAACCCCGCTATTTGCTATCCATAAAAAATTAATTTCAAATGTAATGATACAGAAAACTGGAAGTAAAAGAATGAAAAAATGTATCATACAAAAATTAATCATAGGAAGTAAAAGTTGTTATTTTCACATAAGATTTATTTGACTTCAGAGCATGAAAATTTACAAGAGCATAAAAAAGACATTGTATAATTAGAAAAAGGTCAATCATCAAGGAGATACAACAGTCCTAAATATGTGTTACACGTTACACACACACACACACACACACACAATCCAGCAGCAAAACATGTGAAGAAAAAATGATTGTGTCTAAAATACACAAATCTACAGATATATTTGGAGACTTTACCATTGCTCTTTCAGAAATCAATAATACTAGATAAAAAAAATCAGCAGGGATATAGACAAATTCAATAGCACCATCAATAAACAGGATCTATTCATCATTATATAGGAGGTTTTCAAGTTTATATGAAACATATGCCAAACAGATTATCTCCAGAGACATAAAATAACCTCAACAAATTTTAAGTAATTTAAGTAATACAGATTTAATTCTTTGATCTCTATAGAATCAAACTAGAAATCAGTAACAGAAAATTAACAGGAAATGCTCAAAACCAATGGAAGCTAAACAATCATACTGCTAAGTAATCCATTTCCTCTCTTCTAACATGTACATTCAGTACTACCAATTTACTTTGCATTGCATACTTCAGCTGAGTTGCATATATAGTGTTATGTTGTGTTCTCAACTTGAGATGTGAAGAAAAGAAGGCAAAATAAATTCAAAGCAAAAGGAAAGAAATAATAAACAGAAGAGCAGAAATCAATAAAACTGAAAACAGAAAAATGACAGAGAAAGGTCAATCATACAAAAAGTTTGTCCTTTGAAATTATAACATTAAATTGACAGAGCTCTAGCAAAACTGACAAGAAAAAAGAAAAGACACTAACATCAGGAATGAAAACAGAGGAGAGCACTACAGTCCCTATAGCATTGACAAGGAATTAAGGAAATACTATAAAAGTAAAAGAATAAAAAAATGTACTTTTTTCAGACATCACATGAAATGGACTGTTCTTTAAAAAGCAAAAATAATGCAACTCACAATATATGATATAGATAACTTGAATAACTTTATGCCTATTAAGAAAGATGAATTCATAATTTTAGGTCCAAAAAGTTTCAGTGAAGAATTCTAGCAACCTTTTAAAGAAGAATTAACAATTATACATAATTTCTTCCATAAACTAGACAAAAGAGAACATCTCCCAATTGATTTTATGAGGATGATATTACCCTGATACCCAAACTAGATAGTCAAAATCAAAACACAAAAGAAAACTGAAACAAAAATTTAAAAATGATAGAGAAATATCATTTATCAATAAAGAAGCAAAAATCCATAACAAAATGTTAGCAAACAGAATTAAGCAATATACAAAAATAATTATACAGTAAGACTAAGCAGAGTTTATTCCAGGAATGTAAGTCTTATTATTTGAAGATCAAAGTAATTTATAATATTGACAAGCAAAAGAGGAAAAAAAATCAAATGATCAAACTGTTTAATGCTCTCCATAAAATTCAACATACATTCATGGTTAAAATTATTAGAAAAATAAAAATAGAAGGAGTTCCTAAACTTGATGAAGAACATCCACAAAAATACCAGCACTTAATATTACACACAAAAGTGATATATCTAGGTCCCTATAAGATCAGAAACAAGAAAAGGATATTCATTTTCTCCCCCTTTTCCACATAATATGGAAGTTCTAATCAGGGCAGAGGCAAGAGAAAGAAACAAAAAGGATATAGGTTAGTAATAAAGAAAGAAACTTTCTTTATTTGTATATAGCATGATTATTCACATAGAAAATTTCAAGGAATCTTCTTTAAAAAATTGAGAATTCACAAATATATACAGCAAGTATATACAAGAAAAACTAACAAAAATCAATTGTACTCTGTATGTTAATAATGAACAAAGAATAATAACCTAAAATGAAATGTCATTTATAATCTCTCAGAAAACAAACAGTAGTAAGTCTAACAAAATATTTATAGGTCTTTTATGCTATAAACTACACAATGCTGATAAAAGAAATTTGAAAAAAATCTAAATAAGTAGAGAGACACGCCATGTTCATGGATAGAAAGATTCAGCATGGTAAATATAGAAATTCTTCTCAAATTGATACACAAGTTTAGCACAATACCCACCAACAACTCAGTAAAACTTGCAGATATAGGCGAGATTATTTTGAAAATTTATATGAAAAGGCAAAGAAAATAGAATACCTAACTTTTAAAAAAGATGAAAGTGGAAGTATTAAATCTATTCTATTTCCAAATTATCATATCATCACAATATTCAAGATTGAAGACATTAAATTTTGCCAGTTCTATAGTTAGAGAGACACCCAGAGATCCATGGAACAGAATAGAGAACCTAAAAATAGTGTAACACAAATATACTTGATTTTTGACAAACGTATTAGAAAGACTCAATGGAGAAAAGACTGGCTTTTCAACAAACATAACTAGATCAACTTTTTATCACAGACAAAAGAACAAAAAAAAACAAAAACCACAAAAAAAACACCAACCAAAACCTTATGTCTTAAATAAAAATTAATTCTAAATAGGTCACACACCTAAAGTAAAACATGAAATTATAAAACTACTAACCAAAAACTGAAATAAAAAAAGATAAAAATAGAAAACATTTGGAATCTAGGCCATCTGAGAGGATACCAAATAAATGGGAGAAAATGATATATTGGACTTCATTAAAATTTCAAGTATACTCTGCAAAAGTCCCTGCTAAGAGCATAAAATGACAAGACTGACAGGGAAAAATAACTTGTAAGCCACATATGCTACAAAAGTCTGTAATTTTTAATATTTAAAGAACTCTCAAAACCCCACAGTATAAAAACCAAATAAGGCAAGTATAAAATGGGGAAGAAAAAAAATCCAGCATTTATGAGCAGACATAAAAAGGAAATGCAGAATGAAAAGATATTCAACATCACTAGCCACTAGGGATATGAAATTAAAACCACAGTTAGATATTACTACTCACCTATTAAAATAGCTAAAATAAAATGTGATGATAACATCAAGTGATCCAGAAACTATCGCTCATACCTTGCTGGTGAGAAAGTAAAATAGTACAGCCTCTTGGGAAAACATCTTGTCAGTTTTTTTGTTTGTTTGTTTGTTTTTAATAAGCAAACATGTAGCCACGCACGGTAGCACATGCCTGTGACCCCAGGGGCTCAGGATTCTGAGGCAGGAGGATCCTAAGTTCAAAGCCAGTCTCAGAAAAAGCAAGGTGCTAAGCAACTCAATGAGAACCTATCTCTAAATAAAATCCAAAATAGGGCTGGGGAATTAGTTCAGTGGCCAAATGCTCCTGAGTTCAGTCCCCAGTACCAAACAAATAAAAAATAAATAAACAGGGGCTGGGGATGTGGCTCAAGCGGTAGCGTGCTCACCTGGCATGCATGAGGCCCGGGTTTGATCCTCAGCACCACACACAAAGATGTCGTGTACACCAAAAACTGAAAAATAAATATTGAAATTCTCTCTCTCTCTCTCTCTCTCTCTCGCTCTCGCTCTCGCTCTCTCTCCCCCTCCCCTCTCTCTCTCTAAAAAAAAGATTTATAAAAATAAATAAACATGTAATGGCCATATAACCTGGTAAGTACACTCTGGGACATTTATCTCAGAAAAAAATGAAGACAGGCTTGTTGACTTTCTTCATAACACACAGAAACTGGGGGAAAAAACAGATGTCTGTCCTATAGGGAATGAGTGCTTAAATGAACTTCGATTCATATCACAGAATAATAGTTCATAATAAAAGAAACATATTACTGATGCATATAGCACCTTGATGAATATCCAGAAAATTATTCTGAGTGATGAGAAGCCAATGATTCTATTTCCATAAAGCTCTTGAAATAAAACAATAGAAATAAAACATCAGTTGTTGTAAGAGGTTCAATTACAAGAGGGAAAGAGAGTTACAGGAAGTGTGGAAACCTTGAGGACTCCATGAGGTCACAGAAATATTCTGATTCTTGATTTGATTGATGTTGGTATTCTTATTGTAGTAATGTACTATAGTTATATATTTTATATTGACTTCTAATTGTCCTTTTCATACATAACCATTAAATTCATAAAATAAAAGGTGATATGTAATAAATCAGTCAAATGTTATTCCTTCTTTGGTCAATAAACAACTTTTTTAATTTTTTTTTTTTTTTTTTTGGTACTGGGGATTGAATCCAGGGGCACTCAATCACTGAACCACATCTCAAGCCCAGTTTTACTATATTTTATATAGAGGCAGGGTCTCACTGAGTTGCTTAGTGCCTTGCTTTTGCTGAGGCTGGCTTTGAACTCACCATCCTCCTGCCTCAGCCTCCTGAGCCACTGGGATCATAGGTGTGCTCCACCATGCCCAGCAATGAAGAACTTTTAGTTACTCTGTCTTTAGGCAGAAGGAGGCAAATGAGATCTTTGAAGTGGGGCTGGATTGACTTAGACTAAATAATTTTAGATGAACCTGGCCACTATTGCTAAGTTGTTGCAAAAAGGTGGAGCCCTTAGCAGTATCCCTTGATAATTGCTCCTAATGTTTCTTGTGCTTCCATTGAATGCATATTAACATGAGATCCTTGTTTCCGTTTGCAGTATTCATTCTGCACTGTCTTGAATGCTGATATAGTTGGACAATGATAACAAAAAGACAATACGTGCCAACATGGTCACAGCAAAGAAGTAACAATTACGAACTTGTCTTTTAATAATTCTCTTAAAGAATGCATCTTGGTGTTGGAAATAATTTGTTTCACTACCAGAAAAAGAAAAGATAATAATAAATTAAGATTAGCGCAAATTTCCTCCAATGTCATTTTCCTTCACTTGGTTTCATTAGGTCTCCTTGAGTGGGAGGGAAGGACGGAATTGGAGCTCTTGCAAAACCAACAGCCTATCTCATCTCTGCTGCAGCCCACAGGGAGTGCATTGTTAATAGTTATGAAAATTGCAAATCATTGGAGTGCTTGTGAGTTGTAATTTTATAGTTAGTTTTGCTTTCTTTTTAATTTTCCACATGGGTAATTTTTTAATAAGGAAGAAGGCGAGGACAGATGAAGAAAACTAGAGAAGCGCACCCTCATCTACATTTACATCTGAGACGAAATGATGGTACAGATATTTGTCACTAATGACACCATGACTACCACAATGATGGCAGATGGAGATAGGGATATAAACTTGGCAGGTTCTTGGACTGAGGAGGATCAGTGTTACAGGAAGAGGGGTCACTTTGGGGGAATTAATTCCACTGTCCCCCAGGAGATCTTCAGTCTTGGTTAAAAAGAAGTGAATCCATTCTGAAAGAGAATAATGGCTTCTTATATTCATCAACTCTTGGATCGATGTTACCCAATCCCAATGATTCATCATATCCAATTTGTTAATTAGGTTTAAAAACATCTTCTATAAAAACACTTAGTCTACTTATTTATTATCTACCAATTTTGAAGGTTAAATGTCATCCATTTCTGAAGAAGTGATTATTCATCTACTGTTTATTCAGGAAGTCATTCAACAAGTATCTACCGAGTAACCCCTCTGGGTACCAGATACATGATACAGGATGAGCACAGATGGGTTACATGAAAAAGAAAGGACACAAAGAGCAGAAAAGAGCAAATTTTGAAAAATACACCTCTGGAATTTAAGGTCCAGGCATGGAAAGTAAAATAACAATATTAAGCAGTATATGATTAAATATCAGTACATGGTATATAAAGAATCATAAAATAATTACCTAGGAGCATGGATTTGACCTGAAGGTAAGGAAGGTAAGGAAGCATCTACCTCAGGACCCCTAACTTGTACAAGACCCTCTAAATAAAGATTCCCTCCTATAAGTAATTTTGTAGATATAATCTTTTAATTATTTTTCTCAAACAATGCCCCTCAAATGGTGTAATTTTAAATAGTTACAAAATCTGGATTTAAAAAGTCAGAGAGGGTTCTTCGGGTTATAGCTCAGCAGTAGAGCACTTGCCTCGCACATGTGAGGCACTGGGTTCTATCCTCAGCACTACATTAAAAAAATAAATAAATAAAGATATTGTGTCTATCTTTAAAAAAAAAAAAGTCAGAGAACCAATTTTCTCAATATCTTCCTCTCAAAAAGATGGTTGTATTTCTGTATCTACCATGTTGTCTAGGAATAGTGATTACCCTCATTCTCTACCCAGTTGCCCATTTTGAACTCTAAAGAACTCTTTTATTTAAACACCCTTCCTTAATTGTTGACAGAAGACACCTGGGCTATGCCCTTGTGAATATGAAGTGACACCACTCCCAAGCATTTCTCACCTGGGTGGGAGGAAGGATAGAGAATAAAAATATTTTTCAAAAAGCATAGTTGTTACTCATAAAATCTAGAATCCAACTTGTCCTGGAACCAGCAAATCAATTCAATATGGAACTAACAATGAGTCTCAGCAAAGAAGAATACATTTATGCCTCTACAAATCTTTTAAGTGTCCTCCATGAGTTATGATTTGTCCCAGTGCTAATGCCAGGGTTTAACCCAGAAGATGATATCCCATGACCTCCAATTCAGGTGATAGGATATAGGAATAAGGAACCAAGAGGTCCTTGCAAGTTATTAATGTAAATTTCATATGTAAGCATAAATGTACATGCATTTATTTAAATAACTAGAGTCAATATATTCTTGTGTTTTCTTGATTTTGTGTCTTTCTTATATTTTACCTATACTATTATAATTTTGCCTTTTGAATACTAGACTGTTATTAATTTAAATTTAAAACATTCTAGGTAATCTCCAAATTATGTCAGTCAGTGTTTAAGTAGTTATATAACTTTATTATTTTTCTAAATATCTGTGAACTTTTTCTTTAAAATTTTATTGCACAATTATATAAATTCTTAGTTTTGATAAACAATTGCATCTAATTCTAGAAACTCTATTTCATTCATTATAATATGACACCTATTCATGCATGGGTATAAATTATTTTTAATTCTTTCTAGTTTATTAAAAATATAGTTTTAAAGCATTCTTAGTTATCCATTAGGGTTATTCACTCATAACTTATAATTCACCCACTACTTCTTAAGTTTTTAAAGAATCTTGGTTATTCTTGTATTCTTCTGTTTTATTTTAAATTCAGGTTATTCTTGCTTAGTTTTCACAGAATAAACTTTCAGGATATATTACACATTATTGTGTTTCTTTAATAATTAATTCATTTCAGATCCTTGGTTTCAATATCTATTCCCCATCTCTTGCTTTTCTTTCAGGCTTTGAAAAAAAAAAAAAACAACATGTCTAAATTCCTTTAAAAATCTTTATGACATACTTTACTGTAATGCTGGTTTGGTGAGATAATCCCTGCTAGTACAATCTCACTCCCCTGATAAAAACAGCCTCTATCTTACTTCTTATGGAAAACTTAAAATGAAGGTATCACCCCATCCCTCAAAACCAGTTCCAATGTGGGCCTGTTACTGTCATAGAGGAGGATCTGCTCATTGAAGTCAGCTGTAAGCCTGAGAGTGCCACTACCTCTGCTTAACAATTCACACACATTGTTAAGCTACAAGCAAACACAAAACATCTCTGGCTTCAATCAAATCCTGAAGTGAATCCAAAAGAAGTTTTTTATGCTTTAAAAATAACTGGTGTCACATCTCTTTATATCTTATAAGGGAAATAAGAACAAAACTGTGACCAGTTACATCTATCATTTACTTAGAATAAGTGACTTATGTTCATAAAGTTTTGTGATGTTTTTATCTGGTCTTGAAAAACAAGTATTTTAGGTTATCTATGAATATTAATTGCATTTGTATCAATTATTGTCTCAAGGAAGAATTGATATTTTATTTAAGGTTACCTTAAAAAAGTAAAATTCATAAAATAAAGGAAAATTTTTGCATTGTTATCTACTAAGAAGCACTCTTGTTATTTCTAGTTTAAATTTTTGCAATATATTGAAGATTAAATTTCCTGGCTCTCCTAAGCTGTTGAAGAATCAAAACACAAACATACTTAGCACAGGGTTAACATATTCTATTTGTTTGTTCTTTTCATTGATTTCTTGCTAACTTTCTCATAATAATCAAAAATATTCATTTGGAAACTGTGACATACTAAATAAACTCAATTAAATCACAAATACCCACACATGCACATTCTTGTACAACTCTTAATGGTATCAATAAATAAATTCAAAACTATAAGAAAGTATTTTTGAACAAAATAGTACCCTGACTTGATATTGTATTTTTTCTTAATGTGATTCTAATGTAATTATATGTGAGTATCTAATTAGATCTGAACCTGGTAGCCTATTTTCTTACTGTGATTTCTGTATTACAACTGACCTGGTATTTGATTACAGTGTGTGATTAAATTATATACATGTCTACATGGTGACCAAATGATTAAAACTTTTATACCTCTAGATTTTCTCAGCAGTGGAGTTAATTATATCTGCCTACATATATACCATGTGAACAGATACATGCACAAATGTTTACATGTAAAGAGTTGCAGTTATCCTAATTTAGATTGAAAGATATATTGATGAGTGTGTCTCATAAGAGATGGAGTGGGATGGTGTAGGACTTTAATCATTGCAAAAGCTTGAAGCCAAAATTAAAACTAGGACAGATCTGGTAAGCCAGGCTTCTCATTTCTCATTCATTTTCCTTTCATTGTCTGAAGAATTGATGGCCCTTGATGTGCTTTTTGTATTGTAAAAATTGATTCATTTATTTAAATTTTAGATGAATTTCTGCTTACAACCATGATGTCAAGCTTATTTGTGGTTCTTAAATATCACAAGTAAACTATGGGTTCTTTGCTCTCTGTCACCTGAATTGCAGTATCTCTTCTCAGAGCAGTAGTACAGTGAATTCAGGAGTGAATCGGTGAATTCAGGAGTTCTGAATCTCTGCAAACTGTGGACTTAACCCCCAAGCAGAGCTGAAGAGTAGCAATGAGAAAAGAATCCCTTCCTATTTAAATACAATCAAGTCTCCAAGGAAACAAAGTTAGAAGGCCTCTGAAGACACATCTATTAACAAAGGACATCCTTTGGACATGCATCCCAGATGCATGTTACAAGCAGGCCTCATTAATCTTTAGTCCATCTCTGTGATATAAAGGTAGTGAGCACACAAGCTCTTAATTATCCAGAGTGTAATAGGAGACAAAGTACTGAAATAGACGCTTAATCCTCAAGCCTTATTTAGCCAACACATTCCATGGTTACTCCACCAGAAGTTTTTTCCATAGCAGCTAACAAAGAATAAAGCTGGTTGATTTATGAATTTCACATATATTAAGCCAGTTGGCTAGAAGAAGAAAAAGTCACAAATGTAACTTTATTCCAATAAATAACTTTATTCCATCAGATTATTTAGTAGGATTCAATGCTACTTTTAAAATAATAAGTTATTTGATGAATCTTCAGGTCCTCTAGAAGATATGCAGGTATAAAGTTATAAGTTCTCTGAACTTTTTTCTCTGAATTTTATTAAAAAAGTGACAGATGCTTCAAACGGTCAATAAGTGAAGACAGTAGTTGTAAGCAATTGAGAAATCAATTAATTAATACTTAAGAAAAGTTGTGGCTTAAAAGGAGAGAATTAGAGTTATTAGTAACAGTAGAGAGACAAGGATAACAACTTTGGAGAATAACAGAAATAAGAGGAGGAAAATAAGCTATGATTTAAGGAAAGTCTGTAGAATTAAAAGGTAGAAATATTTTTAAAAGAATACACTCCAAACGGTGAGCTTATTGAATTTTATTTTTTAAAAAACATACATTTATGAAAAGTCATGTATAAAGAAATGTACAAAGTAGCCTTCATCCAACTTTCTCCAGAGTTAACACCTTGCTTGCATGGCTATAGTACAATATCAGAACCAGAAACGGACATGGGTACAATGCATATAAGGGCTATTTAGTTTCACCAGTTGTATGTGGATTCATTTACATGTCTTTCTCTGTCTATGTCACATGTATGACTTCAAGGAACCATCACCGCTCTCAAGGTATTTAACTGTACCATTGCCATGAGACACCTCATCTTACCCCTCGATAGCCTCATATACTTCTTCTTCCTCTTCCTAATCTAAAATGTTCTTTATCTCCATGACATTTTATTTTTATGTTTTGGATTCATTTATGAATTTTTTCTTTTCTTTCAGCATTTTTTTAAAAAATGTAAAGGTATTATAACTATACCTAATAGTGGGATTCATGAACTACATTCACACATGCACATATGTAAACCATCATTTTGTTTCATAAGTGTTTTACATATATATATATATATATATGAAATCAGACAGTAAACAGTATTTTGAGATTTTTTTAATACAGCATACTTCCTTTGAGATTCATCCAAACTGTTTCATATATAATAGTCCATTCTTAAAAACAGTCTATTGTATGTATATACCTCATTTTAACAGTTTGTCCATTGGGAAACATTTGATTAGTTTCCAGGTTAGGACTATTACTAATGAAGCTATAAAAACATTTTTCACAATTGTATTCTTGAGAGTAAGTTTTTAGGACTGGGGTTCTGGCTCAGGGGTAGAGCACTCATATAGTATGCATGAGGCACTGGGTTCGGTACTCAGCACCACATAAAGTAAAATAAAGACATTATGTCCACCTATAACAACAACAACAAAAAGAATGTGATGGAAAAATGTTCATGAAGATAGTTGCAGGGTCATATATGGTCAATTCATTTTTAGTTTTGAAAGGAACAAAAATTTTTCAAGAGAGTTTGTATCATTTCACATGCCCACCAGCAAAATAGTTCCTTCACATTACCAACAAATACTTGAGGTACTCGAAGTTCATCAGTTTGTAGTATATGTCAGAATTAATTTCTTTAAGTTCAAATAATATTATGTTGTGTACATATGCCACAATTTACTTACTGATGCACCCATGGATGAATGCTTAGTTTTTATGTTCTTGCTATAGTGGGTAATGCTACTATGATCATAAATGCACTAACATCTTTTTGATACACTGCTTTCAACACTTGTGTGTGTGTATGTGTATGTGTATACAGAATTGTCACATTATATGGTAATTCTACTTCTACTTTTAATTTTTTGAGGAGCTGCCACACTGTTTTCTGAAGCAGTTGTGGAAAAAATTTTGCGGTATAGGATTTGTTGTAGGATTTTTATATATGGATTTTATTATGTTAAGAAAGCTTCCTCTATTCATAGTTTGTTGTGTTGTTTTTTTCTTTATTATGAAAGTGCTTGTCCTATATCAATTGAGAGGATTGGTCTTTCTTTATTCTGTTAATGTTGCATGTTATATTGATCAACTTTTCATATGTTCAACAACTCAAGGAATAAATCAACTTGGTTATGCTGTATAAGCCTTTTCATATGCTGCTAAATTTTGTTTGCTGATATTCTGTTGAAAAATTTTGCATCAATGTTCATTAAAGACAGTGGCTTCTAATTTTCTTTCCTTATGATGTCTTTGGTATTTACCCTGGTGTCAGGGTAATTCTGGCCTTACATAAGCTAGGTAGTATTCTCCACTCTTCAATTTTTTTTTTTTTAAAAGTATGAAAGGACTTACTTTGTTACCTGTTTGGTAGAATTCCCCAGTGAAGCCATCAGTCAGGCCCAGGACTTTTCTTACTGATTCAGCCTCCCTAGTCTGCCTCCCAAAAAGGCGAGTGTGGGGGCAGTTAATAAAGGGGAGAAGGAAAAGAATGCTTGTCACTTATATACCCTGGAAATCACTGGAGCTGAAGACAGGGGTGCTTTTCAACAACTAAAAGGAGGAACAATGTCAACGATGGCCACCAACCTCTTTTTCTGCACTTTTGTCACCATAGTCAGCAAATCAGGGTATGGATTCTGGTATTTTAAGAACAGGGTGCTTTTTGCCCACCCTGACTCCTGTAAGTTGTATGCAAACTGCTCCAGGAACACAGGCAGAGTTGGAGTCATGAGTGTGGGAGGTGGATAGTTGCTAACTGTGTGAAGAGCTGAAATTGACCAAAATTAACTACAATTCATTTTTAAGAGTTACTCTGAATGTTGCACAGTTCAATTGGCCCTAGAGTTCCAAAATATTTACATAGGATAGATTTTTGCCCATGCACTTATTGTCCACACAGTTTTTCAGGTTTTTTTTTTTTTTCCTATCCTGCCATTTTCCCAGAATCCTCTTAAACTCATTGAATTTAAAACAAAATAAAACAGGTTTCAAATTCAATATGGTAGATTGAAAACCTACATGTACCACTGTTCCTTATGAAATACATTGAGATAAAATAATAAATACACTAAAAAAAACCTCATAAAAATAGAAATAGGGAGCCATCATGGGACAAGAGATATTAAAAAATTTCATAAAGTTATAAAATAAGTGAAACACTAGGCAGGGGTGGCAACATTCTTGTTGCCGTGACCAAAACATCTGACAAGAATAATTAAAAGAGAAAAAGTTTTGGGGGAGTTCACTCTTTTGGAGGTCTTAATTTCATAGATGGGCGACTCCTTGGCTCTGGGCCCAAGGTGAGGCAAAACTCCATGACAGAAATGTATGGTGGTGCAGGAAAGCAACTTGAAACAATGAAGCAGACCTGGTACCTCCACCCAAAAGACCCTGGCCATAATTAAGCTTCCCTTCTTGTGGGAAGGATTTTTACAGAGTGTCAACAGGATTTCATAGGAGTTCAGCAGAAAGCTCAGTATGGTTTGAAGCTTCCTCTTTCTTGCAAATGCAAGGTTTACAAACAAAATGTGTAAAATCTCTGTCTAGCCCAAGAAGGTGAGACAAAGAGTAACTGCTAAATTTCTACCCACTTCCACTGTCATGTAACCACTCTACTGAGTATAAATTTAAAAGAATTTCTGAACCTAGACTGCTACAGATTAAATAAACTTGCTTCCTGAAAATTCTTCAGGTGTGTAGCCTCCTCTGTCCTTCATCAACATGAATTCAGGACTCAGAGTGACAGACATTCCCTTCACCACAGACAAAATACAAAAGGCAAGTTCCCAATGATCCACCTTCTCCAGCCACACTCTACCTACCACTTACCACCCAGTTGATCTGTATCAGGGGATTAACGTACTGATTAGATTAAGACTCTCATAACCTAATCATTTCACATCTAAACTTTATTGCATTGACTCACAGATGAGCTTTTTGGAGATACCACATAGCCTACAATATTTAGACTTTCAGACCAATATGGTCTTGGTCACAAATACTCAATTCTACTGTTATAGGATAATATAGCCATAGAAAATATCTAAAAGAATAGATGTGGTGGTGTTCCAATCTCATTTCACAGAACACCCATGACTGTAGTCTCCAATCTCTACCATTATGGTACTGTTCTCTAATCTTTATATGAGCTGCTCTGATCACGTAAGCTCCATACATCCTAGGCTTCAAGTTAATACATAAAGCAAAGCAAATCTTGGAAATCCAAATAGAATAATTAAACTTAAATATGGAGCAACAGTGCTAATTTTCCATTATTTCCTCCTAAGTCCAAGTAAAAGCATACAATTAAGCTTTAGTCTCTGAGAAGAGAAGTTAAAAAAAAAGAAACCATTTTTCTTTCCCTAAAGAAATCATGGGATTTCTCGAATGGTCGTTGTTATCTTCAATAAAGCACTCTTCTGTAATTTGTACTGTGTTTATTTTGAACTAAAGTCTGAAGTTTTATGCACCCTGTTGACTAATATAGACAGGCTTCCTACCTGTGAGAAATCCCTGTTGAGTAACATTTAAAATTATTCAATAACCAACAAAACTCACAAGACCTACCTGTATTTCATTCTTCTTTTGTTGTTGTTCTTTTTAGATACACAAAACAGTAGAGTATATTGTGAATAGTATTCATATGTGGAGTGTAACTTATTCTAATGAGGATCATATTCTTGTGGTTGCTTGCTCATGATGTGGAGTTTTACTCATAGTGTACTTATATGTGAACTTAGGAAAGTTATGTCCAATTCATTCTACTGTCTCTTCTGTTCCAATCCCTTCTCTCTTCCCTTCATTCCCTTTTGTCTAATCTACTGATCAGATAAACAAGGATCATCAGATGCATGGGAAAATCCAATAGAATAAAGGAGAAAGACCAACTAGATCCATAAATTGATGATATAACACAACAAATTAAAGAACTTTTTAAAAAATAATTCAGTATACTCAGAAATTTGAGAAGATATTATACATTAAAAAAAGAATCAAAAAGAAAACAAAAAATCAGAGCATTTGAAAGTTCTTCAAAATTAAACAATTTTTAAATATTCAATGGAGGGACAAGATGAAAACTTCAAATTGCAATATCAGAATGTAGTTTAAAAAGTGGAAATAATATGAGAGTGCCTGATTATATGTGCCTGACTTGTAAACACGTAAAGGTTTAAATGACTTGATCCATGCAAGATGCTTACAATTGTGGTGGCACATATTTCTAATTTACCAATAAGAAAAGAGTCACCTGTTGATGGAAGGCTTAAGCAGTAGCATATCTCAGATTCAAACAGTGAGTCTCAGGCCAGAAGCCTTTCTCTTAACGAATATGCTCAAAAAGTAAAACAGAGAAAACATATGAGGTAGGTATAAGTAATCAGAAGGTGTGATGCTAGCCACTTGAAATGAGATATCCTACAAAAGATCACGTGTGATACAATGCAAGAATGCACAGAGGGGAAATTATTAGATTATGAGATTTGTAACCTGATCCGTGTCTTAATCCAGCAATATGGATTAACTGGGTAGTAACTGTAGGCAAGTAGAGAGTGACTGGAAGAAGTAGGTCAATGGGGCCTGATGCTGGGATTTACATTTTGTCCCTGACAAGCAGAACTCTCTGCTTCCTATTTGCCCTGTCTTGAGCTGCTTTCTTCCACCACGCCCTTATACCATGTTGTTCTGCCTCATTTCAGGACCAGAATACTGGAGCCAGCCATCTATGAACTGAACCTCTGAAACCATGAGACAAAATATCTCCTCTTTACATTGTTCTTGCTCTTTTGCTCAAGACCACAAAACACTAAAACAAACAGATTTTAAAACATTAAAAGGAGAAAATTATCACAGAAATAAAGAAAATTTCCCCAAAGTGCGGATGGGAATGTGTTTGCAAGTTTAAAGGGCCTTAGAACTGCAAAGAAGATGATCAAAAATGTTCTTGGAAAAATTTCCATAACTTGAAACTTGAAAGATAACAAAGAAATTCTATAAATGTCTATTAAAAAAAACAATATTCCAACTGAAAAAAATATGTTACATATAAAAGAATCGGACAGGTTACATATAAAAGAATTTCTCATTTATCTTTGTTGATGCAAGAAGAAAATGAAGCAATGCTTTCAACATTTCAAAAATAGTATTTTTTATCCCCAAATTCTATAAATTGATAAATTATCACTCAAATGTGATGAGAAGAAAATCTCTTTTCAACATGTAGGAATTCAGAAAATTTACCTCACTCTTTTGGGGAAATCTCTAGCAAAACAAATAATACAAGAGAGAAAGAATAAAGTTTCAGGAAATAAACTTTAACAAAATAGGAACCAGTCATGATGACAGCTCTTCAGCATGATTAAAGAGCATCCAGCCCTGAATGAAGCAGAACATCATTTTTTTTTTTTTTTAGAAGCGATGGCTCTGGGGAAGAAAGGGAAATTCCTGAACATAAAACATGGTTACGATTCCAGATAAGGGCTAGGGTTGTGGCTCAGCAGTAGAGCACTCACCTAGCACATTTGAGGCCCTGGGTTCGATCCTCAGTACCACATAAACATAAATAAATAAAATAAGGGTATTGTGTCCAACTACAACTAAAAAAATAAATATTTTTTAAAAAAGATTCCAGATGAACTTAAGTGTATGCTAAATGCACATCATCTTTTTTTCATAAAGAAAAAGAAAAAAATCCTAAAGCATTTAGAAACTCTGAAATAAAAAGAAGAATAAAAAGGAATGGATTTAATGGTCACAACACAAATATGAAAAATCTTAAATGTCCAAACGTGGGTTCTCTCATAATTTTTTTAGTCTTAATAGACAGCAAAATGCCATTGTCATCATAGAATATACTCTGAATGAGTACATTCATCCAATATTTGATGAGGTTTTTTGTTCCATTTATGGTCAATTTTTACATGTATGTTTAAATAATGTTTATTCTGCCCCTATTATATATAATTCATGTTCATTTAGTCAAAATTGACTTTCATGTTATTTACATTTTCTGTTAATTATCAAAAATAGTTAAAATCCCCCATGATGACTGAAAATTTATTTCTACTTTTTCCAATTATATTTTACATATCTTGAGGCCCATAATAGAGTTTCACCACATGAGCTTCACTCACGTCTGTGACCTCAAGTGAAGTATAAATCTCATTCTTTTCATGTGTGTTTTCTATCATGGCTCTTCTATGTTGCAATCTGTTCAGTTTTTCTCATTCATGTCTTCATTCACAACTTCTCTCTTTAAAATTATTCATTCTGATGTAAAACCTAACTACTGAATTACTTATTGTGATATTTGGATCTCCAATTTTTATTTCCTACCTATTCAGAACTTCTAACTTATTTTCTGTGGTCTCTGTTCCCTATTAATTATAATTTTTGTTTTGCTTCTTTGAACATAATAAGCAGTTTGAGCCTAACAATTCTAATATCTAAGTCTTTGTAAATCTTTTCCTTTCACTCTGATTTCTTCAGTTACTGTTCATACTGTCTTTTTCTCTTGAGTGTATCATTATTTTTGACTATCTCCTGGATATTTATTTTAAAAATCTCTTGGAGGAGTAATTTGAGGACTGAGATTATGATTAAAAAAAAAACAACAACAACAGTACAGAGAACTGGTCATATCAACCTATGTCCCTGGATTAGACATTATCTTTGGCTTCTATTCCATTCCACAGTCCTGTGCTGCATTAGTTTCATGGGGCTTCTTAACAATGGACCAAAACTGGGTGACTTAAACAATAGAAATTTATTGTTCCCCAGCTCTTTGGGTGAAAATATTGAGATCAAGTGGTTGGAAGTTTTGTTTTTTCAGAAGGTGGTGAGGAAGAATCTATTCCATGCCTCTCTTCTAGTTTCTTGTGGTGCGTTGGTCATCTTTGACATTCCTTGACCTATAGATGTTATCAATTTAATCTGATCTCTGATCTCATTCTCCCTGTGTCTCTTCACATAGTCTTCCCCTCTGCACATATCTATTTCCATCCAAATTCCCCTTCTATTATATAATGGCACCCTTCATGTTGTGTTGGGATCCACTCTAATGACTTCACTTTAATCTAATTACCTCTGTAAATACCTTTCTTTCAAATAAGATTACATTCCAAGGAATTTGGGATGAGGAATTCAACATACTTTTTTGGAGGGACTCAAATCAGACCATAAAATGTATCATTCCTATTTTTACCCCAAACTTACTGTCATCTCATCAGAGATGGGTGAGAACATTAATTTGTCACACCCTTTGATACTGAAAAGAAGCTTAAATTATAAGTTGGAAGTTCTTATTTTTTTCAGCCATGCACAACACACCCAAGACAAATGACCATCATGTGTCCATGATACCATTTTCTGCCTCCTGACAAAAGTTTAACAATGTAGAATAGATTTTTGAATCTTCCTGATAAGATTAGCCACATATTCAAGTTAAGTTGAATAGAATCAATTGACTACTCCCCCATCAAAAGTATTTGAAAAGCTGTATACTTTCATCCTTATTCACATTGCTGTTAGTTTAAGTGGAAAAGAAAAAGAAGAAAAAACATCTAAAGCTAACAAGATTGAGTCAATGGTTGAACTGTAGCAGAACTGAGTGGGTTTCTCAAGAAGGTGGGGGAAAAATAGTGGGGAAGGAGAGTTAAGAGGCCTCGGTACAAAGGATATTAATCAAAGGTTTCATTAGAATTAGAAAAGATGCTCATTACTCTTTGGTTAACTTCATTCTGGCAAAACTCCCCTATTTCCCACAGCTGAATGCCCAGAATTTATATTAAGAGAAATTAACTCTTTGAAACGTTGCGTTTTAATTAATCAGTGTTACTTAGGAGCAATGAATTTTGACTAAGGGAGAGAATTCTGATATTTTTACATCTCATAGGCAGTTTAGAGCACCTATCACAAACCTAACACACAGTAATACTTTAAAAAATCATTTAAATAAATGTATGTGTGCATGAATAAACTTTTTATCATTTAAAGTTTTGACTCTTAAGTAGTTCCACATTCTAAATCTTTTGCATTAAATTTCTTAATTAGTTCTATTTTAAGTCTATTTAATCTTTCCTCTTCTCCAATTCAGTTTTCATTGTCTTTTAATGAATTGGAAGACATTATGAAAAAGAAAAATGAATGAAACAGATTTTTAAATTTGAGAAAGGGGACAAAGGTAATGAAGGAGGTCTTAACTTTAATGTGTTATTATTTAAAAACACATGCTCTGCACACAGCAGGAAACATATAGATTATTATCATTTTTTCTTTTATTTGTTCTAATTAGTTACACATGACAGCAGAATGCATTTTGATTCATTGTACACAAATGGAGCACAACTTCTCATTTCTCTGGTTGTACACAATGTAGAGTTACACCCTATGTACAGTCATATGTGTACCCAGGATAATGGTGTCCATCTCATTCCACCATCTTTGCTGCCCCAGTGACCTCTCTCTTCCTTTTTCCTCCTTTGCCCAATCAAAGTTCCTCCATTCTCCCCAACCCTTCCATATGGCTCAGTACCTACTTATGAGACAGAACGTTAGGCCTTTGGTTTTGGGGGATTGGCTTACTTCGCTTAGCATGATATTCTCCAACCCCATCGGCTTACCTGGAAATACCATCATTTTATTGTCTTTTAATGCTGAGTAATATTCCATTGTGTCTATGTACCACAGCTTCTTTATTGATTCATCTATTGAAGGTCATCTAGGTTGGTTTCACAGTTTGACTAATGTGAATTAAGCTGCTAATAAACATTGATGTGGCTGAGTCACTACAGTATGCTGATTTTAAGTCCTTTGAGTATTAGATGATTATTTTTTTAAACAGTACTGGACTGGGTAAAGCAAGTGCAATCTTGAAGAATTATACTTACATAGAGGCATGCTTGTAAGTAGATCAGTTTACTATCCTTTTTCATAATCATTAACTCCACCAACAACTTATACTTCCCAAGTTTCTGAACCTCTGTCTTTATCGTAGCATCCCTGAATAAAAACTCTTTCTAAAATAATGGCAATGAGTCAGTAACCCAGGCTCTAAGATGTTTTAGAAAAACAGGTGTCAGAAACTATGATCCAGGAACCAAATTCCATATTTGTTCATCTGCATAAAGATTTTACTAGAAAGTAGTCACACCTCTCTGTTTATGTATTGTCCCTGACTGCTTTTGTGCTACAACAGCACAATTAGAAGTTATGACAAAGACTACATAACCAGCAAAGCTAAAATATATACTACCAGGCCATTTATTGAAAAGTTTTGTGAAAGATCTTCTACAAACCATAGCAGATGCGCTGAACGGGATCCCCCACCCCAGGGAGACAAGTTCAATCACAAAGTTATTTCATTTAAATGTTCATTTTTGTGTGACTGTATATGGACATGCAAAAATATCAGTTTGAATAAACTGGTGATTGTGAAGGTATCTTTCCATGGGAATGCAGCTCATCTTGGCTTCCTTCTAGAAAAAGGTGTAAGTTTCTACCAAGTCTCCAATTCTGTTCAAAAGAATCCTTCTTAGACATGTTTGCCTTTGACATTCATGTCTATGTGCTCATTGCAAATAGAAGTTCCATTATTCAAGAAAATCAAATTACAATGTATTTATTTTACCCCACCCCAAGTAGAAAATCAGCTTTATAATCTTATGTCTGTCTTTTATTTTGCCTGTACTCTTCTATCTTGGTCTTTATCACTTTCTAGCTGTCAATACCAAATATCCTGATTTTTCTCACAAAGTACTCTCATATATCCACTTCAGAATTAAAATTTAGTATCTCATTCACTTATTAATGATATGCTTTCTGCTACTCTGTCTCTCTTCCTACACAGAAGGGAAAATAATATTTTATTTTTCACTTTTAAAAAACCACAAAGTTGAAATCAATCTACTCAACCGTGCTCAAAGAATCCCTCATTTTAGACTATACATCCAAGTGTGTGATTTGTTGACTTGCAAAACTGATCATTGCAAAAATGGCTGTCTCCTTTAATGGAAGTGTAACCAGTTGTCATAGTACCAGGGAGAATTATAGACAACTTCCATACCTGTATTGTTTCTTCATTCTCTTAAACTGTGGTTTTAGAATTTCATGCTTCCACACTCAGTTCAGAAAAAGACAGATCACCAAGGTCATTTTGTGAGGTCATGCTTACAGAGGAGGCAGACATGGAGGCAGACACCATGGTGGGTGGAGGTAGGAACAGCTCAGCTCCAGGGCAATTTGAGCACAAATCAGGGCAAGTGGGACAAGTATCTGTCCCTTTCCACATAGGACAAGGTGGAAGGTATGGTATTGGACTTTGAGCTACAGACTATGAAAGAGTACAATAGTGAGAGGTGACTCTTGGAATTCCCAAAGCAGCAGGACTCATGTTGCAAAGGAGAGCACCTCTGTGATTAAGCAGGTGTTTGACAATAACTAAAGACCTAGTCCCTTCCTACCTTCTCTTACAGCAAACAGGCCAGAAGACTTGTGAAAACCTGTATGGTCTAAGAGCAAACCCACAAAATAGCTTAGAACAAATTTCCTGCTAGATTGGCAAGGGAGTGCCTTGGAGCAGAATGAATCAGGGAAAGAGTAAAAAGGATTGTACTGAACTAAAACTACTTTACTGCATATATTTTTGAACCCCAAATGAGTTAAACTTCAAGGATAAGTTGTACCAACAATGCAATAACCTAATCTCATTTGGCAACAAATAAAAACTATGCAGTCTCATTGATTTTTAGCTGAGCCTTCTAGAAACTTAGATCCAAATAACAGTACTCAATAAAAGTAATTACTTTTTTCAGATTTATGGTGCTTCTTATAGTTAATCTCTTTGTTTCCCTTTTCACAATTGTTTGCATTTTATCTTAAATTGTACTATTTTGTGGATTGTTTTGTTTAACTGGTAATTTGCCTCAAATCCTGCTTGAAAGCTGAATGTGCACATTAAATGAGGGATTGATTCAAACTCCTTAGTTTCACATTTCTTTAGAATGAATTTTCTACTAACTAATCTAATCCCATTATAATACAGAAAAATATTATACCCCTAAGGTATTTCATGTAGCTCTAGTTAAAATATTTTCCATTGTAATTATTTCATGTAATACAAATGAAATGAAATTTGTTTTCAAACTAAAGTAACTTTTAAACCACCAAAATGGTTCAATTATGTAGACTGGATAAACTCCATTATAACAACACTATAATTTATCAAATTTATCCATTTGTGTCTATTTAAAGCATTTTTAATTTTGAAATATTTCTAACAGGGAAAAACAATATAATATTGAACCTATATTACTACTCATTTTGGCTTTATTTTTTCAAAAAGGAAAAAAATGATTTATATGACCAAGCCTTCATCACAGTCATCTATTTCATTACTTTCCCTCTTTTCTTAAAGGTAGGCACTGTGCCAGACTAGCGTGTGTGCCATTCTCATAAATGTCCCCTTACTGTCCCTCACCATTTTCATCTTTACCCACAATAGATTGTTTTATTTGGATACAACATAAATAGTATCACATTGTGTCTAATTATGTGATTTTTCTAATAAAAAGAAATCTACAAAACTTCCCATATGTAATACAATGTTGCTATATTATAGGATAACTTCAAGAATTCGATTTTTGTGTAAAGCATTTTCTGAAGAATTGGGGTTGCTTACTTTTTAAAATATTCAAATTAATTTTATGATAAATGTAAATTCACCTAAAAGTTGTAGCAAATAATACAGAAAGATCCCTATAATCTTAATATTACTTTCAATGATAACATCTTGCAAATTATAGTAAAATAATCAGAAAATAGAGAAATTGATACAATTCATTATTCTTATTGCCCAGTTTTACTTGTAGTCATTTCTGTGTGTTTGTGTGTAAATATGTGTGAAATTTTATCACACAGTCAAGGTGCCGAATTGTTCTGTCTTATGAAGTTCCTTTGTACTACCATTTCATACCCCCCCACCACTGATACCTCAGTCTCTAAACTCTGGAACTATAAATCTGTTCTCCATTCTATAGTTTTATCATTTCAAGACTAGTATATAAATTGAGTAATTCAGCATCTAACCTTTTAGGATGGGTTCATTCACGTGTCATCCTTCCTTCCTGTGGACTTTGTGAAACATTCTTTATGTCTTATTGATTTATTTATATGGTTTGAATGTACTACTTTGTACCATGCGTTTAGCAGTTTATCTGGGATATATATTCAGACTTCAAATTCAAATTTCATTGCCATATTAAATATTCTTTTAAGTATTATAATTGGATATGATTTAGAAAACTAGTAAGGAAAGAATGATTTATTGTATTTACCCCATATTTTTATTTGTTGTTTCCTCAGACCCAAAATTCCTTTTTATCAATTCCTTTCATTTTAAAAAAAATGTCCTTTAACCACTTTTAAGTGTAACTATAATGATGAAAAATGTTGTGTCTCTCTTACTGCTTTCAAGAATTTTTTCCTTAATTTTTAAAAGTCTAATTATCATGTGTCTTGAATAAATTTCCCTGGGTTTATTCCAATGGGTTTACTCAACTTTTTGAACCTATAAAATTGTACCTTTTGCAAAATTTGGGAAGTTTAAGCCATTATGTATTCATATACTCATTGATTACAAATTTTGCTTTTCTTGTTATGAAATATCAATATGAAAGTTGTTTTTTGTTTTGTTTTATTTTTATGTTTTTGGTGTGGTCCTACAGATCCTGAAGCTCTGTTCATTTTCTGTTTAGTCCATTTCTTTATATTGTTCAGAGCAAATACATTCTATTGATTTGTCTTCAAGTTTACTTCTTCTGTCGACTCCTCTCTACTAGTGAGCATACTACTTCTATTGCTTCAGGAAGAGATAGAAGAGGTCCTGTTGCTATATTATTTATCCATAATTTTTAAAGTTTTTGATCTGATATTCTATTTTTATTTCTGTAACTTCCAATGTATAATTTCTAATATATAATAGTTTTTGTTTTACACCTTATGTTTCTTGATGAGATGTTTCTGTGTTCTTTCTCTCCCCTCTCCAACACACACCTCAATTATTCGAACAATTGTTTCGAGAACATTTATAATTCCTGGTTGAAGCAATTTTGTGAGATATACTTTAAAATTCTTGCTAGAGAATTCCAACATGTGATGTTGGCATCAATTCTTTTTTCAAATGCACATTGAAATTACCATATATCACAACTTTTTTATTATATCCTGAACATTTTTGTCTATTATATAGAGTCTGAGTCCTTCTTAAATCTTTTATTTTAGCAAGAAGTGACCCTAATTAGATTTGGCATATAAATTCTACTAGAAAGCTGAATGATTATGCCAAGTTTCATATTTCTTTAAAACTTTCTTATAACTAATCTAATCTCATTATAGAAAAATGTCATATCCCCAGGTTCTGGCCAATTTTGTAAACTGTGATCCCAATGATGATTTCACTTTCTGAGATTCTACAAATGTTCTCTTGGTCTGCATAAGTCCTTCTGAAGATTTT
This sequence comes from Callospermophilus lateralis, assembly GCF_048772815.1. Taxonomy (NCBI): domain Eukaryota; kingdom Metazoa; phylum Chordata; class Mammalia; order Rodentia; family Sciuridae; genus Callospermophilus; species Callospermophilus lateralis. The sequence goes on along the minus strand of NC_135305.1, from coordinate 192,999,388 downwards.
TATTGTCTTATTCTTTTGGGGCTACTATAATAAAATACCATAGGCTGGGAGCTTATTAACAACAGAAATTTATTTCTCACAGTTCTGGATACCAGGCAGATTCAGTGTCTGTACAGTCTGCTTTTTGTTTCTGAGGTGGCACCTTTTTGCTATGTCCTCACATGGTAGCAGAGATTATCTAGCTCTCTGGTTCGCTTTTATAAGACCACTAATCCCATTCAAGAATGCAGAACCCTTATGACCCAATCATCTTCCAAAGTCTCAACTTCCTATCATGACCTTGAATTTCAACATGTAAGTTTTGGGAGGTGGGGAGATAATCAACATTCAGATCATGGCAAACCAATAATCCTTTAGTGATGCTTCCTGAAGCAATACAAGTAGAGTCCCAAACCAGAAATCATAGTTCCTATAGGTGAGGAATAAGGGGTAGAAATTATTTCCCAGTCTGGATTTATGGCAGGATCCCTGTCAGTGTTAGCTGGCTGGCTGATATCTCTAAGTGGTAGGAAGAATGCTCTGTCCTGGAAAGAAGCAAGTCACCAACCAAGTGCTTATTGTGGCAAGATTCCCCAATGGTGCCTCCTAGTTGTCAGTATCTCTGGACAGAGGAAGACCTTCACTAGCTCAGGGAGAGGAAGAGGGTTTCCTGAGCTGGGTACCCATTGTGAGGAAACCTACCCTGTAGGAACCATCCAGATGCCCCAAGGGAAGACTCTCAGGTCCAGTGGGAAAATACTTTCTCTCAGTACTTGTTGTCAGGAGTACTCCAAGTAGACCCTGAGCTTTCCTTGTGTTGGGTCTCCCTTGTAATCCAGGAGAGGACTAAAGACTACCTAGACCCCCTTTCTATTGCCAGGTTGGGTGAATGATGCTGCTATGTTGTTTATCCAGTTTTAGAGTCCCTAATCCTATTTTCTTTCTTTCCATGTTTGTAGAGTTCTCCTCTGGTTGCTACCTGAATTACATAAAGTTGAACTATAGTCCTCAAAGTGGAACAGAGCCATATGATCTAGAACAGAAGTTAGATTTGCTTTTTATACATAAAAGTGAATCCACAATTCATAATGCATGAGGAGTAGAATTTTGCAAATGCTATTTTTTAAATGGCAACAATTTCATCAAGATATGATAAATTCTGTTTTTTATAAGACCTCTATTTCTAAAACATTATCTCCAAATATGTGTTCACATAATTTTCTAGATGAAATTTATGAAAAATATTTCTATATTTGACCGTTAGAGTCTTTGCTGACCTAGGCTAGAAAGGTTATCTATAGCCTAATGGCTCCATAGCACTCTTCAGTTAAAAATGATTTATATGTGATAACATAAGGAGACAACTTGGCTGAGAACAGACTAATGCATTGGTATTTTTTCACTGAATATATAATCATTTACCCTAACAAATAATTAAAAGAAAAATCCCTATTAAATTTGCATAACATATTCCTAGTATGAAAATTACTTTGCAAAATGATAATGTATTAAATCTCAGGATTATAGAAAATGATGAAACTGCAGCTTTAATTTAGTGGGACAGATTTCAAATCCCAGAAAGTGACTTTAAACAATGTATTCAATCAGCAATTCAAAGATACTTGTCAAGTATCTTTATCTATTGCAGAGTCTGCCCAGTGGCAAGAGCGTCAAGGCAAAGCTGAGGGTGAATGGGTCAAGTTGATGAAAAAGACTGACCTCTTAATAAATATTTACAGTTCAGCATGGTAAGACATGTATGTGGAACATGAAATGGATGCCAAGAGGTAGTACCTGAGTCACAAAACCTGGGAGACAATCAATTTGAAAACTCTTTTACCACAATATTTTTAAAAACACAATACTAAATGTTCCTGAGCATCTCAAATCACCAGGTAATTAGAAAATACAATTGCATCAAGTTTTTTTTTTTTTCTGTTTTTGTTTGTTTCATTTTTTGTTTTACCAACAAGGGAAAAATTATCTTTCTTTAGAAGCTTTTAAAAGTCTGCCTTTGGTTGATTCTAGGGGTAAGGCAGAGAATATACAAGTTGAACAGGGAGTGTCCTGTAGCGCCAGAAATTAAGGAAGGAGCCCAAATCTACAATAATAAAGGCGTATTGAAGGCATACAGGAGCCAACTGAAAAAACCTCCAGTAGCCAAAAGTTGAAGCAATAAAATCAATAATATAACATGAGTCCAAACTGATGTAAAGTATTGAATAAATAAAGGGATTAAAAAGAAACAAACCTCTCGTGTAAAAGAATCCCAAGGAATTTATGGAGTTACTCTGCCCTCAAGAAGGAAAGCCGTACTCCCCAGTTTTAAGTGACTCCCTCCAAAATCACAGAAGGGGAAAAAAGACTACCTTACCGTGGAGAAACCCAGCACTGCATCTGCTAGTGATCAAGTTTAATATCAGTGAAAATTCTTGCTGGTACTGTGCAACCTTGGCAGAGTGTGATGAGAATGGCAGGTGACCTCTGTGGTCCTCCTCACCCAAAGTCACAATTTCTACTCAATATTGAGAAAAACATTAGAGAAACCCCAACTGAGGAAGAACCTACAAAACACCTGAAAATATCTCACCCACATTCTTCAAATCCATCAAAAACATCAAACCCAAGGAAGTCTGAGAAAGTGTCATAGACACTATGATCCTAACATGACATAATGATGGAAACTCTCACAGTATCCTGGATATCTAGATGGAAGCCTGGGACAGAAAATGACATTAGCTGGGGCTGGTGGAATACCTCAGTGACAGAGGACTTGCTAGCACGTGTAAGGCTCTAGGCTCACACCTGGTACAGAAAAAAAAATTACATTAGATAAAGAGACACCAGAAAGAAGACATTAGGTTAAAAATATGAAAATCTGAAATATAGGATGTATCCATATTGGTCAATTTGTTTTCATAGATTTATTATACTGAAATAAGAAGTTAAGAATAAAGAAAGTTAGATGTGGGGCATACAGGAACTCTGCATGATTTTTCACTGCTCTTATAAATCTAAAACTTTCCTAAAATAAAATGCCTACTTAAAAAAATAAAGTAAACCCAGGCGCGTGACACACACCTGTAATCCCAGCGGCTTGGGAGGCTGAGACAGGAGGATCACAAGTTCAAAGCCAGCCTCAGCAATTTAATGATGCACTAAGCAACTCAGTGAGACCCTGTCTGTAAATAAAATACAAAACAGGGCCGGGCTCAGTGGCTGAGTGCCCCTGAGTTCAATACTTGGTACCAAAAAATAAATAATTAAAAGGAAGGAAGGAAGGATGGAAGGAAGGAAGGAAGGAAAATTACTGAGAATGTAACTTAAAATTAAATCAAAAGGACCTGCTTGGTAGCCAGGTAACAAGTCCTAAGTCAAGACAAGCATTGAACACTGTCTACAAGGACTCATTATTTACTCTCATCAAAGGTACAGAATTTATCCTCCACAAGACAAGATCATAATTTGCCACAATCAGCCATCTACACTAATGAACAAATTCTTTTTTGCTCAATCATATGCAGCCCAAGCTACAGGAAGAGACACTTAGTACTTAAGATAGTTGGAAACCACAACTGAGACAGGTTCCCAAGAGCCAATATCCAATTTCTGCTTATCTGTCAATCCCTGTCTATCATTGTGATTTATCTCCCAACCATTAAGATCCCTATCACACATTCTTGAACACCAAGGCCAAGTGTGTTCCTTTTAATTTGTTTACTTCAATAGCCATGTCTTTGTTTTCCCCATTAATGCAGCATGGTGATTCGCAATGCTCAAAGGTATTACAAAAAAGTGGCTGAGTGGAGATTTACCATAAGAATTCTTAGATCCATAGGATTGCGATGCTCTAACTCTGGAACCACCAGTTTTATTCAGAACTTAACCATCCTTATAGGTTTCTCTGGAATGAACTGATTGTCCTTGTGTTTCTAAAAACTACAGCATCATCCTTCTTTCTTGTTTTAAAGCAGACTGAACCTGAGTGTAAGTTACTTGTGCATGCTTAATATACCTCGGCAATGGTGCTTGATTATATGGGGTTGGTCACTCACTAAAGCATAAAGTTGAACTTCTCAGGAAGGGGGCAATGAATGGCAATGTTTAATACAAAATAGGTTTTAAGAATCCAAACTTCACTTGATAGTTTTAAATGTTCATTTTTGGCTCCAAGTAATACAGTGGGTTTTTTGTTTATTTATTTCCATATTCCTTACTTCCTTCTATCCTTCCTCTCTTTCATCACCCTCCCTACCCTCTTCCCTTTCTTTCCTTCCTTTCCTTTCTTCCATCCTTCCTTCTGTGTTTTTTTTTAAAGGAAAATTTTGGTGGCTTCTTTACATATGCATTGGAAAATACATTTTGCTCAGAATCCCTCTGATTACATATATAGGTAATTTATCCTGACAAGAACAATATTCAAAAATAACAACACAGTACATGATTTTAACATACCATGATAGAAAATGGTAAGGGGCAAGCAGGAAGCCTTTAGACACAAATGATTAAACAGCTCACAAAGCTTGACATACAGACTCCTCTTTAAAATAATATAGGGACACTTGATTTGAGAACCCACTAGCACTGCATTTGCTGGGTAAGGTTCTTTGTAACATGACCTTCTTTGTCTGTGCAGAACACTAGAGAGAAAGAGAGAGAGAATGAAAGAGAGAGGAGAGTGTGTGTGTGTGTGTGTGTGTGTGTGTGTGTGTGCACGTGTGTGTAGAAGTCCTTGCTTTCCCAGTGATAGGAAGTAATAAATCTATGAGCATATGAGCACTTTCCAGTGCCTGAAGGTGGTAAAGTCAGTTCCTTTAAATTGCACTTCTCATTACCAGTTCAGAAATCAGTGCTTCATTCCAGTGCTGAAAAACGATGGACCCTTCCTTTGGGTAATACACCCTCTATGTTAAATGTGTGGAAAAGCAGGTTTTTCTCTTCACCTAACCTTGTATCAGCCACACAGTCAATTCTGAGGCACTGTAATAGACACAGTATCCAGTATTGTTAGCACTGGATACTGTATTATACAGAACAAGTTCAACATTTGCCTTTCTATAAGCTTGAGCTTAAAGGGCTCAGGGCAATGTAGAACAGTCAGCTTTTGTAACCTTTGTGCCAGCGTTGGATATGCATTTGGTGTGGGTACAATGTGATTATCTCCTTGAAGATTCAATGCATTTCCTAACAGAGCAAAAAAATGAGACATTTCTTGATAAACATCTTTTACAAATGACTTTCAAAACTAAAGTTCTGGTAGAAAGATACAACCATAGCTCACTTGTTGAACTTTGGATTCCTGTAGTAAAGGAAAATGTAAAAAACATATACCAATCATCTGATCACAAAGTCAGATCAACCTCAGAAAATGAGCAAAGGATTAGCTGCCCAGAGCCTGCTCCCAATTCAATATGACAAACTCTAGAAATGTTCACAATCGCCACAGTTTGTTAATTGCTACACAAGAGTTATCGCATTAATGCAACTTGGATGCCAAGAAGGGTTTAAATGAAGTTAAATGAGTGAAGCACGCAGAATGCTTTTCATTGTTCAGGCTTATGGGTAGTCAGTGAGTTGTATAATTGGGATCGCTAATGTTTCCAGCTCATTTAGTCTTTTACTGTATTGTGTGAACTCAACAAACATCTGCCAAGGGGAAAAAAAATAATAGTGCAATAGCCTACATTCAAAGATCCTCAATGCAAAGATAAAACATATAATTTTGCCTCCTGTGCAGACTTTAGTTTCTTAGAAACTAGATATTTTTTAAAAATGCATTTGTTTGACTTTTTGTTTGCTTATCTCTAAATTGCCACAAGTAGTTAAATCTCTGTTAGTCAAAATATGGTTCAGGAACCCAAAGAAGCAGCATCACTTGGTGTCTTGTTAGAAATGCAGGATCCCAGACCCAGTCCATCCCCACAGAATCAACATCTGCATTTACTAAAAAATATCCCTAGATAATCTATATGCATATTAGCCTTTAAGAAATGCTGAGGTAAGCAAAGACCCACCTGAAATTAGTAAATGAAAAAAAATTAAATTAAATTAAAACCATGGAAATATTTTACTTTTGAGTAGATAGCATGACTTTTTTTCAGTTCTTTTGACAAACATGAACTGTAAAGAGTTTCTAAGCCCTTAACAGGCAGCTCTCTTGCTGTATTGTCTTTTTTGTTCCTAATTAAATGTAAACAAACTGACTACAGACATATTTGCTACCTCTAAATGTGTCCAAAAAAACCTGCAATAATAAAGCTTAAGATAAATATTTCACACATCAAGTTTCTTTTTTTAAGTTTTTTTTCTAATTTATCATCCTTTTAATATTAGTTCTTTTTAGTCATACATGACAGTAGAGTATATTTTGACATATTTATACAAACATGGAGTATTTTATTTTAATTAGGATTCCAGTGTGTGGTTGTACATGATGTGGAGATTCACTGTGATGAACATATGAATAATACATATATGAATACTATACATACATATATGAATAATATGTACATAGGAAAGTTATGTCAGATTCATTCCATTGTCTTTCCAGTTCCTGTCCCTTCTACCTTCCCTTCATTCCCTTTTGTCTAATCCAGTGAGCTTCTATTTCCCCTCCCCATGTTTTGTTTTAGCATCCATATGTCAGAGAGAATAGTTGACCTTTGTTTTTTGGGGACTGCTTTATTTCACTTAGCAGGATAGTCTCCAGATCCATCCATTTACTGGCAAATGTCATACAATCACTCTTTTCTATGGCTGAGTAATATTCTATCTCTATCTCTCTATCTATATCTATCTATCTACATATATATATTACAGATTCTCTTTGTCCATTCTGCTGAAGGGCACCTAGGTTGGTTCCATGGCTTAGCTATTGTAAATTGAGTGGTTATAAACATTAAATGGCTATGTCACTGTAGTATGCTGATTTTAAGTCCTTTGGATATATATCAAGGAGTGGTATAAATGGGTCAAATGGTGGTTCCATTGCTAGTTTTTTGAGGAATCCCATCATGTACCAAGTTTCTCTTAACACTTTTTGTTTCTAAAGGTAATCTTTTATTGATGGGGTACCTGAAGCATCATCTGGTGATGCGCTAGCATATGGGTATTCTGGCATATGTTACATTTAAACTGATATATGTGTCATATATGTTGTACAGGGGAGGAAGTAGATCTGGTTTGAAGTATTTGATGATTTATTGTGTGAACAGCTCACCTACAGTTACTTTCATGCCATTCCTGTAGGTCAGAAACCTGGAATGGGGAAGCAGTGCACATAGGAGGTCTCACTAGGTAGTAAAAGGCAGTTCCCACAGGGCCTTGGCTTCCCCTGACACAGGGCTGGTCCCTTAGTTCCACTAAGATGTCAAGTCTTAAGAACCCAATTGGAAAATCACTTCAATACAAGAGAAGGAAAACCAAGGCAACCACATATAAAATAGCATGATTTCATTCTTGTAGTTCCTTTCCTGAATCCCACACCTTGCCTGCCCTTCCTGGCTTGTCCTTGACCCACTTCTTGACATTGGCATCATTCTAACATCCTCACTTCTACACCAGGGTCTCTAAATTGTGCCAAGAGGGCCTAAAACTGATCAAAATCAGAATCTAAAGTATTATGTTTCCTGATTTGTAAACAAATGATAATATATACAAGTCCACAGATTATGTCCTTTGCATATAAAGTAGCCAATGTTCTATTCAAAATCCATTCTACAAATGTTGGGTGAATCTCCTTAATCTACTAACCACCTGGCACTATACAATTTCTTCAAGAGGATAAAGGAGAATAAGTAACGCCAGGGATGCTAGAGAAAGCCCCGGGTCCCCATCCCAGCCTGCTTGCTCAGGCCCAATAATTTGTAACTAACCCTCACACAGGGAATAATGTACCTAAAGCAGATGCTCAATCTTGAGATTTGTGTTTTATGTTTTTGGAATTCTTCCCTATAATAATGAGAGTCAAAGTCAAACCTGTTCTGGCTTTGTGATGCCCTTGTCTAGGGTGGCAAGTGGCAGGTCATGTACCCTGCAAGGTAAGTGCCTGATATTCATATGAGCTGTCTGAACTCTATCATACATCCAGTCCCCATGTTGCCTACAGGACTGCTTTTGAAAAGGTGGAGATTCTCACATAAAGTACCCATGGAATTCACTGTTACCCCCTGAGACATAAGAATTAAAGGCTACTGGCTACAGGAGAAAGATGAAATTGGATAGAAGACAGGGAAATCTTCAAGGCTGATTGTACCACCCTCAGTTTTAAAGTTCCATGTATTGGTTCAGTTTTTCTTTTGCTGTATACCACTCAATTTCTTTCCTAAATCCATTCTATACAGAATTTCAACCATCATAACATCAACCATAACACATTGTTTTGCTTTACTACATGTTGATACTGTCTCCTGGTTATAGTTTCTGTCAATTTATGAAAAAGAGGGCAATGTTGATGCTAGATTCTTTAAAATTCAAAAAAAAATTATATTGTAAAAGTGAGTAAGAACAGGCAACTAGCAGATCGTATTTCACCTGAATAAAATAGACTTTCAACTCCCATGAGCAGATCATATAATGTTGTGAAGGGAGAAAAAAAAAGTCATCCAAACAAACACTGATCTTCAAAATGTAATTTGTTAGAAGGTATAAATTTCATGACATGCTCAGAGATTCAAAATTTCTGTAGAACTATAATCACACAATTGTGCTTGTGATCTATGCACAGAATATATTCAAATATTTCATCTTAATAATAGTCATGTATGTAGAGGTAGGCTGAATTAAAAGAGTACAAGATGCCCCATTTTTTGGCTGGTGACTATTGAACAATAAGCAAAGCTGAAGATATGGCCTAGTACACTATTCTACATTAGCAATTTTAATTTATCTCTGTGAAAATAGGGGAGGAAATGGGCTTACCAACATTTCCACATTTGAATGTTAGAATCTTAAGAATTTTCTTTTGCTGACAGAATCCATTCCGTTCCTCACACTTATTTACTATTGAATTTTTAATTATGTTGTGATACTATGAAAAGTGCATATGTTTAGGTATTTGGTTGATTTATTTTGCAAAACTCAGGAAAGTCTAGGTAGGCACTTGAAATCTGAATGCTTAAAATTACCCTCATTTTTATTCTAAAATATTGAGTTGTAATATGATAATCTTACTAAAGCCAAGCCACACATCTGTACAAACATATAAAATAACAAATTATATTTAATGTATAGCTAATTTATTTTGAAGGGGCTTTTTAAACCCTTATTCAGTTGTTTTCATTTGAAATGCCCAAAATTATTCTCAGAAAGAATATAGTTTTCTTACAAATATGAAAAATAAACATGGTAATTATTGGGAGTAAAAGGAACTTAAGAGATCCGGGAAGAGAATCAAAAAAAACCATTCATCACAGTCTCAAAGGAATGTGACTTCATTTTGTTTACCTAAATATTTTATATTTTAGATTTGTGCTCCAGGGAGTTTTTTTAATGTTAAAAGTAATTTTATAAGTAGCCAAAGAAGCTGTACCGTATTTATAAAAAGCAATGAGTAGCATTATTTAACAAAGAAGTATCATGATTTGTGTAAGCAGAATTTTGAAACCATTTGCTTCTCCCATGGCTTTGTCCATCTCAGTCCTGTGTGACAAAGATGGCCAGGAGAAATAGTAGGGCCAAAGCATCATCTACTAACCACGTGACTTCTTAGGATACAAACAAGAAATAAAAAATGGAATTACTTACTCTAGAAAGCCTCTTTCCACTCAGGCAAAGCCATTATTAACGTACTAACAAATCAATGAATAATACCAACAGACATGGAGAGACAGAAGCCTCTGTGCTCTGACGGCTATCTCTGTGTGGTTTCTGCCTTCCTTCAACACCTAAGTTTTCCTTGGATGGCAGAATCCCAGCAGCCACCAAGGCTCTCAGAGGAACAGAGTGAGCTTCAATACCAAACCCCAGCCTCATTCAGTCCCTGCAGTGATATTTTGACACTGAAAGCAAGTTAACCAGTGGCCGCTTTCATAAACTTTGAAAAATGCTGCATTTGACCAAGCACAGTGGAAAGAAGCTGTGGGTTAAATATGACCCTGGGATAAAGCAATGAGACAGCAAGTCTAGTGCTATAAAAACCAGAGTTTTGCCACCATCAGAATAAAGGCCAGGTCTCCGGGGCCAAAAACAGCACGTAGAGATGTGTTTGTATAGCCTTCCCTTCCCAGTTTGAAGGAGAAACTATAGCAAACTTTGAAGTTTAAACAGATTCTTTTTCTTACACTTTAAAGTATTTGCTTTCTTTGTCTCATTTCTATACTTTCCCCATAATTTATTATATCATTTTCCTCTCTTTAACTTTTATCCAGATCTTAGGCTTCAGAACTACTTTACATTTTTAAAAATCATTGAAGATCCCAAAGAAATGTACCCATGTGAGAGGTATGTATCAATATTTCCTATACTCCAGCTCTGCCTCCGCCCACCTGCACAGGACCCAGGCCTAGGGCCTGGTCCATCTCCCCACCACCACCTGGGATCCCAGGCCCAACCCACTTCCATGTTGGGATATTACAGACATCGCCATAGTCTTTCCCATGCAGTAGCCTCTACCTTTCGACAACACACAGGGCCTAGAAGCAGCTGCATCTCTGAGCAGGAATCTCAAAGCCAGTGTAAGGGCCACCATTTCAGCCCCATCTCTGAAAGACCTTGCATCCATCCTGGGGCACCTCCACTGCTATCTCAAGTTACCCTCCCTATTGCCACCACCATCTCTAGTTGCAGTAGCATCTATCGTGGGACACCTGTAGGGTCTGGAAGCCAGCATCAAGGTGAGGTACAGATAATCTGCATGGATACTACAAGATTATAGGGTAGAAACTGTAATTTCTCAGATCCACACTGTAAGAAAGGAAGACACATAGACAATATTAAAAAGCAAGGAAAAAAAGTTCTCCCAAACAAACCAGGACACTACAATAACAGATAACATGGGCAGTGAAGTTGATGAAATATCAGAGAAGGAGTTCAGAATGTTCACAATTAAAATGATCTGTGAATTAAAGAATGACCTTAATGAGCAAATACAGGCAAAAAAAAATGATCACTTCAACAAAGAGATAAGAGAACAAATACAGGTAGCAAAAGATTAATTACAGAAAGAGATAGAGACTCTGAAAAAAAAAACAATCAGAAAACCTTGAAATGAAGGAAACGATAAACCAAATAAAAAACTCAATAGAAAGCATCACCAACAGACTAGATCACTTGGAAGACAGAATGTCAGGTAATGAAGGCAAAGTATATAATCTGAAGAATAAAGCTGACCACACAGTGAAGATAGTAAGAAACCATGAACAGAACATCCAAGAATTATGGGATAGCATCAAAAGACCAAATCTAAGAGTTATTGGGATAGAGGAAGGCACAGAGATTCAAACCAAAGGAATGCACAATCTCTTCAATGAGATAATATCAGAAAATTTCCCAAGCATGAAGAATGAATTGGAAAATCAAATACGAGAGGCTTACAGGACACCAAATGTATAAAATTACAACAGATCTACACCAAGGCACATTATAATGAAAATGGCTAGCATACAGAATAAGGATAGAATCTTAAAGGCCACAAGAATGCAATCAGATCACACATAGGGAGAGACCAGTTTGTATTTCAGCAGATTTCTCAACCCAGACCCTTAAATCCAGGAGATTATGGAACAACATATACCAAGCTCTGAAAGAAAGTGGATGCCAACTAAGAATCTTACATCAAGTAAAATTAAGCTTTAGATTTGATGATGAAATAAAAACTTCCATGATACACAAAAGTTAAAAGAATTTACAAATAGAAAGCCTACACTACAGAACATCCTCAGCAAAATATTACATGAAGAGGAAATGAAAAACAATGATGAAAATCAATAGAGGGAGGTATTACACTAAAGGAATACTAATCAAAGGAGAAACCAAATCATGTCAAATACCAAAAGTAAACAAAAATGGCTGGGAATACAAATTATGTCTCCATAATAACCCTGAATATTCATGGCCTAAATTCACCAATCAGAAGATGTAGACTAGAAGACTGAACTTAAAAAAAAGACCCAACAATATTCTGCCTTCAAGAGAGTCATCTCTTAGGAAAAAACATCTACAGATTGAAGGTGAAAGATTGGAAAAAATCATACCATTCACATGGACTGTGAAAGCAAGCAGGGGTTTCCATCCTCATGGCAAATAAAGTAGACTTCAAGCAAAAGTTAATCAAACAGGATAAAGAAAGATATTTCATACTGCTCAAGGGAACCATACACCAACAAGACATAACAATTATAAATATACATGCCCCCAATAATAAAGCATCTACATTCATCAAACAAACTCTTCTCAAGTTTAAGAGTCGAATACATCACAACACAACAATTCTGGGTGACTTTAACACGTCTCTTTCACCACTGGGTAGATCTTCCAAACAAATGCTGAACAAAGAAACTATAGAACTCAATAACACAATCAATAAACTTAGACTAAACTGACACATATAGAATATTTTATCCTTCAACAAGCAAATATATATTCTTCTCAGCAGCACAAGGAACCTTCTCTAAAATAGACCATTGTCTATTATGCCATAAAGCAACTCTAAGCAAATACAAAAAAGTAGAGCTACTACCCTGCATTCTATTAGATCATAATGGCATGAAACTAGAAAACAATGATAAAATAAAAAATAAAATCTACTCCAACACCTGGAGATTAAATAATAGGCCACTGAATGAACAATGGGTTGCAAAAAACATCAAGAAGGACAATGAAAAATTCTTAGAAGTAAATGAGAATACTGATACAACATATTGAAATCTCTGAGACACTATGAAGGCTCTAATAAAAGGAAAGTTCATTGCATGGATCATTCTTTAAAAGAAGAAAAAGAAAACAAATAAATGACCTAATATTACTTCTCAAAGCCCTACAAAAAGAATAAACCAACAACAAAATTAATAGAAGACAGGAAATAATTAAAATCAAAGCTGAAATTAATGAAACTGAAACAAAAGAAACAATTTAAAAATGGACAAAACAAAAATTTGGTTCTTTGAAAAAAGCAAAGAAAATAGAAAAGCCCTTAGGCATGCTAACAAAGAGAAGGAGAAAATTCAAATTACTAACATATGTGAAGAAGAAGGAAATATAACAACAGATACTATAGAAATACAGAAGGTAACTAGAAATTATTTTGAAAACTTATACTCCATAAAATAGAAAATATTTAAGGCATTTCTAGAGTCATATGATTTACCCAAATTGAATCAGGATGATATACATAATTAAACAGATCAATTTCAAGTGATGAAATAGAAGATGTCATCAGAAGCCTACCAACCAAGAAAAGCCCAGGACCATATGTATACACAGCTGAGTTCTACAAGACCTTTAATTAAGAACTAATACCAATAATCCTCATATTATTTCATGAAATAGAAAAAGAGGGAGCATTTCCAAACTCATTCTATGAGGCCAATATCACTCTGATTCCAAAACCACGCAAAGACATATCAAAGAAAGAAAACTTCAGACCAATATTTCTAATGAACATAGATGCAAAAATTCTCAATAAAATTCTGGACAATAGAATATAAAAACATATTAAAAAGATAGTGCAACATGATCAAGGGAGGCAAAGTCGGTTCAACATATGAAAATCAATAAATGTAATACATCATATCAGTAGACTTAAATATAAGAATCATATGATCATCTCAATAGATGTAGAAAAAGCATTTGACAAAATACAGCACCCCTTCATATTCAAAACACTAGAAAAACTAGGGATAACAGGAACATATCTCACCATCATAAAAGCTATCTATGCTAAACCCAGGACAACATCATTCTAAATGAATAAAAATTGAAGGCATTCCCTCTAAAAACTGGAACAAGATAGGGATGTCCTCAAAGAATCATTTAACATAATTCTTTGAACACTGGCCAGAGCAATTAGACAGACAAAAGAAACTAAAGGGATACAGATAGGAAAAGAAGAACTCAAATTAGCGCTATTTGCTGATGATATGATTCAATACCTAGAAGACTCAAAAAGTTCCACCAGAAAACTTCTAGAATAAATGAATTCAGCATAGTAGCAGTATATAAAATCAATACCCATAAATCAAGGCATTCCTGTATATCAGTGACAAATCCTCTGAAAGGGAAACAAGGAAAATTACCCCATTTACAATAGTTTCAAAAAAAAAAAAAAAAAACCAAACTTGGGAATCAACTTAACAAAAGAAGTGAAAGACCTCTACAACATAAACTACAGAACATTAAAGAAAGAAATTAAAGAAGACCTTGGAAAATGGAAAGATCTCCTTTGTTCTTGAATAGGTGGATAGGCAGAATTAATACTATAAAAATGACCATACTACCAAAAGTATTAACAGATTTAATGCAATTCCAATCAAAATCCCAATGACATTCCTCATAGAAATAGAAAAAGAAGCCATGAAATTCATGTGGAAAAATAAGAGACCCAGAATAGCTAAAGCACTCTTAGCAAGAAGAGTGAAGTAGGTGGCATCAGTATACCAGATCTTAAATTATACTAAAGAGCAATAGTAATAAAAACAGCATGGTATTGGCACCAAAATAGACTAGGATACCAATGGTACAGAATAGAGGACACAGAGACAAACTCACATAACTACAGTTATCTTATATTAGACAGAGGCACCAAAAACATACATTGGAGAAAAGAAAGCCCCTTCAACAAATGGTGCTGGGAAAACTGGAAATTCATATGCAACAAAATGAAATTAAAACCCTATCTTTTAACACACACAAAATTCAACTCAAACGGATCAAGGACCTAAGAATTAAACCAGAGACAGTGCATCTAATAGAACAAAATGTAGGCTCAAATCTCCATCATGTTGGATTAGGACCCAACTTCCATAATAAGACTCCTATAGCATAAGAATTAAAATCAAGAATTAATAAATGAGATGAATTCAAACCAAAAAGCTTCTCTTCAGCAAAAGAAACAATCAGTGAGGTGAACAGATCGCCTATATTTTGGGAGCAAATTTTTACCACATGCACATCACAGCACTAATCTCAAGGATATATAAAGAACTAAAAAAAATCTTAACACCAAAAAACAAACAACCCAATCAACAAATGGGCCAAGGCATTGAACAGACACTTCTCAGAAGATGATATGTAATCAATCAACAAATATATGAAAAAATGTTCAAACATCTCTAGCAATTAGAGAAATGTAAATCAAAACTACTCTAAGATTTCATCTCAGTCAGAATGGCAGCTATTAAGGATATAAACAACAGTAATGTTGGCGAGGATGTGGGGAGAAAGGCACACTCATACATTGCTGGTGAAACTGCACAATGGTGCAACCAATATGGAAAGCAGTATGGAGATTCCTTGGAAAACTTGGAATGAAACCACCATTTGACCTAGCTATCCCACTTTGGTCTATCCTCAGAAGACTTAAAAACAATATACTACAGTGATGCAGCCACATCAATTTTATAGCAGCACAATTAACAAAGGCTAAATTGTGGAACCAACCTAGATGCCCTTCACTAAATGAATGGATAAAGAAACTGTGGTATACACACACATTCATTATCCTAAGTACATGTATGAAGACACAAATGGTGTGACTCTACTTTGTGTACAACTAGAGACATGAAAAATTGTTCTCTATGTGTGTACTATGAATTGAAATGAATTCTACTGTCATGTATAACAAATTAGAACAAATACATTTTAAAAACTAAAAAAAGGAATAAATTTTTTAAATCCCACTTTCAAAATTAAAACTGAGAAATTTTTAACTCATAAGCATAC
The DNA here is from genome assembly GCF_048772815.1 of Callospermophilus lateralis. Taxonomy (NCBI): domain Eukaryota; kingdom Metazoa; phylum Chordata; class Mammalia; order Rodentia; family Sciuridae; genus Callospermophilus; species Callospermophilus lateralis. The sequence continues at coordinate 192,983,533 of NC_135305.1, read as the reverse complement.
ATTCTACCAAGTGTCAGAGCGATGATATCACCACACATTATACACTCTCTAGTAAACCTCATCTCACCCTGTGAAAAAGTGAAAGAAAAAGAAACCACCTGGATTTATCAGAGTATTGACTGAGAGTGTGGATCCTGTGGATCCTCGGAAAGGGGACCTCCAGGGATTCTCAGACAGCAGACTGAAAACTGCCACTCTAAATAAAAAGTTAGTAGTTATAAATTTTAATTTTTTTTAGCTTTTTCATAGTAATTTCTACTCTCCTTCTAAATGTTGAAGTTGGATTTACAATATGTGACTTCATGAATTGTTATAAAGCTAGTATTCAAGACCATGTTGTATCATATACGTACTAGGATGGATAAAATTATGAGGGTTGAGCATACTGCTAGTGAGAACATGGAGGAACTGACACATTCAGACATTGCTTGTAGGAATGAGGAATGATATAACCACAGTGGATAGATAGTTATTAACTTCTTAAAAAAATTGAATACAAACATCATATGGTACAACTATTATATTCTGGGTTTTTAAGCAAGAATAATGAAAGCATGCATCCATATAGAAACTTCTATATGAATGCTATAGTACCTATAGTTGTAATCATCAACAATAGAAACAAGCAGGTTGGTGCAGTATTACATGCCTGTAATCCTAGCGGCTTAGAAGGCTGAGGCAAGAGAATCACAAGTTCAAAGCCAGCTTCAGCAAAAGCGAGGGGCTAAGCAACTCAATGAGACCCTGTCTGTAAATAAAATACAAAACAGGGATGGGGATGTAGCTCAGTGGTTGAGTGTCCCTGAGATCAATTCTCAGTACCAAAAAAATAATAAAAAATCTATGTTGCCAAAAGCAGATCAGTGATTATCTAGAGATAAGAAGGAAAGAAGGTGGTGATTAGCAAGAGGTACAAGAAAACCTTTGGGGGTAATGAATATTTTAATTTAAGTATCATTTCATGGGGACATTCATCTGCCAAAATTTATCAGATTTTATTCTTTGAAAATGTATGCCTCATTTCACATGTATTTGCATTTCTGTTTCCTAGTTGTGCTAATGCTGCTGGACCAAATTTAAAGCACCACTTCTCTGGGGATGAGAGAGCAATTGTTCCCACCTTGGCTGAAATTTGGAATTACCTGTAGTATTAGAAAGCAGAGATTCTGATAGAAGAGTTTGTAGTAAAGATCGGCCTCGAGTTGTTTTTTTTTTCCTAAGGTTCATGGGTGATTCTCAGGACAGACTGAAAGTAATTAATATAATGGTGCTTTAAAACAAAATCTAGTTCTTTCTATACCAGTGCTACTTCTCATAGTACTTTCCAAATACAACTGAATTATAGACAGAAGCATGACTTAACCAATAGCCACTTGGAAATGGCTTTACTTTTATATTTATCATATGTAGAATATCCATGTGTATATCACATATGGTATATCTGCTAAAATATGTTTTAAAATTAAAAATATGGGGGAGAGATCTGGAAATTATTCCTTCAACTTGAAAGAGTTACAATTTAATCTTTAAATCTATTAGTAAAGGGGCTGGGATTGTGGTTCAGTGGTAGAGTGCTCCCTTAGCATGCATGAGGCCCTGGGTTTGAACTTCAGCACCACATAAATGTAAAATAAAGATATTGTGTCCATCTAAAACTAAAAAATACATATTTTTAAAAATCTATCCATAAATCATAATCTGTAAATAAATTAATACCATGCCCTCTCCCTTCTTTGTATGAGTTACAAAGATAAAATAATACAATGTGACAGCTGGTTGACTTAAAACTTAATTTAGGGTAATGGAGTGGGTTACATTATGGATCATTTTTATGAACAAATTTTTTTCCCTTTTTATAAAACACCTTTAATATCTAGTTTTATTATGTTTCATGATGCATCTACTAAAATCTTCTAAAATCCATACCCTTGATAGATAAGACCCAGTACTGTGAGGAACAGAGGACTTAGAAGAAGGGACTATGTCCACTCTGCAGCACTGGAGCAAAGCCTATTGGAGGGTTCCAACCTCAGAGCCACTTATTGTGCTTCCATGTTCTGTCCATTGTCACAAACTGAGCACACGAGTAAGGAAGAAAACTGTGACAGCTGCTCTTCTCATCAGGTTCAGGAGCCTCTCTTCCACACAAACATGTTTTCACTTCCTTAAGGATTCCTCTGAAACTTGATATTCTGAAGAGAACCTCAGGTCACAGTTTATGGGACCAGGAGATCTTCATCCATCAGCCTTAACATGGCTGTGAGGACTTACCTAGGTAAATCCTGGATAGGCTAATGACCTTCTACGAGTACATGTAGAGTTATATTGCCATCTGAATCCTAACCATTTGTGGTTTATACTAACCCAGAGCTATCACTCTGCCCAAGTTCTTCAGTTAGCTCAGCACAGACCTTTGGAAGTCAAGACTGAAGACAAAACTAAGTATATAAAACAATGTATATCATTGATTAAACAAATATACCACTTGTCCAACAAACGGAAAGCTCTAGTCAAGAATGTCTTAATGTGATTTTAAAAAGAGATGCAAAAATTACAACTGTATGGAACTCACATTAGCATTTATATTCTGATGTCAAGGAGCTCTATTATTTTGGGTAAACAAATCATTCAAGTCAATTATCAATGACAATGCAAAATTTCTTTCATGACCAGTCAATTGATGTCCTCATTTTGAAAAACATGATAAAATTGAAGGATCTTAATAGCTATTTTTGGCAATCCTAGAACTACATGTTCAAATTGCAATGAAGCCCTCACTCAGCCATTTCACTTCTTAAAGTTATTCCAACTAAATGCCATCCATGGTGAGACAATGAGTGTCTGGAAGAGGGCTTTAGGAAAAGAAGCCAAATTTTACTCAGAAATAGGGGAATATGAGAATATTCCTGATAGAAAAGACTGCCCCACTTTTGAGCCTATCAAAGACCTTTGTTCCCACTTCTTTTCTACCTTGCACAGTTTAGGGTCAATCTGTACAGTACCTGCTACCCTGGCAGGGTGTAAAGTCATAGAGTTCACTGAGCTATGATGCACATTGGGTACACAGAGCAAAAGTAGTGGGAACACGAGAAGGGACACAGTTAAGAAAACCCATACTCTGGTCTCTTCCTTCCCTACAGAACTGACTTCATTCCATCACCAAGTGAAGGAGGTAATACAGGTCTCAGATCCCTCCCTTGGTGCATTATTCTGACCTTTTGAGACATAGATATTTAAAAGCAGTTATGAGTTTCCACTTCTGTTGAGAAGAAAACCGTAACATAAACTGTCTCTAACAAAACAAAGAGGCAAATAAATTTTAAAAAAGCAAACTTTCACCAAAGTCCATGAAAGAACTGAAATTGCCGAAACAAAAACCCATTGAACAAAATCCAAAATATGACAAATCTCTTCCAGAACAGAAAAGAATCATGGCTTTCTTTCTTAGCTAAGTAGTGGAAGAAGAAAGAAAATACCTTAGATACAGGTATAAAGAAACCTGGTGATCACTTAGCACATTTGAAGGCAGGAATAACAGTGTAGCCAGGGAGCCTTCAATGAAAAGGAATTCTTGAATTACCCCTCCCACCCCACTCCCCACACACATCAATTCCAGCCCAGTTTGGCCTCACAATGAGCCTCACAGTTGTCTATCATTGGAGCAGTAGCAAGGGAACTGAGAAAGCCTTTCCCCAGACACAAATTTGCAAGGAAAGCTTAAGTCTCAGGGTGTATGAAGAATGACTAAAAGACCCCCCAATATGGGGCTGAAAATTATGATGAATATTAGACGATGGTCATCCGCTGCTGAAGGAGCAGTTAAAAGAGAATTTCCTGAGGAGAAGGTACATTTGGACCTAATAAATTATAAGAATAGTGGAGCAAATCAAGCAGAACTCTGCAACAATGCCCACCTTCAGTCATATACTGATGGAGGCTGGGGGCCAAAATTGCTGATAAAGAATTCCCCCAAGAGTAGATACATATGACTGGTTATAGTTTGAGGGTAGGAGAACTGAGGCACACTTGTGGTGAACAGAATTCCAACTAAGATTAACTACAGGCTAGATTGACTTACCACACCACCTCAACCCTCCATAAACACACGACACACTATAGCTGGGAAAAAGAAGAGACATGTGTTTTTTTTAGGCTTATCAATACTTTTTTCTTCCATTTTTCTGCTTTATGCACAATGATCAGAATTCAATACAAATTCTCAGACTCATGAAAAGTCAGGAGAATATAAATCATCATCAAGAGAAAAACCAAGTTACTAGAACCAGATCCCAAATAGGCCACATATTGGAACTGTCAAATAGACATTCTGAAACAACTAAGATACATATGTTAAGTTACAAAGGGGAAAAGATAGACCACATGCATGAGCAGATGGGGAAATTAAGAAAAGAAATAAAAGCTATGAAAGTAAGACTAATATAAATGTGTGTAATTGGAATCCCAGAAGATGATAATGGAGAGAATAGTGCAGAAAAATATATAAAAAGATAACAGTCACAACTAATAATAGATCAATCCACAGATCTAAGGTGTATTCCAAGGAAGATAAATCGAAAGTAAATCACATGAAGACAAAATGTACTCAGATGAACACCAAGATTGAGGAAATCTAGGAGGTGGTCAAAGAAAGCGAAAATATATATTTTGTGCATGTCCAAATATGTAACAACAAATCCCATCATTATGTACACTTGTAATGCACAAATAAAAATGTGGAGAAATAAAAGGTCTAACACAAATGAGGAGCAATGATAAAAGTAATGGCTGATATCAGAATCTATGGAGGAAATAATTTAATAAAAAGACATCTTTAAAGCACAGAAAAGGGGAAAAATCAACATAAAATTTTCCATCCAGTGAAACTATCTTTCAAATATGGATAAAAAGAAAGATATTTTCAGACCAACCAAAGCTGAAAGCAAATCTGCACTACAAGATTAAGGCCACTTAAAGTAAATGAGCTTTTTAAAGTAGAATTATTAAAAATGTAGAGATTTTAACATATGAAGAGGTCTGATATGAGACAAAGAGCACAAACTGCAGGAATATATTGACTAGGAATATATCACTGTACAGATCTTATATTATTTGTGGAGTTGTAAAATATCTTCTGAGGTAGTCGATGGTAAGTTAAAGATCATATATTTTAGTTTCTAGAGCAGGGATTGGCAAATTCTTTCTGAAAGGGGCCAAATTGTAAATATTTTAGGTTTTCCAAATCATTCAGTCTCAGTAGCAACTATTCATGTGCACCTTCGTAGTGCAAAAGTGGCTATATAAGGTTGGTAAATTCTTGGGCATGACAGTGTTCCAATAAAACTTACTTATAAAAAGAAGTGCTATATTTGGTCTGTAGGATGTAGTTGGTTAATCCTTTCTCTAGAGTGCCCACTAAAAAAATAAGGGAGAGGAGATAAATAAGATAACAAGAGAGAAGAGGGAATATGAAAAATTACTGGATTCATCCAAGAAAAACAGAAGATTAATAACAAGCAGAAAGGACAAGTATAATACAGATACCAAGGTGACAAATTTAAGCTCAAACATATTAGTTTTTACATTGAATTAAGGCACATTCAACACCCCAATTAAAGAGAAGAGGCAACCAAACCAAATTAAAAAAATCAAGAAGCACTATATATCTTATTTGTAAGATAGGTCATTTAAATATAAAGAGAGTCAAAATTATTATATAAAATGATGGGAGATATATATATATAAGATATATATCTACTGAAATCTCTCTATATTTTTATATTTAAATATTTTATATTCAAATATATTAATGTGTGTATACATATACTTAAATATATAAATGTGTGCATGTATATATTGATCACATGGTGTGAGATACCATGTGGTACACACACCATGTGATCAATATATGCATAGCAGGCTACTCAAATAGAAGACAAAATAGATTTCAAGATGTAGAGTATTATCAGTGTAGGTGTTATCTTAAAAGTTAAATATCTATGCCCCAGGAATTCTATGTCTAGATATTTATTCAAGATAAATCAGAACTTATATGCACACATATAAAAAAACCTTCACTTGACAGTCTTTTCAGAAAATTTATTCAGAATATCCCAGATCTCGAAACACCTAAGTGCCCATTAAAAGAGAACAGGTAATTGATGGAATATTCATGTTGTAGGAAAAAATTAGTAATAAAAAGGAAAGAACTACTGATATATACAACAGCATGAAGGAATCTCAAAATTATTCTGCAACAAAACTCCAGAAACAAAATAGTATAGTCTATATAATTCTTATTATATAAAATTTTAGAATAGGAAAAAAACCCTAGTGTGTTATGATAGAAATAAGATTAGCTTTCTTTATGATGGATGGAAGAACTTGACTGGGAAGGGAATAAAAACTCTGGAGTGATAGATATGTTCTCTATGTTGACAGAGAATGGGTAACATGAGTGTATTCATTTGTCAAATTGATCAATCTGCATACTTACTATCTGTGCACACACTCTATGTAAATTATACCTCAATAAACTTGGCATTTGGGTATAAAGCACATTTATACATGACTATGAAAATCAGCAGGCATTTATGTAAATTGTCTATAGTATTATAAATACTTCTTTGCTATGCATCTGCTCTCAGATACATGCCAAGGAGAATATTTGCTAATTAGATTCTTCTGCTGCTAAGACATCAAACATCCTTGGCCATTCTACTACCAGGATGAAATATAAAGAAAAGCCCAGCATCTCATAGATACTCAACATCACATGTTTCTCCCTTTTTTTTATAGATGGGACATAAAAGAAACAGTTCTCATCCAAAATTTCACAAATGTAATTTCTATACTCCTTCTATATTTGTGATACATGATCTATCCACTATAATACTCTTTGAGTAATCAAGGCAGTCCCCTTCAATGGATCTGAATTGCATATAGTTGAAACTTACTTGCCAGCTGCTTCAGAATATGAAATGGAGCTCTCAACAGCTTATTGTACCCATCCAGACTGATCTGATCAGAATAAGGAAGTTCTGGTCAGAGACAAAACTTTACTCTAGGCCACTTAGTATAGCAATACTGGGAGAATTCTACAGTAAATTAAAATGTATATCTTGGCCAGTCAGTTAGCATGTGAAGAAGATTAAGGGAAGGTAGGGTAACATCAGAACATAAAACTGAACCTACGGCAAGGAATTGAGCCAATTCTGAAACTAGATGGAGTATAGTGAGCCAGACTGAAGGCTAGCTTAGTGGATCCAGCTAGAAGGTGAACTTTGTGTGTGAAACAAGAATCAAGCAAAGGAATGTGACTTAACTCTAGAACACAGCCACAGCCTCTAGTAAAGGCTGCATTGAGATCTGCTTTCATCATCTATTAAACTAGACCCACATTATAGTCATTGGACTAATACACAAGTCAGGAGCAGGAGCTTCCTAACTATATTTTAAAGTATAGACTTTATGGGTTACAATAAGGGAAAGAATGGAATAAGATGACTGTGATTGAAATTAAATTTTAATAAAACTTTCTGTTGCTCTGAATTCTGCTTAAAATGTTAATTTGCACAATTTCCACTTGTGATGAGGTAGAGTGAGAATGAACAAAGCTCCCAGCGAGAACTAGAACAGACATCTAACAACAAAAAAACACCTTTGAGGTAGTTGAACTTGCCACTGAAACCAGAACTACAAAGATCAAGAGAGGGGACTGGGGTTATAGCTCAGTGGTAGAGTACTATCTAGCATGTGTGAGGCACTGGGTTCCATACTCAGCACCACATAAAAATAAATAAAATAAAGGTATTGTGTCCATCTACAATTTAAAAATACTTAAAACAAAGGTCAAGATAATGAAAAAAGAATCCTTGTACTTAGCCCAACTTCCTGCTAACAAGCCTGGCAGATGATGTCACTAAAGGGCAGAAAAGCCATCATAGCTTCTGACAATCTCATGGTGCTTCCAATACAAAAATAGCATTTAGAGCTGCCAAATTAGAGGGAAGTTGTCTAAAGAGAAGAGATTCCAACACTCAGACTACCTCTTCCCTTTGAGGTATTTACTGATCCTTAAGAGGAGCTAGACAAAAGGCTTAGAATTGAAGTAGAAAGACACTGAGAAACACAGAAGAGGCAGGAAGAGCTCATGTTTGAGGCCAGCTTCAGCAACCTTGTGAGACCCTGTCTCAATAAAGAAATAGATAAATAAATAAATAGGGCTGCAGATATGGTTAGTGGTACAGTGCCTCTGGATTCAGTACTGAGTACTAAATAAATAAATAAACAAGCAAACAAACCAAACAACCACAGAAGAATTATTAGTATTCATATGGTTCTAGATAGAAAGGTAAAAAAATAATTGAATTTAACTATAGTCAAAGGATAAAGATCCTAGAAAACATGTCAGACTCTCAAGTAGAAGAGCTACTAGAACACTTTAAAATGAAGGTAGACTGAGTTGCATGAAAACTGCAGCCCAGTCTTGAGTGAGCTCAGACCTGGCTGGATGGAGTGATATACCTCTGCCATATGTCAAACTATCTCTCAGGAGGGAGATATCTGAAGTCACTACCATGTTTTAAATATGTGCTAAATATTAATAAACCATTGCCAGTTATTAAAAGAATAGCTCCTAGGAGAAAAATGAAAAGACAATAGATTCAGATGGAAACACCTGACGACCCATACATAAATGTCAAAATAAACAATTAATATGTCAAGAAAATCAGTGGTAAAGTCAAAATTTTCCCTAGAGGATTTAAACCTGTGATAAAGAAACAAACAAATTTTAAACATTGAAAATGAAATCCATGAATTAGGAAATCAGTGCTTGGGTTTACCTACAGATTAGACATAGTAGAAGAGTGCCTTATTAAACTGGATGACAGGCCAGTAGAAAATAGACATAGAGTACAGGTGGAAATTTAAAAGTAAACGTGGAACATGGAATTGTTTTGCTATAAATGTGATAGAAACCCTAGATGGGAAGAAGAGCAAGAACATTTGAAGAGATGAAAGCTCAGAATTATATGAAACTAATGAATAGATCCACTAAAATATATTAGTGATAAAATACTATACAGTTTCACTCTTTAATAAAAATACCATGTTGACCTGCCGCAGTCTGGCTGGGCACAATTCAGGAGCCACTTGTCAAAACAAACTAACTTTATTTTTAGAACCACACACGCCAAACAAAACAGCTCCTCAGGAAAATCCCTCAGAGCCCAACTGCCACTACTGGCTTCCCACAAGCCACTCCCCCCACCACCAGCCTCTCCACCTCCCACAATCCTCCTGCTCTTGAGGCCGATTGGCTGGGTCACATGGGCGGAGCCAAAAAAGTCCCCCAATGAGCAGCTCCGTGGCCTGAAAGGGCAGGGAAACAGCCCAATGAGCATCACCGCAGAGGAGCCAATCAGCTAGATGCTGCTGGGGCTGCTGTGAGCCAATCATCAGCTGGTAGTCTGAATGGGCGGGGAAACAGCTCAATGAGCATCTCCAATGAGCATCACCGCAGAGGAGCCAATCAGCTAGATGTTGCTGGGGCCGCTGTGAGCCAATCATCAGCTGGCAGTCTGAAAGTTTGCTGGGGCCCCTTCGGCTGTGGCTCTCAACATTGACCACATATGTAATGTTTAACATCCTAGATGCCACATTAGAGTAAAAGGAAGCAGGTGTGTAGTGTATTGGACTGTGACTCTCCAATAAATAGATGTATACATATAAAGCTTCAGAATGTAATGTTATCAGTACATGATTTGAAGATGTGATAAAGGTAAGACTGTCAAAATAAGATCATCTTAGATGAGGATAGGCCCTAAATGCAATAAAAAGTGTTCTTATAAGGGATAGAAAGATACAAAAAAAAAAAAAAGAAAACAGAGACATACAGATGAAGGCTATGTAAAGGACGAGACAAAAATTAGAGTGATGTATCTACAAATTAAGAAATGCCAAGGGTTGCCAACAATCACCAAAAGCTGAAAGACACAAGAACAGATTCTCCCACAAAACCTCAATAAGGAATTAATCCTGTTGTCATTTTCTTTTGGGAGTTATGGTCTCCAGAAATGACGTACAATTGTTTTAAGCCACTAATTTTGTGGTATTTTATTAAACAGCTCAAGGAAGTTAATATATAATGAAACCATTTTAATAATATATTTTAATACATATATACAATTATTATTTTAGCATGTGATCAATATAAAAATTAAGATATTTCACACTGTATAAATTACTAAGGTTTCAAAATCTAATGTATATTTTTTACTTAATTGAACATTAATTGAATTTTTAAAAATTCATCTCAATTGAAAATTTAGATCCTTAGTTGTACTAGTCATATTTCAAATACTCAACAGCACATGTAACTGTGAACTACCATGTAATGTATTGTGCCATACAACTCTACACAAGAAAACAAAAAGTGAGAAAAAGAAAAAAGGAATTAAGTACAGTTACATACTGAAATGTGCATGGTGTTTATAGACATTATTATTATTATCATTATCACTATTAACATTTGCAGTAGTAGAGATTGAATTTAGGGCCTTGTGCATGCTAGCAAGTGATCTACTACAACCAGAGTCCAATGGACATATGCTTGAGCAAAAGAAATCAGACCCAAAAGATATAGAGGATATGGCAATGATTCCTTACACAAATTCAAGAAGAGGCAAAATTAACAGATGATCATAGGAGTCACAACAGTGGCAACCTTGTGTGGGGATCATTTTGATGTGTGTATTGTCCTTGCTATACCAGTGTTATGGTTTGGATATAGGCTGTTTTCCAAAAACTCCTGTGTTAATTCAGGAGGTAAATGATTAAATTGTGAGAACTGTAATGCAATCAGTAGGTTAATCCATTTAATGAATTAACACTTTGCATTACTGGGTGGCAAATGTGGACAGGTGAGATCTATCTGGAGGAAGTAGGTCACTGGGGACATGCCTTGGGGATTATATATTTTGACCTGGGCTTCCAGTACTCTCTCTGCTTCCTGTCATGGGCTGAACAGCTGTCCTCTATCACACCCTTCTGCTATAATGTTCTCCCGCTCATGCTCAGAACAATGGAGCCAGCTGAACATGGACTGAACCTCTGAAACCATGAGCACCAAGTAAACTTCCTCCTCTAAGTTGCTATTGTCAGGTATTTTATTCCCAGCAACAGAGAGCTGACTAACATACACAGCATTTGAAAATACCAACATGACACGACTGAACATGGATTTGGAAGAGATATGCAAAATCAGCTCTTGCAAATCAACTCCAGCACACGTACCTTCACCAAAAAAGAAAATAAGTAAATATGAGAAAATGTTGGAATTTGAACATGAAGAGTCTGAACACAAACCCCACTCTCTCTAGCTTCAACACTGCTGGAGTCTTTGTCAAGAGGAGGAGTAAGAGAATGTCTTCTTCCTGCGGCTTTTGCAGTGTTGAAAGAGAACATCAGCAGAAATGGTATGAAGACAAGGTACAGGCAGATCCCCTCCGCCATCATTCTTAGGACCCCCACACACTCTTCTGTTTAGCAGTTGTTCCTCTGAGTACACCCAAGTGCAGCTGAATGATGACAACCACTAGCATTCAGAATGGGGCTTTCTCTTCTTACATATGGTACAATGCCAAATATGCTGTCAAACTCGGGAAATAATACACTTTAAGATAATGAAGTGTATTAGACAACAATACCAAAGGCAATATTGAAGTGTCAAATAAAAAATGTACAACAGTAAAATAAAGCAGATGCTCCCAGGCGCCTGGCTTGTTCACAGGAGAATATATATTAAAGCAGAAATAAACAGTATGTGCTTCACTGGGTCTCTAAATTTCTACATGTTTGCTGTGCAAGAAACATCATGCTGAGAGTCACTTTGCATTTCCTAACCTTTGTTAGGACTTATGCCCTTGGTGACATAGTACTACAACCATTTGAAATTAATTTCCTGGTTGCATTAGCTCAAAGAGATGCTGTCCTTTAAAGGTTATCAATTAATGAAAATTTTAATTCAATGTAAACATGAGGCCATAAAAGGCCTGGATTCTGTACAGGGTGGCCTATTCCAGAGGGCAGTATGACATTTGCCCTGAGACTGAGTGTGCCATACAAGAAAGTCAAAATAGCGGTAACAAGTCCTTTTACAATAGTCTAATGCTGTACAACAGTTTCACTGAAGAAAAACATATATATCTTGATTCTAATAGCACAGTGGTTAAGTGGCACATCCCAGGCATTAGCAACCTAACATTGAATTCCTATTGTGCCAATAATCACTTGTGTAGCCTTAGATGCGTTATTTAACTTTTTTATGCCTCAGTTTCCTTATATTTATAGTAGGATTATTATTATAGTTTTTCCAGGTTTCTGCCATGTTCTCATAAATAAATATGTGTATGACATGAATATATGTTTTCACGTGTATATAACAGACATGTTCATAGTTCTACCTACATCCCTAGAAGTCCTTTATGTCATTGTGATCTTGTGATTTCCAATTGCCAGAATCTGCATCTCTTTGTCAAGATTTTTTTTTTCCTGCAGAATCTCAGAAGGTCCTTCTGCCTTACACATGCGGCAAACTAAAAGTGTACTGAGGATTAACATCCCTGGGAAAAGCCCTCAATGAATAAATGATGGGGAGGGATGTATAAATTCCCCAACTCCCTCACTCAAGTAGGATAATTTGAGGCACATTTTATATCATTTCTCCAAGTTTCCTTGCTTCAATGCCTATAATAGTGACTTGTTTAGCAACTCACACATTGGCTTTCCTTTCTTTGCATTAATTATTTCTCATTCCTTTATCAGAGTTTTCTACACTTTGCAAGTATACTGCTTGCACCCAAATGCTCCTCAAGGTCAGCTTCGATTGTGCATGCAGGTATGCATATGAGACCCCACTATCAAGATCCTAGGGTCACTGTAATGAAGGTCAGAATATAAGTCAAATGAATACATTTCAACTCACAATATTTATTGTAAATAAAGCGGTAATGTTAATCTTAAAGTACACAATCTATTTGTTTTTATATAATAGTATTTTTTCCTTAGATTGTGTTTGTGTGCATTATAACAAAAGAATAAGAGTTTCCACCATGGTAAACTCTCTAGATAACCAAACCCCTAAGTAGCTGAAATGCACTACTCTTTTCCTACCTGTCATCAATCCCACACTTTCTTCCATCACAGTATTAGAGTCAGTTTTTCTGGGTTTCTGCCATGTTCCTATGTGACTCACAGAAGGAAGGCCCATCCATAGACACAAAATGGATTTTGGGTAGTCTCAGCCAGTGCAGGCAGACATTCTGCTGAAAACATTTTAGTCATACAAACATGTTATAGGGGGCACCAGTCACACCAAGGAACAGTGTTTTATGTCATCCTTGGGAAAGAGGACTTTCATCACCCTTTTTCCTCTAGGGAAAAAATACATCTTAGAAGGCAATTGGAAACCATATTGAAAGAATGAAATAAATCAGTATTAAGATAGAGCAGCAAAATGGGATATTATCTGTCTTTGAAGGTATCATTCATACCAGAATCTTTCATCCCACTGGATTTCCAATACATGAGCTAATAAATATCCTCACCTGAGACAAGTCCTATTATTGCCAATTAAATACAACATAAATAACAACACCTTTTCCTGGGAAAATTTGAATATCTACTTTCAGAAGAATGAACCTAGATCCATCACTAGTTACAAAAATCAACTCACAATAGATTAAAAACATAAATATCAGACTGAAATGATAAAACTCTTTTTAGAGGACAACATAGAAGAAATGTTTCAGGATATTGGAATGCACAAGGATATCGTGGACAAGGCCTCCCAAAACTCAAGAAAACAAATGTGAAAACAGATAAATGGGACTATATCAAACTAAAGAGCTTCTGCACAGTAAAGAAAGTACTCAACAAGTACAGAGACTGTAAGAAAATAATTGCAAAGTATATCATCTGATAAGGGGTCAATGTCTACAAAATATAAGGAACTCCAAATAGTAAAAAACAAAATAACCCTGTTAAAAATGGACAATAGATGGGCTAGGGTTGTGGCTCAGTAGTGGAGTACTCACCTACCATGTGTTAGGCATTAGATTTGATCCTCAGCAGCACATAAAAAATAAATAAATAAAATAAAGGTATTGTGTCCATCTACAGCTAAAAGAAAAAATTCTTTAAAAAAATAAAAATTTAAAAATGGGCAGTAGTCCTAAATATACACTTTCTAAAATAAGGCATACAAATATCACTAATTATTAAAGAAATACAACTCAAAACCACAATGAGATATCAACTTACCTCAGTCAGAATGATTATTATCAAAAAGACTAAAGATAGTAAGTCCTGGCCAAGATGTGGAGAAAAGAGAACTCTGCACAGTTTAGATGGGAATGTAAACTAGTATATTCACTATAGAAAACAATGTGAAGAGATTCCTTAAAAAAATTAAGACTATCTACCATATAATCCAGCAATCCCATCACTGGGTATATGTTCAAAGGAAAAAAAAATCAGTATGTTGAACAGACATCTGCATGCCCACATTCATTATAGCACTACTCACATACTCACAACAGCCAAGAAACAGAAACAACCCAAGTGTCCATCAACTGGATGAACGGATAAAAGAAAATATGCTGCATATACCCTATGGAATACTATCTCACCTTAGAAAAGAAGGAAATCCTGTTATTTGAGGCAACATAGATGGACCTGGAGATCATTATGTTAAGTGAAATAAGCCAGCAACAGCATGATAGATACCACATAATCTCTCTTGTGGAATGTAAAAACATTTGACCTCATAGAAATTGAGAGTCAAACAGTGGTTATCAGATGTTAGAGACAGAAGGGCAGGGATTGGGAAAGGTCGATCAATGGGTATTAAGTTACAATTAGACTAAAAACAAGAAGTTTTCCTGTGATATTGTATAGTAGAGTGACTATAGATAATAATATTGCACTATACATTTCAAAAACTAGAAGAGAGGATTTTAGAGGTTTTCACCACAAAGAAATGACAAATGTATGAGGAGATAAATATACTTAATTTTTTTAAATGACACAATATAAACATATAAAATATTACATGGCATTCCACTAACACATGGACTTTATGTTTTTATGCATCAGTTAAAAATCAGTTGAAAAGAATAAAATATACGTTTTGAAAATGTTTTATTTTAAAAGAAAAGTTTTTAAAAATTTAACTATTTTGATTACATATAGTCATTAGTTATTTAGAACTGCTATTAGCACATAATAATACAGTCACTACAGAGGACAGTGACCCTATAAAATGTGTGTGTATATGTATGTATGTATATGTGTACATTGTGTATACATGAAAATTTAGTCATACACACACACACACACATACACCTTTCTTTTATAAGTGAGGAAAAGAGGGGAAGATAAAGCAGTTTATCCCAGTTTACCTAAATCAATAAATCTCTGGAAGCACACTGCAACTGTGCCTGGGTTTCTCCTTAAGGTTTTTTAAAATATTTTTTCATCTACTTAATTACTGATTTTTTATTAGAAGTCAATTCTTCAAAGCTCTAAGAGGATGCACATAATTACAAACACATAAAAAATCAAAATTTAAAAATACCATTATTAATATCCAACATATGGAATCAACCAAGGTATCTACACATGAAAGAAGGGATATATATATATATATATATATATATATATATATATATATATATATATATATATATATATAGTGTGTGTGTGTGTGTATTTTTTAAGAGAATATTATTCATGAAATCCTGTCATTTACAGCAACATGGATTGGAACAAGAAGATATTATGTTAAGTAAAATGAGCCCGACACAGAAAGGCAAATACCACATGTTCTCATGCATATGTAGAAGCTGGAAGATGATTTCATAAAAGCAGAGAGTAACCAATGGTCACTAAAAGTTGGGAAAGAGGTGATAGAGGGACTAAAGAGGGAGGTTGCATAATGGGAAAAAGCACAGTAAAGTGACTATAGTTTTCATCAACTTATTACATATTTCACAAATAACTAGAAGAGAGGAGTTCAAAGCTTACTGACACAAAGAAATGATAAAATGGTTAAGGAGCTGGAAGTGCTGGGAGTACCTGGATTTGATCATTACACGTTGCTCATGTGTATTGAATTATCAGTACCCAATAAATACATATGATTAAACTTTTTTATTAAAGTGAATGGATAGGGTACTTTCCTTTCCCAACTTCCATTTGAAAAATTCCAGTGTGAGCTTGTGATATTCAAAAATAATACCTGGAGGAACACAGGCCATGAATGGGTGCCAACTGTAAAGAATTGGCACAGTCTAGGCATGTTCTTCCTGGCTAACTATAAACCATGCCTGCCTCCTAACTGCTGCTAGTTAGCAAAAAGTAGGTTGCCAGGCTAACAAGCTTGTCTGACCTTCAGTGAGCAGCTGAATGGAATGGTCTCCTTTGAGTGACAGTTCCTACTACTGTACACAAGCTTTCTGTGCTTACATCCCAGGTTTTGCTTCTTTTCCAGAGATTAAAATTGAATGGTGTATAATCAAGAGAAGTGAGTTGCCATTGTATCTATATTTAATAAAGGTGTTGGAGATATTATAAAATGTCAAACCACTTCAGAAATAATAGTAAATTGCTATTCTGTAAAGGCCAACTCTGGAGATGGTCGGAATACTCTGGCGTGTTTTCCAATCCTTGAAGTATCTCCACTGACCCATCTTTTAGTGGAAAGGGAACTACAGCAATGCTAGTATCTCATTTTAAACTCCTCTTTTCTCAATTGTCCAGGAGCCAGAGTGTGCTAGGTAGGTTTATAGAGGTAGGAAAATAATTACTTTAGCTTCCAACACATTTTCTCTCTGCAACTGATGAGTTATATTTGTTTTTGTTTCAAAATAAAAATAGGTTTACTTCTATGCTATGAAAGTTATACATGGAAAGGGATGGCTTTCACACTGTTTATCAACCAATGTGTCATGGGTCTGAGCTGTCTGCAGACATTGGCTATAAACAAAGAAGGATCTGGAAGATCCTGTGGCTTAGGATTACTTAAACTACTAGACTGTGGGTAGGTGTAGAAGGTCTGAGAGAAGGGCTGTATGCATCCCAGGTGGAAATGTGAAAGTATTTCCATATTTCAGCATGGGTAGAACTGTCAGGAAATATGCCAGCTGAAGATTGACTTTCTATAGAAATGTTATTAACACTTTTCTTAGTGTTATTAACACTAAGAAAAAAATAAAAAGAAATTTGAAATTATTCTTAATCCCACTACACAGATATACCTGCCTTTAAAACTTTGTCATATATGGAATACAAATGTAAATATACATATTCTTGAGAACCAAAACTGATTATTTGACACAGACTAGTATTTTTCAACTTGATTTTCATCAGTATCTTTCAGCGTCAATAAATATACATCATGTGGTCATTTTAATGATACATAATATTGAATTTTATATTCATAATCTACCAGTCCAATATATCATTGGTGCACATTCCTGTTATTTCCAAAGTTTCATATATAATTGTTATTAATAAAAATATAATGCATGTGTTTTTACCTACATCTTTATTTATTATTTATTTCCTTAGGGGAAATCCTTAGAAGTGAAATGGTTTGAATAATTTATAAACATTTCAAATTATTTTGAGTACATTTTCCAAAACTTATTCCAGAAGGTTAAAATATATACATCCATTCGTAGCCCCTAAAATAAACTCTAAGTAGTATTTATTTTAATACATTCATTTACTATTAATTGTGGATGTTTTGCTCCCACCTGAACGAATTTAAGATAGCTTTAAAAGCAATGTACAAGATTAAGAAATGTCTATAAATTAATATGTTCCACAAAATGGAAACTAAGGATAAGAAATACAAGATGAGAATGGATGTGACATTACCATACCAATACGGTGGGGTTCTTCACAGCTGAGCATTTTTTTTTTCCCTGTGTAAGAAGCCATATTCAAGATGCTTTATAAATATCCTGACAAATGCGTGATTACACAAAGTGATGCTAGGAATGAAACAGCTCCAATTCCTCTTGAAAGATGGCGTAGTATGCATGAAACATGAGTGAACTAATGACAGTCATGAAAAGCCATATCAATAATCCATGATATGGGCGTGCATAATTAGATGACGACTGTATTAGTAAGATGGGAAGGATATTCACTCAGCTGGACATGAACCTATGAACTTCAATGAGGTCTTCAACCCTGGAAGGAGTATTATTCAAATATTATTACAATCTTTGATTCCCTTGCTTTTTCCTGTCATAAGAGTACAATGCATCAATATGTGCTTCCTCCTCCAGCCAAAATATTCATTATACATTTTCTTACTATCTATACTTCTAAAATTAGCTGGTTTAGTCCAATTTATACTGCATAATTACATTTCTAAAAAGCTAAGTGGACTCAGAAAATACTGTACACTACAAAGGAGTGGGAACCTTGGATCCTATCGGTGACTGCTCAAAACAAAATCAACAACCTTTCAGAGACTTTAGAGACATCTTATATGGCAGTCACTAGTGACAAACGGCTAGTTACATTTTAAGGTAAATTCATTGCTGGGAGTGGTGGTGCATGGCTGTAATCCCAGTGGCTTGGGAGGCTGAGGCAGGAGGATTGGGAATTCAAAGCCAGCCTCAGCAAAAGTTGAGGTATTAAGCAACTCAGTGAGACCCTGTCTCTAAATAAAATGCAAAATAGGGCTGGGGATGTGGCTCAGGTACCAAGTTCCCCTGAGTTCAATCCCTGGTACCCTCCTCCCCCAGGTGAATTCAATAAAAAAGTTAAAAATCATTCCTCAGTTGAATGAGTCATGTTTCAAGTGCTCAGTAGCCACAGGTGACCAGTGGCTGCCACATGGCAAAGTACAGAGAGAGAACACTTCCATCATGTGGAGAGCTCTACTGGACAGCACTGCTGGTAGAGTATGAGTTGTCTTTAATCAATATGATAGTGTGTAAAAGCATGGGTGAAAGCAGGTTGACTGGGGGGGAACATGTATTTTCCAGTAAAATTGGGAGTATAAAAGTGTGTTTAGTCCTCAATGTAACTTAAATACTGCAAACTGGCACAGTGGTAAATAATTTTATGTTTGTAATTAAACAAAAGAGGAAAACAATAACATTGCCTGAGAGAGAGAGAGAGAACTTTATTTCTTGTGACTACTGTAATTAAGGAATAACCAGTTTAATTTGAGAAGGAAGTGTCCATCTGGATAGGGAATTCTGTGACAATTTGCTAAACATAGTCTCAGCTTTTCCATCCACATTGGAGGAAGCCAACAAGTCATTTTCTTTCTGTTTGCACATCACAAAAGGCAGATTTTTATTCTCCCAGATATAAGATTATCACTGCCATCGAACTTACATGCATCAATTTTGATATTCATATTTTCTCTCATAAAGGAAATTTTATGAGAATTGGAATTTTACAAAGGGGGAAAGTAAACAGCCTTTCACATATTAAATACGAGTAGAAAACAAGAAGCAAAGATTAAGGGGCCTTGCACTTAATATCTTTTGTGCTGAAGAGTTCACGAGCATTTTTGTATTAAAAGTGACTGGGATGAGTGAAAACATAAAATTGATAAAAACAAGAAAACCTGGCCGAGCACAGAAGTACACAGAAGACAAGAGGAAGATATTAAAGGATGAGACTATGGACAGGCCTAATTTACTGATGCTAAACGTTTTTCAAAGATATAAAGGATGTTGCTACTTCGCAGCATTGGCATCCTGAGAGCTTGTTAAAAATGCAAATTCTCAGGCCCCACCTAGACCTGTTGCATAATAGTCTGTGCCTCGGTAAGATCTCCAAGTGATTCATATGCACATTGGAATCTGATGTAATGATATGGAGCACACAATATTGAAGCAGACAATACATAGGAAGCCTCTGAAGGAGGCCAATTTAACAGCTACATAGGATCATCATTGCCTCATATATCAGCCGTTTCCAAACCTGTGTCTCTTGCCTGCCTTCCACTAATGAGGTTAAAAAAATAAATCACTTTATCTGCCTTTCTTGCAGCTGAAAGCAGCAATGACCAGTTTCAGGAAGAGAAGAGCTAATGAAATGTCTATAGTTCACCTTCTGAAAAAGATTTTCCTCCCCGTTAAAAACAGAGGTAGTGAGGTGAGTCTTCTTGCTGTCTGGTCATATCTTTTGAGTTAGGAGTTTTATTATGAAGATGTGCTCAGAGCTGTGACAGTCGTTTTATGACTAACCAAAAAAAAAAAAAAAAAAAAATCAACATACTAAGAATAGCTGAGTGGAGAGTCAGAAAGACTCTCTGCCATGATATCACTGAGACACTGTACCAACCAAACTGCACAACTTTGGATTTGTGTTGTTGTCAGATAATTAGATTGTCCTTTGTCCAAGTCACTGTTCTATTACTTGCAGCTGAAATCATTCCTAATGGCCACTGTGGAGAGAGAGTATCTGAGTCAGAAAGAAACGGAGGGAATTGCCTATTCCATGTAGAAAAAGTTCATAAATACATTTTCTACACTCGGGAAGGAAATTTTAAATAATATTGCAGATTTGATTGATCCAGTTGTCTCAGATCTGAAAGGGTTTGGGGGATGTGAACCTTTTCTCTCATAATGAAATAAACTTGATGGTTGTTAAGTCTATAATTCACTTTGTGTTTTACAGATATAGAATATGAGTCACAGTTGGGCTTTAGTTCTGGATTTTAAAAGCTGTTTATCTAAGTCAGTGATTAAAAAAGCTTTGCAACTTTTTTGTTAACTAGATTACTTTTAGACCTAATTTCAGATTATGTGTAATTGCTATACATTCACTGTTCCCCCCAAACCCTACTAAAATAGTTTTAGTTCATAAGGAATAGGCATTAAAGGGATGTACGAAGTAAAGAGGTTATATTTTCCAACAGTTCTCATTATTAAAAATATTTAATCAAAGAGTATTTCCTTCTATTTGCTTTCCTTTCCTCTGAATCAACGAAATTTCCATTGGGAAAAAAATGGAAATTTCAGCATCTATTTCTGATTGGAATTGAAATTTTCCATGACACTTCAATCAGACTCTAGCAGTATAAGGCAGAACCGCTGTTGCTTCAGCTGCAACAGAAAGGAAGTGTAATAAAAGGCATGAATTGCCAGAATTTCCAAGGATTATGGTGTAAATCTACTGATTATATAAGAATATTCATAGTATAATGAAAGAATATATTTTGAAACTCATGAATGAAAATCTTTATAAATGTGTAAATGCCTTTCTACTTTCAAGCACTCCAATAATTAATGTAAGTAAAACTTTTAGATTATTATAAACTTTCAGGGTCACTACTCTATCAATTATGGTCCTGCTATAGAAGGTTAAAATAAAAGGTGGATGTGTTTAGACTTACTGAGGGCCTATACAAGGAGTTACCTTGGAGAAGGATGCACTTCTGCATTTTGCTTACTTTTTTAAAAGTTTTTCTTGGTTCAGACTTTTTTCAAATTTGCTTTTGGAGGAAGCCTGTTTACCATTCACCCCTCCTCCCTAAAGATTATGTCCAACAAACAGTTGTCATTATTCAAAGACTGATATAACATATAACAACATACTTAAAGCGATTACATACACAGCAAATAATTGTCAAACTCAACTGTGCGCCTGAATAGTCTGGGGATCCCGGTAAAATGCAGGCTCTAGTTTTGAAGATCTAGGGTAGAGTCTGAGGTTCTGTGTTTCTAACAAGCTGCTGGGTGATGACAAAACTACTGCTCCACAGATCATATTTTGAGTAGCAAAGATCTAGTAGCTTGCAATGACATAAGTGCATTAAGTTACAGAATCTCATATAATTTTCACCATATCCCCACCATATCAATGGTGAAGAAACAGGAAGTTACTTAAGTCTTTGGGGTTTTGTTCAAGGTTGTGAATTCCAAAGTGGACATATCCAATGGTACAGTTCACCATAAATGTAATATCCTATTTACAAAAGGGTCTCTCTCCTGAATCTCATTAAGTTGAGACCTCCCCCCAGTTCTTTGGACCAAACTAGCACTATTTTTACAATCCTTGAGTTTGTTCAAAATAAATATTACTGAATCAGTGAATGTGCTAAATCTATAACTTTATAGGATACCATTGGTGGA
The DNA here is from genome assembly GCF_048772815.1 of Callospermophilus lateralis. Lineage (NCBI taxonomy): Eukaryota > Metazoa > Chordata > Mammalia > Rodentia > Sciuridae > Callospermophilus > Callospermophilus lateralis. The sequence goes on along the minus strand of NC_135305.1, from coordinate 192,961,358 downwards.
CCATTTGGCTTTCCTTATGAATTATATATTGTAATTTGGACTTCAGATATTAGAATTTTGTACAGAGAGAAATGCCCACTTACATATACTTTGTGCCATTAGTATACCAGCAGTACATAAAGCAGAAGTTAATATATCTTTAGGTGGTAGGAGGAGGAGAAGAAAATTGCCTGTTTCTAATTCAGAAGATGATTCTCACAACATAGGAAAAAATAACACTAGGGTTTCATTTTATTTTCTTCCTTCTTTTGTCTTTCCTTCCTCCATCCCCCACATCTCCCCTGCTTTCTTTGCGACCACATATGCATCTATAAAACTCTAGGATCTGATTTCATTATTATGATTCAATTAAGAGAAAAAGTTAAAATCCCTGTGAGTGTCTGAGTGCAGCAGCCAATCTGATCATGTGGAATGCTGTTGGCTGGCTGGTGCATTCATATAAGGAAGCATCCTGCAACAGCCCTCCAGGAGGAGCATATGGCAGACCTCTGTATGCGACCATTATTATTCAGTCATTGTTCATTATGTTTGAATTAACAGTGACAGTGCACATCATGCTTATTAGATGATGTTTCTATTTGTTTCCCTATTATCTATTAAAATCTCTTAGCTCCTGATGAAAGACCACACACACACACACACACACACACACAGAGTCATACAGAGAAACCAAAGTAGCACCTATATAAGATTATTGTCATCCTTTTCAAAATATAAGTCCTAAAAAATTTACTTTATAAAAAAGAACATCACAAAATTAGTAACATAATGTCACACCAGGAGATGTGATGTTCTAAGCAGGGGATGGGGAGGAAAAAATGGATTGTTACTTTTGTTATCTGTTGGCCAAGATAATTCACTGGGGTAGAGATGTAGATTGTAGAGCTTCCAGAAGATGAAAAGAAGGCTTGAATGTACAGGTGCGTGGTGTCCAATACAAGCAACAGCAGCATTCCTACCACCTTATTCTACACAGCTGCCATTTTATTAGTATCCTAATGTCAGGGAGTCTGAAAAGGAGAGCCAGATTGGACCTGCTTAAGACTACTGTGTCCATCACACACACTTAAGCAAAGATAGAGGAGGGCTGAGAAAAAAAACAACTCCATAAACATTAAGCCATTATCTGAGATAAGGTCACACAGGGAGGGGGGGGTTAGTTCAAGCAAGGCATGTAAGGGGTTTTTTTAGTGAAGGTTTCTGAGATCTTAATTTTTATTACCACCTATTAATCCCAAATCCCCAGTGACCACCTTGTTGTTGGAACACAGCCAGCACTGAGTTTGCCGGAACATGGGCTCTGGTGTCTCCTGTTTGGCTTTTATAGCCTAAGTTCTTCTAAACTTGTAAGTCACCCACTGCTGCAAAAAGAGCTGCATCTGCTGCTGCATCTGTTCTTCCCATTCAGAGAGATCACACCCTCCTCATCTGTATTTGATCAGAGGACAACCTAAGCCTGCAGATCTCAAATTTGCTTAGCATGGACTTTACTCTCCTAGGCTTCCCAAGGATATATGTGAAACCATCATAGCAAAACACAATTATGTCACACATTCTCTTGTCTTTTTTTTTTTTTCTAATTCCTGAGCTTATGTGGGAACGTTCCTCTCTTCATGAAGACAGGCAGTCATAGGATCATTCCCAGTGGACAGGTGGGTGCCCGTATGTAGATATGCACCTGACTCAACAGTAGGCAAAGGAACCATTCTGTTTAGGTGTAACTAACTCCAACGGAATCCTGAGTTGGGGAGTGCTGATGCCTAATTGAAAATAAGTACAGAAGAGTTTTTCAGCAGAAAAACTGAAGCAAAGATTAAATGATAGTTTAAAGACTGAAGATTCATTTACCAAGTGTATTTTCTTTAAGTTAAAGTAACATACGATCCCCTCAAAGTTTAGTTTCACTCAAGAGGCTGAAGGAGGAGAATGGCAAATTTTAGGCAAGGCTCAGGAACTCAGCAAGACCCTGTCTGAAAATAATTTAAAAAGGGACAGGGATGTTGCTCAGTGGCAGAGGGTCAGTGGATTCAATCCCCAGTACAAAACAAAAGCTTAAGTTCAATTTTAAATAAATGTCTACTCTTTCTAATAACAATAATGATGATACTCAGTAGTTGTTAAAACTTTTTATATTTTCTAACCACTTAACATAAAGATTGAACACTACAATTCTAATAAACATCCATAAAATCTTCCTTTTTGACTTAATGATGAATATCCGTCCCCCTTCCCCAAAAGCTCTGTTCAAGTGATAATCTCTAGTACTTCCGAATGGAGCTTTATTTGAAAATAGAGTCTTTATAAGTAATCAGTTACAATGAGGTCACTCACATAGATCCTAAACCAATACAACTGCATCCTTATAGAAAAGGAGAAATTTGGGCACAGTTAGGGACCAAGGGAAGATGATATGAAGCAACGTGGGGAGAAGATGACCACCATCAAGATAAGGAACGTTTAAAGTTACCAGAAATTCACAGAGGCATAGATTGGCTCCTTCCCTGGTGCCTTTCAGGAGTGAATGGCCCTGTCAATTCCTTGATTTCGAGCTCCCAGAACCGTGAGATAACGTGTTTTTGCTTGTGTTACTTTGATACAGCAGCCCTCAGAAGCCAGAACAAGAGGACTTACTTGCCCAAAGGCCAATAAAGGTACTCATGCAACAGAAAAATACCCAGTGCTCTAAAACATTCACAGCTGAAGCCAAATCATGATGGATAAACTTAGGAAGGAAGAAGGGGCTGGGTGCAGAGGGCGGGGTAGTGATGAAGACCTGCAGGTAGAGAGAGCTAAAGAAATGGGAGGAGAGGACAGGAAAAGGAGAGAAGGAAGAACAAGTTGTCCAGGCTCAGGCAGGGAGATGGAAGGAATTTAGTTCCACAGAATGGAAGTGGAGATGAGGAGAAGAAGAAATTGAAAAGAAAATTAGAAAATAAAAACAACAAATGAACGCGCGCACGCACACACATATACACACACACACACACACACACACACACACACACGGCCTCAGAAGGTGCAGGGTAGGAAGAAAGGGAAGTCAGGAAGCTTCTTCTATCTTTAAGACAGCTTGCGCTGGTCCTGAGTGATCTAATTCACCTGGCTTGGCCTGGGGTTTCTTAGAAAACTTTATGGGTTTTTTTGTTTGTTTTTTTTTTTGACCTTCACTGGTTTTGATCTGAGTAGCAAAAATGTATCCATCCTAGATTCTCTCTGTATGTACTTCACAAGGGATAAAACCCACTTATGGTTTGATTTAAATTTGACCACTAATAACTCCAGCATCACTCTTCAATTGTACCTATGCCATTTGTAAGAGACATTTTTTGTGTGGTTTTCTATGAATTTCCAAGTGTCCTTTCATACATCAGGCAGAAATTTGATGCTTTAGAGAAAATTTTTTTTTAAATTTTAGCTCTAGGTTTCTTTACCTTAATTGCAGCCAATTGTTTCATCTTTTTTTAAATGAGGTTTCTCTTAGAGTGTGTTAACATGAATGCAGGTTGGTCAGATTCTTGGATGGATGAGCTATGGTTACAAATGTGCTGAATTTCTAAAGTTACATAATGTATGTTCAAGTAACATGATTGTGTATCCTAGAGAATAATTTAAGAAGCAAGTTCCTTTTTTCTAACTAGAGGCTTATAATTTCACTGCATAAATGTATGGTTTATTTAGCATTTTATTATTAAGTACTTAGCTATCATATTAGGCAGCGAATTGTCACATGATTGACTCGTGATATCATTAGAAGGAGACCTGTAAAAGAATGATCACACTCACTCAGTTATTACTATGAGTAGAGCCAGAGAAATTAAGAGTTCCTACACTCATGTCCTAAAACCTTACGCTAGTTTGATACTGTCATGGATATTTAGCCTATTTTCTATTGAAACAAAATTTTAGGGGGTTTAAAAAATAAAGATTAAGGAAATTCCCATGGTGGAATCAATTGATAATTGAAAATGATAGCACTAATGATTATCCTAATAATATCTAATGATTGATAGAAATACAATGTATAAACTTGTCAAGCACTTTATTTGAGTTTTATAACTAATCTATTGTAGATACTATTATTGACCCCTTAACAGGGGTAGAAACTGATGCTTACAGAAGTAAAACACTTATTTAAAGGGTCACAGAGTAATAAAAATGTAGAACCAGATCCCACCATGCAGATCTGTCCATAGAAAAACTGACAAAAGAAATAGAGAATATTCACATTCGAACCATCATTTTTACTAACTAGGTTAAACTTTGGGTAAAAATTTACCTTCTTATACCACAGAATAATATATATGATTTGTAAAATATCATTTTTTAACGAACTTTAAGCTCTAGGGGGTAACAATATTCCAAGAAAATGGGGAATAAAAACAAGACTACAATAAACAAGACTGGTATATCCCCTGAAGTGTATATTTTGTCTTCTGAAAAAAGTCACTCCAGAAATCAAATTGGTATTTCAATAAAAGGAAACAAATATATGTATATATGATAATTAGAGGAAACAGTTAGATGGCAAATGGAGTCCTTAAAAAAGTAGTTCAATCCTGGTGAATATGACAAAAACAGACATTTCCTAACTTCAACAACTTTTTCCCCAATTTTAGAGAAATCTCAGCTACAGACTTTGTGTCAAATCTTCCATCCAATGTTCAAGAAATGTGAAAGGAGAAGTATAATCACATCACGGAATGTCAGAAGCATAACTTACCTGAGAAACTATGTTCAAGTCTTAAGCCTGCACACAGGGTACATCCTCAAACCAGAGAGTTGAAAGGTGATCAATCATACAATAGCAGGTGAAATCCTCTAAAAATGCTTTAGATGTTAATATAGGAATTCTAATTTTTATTTTTTTCTGCTTTATTATCTGTGTAAGGAGATACTAGTTTAAGGAATCCATAACCTGTAACAAATATTCCGGTACTAACATCTTCTGTTAAGTTCAACATCAGTTTATTCTGCCTCCCATGCTCAGTAAGGTTTTTAACTTCGGCAATGAATCCTTTCCTGGGGCTTTCATATATGTACCACTTTCCAAAGCAGCATTTCTTTCCCTCATAATCTTGAAAACTGAGGCCGGGATAATAACTTCATGTCTTATTTCAGGGCACAGAGGAAGACAATCAGCCACTCCTGAAGTGAGGTTGGAGTGATTTAAATAAGTTCTAGTCTACAACATGGTGAGAAGAAATGGGAATTATGTTAAAACATGCTCCATGTTCCACCAGCTACTCTTCCTTTCTAGTAATTGCAATGAGAGTCATTTGTTCTATATACCATAACCTTAATACAGAAATATTTTGGAATCTGAGTTACTGAGGAGAGCTGTCTGACTCACACTATACTATAATGTGTCTGATAATCTTTTACTATCTTAAACCATAGATAATTCAGGGTGTGTTTGTTACTGTAGCATAGCCTAACCTATCCTGACTAATATGGAAAATTGCTTTCTATATATAACCATGATGGGTGCTGTTCTTGTTTAGAATGGAGTGTCTACAACACACTCACCAGTTATATCCCTTAATGCCAAAGTATTTGAGGGTTTTGACATCAAACTAAAATGCTAAAGAGAATGTCAAGACTAGTTTTCTCTCTGTCTCTGGAATCTCTCATTTCTGTCTTTCTCACTGTCCACTTGTGCTGGGAATTAATATATCTTTCTGATATGCCAGCATCATATTTACCAGATTCCACTGTGCTTAGTGAGGTTTTTCTCCATTTCAGTGGAGGACCAAGTTTTAATGTATCTTTAATGTCTGACTCCTTCTATTTACTGGGTGTGATTTTACATCACTGACTTGCTCCATTTTGACATCTATTTAGGAAACAAGAACTCTAACTTATTCGGGTTTGTTATAAACACAGATTGTAATTGAAATCCCTGCATACATGATGATGATGTAAAATAAAATACATTTTAGTTAGAAATTCTTTCCATTCTTCTCCAGATTTAACTATTATTACAGCTATTAAAAAACATTCACAGGCTCTTTGATCACACAGGAACATCAGAAAATAAATTAGATTTGGTTTTACCCTCACCTTTTCCCTTGATGAATAGGATTTATATAAATGTGATATTCATTTAATCTTTGTTGGTAGACATGGAAGATTCCCTTAATGCCAAAGTATTAAGAGCATGTAGATCCACTGAGGTCTTTTCCATGTGTTTTGGAAGTCTCATGACCACACAAGAATTTCAAGGAGAGAATTTCCTTAAATTACAGTTGAACACTGGAACATTTCATTTCTCTTTTTCTTGTAATAATATCTCTGCTGCATGCTATAAGAACATGCTATTACTGTTATGTATAAAGAAGGGTTTGGTCAAGGAGGAAATTTTGATGAATTGACAATACAGGGATCTGGGAACAGTCTGCTTTCCTGAAACTGGAAGATATCACAAAGCCAATAACTCTTCTAACTTTGTGAGAAAAATCAGTGTTTATATTCTCCATATTTTTCCATATAATAAAAAAATGTAATGGGACATGTTTTTAGCAACAAGGCACCAAAAAACAACCCAACAACCAGGAGAAACATATGGAAAAGTCATCTGACTTTCAATAACAAATAGAAATCACCTTTGAAGATATGTAAAGAATTACCTAAAGGACTAGAAGCATTTATCCAGAGAAAGATAAGAGAAAGAGAACCTGCAATAATTTTTAAGAAAATTAATTAGTGTATCCAAAAACTATAAGTGAAAGGGAACATGATCCCTTCAGCAAGCAGCAGTAGCTCATTAGAGCAAGCAAGAAACATAAAATGTTGACCTCCTTCACATACAGCTCAGTGGTTCTTGGCTGACATTTATAATCTAGCACCATAACTCAGCAATCTTGTATTTATCTCTTGTAGTTTTTCCTTGAATTCTGATGATACAGAATTCTTTTTCTTCAAAAGTCAACTCCAGTGGACATTTAGTATATCTTTTGAATGCCTAGGAGCCTGAATACTCTTACCATATTTGCAAAATTTCCTACCTTGTTATCCTGATGTAAAAATAGAATGCATCTCTCACTTTCACAACCTCCCTCAAAGATAAATTTAACTAAGGGCATGTGTCTACCAAATATGACAAAGCCAAATGATGAACTAGAAACTGGTGGGACCAAAAGGAAAGCATTGCTCCAAATTTCTCCTGGAGGTAATACTCTATGATTCTGGGGCCATGATAGCAGATCTATGCTGATGTCTCATGTCTACTATTAAAGGTATCTCCCATGGTATCTGCACTGAATCAGTTCCAATTGGCAAGTAGGCACTGGTGCTTCTTACGTAACCTATTTTTCAAGCTTCCTCTAAATTGTGAACAGAGTAATGTAATTTAATATACTCATTTTCTACTTAAAGCACTGAGGATTGATTTCTCTGGTTTGCAAACAAAAGCCCTGTGGTAGACGCTGTCCATGCTTTGTCCCAGTCACTGAGATTCTTTTTCACCAGATCTGTGATTCCCCCTCCCAACTTCTCTGCACTCTTTTGCTTCTAAAGGCAACTCTTGCATCTTTGTTTGGAAGGACTACCTTTTAGCTATAAAACTGCTTTAAATGCAGGAAAAAATGGCTGAAAGTGCCTGGGAATTGATGTCCCCACTGACAAGTGCAAGAGTATGAAAATCAGTCTCTTGTACTCATTTGCCAGGGCTGCCCTAGCAAAACACTACAGTCTAAGTGCCCTAAATAATCATTTATTTTTGCATAGTCTGGAGGCCAGAAGTCTGAGTTCGAGGTATTGGCAGAGTTGGCTTCTCTAGAAGACCTCTCCTTAGTTTTTAGATGGTTATCTCCTCCCTGATTTTTCACATGGTCTTCCACTGTGCGGCCCACCCAAATGACCTCATTTTAACTTCATTGTTCCTTTAGAGAGCACATCTCCAAATACAATTACATTGTAAAGTACTAGGGATTAGGACTTCAAAACATCGGGGAGGGAGAATCACAATTCATCCCCTAATTCAGGACTTGCTAGTCTCAAGTCAATATGAACAATGAGATAGCCCAGCGCTCCTCTTCAGGACTTGGGCTAAAATAACACTGTTGCTTGAGCTTCCTCTTATATCCCAGCCTACTTCTCCCAGCTTTTCAGATGTTCCTCCTAGGAGCCTTTCCTTAACAAATTACATGCATAGAAATTTTCCTCCTACGTTCTGTTTCTGAGGAAAATGACCTATTACACAATTTCTGATAAAATATGCTCCTTTGCTGAAATGGAAAATATCTGTTTTGAGCACCAGGAGATGACATCTGTGGAAATAAAGGAGTAAAGACCTCACAAATCCCTCTCCTCCATAACAGCAATGAGGATGCTGGAAGAACAATTGTCATATCACCTTTTTCAGAATTCTACAAATTCACCTAAGGCTTGCAACAACCTGGGGAACATCTATTCAAGTAAACAGCTAAACCTTAGAAAGAACAGAGATCTCGTGGTGGTTTAGCTAGATCCATTTCCATCTCATTCTCCCAAGTCCGTGTAGCTCTAAAAACCAATCCCCACCTCCCCCATCACAAAACAAACCTGCAGTCTAACCGTCACTGAAAGTAGCAGAACCAAGAAGGAGCTGTTCTAAAATCCATTTCCCAAAGAACTGCCATTTGACCTATCTGGTCATTCCCTGGCAAAACAACCCCCATGGGATTGCCTCTATTTGACCAAACTCACCAAGTACATACAACTTTTTGTGGGTGATATCTGTTAAAATAAAGCAACAATATTATTTAATAACCCAGCTACCAGGGCTGGTAATAAATGTTGGAGGCAAACAATGAGCTGCTCAAAAGAGGTAAATGAAAACTCTGGGGAAAAGATGTCCATAGGGCTTTTAAAACTCTGCCATGTTCCCGGGAATCTAGAAATCTATCAAAATGCAGAGGGCTGTGCCCACAACCAGGGCCATGTGCATACCCAGAAAATATTGAAGAAGGCTCTAAGATCTAACCTCTAGTTGAATGTGGGGCTCTATAAAAGGAAGTGAAGACTAAGGCAGAAAAAAGTGCTCTCCCAGGTGCTAGAGTATGCCCACATGTACAGAGCCACCTGCAAAAGCAGAAGACTTATTGATGCCAAGTATCTAAGGAAATTTCTATCCAAATGCTAGTTCACTACTATACTAACCAGATACAGACTAAAGTGGCCACCCATAGCAAAGAACATAGATTTAATAGAATAAGTTTAGGAATGTTATTAAAAATATAAATATAGAAACAGTTAAAACAACATATATGATTGTGTGTGTGTATGTGTGTGTATGAAACATTATATATATACAAAATAGCACCATTGGCAACAATGACACACAGGGAAAACAACAAATTCTAAAGGGGAGAAAAAAATCTGACTTCAGGGTTACTCTATAATGCCATTTAAAATACCTAATGACCTACACGGAGATTTCATGTTACATGAGTCAGTATGGCAGTCATCAAGAATACAAATAATAATAAATGCTAGAAAGGATGTAGAGGAAAAGGAACACTTTTATACCACTGGTGGGATTGTAAATTAGTACAACCACTACAAAAATCAATATAGAGGTTTCTCAAAAGAATAGGAATGGAACCACCATATGATCCAGCTATATTACTGCTTAGTATTATCCCTAAAGAGTTAAAGTCATCATACAACAGTGATACATTATACAAATTTTTACAACAGTACAATTTATAGTAAACAAACTATGGAACCAGACTAGGTGTCCATCAACAGATGAATAGGTAAAGAAAATGTAGTGTTTGTGTGTGTGTGTGTGTGTGTAATGAAATTTTATTCAGTCATTTACTTGAATGAGTTGAAAACTTATGTCCTTCCCCAAACCTACATATGAATGTTTGTTGTAGGTTCATTCTTATATTTATCATCAAAAAATATTGGAAGGAATCACAATGTCCTTCAATAAGTGAGCGGATAAACTGTAGAAATCTATATGATGTTATTCAGCAGTAAAAAGAAATGAGCTACCATACCAGGAGAGAAGACCTGGGGGAACTTAAAATGCACATTATTAAGTAAAAGAAGCCAATATGAAAATAGTAGAGAATATATAATTCCAATTATATGACATTGTGGAAAAGATAAAGCAATGCAGACAGTAAAAGGAGCACTGTTTGCCAGGGCTTCAAGGGTAGGGAAAGAGGAATGAATAAGAGGTGCACAGGGGAATTTTTAGGGAAGTTAAAGTATTATTCTGTAAAATACTCTAAGGTTGGATACATGACCTTAAGTGTTCAATAAATCCCACGGAACTACACAACACAAAGAAGGAAAGTTAATGGAAATTATGAGCTATAGTTAATAGCACTGCACCCAAATTGGTTCATGAACTGAAAACAATGTACTACACCAATGCAAGATGAGAATAATCAGAGAAAATGATGGGCCATGGCAGGTGAGTGGGAGGTAGTATACAAGGACCCTCTGTATTTCCAGGTCCATTTTTATGCAAACATACAACAAATCTAAAAAACAAACTTACTAACTTAAAAATATTCACAGAAGCATTGTTCATATTAGCCCAAAAGTGGGAGTGATCCAAATGTCCATCAACAATATGTAGTATATTCCAACAAAGGAACATTATTCAACCATAAGAAGGATTGACATAGTGATTCATACCACAAGGATGACCTTGAAACATCCTCAATGCAAGAAGTAAGATAGAAAAGGACATTTTGTATGATTCCATTTACATGAAATTTTCAGAATAGGCAAATCCATAGAGACAGCAGATAGATTAGTGCTTGCCAGGGACTAGGGACAAGGAGAATGGGGAGCAACTGCTAATGGGTAAGAGTCTTATTTGGGGATAATAAAAATAAATGAGATGGAATTGATGATTGAAAAACATTGTGCATACACTAAAGACCAATGAACTATGCAAATAAAAGGGTGAAATTTATGGCATGTGAATTATATCTCAACCAAAAATAAAGCATTATTTTAATGTATCCTTGATAGTTTGGGAAGGCTAAAAGATACTTAGAAGACACAGGATTATTCAAAATTCTAAAATGCCCATTTTATTAAATATTTTCATATAATTAAAATATACCTTACAAATAAAACCACCATGTATTATAATCAGTGATTACATCGCCTCGCTTTGCTATAGTGCATTTAATTTATCCATTTTGATAAGTCAAAAGTAATTGTAAATATCTTTGACTAACATCTTTGATAAGTACATTCAAGAGCAGTACCTTCTTGCATGAATGATACTCATGATTCTAAGGTATTATTTGTTCTACATCCTCTCTTCAACGTTAGACTTTTGAGTGGTTTTTTTTTTTTTTTTTTTTTTTAGTGTTGATAGATCTTTATTTTTTTTATTTACATGCAGGCAAGTATGCTACCGCTGATCCACAGTCCCAGCACCCACTTTTGAGTGTTTTGAAGAAAATAGTAAATCATACCTTATCTCTGCCAAGACATGTAGACAGACTTCAGCATATCCTTATTTCTCAATTATACATACTAAAAGGTAAAAAACTCAACAGATAAAAAAAAGCAAGGCTAAGTGTTCATAGAATAAAGTATCATGCCAACTGTTTGCCCACATCTACTCACAGAGGATTTTTTTTTAATTTTTAGGAGGAAAATTTGTATCTGTAAAATATAACTTTTCAATGCAAAATGGGCCAGAGAAAGCAACAGAATTTGAAAGGATTCTGCATTTTCATGTTTACAATCTTACATTACCACCCTTTCAACTCTTTGGTGTAAATTTGAAGAAAAAATACTTTAGGCTATAAACGTGGTTGAGTGTGTGTGTGTGTGTGTGTGTGTGTGTGTGTGTGTGTGCATGTGAGCATGAATGTGTATATGTATGCCTGCATATACACTACTTATTCCCTACTTTAACAATACCAATGGAGCCATTGAGCGGGTTCATAATTTGTAAAGGCTAAAAGGCTAAACAAGTAATTTGTGGCAGAAAAAGAATTAAAATATATCCTCACTCTCACATGTTTCAAGAAACATGCAAGAAACAACATACCATCTGCTCGACCACGATGCTGGAAGACCACTGAAGTAAAAGTAAGATTTCTCAGACTTTGTAGTTAAAATGCCTGAGAGAATTTTACAGTAGGTGATTGGGTCTTGCTTTTCTGTAACTTAAATTGGAAAAAAGGATGAAAGAAGTTGTGCAAGAGAGAATGGGTCACCAGCTTTCAATGTCATGTTTGTTTAAATTATTGTCAAAAGAATTACCCATGAGTTGTTATTGAAATCAGATGAAAATTTTTATATCACTCTTTTTTTCTTTTCGTTAACAAATACTGCAGAGGGGGACAATGTTGCAACCTCAAAAAAAGTAAAAAACTGCAGTCTCATCAATCTATCTACATGGATTCAATAGCACACTAATTAAGCCATCCCTCTTCAAAATATACACACACATGTGCATGCTCATTTACACACACACACACACACACACACACACACACACACATACACGTTTTATAGCCTAAAGTATTTTTTTCTTTTAGTATGTGTTTTGCTAAAAGTACTAGTGTCTAGATTGAAGGATTCTTAAGCCATCCTTGAAATAAATTCAATATCCGCTCCTGTGAAAGAAAATTGGTATAAAATACCAAGGACCATATTTTGTCTAACCTGTCAGTCAGCAACCTTTTATGGAAGTGTCTTTACTAGACAGTGCATTTCTCAGAACTGCCCAGGTTGCTAATAAATGTCAAACAAGGTTCACATATATAGCTGGGCTTCTCTTTAGCAAGTGACAGCAAAATATCCTCCTCAGTAGGGTTCAGTTCATGTAGTTTAGCCAAGATGCCTAGTACCCCCACTGAAGTGGTACTGTTGAACAAGAAAATCACTGCTTGCTCTCCCTGGGAAGCAGCACCAAAAGAGACCATGGAGCAGGTCTGTGTGTTACAACCAGCTGTGCATGGAATCAACCCTTAATTAAAAATTGCTTTAGAGTAATAAAACTGGGAGTGGCACTCATCAGCTGGCAGTCTGAAAGTTTGCACTGCCGTTTTAATTTCAGTAGAATTGAAAGGGAACACCCTGCCGACATTAAGCCATCTTGTTTTGTTTCTATCAGATGATCATCTTTCTCTGTTTCATTTTGCATTATTGCATTATACTTATACATACTATTGAGGTCCATTATGACATAACTGTGCAAGCAGAGAATATAATTTGCTTCTATTCAGTTCCCAGTACTTCCCTTTTCCCTTCCCTCCTACCATCCCGTGTTCCCTTTCCTCTACTCTCCTGGTCTTTCTTCTATTTATTTATAGTTTCATTTTAATCTGTGCATTATGGATATGCACAAAAGTGAAATTTATGGTGGTACATTCATATATGTATATAAGATAGTTGGGTCAGCTTTATTCCATCATTCCACCCTTATCCTGTCCCTCATCACTCCCCCTCAACCCCCCTCTTTACTGCACTGATCTGTCTTCTATTTTCTGAACACCCACCTCACCTTCTTCTTTCTCCATATTTTGATCTAGTTTCCATGTATGAGAAGATATTGACCCTTGACTTTCTGGGTTTGGCTTATTTCATTTAATATGATATTCTCCAGTTCTGTGCATTTACAAGTGAATGCCCAAATCCCTTCTTTATGGCTGAGTAAAACTCCATTGTGCATATATAACACAATTCTTCATCCATTCATCTGTTGATGGGCATCTGGGTTTGATCCATAGCTTGGCTAATATGAACTGAGCTGCTATAAAACATTGACTGTATCCCTATAGAATATGCTGGGTCATATGGGAGTTTCATTACTAGCTTTTTGAGAAACTGCAGTACTTGTACTACTTTGCAGTTCCACCAACAATGCTTGAATGTATTTTTTTACTGCATCCTCACCAGTATTTATTATTATTATTATTATTATTATTAGTAGTAGTAGTAGTAGTAGTAGTAGTAGTGGTAGTAGTAGTTTGAGATGACTTTCATGCAGAATGAGAGACAGGGGAACAAGTTTCATACTTTCACATATGGATATCCAGTTAGGATATCCAGTGCCTTCCTGGATCATCAGATGATAACAGAGAAACACTATTTCTCTAGTGTTTTAAATATGAATGGGTATTCAGATTTGTCAAGTACTTCTTCTGAATCTATTGAAATAATCATGTGATTCTTATTCTCAACTTTGTGTGGTGAATTACATTTATTGAATCATGTATGTTGAACCAACTTTGCACCCCTGGGATTAAAATCATTTGATCATGGTAGACTATTTGGATTTTTCTCTGTGTCTTATATTACACTGATTAGTCTTCAGATCTGTTTTGGTGCCAATACCATGCTGTTTTTCTTACTATAGCTCTGTAGTATAATTTGAGGTCCAGTATTGTGATGCCTCTAGCATTGCTCTTCTTCCTCTGGACTACTCTGACTCTTCTTGTCTCTTATTCTTCCAAATGAATTGTAGAACAGTTTTTTTTTGTTGTTCTGTAAAGAATATCATTGTTATTTTAATGGTTATTGCATTGAATGTATATTAATTCTACCTATCCAAAAACATGGATGTTCTTTCCATCTTCTAAGATTTCTTCAATTTCTTTCTCTAGTGTTCTATAGTTTTCATTTTAGAGATATATAACATTCTTGGTTAGATTTAAATATATATATATATATATATATATATATATATATATAACATATATATACATTCTTGGTTAGATTTAAATATATTATATATATTATATATATTAGATTTAATATAATATATATATTATATATATTATATATATTATATATATTAGATTTAAATATATATATATATATTTAAATCTAACCAAGAATGTATATATATATGTTTTTTATATATATATATATATATATATATATATATATATATATATATATATATATACACACACACATACATACACACTTGTAGTTATATGGATAGATAGATTTGCAGATAGACCTTTATTTCATTTATTTATATGTGGTGCTGAGAATTAAAACAAGTGCCTCACACATCCTTATGAAGTGCTCTGCCACTAAGCCCCAGCCCCTGAGTTAGGTTTTTTTCTCAAGGGGTGTGTGTGTGTGTGTGTGTGTGTGTGTGTGTGTTTGCATTTTTTGAGGTTATTGTGAATGACATAATTTTCTTAATTTCTTTTTCAACAAATTCAGTATTTGAATATAGGAAAGTGCTTAATTTGTATGTTTGATCCTGTATCATGTTACTTTGCTAAATTGGTTTATTATCTCTAGAAGTCTTCTGGTGGCGTTTTTTGGGTGGGTTTTCTACACATAGGATTATAACATGAATAATAGACATAACTTGACTTCCTTTCCTATTTATATAACTTTGATTTTCTTCTCTTGCCTGATCGCTGTGGCTAGATTTTCAAGAACTATGTTGATAGGAGTGGTAAGAGTGAGCATCGTTGCCTCATTACTATTTTGAGGGGAAGTGCTTTCAGATTTTCCCCATTCAGTATAATGTTGACCTTGAGTTTGCTGTATACAGCCTTTACAATGTTGATGTAAGTTCCCTCCATTCCTAGTTTCTCTAGTATTTTAAATATGAATGGGAATTCAAATTTGTCAAATACTTCTTCTGTATCTATTGAAATGATCATGTGATTCTTGTTCTCAACTTAATTTGTATGGAGAATTACACAATGTATTTTTGAATGGGGTTTGCCAATATTTTATGAAGGACTTTTGCTTCTATGTTCATCAGGGATCTTGGTCTTAAGTTTTATTTCCTTGTCTTTATCTGGTTTTGGTATCAGGGTAATACTGGAATCACAGAATAAACTTTGTTATTTCTTCCGTTTCCTATTTCATGGAATAATCTGAGGAGGATTAGCATTAGTTCTTTAGAAATGTGGTAAAACTTGGTTGAGAATCCATCTAGTCCTGGGTTTTTCTTTGTTTGAACAGTTTTAATATATTATTCATTTTTTTGCTTAATATTGGTCTATTTAAACTTCCTATAGCCTCACAGTTCAGTTTGGTTAAGTCATATATTTCTAGGAATTTGGCAACATCTTTAACATTTTCAAGCTTATTAGAACAAAAGTTTTCAAGATAGTTTTTACTGATCCTCTGCATTTCAGAAGTGTCTGTGGTGTTATTCTTTGGTGTCTACACTTCTCTTGATTTGGTTCTTCTCTCTTTCTTTTGGTTAGTTTGGCTAAGTTTATCAATCTTGTTCATGAACCAACTTTTAATTTCATTGATCCTTTACATTAGTTTTAAATTTTAATTTCATAAATTTAGCTCTTAATTATTCCCTGTCTCCTATTGATTTTGGTATTAGTTTGTTCTTTTTCTTCTAAAACCTTGAGGTGTAATGTTAGATTATTCATCTGGTATCTTATATTTTTTAATGTAGGAACTCAGTGCTATAAACTTTCCTCAGAGAACTGCCTTCATATTTCCCCAGAGACTTTGATATGCTGTATCTCTATACTCATTTATTTCTAAGATTTTTTAAAAATTTCTCCCTAGATTTCCATTGTAATCTATGTTTCATTCAAAAGTGTACTATTTCACATCCAGGTGTTAGAATTGTTTTTGTGAGTATTTTTTTTTTAATCTTGCCATAGACCTATAATTTCATTCCATTATGACTTTATAGAACCCAAGGTATTGTCAGTCTTTTTTTTTTTTTTTTTTTTGCTAAGGTTTGCTTTGTTCCCTAAAATATGATCCATTTTAAAGAAAGTTTCATGTGCTGCCAAGAAGAAAGTGAATTCCATTTTTGATGGGTGAAATATTCTATAGATGTCAATTAGGTTCATTTGATGAATAGTACTTTTTAGTTCTGAAGATTCTTTTCTTAGTTTATGTCACACTGACTTATCTATTAGTGAGAGGTATGGTGAAATCGACCAGTATTGTACTCTGTTTGTTCCCTTATATTGAGAAGGGTTTGTTTTATGTATGTAGATCAACTGTTGTTTGAGACATAAATATTTATAAACCTCATATCTTGTTGGATGATTGCCTTAACCAGTATGAGGTGACATTCTTTGTCTCTTCTGTTTAATTCTGGCTTGAAGTCTACTTTGTATATTATTAGAGTTAACACACTTGCTTGCTTTCAGTTTCAATTTGCATGGGATATCTTTTTTTCATCCTCTTCACCCTCAGTCTGCAAATGTCTTTGCCTGTAAGGTGAGTCTCTTATAATCAACATATGGTTGGGGCTTCTTTTTAAATATAATCTGCTAATATATGTCTTTTGATTGAACCATTTAAACCATTTACATTCACTGAAACAGAAAGATAATTTTTGTTTCCTGATATTTTGATTTATTTCTAATACTTAATGAAGAGCTGATTCTCATTTAATTGACTATTCTTCCAGTGGAATTCATCCCCATTCTGGTTTTATTTCTCATTTCTTCTGCATGAAATATTTCATTGAGTACGTTTTGTAGTGCAGGCTTAGTGGTTACGAATTCTTTCAGGTTCTGCTTATCATGGAAAGTTTTTATTTCACCCCCAATTCTGTAGGATAGTTTTGCTAAATATAGTAATCTCTTTAAAATTTTACGTATACTTTTAAAATTTTTATTATAGCACTATAATCATAGTATTTGGGTTCCTTTTGACAAAATCACACATGCAAGGAATTTGACTCAAATCCCTATTCTCCCCCCCACCTTCCCCGCCCCCATTCTCCCTCCCTTACTAAACTTCCTTTCTTCTGCATATACACAAAGTGAAATTACCTTTGGTACCTTTGTATACAAATATAACAGAATTTTGTTAAGTTTATTCCATTATCTTTCTCTTTTTGTTCCTTATCCCTCACTGTCATTCTCTTCTTCCACTCTATTAAATTTCCCTGGATCTTTTTGATATCAAATCTCCCAACCAACCACCTTCTTTTACTTATTTTTCTCTAGCTTCCACATATGAGAGACCATTGAATTTTTGAGCCTGGGTTATTTCACTTAGCATGATTTTCACCATTTCCATCCATTTACCAGCAAATGCCATTATTTCATTCTTCTTTATGACTGAATAAAACTTGTGTGTGTGTGTGTGTGTGTGTGTGCAGTCTATTTTCTTTGTTCATTCATCTATTGACAGGAAACTGGTTGATTCCATTATCTATTGTGAATTGTACTGTTATAAACATTGAAGTGGCTGTATTGTTATAATATACTGATTTTAGAACATTTGAATTAATACTGAGTGGAATAGCTGAGTCATATGGTGGTTCCATTCTTAGTTTTTTGGGGAAATCTCCACACTGTTTTCCAGAGTGATTGCACTAATTTGAGGTCGAACCAACAATATAAGAGTGTACCTTTCCCCCACATACTTGCCAGCATTTATTATTATTCAGGTTCTTGATAATCACCATTCTGATTTGAGATGAAATTTTAGTATAGTTTTGATTTGCATTTCCCTAACTGCTAGGATGCTGAACATTTTTTTTTTCATATATTTCTTGGCAATTTGTGTTTCTTCTCTCGATAATTTTCTGTTTAGTTATTTTTCCCATTTATTGATTGGATTATTTGTTTCTTTGGCATTGAGATTTTTGAATTCTTTATATATCCTGGATATTAGTCCTCTGTCACAGGATGAGCTGGCAGACTTTTTCCCACTTCATATTACTCTCTTAATCATACAATTTGCTGTGCAAAAGCTTTTTAATTCAATGACATCCCACTTACTGATCTTGATTTTATTTCTTGAGCTTTAGGGGTCTTGTGGAAGTCAGTGCCTGTACGTACGTGATGAAGTGTCGACCCTATGTGTTCTGCTAGCAGTTGCAAGGTTTCTGGTCTAAGTCTTTGATCCATTTTTATTTGATTTTTATGCAGGGAGAAAGTGATCTAAATTCATTATTTTACATCTAGATATCCAGTTTTCCCAGCACTACCTATTTACAAGTCTGTCTTTTCTCAACATATATATATTTTGGCACCCTTGTCAAGTATCAAATAGCTGTAAATATATGTGTTGTCTCGGTGTCTTCTATTCCTCTTTAAAGGTCTGGTAGAAGTCTGCAAAGAATCCATATGCTTCTGGTATTTTCTAGAAATTTGTCATTATCTTCTAGATTTTGTAGTTTATTGGAGTATAAATTTTCAAAATAGTTTGTAATGATAGCCTGGGTTTAAAAAATGTCTTTATTAATACCTTCTTTTTCATCTCTAATCTTGTTAATTTGGTTCTTCTCTCTCTTTATGTTAGTCTAGTTATCAATCTCTCTTTTTAAAGAATCAACTGTTCATTGCAATGATCCTATGTATTGTTTTTTTATTCCCAAATTCATTAATTTCAGCTCCAATTCTTATTATTTCTTGCCTCCTACTAACTTTGAAGTTACTTTGTTCTTATTTTTCTAAGGCTTTGAGGTGGAGCACAAGTTTATTTATTTGCAATCTCTTTTCAGTGTAGGCACTCAATGCTATGAATTTTCTTCTGAGTGCTGCTTTCATACCTTTCCAAATATTTGATGTTGCATCTTCGATAAGTTTTCATCTGCTTCTAAGAATTCCTCAATTTCTTCTCTCACTTCTTCTTTGATCAATTTTTCATTTAAGAGAGTATTTTTTAATCCCCATGCATTTATGTGGTTTCTATTCATTTTCTTGCTGTTGATTTCTAGTTCCATTCCATTATGGTGGAATAGGATGCATGGAATCTTACCAAGCAATCTTTGTATAATTTCTCAGACTTTCATTATGGCCTAAGGTACTTTCTATTTTGGAAAATTTTCCATGAGATGTTGAGAAGGAGATGAATTCATCTGTTTGGGGATGAAATATTCTGTAGATGTCTCTTAGTTCCATTTTGATTTATAGAATTATTTAGGTTAGATATATCTTTATTGATTGCACGCTTTGATGACCTGTTTATTAGATAAGGGTGAATTGATATCTTTATTGATTGCACGCTTTGATGACCTGTTTATTAGATAAGGGTATTGGAATCTATCTGGAATTTAATGTCAAGGAGTATTTTTTTTTAAAATGTAACTGGGTACATTGACATTTTGGTGTGTATATGTTTACTATCATTATAACCTCTAGGATTGTTCCCTTTACCAGGATAGAATGGCCTGTTTTGATTAGTTGTAATGGTTTCTTCTGATTAATTTTTGCTTAAAACCAGTTGTGTCAGATATGAAGATAACTACTCTGGTTTGATTTTGAAGTCCATTAGCAAGGAATATTTTTTTCCCACCCTTTTTCCAATGATGTGAGTTTCTTGAAACAGCACATAGTTAGATCTTGTTTTTTTTTTTTTTTTTTGATCCATTCTGCTAGTTTATATCTTTTTAATAGGGGAATTGAGGCCATTTATATATAGTGTTATTATGGGTATGTTTTTGTGGTATGCTGTCATTTTGATTTTTGTTATGTTTAATTCTCTCTTGATTCACATTTGACTTATTAGTCTTCTATAGATCTTCATTTACTTGGGAATTTTGGATTTTGGGGGTTTCCTCTCTATGTGATTTTTGTGTATTTTTAAAGTGTTGACTTGGTTTCATGTATTATTTTAGTTTATCTTTGTCCTGGAAAACTTTTATTTTCCCATAAAAAAGAGAGTTGTGCTTGGTATAGTAATCTTGGTTGGCAATTGTTTTCTTTTAGAATTTGGAATATCTCAATCCAGGCCACCCTTGATTTTAATGCCTGAATTGAAAAGTTAGAAGTGAGCTATTTTGGTTTGCCTCTATATATGACCTGATGCTTCTCTCTTGTAGCTTTTAATACTCTTTATTTTCTGTTAGGCATTTTGTTTATGATATGTCTTGAAGAGCTTCTCTTCTGATCAGGTCTATTTGGGGTTCTGAGTGCTTCCTAAATGAAAATGTCCTTCTTGATATAAAGAGCTTTCTGCGACTACCTCTTTAAAAATGTTCTTAATACCTTTAGCTTGTATGTACATGTTCTCCTCTATCCCAGTGATCCTCAGATTTGGTCTCTTAATGTGGTACAAGATTCCTTGTATAGTCTGATCATGTTCTATTTTTTTCCCCTTCATTGTATGACATGTACCCAAATTTACATATCCTAGAGTCAGGCCTGAGGTTCTGTCTTCAGAGGCTGAAGTTCTGCTTTCTACGTAATCTAATCTGTTGGTGATGCTTTCAAGTGAATTTTTACTTTGGTTCATTGTGTCTTTCATTTCCAGGAGTTCTGATCCCTTTCTTTTCAATGTATTGATTTGTTTATTGAAATTGTCTTTCATCTCCTGAATTTGCTCTCTTAATTTATTCCTTATATCTTTTCTAGTTCCTAGAAAATTTCTATTATCAGTTTTTTATAATCTTTCTCTGGAATTCCATCCACTTTTGTATCTGTGGGATCCTTTGTTGGGGGATTGTAAGTTTGGGGGGGAGATTTGTTTGCCTGTTTGCTCATATTTTCAGAGGTCCTGGACTTACACATCAATTGAGGTGGACTCTCTTTTCTCCTTTGTACACATTTCTTTACATGAATAGCTTCCTTTTTAATTCAAGGATTTCTCTCTCTTTTTGATATGTGTGTAGATGTCAAGGAGAGGGGCACTGAAGTTCCTCTATGGTTGTTCCTCTTTGGAGCCTGGTTTTAATTGGGGGGATTTTGTCTCCCCAGTTATATGAACTGAAGTTATGTTTAGGCTCAGGTGGGGTCAGGTCTTAGGTGGGATGAGAGTCACTGTTGTTTAGCTAGATTGTCAGAATTTCTCAGCAGCAGAGTTTCTACTCTATAATCTTAAAGTGTTCTAGTCACTTTCCATCCCCTTTTAGAGGGAGGGAGAGCTAGAAATAGCACTAATGTCAATAACTGACATATAAGACTAAATGTCCACCGTCTACTTTGACTTTTGTAATATTAATTACCACCTACATAGCAATTGCAAGGGTCAGCAATTAACATCAGTACCAGCAATACAAACTGTGAACTAGATTTGGCATTCAACATCAATTGTCTACTCTGTCATTCTCTATATTAATAATCACCTTAACAAGAATGGGTATGAGTTTCATTAAGAATATACGTCTATGATTGAGTGGGATTGCAGTATCTTAAGTAAAGAGAAAATAGGGTGGGAAAGTGGAAGAAAGTTTAATGTGTTTTTTTAAAAAGTGATCATAGGAGAATTAAGAGATTGTAGTAACTGGGGTTTAGTTTCAACCCAACTTTGGAACTCTGTGCATAGGAGTTTGAGAATTTTTCCACATTCCCCTATTACTGGGGGATTGCCAGTCACCACAGGAAATCTGGATTTTTAAGGTCTCTGTTAAAATCCACTTTTAGGCCACAGGGACAAAACCTCCACAGGTTTGGCTTCACTGCTATGCATTTTAAATGCCAGATATTTGCCCTGGAGTGTAGAACTTCTATTTGTCTACTATAGGACCACCTCTACAGGTAGCTTTCTCCCTGAGGATTCAGATCCTCAATGGTCTAGGTATAATATTTTTTTTGTATGTATATGCCTATTTTGTTCTCTCTGGTTCATATCTCTTAGGTCTTCCCTCCCTCCTTCCCTCCCCTCCCCTCCTCCCTCCTTCCCTCCCCTCCCTCCCTCCCTCCCTCCCTCCCTTCCTTCCTTTCCTCTCAGCTACAGAAGTCTCCAATTTCTGATTACTACTAGCAATTGCACCAGGTGTGCCACAGCGACCCCTCGCTGGGTGTTTGCAAGATGTTAGCAGCACGGAAAGGAGTTCTTCCCATCTGGTGTTCACACCAATTCCATCTACCTTTTCTGCTAGGTGCCTGTATGCAGTGGGATCATTTCCCAACTGGGCACACACAGGGATCGGGATTTTGGTGGTTTGTCCCTTTACCCAGCAGGTGCATGCGCAGACCCGAGAAGTGGTACTTGTGCCAGGGCAATTTTCCCTCTTGGGGGACCCACATGGAGAGTGATGTGGGGCATGATGTAACATGGGGCGTGTTGCATTAGAAAAGAGGGAACTTAACTTGCTGGCTGCTACCCGCTTCCCAGTCCTGGGGCCACATGTGGCTAAGAGAGCACCTAGCGATTAGCCAGAAGGCTTTGCTGTGGGTTGTGATGAAGAATGGGACCACCTCTAGGATAGGCTCAGAACCCTTCTGCCCTCACGGACATTCCTGCCTGTAGGATGGGTGTAGATGTAAATTCTCCCCCTGCTGACCTTTACCCTGATTGGTTCCTGTATATTATATTAGCTGTGTGTGTTTTCTCAATAAACAAGATCCTGCTTTGACTGTTCTCCCTGGTGCATCTGATTGTCCTCCGGGAAGGGAGGGCTGGGTGCGGTGCGGGTGGCCAGTCCACCTTTACCTTTCTTGGTTCCTCCTGGTCGGGGTGTGTTCCCCCAATCTCTCCAGCAGGTCAGGAGGGAACGGGGGCTAAAAACCCCGACAAGTGGGAGCTGAGTTACTGCAGCAGGTCTTTCTGGACAGTCCAGCAGAACCTAGCTACAGGCCTCGGCCACTTTTCATGCTCAAGGCTCCAGAACGCTGTCCCCTCCTTCCCTAGCCAGGCACATTGTCCCTGCCTAGACCACCTCCTGATCCGAGAGGACTAATTTGGTATTTGCTTACACTAAAGCACTTCCCCTAGGACCTCTGTGTCCATTAAAATCAGCCTTTCTCTCTAATGCACAGGTTTCCCCCAAGCCAATTTTGCTTTATTTTTATTGCTTTATTTTTCTTTCTTTATCCACCGGCCACACCATCCGTGCTGCCCTTCCCATTGGCCGGCACCCAACCTGGCACTTTATTTCTTAAAGTTTCTGACTTTGGGCATCTCCATAATTTTAATTTTTTAAACAGTTCAATATTAAGTTTCAGTGAGTTCCCTTTAGTTACCCATCTGGCTGAGAAGCAGTTGGTTGCTGAGGGGCTGCTGTGAGGGGCTGCTTTCCTCTGACCAGGCATCTGCCTTCTGTCTGGATATAGTAATCTTGGTAGGCACCTGTTTTCTTTCAGGGCTTGGAATATACTGTTCTACAGTGGCCTTTGGCTTTTCTGAACTGGGTTGAGATATCAGTAGAAATCAACTGACTTACCTTTAAACGTGAGATGCTAGTTTTCTCTTTTTGATTTTTAAAATTCTATCTTAATATGTATATTAGGCATTTTCATTATAATGTGTCTTGGTGAGGATCTCCAGGGTCTCTTTTTTTTTCTTCTTATCTGTTTGGCATTCTATATGTTCCTTGTATTTGGATTTCCGCCTCATTCCCAA
This sequence comes from Callospermophilus lateralis, assembly GCF_048772815.1. Classification (NCBI taxonomy): domain Eukaryota; kingdom Metazoa; phylum Chordata; class Mammalia; order Rodentia; family Sciuridae; genus Callospermophilus; species Callospermophilus lateralis. The sequence goes on along the minus strand of NC_135305.1, from coordinate 192,937,184 downwards.
GGTTTGGAAATTTTTCAGATATTATTTCATTGAAAAGACTGTGCATTCTTTTGGTTTGTATTTTGGAGCCTTTGTCGAGCCAATGATTCTTAAATTTGTTCTCTTAATGTTATTCCAAATTTCTTGAATATTCTGGTTATGGTCTTTGAACACCTTTTCTTTATTGTTGACTTCATTTTCAACATTACATGCTTTGTCTTCAAGACCTGAGAATTTATGTGCAAAGTAGTCTAATCTATTAGTGATGCTTTCCAGTGAATTTTAAATGTGATCTATTGAGTTTTTCTTTTCAGGATTTCAATTTGGTTCTTTTTTAGAATCGAGTATCTCTTTGTTGAAATGATCTTTCACATCCTGTGCTTTCTAAGTTCATGCCTTAGACTTTCTTTTAGCTCACTGAACATTTATAACTTCTTTCTCTGACATTCCCTCCACTGTGGTGTCATTGCTAACATTTTTTGATGTGTTGTGGGCTATTTGGGGTGGTTTATTCTCTTGCTTTTTCAGACTGCTTGTATGTCTACCCATCTGCTGGGATGATGATTGTTTCTTCCGTTATACAAGGGACTATTTAGTGAGCTCTTTTTCTTTTAAAAGTGCTGGGGGAGGTGAATATGCAAGTATTGATACTTTCACCCAACATCTGTCCTCTGCTGTTCCCGGTTTCATTCCACTTTGAGAGAAGACACTAAACCCTATTTACTACAGTAATGTCAGAGCAAAACCACATACTAATCAACATCAAAAACATAAAAACTTGTTGATAGTGTTCATAGTTCTTCTAATCCCAATATAAACTAGTAGTAATGTTCATTTCCTGGCTTTCAGGGTGCCTGGGATTTTTCCCTAGGGATCTTCCATCCCCTGCATAGCAGAGAAACCTGGGCCTCCGAAGTATAGGAGATGGAGCCTTAGAAACTTACTGCAGCTACTGTAGGTATTATGAAAATATTAAAGCAAATGTAGTAAGTCTGGCTTTGGGGACCAAAGAAGTTGAATGCTCAATTTTACTGGTGCCATTTTACTTCTTTCATCAGCAGGAACAGGGTAGCCTGAGGCCCATGCAGTGGCAGAGGTGGCTTTAACGGAGGCTGCTGCCCTCAGCCTCGACTCCCATAACATCAGCTCCAAGGGTGCAAAAGCCACATCAGCACAGCAGACTCATCATCTCTCAAATGATCTCCTCTCAAGTATACAACTAATACAGCGTTGGTCTCCCTACATAGGAGAAGATTAGGTAGGAAGCAATCATTACAGAAGAGCATGTTTAATATAATTTCCCCCTTCTACAAAACAAGATTTGACCCTCTATTTCTTCATCTCTGAAATATTAATAGAAATGCATTGCTGAAAGCTCATGTGATAACAGAATGAATAACATATATAAATAACCTAACTGAGGCTTCTGGTTAAGATGGCAACAAACATTGGGGCAGTGGTTCGTGTCTTAGGAGGCTGAGGTGAGAGGATCACTTTAGCCCCGTTTGGGCAACATACCAAAACATAGCAAGATCCCATCTCAAAAAATGAAAGAAAAAGAAAGCACCCAGACCTCAAATGGAAATATGGATATACCACCCAAACTCTCTTATAGCAATGGGGAAAAGAAATACACACACACACAAGCTTATATATGTATATATTTATATAAAATATTTATACATACATATACATATATATCTGTATTTACATATGATTCTATACATGTGTGCAAATATATTTAAAATGTGTCTATATACATATTTGCATATATGTATATATTATGCTATGCATAAATACATTGAAAACACAATAAATGAGTTGTGGTTTTGCCATGATATGTAAAGAATTTGATAATCATTATTCCCAGCCTTACATTGAAAAAAAGCTAAATAAACTGACAATTAATCAATTTTATTGATCTCATTAAATAATTGTGGTTACAAGTAAACTTGCAACCCAGAAATCTGGGGAGCGTGGTGCATTCTGAGATTCATGCCCAAGATCTCCTTACCTACAACTAAAACCTCGAAAAACAGAAAATTTTAGGATTACTTAAATCGTAATTCTGAAGCATTGCTGGAAGCTGAGTGTAGACCATTTTGACAAGAATCAATTATTGGGCTCACTGACTTGCAAGAGTCCTCACACTTTCATGTCCTTTATCTTAAGTAGTCCCAACAAATTACTAAAGTGAACCAAAGAAAGTCTTCTGATAGCTCTGGCAGAGGGAGGAGAAAAGTCATCATGAACTTAGACCAGAGCTTTCATCATGAGGAAGGCTTGTCATGTCTTACGAAAGGCTTTCTTCAGGGAGAAAGATCGTCAGAGTCTTATCCCAGGGATAGGAATTCTTCCCCCTTCAGCCAACACCACCCTTCCTTTCTTACTTAAGTAGAAAAAAATATAATCAATGTGGTTCAAACTTCAAAGAAAATGACTAGGAATGCCAGAAGAGGAACGGGAGTTGTAAGAAAGGAAATCCAAACCACCAGTGGACCACAAGAATGCAACAATTAAAAATAAAGAACGGTGATGGGCAAGGGGCAGGGAGGCCATCGAGGGAGCACAGGGGCAGGAGAGATGGTGGAATGAGATGGACATCCCTTCCCTAGGTACATGTGTGACTGCATAGATGGTGCAGTGCTACACCATGCACAACCAGAGAAATGAAAAGTTGTGCTGCAATTGTGTACAATGGATCAAAACGCATTCTGCTGTCATATATACCTAATTAAAATAAATAAATTTAAAAAAAAACAGTGAGGCAATAAACAAAATCTGTGAGGATAAAAAACAAAAGAGAGATAGATCTGGGGAACTGAGACATAATAGAAAGATTACAAAAAGCTAGCCCTTCCCCACATCTCAGCACCACACCAGCAGGGTTCTAGCACAATAACAGATGATTACAGATAATAGAACCGCAAGACATACGCTCTAAGGAGGAGCACTTAGAGAAAATCAAAGTCAAAAGAGGAAAAAAAGATACGAGAATTTTAAGCCACTGGTATCCTCCATGACACCAACATTAAACACAAGACTATCATCCATCCAGATTGACATAAATCCTCATATTTTAAGTCCTATTTACACTCCATTTTTCTGGTTGGTTGGTTTGTTATACTCAATAAATCTGCCTTTCAAAAAATATGTTATGCTAAAATGCAGTAAGAATTTCAGTCTGAAGAGATTTTAGAAAATATGAGGACAAAAATAAATAAATAAATAAACAAACAAACAAACAAACGAACACAAACAATAATAAATGCCAGAGAGGATGTGGAGGAAAAGGAACTCTTTCACACTACTAGTGGATCTGTAACCACTATGGAAATCAGTATGGAGGTTCTTCAAAAGACTAGGAATGGACCCACAATATGACCTAGCTATATACCACTCCTCAGTATTTACCCTAAAGAATTAAAGTCAGCCTACTATAGCAATACATGCATATCCATGTATATAGCAGCACAATTCACAATAGCTAAAATGTAGAACCTGACTAGGTGTCTTTCAGTGGATGAATGAACATATACACAATGGAACATTATTCAGCCATAAAGAATGAGATTATGTTATTTGAAGGAAAATGAAAGGAACTTGAAAACATTGTGTTAAATAAAGAACTCAAACTCAGAAAGTGAAGGGTCTTATATATTCTCTCATGTGGAAGATAGAAAGGAAAATAAGGGTAGAAGTCTCATGAAAATCAAAGGAGATCAGCAGAGTAGAGGAAAGGAACCAGGAGGAGAGAGGAGGGGGAAGAAAGGGGAAATGATATTGGCCAAATACACATATAAAACAATGAATCTCACCATTATGTAAAACTCTAATATGCCAGTAAAAATATGGAAAAAAAAGATTTTTAAAAAGGAAGTGAACTTTTAAAAACAATGATAAACCAGGTGCGATGACACATGACTATAACCCCAGTGCTGGAGGCTGAGGCAGGAGGATCACAAGTTCAAAGCCAGCCTCAGCAAAAGCAAGGTGCTAACCAACTCAGTGAGATTCTTTCTCTAAATGAAATAAAATAGTGCTGGGGATGTGGCTCAGTGATGGAGGACCTTTGAGTTCAATCCCCAATACAAAAAAAAAAAAAAAAAAAAATGAAAACCAAAATAAAATACTAGAAATTAAAACCATTAGAACATAAATGAAGAACAACTGTAATTTATCATCATCACCCTGGGCCAGAAAAAGTGAACTTGAAAAGGGATCAATAGAAACTTCCCAAATTGATAAATAATAATAATATATCCAAGAGTGTTGGGAAAGTTCAATTAGAATGCCAAAAGATGACTGGGGATGTAGCTCAGTGGTAGAGTATTTGCATAGTATGTGTGGGGCCCTAGTTTTGATTCCCAGCACTTCCAAAAAAAAAAAGTAAAGAGGAGAAAGAAAGAAAGGAAGGAAGAAATATTCGGACTCAGAACATTCCAAAATAAAGACAGACATCACTCCTTAAATCCAGGAAACTCAAAACATCAAGAGCATAAAGAAACTTAGGCATATCGTATTCAAACTTCTTTGAAAAACAAACGACGTGGAGATAAGTCAAAAACAAACGTTGTCCTCTTATAGATAGGACGTTGTAGAGATAACGTCCTATCTATAAGAGGGCCAAGGGAAGGTATTATAGCAGATGGTTTGTCATAATCTATGGGAGTAAAAGGAGAGTGGATTTAAATAGTTGACATGTTTGAAGAAGAAAAAAAACTAGAATTCTATGTATGCAAAATTATCCTTCTAACGTAAAAAAGAAATAAAACCTTTCTCAGATGAACAAAAACCGAGGGAATTTACTGCCAACAGAACTGACATGAAAGAAATGTTAACAGGCATCTTCAGGGAAAGGAAAAACAAGACGTTAGAAATTCATATCACCATACAGAAAGGAAGAGCGATAGGAAAGAAATGCATGAATGTAAAATATTTTATTTTTCTTGGTTGACCCAACAGTCTATGTAAAGTAATAATGGTAACAAGGTATTGGATGATTGTTGCATATGGTTAAGTTAAAATGAATGACAGCATTATCATAAAAGTGAAGTACAGGAATTGGAAATTACTGTTCTAAGGTAATTAGAAATTACTGCTTCTATACATGAAGCAGTGTGGTTTAAGGTAAGGTGGATTTGGATTAGTTAAAAATATACATGGTAAACTCCGTCACAACACACAATTTGAAGTGTAATTGATATGATACGAGAAGAGAAAATTAAATCGTAAGTGCTCAATTAAAACTAAAGAAGGCTGAAAAATAGGAAATTGAGAAACAAAGAACAAATCTAATAAGCAGAAAACAATTGCACATGAGAGCATATTATTTTTTCAAGGATTATCTTAAAGTTGAAAATCTAAATACATCATTTCAAAGAAAGAGGTTGCCAGAGTGGATAAGAAAACAAGACAAATATATGTTATCTGTAAGAACTCATTTTAAATGTTAAAACACAAATAAGTTAAAAATAAAGGAATGGAAAATATGTGATAAGTTAACATGACCGAATATGTTTGTAATAAGTATATTATTTTCAAGAAAAACAGGCTTCAGAACAAGAAAGATCATAAGGGAAAAACAGAGCATTACATAATTGAAAGGGAGACTCTTTTTTCAAGAAGATGTAAGGGTTCTAAATATATAGGTACCTACATAGTGTCAAAATACATAAGGCAAAACTGATAAACTGAAAGAAGTAACACATACAACTACTATTATATTTGGAGACTTTAATACCTGTCAATAACTGATTGACTAATAAGGAGAAGATTAGCAAAATATATATAAGCTGAAAAGGAGTTTCAATCGAATTGATCTAATTGATATTTATAGAACTTTCCATCCAACAACAGCAGAATATGCATTTTTCTTAAGCTCACATTTATCAAGACAGACCATATTCAGGGCCATAAAATACACCTAAACAAATTTTAAGAAGTAGAAATCATATAAGGTATGTTGTCAGACCACAATGAAATTAAACTAAAAGTCAATAATGGAAACATAGATTAAAATTTCCCCAAATATTTGGAAATTAAATGCATACATCTAAATAATCCACCAAAGAAGTCTCAATGAAAATTTTTAAACATTTTAAAGTAAATGAAAAGGAAACTACAACTTACTAACATTTGGGGGGGGGGAATGTAGCAAAACCAGTGATTAGAGGGAAATTCATCACATTAAATGTATATATTAGAAGAGGGTAAAAGTCTATAATAAACAATGTAAGGGTCCATCTTAGGAAAAAATAGAAAGGCAAATAATGCCTTAAGCAATTAGAATAAAATAAGTAAAAAAAAATTAGAGATCAATTAATTGAAAGCAGGGAAAAATAGAGAAATTCTACTAAACCAAAAAGTGGATTTTTTTATTCATTTCAAATATCAGCAAAATTGATGATCCTCTAGCCAGACTAACAAAGACTCTAAGAGAGAAAACACAAATAACCAATACCAGAAAATAGCTTATCATCACTATGATCCCATGGACATCAAAATGATAATAAAGAAATACTACAGACAATTCTATGCTCACAGATCTTATCATTTGGATAAAACAGACCAATTCCTGAAGATACAAATTATTAAACTCACATAAGGAGAAATAAATAACTTTAATAGCCCACTATAAAATTTAAGAAACTGAATCAATAATCGATAACCTCCCAAAAAGTAAAGCATCAGGCATATATGGTTAAACAAAATGTCTTCTAAGGAAGAAATCACAATACTCTGAAATTTCTTCCAAGAAAACAGAAGGACTACTTCCTCACTTTTAGGGTCAACGTTACCCAATTACCAAATCTGAAAATTCACTCAATGTAATCTATCTTATTACCAATGCCTGAAGCCACTCAGCAAGTCTGTGAGGAAGCTACTGGTCCACTCACCAGTAGTGGCTCACCTGGTTCAGCCCAGGCTCCATGGGAGCCAACAGAAAAGCAACAAAAGGTAGACCAGGCAACAGTCAGTGGATTTCTTCCATCTCTCATAAAATATGAATAAATACCTTGAAATACAGTTTTTAGTTGTATCCTCATTTCACAGATGAGAGAAAACTAATAGGATGTCGGGGAAAAGGCACACTCATACACTGCTGGTGGGACTGGAAATTGGTACAACCAATATGGAAAGCAATATGGAGATTTCTTGGAAAATTGGGAATGGAACCACCATTTGACCCAGCAATCCCTCTCCTCGGTTTATACCCAAAGGACTTAAAAACAGTATACTACAGGGACACAGCCACATCAATGTTTATAGCAGCACAATTCACAAAATAACTAAATTGTGGAACCAACCTAGATGCCCTTCAATAGATAAATGGATAAAAAATAAATGTGGCATTTATACATAATGAAATATTACTCAGCAATAACAGAGAATAAAATCATGGCATTTGCAGGTAAATGGATGCAGTTAGAGAAGATAATGCTAAGTGAAGTTAGCCAATCCCCAAAAAACAAATGCTGAATGTTTTCTCTGATATAAGGAGGGTGATTCATAGTGGAATAGGGAGAGGGAGCATGGGAACAATAGACAAACTCTAGATAGGGCAGAGGGGTTGAAGGGGAAGGGAGGGGGCATGGGGTAATTAATGATGGTTGAATGTGATGATCATTATTATCCAAAGTACATGTATAAAGATGAAGACACACACACACACACACATGCACGCACACACACACAAACACCTCAACAACAACAACAACAAACTAATGATCAGAAGAACTAAATAACCTGCCCTACACCAAGGAAGTCATGAGTAACAGACACAGGAAGGTCTGCTAGCAAAACACTGGCCAACAAGACCTAGAACAACAAGTTCTAGAAATTAGTAAAAATGAAACTTTCCAAGGACAACAGAAGAGCCATCTGTGGAATTCATAGATAATGATGGACAAGGAGGCCCGTATTTGGAAAAAGGGAAATAAATCCCCATCACAAGAAAAAACATGTCAGGGATTTTTCTTTTCTTTCATCTTTTTTTTTCTTTTTACTTTCATCATCTTCAATATATGGGTAGCAAACTCCCAGAGCTCATGGTACTTGAAGGATGAAACCAACAAATAAAGAGGTGCACAGAACACCATGAGATGTACCAGGACGGCAAGATTCTATGGCAATATTGGGGCTGGTGTGTGTGTGGGTTGGGGGGGGCAGATAAACAGCCCCATGTGGGGAAACTAATAAAAGGCATCACAGAGAAGGCAAAAAGGGAACTGTCTTAAAAGATCAACTCAAATCAAATGACCTCAACTCTCAATGCTTCCATTAAATATTCAATCCTAGATAAATCACATTTTCTTTCTAGAGTTTGCAGTTTTTATATCTATAAAATGAAGGAGGAAGAAAAGGAGTTTCTAAGTATTCTTTCCGTTTTGTTAGGTCAGTCACCGACTTTATGAATTGGTAACAGGATGGCAACGTTGTTTGATTTTTCTCTGGCTTCTCTCATTTATATTACGTTTTGCTTTTCTCTCTTGCTTGCTTTGGTGGTCCACACTCCTCTACCACAGGCCACCCCCTGTCACCACCACTCAAAAAAAAAAAAAAAAAAAGAGAAAGCAAAAAGAAAGTTTTAAAATGACAAGTGCCTTTACTCTTAGCTAAGTCTAACATGCATTTAGTCATCGGCTGTGGATTACTTTGGCTTCATGCACTGTTTATTCTGTCAGTCAATAAAAAAAGGTACCGCTCACCACACCACCAACCACAGCATATGTGTGGGTACAAACTGTAGTGAGGAAACAGAGGATTCCTTTTGTGGAATTTGAGAAAAAGCTATTAGGATTTCACTAATATTTTTTGGCATTTCAACACAGAACTTCAAATCTCAGACATATGGAATCTCTTAAGATTTGTATAATTTGCATAATCTCTCACAGTTTCTTGTTAAAGGCCTATTTTATAAGATACAGTGAAATTTAAAAAAAAATGATAAAAAGTGCTGAGTCATTGTAGAAGAAACTAAACAGAAAAGGGCTAGGAAAGTGATACAGATCAAAACCTCAGAGTCTGGCTAGATCTTAAAGGCAGAGATGAACTGTAGATCCAACTTTGCTTATCCCATTCCCCCAAGCCCTTCTTTCTATTACAAGAAAAGAAAAAAAAATCATCCCTGTGATGTTCAGCCATACAGGTGAGCTAGAACCAAATCTCTAGAGACAAGAGACCCAACCTTTAAAACAGAGAGTCGTAGGATCTGAGGATCTGAGTTTTATGTGACTTTGGAGAAATCCAAAGTCTCATCTCACACATTTGTCAAATGAGATTCTGGGATTCTTTGATGCCTAAATATTCCTTAGAAGGCAAAGTTGGGAGTGAAAGAAAAAAAAAGGCTTGATATCATGGTAATTAGGGTTTGTTGATTTAGTTATTCTTTCAATTCTCTTGTCTATATTAAGTAGGTAACAATATAAGGCACTAAGGATCATGTATTGAGCAAATAAAGACATGAAGATATGAAAAATACACACACCGATAAAAATGTGGATGCAACTCAGATGTGAACAATCCACAAGAACTAAGAGAGGTTCTGACTGAAGCTGTGCACAGGACTCAGGAGTGACAGGGCTCAGGAAACAGTACCCCAAAATATAACAGCTTGGCATTTGAGAAAACAGTAGAGGCAGGAAAGTCTTTCTCATCTTTCCCTCCCCTTCTCCACTAAATTGTTTCATAAAACCTTCCAAAGACACGATCTGATCTTCTCCGACCCTTCTCCCTAAGGCAAGTCATAACCCTCATTTGAGAAGTGCCCACCCTATACCCAGAGGAAAACAAAGTCCTTATCCCCAAAGACAAAGATAGGAGAAGATGAGCAGGCAGGCCTTGCTAAGTGCCCCAGTCAGATGATACCTCTAAGTCCAATCATGCTTCTCCATAACTAGACTTTTCAAAATCAAACCTAACACAAAAACATACAGGTTTCTTTGTTACTCTGGGTCTTTATTTGCAAAGGCTCTAACCTCACATAAGACGTCTATTAAATTCATTTGTGTGCTTTTCTCTTGTCAATCCATCTTTTGTTATAGGGTTTCTGCCATGAACCCAGTGAGGGGTGAGAAATCCTATTTTCTTTTCTCTTACAAGTAAAAGGAGGCAAGACTGTTCCAGGCCCACCCTTGAGAAACTTCAAAACATGGAATTTGTTCAACCAAAGAGGAGAAACTTCCAAGGAAGATGAGGGAAAGGCCAGAGAATGGGGAGGGACCCAAGATGGACCCGGTGTTGAGACCAAGATGGGGGTCTTTCAAACAGGAGATTTGTGGATAATGCTCTGGAATGCTGCTGACAGGGCACCTAGTATCAGCACTGAGAAACGTCCACAGCACTCAGTGTAAAGGATGCCATTGCACCACCTTGGCAGTAGCTGTTACTGTGGCTGGAGGGTTACACTGGACTTTTGTGACTGGTTTGAAGCCAACGTTAGCCTTAATTTCCCCAGCTGTAACAACGGCACTAACCACAAACTACTTCAGAGAGAATTCCACAGTGTTTGCCAGAGTCTGTATTCGCTCCATATACCTTGCATGTTCAAGGCTCATCCAAGAAAACTGCTTTTAGAACATTAATTCAGACTGTTTGTTCCTTCATTTTTCCTACCCAGAAAAACCTAACTAAAGTTTAATCAGAATAATACTCATGAATTCACCCTATAGTCAATTGTACTATAATGGCTTTTAATAGCAAGCTACACAAAAGTGTGGGTGTGCAAGCAAATAAAATCAAAGCAAAAGTACTGTCAAGCAGGCAATTCACATGAATTATATGATAGACCACATCAGTGATCACAGCGATGGCAGCCCCATGATCATTTTGAACAATTTTTCTTCACCATTATAATTCCACCTCAAACTTTCAAATTCCAAGATGGTACCTCATTACTACTACATTCTATAATTTGCTTATTTGCAGTGTTGGGAATGGAACCCAGGACCTTATGCATGCTAGGCAAGCAGGCTACCTCTCATGAGTCACATCCTAACCCCTGCTGTAAGAGTTAAAATAAGCAAACAGACTCTACCTAGATTCCTACCTTGACATTTTTATCAAATAAACAACCATGAAGCCAAGGGGAATTTCTCTCTTACCTCGGTTTTGTCAGCATAAATGGGAATCAGGATGAACTTTGGTTCCGTGCCTGCTACAGCCCACGTATAGTGTTAGGTGTTTACACAGTCAACTCACCAAGCACTACAATTCTGCCTGGTAGTTATGACTCGGTCCCAGCAGATGATGAAGCTGAGACTCACTAAGCTTAAATAATTTACAATTATAAATCTGAGACATGGCAGCGCTGGGGTCTGAAACCAGATGGCTCCGGTTCTAAAATCTAAACTTTTTTCATCATATTAATTTTTTTCCTAAAGTCAATGATACAGCAATGTTAGGCGAGAAGAAGTAGAGGTCCAATGATACTGTCAATAAAGAAGCATATTATTTTTAGGCAGTATTGTCAGATTTAGCAAATAAAAATACAGGATGCCTAGTTAAATTTGAATTTCAGATAAATAGCCATTTTCATGATATAAGTAGGTCCTATACAATGTTTGGGCTATACCTACACCTTAGAATATTTTGTGCTGTTTATCTGAAATTCAAACTTAACTGAGAAAAGGCATCCTACATTTTACCTAGCAACCTATCTGTAGAGAACTTAAAATTTTAAAAACAATAATAAAATTATTAAAATATTAGTATGTGTTTTATTATCATCATATACCTACAATTCTAAATATGTCAATGACAAGAATACGAGTCCATGACAAGGGATTTCTCTAAAACACCTTCCCATGCACACTTTGTATTACCACTGTTCAATAGATGGCCCACAGAGTGTCTGTGCTGCCCAAGATTTTGGTAAGTCTGCCAGGTGATCTACAGACAGCCACTACTGATTCCTTCTCTCCTTGAGTGTCCATGTGCCTCCATCAAGAGATAGACTCTACTTCCCTTCCTTTTGAGCCTTGTTTGACAAGGAAACTATAGTAGGATCATGACCATAGTAAGGTTTTGACAACTGGGAGCAGTGACATGCACATCTGTAATCCCAATGACTTAGAAGGTTGAGTCAGGAAGATGACAAGTTTCTGGTCAGTCTCTGCCACATAGAGACCCTTTCACAAAATAAAATAAAATGGGCTGAGGATGGAGCTCAGTAGTAAAATGCCCTGAGTTCAATACCCAGTACCAAATATGTATGCACACATGTGTGTGCGCACACACACACATTCTGGGACTTCCAAGGGTGGATTGTTAGAAACCATGGAGCTTCCTGTGGTCTCTTACCATGTTCACTCTGGATGCTTCCTTGGAGAATGCTCCCTCACAGAATCCCTGTGAGAAGCCCAATAACGCAGGAAGGAACTTTGGTAGGCGCTCTTATTAACAGCCAGGGCTAACCTCTCAGCCAACAGGCACCATGCACATAAATGCTGAGACTAGCTGAATCTCCAGATACTTCAACTTTAGCCTCTTGTCTGATTACAACAGAGCCCCTGTGGAGACACCTAACTGAACTTGTCAAACCCCAGGGATTGTGATGATCTTAAACTAGAGGGTGGCTTGTGATGCCACCCTCGAGAACCACAAGAACAGAATTCTGTGAAATTAAAAACAGAAAGTTCCACAAGCATAATAAACATTTTCAAAAGACTGAAATTATAAATCCCTCCGGAAGATTCACAATGTGTAACTGTATATCAACGGTTCTGGGAATTCCTGCAGAAAAAGGAAAAACCTATTTAATTTTGCTCAACCCAGGAATTTTAAAGCAGATTTGGTCACATGATCTATGCTGCATTAAACTCGCCTTAAGGTTTTGTGAATGTGTCCTGGAGAACAGTTTAGGAAACACTACATTATTCCATGTTATTTCCCATTTAAGATGGCTACCTGAAAGAGCTGTTGCCTCAACATTCCTGAACAGAAAAATCTGGAGGGACAAAGGATGTCCTGTAAACATGAACTGAGATATAGAAATATCTACATTTCACAGCATACGGCAATTACATTTGCTGAACAATAAACAGGGATATACATTCTGATCAGAAAGAGTATATCAGGGAGCAGGTAAGAAGGATAATTTGAAACCAAGATGGTCTATTCTAGAAAATCTGGGAATGTCAAATAGCTGGAGCCAAGAGTCACCTTTATTTTGAATAGGAAGTTCACAATACAGAAGTCTTTCTCTTAACACAAGCTGGATAATTCAACTCATAGCTTCACTTCACAGTTTGAACTGCTTGGCTTGGCTACAGCTGACAATCTAATTCAAATTCTAACTTTAAGCTGTGCTGCACAGATAGAGCTTTACCTGTAAAATAAATCATAGTTAAAGTACAGGAAATATTTGTCTCCACCCATTTGTCTGAAAAGGATCTTGAGTAATAAAACTATAATTCTCTACCATTTCTTGGCATCTATACCCGTTGACACATTTTTCCTCTTTAGTTCATGATAGAAAGCTGAAAGGTATTTTTTAACTCCTCATTTATCTTCTTTAAGTAAATCATAAAAGATAGCATACTCTTTTTGCAGGTTTTCTTAAATGTGAGTATCTTTAGAGTCAACCGCTTGAAGGAGAAGACATTTTATTTATGGATTCGGCTGAGATGAAAGAAAGTAAAAAGCTGTATAAATAAGTTGCGACAAACACTGCCTTCATTTCAATGTAGTTATCAAAGTACAACAGGTACTTACAATAAAACACGGCACAGAGAGCAGTCAAACATGAAAGGAACCAAGTGCAATGCAGTAAGATGAAGTTGTGTCCTTGCTATTTTCTTTCTGGAGCTTAAGGGCAACGCTGAAAGAGAAGTGGGCTCAGCACAGGTAGTCAATGAGGATAGATGTGCTTTTCACAAAGTACTTTACATACGGTATTTTATCCTTTCCTGTTCATTTTACAGATGCGGAGACTTGGTCTTAGATAACAAGTCCAAGGTGCCCTAGGGGATGGGCTGCAACACATGCTATAGGAGTTGCATCTTTTTAAAACTGTTCACATGACCCTTGTTAAAATAATGATTTTGGGGGGGTTGGGATTGTGGCTCAGTGGCAGAGCACTTGCCTCACACATATGAAGCACTGGGTTCGATTTTCAGCACCACATAAAAAAATAAATAAAATAAAGATATTGTGTGAATGTATAACTAAAAATTTTTTTAAAAAATAATGATTTTTTTAAAGACAAAATGTTAGATGATAAAGTATGAAACACACTATAGAATCATCAACAGTCAAGCCCTCAGAAGCATATAGCAGTTACACTCCACAGACGTAGCAAACAGAGTCTAGGTTGTCACCAAATGCAAAAAGAAAGTTGAAGGCATATTACAGTAGAAGTGATCAAAAAGGTCCCAATGACTTTGTACGACATTTAAACTCCTAAATCTTAACACGCTAAGTGCCAAGCCCCTCAAGAGATTCCTTGGGGTTACCCTAAAATATAAACAGCAGTCTGTTTGCATACACACACATGTACACACAGAGACACACACATGGTTGTTGTACACAAATCTACCGGTATCTGCAGATACTGAGGAAAAGAAAATACTAAAATCAGTTAAATGATATCATCCTTTCATTTTAATGCTGAAGAACTACCCTAAATAATCCAGTTCTATTAAAGCCATATCCTTGACCCTCCTTTACTGGAAGGTGTTTTTTGTTGTTGTTGTTGTTGTTGATCAATATTTATTTATTTATTTATTTTAATTTATGATGAGTATTGAACATATGCTAGGCAAGTGCTCTATCAGTGAGCTACAACCCCCATCCACTACTAAGAATTTTGAATTCACCTTTTTCATTAAATAATTCTACTCTGAAGTGTATGTAGCATTCCAAATATAGTCTGCAAATGCAGTCTGCACCAGTGACTTAATTCCATTGAGAATAGTATGGAAATAGATATGAAAGGGGGAGGAGAAATAACTTTACAATAGAGAAATCTACAAAATTTAGGTGATCAAACTTATCATCAGTGAAAGATCATGTCGATAGCATATACTCTGATTTGACAAGTATCATTTGAATGAAAACACAATATTCAAATTTTTTCTTTTAAAAGTGATGAAAGTTTGTTTTTCTCTCTGTGTTCTTTCTCCCAAGAATCCATAACAATATTCAGCCCCACTGAAGGATTTGTCTACAGGATATCTACTGTGACTCTAAAAATCTACTCAAAGTAGATGAAAGAGCTAAATGTAACTCCCAGAACAATGAAACTACTGGTAGAAATCATAAGAAAAATTCAAGCCATTGATACAGGCAATGAGTTTTTGTGGACTGATTACCAAAAGCACAGGAAGCAAAACTAACAACAGACAAATGATATTGCATTAAACTTCTGCACAGCTAGGAAAGCAATAGAGCAAGGAGACAACCTACAGAATGCAACAAAATATTTGCGAACTAGTCATGTGAAAAAGAATTGCAATCCAGAATATATGAGGATCTCAAAAAAATTAAAAACCAAGGAATCCAATTTTAGAAAGAAAAAATCATCTGAATAGAAACTTCTCAAAAGAAGAAAAACATATGAACATATTTTTAAATGCTTAATATCATTAGTCATCTGGGAATGCAAATCAAAACTACATTGAGATTTCACCCCAGTTAGACTGGCTATTATCAATAATCACAATAATAATAAATGCTAGCAAAGATGTGGAGAAAAAGGAACTCTCATACACTGCCGGTGGAAATGTAAATTACTGCATTTATCATGGAGAACGGTATGAAATTTGCCCCCTAAAAACTAAAAATAGATCTACCATATGATCTAGCTATCTCATTTCTGTGTATACATCCAAAGAAAATTAAATTAACAGACTAAAGAGATACTTGCTTGCCAATGTCTATTGCAGCACTATTCACTATAGTTGATATGGAATCAACCTAGGTTCCCATCCATATATGAGTAGATAAAGAAAATATATATACACCATGAAATATTATTGAGCCATAAAGATGAATGAAATTCTGCAACTGGCAACAAAATGGATGAAACTGGAGCATATATTAAGTTAAATAAGCCAAACACAGGAGGATATGTACCACACATTGTTTTTCATATGTGAAAGCAAAAAAACAAAAAAAAATTCCACCTGAATGTGAAACAGTGGTTACTTGAGGTTGAGAAAGGGGATGGTGAGATGAACACAGGGAGGCTGGATTTGATGAGTGCAATATAGGCAAGTGTTGAAATACCACACAAAAGCCCATTAATATGTAAGTTAATACATGTTTATCAGAAGGAAGGAAAAGATTAACAATGATCTAGCAGTCGTTAAGTATCCAAAAATAACAACAGTCTTCTAGTACTCCTCAAAACTATCAATATCATCAAAAACAAGGAAAGTCTGAGAAGCTATGACAATCCAAGCCTAAAGAGACAAGACATAATATGGTATCCTGGATGGGATCCTGGGCCCCAAAATGAGGCCATTATACTTAGGAAATCTGAATGAGGAAGAATCATTAGTTAAAAATAATCTGAAAGTATTGGTTCATTATCTATGAAAAGCAAACTATACTAAAGTGAATTATTAATAAAAGGGAAAGTAAGGAGCATATGAACTTTCCTTAGAGCTTCATGTGAAACTAAATCTATTATAAAATTAAAGTTTATTTCATTTTAAAAACGTGTGTGTGTGTGTGTGTGTGTGTGTGTGTGTAGTCACTGAAAATTTTCAAATGGCATAATTTTTTTAAAAATCTTAGTTTGTCTGGTGGTATTATGTGATTCATGATTCCACAAAGGCTGAGAGTATTTACAGCCAATTTAAAAAAAAAATTATTGTTTCCACATCTCCCAATTTCCCCCACTCCTATTCCCTGGCCACCACCATTATACTCTTTGTTTCTGAAATTTCCACTTGTTTTAGATTCTACATAAACATATGGTCATACAGTATTTATGTTTTGGGGTTTTTTTTAATATTCATTTATTTTTTTAGGTGTAGATGGACACAACACAATGCCTTTATTTTTATGTGGTGCTGAGGTTCGAACCCAGGTCCCACCCGTGCTAGGGGAGCACTCTACCGCTGAGCCACAATCCCAGCCCTAGTATTTATGTTTTTGTATGTAAGCTTATTTCACTTAGCATACATCCTCCATATTTGTCCATGTTATCTCAAATGACAAGAATCCCTTCTCTTATAAGACTGAACGAGATTCCAGGGCAGTGTGTGTGCATTCACACACATCTTCTTTATCCATTCAGCTGCCAATGGACATTAAGGCTGACTCCATGTGTATGCTATTGAAAATAAGGACACAATAAATGGATGCTTCTTTGACAATCTGATTTCATTTCCTTTGAATATATACCCATAAGTGGATCATAAGATAACTATCTTTCATTTCTATTTACACCCCCACTAACACTTGTTAACTTTTGTTTTTCGGATAACAGCCATTCTCGCAGGTTTGAGGTGATAACTCACTGAGGTTTTGAGTTTCCCTAATCATTTCCCTGATTAGTGATGTACATTTTTTCACATACCTGTTGGCACTTTGAATGTCTTCTTTTGAAAAAAATGTCTATTTTGGTCCTTTGCCAATTTTATTGGGTTATTTGTTGTCTCATCATTTAGTTGTTTGAATTCCTTATAAACTTTGAATCTTTTTTTTTTTTTTGCTCTTAACCCTTTAGCAGATACTTAAATTTATAAATATTTTCTCCCATTCCTTTGGCTGTCACTTTACCCTGTCAATCATTTCCTTTTCTGTATAGAACATTATTCATTCGATGCAACCCCATTTATTTATTTTTGCTACAACCACTTTTTGAAAGCTAAAAGAAGGGAAAAGTCAATGGCATAAGATGTTCCAATACATAGATGTTTTATAAAACTTCTTATATCTGCTTAGGCAGACATCGAGGAATTTGCTGTCCTATCCTATCTGATTTCCCTTCCTTATTACTCTTTGCTTGGGTCTATATCTAAATTACTTGGCACACTGGGAACAGTTGACAATGGGAAGTAGGGAGTCTGAGAATGAACATGCACAGGAAAAGCCTGCAAAGTGGATAAGTCATACATGGACAAAGAGGAGTCAGCCATATGCTCCAAAGCTTCCATTAATTCTAGACTCAAGGATTCAAGATTAAACTGGTCTTTAAAGTAAAGCTCATTAATCTCAAAGTCAAGCGCTAATTAGAGGGGCTTTTCTCAACTTGGTCAAAAATTCAGAGGGCATGGGAAGCAGTTCTTTTTCTATCTCAATTCTAAGCAACACAGGAAGAAATATAATGGAAGAACTCAACTCAGCCCGATGCTGCTGCAAGACTCTCTCAATGAATGGTGTGTAAAATTAGAAGAAGGGGGGGGGGCGGGCGACAGCACTAAGTAGCAAGAAGATTGAAAATTATACTTTATAGCCTCATCACTTCAAGAATTGAGGCTGATTCTGATCTCCTCACTATCCAGGTTTTCTCCTTCCTTAGTGAGAGCAAAGAAAGCAAAAGAAAACAGCCCCAGGCCTCAACATAGCAGGTTTCAAACACTGAGAACCATGATGCATACAACACCTGAGAGTAACCCACTGTGCATGATTTTTGAGCATCAGAAACAAAGAGGAAGGGCAGACAGGCAAATAAATCCCCCCAGGCCCACCAGTTTAGAAAGTCATTCACCAAACCCTGCTCAGTGAAGCTGTTCAGGAGCCTAAAGAAGTTACAGGCTCTAAATACTAATGAAAATTCAAACTGAGTGCACTTGATTTCCATCCAAGGAGCCAAAAGCAAGCCTGCGAAAGGATCTCCCTGCAGCTTTCCCTAGGTGCTAGTGATACTCTGGTCTCTGGCACACAGGACCACTTCAACATCAATATTTACATAAATGACATCTACCCATAAAACCTTCCTGCTTCTTCTTAATTACTATTTATGGCTAATTCATCTAGATCCCCTTTCCAGGGCTGGGAGTGGTGCTGCCAGTCTAAATTCAATGAGCAAGTGCTTCAGGGGTATAAGAGTTAATCTTGTTGCTACACATTGGGACAACTTTTGGCATAATTTGCACTCCTGCCCTCCCGTGGGGGAATCAAGGCTGATAAATCACCTGGAACCAAGTATTTGCCTAGTTCCTTCCTTTTCCTACCCTAATTTTCTCACTCCTTAAAAGCTTTACCCTAGATTAATTTCTAAAAAAAAAAAAAAAAGAAAAAAAAATGTCTGCACCAGTATCCCTCTCTTATATTCTGCTCCTCACAAATCTGATCTACCCCCAATGAAAGAAAATAACAATAGCAATAATACCAAAAACCAATAGCCCCTGAAATCCACTATGTATTATTGGTAGGCACTGTTCAAAGGGCTTTGTGATACCGTTTCTTTTAAACTTCACAAAACTCATGAGATAGCTGCTATTACTGTACCCATTTCGTAAAAGAGAATATAGATGCTTGATGAGGCTTAGAAGGACGTGATGAAACAAGAGACCTAGAAAGCCAAGCTACAGAGTCTAAGCTCTCAACTTCTAGTCTAATTCAAATTCTAATATAGTACACACTTGCGAGATTTTTAAAATGAATCTATATGTTGTGAAATTTCTCAATTGAAGGACCCAAAAAGGTAGCCTTAGGCAGTTCGTCTTGATTTGGCCACTGGATCTAAGGAAAATGTGAAGAATTTTGGTCTGAAAATACATTGTGGGGCAGCTGCTGGTTTACAGGGTGCTGGTAACACTAGAGAGAGGAGAGAGCCCCCAGCACTTCCACTAACGCTCAGGCTGAAGAATATCAAACATCCATGGATGGACGTCAGAATACTACTGTTATACAGACTGGATTAAGGAAAATGCGTGTATTCCAGAACTGTGCTTTATTTGAGGTCATGAGCTCTGGCTGCAAGAATCTAAACTTGACATTCTAAAACATTGGGAAAGGAGTTAGGATCTCCTCCCCTGCCTTTGCTCTCCCTCTCCCTCTCCCTCCAAACTGCAGCTGTACATGTCCCTTCCAGAGGGAGACTCTGGAGGGCTGTTTTTGCTTACAACAGACAGTGAGAAAGCAAAGGGCCAGCAAAGTCCTGCCAGACACTCGCTGTGCCCTGGACAATGTCCCACATAAACAAAGTGGGGACTCCTTAAAGAAAAGGTACTTTTTGAGGGTGAGGATGATCTTCCAACAAACCTACAACCTGTCCCTGGTCTGGAGTCCCCTTATGCAAAATTAAAGTATACGTGGTTTTATGTCTATATGACCTTTTTTTTTTCTTTTGAAAAAAGCCCCCAAAACGTGAATGCCAGTACAAATGATTTGCCAATTACTTCAGTTGGAGATAATTTAGAGAAAAATAAAAACCAGGGTTTACAGAGGAAGGAGGTAACTAACAAGGCAAAATCAATGTAGAAATTTTGGCAACAAAAACTGGAAAGACAAAAAGATAAAAAAAGATGAGGTTAAACCAGGCCAGAGTTAACTGAAGGGAATGTTTTATTCTCCTCTTGTTATATAGAACCGAAAATACAACTTTATACTCTAGATATTAGGTATAACATATGGCCAAATTAAACTAGCTTCTTCCTGTTTTCTTGTTTTGGAGCATTTTTAGTTGCACAGTTCTGAAGACGTTCACTGCAGGTAGACTCCCTTCATCTCTGGAACCTCTGCTTGGCCAATCCCCTAAGATGCTTGTTCGCTCTTGTTCAAAGCAGCACGGGGAGGCGGGAAACCAAGGACTTTGAACCAAATCCTTGTATGTGTTGGCAGGAGAGAAACAGTCCCATCTGCAACAATAGTGTCGTCTATATTTGGCATAAATTTATATCAGACAAAACTGAGTACTTAGATTATTCTGTAGCTTAGAGGCCAATAGGGTGCTGGTGGTGGGACACAGAAAGATGG
The DNA here is from genome assembly GCF_048772815.1 of Callospermophilus lateralis. NCBI lineage: Eukaryota > Metazoa > Chordata > Mammalia > Rodentia > Sciuridae > Callospermophilus > Callospermophilus lateralis. Next base: position 192,916,328 of record NC_135305.1, on the reverse strand, counting down.
AGTCAACAACTTCTATGCTATAAAACTTCAGTGAAATCCCAAAGACATTAGATGTTTGGGAGTTATCCTAGACACAGGAAGGAAAACACACCTGGACACGTGGTCATTTAGGGCAACAAAGTCAAGTCACTCTACGAGCAGAGCTGATATTTACCTCGTGAGTGATATCATACTTATTATATGTGTTGATTATAAAATAGTCGATGCCCTCAACTCCCTCTGCTCCCCATCTCCTCCCCAAGGACCCCAGAAGCCGGGAACCTTCCCAGGACCCAGAAACTAAAGGATTGACCCCTGGACCCGTTCAGACCAGTACCCATTCTGAATCTATAAATGGGTCTAACCACATGGTAGGGTGGTCATGAAATTCTCTAAGCAAATAAGACCTGCAGAATGGAAATGAGTATAGGGGAGATTATAGCTCATTTATAAAAAATAAAATGCATTTCTAGGTAAATTCTGATTTCTTTTTAAAGTTTTTTCAACCCTTAATTTTCCCACTATGGGAATTTCAGGAATTCAATCTTTGGAGTTGAAAAGACAAAGCTCTGCTTTAAAACCTTACTGAATATGAGGAATGACACCTTAGGAGTATTAAACTTATATAACCTGCACATGTACAGAGCAAGACACAATCCATTGCTTCATTCAACACAGATTGAAAGAGACCCAGCTATGTCCCATGCTTCCGTCTTCATGCTGAGAATGTGCCTGCCTTAAAGACCCTCCTATGGTTTTTCCACAATTCCTTCTAGCAATCCTATTATATTGCTCCCCCTATAGAGTTATTTAAACTTTTAAAAAAGTTCTCTCATTTCACTTTTACAAACTCCCATCGGAATAAGTTTTCTGGAGCCTCGTTTTCCAGGACCCCTTTCTCCTTTTCATCTACGATAAGCATATTCTATCCTGTTGTGACTCTTGGACAGTGTAAGGCTGAGAAGATGTGCTCCATGAATTGCAGGCAGGGGCAGAGCAATGAAAACACGGGTCCCTGCCAATGCTTGGTTGTTTTTCTCCCTTTTTGAAACATTTGCTCTTATCTGGGATCTATATGCTTGGCAAGAGGTCTATTTAGAAAGAGATTGAGGAAAAAAAGAAAATAAAGAGGGAGAAAATGGTGAAGAGAGGGAAGAAGAGAAAAAAGCAGGCAGACCCTGTCTGATGCTCTAATGAAGACATAGCCCAGGGATGAATTCAACTTGGTTTTTTTTTGCATATATATATATAATAAAATAAAAATAAAAATATATAAAATATATATTTATATTTTTTTAAACAAGGGACCATTATTTTTATAGATTTTTAGTATCCGCATTAAAACTCTTCTCAAATCCCAGTGCCATTCCATGATCTCTCTAATAAATCGACATCTTCTTGGTAATACCTTGTTTAGATTTTATTTTCTAAAACTACACTTTGGAGATGAGACAGTGGAATTTTAAAAGATATTACAAAATTAAAATTTCTGCCTGTTGCAGTTTCTAGGAACTAAAGCTGATCCTCATCAAATTATGCTAATTTACTGTACAGTGTTTAATTAAATCTTACCCCAGGCAATCTACTTCCAGGTTTATTTTTGTAGCTTAGAACTTTCAAACACGAAAATGCCTTTCAATTTAAATTAAAGGAAAAAAAAAAAAACTATTCACTAAAGTTCATTAGGGAAAAAAATTTATTTTACATCCCAAGTTTCCTCCAGCCTCAATTCTCTTTTCCCCCCACTCATTCTCACCCTTTGTCTCTTTCTCTTTTCAGGAAGACAAAAACGCTTCCTCAAAAATTTTTTTCTCTATCATGAATAGGACATACAGTAATTGCCAATTATCCATGGAGAATATCCTCCAAGACCCCAGTGGATGCCTGAAATCATGGATTGTACAAACCCTATATATACGTGTTTTCCCCCTATACATACATAATCATGATAAAGCTTAATTTAAAAATTAGTAAGAGGCTGGGCGCAGTGGCACATGCCAGTAATCCCAGCAGCTCGGGAGGCAGAGGCAGGAGGACCACAAGTTCAAAGCTAACCTCAGAAAAAGTGAGGCACTAAGCAACTCAGTGAGACCCCGTCTCTAAATAAAAATACAAAATAGGGCTGGGGATGTGGCTCCAGTGCCCCTAAGTTCAATCCCTGGTACCGATATTTAAAAAAACAAAAAAATTGTTAAGAGATTAACAACTAATAATTAAATAAAACAATTATAACAATACACTGTAATAAGTGATGTGAATGTGGTCTCTTGCTCTCAAAGTATCTCACTGTATTTTGAGACCTCTGGGGAGCATGAGTAACTGAAACCTAAGAAAGTGAAGCATTGGATTAAAGGGCTACTATCATAAATTTCTCTCTGAAATGGCACTTTTCTTGAACTGGTCCATTTCCCCAGCAGACTGTGTTCAACCAAACATAAACATAACTGATGGGGAAAAAGACAGACTCTCTTTGATTCAAAAAATGATAACGATGGAATGTGCTACAAATGAATGCGGGGTTATCAGTGATGTTTCTTTAGGTTTACATTCACCAAGGAAGGACAAGTTGGCACCTGATAGCCCACATCTCCTCACCATTGTTGCCCATATACACAGGTCCCTAACTTAATCCCAACTGACAGATGAGAAACTGTGCTTTCTCAGTCTTTGTAGAAAACTCCTTCATCATCAGGAGCTATGTGAGGCTCACAGAGCATATGCTGCTAAACCACCAAGTAAAAATGTGAAACCAGAAGCAGCCAACCCAAAAGCTTGTAATAAAATTTTGCTACAGCCAGGCATTTATGTTTTTGTCCTTCTGAATGTTAACACATTCATTCCAAATCTTATTAGTAAATGCATCAATGATCTCATGTTATTTTCCAGAGCAAGTACTATAACTTCTTTATTATTTTCCATCATCTCCTGGCTTTGGATGAAAAGAAGAATCAAATATTGTCTTCTGACATATACGTTTCAGAACATGATAGAATTGTTGATCTTTTCCCACCAAATTCCTCTACAACGGGACATTCTTTTACCCTTAGCTATGTGGCTTCTGCCTTTTCCAATTCAACTCACAGAGAAGCAGAACAATCTTGCATGTATCAAATCCACTCAACCTCTCCGGGGCACTTATGGAAGGCAGCTTCTAAGAGGACTCCTAGTGACTCATATCTCCTGGCTTCTCAGCCTGTGAAGTCTCCTCCTACGCTGTGCCAGGATTGCTGTGTTGTCAGCAAAATGCAGTGGAAATGATGCTATGTTGCTGCTTAATTTAGCTTGTAAAGATGATACCTTCCATCTTGGATTCTCTTTCCCCTTCAGTCTCTTAATCAATCGCAATCATTCTCCTTTCCTCTCACTCTGATCATTTGCTCTGGAGGAAACTAGTGTCATGCCATGGAATGCTCAGTCTATGGGAAAGCCTTGGTAGCAAGGAGTTCCAGCAACTAACCAGTAAGAAATGGAAGCCTACCAACAACCTCAGGGTGAGCTTAGCAGCAAATCCTCCCCTGCTTGAGACTTTGAATGAGATTGTAGCCCCTGCCAGCACCTTGGCTGCAATCTTCTGAAAGTCCTTGGACCAGAACCACGTAACTACCCAGATTTTTGTCTCTCAGAAAGTATAAAATAATAAATGCTAGGGTGGGGACAGTGCATTTTATAACAATGGGCAGCTAACATAAGATCTTTAAAATCTTACCCTTTCCTTTTTTGATATCTCAACCAAAGACTGACCTGAAAAGAAATCACTTAGCTATGTTGGGCAAATGAACTTTTAAAGCAGGGAATTTGTTACACAGAATACAGAAATGCTGAGAACTCAGTGGACAGAGAGAAAAATCCAGAAATGAGCACCATAAAGCAGTCACTCCTGCTCTTAGCCTAGATGGCAAAGCGTGGAGATGGTGCTCCCAAATCTCATGGGCCAGAGAATTCTCTAGCATTACATTGTGCAATAAGACTTTCTAAAATATTAGAAATAATCTTTATATGTACCATCCAATGTGACGACCATTCGAGACATGTGGCTACTTAGCACTTGATACATGGTTAATATAACTGAAGAACTAATATTTATTTATTTAAAATTGCATATACATATAATTTCTGTTTATACCAATAGCTACCACATGACACAGTGAAGCTCTAGAAACCACACTAGGTCATTCCTTTAGGAGTCGAAGACTTAGAAGATATACAGATACTGCTTAAGATGATGCCAGACCTAGTCCCGTCACCCTTCTGCCCTAATTTCCAGCCAATGCCTCTACTTGGTGTCTTCTCTCAAAATCAGATTCAAAGAACCAATTTTCCTGCAGAGAAAGGAGGTACCAACTCATGGGATCATGTGTCCAGCAGTGAAGAACTCAAAATCCTGCTAATCTCTGGGATATTCAAAAGCAGACACCTTGTTCTTGATAAAGACAACACTGTCTTCTTCGTGTTTGAATAGCAGCCTTAGGGGCAGCCCCTCAACCAAGTCTTTTTTTTTTTTTTTTTTTTTTTTTTTAAACAAGTGTGACACATTCTCTGACTGGAATTCAAGCAAATAAACGTCTTTCTATCCTCTTTTATGTGTTGTATAGGCTATTCTTGTCCATGGTAGGCTATAAATAGCTAGTATTCATTTTCTATTGCCAAATGATAAATCAGCACATACCTAACATCTTAAAACAACACCATTTATCTCACAATTTCACAATTCCAGGTACAGGATTTGTTAGATGGTTTCTTTGCTCAAGATCTCACAGGCTGTAATCAAAATGTTAGCCAGGGCTGCCATCTTATCTAAAGTTTTAATGAGGGGGAAAATCCATTTCTGAGCTCATTCGGGTCTTGTATGAATTCATTTCTTGGAAGTTGCGTAACTAGAAGCCCCATCGTTTTACCAGCAGTTGAAGGAAATCTGCACTGACGTCCTAGAGTCTGCAAACAGCTCCCAGCCACGTGGGCCTTTCTATAGACCATTCATACAATTGCTCTTTGCTTTAAAGCCAGAAGGAGGTGCTGGTGCTTCAGTTGGCTAAGAGAGAGTCTTAGCAATAACTTAATGTAAGCATACGTCTGATGCTTCCATCACCTCTGCCATATAACTTAAACTCGTCAAGGAAGTGACATGCCATTATGTAGCTACATTCTGTTGGTTAGAGGCAAGTCATGGGTTCTGCCTGTTCTCAAGGTGGGAGGATTAAACAAGATGTTACTTGTTAGAGGACCACATTATGTTATGTCCTCTATACAACTAGAAACAAGGCCTGCATCTTACTAATATTTAGTGTTTATGTTCTTAAATGCCATCACAGTGTTAAGATAACTAGAGTTGATAAATAATAATTTCTTGGTTTGGACAATCATATTTGTCAAGGAAATTCTCCTTGGTAACCTGTTAACACACAAAACACACCAAGATAGGAAATACTGGGGATGCAGGAGGGTCCTAGAAACCAACCATCTGCTTGGCTACCCTAGATAGTGAGTAGGTGTCCCAGACTCAGGGTCTGACCGCACAGGATTATCCACTTAGACAAAATAACAGACAGAAGGGTCATTGCATAGTTCACAAAAATGATCCGAGATAGAAGTCACACATAGAGCTGTGTCACAGGCCACAATGCAGATGGAGTTTATTTGGCTGTGTCATTTTTTAAAAAATGAATTAGTTGCCCATGTTTTCAAATCTGGAAAATTCACACTAAAATTCAGATTATTTCTTCTCTTGAAATTGCAGTTACCAAATGGATGTGACTTGTGGCTACCTCCCTTGAAGAGGCAGGCTCTCTCCAATCCATTTTGATCTTTGCACAGCCCTCTCACTTAAGAAGTCATTGTCTGAGTTTGCAACATCTGATCTAAGATAATGTTGCAAGGGGGTCCCTGAAATAAGACAGGGCTCGAATTTTGGAAAATGTCTTAGCAATAACATAATATAATCACGGATCTAATGAATTAGTTAAATTTTTGAAAATCAGACAGAAAGCTGAGTTCTTGGAACTACCTAGATGTGGAGAGCTTTCCTCAAAGAGGGACTTTGTTCAGAGGAAAGTCAAACTCAAGTACCAGGGAGAGTCTGAAACTAAGATCTTTGCAGAGGAACTGAGGACATGTATAGAAAGAAAGCCAGTTCTCAAGGGAGTAGCCAACAAAGCACCTTTGTGATAGGGAATCCCAACAGCAGAAGTGATATTAAGTAAGTGAGAAATACTCAGGAGGCAGAGGACCCATCTTTGTGAGCCTCAGATCTTTCCACAGTGAGGCTTGGGTCCCTCATCCTCAGGACAGTTTACTTGGACAGGAGCATAATGCCCCTAAACTACTTCCAGGGTCAGGCAGAAAGCAGAGCTCATCCCTCAAACTAGACTGACTCAAATTAGAGATGAGAATGAAGCCTACAGCTGGAAACTCTAGTAAATTCCATGAAGATATAGGGTCTGACAGAGAGTTTACTTCACTTACTTCTTCAACTGCAAGAATCCAAATTTGTTTCAGGAACGATCTGATTTTTTTTTTTTTCAGAATTAAAGTATTAAAGAGTTGATTTCCTGCTGCCCTTAAAATTAAAATAGTGTAATAGAATCTGACATATTGAAAATCATGAATGCAGAAGCTCTGGAACAATTAGCAAAGAGTTTCTATTCCAAAGAGGAAATTACTATTTTTATAATTTTTCTCAAAGTGGTAGCTAAAAGAAGAAACTACAGTCAGCCTTTTGTCTCCACATGATCCTAATCCACAGATTCAACAAACCACAGATTGAAACTATTTGTGGAAAAAATAGTGTTGCCACTAAACATGTATAGATTTTTTTTCTTGCAATTATTGCCTAAACAATACATCGTAACAACTTTTTAGAGCATTCCCAACATATTAGGTATTGTAAGTAGTCTAGAGATAACAAAGTATACAGGAGGATGTATAATAAGTTATATAAAAATACTGTAAGATATTTGCGCATCCTCAGATTTTTTAACCTGTGAGGGTCCTGGAACCAATTCACCATGGATACCAAGGGACGACTGTATTCTCTGACATCATTCTTTCTTTTCCTGTCATTTTCACCTTTGGTCACCTTTCTTATTTTTTAGCCATCCTCCTATCCAGGTGTAGGAAGGATCCACTTCTTGGTAGTCAATTGGTGAATACACTAAATTTCTGTAAGTGAATTTCTCATGCTTAGTACAATCATTGGTTCCCATGGTGATTAGCTGAGAGTAACCATCATCTACTTTACCAGCAGATGCCCACGGAGTGGTATTTTGTGCTTGACTGGCAAACTACTCCAAGAAGCTGAATGACCTTAGGATCAACTGTGGGGGTGACGGAGACTTGAAGAATTTCACAAAGCAGCAGCAGCAGCTGTGTGGGTGTCAGTGGGGGGTTACTGAAGTAGAAAGCAGCCCCCTAATCTCAATGTCGCCCATACCAGGATTCATTTCAGAGGATGAAAGTGGCATAAGCTGACCCCTCAGTGCTTAGGCACGCCAGACCCTTCTAAGCAGCAAAATAAAACTCCTTCTGAGAAATATGTGACCTGCAATTACGATGGAGGTGAGGGCATCCATGAAGAGGAGAACTGAGTTGGTGGGAGATCTGCCACTTCAGCAGATGGCCCCACAATCCCCAATGGTTTAAGAAATGTACAAGCCTCCCCCCTTCCCAATTTTTTTCCCCCACTGTATTTATAGTTGTCACTACCACTTCGCAAATCCTTACTCGGGAGCTGGAAGTCTTCACAGTGACATGAACAGGCCCTTAGATATTTTTTATTTTATTTTCTTCCATTCTTCTTGGAAACCTTGAACAAATCAGTCAAAAAAAAAATTTTAATTTTAAAAAATATTCCCAGCTGAATTCTTCAATTCATGGCTCAGGGACTGTTTTCTCTTGAGCTCAGGTAAGCGTCCAGTGTTTCTGTGGAAGAAACTTCCTGGAGTACTTGCTGGGTAACCGAGCATGACTGGCTCCTTTATGGCTCTCTTTTCAAGGTAACTGGTTCCAACTCATAAGTATGACTGAAGGTTTATAGCAAACATACCCTGTGAGTTATGAGCTGTTGCTGCAGACATGAGTAAAACTTCCTTGTCAGCTAGGTTCATCTGTTCCATTTGGGGTAGACAAGGTGGACAGAGACTGCTAGAAAGTAAGTCATTCTGGGTTTAAAGTGAGAAAGCTTTTGAAAAGGAAGGATGAAGTTGTAAAAAGTACTTCATTTTATACAGTAGACAGAAGAAAGGAGATCAAGATCATTACTGGCAGGTACACAAACTCCTAACACAGCTCTTCATACTACACAGTCCTAGTCTTACCTCCCGTGATCCTCATATCTGTAGGTTCCATAGCCACAGATTCAAACAAACATGGATAAAAATGCTAATTTCAAATTGCATTTGTGCTGAACATGCACAGACCATTTTTCTTATCGTTATTATCTAAAAATATGGTATAATAACTTTTTACATAGTATTTGCCTTATATTATGTATTATAAGTAAACTAGGGATGATTTTAAAGTATACAGGAAGGTGAGCATAAGTTGCATGCAAATATAATCCCATTTTTATATAAAGAACTTAAGCATCCTCAGATTTTGTTATTGGGGGGTAGGGGTTGTCTTGGAACCATCTTCCATGGATACTGAGGGATGACTGTTTGTGGCACCATTTGTGAAAGGAAATAAAACCCTGATCATGGTTTTGGGATATCCAGCCTCACTATTATCCAATTCTTTTTCAATAAATCTGGGAAAATGAATTTCATAGAGAAGGTTTAATTTATTCTTTCTTACAATGGTAGTTCTTGCCAGTTTACTTAATCCCTAGCTATTAAAAAGATGTTATTTAAGAGGATAAAAGCATGTCCATGCCATCTGTGTGTGTGTATGCATGCACACATGAAAACATGTTTGTGTATAAGACATCAAATCAGAAGATAACAAATTGAGGCAAAGAATTCCAGTTCACAGCAGATGGATCATGTTTACATTGCTGAGTAGCAAACTTTCCCAGAAACATTCATTTATTTAACTCATAAAAACTGTGATTTGAATCAACATATTGATTTAGATCTATATTACTTACATTAAAGACTTCCTAGATTAAGGCAGAGAAAAGCTAATTGCAAAAGTATATATTCATTAAAAATACTTAAAAAAACTATAGATAGCAGGAACATATTCCAATATTGTAAAATCTATATATGTTAAAACCAAGGCCAACATCATTCTAAATGGAGAAAATTTGAAAGCATTCACTGTAAAAACTGAAACAAGACAAGGATGCCCTCTCTCACCATTTCTACTCAACATAGTCCTTGAATCTGTAGCCAGAGCAATTAGACACAAGAAAGAATTTAAAGGGAAAAGAATAGGGAAAGAAGAACTCAAACTATCCCTAATTGCCAATGGCATGATTCTATATTAGAAGACCCCCAAAAATTCTACCAGAAGCTTCTAAAACTCATAAATAATTCATCAAAGTAGTAGGATATAAGATTAACACTCATAAATCAATTGTGTTCCTATACACCATTGATGAATCAACTGAAAGAGAAACTAGGAAAACTATTCCATTCACAATAGCCTCAAAAAAATTGGGGATCAATGGAACAAAAGAGGTAAAAGACCTTTTCAATGAAAACTACACAACAGTAAAGAAAGAAATTAAAGAAGACCTTAGCTATAACAATGAAGAAAAAGTAGTCCCAAATCTCCATCATGTGGGTTTAGGAACTGACTTCCTCATTAAGACCCCTGAAGTGTAAAAAATAAAACTAAAAACCAATAGGCAGGATGCTATCAAACTGAAAATCTTCTGCATAGCAAAGGAAAGATTTAAAAGCATAAAGAGAGAGTCTACAAAATGGGAGAAAACTTTGCCACCTGCACCTCAAATAGAACAGTAATCTCCAGGATATACAAATAACTCAAAAAACTTAACACCCCCCAAAATAAATAACACAACCAATTAATGGGCAAAGGAACTGAACAGGCACTTCACCATAGAATTATAATATGTCAACAAATACATAAAAATAATTAACATTACTAGCAATTAAATCTATACTGAGATTTCATATCACTCCAGTCAAATGGAAATTATCAATACAAGTAACAATAAATGTTGGCGAGGATGTGGGGAAAAAATACACCCAAATATTTCTGGTGGAGCTGCAAATTGGTTGAACCACTCTGGAAAACAGAATGGAGAAAACAGAATGAAGAATGAAGGTGGAATGAAACCATCATTTGACCCAGTTATCCCACTCCTCATTCTATACGCATAGTACTTAAAACCTGCATTACTACCATGCATGCAACTAGACACTATAATGCTAAGTGAAATAAGCCAATCCTAAAAAACCAAAAGCCTAATGTTCTCTCTAGTATGTGGATGCCAACACACTATATGAGTGAGGTAAAGAATAGAAGTTCATTGGATTAGACAAAGAGAAATAAGGGAAGGGAGAGTAATGGGAATAGGAAAGACAACAGAATGAACATAATGGACCTAACTTTCCTATGCTCATATATGAATACATGACCAGTGTAACTCCACATTGTGTACAAGCACAAGAATGGAAATTTATACTCAAAGTATGTATAATATGTCAAAATACATTCAACTGTCATGTATAACTAAAAAGAACAAATATTTTTAAAAGTATACACACAGTAGGTTTACAAAGTTATAAAACTTAAAATCATAAAGTAGAATCACATATTTACAGGTATATAATATGTATATAAATGGTTTTGAAATACACAGAATGAGATTACTTCTAGAGAAGTAAGATACCCATTTTACTCTAAATATTTCTGCATCATTGGAATTTTTTGAAAAAACATGCCATTGATACTTGATCACTTGATAAAAATGTATTAAAAATAAAAGAGACTTTATAAGCCATCCCGGAATCTATTTACTGTGATGTCACAATGACTACAACACATCCTCCAAATAATCAATCAGTGTCCATTTAAATCAGTCACCAGTAGTTGTTACTCTTATTCAATAGATGTTATTGTGTATTTAAAACACTTTGATAGTGTTTATATTTCAAAACTGCAATTCGTTGCTTCTCAATAAAACCGGTAAAAACCTGAAGGCAAGAATTTTATCTTGTATATTATTCCTGCCCTCCCACCACCCAGTACATTGTTTATCACGTGATATATATTTAATAGATGTTAGTTGAATTTAACTCACTCACAGCCATCTTTCAAGGATAAGGATTTGATTCTTTTAAATTTTGGAAAGGATTCAAACTACAGACTCTCAGGAGTACAAATGTCTTCTTAAAATTTATACCTTCCAGTAAGTCCGCCCCCATAATTCTCAGTTTGAATTATGCAGAGGCTGAGGATGGAATAGAGACAAGTATACTTATAACAGATTGGTTTTCTGTTCTAAAACTAGCCACCATTTTTCTTTCTTTATCTTCTGTTTCTTGTGTCACTTTAAAAGCTGTCTGCAAATGTTAGCATTTTCTAGAGTTAAGAAGGAATAAATGCAAAATCGAGAAAACTCTTGAGATTTATGGATAAAGTTACAGATACAAAAATTTGTTAATAGTTTTACTGATCAAGGCAAAAATTAGAAAAGTTCTAAAAATAGCAAAATCATATTAAATTTAAATAGATTAGAATGAATCTCTCCATCTGAAAAGACTGCAGTCAATACAATTATGTTTTTAGGGACTTTCTTCAATATTGTAAATTGAACCCATAATTTTAAGTCCCCTCCAACAGTACTTCCTGTTGACTTAAATGTCAGAAATTGGAAATGGAGAAAATATTATACTGTCTCTAGAAGCCAGGTAAGGATGCTATTTACAAGCCAAACACTTCAAAGCAATTATACAAGAGTTAGCATAAATGAGATTAGAAGGAAAAAATAGGAAAATAAAATCACACCGGTGAAATGAAATAAACGAATTCCTATTCCACATAAAAATAATTCTTCATAATATACAGATATACTAATGTCAAAATAATTTATGAAAATTAATAATAACAGTAATAATCTAGAGTGGAATAAATAAGCAATAAATACCTAGATTGAAAACTGAAGATTATTTTAAATAAAAATCTGAAATGTATCCCTTCCCATATTTTCTACCAAGAAGAAAAGATAGAAAGGCTTTCTTAATTTACCATCTTATATCACAGGTACCAATATATCATCATCATCAACATCACCATCATCTCTCCTCCTGCTTCTCCTCTTTCTCCTTCTCCTCTTGCACCTCCTCCTCCTCTTCCTTCTCCTCTTCCCCATCCTCCTCCTTTTTCTCCTTCTCCTCTTCTTCTCCTCTTCCTCTTCCTCTTTTTTCATTTTGATTTGAATTCAAATGTGAGAATTTTATTATTTAAAGATGCTCATGAGGGGTTTCTGGATGGTCAAAAGGCAGTAAGAGGAAGGAAAATCTAAAAGTGAAATATTCTAATAAACTTCTTAATCCAGCCATGAAAGGTAGTTAAACTGAACATTTAAGACCAAGGTCTTGAAAGATGACAGGGTCTTATACATTATATGTGTGCAAAACTGAAGAAGAAAGAGTTGCCATCCAATTTCCTACCTCCAGTCCCGTGGTCAGAAATTCTTGGGGAACTAAATTCTTAATCATGAGTATGGGTGAACAACAGATATAGCCTTAGTGATAATTTTTGACGGTGATGTTTGGCTATCTAAACATGCTTGTTACTGGAAAAAACACAAGACGAATGAGTTTTCAAAACATCCTAGGAACATCACAGAAGTTCCATCACATGCCCAGGCTCAAGACTTATAGAGTCCAAAAAATCTTCTTTACCAGCAGGTCCTGTTCCTTAGTAATCTATCTTCTTAAATGGTTCCACCATCTAATTTCCCAATGACTTATATGAACTTAAAGGGCCTATTGTTATCATTATCACCACTGTTTCTTTCTCAGTGATACCAAGTATATAGCATTCTTAACTAAAATTTTCTTTCATTAATGATTGTTACTTTTTCTATCCTATCTTATTAGTGATCATACATAATAATTCTAAGTCAATATGCCTACTTTGTGCTTAGGGGGAAAATCGCAAATATCACACTAAAGAAGGCTCCACACAAGAATAAAAAAAGAGTAAATAATTCTCCCACACTACTACAGAACCAGTAGTAGTGTGGGAGAAACAAAGAAAATAGTTCAAGCAACTCAATGAGGTGAAGGAAGGAATACATGGTTTGCATAAATTGATAGAGTGTAAATTTAACTTTATGTTTCCACAGAATATGAAATTCTTACAATATGTACTATATAAAGGGCACACAGTTAATTTAATCTAAAAGAAAACACTTGCATACATTTTCACTTAAGAATGCATATGGAGCTGGGGATGTGGCTCAAGTGGTAGCGTGCTCGCCTGGCATGCGTGCGGCCCGGGTTCGATTCTCAGCACCACGTACAGACAAAGATGTTGTGTCCACCGATAACTAAAAAATAAATATTAAAATTCTCTCTCTCTCTCTCTCTCTCTCTCTCTCTCTCTCTCTCTCCTCTCTCACTCTCTCTTAAAAAAAAGAATGCATATGCATATGTGTGCATATATATATAATTAACAAACCTGCAATATCTGTCATCTCTAGATCCTGGAATTACCTATAATTCATTTTCTTTAATATTTCTCCAAATTCCTTACAATGGATACATCCTAAATTAATAATCATTAAATTAATTAATGATTGTAAATAAAAGAGCTTAATATAATCAACAAAAATGATTAGACAAATGTAGTTTATTTGTAATAGATTAGAACTATTAATTCCAAAATAGTACCTAAAGGTAAGCCAGTGTTCAATAACAAAATGAACAAGTTTTCACAATTCATTGTAACTACTTTCAAAGCATATAATTATGAAATATTCTTGATGCAAGTCAGTATTTTGATAAACAATATTCCATAGCATTAAGTAAATCAATATCCTATTATAAAGTAGTCATTTGTTTGCTTTTTATTTTTGGTTTTATAGGATATACTGCAAGTATCCTAACCTTACAACCAAAGGCTGGAATACAATAATGTTTCTGATGTAATCCACTATACTACTTTGTCACCTGCCATCTCTGAACAGCCTGGTATCCTCAAACTACAGAACATAATTACATATTCCCACTTCTTCATAGGATTACTCTGATGGCCTGAGATAACTTTGAAGCCTTGTATGAGACAGTGGAAAGAAAACTGCATTAATATTTCTGATTTGGGTCACACTCACCTATAAGTACTGATGGTAACAGCACACAGTCACAGTGGACACTTTTAAACTTATTTTACCAAAAAACAAAAATAAATGATAATGATGGCACACACTTAGAAGTAAGCATGATTTAGTTGCATTACTTGCATACCACCAAACAGAGAAATGGGTTTTATTGATAAATGGATAGTTTGAATCTACCCAATAGAGGTCATATCATTGAAAAGAAAAATGTTTGCCTTTAAATTGCTGATACTTTGAAGGTTGGAGAATCAACCATCAGAAAATCTGCCTCCAAGATACAGATTATTTTATTTTGCTTTCTAGCAGCTTCCTCTGAAGTATGTTAAAAATTATTTTAATATTATCATTGTCACACCAGAAATTTAATTAGATATTTTCACTGAGTCTTAAGGTTTTGTTTCTGCATTACTTAGAATATATTGCTCCAATTCTATTTGAGATTGATCCTGAAGTGAAAAAGTAACAGAATCTGATGAAAAATACAGTCATAAACAGATCCAAGCTACATGAGTATTTATGCAAGGCAAAAGGATACTTCAAACTATTAGATAAAGATGAAATTCATTCATGACAATGCTAAATTTTTTTTATATTTACTCTATATATATACAGGTGTAGGTCTTAGATCTCTGGTATCAGGGGACTGACTGGCATATACTCAACAATCAATTTAAAAATGTTCAATAATTCAGTGAAAAAATAATCAAGAAAATTATTTGTCAGCTCTCAACTACGTAGAAATACATAACTTCAAAGGAAAAATTTAAAAATAAACAATTAGAAGTAAAAATGCAAATTATATATCTCAATTCAAGTTTGTGTAAATATTACTAGCAAAACCAAAAGAGAAGAAACAAGATATCAAGGAAATCATGGATGATCCAACTATATATAAACTAAGAAAAATGTTAAGAAAAATCAAATAATTAAAAGAAAAATGATAAACTGGGTAAATATATGTGATATGTATGGCAAAGAATAGAATTTTTCAAGCAAACAAAACCAAAAATATTCTTAGAAAAAGAATATCAATAAGAAAGTCACAAATAACATGTAAGTTGAAAAATGATCCTGAAAAAATATACCTAATAGTAATGAAAGAAATGCAAATGAATACTATGATATAATACCATCTGAAAGAATTGCAAAAGACTAAAATAAAATATAATAAACCAGCACAATTATCTGTAAGACAATAAGAGAGTAGATCAAAAACTATAAAAGTGTGTTATATTTCTGCCTAATATTTATCTCAAGTCAGTCGTTAAACACATACATTACTATGGATATATTCGGTACAATATTTATAATAGAGAACATGAGGGATCCTAGATACCTATGGCAGATCTTATCAACTGCTTCCTGCTCTCCATTCTCTCCCTCATCCTCTAATAACACCAATGCTCCCCTCTCTCTCAACAGGCTTTATCAGATGACATTTTAATAAGACAGCAGCTCACCCTTCATATGAAGGACAGGGACATGGTGCTCATGATTGCAACCACACAGAAGAGGGCAACACCCCTGAAGATGTAAAAGAAACAATACAGAAGTAAACTGGATTTGTAGGTGCCCTTACCGAGCAAAGCTGCCCGTCAGAGCCAGGCCACCTGCCTCTCTATGTATCATATCAAGAGAGAGAAATCAACTACCGTATCTGGATGACTGAATGTTCAGGTTCTTTTTTTTTTTTTTTACAGCTGCTTAGTCTTTATGCAATTAATACAAGGCCCTCCAATATCATATTGCCTAAAAAAAAAAACTTTATCCATACGGCAAATACTATTCAGTTGAAAAAGCGAAAGCCATATTCCTGAAGAAAATATAATTCAGAAATGTTTATGACATGGAGATTATTTACAAATCTGGAACAAGCAATTGAATAAATAATAGATAGTTATCTTGGAGTTTCAACTTAGTGATAGAAAAACACATGGGTTAAAAGAAAGCAAAAGAGCAAATGTATAAATGGTTCTAACTACTTAAACAGATAGATGAATTACTTATTTTCCAAATTTTCCATGATGATCTTGTACTCTTTTGATAAGATATAATAAAATTGGAGGAAATATCATTTTTAAAAAATGATCTCTGATATAGGAGTGTCATTGCCACAAATGAATGAAGATAGAGATGTTTATGCCTGAACATTTAAAGATCTAAATGAGAACAAAAGCACAGTGCATTGTGCATAGTGGGAGATTCATACACATTTATTAAATTGGCTCAAAACAAATACACTTTATATGAAACTACTTATTAGCATTTTAATGACTGCTTATTATTAAAATAGCAGGTTAAATTTAACCAGAGTTTTAACATTTGCCATGATTTACAATATATTCAGCAATATTTCTAGAATTTTGCTATAGGACTACTAAGCATTTTTTTCCACGATAAATGATTCCATTAAGTACTTATTTATTCTTTTGTGTGGCTTAACAGTAGATGTGACATTCAATACAAAAGTGCCGTGAGTTGTTCAGCTTGTTTGAACAGAAGATTGGAACTTATTGAATGTAGCCTCTCACTGGATATCATGGAAAACCTAGCAAATGAATACTGATATAAAATAGGAATTCATACAATTTCTTAGGAATAGAGAATTACAAATTTAAAAGCATATGATAATCTGCTCTTCAGACTTATTTCTTAAATACCATGTAATATTTTTTTTAAACATTTTAAAAAATACATTCAAAGGATAGAAGGTAGTAGACATTTTCAGAGTTTATGCTCCCGTCTAAACTTTTCAATGCAATGAGCTCAAACACTTTAGAATATATTTTTATAGAGCCAAGCAGTAATAGGTACAAGGAAACTCTGATAGTTTATCCAAGGGATTCCATTAAACTTTTAGATGCCATGATTTTTTGGTGACTTTAGAACAATCATACCAACCAGAATAAATAAATCCTTACTATCCTGAACACAAAACCAATGGTCTAGGATGACATTAGGCCTTGGAAACACACTTAGTTTACTTCTTAATGATCCAATCAAGACAAAAATTAGTTGAATATTCAATATCGACCAAATCAGATTGTTATATTGTATGCATGTACATATAAGTAACAAAGAACCCCACCTAATATGTGTAATTATAATGTACCAATAACAATTTTGCAAAAATAAAAGCTACACTAAGGAAGAAGAAGGAAAGTGAAGGAAGAAGGAAAAGGGGGAGTAGGGGAGGAGAGAAAGAAACAGCCAGAATTAAAGATAGCTCTGAACTTGGCTGGAAGACTGTATGGATCCAATTGGTAGGTTTCAACATTAGTATGTTCACGAAAACAAATGCTCTGAAAACACAGGGGATAGTTCCTCTAGAACATTCTTCTAAGCATTATATCTCATGTCTTAGGAAAAATGGTTGAGAGGAGACTGAAAACCATCCTAATAAATATGCCTCCCTTTGCCTGGTCAATGCTTCATGTGTCAGGACCAGCATCACTTGCTCAGGGGAGAATAAACACTCTCACCCTCTCCCCATAGTCTGGATTAGGTTCCTTTCTTCCTCATGACTTTATACAGTATTATCAAGGCTTGAGCATACTTTATGACAACTGCCCATGCATTCATCCAAATCTTGCATTTACCTCCCAGAAGAATGGAGCTATTTCAATCTTATTCCCTGTCCTGTTCCCAGAAATGAGCATTGGGTCTGGCCAATGAATGAAAGAACAGCCAATGTCAATGCAAGAAGAGCACAAGAGAGAATCACCATTTCCTTACCTGCTCCCCTGGATCAGAACGCAATTTTTCGTTTGGGAGATGGGGAAGGATTATTTTATTATCATCTTCCCACTGAGCTTCAGGACTCCCTGAAAATTGGTTACTACCTATGAACACAGGACTCAAACTGGTCTTCTCTTTTTGCATTGTATTATCCAATCTTGCTTATGGGCATTTGAGCAATAAGAAGAAAGGTATGTAGGATATTTTTTTCAGATTCTTCAAGGTTCATCTACTATTCCTCGGCCTAATGAAGAGGGCTTATTTTCTTGGCTGTTTGTTAGAACTCTATAAATTAAAATCTGTAGGCATTGAATGTAAATAAAATATTTGAATACATTATAACATATGCCTTACTAGAATATATAATATTTTAGTCTTACACTCTTTTCTAGTTGTTATAATAATCTTCATATAAAAGCAAACTTGTAAGCATTCAGCCTGCTGAAACAAATGAAGATAGTAATGAGAAGTTAGGTGCATTTCGTAGGACATTTGAACCATGACTGTAACTATCACTTTTTTCATCCACCAGCTGGGTTCCCTGAAGTCAGGAAATCTAGTTGAACAAGGAAGATGTACTAGGACCGAAGTGCCAAAAGTTGCCTTTGGCTCAATCACAGGGTTGAGATCATAAATCTGAACTGCTCATCCAATTTCCCCATTATGAAATTTACAGACTATTTCTTCTTTATATTCCAGACACTTTGCCACCCAACTGTGGTCCCCATCTGGCTATAGCATTCTCCGTATCAGTCCTGATTTTCTGGTTGATGATCCTACCATGGAAATAGTTTTTGAGCAAAATGTTTCAGAAAATAATCTCAGCTGCTGAAGAAATCTATTCTAAATATCTGGTTTTGCTTGTCAACCTTTTAAAAACAAAAAGCTAGAAAATGGAAACTTAATTTTGAGTGTCTAAGAAAATCTGAGTTAATTAAAAATTTTTTTAAATAACAGGAAGTACTTGGTTAAAAATGCAGCTTAATTTTTTTCAAGAGGTAAAAGGAAGGCAGCAGGATGACATTTACACCTTATTTTAATATTAATGGTTTATTGTAGTCCTAACTGCACAATTTCTATCAGCCCTCAAAGTTGGTGCCGTTGGAGGGACGTGAATATTTGCTAACACTGCCAAGTCAAGTATGCATATTTTAATGCTTCTTTTAAAATAAAAGAGGTCCCTAAGAAAAAGATTTTATTACATTCTACTTGAGACAATTGAAAACTTCAAATATATTGGAGCAACAAAGCTCTCAAAAAATGAGGCCATGTCTGCACAAGAAAAGAGGAGTGGAAAATTGAAGCCAATTACCCACATCCTGCAGTGTAAGAGAGACATCTCAGCCTTTATACATATACACACTGAATCCAGTGCTGCCTTCTCTTTCTCTAGCTCCATCCCCCACCTCCTTTATTTCTTTATTTATTTTTCCAGGTCACAAGTAGACTAGTTTAAAGTTCCTATTTCACCAAACTTGGGCTAAAACAAATCTAAACATCTGACATTTCAAATATTTTCCTTTGGAATCTGAGTTTACTCCTCTTGGAGGATGAGAGTGGGAGATTTTGACCTCCTCACACCTGGCAATTGCAATACTTATGAAACTCAGGGTTGACAAGACAGATAGTGGCAGCTTTTGAGGCAAGAGACTTGGGAGATTCCTGGAGCACACTGGCTGTGTGAGATTTAGGTAACTAGTGCAAACTTTTGAGTGAGGCGTGCATTTCAACCTGTTTCTTGATTTCTAATGAAATGCTTCCCTCTTTGGGCCTTAGTATCTTCCTCAGGCTAATGGTACCTAGCCATGTAGTAGTGACTAGTAAATTACAAAGTAACATAAGCAAAGCATTTAACTCAGCATTTAGCAATAGCATGAGATTAGTAACAGAGCTATGGGTCTGAGTCAGTTTGAGGCCATTTTATCATCTCTAGATGCATAAATATGTTCATTTTCATAGTCCTAAAGTGCAAATACATCAGTTTTTAGGATCATCCAACCCTGCACGGTTAAAAACAGGGCTACTTGAAGACTTCTGTCAGTGTCGGCACTCTTAAGGTAGTCGACTCAACCACATCATTTATAATATATTCAGTGCAGCCACATCAACATAAAATATCATTTCATCTGCTGCAAATGTTTCAAATGTTCAATTCTTACTGCTAAAATGTAAATTTAAATTTATTTACAATTTGATCTCTCAGCAGTCTGGTCTTGTGAGCTGAGTAAAATCTAAGATGTAAGTTGTTTTCCAAATGTTAAATAATGTTTATTATAACTAATTTGTTAATTTCTAAAGATTAACATAACTAAACATAAATTTTTGATTAGGATCCTTACTGAGTTTAAAAAAATTAATGATTACTTGTCAGAGACTTAGTTTTAAATTATAGCTCTAGCATTTCTGAACTTTGTGACCTGCATACATCACTCCAAGTCACCTGTGTGAAATGGGGATATTATTACTGTCTCCATCTCCTTCATTCACAGGTTGTAAAGCTTACAAAAGAGAATTCATGTGTAGATGCACTTCTATTGTTTGAGTACATTAGTACCTACATGTACTTAGTTCTTTTAAGTACATTAGTACCTACATGTACTCATGGAACAAAACCAAGAGCACCCAGCCTCAAAGTCAAGTCCAGACTCTTTCAGTTTTTCATACACCCTTTGCAATAAGTAATAACACAGAGCATCCTGGAGCAGAGCAAAGGGTGCAATAAGACACCAACTTTGCCCATTGTAAGAAAGAAAGTAGTGTATCTAAGGTTCTATTGGCTAATAATATCTTGAGGACTTGGCACAAGGAGGACAATGCCCATTAAGTGAAAACATTCCTTTTCCTCTGCAAAAGCGAAAGCCTCAGGATGCAGAGTTTCTTCCCAGATTAGAACCCACCCTCCACTAAGCCATTCACATGGTGCAAGGAGGGGCCCCACAAGTTGCCTATTCTGGCTCCCTGGAAACTTCTGTGGCTTTCATCAGAGCTATGAAAGTGAAACAAGGCCAGACATCTTTCCAGGGCCAAAATAGTTCGGAAACAAAAATACACCGTGCGGCAAACCCACCAAAGCCAAACCAGCTGAATAAGCACCCAGCTCACAGCACAGGAAACCGGGCTGCCCTGTAAATAAAATTAACGTAATGAGACTCTGTCGCCATCCCACGTCTGAGCTGAAAACTGATTTCTGCCAAGCCCTGCATCCAATCAGATAATCATGTCTCTGAATAAGCACTGGACTTTTAGCTAGAGATTGTTCATTTGAAATTCAGAATGCTCATGCACCTAAATCAGTTCTTTATGACCAGTCTAACTAGAAGTACAGCAGAAGAACATGGACCTTTCTATTCTTTTCCTGTGGTTCAAGGAGCTATTTATTCACAACAAATTCTGTTTTAACTGAGGAATGACATACATTTAAAGGAGAGATAGAGAAAGAGAGAAGTTTTTACTGTCCAAAGTAATTTTTCTCTAGGCTCCAAACTAATAAACAACTAATGATTCAGATACAATCTCTGGATCCTTTTTGGATAGGATATCCATTGAGAGTGGCTCTCCAAGGATTTATCCAGGAGGAAGGCAGGAAGGCAAATTCACTCATACAGGCACAAAGAGGGTTGAAACCTGTTAAGATATGCCACAGCCTTATCTCAACAAGCTTGGTTGTGTGTTTAGATATCTTGTTGGATTAACTTATCCCACTAAGCAACCTGGCTGCCTACTCTGGGCTGTGTAGCAAGCAAGGGCAGCAGGTGAAGACAACTACATGTGCTCCTTTTTGCACAAATGAATGACCAATCCTGCATGGCTGGAACAAATACAAAGGTAGGGAATCTATTCTTACTCCTTTTATAAAATTTGCATTGAGGGCTGGGGTTGTGGCTCAGTGGCAGAGCACTCCCCTTGCACATGTGAGGCCCTGGGTTCGATCCTCAGCACTACATAAAAATAAATAAACAAAATAAAGATATAAAAAAAATTTGCATTGAAAAACTCTTGAATCTATGCTCAGCCATGTACTGCACATCCAATAGATATAAAACTGATTAGCCTGTCGAACCCTTAGAGCACAATTACTTTGTTCCTGATCCCTGCATCTTTCTCAATGTGTTCTTATATCACATTGTAAGTCTGTGGGCTGGCAATCTTCTCTCTTTGTCTTCTCTCCATGGGAGCTAGGTCAGGGCTCTTCCCACGGTGAACTTCAATGGTCCCAGAAGATGGACTGTCTTCTGAGACATGGAGATATTTTAGGAATATTAAGAAAATGATGGTTTGGGATATGATACAGAGTAGACTTACCTGAGTGCAAATTTTAAAATTATTAGCATATATCAATAGTACAAAATAATGGGTTTCTTGGTGACATTTCTATACAGATGTATAACTTACATTGATTGTATCATCTTACTCATTGCCCTTTCTTGCCTATCACCCCCAATCCCTTCCCTGATAATCCCCCTTCCACTTTTATGCCATCTCTCCCTTTTTCTTTTCTTTTTGATTGCATGCAGGAAAGGAAACATGTGATCCTCCTTTCTCTCAGTCTGGCTTATTTTGCTTAACATGTAATATATATATATATATATATAAAATTGTGTGGGTGTATAAATACACACACACACACACACATAAATATATATATATATACACACATACACACACAAAAAAATATATATATATATATATGCATACATACATGAGGATAAATTTGGAAAGCAAATATATATGAAACTCTGAACAGGATGGGTAGAAGGAACTATTAGAGGAAAAACAAACTGGTGTGTGTTTTATGTGTAACTAATAGGAAAAAAAATCAGGTAAGTATAAAAGGGAATTCCTGAAGTATCTACTTCTAGGTAGGATAGGAGGAGGGGAAGAGTGGAATGGAATGGCAGATTTTTTTATAGCAGCACAATTCACAATAGCTAAATTATGAAAACAACCAAAATGCCCTTCAGTAGATGAATAGATAGGAAAACTTTGGCATATATACACAATGGAACATTACTTCATATTAAAAGAGAATAAAATCATGGCATTTGCAGGTAAATGGATGAAGTTGGAGAATATAGTGCTAAGTGAAGCAAGCCAATCCCAAAAAATCAAAGGCCAAATATTTTCTTTGATATGAGGATGCTGACTCATAATGGCACTGAGGGGAGAGCATGGGAGGAACGGAGGAACTTTAGACAGGGCAAAGGGGAAGGAGGAGAAAGGAGAAGGCAAAGGGGTAGGAATGATGGTGGAATGAGTTAGACATTGTTACCCTAAGTACATGTAAGAGGACTCGAATGGAGTGAAAATACTTTGTGTACAATCAGTGACGAAAAATCATGCTGTATACGTGTAATATGAAATGAATTGCATTCTGCCATCATGTATAACAAATTAGAATAAATAAATAATTTAATAAAAGAAAAAGTTTTGTCAAATAAAAAAGTTTAAAAATTTTGAAAAATAAGTAAATATCTGTACTCTGTGGTGATGAGGTTAGTGGTAAAAATATCTTTTGTCTGAATCACCATAGATAACCTAAACTCTCTAAACCTTTGATAAAATAAGAGAATCATCTATCTAACAGGATTTTTGTCAAGATTCAATGAGATTAAGCATAAAAGGTGACCATAAGTATGTCCCATGAAGGGCAAAGAGTCAATAAGTATGGCTATAATTGTAATATTAATGTAGATTGTAAGTTTTGCCAGAGAATATCGCCCGCATGTCTAAATAGTGGAAGTTTGTGTTAGCCATCTGAATGACACCTAAAATTAGAATTCAGTTCACATATAGAAGTCTAACTCCAGTTATTTAAAAGCATACGAAACTGTCATGATTTAAAGTTTTTAGTCCTTCTGAGTTAAAAGAGATTTCTGAAGAATGACAACATTAGAACATGATACGTACATACGTCATGGTTCGTGTCAATCTCGGCTAAGTCCTGGCAAGGAACTGCAAACCTAATGTCCCCAGTCCTCTCCTCGCAGTCCTGTTTACTATCTTCATGAGGCATCTCGTAATGTAAGAAGGATGATCTTAACATATCAACCACCATCCTTCACAGCCAAAAGTAAACACAAACAGAACCTACAAGCTTAGGAAATGGTAGTTAGAAGTCTTTAGATGACCTAACTCCATTTCTCTTTCATGTAAAACCCCCTACACCGAGCATTTTCAGTTACACATCTGAACAGTAAAAAAAAAAAAAAAACCCACTGGAGTGCATTACCTCATAGGACTTTCTACTCCAAATGCACAGTTTTAAAAACTGAGAAGTTCTTGAAGCTGAATTGAATTCCCCCTCCTTGCAGCAATTTCTACCATCTGCTAGAATGATAGGAAATCCAGTTTTCTCAACCAGCCTAAAGCATCTTCAATTCCTTATTTATTGTGGTGACCCTTGGTTTTCAGTCAATTGTGTATGTTTTCAGTCTACATCCAGGTTTCTAAAGGGAGTGAGTACAAGTACAGGGCCCTGAGGCTGGGCCTTTTTATGCCAACTTTCAGAGTAAAACTCAAGACCCACAGTCTTTATTGGCACTTCTCTAATTTGTTAGCAAGAAATCACAGAAGTCTGTTGAGTGCCTTGCTCAAATTTAAAAAAAAAAAAAAGAAAAAGACTTGATTTTTAAAAATCACCTTATCTAGAAGTCCAGTATTATATCAAAAAAAAAAAAAAAAGAATAAAAGGTAGCTCATAGACTGTTGTTCTAGAACACATTCAGAAATTAGTTGTTCCTTTTCTATGAACTCATAAACCATATGTTCCTAATTTGCTCAAGTTTTTCCCAGAAATTGGTGTCAAATTTACAAATCTCATGTTCACACTCTATTTCTCTCTCCCTCTTTGCAAATTGCGGAGAGTGTGTGTATATCAACCCCTGATACCTTAGGATTTCTGCTGTTTCTTCTATACTCTTTAAATTTATCCCTTCTCTAGAGTACAGTTTATCCAGGATGGATAATGGAAATCATGTGAAGTATCTAGGTATCCTCTTATGTAGACTTTCCTTTCCTTGACATCAGAATATCCTTATCAATTCTTATTCTACCTTATAATTTCTCAAAAAAAGATGAAAAATAAAAATGTCTGTCTTATTCATGTCATTTATTAGCATTATATTGATTCAACACACTGCTCATTCTGTCTTTTTTATATTAATTTTTTTATATATGATGGGGGAATGCATTACAATTCTTATTACACATATAGAGCACAATTTTTCATATCTCTGGTTGTACACAAAGTATATTCACACAAATTCGTGTTTTTATACATGTACTTTGGATAATAATTATTCTCACATTCCATCATCATTTCTAACCCCATACCCTCCTCCCTTCCCCTTCCACCCCTCTGCCTTATCTAGAGTTCGAGAAGATAATGCTAAGTGAAGTTAGCCAATCCCCCAAAAAACAAATATCAAATGTCTTCTCTGATACAAGGAGGCTGATTCATAATCAGGTAGGGAGAACGAGTGTGTGAGGAATAGATGAACTGCCTTCCTTTTATGTAAATAGAGTTTTATTATGATTTTGGAGGAAGAGAAGAGAGTCCAGCAGTACTCTTATTTTAATAATTTAAGTCTTACCATTTTTTGGTATTGCCAATTGAACCCAGGGGTGCTTTACGACTGAGCTAAATTTCTAGCTTTTTATAATGTTTTATTTTGATACAGGGTCTCACTAACTTCCTGAGGCTGGCCTCAAACTTGCCATCCTCCTGACTCAGCCTCCTGGAGTCATTGGGATTATAGGCATGAGCCACTAAGCCTAATGCCAATGACAAATCTTTATAGAACTTTAAATTGTTTTGATTTTAAAATGCTCAAATAATTTTCTGCATTAAAAATTCTCTTTCATATTTTTGCATTTATTTTAATTATAAAAATTACACACACACACACACACACACACACACATACACACACAGTAGAAATTCCGGAAGTAAGTTATATAGGAAAGCACTTACAACTCATTGGCAAATATTACCAATATTTTTACCTATTTCTAGGTTTTTTTCTTTTACATAACTGACATATGTACCTGCATACATATACATACACATAAACATACACAAGTACATAAATTCATATAATTCCTGTTGTTTTTTTCATTTAAGATCATATCATGATTTCCTACATCAGTAGAGTTTCTTTGATAATTTAAGTGACATTATGTTCTACCACTGACATTTTCCTTATGTGAATATTTAAATTTTTGCCAATTTGTGCTGTTATAAATAATACTAGAGTAAAAATATTTATATATGAATCATTCTTATTTCAAATTATGACCATCTTAAAATAGGTTTTCCTTTGCAAGAATATAACTTGTTTTATGCCACATTGTAAGGGTTTATTTTTGATTTAGCCTTCAGTTAGGAAGAATAATGTGGGAATAAAAATGTTTATCCCTCTCCCCCCAAAAAAAGGTATGTGGGTAGCAAACTTCTGAATTCTTACTCATGGCATAATACAAAGATTCTCTCAACTTCATCATAAAAATCAAGTTGGCTTAGCTAACATTCTTGCATTATAACTCTTTCCCTTTAGCATTATTCAACATTGTTTCATTAGTTTTGGTCACATCTTATTAAAGTCTAATGATATTAAATTTGTTTTCTTTCATTGGTACATTAGGATTTTTTCCATATAATTATTAGAGAAGTTTTTCTTTTCAAATATGTTGTCAAGAAATGGTCTCTTTACATTGCACACGCATAAACCCAATTTATTCATTGTCAATATTCAAAACCATTTTCTTTTCCAAATCCAAAATGTTTCCTGTAATGACATCTTTGGTCATTGATTCTATTCTAGTGTTACTCCATTATTCCTCAAAAAATCCATTAACTCTTATGTTCTCCATTTGTGACATTTTTCATCTTAATGTTCTATTTTTCTTTATTCTAGCATATTCTAGAATACAATCTTCCTCCATATGCTTCATTTAATATATGTAATTCTTTATATATGGATAGAGGTTTTTGAGGGAAATGGGAAGAAGTTGTCATCATTGTTTAGGAACCAAACAAGACTTTAAATAAAAACTATAAAAATTTCATAAAGTTTAAGTTTGTCAGCAGCACTTTCATGGCGCACACGAATGTCTTTGTTTATTGCAATTATTCGCAATCATCCGGTCAAAATACACTCTGGAGAAAAAAACACATGAACACATATAATACTATATAATTTATTATACACACATTTAGGTTAGGAGACTGTGCTATAAAAAAACCATGATAATTATTGCTTACTTGACAAAATATGCAGTGTTTTGACCTATGTTCTTATCCCCACCAGTTGTAGTTTCCTCTCCTCAACCCCGCCTCTGCTCTGTCCTGCGTGATCTTGCTGTCCCCAACTTTACCAGCTCCTCCCAGTCCTGGTTAAGACCTGGTCATTTCTCCCTCCTTCATAAGCTACTCTCTAACACCCTGCTCATGTCATTCATAGAGAGAAAACTGGAATGCAAGTCCCCATCCTATCCAACAAGCCATTAACTAACCCTCAGATGAAACTCAATTTCTATGGTTAAATTTACAGATCATATGAAATTATTTGTTATTTTCTGATAACTTGTCCCACTCCACCTCCCCGCATACACCACCATCACCATCAACAATTTTCTCTCAATTAATCTATATTTGATTTTTTTCTAGTGACTCTTTAGCTTATATCTCAACACCCTTATGGACAGAAAAGAAATTTCCTATTAAAGGTGCAGCCTATTTAATAGTTTGATAATGCCAAAAAAAAAAAAATCTT
Organism: Callospermophilus lateralis; assembly: GCF_048772815.1. Taxonomy (NCBI): domain Eukaryota; kingdom Metazoa; phylum Chordata; class Mammalia; order Rodentia; family Sciuridae; genus Callospermophilus; species Callospermophilus lateralis. Next base: position 192,888,587 of record NC_135305.1, on the reverse strand, counting down.
TCTCAGACTAAGCCAAACTCTCCTTTTGGATAACATTTAATCTGACTTTTTTCTCTTCCCCTTAACAATATAGAAAACAAAACAAAACAAAAATAAAAATCCACATCAAATTCATTTTTCATGAAGTCAGACCCTCAGGTAAGTTCTTCGGAAATCAGTTTGTACCACACTAGTGAAAGATACCGTACTAAGTGAAAGAAGCCAGTCTAAGTTACACATAGTAGGATACCATTTATATAGCATTCCAGAAAAGATAACAGTATCGGAACAGAAAACACAGCAATGATACCAAGGGACAAGGATCTGGGCTTAAAAAATGGTCTGTCTGACTGTGAATAGATAACAAAACAAGTTCTTTAAGGTATTGAAATTATTCTGCTTCCTGTTATGTTGTTACATTGCTGGATACAGTAAACTATGCCTGTATTAAAACTTGTGGAACTGTATACTAAAGGAAAAAGGTAAATACTACTTAAAAATTTTTTTTAAAGAAAAAAAGAATAGAATTCTTTCTCCCAACTAATTGCAATATCCATCTAGGGAATTTCCCCTAGCACTATATGGAATTTTAACAATGTCTTTTCCTGGAAGCACATTCTGATAGATTCCAAGATAAAAGAAAGTATTCTGTCTATTCTGTTCTATAATCTAGGAGCCATACCTCACACAACACCAGACTTAGAGTAAGTATTCAAAACGTCCTACCTGACTGACATATCGATGGATAAAAAATATCTATTTTAATTTCATGATACTGTGGATGCATTCATCATTTCAGTGTTCTTCTAATTTCTTATAACTAGATGCTAGAGATACTACAATGAAAGAATCCTTAAAATCACCACCCATTATCCATCAGTTAAAGAAGTAAACTAAAAACTGAGATGCTGGAGATGGGATGATAACCAAAATCCAAAGAGAGGAAAAGGGAACCTCAGGTGAGGGGACTCTGGTTACAACGCTGAAGGGAGGCTCCTGGGGGACTCTTCAGAGCTGTGAAGAATCCACAGCATTCCCTTTTGGGCCTTTATGACACACACTAGCAAAGATATAGTCTCCTGTCTTTTCCAAAAAAATAGCCATTTTGTTCTCCCCATCATGGTGAAGAAAGGGTGAACTTCCAAATGTATGTTTCCCTCAATGCCAAAGAGTCTTGCACTTCCACAAGAAGTACTCCACCACGTGACAAGATGGCAAGTGATCCCTGTTTTGATCTGTAGAGGATTCATAGCTGGATTTAGAGAATGTTCTTTCCCCCAAGTAATTGCAATATCCATCTAATTCTGGCTGAAACGAACTCTTGTCATTCTGCTTATTCACACACCTACGTGAGCAAATGTAATTTCCTTGAGATAAAGTATGCTGGCTGAATTGGTAAAAAAAGAAATAGGGAAAGTAATTATTCAAAAAAAAAAAGGAACAAAAGAATCCTGGGCTTGCTTATTAGTTCTTTGGTTTGCAGCCATGTTTTGAGTCAGGAGCTTGATAAGTGCATATCTTATTTCTAGCATAGAACAAATATATAAAACACACAGTTTATGGAGGCCAAAGTACATGTGTTTTTCTTTTGATTAATTACTATATTACTATAGAATGTTATGAAGCTTTACATATATTTTTTTTACATAGCATGGAAATGATCAGAAATCTATTTACCAATAGGCATAAGAAAGTCAACAAGATGAAAACATTACCTTTCATTACACACACACACACACACACACACATACACATATACTCATACGTATAAATATAATTATAAATATATGTATGTATATGTATTTTTTTTCTTTTGCTGGCCAGTTTCTGAACACCCTTCCTATCTTTGAGTAATTCCTTAGTTTATAATTTAGTGGGAAACAGAACCAGTTCTTTCTATAGATATTGCCAAAGATACCTTTCCAGCTCATTCAAAACTAAGGAGAAAGCATGTGACCTACATTTTTTCCAACAGACATCCTCTTTAGACATGAGCTCAGAATAGATCTTGGGCCGCATTCAGTGCCAGCAGTAATAAACGTTCAAGATGGTGCTCTGACAGTCAATCCTCAGCAGATGATTCAGCAAATGATTCATTTTGCAAGACTTGATTTAGAGCATTTAGCTCCCATTTAGTTCTACCTATTTTGCCATCGTTTCAGGAAATTCATTGAGTTCCTAATGGAGTCTCAATTAGTTCATTTTTTATTTTAATTACCCACAGCTAATTTGTGTTGCTTGCAACTAAGAATTCTACTAATATAATATCCCCACAATGATTCTTCCCATTACTGATGTCCAGGGTTCTATTATTTTTTTTTTATTGGTTATTCAAAACATTACAAAGATTGCAGAATCACATCGGTTACACATCCACATTTTTACATAATGCCCTATTAGTAACTGTTGTATTCTGCTACTTTTCCTATCCTCTACAATCCCCCCTCCCCTCCCCTCCAGTCTTCTCTCTCTACCCCATCTACTGTAATTCATTTCTCTCCTTATTTTTTTCCCATTCCCCTCACAACCTCTTATATGTAATTTTGTATAACAATGAGGGTCTCCTTCCATTTCCATGCAATTTCCCTTTTCTCTCCCTTTCCCTCCCACCTCATGACTCTGTTTAATGTTAATCTTTTCTTCCTGCTCTTCCTCCCTGCTCTGTTCTTAGTTGCTCTCCTTATATCAAAGAAGACATTTGGCATTTGTTTTTAGGGATTGGCTAGCTTCACTTAGCATAATCTGCTCTAATGCCATCCATTTCCCTGCAAATTCCATGATTTTGTCATTTCTTAGTGCTGCGTAGTACTCCATTGTGTATAAATGCCACATTTTTTTTTATCCGTTCATCTATTGAGGGGCATCGGGGTTGGTTCCACAGTCTAGCTATTGTGAATTGTGCTGCTGTGAACATCGATGTGGCAGTATCCTTGTAGTACGCTCTTTTAAGGTCTTCAGGGAATAGTCCGAGAAGGGCAATAGCTGGGTCAAATGGTGGTTCCATTCCCAGCTTTCCCAGGAACCTCCATTCTGCTTTCCATATTGGCCGCACCAATTTGCAGTCCCACCAGCAATGTACAAGAGTACCCTTTTCCCTACATCCTCGCCAGCACTTGTTGTTGTTTGACTTCATAATGGCTGCCAATCTTACTGGAGTGAGATGGTATCATAGGGTGGTTTTGATTTGCATTTCTCTGACTGCTAGAGATGGTGAGCATTTTTTCATGTACTTGCTGATTGATTGTATGTCCTCCTCTGAGAAGTGTCTGTTCAGGTCCTTGGCCCATTTGTTGATTGGGTTATTTGTTTTCTTATTGTTTAATTTTTTGAGTTCTTTGTATACTCTGGATATTAGGGCTCTATCTGAAGTGTGAGGAGTAAAAATTTGTTCCCATGATGTAGGCTCCCTATTTACCTCTCTTATTGTTTCTCTTGCTGAGAAAAAACTTTTTAGTTTGAGTAAGTCCCATTTGTTGATTCTTGTTATTAACTCTTGTGCTATGGGTGTCCTATTAAGGAATTTGGAGCCCGACCCCACAATATGTAGATCGGAGCCAACTTTTTCTTCTATCAGACGCAGAGTCTCTGATTTGATATCAAGGTCCTTGATCCATTTTGAGTCAGGGTTCTATTATTGTGTCCAACTCACTCTGGCAATTCACCTATTTACCTACCTCTTTTCTGGGAAGTCCTTGAGGGTATGCATTCTCTGTTTTTTCCTATCCATAATCTCAGTCTATAAGGTAGTTTCTGATATAGATAGGCACTTCAAAATGTGCATGGAAGTGAATAATGCCATTAAAAATTCTTTTATTGTTTCCCAGATAGGGAATTCATCTTATCTTTTTAAGTTGAAATGGATAGACTCTTTCATGTCTATTCCAAGAGAGCTTTTGTTATTTGCTTAGGAGTCTTACTTCTTTCTCTATTAGCTTTGGTAGAAAGACTGAGTCTTAGTTAAACTTGGGTCCAGCATTCAATGAATAAATTATTGATGAATGTGAAAACAGATGATGAGAAGTAGAACCGTGCCTGGAAGGTCATACTCACTTACTCTTGGCCCAGTCATCCTCCATACTCTCAACATCTCAAGTAACACAGGAGTCTATTGCTTTCTCAGTGATGTTCACACCATCACCTTGGCCTGTTGGCATTTAGAAGCAAACAATCCTCATATAAAGTATTTCTTTCAGTTGCCTGGTATAATGGAACAGATCCCAAAGGAGTGTGGTGGCTTGAGATACGTGATTTTACAAAAACTGGTTGAAATTACAAAATCTATATCACAACAGATATCAGCAGCAAATATAATGATGCCTAGCATTTTATAATGTGTGGTGTATTAGCTCAAGTAATCTTAGCATATAGGAGGAAGATGGTAAACGTTTGCCAATCCTCCTTACACAATGAAACACTCACTCCTAATTACCATATTTCAGCATATAATTAGCGCATATTTTATGCCATTTATTTTTTGCAAATAAGTAGGTGTGGCCATTATGTGAAACTTTGACTTAAAAAATGGTGCCAGTATTATTTTAAAAAAATCATTTATTACTAAACTGCCTTTGGTTCAAGATTAGGATGCATGAAATACATGAATATATGTTAATGCAGTTGTGACAATTATGTGCTGACAGACTGTACTTCCCTAAAATCACCAGGTAGAATGATATCCTTTCAAGTGGCCAAGACAAAAACCGGTTGGCTCTGGTTTTCTCTCCTACAAAGTGCATATGATCTCTTGCAGAGATTTAGTAGGCTGCAAGTGGAAGATTTTCTGTGATAACACATAAAGCACTCAGCGGGGAGGCACACAAGTAAATGGTTGCTACCACTGTGCTTGTTCTCGGGCATTAGACTCAGTATTTCATCCAAATTATTTTATAGAATATAAACAACAATCTTTCCACAAGGCACTGGTGTTATCCCCGTTCTACAGAGGAGATCATTGAGACTGAGAGGAGTTAGGAAGGCCAGTCCCAAACCTCTCAGGCTGGATCCAGGATTCAAACTCCAATTTCTCTACCTTCCACGATCGATCGCCCACTGAACACCAACCACACGTTCCTCCTTTCTGCAGGACTCCTGCTTCTCTCCCCTGCTTCTCTCTGGCTTTGTTCCTACAGATGGATGGACCCAGGGTACACCGATAATGAAGTTGCCTTGCAGCCTGTCACTTCATTACTCATGCCGCTGAATCACATCCTTGAACTCCTGCACCTCTCTCTCCCTCCACCCACCCTCCTGCACCCACCTCCTTTCACACCAACAGCACAAACACAGCCTCCCTTTGGCCCCTGTGAATGTGACAGAACCTCCCATTTTATTTATCAGGAGCACCGTAAGCTTTTAATAAATGATCATTTCAGAAATACAATTTCAGGGATCTTTTGGAGGGCTATAATTGAAGATAGTATTGTCACTGGTGGCGACGGAAAGCTAACTGTATTTGTTTCTCTGTCCTCCTGTGTTCCCTTCAGGTACCACATACAAGCATTAAAAAATAGCTAAGCCTTAAGCCATGCTGAGATCTCCTGAAGGGGAAACCATTTCTTTGTCACTCTCTGCTACAAGGTCGAGGCCATTCTTAAAACAGAAATGCCCACTGTAATGACTCACTGGTGGCTCCCTAATAGCCTGTTTTGTTGTTAAATGTCTCCTTTTACATGATAAATCATTGTGCCATTGCATCAGTTGTGTGTCACTAGGCTAAAAACACACCTTTGCTGCTGCCGATCTTTCCAGAAACAAAAAAAAAAACCTCAGCCCACACATGCTGTTTGCTTTTTATTCTTCATCTTACATTAGGTGACTTGCATGTAGACTCTTGCTCCTTAGGGAAGGAACTTTCTGTTATTTGTCCAACAGAAGTCATTCTAGGAGAAAGCTGTGTGTACAGGGAAGTAGCACGAAAATAAAGCTACCTGGGAGCCAGAGCTAGAGAGGGTGGGAATGCTATATTTCTGGAATTACATATATCATTACCTAGTGAACCTGAGTATCGCATTAACTTTAAATTAAAAATAAAGATGCATTTTTAAACTGATAATTCACTACAAGAGAGGCAATGCTTGGTTCAGTGTAAATAGTAGAAAGACTTTTCATTAGCAAATTCATACATAAAATAATAGCTTGAATATCTACAAAATCATAGTGTCTTAAGTCAATGGACTTAAATATTGTGAATTATAGAAACAAAGTAAGGACATGGGGAAAAGCCATATGCAAATTATTACGTATTACTTAAAAATATCCAGGAAAACTAAACCACCCTCTGCATGGGAGATGGATAAGAAAGATACACCGGAAAGCAGGGTGACAAATGAAGGGTTAATTTGTAAAGAAATAATTAACTGAAACTTCAAAAGATGTGCCCTGTTCCCCTGTGACCATTTGGGTACAGAAAGATGGAAATGAGTTTCTAGATTTTAACAACCCTGTTCCAGTCATGAGACAAAAAGAATTAAGAAAGATAGCTATATCAGAAAGTATTCCCCCTCTCTCATATTAGTCAGTATAGGATAGGCTAAGCTAGAGTAATGATCCAACCCCCAAATCTCCATGGCTTAGTACGTATTGTTTCTTACTCAAAATGTTCTATGGTCCCATTGGCTCTCCAAGGCCTTCCCAGTACTTACTCAGGGTCCAGCTCGACTGCCCTACTGTAAACATGCTACCTGGAACACATGCCCTTTAGGGTTTCCAAGGCTGAGAAAATGAAAACTGGGAAGGGTACAGGTTATTTTTAGTGCTTTTATGGCCTAAGTTGTGTAGCCTCAAAATCCATGTGTGGAACTCTAACTTCCAATTTTACTGTATTTGGAGATGGGCTATAAGGAACTGGTCAAAACTAAATGAGGGAGTAAAGATAAATCCCTTATCTGATGCCTTTATACAAGGAAGAGACACCAAAGGTCTTGCTGTCTCCGTGCACAGAGACAAGGCCATATGCAAACACTATGGGAAGGAGGCCATACTATAAACTACAGAGGAAGCCCTCATCAGAAACTAGGTTTTAGTGAGCACTAGTAATGGCTACATACCTCCACACATACACCCCAGATGAGAGCTAAACAATCTCTGTGTGCAGAAGCAGACAGAATACCAGGGAAATAGGAGATCAAGAACCCATCCCGGGCTGGGGATGTGGCTCAAGCGGTAGCACGCGGCCCGGGTTCGATCCTCAGCACCACATACAAACAAAGATGTTGTGTCCGCCAAATACTAAAAAATAAATATTAAAATTCTCTCTCTCTCTTACTCTTTCTTTAAAAAAAAAAAAAAAAAAGAACCCATCCCAATGGACAAAAGGTATCTGAGATGAATCCTCTTCAAACGATGAGTAATTCTGAGAGTAGAAGCCTTTACTTGTTTCTTTTCTGGAGATTTCTAAAATACAAACTCACTCCCATCCCCAATCCCCGCCACCCAAAAAGTCATTCATTTTTGAGGCACAAAGACTTCATGGAATGGCATACTGGGGAAGTAGGTTGTGTCTACCATCTCCAACTGGCTCCCAGTGGCTTATCATTGTTATGGCAGATTGAAAAGTCTATGGAACTTGCTATTATCTGAATGTTTGTGCTCCCTACCCTCAGGATTCACAGAATAAAACCTGGTATTATTAATATATAAGATAGGATTATTTTAATACCTAAAATACAGTATTATTAAGAAGTTGGGCCTTTAGGAAATGATTGGGCCATGGTGGCTCAGCTCTCACAAAGGGCATTAGTGCCCTTGTACAAAAAAGATCTGAGGGAGGCTGCTCATCTATTTTGCCATGTGAGGATACAGCTATAAGGTACCACCTACAATGCAGAGAACCTTCACCAGACATTTCATTGATGGTGCCTTGAGCTTGGACTTCCTAGCCTCCAGATCTATGAGAAATAAATGTCTGTTATTTATGAATTATTTAGTCTTAAGATATTTTAGGTATTTCAAATGGACTAAGACAGACCCCAAGATGGACATACAGATAAGCTCAGGGAGTAGGGTCAGTGGGTGATTCAGAAGTTATATTGCTGAGGGGAACAGCAGCATTTTTTTAAAAGCTCCCTAATGTTCTACTCTGTAAAACAGAGTTAACAGTTGGAGATGCTGACACAGAAACGGGATTTATAGCTTCAATAAGGACGATGGAATTCTACAATAGCAGAGGCCATGCGGCATTACTGAACAGACAGAGGTAAGATGGATGAAGTCACTGTGAGGGAAAGCAAAGCCAAAGTGGCAACCAGTATGTCTTGACCTGCTAAGATCTGTGACTATAGCTAACAGACCGTAGAATTGCTAAGAGCAGGATAGATGTCTAACTGTCTGTGGCATGTAAGGATATCCTCTTGTAAGTAAAGAACAAGTCATTTCACCTTGTATCTCATAGCTCTAAAAAAGAAGTACAACATTCAGTGAGCCTCTGTGAAGGTTAGAGGTGGCACATACCACACTTAGGAATATTGGCTTTAAGCCATTTATCAGGTGACGCAGAGAGGTGCCAATTTTTAGTGACGCTCACGGCAAGAAAAAATTCTGCAGCAGTTCTAAGATGCAGTGCAAGCTGTCCTGCCACCCAGGCCACATGACCCTGTAGATGTGATGATGCTAGCGACATGTTGAATAGTAAATGCAATATACTGTCCCTGCCAAGCCTCCATGGAAGGCTCAAATTCATATCTTTTGTGTTCCAATAAGGCCATGCCTTCTGCAGGAGAAAACTGGTGACCATTTAAAAAATAGCTCTTGAAGTGCAAAGGATCCCTAGCAGAGTTTCAGAGCCTGACCAAAGACACTAAGAAATCATGTGCATGAAACTGTCCATTTTGAGTTGATATTATCAGATCCCCTACATCAAGATACCAGATGGCTTTAAGAGCAACCCATCCTGTGATGGGAATTCTATATTCAGGATCAGATCTAAGAAGGACTACAAGTCATCAATAACTTGCATAAAGAGATGGCCCAGACTCTCAGAGCTCATACCTCTACCTGAATTATACTGATGCCTCTCTCTTAAGTCAAACCTATGGCCTCAGAGGGACAGAGATGCTGCAAACATCTTTTGGAAGAAGAAAATACGAAAACCTGGTTCTTTGATGGATCGCCTCTCTGTGTTAATACTAGTTGAAAATGCAGCCTCACTGTAGTCCCCGTCATAGGCGGCCTTCAGGGAAACTGGTGAAGGGAAATCCTCCTAGTAGGCAAAGGTGAGACCAGTACATATGGTCATTCACTTTGTGTGGGAGAAGGAAGACCCGAGGTGTAGCGTAACATGGAATTCTGTCTTAGCAGTGCTGAATGAGTTATCTGACTGGTAAGCTGTCTTGAAGGGAATCAGATATGAAAATGAGAAACAAAGAAATTTGGGGAAGAGGCAACCTGTGGAGAGGTAGCCAACCAATCAGAGTAATAATTATAAAGTTACCACTGCATCCAGAGCTTGCATAAAGGGCAATTGATAAGAACAGCAAAGATGAAAGTGAGGGATAGCAAATCAATCAAGCCACCCAAAGCATACTTCTTTAGAATATTTTGAGATGCCTATTCAGAAGTGCTTCAGAAACAAGAATGACTCTGAAAAGCTGTTCTTTTGTAAAAAGCAATTTAGAACTACTAACCAACAGATTCAGGTAACTGTTTTCTATCTGATATTCCCCATCAACCTAAGAAAGTTTTTGTCTCAGAAAGAAGAGTCTTGGTTTCTGACACCTGCCTCCAGACAAAGGTGACCATAGGTGGCTCTTTGACTATACCTACGAGTCCTCTTATCTGCGTAAGTAGACAACCTTTTTAAATGTATTTGTCTACTTTAACCCTCTTCTAACCTGTCACCACTTCCCTCCATAAGCCCCAAATTTCTTCCTATGCAGTATATAAGCTGCAACAACCTAGCCAAACTTGTAGTCTAATACTTTTTTGCATGACTCCCAAATGTATGATTTCTCTTTTGTTAATCTGTGTATTGCCAGCTTAGTTAGTAGACTTACATTATTAAACCTGAACTTCCCACAAAGGTTATGCATGTGTCAAACAGAAGGGGAATCCTTCTACGAAGTCCAGTGTTGAGTGTACAACCTCCCAAAAGAGGGGTCCAGTGCTGAACATCGAATATGTCCTGTGGAGACAATGTCCACTTACTGGCAGAGTGACTTATCTAAAAACTTCCACCTGGATTTTTACTTACGGGAATTAACATCTACTCCAAATATGAGATTGATTTCCCAGCTTGCAGTCCCACTGTCAACACCACTATCCAAAAACTAGTAGGACCTGTAATTTATAGCATCATGTCCTACTAATCACCTTTAAAAAAGAAATCATTTTTATGACAATATAGGTGCAGTGATGGGCATGTGACCACTTGATCCACTAAGCCTACCTTATATCACACTGCTCAAAAATAATCATTCCGAAGGCATGATAGAACTGCTCACTGAAGTCTCGGATAAGGTCTATCTCAGGTACCATAACCAATGAGTTTGAGAAACTCTCTGGAATTTGGCATTAAAGGAAGGATTGATATACAAGATACTATGTCCCTAAAAGCTAGACTTCACTGGACAGAAAAACCAAGAGGTGCAAATAAGATAGATAATTTCATCACCACTTCCAGTTTTTTTACTTTTCAGATCAGTTCTTCCTATCTCGAAAATTTTAGTCTTTGCTAAGTTAAATCCAACTAAACCTGAAACTACAACTATTTTGGGCTCCTCAGGAAAGCAGGACATCAAACAAGGAAAGAATTTATATTGGCAGCTGGAAATTGACCCTGTAAATACAAGGAAGTAGGGTTGCCTCTATACAATTGAAGGCATACAGTTAGTATGTAGGGGATTCTCTGAGACATCATGTAGTGTTTCCTTGCTGAATAATAACTGTAAATGGAGAATTTCAGAAACCACAGTTCAGCAAAGGTAAAACAATTGAGGTCTCATTATTCCATACAGTTTCTGAGTTATCCAACCAAACCAGCACTGAAGTGAGGGGAATCTAGAATGAGAGGTGGAGAAAAGAGATGAATATTAATTATGGCTCTGAATTAGTTGTAAAAGTAGCAGCTGAATTGTGGTCCACAATCTCTCTTGTTTAAGTCTTAGAGATCGGGGAGGATGGTGAACACAATTTTAAAGTTGCTGCAATTGATTAAACATAATGGAAGGTACAAGAAGATTGAAGTGCTTCAATGGATGTACTATACTGAAGAGCTCTTACATGCTCAATCACTTCTTTGCTGCAGCCATTTATTCCAGCAGTTAATGCATCAACTAGCTTCATGGTCATATAGAATAGACCCTCACCTCAGTTGCACTGCCATTTCTCTGTCTCTGCATCTATATGAATTTACTTGCAATATCTTCTAAATCTTCTCATTTATTGGTGTATAAAATTTCAAAATCCTTTCTAATGATTTTCTGAATTTCTGTGGTTCCTAGAGAGTAGGAACCAATATTAAGTAAGGAAATTGAAGAAGCTATCAAAAACTTTTAAACAAAGAAAAGCTGAAGACTAGACGGATTTGAGTTCTACTAGACCTTAAAAGAAGAACTAACACATATTCTACTCAAATTATTCCATGAAACAGAAAAAGAGAGAACACTGACAAATTCATTCTGTGAAGCCAATGTCACCCTGGTGCCAAAACCAGACAAAGACACATCAAGGAAAGAAAACCTCAGGCCAATATCCCTAATAAACATAAATGAATACATTCTCAATTTTAAAAATTGGCAAACCTCATGCAACAGTATATTAAAAGGATAGTGCACCATGATCAAGTGGGTTTCATTACAGGGATGCAAACTTGGTTCAACATATGCAAATCAATAAATGTAATTCATCACAAAAGTATAGTTAAGGACAAGAATCACATGATTATCTCAATAGATGCAGAAAAAACATCTGACAAAATATAGCATCCATTTATATTTAAAACACTAGAGAATGCAGGGATAGAAGGAACTTACCTCTACTTTGTAAAGGTTATATCTGACAAACCCAAGACCAAAGTCATACTGAATGTAAAAAAAAGTGAAAGCATTTTCTTTAAGAACAGGAACAGGATAAAAATGTCTACTCTTCCCACTCCATTTGTACATAATTCTCAAAACATTAACCAGAGTAATCAGACAAAGAAAGAAAATCAAATGAATACAAATAGGAAAAGAGGAGGTCAAATTATCCCTATTTCCTGATGACATGTTCCTTATATTTATAAGACCCAAAATCTCTACCAGAAGACTTCCACAGCTGATATATAAATTTAGTAAAGTAGCAGGATAAAAGATCAAGATACATAAATCAAATGCTTTCCTATACACAATGATGAATCTGCTGAAAAAGAAATTAGGAAAACAATCCCATTCACTATAACCTAAAAAAAATAAATTAAATTAAATACCTGGAAATTAATCTAACAAATGATGTGAAGGACCTTTATAATGAAAACTACAGAACACTGAAGAAGAACTTAGAAGATGGAAGGACTGCCCGTGTTCTTGGATAGACAGAACTGTTACTGTCAAAATGGCCTTACTATGAAAAGCATCATACAGATTCAATGCAACCATCAAAATACCAATTAGAATTAGAAAAAGCAGTACTAAAATGCACTTGGAAAAAAAGGAGAGCCAGAATAGCTAAAGTAATTCGGGACAAAAGAGCAATGCTGGAGACATCACTAATCAAGACCTGAAATTATATTATAGAGCTATAGTAACAAAAACAACAAAGTAGTGGCTAAAACAGATTTGAAGACAGATGGAATAGAAGACATGGAGATAAACCTACATAAATACAGTTATCTGTATTTGTAGACAAAGTGCCAAAAATATACATTGGAGGAAAGATCATCTTTTAACAAATGGTGCTGAAAAATTGGATATCCATATGTAGAAGAATGAAGCTGGATCCCTGTCTTTCACCCTGCATAAAAGTCAACTCAATGTAGACTAAAGACCTGGGAATTAGACCAGAAATTCTGTAACTATCAGAAGAAAATGAAGGACTAACACTCCAACATTTTGGCACTTGAACCAACTTCCTTAACAAGACTTCTAAAGTGCAAGAAATAAAACTGCAAATCAATAGGCAGGATACCATCACACTGACAAGCTTCTTCACATCAAAGGAAAGAATTCAGAGCATAAAAAGAAAGCCTACATAATGGGAGAAAATCTTTGCCAAATGCTCCTCAGATAGGGCTTTAATATCCAGAATTTATAAGGAACTCAAAAACCTTACCACCAAAGGAGTAAATAACCCAATTAATAAATGAGCAAAGGAACTAAATAGACACATGTCAAAAGAAGAAATACAAATGGTCAATAAATATATAAAAAATGTTCAATATCTCTAGCAATTATGGAAATGCATATCAAAACTACATCAAGATTTTATCTCACTCCAGTCAGACTGGCAATTATCAAGAATATAAATAATAAGTGTTGTTGAGGATGTAGAGAAAAAGGTACACTCACACATTTTTGGTGGGACTGTAAACTAGTATAATCACTCTGGAAGGTAGTATGGAGAATCCTCGAAATACTAGGAATGGAATCATAGTATGACCCAGTTATCCACATCCAAAAGATCTAAAATCAGTGTACTTATAGGAATGCAGCCGCATCAACACTTACAGCAACACAATTAACAATAGCCAGACTATGGAACCAACCTAGATGTTGTTAAACAGACATATGGATAAAGAAAAATGTGGTATTCATCCATATTAGACTATTCCTCAACCATGAAGCAAAACGAAATATGTCATTTTCTGGGAAATGGGTGGAACTGGAGAATATAATGCTTTGTGAAATAAGCCAGACTCAGAAAACCAAAGGTTGAATATTTTCTGTGCTATGTAGAATCTACTCTAAAATTAGGGGAAAGAGAGAGAGGGGGTTAAAAAAAAGAAAGAAAATAAATGGGGGTAGATTTCATCAAAATAAAGATTAAGGGAGTAGAAGAAGAGGATTGAGGGTAGGAAAACAGTGGAATGAATCTCATCTACTTTCCAAAGTACACAGATGAATATACTACAACAATGTCATCATTATGTATATCCACAAGACACTAATTTTACAGAAAAAAAAAGTAAATAGATCAGTAGAGTAGAAGAAAGGGAATGGGAGGAGCATGAGATAAGGGTAAGTACTGGGGACATAATTGGAGCAAACTATATTCTATACATTTGTAATTATGTCAAAATGATTTCTTTTGTTGTGTATAACTATTATGACCTGATAAAAAAAGAAGAAGAAGAAGAAAAAGAAGTGTCACTTGACACTCAAACACAAAAATCCTGAAAGTACAAAGAAGGTAACACTTTATTGGAAAACCATTGAACAATAGGAGATTAGAACTGGCAGCTGAATAAATGCTTTCCTCTTTTGACTCTGTGATACACATTTCTGAAATTCAGCCCACTTGGTCTTTCAGAGGGATATGGCAGAATCCAGCTGACAGGTAACAGAGAGATATGAGCAGCAGGAACCTGAAGTTGAAGGGATAATTCTATAAAGTGGGCCTACTGTGCAAACCCCCGCATGCTTTCTTTTTAAAACCAATTCACCTGTAGCCCTGCCTGGCCTAAATCAATAGGACATGCTATATTCCTCAGCAAACAACCTATTATCTGAAGGAGAAATGCAAAGCCAAAAGGCTCCTCCATACTGATAAGAATGCAGTTATCCTAGAAGGAGAGACTTTTGTGACCTTTACACAGACCAGATTCCAGAACTCAGGAAGATATGAAACTGTAAAGAAAATCTCCTAACCATAAAATCTATATGAACAAGTTTCAAGTAGAACGAATCACCATGGGCCCAAGTGACACAGAGTTGCCTGGATCTTTGGCATGTCTCCCCCCTCTACAGGCTAAGACCATGTGCAGTAGGGACTTGGAATTCTGATGCAATTCTAATGGGAGCCAAATGTCAAGAAGTGCCCCTGCACGGCTTTCTTGGGTCTTCCCTGAACCCACAATAAAACAAATCAGGAGGGGAGCATCATCCCTTTTCCTCTCAAAGAGGATCTATTCTCTTGAGAGTGTTACCTTTTTCTCTTTCCCTAACCCTTCTAATAAACTCATGTGAGCTACTCTGAGTGATATGTCTGAAATATTTCCCACACGATCACAAAACTGGTAACTGAGGACCTCCATAGCTGCCTCAGCTCTGTGGCAGGACCTGACTCTGTGGCAGGACCTGGCTCTGTGACAGCCACAGTGACCTATACTGCGGATCTACTAAAGAATGTACCCTTCCAGATTCCTTCATTGGTAAATTCTACCAAATACTTAAAGAAGCAGTATTAATTCTTCACAAATCCTTCCAAAAAAATAGAAGAGGAGAAATTAATCTATGAGGCCAGTTAGTAGTTTCATAGCAAAGACAGAGAAAAAAATATCACTAGAAGAGAAAACTTCAGTCAATATCCCTTATGAATATAGACACCAAATACTCCAAACACCCAGTATCTAACCAAAACTAGCAACATATAAAAAAAGATAGCAAACATAAACAAATAGGATTTATTCCAGGAATGTGACTTATAACAGAATGTGGGTTAATATCTAAAATTCGATCAGCATAATTTAGTATATTAATAGAACAAAGGGGCAAAAATCACATGATCATCCTAATGGATACCGAAAACGCATTTGACGAAATATAAAACCTTTCACGGTTCAAAGATTCAACAAAGTCAGTATAGAGGAGAGAATTTTCTCAACATGAGAAAGTATATCTGTGAAAAATCTACAGTTAACCTCAAACTTAGAGATAGAAAATGGAAGCTTATCTCATAAAATTGGGCATAAGAGAAAGAAGACTATGTCCTTGTTTCTACTCCAATTTGTATTGCAGGTACTTAGTGGGGCAATTAGCCAAGAAAATAAAATGACTTAAATAAATAAACATTTTCCCCAATGTTGCAAAGTACATGATTATTATTTAAAAATGAAATGGTATTTCTATACACTACAGTGAACAATCTAAAAATGAAATTTAAAAAATAATATTTGCAACAGCATTAAACAGAATAAAATGTTTACAAATAAATAATTTTAATAAGACAAATGTAAAACATACTTTTGAAAATGCTAAAAGTTATTCAAAGAAATTAAAGGAAATATAAATAAATGGAAAGAAACTCATGTTCATGGGTCAGAGGACTAAGATGGCAATATCACCAAAGTGATCTAGAGAAATGACACAATTCCTATCAAAATCCCAGTTGCATTTCTTGCAGGAAAAAAATTGCAAAAGAACTTGACAGGTTTATACTAAAATTCAAAAGTCTCAAAATAGCCAAAACGGCCTCAAAAAATTTGAAATACTCTCAATGAAGTCCTCTTGAAGTTGGAGGATTAACTCTCTAAATTTCAAAACTTATGAGCAAGTAATAGTAATCAAGATTATGGCCCTGCACAAAGGCAAATCAATCTCTCTCTCTCCCTCCTTCCCTCCCTCTCTCCCTCCTTCCCTCCCTCAAAACTGAGATTCCAGAAATACAACCCCATACTTATGGTCAATTATTTCTTGAAAAGGGTGCTGGCACAAGTCAATAAGGGAAAGAATCATATGTCACTAAGTAGTTCTGAGACAATAGGAGATACATCTGCAAACAAACAAACTTAAATTATTTTCTCACACACCATGCACAAAAATGAACTCAAAATGAAACAAAAAAGTACCTCAATAAATATAAGAGCTAAAAATATTGAACTCTTAGAAAGAAATATAAGAATACATCTCCACAGACTTGAGTTAGGCCAAACTTTAGATTAAACACCAAAAGTACAGTGGACAAAAGGAAAATTAGATAAATTGATCTTCACCAAAATTTAAAACTTCTATTCCTCAAAAGACACCATCAAGAAAGTGAAAAGACAAAACAGAATGGGAGAAGGTATTTGCAAATCATATATTTGATAAGGCATACCGTATAAACATTCTAACACTCTGATAAGTCAATGAAAAAAATATAAACCAATTATAAAATAATCAAAGGATCTTAATAGATAGTTCTCCAAAGATATGCAACATGCTCAAGATAATTAGCTGTCAGGCAAAGGCAAAACAATGTGACCATTTCACACCAACCAGGATGACTAAAATAAAAAAGATAGGTAGTAACAAGGGTTGTAGATGTGGAGAACTTGGAACCTTCACATTGCTAATTGGAATGTGCTAGTTTAACCACTTCAAAAAATAGTTTGGCCATTACTCAAAATGAGTAATGAGTACATCGAGTTACCATATTATCCAGCGATTACGGATCAAATATGATCACCTAGGTATATACCAAATAAAATTGAAAACACATGTCCACACTAAACTTGTATACAATGTTCCTAGTAGCACTGTTTATAATCGCCAAAAAATAGAAAACAAACTCAAATGTCTATCAGTTAGAAAATAAATGAACAAAATATAGTTTATTCATACAAGGGGATGTTGTTTGGCAATAAAACAATGTGAAACCCTATTCATGCTATAAAGGGACGAAACTTTAAACATTATGCTAAATGAAATAAGCCAGTCTTAGGTACCTGATTGCATTTATATGAACTATTTGCAATGGACAAGTCCATAGAAACAGCAAGAGGATTTGTGGTTCCCAGTGTCTGGAAGAGGGTGGGGGATGGGAAGTAACTGCTAATAGGAATGAAGTTTCATTTAGGGGTTATGAAAAAACATATGCTAAACCTTGATTGTGATGGTGGTTGCACAACTCCATATGAAAAACTACTGAACTGTACACTTTAAATGGGAGAATTGAATGATATGCAAAGTATATCTCGACAAAACTGTCATTTTTGTTTTTTGGTTTTTTGGTAAGCCCTGACTCAGGCTGTTGAGAGTCATGGCCGAGTTGGAATGGCCCTGGCAAAGGCCAAATCTGGGGGCCAACAGAAGTGAGGCAAAGAACCTCACCCCTCCACTGGTGCAAAGGCCTATCCACAAGTATGGCTGTATGCTGGACCAGTAGTCAATGACGGGTAAGATCCAATTGCAATGGTACCAACCTAAGACAGGAGGCTGACACCTTGAAGTCAGCTCATCCGATGACGGGTAAGAACCATATGTAGTATTGGACAACCTAAGACAGGCACGGTCCCTAAGCCACATTACTTGTTGTTTAATTAAACAGAAGGGGGGAGATGTTGAGAGCCACGAGTCAGAATGGCCCCTGGCATTTTGCCAGAAGTAATGGTTGAGAGGCCAGCCATTAATAAGATGATGCTGGATTGATTCAATTGTATATAGACCCCTGCTGTCCGCCTCGGGTGCCCGCTACTTTGGAGTTCTTGCGGGGATTTCCTGGGGAGTTCGCATTGGTTGGTGAAGTTCCAGGGGAGGGAGTTCCGGTTGGTGTGGTGTGCTGGAGAGGGGCCGTGTGGGTGGCGTTCCGGAGAGTTCCAGGGAAGTGCATGTGGAGTGCGGGTGAGAGTTCAGGCAATAAAGTAGTTCCTGTTTGAACCTACAAGTGCCTCGTGGAGGTTCGGTTATTTTGTGCCCAGCCAGGCTCCTATTTCTGTAGATGATACAGGATGGAGACATGTGCTTGTAAGTGAGTATGTTTCTCCTTGGACAATGAATACATCAGAAGGCAACACCACTACAAATATCATCATCTAGAGAGAGTCACCGGGTTCTTCAATTGATTACTTTCCTCCAGCAATGAGATAAAGGGCAATTCCCATACATTCTTATTTTCTCAAAGCCTTTCCTTGCAAGAACTTAAAGCATTTAGGGCAAAATAAGAAGATGAAATGATATTTAATTTTTTAAATATTGGTTTAAAAATGAAAAGAAGCTACTTTTCCCTTTGTCAACACCAACAGTCTTGAGTTCTGGACTCAGATATCTCTCTCTCTCTCTCTCTCTCTCTCTCTCTGGACAAGTTCATGCTTTTTTATGTAACAAAGAGTTCTTGGAGATTCAGACAACTACTAGCTTCCCATCATTCCATGGAGGAAGAATAAATAGATGGGAGAATCTATAGAATAGGTGGAACTGGTTTGATTCTGGGTCTGCACTGGTACAGGTTTCCTAAAGGCAAACATAAACCTACTGCTGTGCAAAATCTAGAGCAGGGATCCATAAACACCTCCTGTAATGGTCTGAAGAGTAAATATTTTTGGCTTTGTGAGCTACAAGGACTCTGTTGCAATAATTCACCTCTGCATTGGTAACAGGAAAGCAACCCAAAGATATTAGAACAATAAGAAATTGAATGAGTGTGGCTGTGTTCCAGTGAAACTGTTATTTATGGAAAATAGATTTCTTATAACAGAAATGTGAATTTCTCACAATTTCCATGTGTTATGAAACGTTATCCTTCTTTTAATTTTTTTTACAACTATTTAAAACTAAAACAATTTTTAGCTTGTGAGCCCTATAAAAATAGGTGGTAGGCCTGATTTGGCCCACAGGCCAGAGTTTGTCTCCCTTCCCCCCTGTAGTAATAACTTGTAGAAGGTGATTGAGGGTCATATTGGGGACCTGAGAAAGGGGTACTTTGTTCATATGTCACATAAAAAGAATACTGCCACTCATCTCATGTGGAAAACACAGTCCGGGACAATGTGCACTGGACTTAGTAGTGTGTACCAACTTGGAAACTTGGATCGTACTTGCTAGGATGTGTGTGTGTGTGTGTGTGTGTGTGTGTGTGTGTGTGTGTGTGTGTTCATGAATGGAAATACCCATGAAATCAATCTCAAATGTTTCTGGAACCCAGTCTGAAGGGAAAAAAGAAAAACAAAAAAACAGATCCTCAAGAGGCTTAAAATACATTTCATTTCCTTAAATTTTAAAAAAAGTTTTAAGTTTCATTGCACCAATGATAGACATAGGTGTCATCTCTAATGCTAGAGTTTCTATACACCTTCAGAAAAAAGTGGATGTGCCGTATCCTGAAGGTTAACCCTGAAGAATACTTCTCCATAAGCTCAGAGAAGAGGCTAGAACCAGAATCCAGAGATAGAAACTCTTAGCTTAAGAAAGTACTTAATACCTGAATAAAGTAATCTTTTGCTGCTGTTGTTGTTTTTTTGCTCAGCTAAATCTGCTTACTGCCAGAGGAGAGCAAATGGGTACCCTCCGAGACTTGAAGCATAGCCTAAAGCAATCCACCATAAGGACGGAATTCCTTTGAAATCTAGTTTTTATCTTATAAATCCATATGAATTTATATTCTACTCCAAAACACAGCGATGTGTTTGTTTTAATATAAAAATAGCATGTTAAACTATTCACCATCAAGGAAAACTGGGACTCCTTGAAGATGCCTGAAGTTTATCCTGTAGCTTTGAGAACCCTCAGGCAAACCACCTCGCTCCCAGTGGGTACCTGTAGCCATCTGTGCATGAGGAGCATACCGCTCAGCAGGCCGCATTTTTTCACAGTTTCACTCAGGCACTGAATACACACTTTTTATTGATGGGACATAATTGAAAGGGGTTTAGAAAGTGTATAGTATGGTACAGTATGCTTGTTCTCAAAGTATAACCCCAGGACTAGCTCCAACAACATCACCTGGAATCTCATTAGAAATGCAAAATCTCAGCCTCATCAACATCTACTGACTGAGAACATCTGAGAGTAGGGTCCTGACATCTGTATTTCATAATTTTAACACTTGCTCAGATTTTCAGATAATGCTATTAGTGGAAAAGTGTAAAGAAACCCTAATTCTTAGTAAAACTGGCTGTGAAAGCGGAGGGTTCCCTAACCTCTCTGACTCCCTCTCCCCATCTGTAACATAGGGATCCGCCTTCCTCCCAGGAGTGCCTTGAGAATGAAATCATACCAACTGGGACAAATGCATGCTGCAAGGCCCATTACCCAAATGATCTGATAATCTAGGGTGAGCCCGAGTTTTCTCTTTTCCCAGCTCTTTCAAATACTAAATTTGAGGTGCATAAGTACAGTTGGATGATACCATCTACATGCAGGAGAAATGCTGCTGAAATATGTCTAAGACCCCACAGCAGTGCCCATTCCTCCCATTGACATTATTTGCATATTACTGACTTCAAGCATACGGAATTTTAAAATCAGGTAATGATGAGAGTTGGGAATATTTACACCCAAAAAGTACTGGTGACAAATCAATTTTCAAGCAACATATTTTTTCTTTTGATTTTAAAAGTTCCTTTGAGAGCATTCATTTATAAATTATCTAGTTCCAAGGGGCCAGAAATCTCTGAAATATCGGCCTCAAAGACGAGCAAATTATAAAGATTAATATTTCCTTCTACATTGCAAATTAAGAAAAAAATTTACATTTTCCTTCTGTTTTCCCACAAAAGTCATAGATTATAACCAATTGGTCTTTTTTCAACTCTTTTTTTTTAACCCATTTATTAGTTCAAACTGTTCAACAATCTTTCTATACTTATCACAAGACAACCAATTCAGATCTGCAGAGAAAACAAATCCACATACAAAATCTCTTTAAGATGTGCAGAGGGGTGTTATGTAAGTATGTAATTTTCCCCATGCTGCTTCTTTTTAATATTTATATTGAAGAACATCTTTGTACCGAATGGCTCAGTCTATCCAATGTAGACACAAGCATATGTAAACAAGCGCGCCTACACACTTGCCCTCTCCCAAAAGTCATACGTACAAACTCCATTTTCTACACAACAAGTAGAGTAAGCCTTAATACACAGACTCCCAAGTATTAAAATTGCAATATTTGGAGAGGAATTAAATGGAAGCTCATATATAAAACTTGTCTCTAACAATAGTTGAAATATCCCAGATAATTTGGAGTAATTATTTGGGTATACTTTGGAGTAGTGGGATATCTTAACTTACTTAAGTAAACATTTATTTTCAAATATATTCAGCATTACCAAGCACAGAGTAGAAACCATTTATAAAGCATTGATAAGTTGATTCTGAGTCCTTCTTTACTCTTCAGAACAAACTCCCAAATGTCCTCCATTAGACCAAATATTGCTGAATTGCTTCTTACATAGAACTTGGTTCTGCATATAAAAGTTTGTTTTATGTCATCTTGTCACTAATTTACATAGTGACATGATTTATGATATTTAAGAAATAAGGTGAATTTGACTAAGATTCAAATAGAGTCAAATTTCCTAAGCCTAGAATTTGGTATCTAATGGTGGTTAATGGCCTTCTGGAATATTCTCCTGCGTCACTACACACTGTCAAAAAATAAATCAAGGACCACCAAAGGCATAAAAGTAAGAGAAGAAGAGGATGAAGAGGAGGCAGACAAAGAAGAGTTGTTGCTGAATTATTACCTTGCCAGTTAAGAAAAGATTCTCACAAAATGGTGGAGGAGGAAGAAGGTGGATGAGTCAGGGTTTCTATGTAACAGGAAGGCAGGGTGGTTTAGGTGACTTGGCTAATTAAGAATTGCAAACTACAATCCGAAATGAGTCAGGGACAGAATGAATTTGTAAGTCTGTGCACAAAATATTACTTCTGGACCTGAAGTACAGAAAGAGTCTTCAGTTAGATCCTAAGAGGGGAACATACTGGACTCACTCAGTCATAGGCCATAGCATCTTCAGTTATGATGAAAGAGGATTTTCATACAAGCACATTTACAAAACCTCAATGATGAAATGATTTTGTTGTAATTTTTAGGTGGTGAAACAGGCCTCTTAAGAGCTGGGCTTTACAGGCAGCTCTACCACTTATCAGCTACTGACATTATAATGTAATATCCCTCAGTTTTAATTTCCTCATATACAAGATGGGAAAAATAAAATACAGTTCTTCATATGGTAGTTGCAAGAATTACAGAAATTAATACCTTTGTACATACTTATTACTAAATACATGCTAGACAGTATTAGAAGTGGCTATCTTGTGGGACCACAGAAAGTTGTTGATAAATAAGTTGTTGTTTTCTATCTTTCCCAAGACAGAAAAATTCTAGGTTGGAAAGTGATACAAATATTCATTTGACATGGATTTGTTCATTCAACTACTTGCATCTGTGGAGTGCCTATGAGTACATGGCCCAGCAGTACTCACTGCCTAATAGAAAATACACACACATACACACACACACACATACACACTCACACACACACAATTAAGAACTTGTGTTTGGAGGACAAAAATAAGACAGCATGAAAAACAAAAAGTGGTCTATTTTACCATTGGGGTGATCAAGGGAAATACTTCATCCAGAATCTTAGAGAATTTGAGCTCAGCTATAATTTAGAAACACTCAGACAAAAAGTTCAAAGAATACTATACTCCAGAGTTATAATTCTTTCCCATTCAGCACATATTTTAGAGAACCTTCTTTTTGCTAGGAACTGCAAGTGCGTGCTTTTCTACTGCAAAAGCAAATAAATCTGAAAAATCTTGCATCCCACTTATGGAAAATAAGAGTTTTATGATAAAAACAGAATTGGAGCATGCCCATCAAAATCTGTGAAACTGGAACTACAACCTGAATACACACAATAACAATAAGCACAGTTAAACCTATACTACAGTTAGAATCTACAAGTTTTAGCAAGACCTCTACCTTGTGGCTTCCCTCTTCTCAGAGATATAGATCCTTAAATTGTTTGTTTCTAATAGATGTCAGCTTTATCAAAGCAAAAACTACAATCCAATAGAACCCTTTTACAGCCATTGTTTTTTCTTGAAAATCATAAGAAAAAAAATGTCTTGGCAACATTTTCATTTGTACTCTCAGTCTCTCTCAATAACAGTGAAAAGTCGGTTGTCTTGAAGCCACTAACTCAAACACCATTTCCTTTGCTAAAGGAAGGATCATGGGCAAGAATTTTATCTTTTTGTCTAAAATATCTTTATATGTTGCCAAATGTTTTTCGTGAATTGTAAGACAACTTACATCTGATCATTTCAAAACGTTCACATGTGAGTTTATCAAGCAAGTTGACCAACACATCTTCCTGTTACTCTGACATCATTCCCTTAGTTACCAATCATATGAAGAAACATGCTTTGCTGCAGAACAAATCCTAAGAACAGGCAGGTCCCAAATATCATAGAATTCAGAATTTAGTAGGAAAGGTAGTAACATAAACTCAACTTGTACTACCTTGAAATATTGTTTTATTAGGAGAGAGAGAAATTCTAGAAGGCATCATAGTAGGCAGGGATTAATTTTTTGTAACTAATTTAAAAAGTCTTCTTAGGATGAAAACAAAATACCCTAACCAATGAAGAAAACTATTTTTAGGCCAAAAAGAATATCTGGGAGGGCATTTCAAGAAGAAGCAACCAGAAAGGTAAAGATGCCAACTCATTTCTCGGGGGACATGAAAAGTCGGAGAGATTGCCCCTCACTTCTTAACAATCTTTTTGATGCTTCACTCCCCTGTCCTATAGGTCTAATAATCATTGACAATTTTGAGACAGGCATTATCTAATCAAAGTCAGCTTCTCTGTTTCCCTGTGTGAATGTCTTACGAAATTGATGCTTTTAGAAAATGAAGATACATTGGTATTAATAAAAACCAAAACAAACAAATAAAAAAAAACCTCCAACCTGTATTCGGCTACTGTTCTAGGTAATGAATGTCAGGTCTCCTTAGGCTTTTAGATTAGAGAATCCCAAAGCTAAGGGGCATGTTCATGATGATAGGAATATAAAAAAGAATGGATCAGTGATATGGGGAGATACAAAAAAGCAAGTTTCAGAAAATAGGAAGAAGAGTACAGACCATATTTCCAATGGAAAATGAGAGAATTGTATTAAAATATAACAAATAGGAAAGTACCTATATTATGAACATGTAGTCTGAATTTTTTTTCACAACTGAATATTTCATGCAACCAGCACACTAATTAAGAAACATGACAGAGCCTCTTTCTTAGCCCTTTCCAATAATTTAGCCCCATAGTATGAATTCTTACATTATCCATTAGTTTTTTCCCCCCATTGATTCCCAATAGAATAAAAGAATATTTAGGCTTTGGGGTGATGGCTTATTTTACTCAATATTTTGCTTATGACATTTATCCATATGTGTTGTAAATCAATGATTCATATTGTCATATACGATTTGATGACAATTTGGAGTTTCCTGTTGGTGGTATAGACATGAAGGGATTTTTTCCCTCTTCCTCTGAATGTTGGAGTCTTCAAGTCTGTCAAAAGAAACTGGCAATGGGCAGATCACCAGGAAAAGCATATCAATATATTAATGTGCATGTGGAAATGACAAAGTAAGTGCCTGGTAACTCAATGGGGTTCAGAAGTTCCTGTAACCCTCTTATTAGGGGACAGTGAGATCAGAGAAGATAGGCAATTCTGAGAGGTTGGAAATGAACTTGAAGGAAGTTGAACAGGTCCAAAGGACAGACAAATGTTTATAAATGATTCTTTTGGAAAATAAAATGGGATAAAAGAACAGATAGTAGCTTGTGACAAAGTCTGTCTAGAAACAGTGACATTCTCAGTCTTCCTTCCTCTGGTGCAAGGTTAGTCTTCTCTGGCTAATGAAATTTCAGAGAGGGGGTTTAAGGCAATTATGTCCCTCCTAGAAGAATTTCAGATGAGTTCATGTCAATGATTTCCACCCTGTTCTTGGTGGCAGAAATAAGAAGTCAGAAAGACCTGGGTTCTGAGGCTGCTTCCATGGTCTGTCCATTTCATTTAGTTTAAAGTACTCAGCATGCAAAGCACCACACTTGGGTATATCATTTTCTGAGCCCTAAAAATAAGTTTCCATGGATAGTACCTCTATGAATATTCCAGAACATGTCTTTGTGAATATATCTATTCATTTTTCTAAAATGAAATTTTCTGGGTTGTGGCATATGCTTATGTCTAGTTTTAATCAATTTGACAAAGAATTTTCCATGTGGTTGGGAATGTCAATTTATATTCTCATCAACAGTGATTGAAGCTTCTTGTTGGGCTACACTCTCTTCGATACATAATATTTTCTCTATTTTTATTTTAGATATTCTTAGCAGCTATCAAAGAGGATCAGAATGTACCAACCCAAATTATGTTACTTTGGCATTAGGATTATTTTGAGCTGAAGATAATTGAGAAATATAAGAGACAGGAGGATTCTTTGCTCATCTCCTTTGTGCCTAAAATAGGGAGGGCACAGATTTCCTTTTATTAAAGTTTCCTTCCTTTCCTCTCCAGTACCAAGAAAGGAATACAATCTTTATTCTGGGTTGTCAACAAAATGAATCTGCATAAACAAATCTTGCCAAGTAGCCCTTGTTGTCTATTACATTGCTTTTACATATTTTTTCCCATAATTCAAGCCCTTTCCTTTGTCTACTCATTTCTCCACAATTTATAGTCCACTTTTAAGATAATAGAGAAGCTGCCAGTCTTAGCACTTCCTTGAGTTCATTTCTTTTTTTTATTGGTTCTTTTTAGATACACATGTATTTTGACATATTATACATACATGGAGTACAGCTTATTAAGATCACATTCTTGTGGTTGAACATGATGAGAGTTACACTGGTCATGTATTCATATATGAATATAGGAAAGTTATATTTGGTTCTTTCTACTGTCTTTCTTATTCCCATCATCTCTCCCTTCCCGTCATTCCCCTTTGTCTAATCCAATGAAATCCTATTTCCCCCACCCCTTTATTGTGTGTGAGCATCCACATATCAGAGAGAATATTCAGTCTTTGGATTTTTGAAATTGGATTATTTCACTTAGCAAGATATTCTCCAATTCCATCCATTTACTTGCAAATCTCATAGTTTCATTTCTCTTTATGGCTTAGTAATATTCCATTGTGTGTGTATGTGTATGTGTGTGTGTATGTGTGTGTGTTCATCTGTTGAAGGGCACCTAGGCTAGTTCCATAGCTTAGCTATTGTAAATTGAGCTGCTTTAAACACTGATGTGACTGCAACACTGTACTACACTGATTTTAAGTCCTTTGGGTATAGACAAAGGAATGGGATATAACTGGGTCAAATTTTGGTTCCACTCCACGTTTTCTGAGGAATCTTGATACTTCCGTTCAGAGTGGTTGCGCCAATATGCAGTCTTACAAGCAATATATGAGTGAGCCTTTTCCCCCAAATCCTCGCCAGCATTCATTGTTACTTGTATTCTTGATAATTGCTATTCCAATTAGAGTGAGATGTAATGTCAGTACAGTTTTAATTTGCATTTCTCTAACTGCTAGAGATGATGAACATTTTTCACATATTTGTTAACAGATTGTAATTCTCCTGTGAAGTGCCTGTTCAGTTCCTTTGCTCATTGATTAATTGGTTTATTTGGGGTTTGGGGGATATTAATTTTTTGTGTTCTTTGTATATCATGGAGATTAATACTCTATCTGAAGTGTAAGTGGCAAAGATTTTTCTCCCATTTTGTAGGCTCTCTCTTCACATTCTTTTTAAAAATATTTTTAGGTTGCATATGTGATTATTTTGAAATATGTATATATATTTTTTGTTGTAGATAGACACAATAACTTTTATTTATTTATTTTTTAATGTGGTGTTGACAATTGAACCCAGTGCCACGTGTTTTCTTAACTGAATTACAACCCTAGCCCTGTCTTCACATTCTTGATTGTTTCCTTTGCTGTGAAAAAGCTTTTTAGTATGTTACCATCCAATTTATTAATTCTTAAATTTACACCTTGCACTTAAGGAGTTGAGGCATTTGGTGCCTAAGACAACATGATGGAGATTTGGGCCTACATTTTTCTCTAGTAGGTGCAGGGTTTCTTGTCTAATGCCTAGGTTTGTGATCCACTTTGAGTTAAGTTTTGTGTAGGGTTAGAAATAGGGGTTAAATTTCATTTTGCTACATATAGATTTCCAGTTCTCCCAGCACCATTTGTTAAAGATGCTATCTTTTCTCCACTATATGTTTATGGTGCCTTTGTCTAGTATATGATAACTGTATTTACGTGGGCTTGATTCTGTCTCTTCTATTCTATTCCAAGGTCTTCATGTTTGTTTTGTTGACAATATCATGCTGTTTTTGCTTTTATAGTTCTGTGGTATAATTTAAGTTCTGGTATTGTGATGCCCCCTGCTTCACTTTTTTGCTAAGGATTGCTCTGACCATTCTGGGCTTCTTATTTTTCCAAATGAATTTCATGACTGCTTTTTCTATTTCCATGAATAATGTCATTGGGATTTTAATAGGAATTGCCTTAAATCTGTATACAGCTTTTGGTAGTATGGCCATGTTGACAATATTAACTCTGCCTATCTAAGAACATAGGAGATCTTTCCATCTTCTGAGGTATCTACTTCAATTTCTTTCTTTGGTTTTCATTGTAGAGGTCTTTCACCTCTTTTGTTAGTTTGATTCCCAAGTTGGCTTTTGTTTTGTTTTTGTTTTGAAGCTATGTATTATGAATAGGATAGTTTTTCTGATTCCTCTTTCAGCTGCTGCATCATTGGTGTGTAGGAATGCAATTGATTTATGGGTGTTACTTTTATATTCTGCTACTTTGCTGAATTCATTTATGAATTCTAGAAGCTTTCTGGTGGAGTTTTCTTGGGTCTTCTAAATAGAGAATCATGTCCTCAGCTAAAAGGGATAGTTTGACCTCTTCTTTTCCTATTTGTATCCCTTTATTTATTTACTTATTGTATAATTGTTGAGTTTCATTTCTTTTCTGTTATGCTCCTTTGTGCCTATGAGATTAAACTCTTTTTACTATTAGTCTGTATTATTATTATTATTATTATTATTATTATTATTTAATCCACAGGCCCCAAGCACTGAACCTAAGCATGCAGATGAATTATTTCTTCTTCCACTATGCTATGAAGCAGTATGTTATTGGGGCTTTAATTTATACTTTTCTGTGGACTAATGAATTGAAGCACCTTTTCACAGATTGATTAACCACTGGGATATCCTCTTTTGCTAAGTGTCTGTTCAAGTATTTTGCCCATTTTCTATGGGGCTGTCATCTTTGACTCACTTATTTTTAGATATTCTTTATATATTCTGGATATAGATCAGTCATCATATATACATGTACTTCAAATATCATCTACCACTCTTCTGTTTGTTTACATAAAATTTTAATTTAAATTAGACTGGAGTTTCTTGTTTGTTTATTTGTTTAATGCCTGAAAATAATACTGTTTTTATTGTGGAAAGCAGTAAAACGTTAGAGAATCTATCATCAAGAGACAGAGAAGGACAGGTGAGAGAATATGTCAAAAGACAGCAATGGGAGAAAAAGTAAAATACCTATAGATTGTTTGTATTTTCAACAGTTTAATGAACTAGTCACACATTCATGACCTCTTTTAAGTCCCCAAGAAGTAAACTCTATGTTATGGCTGGATGTGAGGTGTCCCCCAAAAGTTCTTGCATTGATTCAGGAATGTTCGGAGGTGAAACGTTGGATGGTGAGATTAACCTAATGACCTAATTGGTTCAGCCTCGTTTAAATGGACTGAGGCGTGGTCGTAGAAGATGGGTCACTGGGAGCAGCCCTGGAAGGACACAGTTTCCCTATGGCCTCTTCCCTCTCTCTGCTTCCTGCCTGCCGTGAGTGGAGCAGTTTCCCTCCTTCACTCCCTTCTACCATGATGTGATGCCTCCCCTGTGACTTAGAGCCAGGGAGTCTACCAACTATGGAATAAGCCTCTGGAACCCTGTGCCAAAATAAACTTTCCCTCCTCTAACTTGTTCTCCTTGGGTAGTTTGGTCACAGTGATGCAAAGCTGACTAACACCCTCCATCAATCTCGTTTCACAGAACTGAAAGTCAGGAGGATCTCAAAAGTACCCCATGTATATGTCACTTACACAAATCAGCCAGCCTAGTAAATTGCTAATTAGATTTTGTTAAATGGGCTGTATGTCACCTAAAGCCCAGTACTACTAACCAAGCTATTTCATTGCTTTGCCTGGTTTTTTATGTGTAGCTGTGGAAAAAAAAAAAAGAAAAAAGAAAGAAAGAAAGGTGTCTTGGCCCACTACATCACAAAGTTGTGAATGCTTAGGCTAATTTATGACTTTGCCATGCCAGTTCTAAAAAGCATGATTTTTCACAGTATTTCCAGAGAGACAGCTGTCCAGTGATCTTCATGTGACCTTCTTAGGAACGAGCCACTACGAGGGTTTTGATAAATGCTTGCTGGATGAACAGACAAATACAGGGATGAATGTGTGCCTGCATACAAAGAGAAAATCTGGATTTCAATGTTGACTTTCTGCTAAAGACACTGTAAGTGATGAAATAGGCTTCGCAGTGTCCTCAGGTGTTGTGAAAATAATTCAGGTTTCAGATGTCCAAGAAGACTACACCAGGTGAATTATTTTAAGCCATCACTTCTGAGACTCACCTCTGTGCTGACGAAAATAGGCAAGCAAAACAGCTGCAGCAATAAAATGCACCATGGGTACTAGCATGTGTGGTGCCAGCCAAACGGAGCAGGAGATTTTTAAGAGCTGGGAGGAGATACAGCAGGGAACGAGCTTCAGTTCTCTTCAGCAAAGGGAGTAAAGAAAACTACTAACAAAATAGGCCTTGCAAGAAGCAGAGAGACCTAATTTAGCACATCCCCAGAAATGTCACACATATATATTTTGTGTTAATTATTCTAAAGAAAAGCTAAAGCACTTATACCTCAATCAGTCCCCCAATGCATCAAAAACTAATGAAATGGCACACAGCATTGGTATGTTGAGACATGTTCAGTCCTGAGCTGTCTAGAGAAATGTCTGCCATCTTGGTCTGTCTTGGTTCCTTTTTATTACTGCCAGAAACTCCTCAAGATGGCATAATTTGTAAAGGAAGGTTTAATTGGCTCGAACATCTGCTTAGCATCAAGGGTGGGCCTTCTTGCTGCACTGAAACATGGCATAGAATTCATATGGTAAGACAGACTAAGCACACCAGCAGAAGCTCACTTTTATAACAAAGCCACTCCCTTAATAACCTGTTAATCCATTAATCCATGGATCCATTAATCCACGAATTGGTTAATCCATTAATGAAGTCTCTGCCCTCATGACCCAATCACCTCCCCAAAGCCCTGTCTCCAAATGCCATTAACAAATAACTTTCAGGATTAAGTTTCCAACATAAGAATTCCAGGCAACATGCCCAAACCATAGCATGAGCCAAGTTGCAAATGAAACAATGATTTTGATAACTAAGGAAGTCTTGGAACATTCACTGGTAAAGGATAGGGACATATTGGTTGCATTCCTGTTTTGTTCAGGTACTTGCTTTGTTATCCATGGGTGCTGGTTTTGCCACCCTCCATTGGGGATGGAATGCCTTCCCCACTTATCTCACACGTAAAGTAAAAATATCCCATTTTAGCAACAATCTATAGGTAAATTGTTGTAAATCTGTAAATTTACAGTAAATGCTCTGTAAATCCTCAACAGTACTACAAAATTTAAAAAGCTATGAAAACTTAAAACTTTTTCAAAAGTCATTTTGGCAGCAAAACTTCACCTGACATGAACAGACTTGGAAGTAAAACCTGATCTAAACTGATTTGAAGCTTTTAATTTACTTAGTCCCATTTGCTGAATATTCATAACTTTCACTGCAGAAATACTAATGTGTTTGGTTAATGATGCTGCTCAAGACCCTATAGTATTGTTACAGAATTTATTAATATATGCTATTTAAAATTTCTAAAAACCCCCGAAAAATCTAAATTTTAAAGGTCATCTGATCAATGGGACTATGGGCTTACATTAGAACAGAGGCCATGATATATAAAATATAACCAAATGCCTAGATTTTGTTTTATCATCTAACTACACAACTTCCAACTTAAATTTTCTGCAGAAGCATAAGCCTACCATCATATTCTCAAACAGAATAGCAGCAGAGTCCATTAAGTACAATAAATATAGTATCCAGGTTTTATGACCTTTCTATGCCTGCAAAAATATGAAAACTAAAAAGCACATTTATTGGCTTCAAAATAGAAAAATAAAACTATCACACCAAATCTACAAAATGTAGTTCATAAAAATGTGTAAAATGTAAAGTCAGCTACCTCATCATTGTTTAAATTAGTATATATAAAATATCACTGCATTTGAAAACAATTGCAGATTCAGTTTGTCTCACTGAGCAAGAATGCTCAATTGTGCACAATCATTGGTGAAAAATAAGAGCCCTTTATAACTTGTGTTTGCTCTTGTATTCAAATGATTTCAAAAACAAAGTTATGAAAAATCATTTCACTTGTTCATTAAAATGCTGTTTAGTATGAAATGTAGATTTACTTTAAATTTATGTTTTACATAAGTTAGACTTTGTAACAATTGTAATGTTCATACTGGCCATTGAAAGAAATGTGAGTTCTCAGAGAGCTAAATATGGGGGATATTTTTGTAGATAATCCTGAACATTAACTACATTTTAGTAAGTTGTTTTAACAGTTAAAAATTTTATGGTCCCCATCTCAGTTACAGAGATAAATATTGTTGAGTTTTTCTTAGCTATTCACTAGTCTGTAGACACTCTGAAAAGTGGCCAGATCCAATATAATCTTCATACTAATTGTCGAGGTAATTTAACCAATGGGTCAAAAGAAGCCTTCTTCACTTGTATTAATAATTTGACTCCAATCCAAACCTGGAATGGTGACAGATGGATGCTGGTCTAAATCAGATTATCTATACGGAAGCATTAGTTCTCTGGGCATGAGCAATGGTTCAAACTACAACCATAAAGCACCGAAGTATAATTTCATCGCTAGCATGTATCTGCGAATTGTAGAAATGGCTTAGCTATCATCATGGCATGCTTTACACAGAAAACTAAAATGTTAGAGGTGTTGCTGACTGTTTTTTCAAATACCATATAAATCAAGTCCAATCATTTTTCCCACTTTACAGAGAAGGAAACCAACATAGAGGTATTCCATTGCGTGTTGAAGATCAAGCTAGTAACAGAACTGGGATACGAATCTAGCTGTGTGTGTCTTTAGAGTCCAAGTGCTTAACTGTTATTGTGGTGGGAATTCCCAGGCTTTCCCATACAATATGACAAGCCTATCACTCTCACTGTTTTCCTCTTTCCCTCCTGTTGTAAAAGATTTTGTACACACACATCCTTATTTAAAAAAAATAATGTGTCTTATCTTAACTATGTGTCTCTATCTTAACTATGGAACTAACAGCTTTTTAGATTGATCCAGGTCAAATCCTGCATCTTATTTCTCAAATTCCAAGAGACGTAGTCATTAACACTGTGGTTGTGAAAAAGATAAATGGGTGTACCAAGCTCCACTAAGAAGCCCACAGTTGTGGTACAGGGGACATCACACTGTAGAACAGCAACAGAGCCAATGATCCACTCTTGTTTCTGCCAGCAGCCAGCAGCAGCCAGCAGCAGCCAGGGGAGATCCCTGAGTCTGCCTGCACTAACCAGCAAGTTGCTAAAAACAATTGCTTGGCTTCTATTGCCTTGTTAGCTTCGAGGCTTCTGTACCTTAGGCATTTGTTAATGGGGCCTTTGTACTGATGGGTATATTCCTAGTAAAGTAAGACCCTTAGTTTTCCTGACCTATTCCATTTTCCAGAGTCACCAAACACAGTCCTAATGAGGAAGAAGGGACATGGACAGTAAACAGTTGAGTTGATGGGCGTGCCAGAAATTCCTGGTGACCAGTGAAAACATGGAGAAGAGTAAAACTGTGTCTTATTCCTTGGACATGTGTTCTTGAAAGCTTAAATCCCATGCCTTGGACTCCTGGACTGGGGAGAGAACTCTGTCAAGACTCCGGTAGGCTATAAAGGGCTAAGAGTCAGAACACCCGAAAGGTTATAATCGTCCACTTTGAAACCAAGCACACCCATGTCCAAATTCTGGCTCTGCCACTCATTAATATGGGAAAGCCCTGAATAGATGATGAGGATAGCTAGACAGACCAGGGCTCACCCTCTATGAGGGACTGAGGAGCAAAGTGACCAAGCAGATAACACCAGAGGGTCTGACGCAGGAATGCAGTCCTAGAATTGGTCAGCATTTGGAAGTAGGCAGACTGTGGCAAGTGGGGAGAAGGTATGGTAGGCCCATGGTCAGCTTCCCAGGTCTATTGCCTCTGCTGTCATACAGGGCCCTCTTTGGAAGGACCTCACACTTCCTTCAATGCCTGAACTCTCTTCATCTTTAAATTCTTGATATTTTTTTTTCAAAATTCTTGATATTTTAAATTATTTTGCATGGGGTCTCACAAATCATTGTAGCTGGTCCTCAAATGCCAGTGATCTTTAGACACTGAATATTCTGCAAGCACACAGAGATAAATGTTGGGGAAGAGTTTGATGGTTTTTATTGATTCAGACTTCTCTGAGTCTTGAAGCCAAGTCTAGGGGATGGAAGAAGTAGGATGACAATAACATCCTCTTCCTCTTGGAAGAATTAGGTAGAATAATGGTATGCCCTCCCCTTTTTTTTTCCCCTTCAAACGAGATCCATTCACATTGTGGACTCTATTTTTTTAGAACTTTATTTATTTATGTATTTTTTATATGGTGCTGAAGGTCAAACCCTCTGCCCCCTCACATGTGCTAGGCAAGCACTCTACCACATAGCTACAAGCCCAGCCCCCCCAGGCCCAACTTTCTAATAATGAGGGTAACCACATAATTTGTCATCCAAATCAGGATACTTTTGAATGAATGAAAGGGTATGCTATTGATACTTACCCTATGATAAAGTGTAGACTTCAGACTGTCCTGACCAAATCAAGTGGAATGACCACCCTATCAATAAGCCATTCTAGCAAACAGAAGAAAGTTAGCGATGAATATGGAAGATATAATCCTGAACATGGAATACAAGTGTTCAGAGAAAATTTGGATCCATTTTTGGAGGTGAGGGAAGAGGATATTATTGTTATATGTTTATAAAGAATAATCAAAACAGAATAAAATTTTAGGTAGCCGAAACTTCTTTGGAACAAAATTGCCTTCAAGTTGATATTTGCTGTAGTTGAGTTAAGGTGCTCATGGGGTTCATTACACTATTCTCTTTATTTTCATACGATTCTGGAAATTTCATCATAAACATTTTTAAAAATATTTTTTTTTGTAGTTGGTGGATCTTTTTTTTATTTATTTATATGTGGTGCTGAGAATTAAACCCAGTGCCTCACACATGCTAGGCAAGCGCTCTACCACTTAGCTACAATCCCAGGCCCATCATAAACACTTTTTAAAAGAAAAAAAAATATTAGATGTTTTCATCAATAATGACTGAATAAACATTTTAAATCACCTAATAAATAATGTTATTAACTTGCCGCAAATTACTATCAAAAATAAAAAGGAAAACAACCAAATCTGAGAATAATTTCATATCAAGTGTTCTCAAATTACCCAAATAAATACAATAATGCCAAAACTTCTGCATTGATTCACAGGTAGAAATCTATTTGGAGATCAAATCAGAAATTCTATCTTAAAATTCTATTTTTTTACACAAAAAATCATATCATGTATTTTTATATAGATTGCAAGTTGATATTGAATGGCCTGGAGTAGTTGTGATGGAGGTTATAGGATATTAAAGCCTGCTGTAATCATCCCAAGAGGGTAGACTATAATATAGATGCAGATTAACCCCCCAGTCTCAGTGGCTTAAGAACAGCAAAGATTTTTGTCTGGTTCATGCAACTGTCTATGAAGAATTCACAATGGATTGTTCTCCCCTCATTTACCAGGGATGCAGACTAGTAGAGATTCTATCATATTAAAAGTGCACTATCTGGAACACCTGGTTTGTTTGTTTGTTTGTTTGTTTTATCAGGTAATAAAAAATAGGGAATTACAGATAGGTTCTTAATGTATCAGATGAAAAGAGACATGTCCCTTCCACTAGCATTTCATTGGCCAAAACTGTCCTAAATCCCAGGAGCAATGAAGAGGACCAAATATAATAATTGATGAGCATTACTGTCTTCACTATACCTCAGCCACTCCTTCAGTCAACACTGCAAGAAAAGTGCAGCACATGATTTCTGAATCCTTCCACCTGAGTGAACATTAAATGAGACTTAAAATGGCATTGATGTGTCTGAAAATATGTGTTCAGCAAATGAATAATAAAAAGATGATGGGAGGGTAAAACTTCTTTTTCAAACACTAGATAGTATTCATTTTCATATAAGAGGTATGATCAATGCAAATCAATATGAACAATTCATTCAACCCAGCATAGCTGACCTTTATACTGCCAACACTTTCCTCGTCATTAGTATGGATAATAGTAACATCTATTTGAAGATGAGATCATTTCAGTTCTCTACTTCTGTCTAACAAACTACCAGCTGAGCTGAGTTCCTTCACTTGGGGTCTTTTATGGGGTTGCAGTCAAAAGGTATCGGAGACCATCTGACTCAGATGTTCAACATCTCTCCTGGGATTGTTGAAACAGCTGGGGTCTGGCTGGTCAGCTCTCCTTCCACTTGGCCTCTCCACAACACTAGCTTGGACCTCCACACACATAGCATGGCATTCTTAAGACAGTTGGGAATCAATCTGGCATATAGCTTCTCTTAGAATGATCACTGTATGAGCATAAGGCCCAAACTGTAAGATCCCTTAGCATCTAGGGTCAGAACTGATGCAGTGCCAGACCATAATTCTAAATATGGTTGGACACTTGTCTATGCCTGATGGTCACTGTCTGATAGGTGTTACATAGATAAGATATCTTTACTGATCAAAAGCCAGTGACAGGGCTAGCTTTAGCTCCAAAGAGAGGAAAGTACATAGAATTGTGAGTACTAGGAAGCAGGGTTCATTAGGGTGCAATCTTTGGAGACAAAAATTAACAAAATCAGACCGGATTTTCCATATTCTATGAATTTATTTAAAATTCCAAGGTCTCATTTACAAATAAGGTTTCATATTATATCCAATTTGCTCTTCCAGTTTTATTCTTCTCTGTAAATAAGATGGTTTACAAATGCATAAGAAATTATACTTCAGATTTCTCTTGTTGTCTGTATTTATAATGCTGGGATGTTACCTAGATGTAAACTTTAGTTAAGGGCATTGCCACTTTGCGATTCTGGTCTGATTCTCAAATATATGGATGCAAATGCAGGACAAATGCAAGCATCAGGAAAGACAGCACAGTCCTTCCATTCTCTCTCTCTATAATCATATGACTCATGTAAGTTGTGTGTAAGACAGCTGTCTAAAGTACAGAACTTGGAGTTACCTCCTTAACAAAAACTTTTCACAGAACACCAACAACAGATCTGACGAGTTACTTCATGACTGTAATTGAACCAGACAAAAACAAGAGCACTCCGTAATCATGTTCAAGCAGAGTGAAGAACAAGATCACTATCTAAATCACAAAAGGGAACAAGCATTCCCCCTCACCCAGGTAACATTAGTGACCACTGCTTCTTTACTACGTATGTCTTTAGTTTTGCTCCTTTATCCTTCTGGATAAAATTATTAAAATACCAAACCAGAGAACTGACCTCACTCCCTAAAATTACTCAAGCCTCAACAAACTCCTCTTTCTCAACTCTCATCAAAATCATCTAACCAGACTCAGGTCCTATAACAAACACATCCTAATAACCTCCCCTTACTCACAAACCCTCCTTTCCATGATGTGCTGTCTTCATACAGCCATAACAAAATACCTGAGGTCTTTTCTAGCCTGTTTCTCCAAATTAGTTTAGTCTCTACTCACTGTCTTGCTCCAAATTTGCTTTTCAGATATTTGCTATAGCAATGTCCCACTTCTTGGTACTGATTTCTATACCAGTGTATTTGTGTTGTTATAACAAAATACCAGAGACTGGGTAACCTTGAAAGGACTTAAATGTATTTTCTCACAATCTGGAAGATTCAAGTCCAAGATTGGCAAGATGTTAGCAAGTCTGGTAGAGTCTGGTAAGAGTCTGATCTCTGTTTCTCAATGTCATTACCATATTGAGAGGGTTAAATGAGATAGTACATGTAAAGAAATTATCAGAAATTATGAAACTTAATTGCTGTTCCCTCTGGAAGTGGATGAAATGAATATAAAGGGTCGAGCCCATTCACTCAGTCATTCTGTAAGGGTCCTGATCCCATCCACGAGGACTAAATCTTCATAACTTTATTAATCACCTCCCAAATGCCATACCTCTTTAATACTATCTCATTGGCAATTAAGTTTCAACATATGAATGTTGGGGACCTACTAAGACCATAAGCCCTGATATTGAACACATGTCTATTCCTGATGGTCATTGGCTGGTAAGTATTACAGACTTACAGATACAAATACAGATCTAAACAATTTTTTTTTCTATCTACTTAAATTATAAGCATATAGTTTGGCAAATCCCCTACTTATAAGGAGGGTCAATTTTGTTTAGAATCCTGAGCCAAAAAACACTGGGAGTTCACATTTGTCTCCATGGATACCATAAAACCAAGCAACCATACACATAGTCTTGACATTTAGGTTCATCATTGAGATCTCAAGGATGCCACATTAATCCCCAGTGCAGAACATAGATAATACAAAAGCACAATATCAGGATTGACCAGTGGTTTGGAGTATGGACTGTCCTGGTCTCTGTCCACCTGTACTTCTCCCACCATAATATTTAATGATGGGGATTTCCCCTCACCAAAGAAGAGTAAATTAATTGTACCTTAATCGATCCATAACAATCAGCTTTGATGCTAACTTCAGGTAAAGAGAAGGTAGAAACTAATGTTTTGAGGAAAGAAAAAACTGATAAATGTGGATTTGAAGTCTACATTTTCTATTCTATTTCTGTTACTATTTCATACAAATCATTCATTCATTCATGTAGTCACCAGAAACTACATGAGCCCCTACTCCTTGAAGAGTACTAGTTTGAGGTCTAAAAACTATATATGAGACAATCCAGGAAAAATACTCATTGTAGCTTTTTAACAGTGGGACACACTCCCTGTCTTTCTCTTACTGCGCAAGAGAAAGTAAAGCAAGAAAATAGTAAAACAACAAAAAAAAAATGTTCTCTGCTTCCCTAATTTAACATGAATCCTTCCTGATACCTGAAAATTAAGCCTTGAGTCTTGCCAGTGTTTTCTGCTACTACAAGACACTACTGGACAATCTGAACTCCCTTGAGTCAATTGTTACATCTGAACACATTATATCACTTAAAAAAATATTCACTGAGTTTCACCTTTTGTTTATTTTTTAATACCAGGGATTGAACCCAGGAGCACCTAATAACTGAGCCAAATCCCCAGCCGACCACCCCTTCTTTATTAGGGACAGGGTCTTGCTAAGTTGCTCAGGGCCTTGCTAAATTGTTCAGTGTGGCTTTAAATTTGTGATCCTCCTGCCTCAGTTCCCCAAGCCACTGGGATTATAGGCATGGTTTTCACTTTTTTGGTGTTGTTGTTGTTACTAGGGATTAAACTCAGGGGCGCTTGACCGCTGAGCCACATCCTCAGCCCTATTTTGTATTTTATTTAGAGACCAGGTCTCGCCAAGCTGCTAAGCACCTTGCTACTGCTAAGGCTGGTTTTGAACTCACAATCATCCTGAATCAGCCTCCCGAGCCTCTAGGATTACAGGCATGCACCACCGAGCCAGGCTCGGTTTTCACTTTTAATAAGGTAAAATTTAAGGTTCTCACATCTCAAGGACTACTATAAACACATAGTGTACCAAGGAGTTAATGAATCATCTATCAATCAATCACTATTGACCAAACCTTTACATTGAGAGTTTTAGAAACACAGGACTTAGATTGGTGTCCATTTTTCAAAGGAAAAATTTTTCAATTTATAAAGCATGAAGTGATGAATTAATATTCATAAGAAATTTTCTGAATATGAGAGGGAGGATATGGAGGGAAGTAAGAAACTTTCCAAAAAGGAAATATATAACATGCATAGAAAACCTATCACAATTTTAGTTTATCATTGTGCATTTCAAATATGAAGATACCAGCTAGCTAGTCACCACTCTCACTTGTCTGTTTCATTTATTTCTAATGACTGTTTTATTTGGTATAGATATTCATAAGCTTATAAAACTTTATACCACATTACTTACAATGCAATGAGAAGAAATACCGTTTTCTTACAAGTGTGTTTTCAAATTATTCCAAATTAAGCACAAAATGATTCCTTTCAAAATAAAAACATATTAATAAGTATATTAAAGTCTATACTTTGCAATTTGTCCTTTTGCAACTAGATTGACCTATAATAAAATCAATGAACCCTTTTCCAACAAAGAAAATCATACAAATATAATTTCAAAATAGAACAAGTATCTAAAGGCCAAAAATGTTATATTCTGGTCAGTTCAAAATGTAACTATTGGTTAAAATGATTTCCAGTGAGTTTTCTCTAAAACCTTTATAGATATGGTAAGGAATCAGGGCACCGGAATCTGACAGAACTAACCTTGTGTCATTGGACAAGTCAATTAAATGTTCAGGTTGTCCGGTCTTTCATCTGTGAAAGTATGACATCTTTATCCAAGAGATATTGAGAGAACTAAATAAGATATTGCACATGAAGAAATTAGCAGACACCACATAAATGTTCAATAACTGTTAGCAGTGATGATAATGATTAAGAAGGAACAGTGATTATTTAATTCTTATATGAGTACACTTTCATAACAGGCAAGTATTCACCTGTGTGCTGATTTACTTATTACTTTATCTATGTTTGTATCTATCTCAGGTTTACAAGTAATGAAAACAAAAAATGTAAGACCCACTTGCCCACTTAGACTCTAGTGAATATAAACCTACAACTCAATTTTAAAATTGTGTGTATACACACACACACACACACACACACACACACACATATATATATAAAATCTGCTGATACCAAAAATCAGAGGAAGACATGGGAACTGGAATAGACATAGCAATTGTACTTTCAACCTCAGGCTGAGAATCTGTGTAGGTATTTTCAAAGACTGAAGCTGATAAGCCTATTATATTGCAAACACAAAAGACAAAGGTTTTTGCAATAAACACAAATTTAAAAGGGAAGGATTAGCACATGAGTAACAAAGAAGAGGAATAATTATTCTGTGTGGGACAGGGGTGTAAAAGGATTACCACCCACCAGGCCACCTCAGGAGAATAAATCTCAGAGTTTTCAGCAACTGCAAG
This sequence comes from Callospermophilus lateralis, assembly GCF_048772815.1. Classification (NCBI taxonomy): domain Eukaryota; kingdom Metazoa; phylum Chordata; class Mammalia; order Rodentia; family Sciuridae; genus Callospermophilus; species Callospermophilus lateralis. Next base: position 192,847,501 of record NC_135305.1, on the reverse strand, counting down.
GCTAGTGATCCTTTAAATAGTCGCATAGCATGTAGAAAATAAAATGCCACTATTAGAACAAAAGAATGAAGCACATAATGCATGATAGATGTATTCGTTCAAAAACAGTTGGACCAACTTGTATGAAAAAAAAAGTCCATACCAGGCAATGCAAGAGAAGGAATTTAATATAGAAAACTAGTTACAAGGGTTTCAAAGAGCTAACAAGTTAACAGGGAAGGGTAAAGGTATCCTTTATCTTTTCTGGGGGCTCAACAGACAAAGACATTGCAGTCAGAGGCCACAGAGGTTACAGGGCTGCCTCTTAGGAGCTAATCCACCCAGATGCTCAGATCCTATAAAGAAATTTTCCCAAGCAGACAGAGAAGATGAGGAATGTCCTAGGCTTTCCCTGTCTGTTTCCTTCCTAATTGCCACCAATTTTTCCACTGAAACAACCTACTTGGAAGTTGGTCAGCAAGAGAGCCTGGAGTGGATCTACAAGCAAAGGAACAAACATGGAGTCTCACCCACAATGGCCAATTCCTTCCACTTACCATTAAAGGGAACCTTCAATCCAAAAAGAAATAACACCAATATTAGTTTTAACCAGGGTACCATTTTGAAATGCCACTCAGTTATGTCCCTCAATTAAAAAGACACCTCTCAGGTTGAAAGTCCCTCCATCCATAGCATAGAAGCACATTTCTTCCCATATGTGACATGTAAAAATGGAACTCATTTTGGCGGGGGGGGGGGGTATACCAGGGATTAAACTCAGGGGCATTCAACCATTGAACCACATCCCCAGCCCATTTTTTTACTTTATTACAGACAGGGTTTCACTGAGTTGCTTAGTGCCTTGCCATTGATGAAGACAGCTTTGAACTCACAATTCTCCTATCTTAGCCTCCCAAACTGCTAGAATTACAGGTATGCACCACCCCAGGAAAAACCCCCTTTTTTTCTGAAATCAATTTTTGATACCTCATCCACTCTTGAATTTCATAGACCGTAAGTGTTCAAAGATAAAAAATTGGGAAATATTTATAGAACAGCCACTATTTTAACTAGCCTCAGATATTAAAACTAGATAAATGCTATCTAAAAATTCCATGACTTCATAATATAATGGTAATTTTTTAAAGAATATTTTTCATATTTTCTTTTTTTAAAAAAAATCTATTCATTTATTTTTATGTGGTCTGAGGATAGAACCCAGTGCCTCACACAAGCGAGGCAAGTGCTCTACCACTGAGCTACAGCCCCAGCCCCTATAAGGTCATTTTAACCACAGAAAACTAAAAGGATATATTCTCATTAGAAGGACTGCCCCAAATTCTCTGTCTTCACTCCTTATTTCATTGTCTCACATGCAAAGTTTTCCAAGATCAGCACAGACTCGCAGAAAAGAAACATTGGATTATCTCACTGGGAAGTTTCCTCAAAAGATCCAGAAGGATCTTACTGAATTGTGAAATGGAATGAGTTCTGGGAAACTCTTAAACTTTTAGAACAACTAAATTCATATAATCATAAACAATTTCAATCTCAGGGTCTCTCTTGCCCTAGACTAAAGATTAGATTAGAACATCCCAAAAGACTTTTTCAGGGTGAGAGCAGAGAGGTGAGATGTGACTTGTTCAACTCTGGGCCTAGAAAGCCTCAGAGCAGGCTCAGAAATATTCCTAACCCACTGTGCACCTTCTGGCTATGGCTACTTGGTAAGAAATAAATGGAACCTGGATATTCAAAGCAACCTATGTTTTCTGACATCTGCCCCTTTCATCTGCCCCCTTGCTCGGTTCCAATGCATGAAGCAATATGTCCTTCCAAAGTTAGCAGGTGGTACAGCATCCTCACAAAACCAATGCCAACGGGGGCAGAGCCATCACCTTCACTTCAAGTTTCATCAACCCATTCAAGATGAGAAATAGGCACTTGGATACAATACTGCATCATGTAATAATTTACTTTTCTTATTAATTTTATTCACTGAAAATATCAATTTGTCATTCAAAAACAAAAGGTAAAAATGAACACACAAAAAGTTCTCCCGTTATTCTGAAGTTGGAGTAAATTAGCACCCATACTCTATTTCAGAGAAAGTCCATAAAATGGAAGGGGGGGGTGTGAATATAAAGTATTGATCACATGCTTGTCTTCAAAATCACTGCAGAACCTGAGGTGACCTGAAAAAGTCTAAGAAGGAAATTGAACCAAGAACTCAAAGGACAAGTAGGAGTTCAGGTCTTCTTGATCTCATAACTAGTAGGTGATGCAAACGTTTGTCCTCCCCAGAGGACAGTACAAAGCCAGTGTTCCAACTACATGAAGCTTCAAGCATTGGAAGGTGTGACCACACATGTCACAGTGTTGTCACCTGTAAAACCTGCTCACCAACAGAAAAGACCCTGTTCTTTCATACACATAGATATCACACCAAGAGTAGCTTAACTTTACCTAAAAAAAGCACATAATGCTCTCTGTTTATCAACCTCAACAGGGGTTGTTAATCACGCTAAAAACTAAGCACAAAAGCAATCCTTGGAAATATTAGTACCTTTTCCAAATGTATTCATGTATCAACTTACAGAGAGACTGTGTACCATACATGTGAAGGCACATATATGTGGGTGTGTACACCAATTTCCTGGAATAAAAGATACAGAAAGGACATTGTTCACTGAGGGAAAATAAAGCAAACTTCATTTCCAATAATTGCGAAATTGATGATTTTTCTTTGTTATTCACCCAGGAGGGCTTTGGAAGGGGAACTTCAGCCTTTCTAAACTCCTTACTTTCCTCTCACTGTTCTCCTCACAAGCCCCGAATCCAATTGAGGTGGAGGAAAGTAATTTGACACAGTGAATTGCCCAGCCCCTTATCAAGAGGGTTTATGGAGAGAGTACACAAGAACCTGGTAGCTTCCCTCAGTTGCCCGGTAAAAAAGCAATTGCAAGTTCAAGCACACACTTCCAGGAAAACAAGTACGTGGAGGTTCTTAAAAAGAGCATATTACCTGATGTGGCTGTGAACTGGACCATCTGCCGTAGGAAGGAGCACCAAGAGATTTGCTGGCTGAGGATCTCTGAGAAAGGGGAGGAAAAAAAAGATTTTCATGCTGTCACCCAGACAGAAGACACTTTATATTCCTCTAAACAAACTATTTATTCAATGCCTACGGTTCCAAAATCTAACCCATCTAGACTCAGTCTGAACTTAACCTGTTTCACGTGTCTTAAAACCTATTGTCCACAGCACATATGAGGATAAAGACACGTGAGGATGATATAGCAAATCTATCTAGATTCAAGTCCCAGGTTTTTTTGTTTGTTTGGTTTGGGGGCGGGTACCAGGGGCATCAATCACTGAGCCACATCCCCAGCCCTATTTTGTATTTTATTTAGAGATAGGGTCTTTGATATGGTTTGGATGTGAGGTGTCCTCCAAAAGTTCATGTGGTGTGAGACAATGCAAGGAGGTTTGGAGGAGAAATGATTGGGTCATAGCCTTAACCTAATCAGTGAAATAATCTCTGATGGGATTAACTGGGTGATGACTGGAGGCCGGTGGGGTGTGGCTAGAGGAAGTGGTTCATTGGGGATGTGGCTTTGGGGTATGCATTTTGTATCTGGCAAGTGGAGACACTCTCTCTCTCTCTCTCACTCTCTCTCTCTCTCTCTCTCTCTCTCTCTCTGTCGCTCGCTCACTCCCTCTGCTTCCTGGTCACCATTTCCCTTCCCTACACTCTTCCACCATGATGTCCTGCCTCACCTTGAGCCCCAAGGAATGGAACCAACTGTCCTTGGACTGAGTTCTGAGTCCATGAGCCCCCAATACATTTTCCTCTTCTACTCTTGTGCTGCTTGGGTCTTTTAGTCACAGCAGCAAAAACCTGACTAAAACAGTCTCACTGAGTTGCTTAGTGTCTTGATTTTGCTGAGGCTGTCTTTGAACTCTGCATCCTCCTGTCTCAGCCTCCCAAGTCTCTAGGATTACAGGAGTGTGCCACCTGCTTTGCTCAAGTCTCAGTTTGTGTGAGCTCTTTGAACCCACCTCCCTAACTCAGTTCTCTCTTCCATAATGCTGGGATAGTCACTTCTATATTATGAATTTCTGTGAGGATCAAAATGACATTATGAAGCACTTGGTACAGTAAAGTGCTACGCATACATAAGGCATTACTTCAACAAACAGAAAATAAATCACATTTTTAGAAGTTTCTACTTGAAACAAAACTGGCATAGGAATATTCAAGTTAAAAAATGAGATCCTTTGAGAGTCAGTCAGTCTTGTTATAAAGAGATCCTACATCTTAGGAAAGACCTGACCACATCATTGCTGTTAAGTCCCTGGGTTTAAGAAGTGCTGTAATCCCGTTATAAATAAACTCATCCCAAACCATTCCCATTTTCTTTGCGTCTACTGCAAGAAAGCTCCATACTTTCCCAGAATTCTTCCCCTTCAGGAATGGACAGGGAGCATGATTCTGGTCAGTGGAGCACGACTCTCATACTTTTGAGGGAAAATTGTTTTCCTAGTCAAAGGGCAAAAGAGGCTTGTACCTTTCCACCACCTTTCTTCCACTCTACGTACAGATATGCTCTCTGGAGCTGGAACAATATTTTTGTGACCATGAGGAAAAGACCAGAGGAGAGCAGAGATGCCTATTTTGATGTTGTTAAGCAGATGAAGCAAAGCTTCAGGCTGCTAATTTTTTTTTTCTTCCTGAATCCTTCTTATGCCATTCATCGGAATCACATTTTTCTGCTACTTGCAGAGTTTAATGATAGAACTCTGCTATCTCATTCAAATGAAAAGTCAATTTATCAGAATTTAATTCATCAGAAGCTATGGGTGCTATAGGAGGAGAGAACAGAATGACAGAGGCGTGAAGATGTGCAAGGGATTGGGGCATTTGGAAAATGATCGGCATGCCAATGTAATACGGTCAACTCCTGCATTCACCACCACACACTACATCTGCCTTTCAGGGTCCCTGTGTAATTCTGTCTTGGCTTTCGCTGGTTCTGACAGCTTTCCTGAATCTCTGCCACAGAGAGGATGGCATACTGGCTAAATGCTGTGCTCCGTCAGCTCAATTCAACTTCTTTCTAGCATCTGGCCATCTGAGGAGGCAGAGCTGGGTTCAGCTCCCATGTCTTCCCAGTTCCTGAGGCTGATGGAGCTGGACCCTAGAGCAAAGTGTAAATGCAGCATTTTGGGTCTCAGCTTGAATGACGGGTGAGCTAGCAAGAAAACAGCTAGATGTTAAACCAAAAGCTGAACCTTATCTCCTCATTGACAAGAAACAGAAATGAACTTCAAATATATCAGACTCCACTACTGAATAATCATGACCTCCTCTGATATTCATTTTCCTAATTGTGAAACAAGGTTAAATTAGATGGCCTCCATGTTAATTAATCCAGCCCCAATCTATACAATTTAGTGATTCTACACTTGTGAAGTGCATAAATGATTACTGATGATAGTGTGGCGATACCATGTCCACGAGAAGATTGGATTCCTTCCAATATTATGTTTTTAAAAATACCAAAGAAACATTTTAAACCTGAATTAATTCAAAAATATTAATAATTCAAAATACACCCTTGCCTGAATATGTCAATAGATTCCAACTTCTCTGCTATGTTTAGGAAGGGGCTGTCAACTGGTTTCCTAGCCTGATGATTTGGGCTTTAGCAGAGAGTCCCTATAGCAGCAAATCCCTCTAAATCACAATACTTTGGAATTTACCATCAGCCTAATATTTGAGGCACCATGTTTTTGGAATATAACTCATCTTTGTTTAATGCCACAATATGGGATTCTGAAACTGCAATAATAAATTTTATCTTTTATGATCAGAAAAACAAAGTTTGTTTTTTCTTAATAAGAAAATAAAATTATGGTAAAGTCAAGCTATGATGGCTGATATGCAAAGCACATTTTAAAGGAAGACCTGAGGCTTGCAACATACAATGCAAGTCAATAAGGAACCTTACAGTAGGAAGGGAAGAAGATGGGCATTATGGATTTGAATGCAATGATAACTCAATGTGAAATGAACACCTATCCTTTCTTGATAAGTGTCACAATATTCCCATGCCCATGCTTCGCTTAACTTTTAACAAAAGGTCACACACATTTCAGCACTGACAAAAGTATAATTAACTTTATAATGGTAATTGCAGTCTATTGTGATTCACCCATTCATGTCCTTTCTAGTGCTAAGGATAAATGTGAAAAGTCAGACTTAAACAACAAAACAACTGGTCAACATCTATTACAAGGGAAAGACAAGATATGACAAAGTTCAGAATTGCCCAGTGGATATGGCTATAGTCAAAAATCAAACTCAGATCCCAAAATCTGGCCAAGTTTCCTTGATGTGCTTTTTTGGAAAGGACTAGCCATAATGTATAGCTTGGATTTCAGCTTACCTGACAAACCAGCTAAGTAATTTTTCATATTCTCATTTTCCTCCTACTAATGTCCCTAGCAACCAGTAGTTAAAGGGCAGTATCCAGATTTGAATAATGAGGGATGCTTGTTTAAAATGCAAATTTTCTGACCTCAGGAATTTACAAATTTCTGGGAGTGGGATCCAGTGATTTGCATTTTAAGAGGCTTTTTAATTTATTCACAGGAAATTTTAGAAGCCAAGAAAATTTCCTGAATAATCCCTGCACACCCTTCTACAGCCACATATAGTCATTGAAGTTAAGTTTTCTCTAAGTAGATAAAATGAACACTCAAACTCCAGAAAAATGCTTCTGGAAACCATAGGAAGTTACCTAAGGAAGAAAGAGTCTGATTTTTAACTGACAATAAAGATTGAACCTTGAACCACATGTCAATTAAATGGCTGAACAAAATCTTTAGTTTACAAACCCACCTTCTCCTTGGAAAACTCTGAATACCAAGAAAGACTGTTGCCCTCCTGATCTGCTTCTAACCCATCCACGCTTGCCCCTTACCAAAATTCTTACTCCACTGTCTCGAGATGGTCTTCTAAATATTGCCCCCCTCCATTGACTCTATATTTATAGTCATGGTGGGTGGTAGGAGCAAAGTGGGGCTGGGTCTTATTCATTCATCTAACCAGACCACTCTGTGCTGGAAATACAGTAATTTCCAAGTAAACCTCAAACGAATTAATTAATAGCTTCAGTAAACTTAACCCTATTCACCTCTGGCAAGTATGATCAGGAGACAAATTAAGGACATTGGTGATTAAGGAATTGAGAACCAGTACCTATAAAAATTGGTAGGACTTAAGAGCTCCAATGTCTTCTGTAATTTCTTAGGAAGTGTAGTGTCATTGACCCAGACTTCAAAAAATTAACCTGGGGAGTTTCCTCCATATGTTTTCATAAAAAAAATATATATAAATGGCAAAAGCAGCCAGGGCAAGGAATAATGAAAATGGTAGAAACCCCTTTGAAGTTAAAGTTCATGATGTACCCACTGAAAAGAGTCAGGAATGCTGTGAGGTTGCTTTGAAAGAACTAGGTGATCTACAGAAGCAGGCAGAAGCCAGAAGTTTCAAAGAAATATGGAGACCAAAATATTTACCCTACTTTGCATTTTCTCTCTCCCTCCACATGTAGGTGGGGCTTATGGAAAATCCAGGTTACTTATGTGATAGAGAAGGGAATCTAGGAGGAAGATAATATAGAACATTTGGGTGGCAAAAGCATGCTATTTGGCGCATTCCTCTTTAACAGAATGTTCTGTTAAACAAAGGAAAAAGAAGAAGTGCCTCATAGGAACCCTGAAAACAGACCAAATGTAATGGCAGTTTAGTGTTAAAGAATGATGGCAACTAGGCAGCCGCTAGGCTCCATCCCACGACTATCCTGTACCTGGCCAGCTCCTTCAAGTCTCAATTGCCCATCACCATAAGATAAGAAATTTTAGGAGCCTGTACATTTTTCAGTAACCAGATTTTTTTCCCTGGTATTGCTGTATTAAGCCTTGAACGCGTTTGAAGAAAGAAAAATGAAAAACCAATAAACCGTGTTAGAGGTTGCCAATCCGACATCTGCATTTCACATCTTAGCACAAGAAAGTCATTGACAAATATGATTCAGGAACCAACGTGGGTTGCTCAGACAGACTGAACTCTGGATGGCAGAACTAAGTTTTGGAATTTTAATTTCAGCTGGAAAAAAAAACAGTTTTCCCACTCCAAAGAAGTGAATCATGCAAGAAGACCAGCAAAGCAAATGACCTAGACAGCAGTGGCATTTTCAATACACAAGGTATGGATCTAGAAACGACATTGATTCAGAATTTCCTGAGGGTCTATGCTACTGGTATCCACGAGATACATAAGAAATAACCTTTACTCTGACCTGTATAAACACAATCATGCTCTAATTGCCCTTATTTTAATAAAAAGTTATTGAACTCAATAATGGAAACCAATAAGTCTGGATCTAGTTCACTCAGAAAAGGAGTTCTAACAAATTCCTAATGCCACAGAGACTCCTAACAATTGGTAAAGGAATGTTATGTAAAAGTGGAGCCAAATCTCTCCAGTTTCAATAAACCCCCAGATCATTAAAGTATATGGCAAGAAGCTCACATATTCCATATTCTCCATATCTTTTTAATACTAACCATCCTTTGGTATTTTTTTTTCTTGATTAAATCAACTCATTTGTTTTGTTTTGTTTTTTAACCTTTCTCCCTGGGCCCCACTTTCCAGGCTTTCCATCATTTCAATGAGCTCCTCTAGACCACTTCCAAAATCACCACTCCTCCTCCCTCTGAAGTTGTGCAATCTGATCTTGGACAAGTTACTCATTGTGTCCTCATTCCAATACAAAACGTAAAATAAATCTGAGCTAGCCTCAGTGCAAAATAACAAAAGGGAAAATTCTCAATACAATTAAGCACTAAAGATTGATTCAGTAACTATATTCAATAGGCTTTGCCTCTTGGTTTTATTTATTTTCCAGGGAGGGAGGAGAAATAAATGAATCTCATTTAAGGAGACCTAACCAAGCCTTTGTGCTTTGCTTACAAAAAGCAGATGTGAAATAACAAAGACTCCGTCTTCCTCTCGGAGTTAAAATATGGTACGTAATTATTGAAATCAAAATGGTATACCCAGGGGTTTTTTATTTGCTAGTTCTTTGACCCTCAGTTCCCTGAACTTTACAACCATTCTTGTTCCCTATGTAGTATGTGAAAGGCACTATATTAGTAACAGGAGTTATAAAAGATGGATGAAATTCTCCTCTAAGAAGTTTTTCCTTCTCCTACCTCTTCCCCCCTTTCCCCAAAGAACCACGTGTAAGTCCACTCTGTCAGTCTTTATCCGTTTACCCTATTGTAATTTCTTCACAGTATTCATGGCTATCTGGAATTTCCTTGTTCATGTATTTGTTTCACACTGCTTCACACTAGAACATAAATACCAGAGCAGGGTTGTCTTTCTTACCACTTTTCTTTGTTGACCATTACTTTTACCATCATGCACAAAGAAGTGACTCAGAACATATGAGACAGATGAGTGAGTGAGCGAGCGAATGAGGTCCCTACCCTCAAAAGTTGACAGTCCACTGAGGAAGTTAATACATAACAAATTCTTTTACAAGGAATAGTATACAATGGCTATAATACAAGAGTTAGTGTTAGGGGAACACTGAAAAGGAGAAACTAAATCTGTTTGAGAGATTCTAAAAACACTATAGTCAAGATGCGGTGGCCAATATATTTAGCCATTTTAAATGTATCATTACATGATTAGAATCCTAATACTGAAGACTAAGTGTGGTCTTCACTATGTGTATTGTGCACTGAATGAGGAAGTCATGTACAAAATTAAAACAAACATTGGTATATTACAACACTTTCCAGCCAAAGTACAAAGTGTCTTGCTATGACACAATTATATAATATGGCAAGTCTCCTATGGGTGGAAGTAAACTATTTAAAGGAGGGTAGTTTTTTCTCATTTACAGAAAGATGTTCTAGGGGAATAGCAATGGTGTTGCATATGAGAGTTAACATTAGGGCAATTCCCTGGGCATGGGTTTTGAGTGTCCTGGTCGAGGAGAAGAAAGGAGGGCATGGTTGTTTCTCCACCAACACATACGGCTGTAGGTATCTACAATGTAGAAGCCAGGCTCCAAGATGGTCACTATAAATCTCTGCTTTCTGACACTGTTGTATAATCCCCTCCCACACCATCCCAAGATTAGTCCATTTGACCAATAGAATGCAGTGGAAAGGAATGGCATGTCACTTCCTAGGTTAGGTTATAAAAGGCTGAGGTTATAAAAGACCTTTGCTGTGCTCTCTCACTCTTGAATCATTCTGAGAAAAAGCTACAAGTCCCTCTAGGGGAGTTCCACATGGAGAAGAACTTAAGTTTCTTGTTCCCGGCCAAGCCAGTGAACTTGAAAACAGAAACTTGAGCCCCAGGCAAATCTTCGAAGACTGTCATCCTGGTGAATGACTTGACTAGAGCTTAAGGAGAGCCCCTGAACCAGAACTACCCAGCCAATGTGCGTGCATAATCCATATCCTTAGAAATGGAGTAAGATAATAAATGTGAAGTTGCTAACTATGGGGGTAATTTGATTTACACAGCAATAGATAACTAAAGTACCTTATTACCAGACAAAGCTATTCACCTCTTATCTTACCATAATACAAGAAAAAAGGTCTATAGAATGCAAACTGTATCTTGGGAATCATACCTGAGGGAGAGGAAAACATTATTCTGAATCATGGAAAACAGGACTTTTAGGACTTCTCTTTCCACCTTTAAGTCCTTTTTAAAAATTAAGTCCCTGGATTTTCACATCGTTATTTAGCATGCCTTGCAGTCACTTTCTTCAAGGAGACAGAACCTAAGTCCCTGAAGACCTGAGAACGAGGTAACCTCTAGCTCTCTTCCTGCACAAGACTAAAAAACAGCCAACAGGATGCTCAGTAAATAAATGATAAGCTTCCTCTTATCATGCGGCTCTCTCTGTAACTCAATTTGATCTTGCTGCATCGTACAGAAAGGCACTGATTCACTTTAGCTACTGGGCTCAATCTGCCACCCTCCATGTCTTAGAGAAATAGACATCCTCCTCTACCAGTCACAAAACAGGACAGTGAGGGGATTCGGCTTCTAAGAGAGTATGTGGAGGTGAGGCACACACAGACCCATTTGGAGAGCTTGAGTCGATTCAGTGTTCCCAAACTGTGTTATACAGAAATTGAGCCCACAGAATGAGCTACGGAATAATGGCTCCACCCCAAGCCTCACTCAACCTTTTCTATAAGGGACACAGTTAATAGTTTACCATGTAAACCATGTAGTCTCTTTCCCAACTTCTCAAGTGAGCCACTGTACCAAGAAAAAGTAGCCACAGGCTAAGGTAAACAGGTGTGGCTCTACACCATTAAAACATCTTTGGAAGACCTGTCTTGGGCTAGGTTTGGTTCGCCAGCTTTGCTGTCCTTTACTCTTATGGAATGTTAAGGTGCAAGGAAAGCAGGACAGTGCTCTGATCCTTCTCTTAAAGAATCACTGGATATTTTAGCATATATATATAAAAAAAAAACCCTGAGAATTACTGTTCCACAGATGGCCTTCAAGGCTCTTGGAAACTTACTGGTACAGAGTGGTTTTCTGCATGGATCTACTAAAATAGCCAGGACCAATTTGTTCAACTCAGTGTCCCAATGTTATTTGTCTAAATCACCTGTTTACTTAATTTTTATCTGTCTCTCCTGCTCTCTCAATTGAACTTTTGAATATCTACTAACATCTCAGAAAGTAGTCTTAGAACAGCCCTAAGGAAATAACGGTTTCTCTAACTTGCAGGTATATCAGCCTAACTAAATAATTTGATCCTCCCTCCTCAGGGAACCGGTTTGGAAAGTGGAGGGTCCATGAACACTTTTAAGACAAACTCGACTTCTTGATTTTATTACATACAATTGCACAAAGGTTTGAAGTCTAAAAAGTGTTTGGTTTGGGGTTTTAAATTTTTTTTTAATAGAAGACTGATCAACTGCTTGACATGTTTTCCCAGGTCCTCAATCTTTCCATACTCCCATCACAGAGTAAGTACTACTTTTGAGACTTACACTATGCAAACCATCACATTAGGAAGTTACAGATAGGGTTATTACCTCCAGAAAATGCGAAGACATTAGTATATCTATAACCTCAACCTAAGAGTAGGTTTCACTGGCCTAATTAATAGAAGATTTTCTCGTACAGTGTTTTCTAAACTTGTAAGACACAAATAGCAATGGTCAGGCACTGGCAGAGTTCTTTTAAACAAAGAAATCTTAAATTTTCTCATTCATCACCAATGATTACCAGTGATTATTGGCCAAAAAGAGCAATCATGGCACAACATGGGAAGGGTCCAAACAGGATGTGAATTCCAAGAGGCAGGGATTAGAGGCCTTTCTGAGGACTGATGGCCTCGTAAGGTTTAAGGAAATAAATCTAGGAAGAACCCTTTTTTTCCCCTCCTGGATCTGAGACTAATTACATGGCATTAATCAGGTCATTTCTGCTCATCTATAAATTGGGAAGGTTGAACAAAAGTCAAATCTTCTGTGAAAATATGAGTCTTCCTGTATTCATATATTACATTATATATTTTCAAAGTATTTTCTTATAAACGATGCCATACAGAAGGAGCTGCCGCAGGTCGACTAGAACTCCATTTCCCAGAAGGGGGCTGCCTCTAATCTAGGATTCAACTCCCTTTCCTTCAAGCCATAGAATCCTCAGGATAGTCAGACCTCCCTCCACTTTGGAGCCACCATGGTCCTAGTCTCCACAAAGCTCTTCAAAACTTGAACTTTTAAAAGTTTGAGGACGGTAGTGTCATTCACTGAATCTTAAGAATTAATCAAACTCCTATTGAATTAGAGATTCCCTTTCCTATCCCATATACTTTGCCTTATCACACAGAGACATGAAACTCTCAAGAAGTTCTCTGCTGTACTAATATGTCCAGTGACATAGTGTGGTGGAAAGGTTTATCCTGGGGTTTCCTCCTGCCTCTTCATCTGCATTATGAAAGGAAGCTGAAAGACCAAGTTCTCCTCTGCAAAAACAGCCCCAGATTCTACCTCTTCTACAACAAGTTCCTAACTGTGGACAGTTGTAAAAAGGCCCCGACTTAACCATTTGGATGTGGGTAGCCAGAAAAGCATGGCATCCCTTCTAAAATGGACTATGACTTTCCATCCTGCAATGCTAACTGCCACATACAAAATGCCCTTGACATGCACGTTTCCCAGGAAAATGTGACTACAAGTAGAAAAGCTCTGATGTTTTCACTCTCTAGCTAAAGAGAGTGTCAGAAAAAGTGCTATTATGACTTTTCTTGAAAATATGCATGGATCTGATCCTTCCTGTGGGTAGAAAATTAAGAAAACATAGTCCATTTTTCCTCTTCAGAGAAATTAAGATCGTAGAATCCTTAAAAGAAGGGACAACTTGACTTTGTAAAGTTTAAAATTTTATACAGAAATAAGCAACTCCACACAATTAAATTGTTCAATTGGGGGTGAAATTATTTCTTCCAAATACAAACGTCTACAGAGTAGAATCTTGCTGCCGTCTACAGGATTGGAAATTTTGAAACAAATATGGAAAAGGAAAATGAGGTTAAGAATCAGGGCTAATTCGAAGAGAACAGGCATGCATAAAAGCATTCACAAGCATTAAATCACACACACACAAAATTAACTGACCAATGCAACGTGCATTTAAGTGGAGAGAATTCCAAGAAATTGTGGAAAGGCTGCCCTCTTCAGACACAGAATTTTTTTCTTTTAAAGTTGCTATAGATTTTCTACCAATTTTCTATACGGGGGAAAATGGAGTTTGGGGTAAAATATTCTTTAAATCAGAGCTTTGCTCTAATAAATAAATGTCAAACAAGTACACGGAGAAACTGTTATTAGGTACTAGTTTGCCTGTCTGGACTTGCCTGGAGTGCGCATCTTATAAGTATTCCGCGTGGCTCTTGAAGCACCTAAGCAAGCTTTAGAATCCTGAGTGGTAATTAATTAATGGAGCTGTCTGGGACTGAAATGTTTACCTCAGCTGTCACGTACCGAAGTACATTCAGAATAACCACCTGAATTCACAATAATTGGCTTTCATGTCATTAGAATTTTTAATAGCCGTGATGAACTCTACTCTTATTCTACACAAAACTCTTGTTTTCTGTTTTATTCCTGTCATTCTACACAACCTGAAATGACAATGAAGAGAATCCTGTCATAACACAACGTATTATGCATATTTGGGACCTTTGGAGGGCACAAATTCTGTCGTCAGTAGAGTTCCTTAGAATATTCTATTGACAGGTTGTAGGGAAAACCGAGTGAAAAACTTCATTTGAAATACTTTTTTTTTTTTTTCTGTACTTCCTGATCTAGGCTTCCCCCAACCCCCGCCACCAAGTGTTAACTTTTTCAATGATGAAATTTAAGGTAAAAGTCTAATCTAATGAGATGGATTCTAAGAACCATACTCAAAAACTAATTTTAATTCTTTATAGTCAATCCAGAACAAATTAGAGCCAAACAAAAAGAAATCCAACAAATCAGAAAATTATCCCCATCCGATCATCTTCTACAGGAAAAGTAGGAACAAGTTTAGTTTGCAAGGTACCCTCTTTTGCTTCTTAATGACAACGCAAGGAAAAAGCACATAATATACTTAGTTCAACAGAGGTTCTTCGGGAGGAAAATGCTAAACATCGTTTTTGAAAAGTTGTTTATGAAAATCAAATTGGAGTTTATAGGAAAATAGTGTGTGCAGCAATGATAACTGCTGATTTACATAGTACTTGACATGCATAATATATATATATGCATCTTCACAGACATAAGTATAGAAGTAAGTTGTTTATCATTTGAGGTGACCGAGCACAAAGGAAATGTGTGCCAGCATGTTTCTCTGCCGGCTTCTAATATTCAGTTTCATGTATAATTGATCATAATTTTATGATGGTTAAAATAAGAGTAAATAAATTATGAGGATTTAAAATATCATCCATTTGCCAGAATCCTCAGCTTCTCTTTGAATGGATACAAAACAATTGCTATTCTTGAAGACATTTCTAGCAGACTAGCAATTTCCTTGACTTCTTTTGCTCCAAATTACCTGGGTCCAAAACTAAAATTGGTTAAAAAAAAAAAAAAAAGAAGAAGAAGAAGTACACTTCAAATATGACCTATGCTTTATATTTACACATACACATATCTTAAATTCACAGCATTTAGGCAGAAAAACCAGACCTAATATCAAATGCTGAGCTCAGACTATGCCTGTATGCAGGGAGAAAATGAGAAAATTCCTGATGGAGCCAAGAGAAGTTGTTTCCTATTCTATAATAAGGCCTTGAGGTGGAGAGAAGTTAATCACATGTGCCATAATGTCTGGGATTCCTAATATAAACACATTCAAATATATAATTAAAATTCTCTAAAATTATATTATGAACATGCATCCAAACATAATGTTAAATATACAGGTATATGGGCTTGCATAGTATGTATATTATATATATAATATACATACTATATGTAAAATATTATAAATTAAATGTATACATTTACATATTTATCATTTATGTATGTATTATAAATATATGATATTTGTTAGTATGTGTATATACCTGGTATATAATATATTGCATAATGTGTTACATATAAAATATAATACATAATACATCATATATACATATCATATACTATATATACTGTTATATTGCTGCATAAATATATATATATATTTAAAACTATAGAAACTATAGATTCTAACTTAATTTGAAACTCAAGAGATTTTTCTACGTGTGTGTGTGTGTGTGTGTGTGTGTGTGTGTGTTACTACAGATGGAACCCAGGGTCTGTGAATGTTAGGCAAGTGCTCTACCACTGAGCAACAACCCCAGCCCATGATCTTAATTTATGTAATTTCCACCTTCAATAAATACATGAGAATTAGACCTTTTTCATAAGGGGTGATGTCACTACATCTGTTCTTCTCACAGTACTTCACCAGCCTTCCTCCTGCAGACAGAAATAGGTCTGACATTGAGCTAAGGAACTCTTTACTCCTTCACATTGAAAACTAATCACTTTTACTTTTTTTCATTGGTACTGGCTACCTTGGCCTAGGTCTACTGGCTATTTTAAATACAATGTTGTAAGATAATCATTGATACCTTTCTTGTAAGTTGTGATGAAAAAAATTCCAGGTCACCCAGGATATGTAAAAAAGTGAGTTAACGGCTCGTGCTGGGCATACCTGCTGGATGGCAGGTGGGCACTGCAATCCTGGCCTTCCTGGCCTCTTCAGGGGTTCTAGGCTTTGCTTAGCAAAGTTAGGAGGCACAAGACAATGGTCAAGGTATCAGCACAATCATCTTAAAAAGCTCTCAAACCCCTTGTTCCCTCACATGCACATTAAATAAGCCAGCCTTCATGCCAATGTTTCCTCACAGAATAGACATTATCTCTACTGTTACCATGGCACAGACACATGCCAGGGGAAACCCCACACAGAAGAGTCATTTTTGTGATTATTTGGCACAATCATCATGAGAAAAAATAATAGGACCAGAGCCCAAGCAATGCATAGCCATTTGCCCCTCAGGAACAAAATATCCATGAAAACAAACAGTACATTAAATCCATATGGCAAATCTCAAGCCTGAGCTTGTCTTCTGTGGGAGGAAAAGAAAGATGTCCAACAAGTCATTCCCCCATGCTTTGCTGTTTGCTTCCTGGCTTCATTAGTGAGTGGGCAGGAGCTGCCCTTTCTCAAGGGAAACCTCACAGCTTTGCTGTGAGCTAGGAGGCTTGTGAGCCACAGTGGCGTAGGTGAAGGAGCACTTAGTTCTGGTGGCACGTACAACTCCTTTCATCATCCAAAGCAAAACTACTTAAGCCTGGATACAAAGAAAAGTCCTACAGCTGTGCATGGAAGGGAACAGACAGATTTCCCAAAAGAGTTGTACTTCGTCTTTCACCTTGCTGTTTCAGGAGTTCCCCGTCATTGTACAGGTCCAAGGTCCATGCATAATATTAGATTCAGAATGCTAGAGCTAGAAATATCCATGATAAGCTCCTGTCAATTAGCTCATCCAGTTCCCATTCCTGCATTTTGGGGGAATAGCACATTACTTTGAGAAACTCTCGCACACACACCCCCCCCCCCCAGTACACATGGCAATTCAGGTGTCTCTTCCTGCCAAAGACTCAACCCTGCTAGGCAATTACTTCACCAAGAATTTGGATCTTGAATGGAATGGCCTAAGGGCAACTGGAAGAGAGTCACCCTGACAGAGGTGCCCTGGAGAGACCATTTATCAACTTCTACAGCTGTCCTAGCTTCCCTCCTCATTGTCTTTTCCAAGTGCTGGAGGCTCATTTTTATTTTTTGCTCTTAAATTTAATTATATGACCCACACCATATCCTTCCAATAAATTCCATTTTCCTTCAGTTATCCAAGGCTAGCTTCTATTGGTTCGAAACTAACATGCCATAGGTACAGATCCCTACCAATTGCCTGTTTCCAATTTGTTTTTCATTATTTAATGCACACTAAGTTCTTTTCATCATGTATATCATTATTCATGTATACATATTATAAAATATATTACATTCTACTATATTATATTCTGTTGTATTAGATAAACGACTACCATGTTTTTTGCCATCTTTCAAATATCTAAATGATTGTCAAAGGGTTGCAGTTACTTTAAAGATGAGGATGTAAAAGAACCTCAAACAGGTTAATCAGTAGTGCCTCCGGATCACCTACCAGCTTTGTTGAGCCACAGATTCCTGATAGGCATCCTCACATTGCTGATTCAGCAGGTCTGCAAGGGACACCAAGAAGTTACTTTTCTAATAAGTTTCCAGATGATGATGTTGTTGGCCCTGGACTACATCTGAACACCATTAGATTAAGTCAATGTTTCCCAAACTTTTATGAGATTAAACACTGCCTGGAGAACAGATTGTGATCGGCAAATTTGGGGCAGGACCTGAGACTCTACATTTCAAAAAAGCTCCAGGAAATGCTGATGCTGCCCCACCACCCTGAGTAGCAAGGGATCACAGGACTGACCCAGTAAACAATTGCCAAGCCTCCACTTGAATTCAGGTGTGTCTCCTACCCTTCACTATACTACCTACACCCCACCCAAAAGAAAAAATTCTTACAAATGAGAAACTTGAAATCCAGAGGGATCACAGACCTATCCAGAGAGATAACAGACCTAACCATATCTCACAGCTGGTTTGTTATGTACCCAACAGGACACAGCCTGATTTTAACCACCATCCTAAGCTTTGTTCCTCTGTAGTGCTCAATAGTTCACCAGGCACTGGACTTTCATATCCATTCTTCATTAAATCCTGATAAAATAAAATCTAAAAAACAAGAAACAAGGCTAGCACTCATTCACATCTCAATGATGGAGCAGCTTAATGAGGTGCAGAGTGGAGAAACAACCTACCTAGGATCATTCAGGAATCAAAGCCCAGTCTGACCTAAAGTAATCCTAATGTCCAGTGCAATGCTCCTGCCACCTACAATAGCCACCTCCCAGGAGGGGAAAGACACCTCCTTGGTCTACAAAGTAAAAGACAGAAGATGCCATAGAGCAGCAAATCATGGGAATCCAAGACGCGAGAGACCAGGCATCAAAACTAATGTCCTGACAGCCCTATCTGGCCCATACAGGTATTTTCTCTGGATTTCACTGTAGGTATGTGTTTGTTTCATTGTCGGGTAGTTGCTTTATATTTAAATAATGGGAAATTTTACATTAGAATCCAGAATAAAGATCTGGCAACACAGAGCCTAGTTCCATGCTTTACAAAGTCAGCTGTGGCTGGAAGGGGAGGACTCTGAGGGGACAGTGGTCATTAGAACAACCACAGAGGCTTCAATGGTGGTCATAAAAGCTACCAAGTAGTCAGTCAATGGGAACTTGTAGAATGGAGAATAAAAGAGCTGCCTGCCTTGTAAAAACAAAGAGTAACATTTCACCACAGCCCCTGGTCAGCCCACAGGTGGCAAACTCTATAAGCATTTGAATTGCAGGTGGCCATGAAAACTTTAGAGATATGTGAATCTAAGGTATTTATTGTCAATATTTCCTAAGACTGCCAGGCAGGAAGGCACAAAATGGAATCAAGTCTTTAGGAAAAAATGTAACTTTCCAAGAATCGGAGAGAAATATCCAGTGTGTGTGCCTCTGTCCTTGCTGTTAGACAAAGGTGGTATTTCATCTTTGATTGACAGCTGAGCTCACCGAAGGACAAGGTGTTAACACTGCTCACATAATTGCAGTGTTCCCACTCATTGTGAAGTAGTAGCATCTTGATTAGTGATTGTTTGCTGGTTTCTGGAAGACTCTGTCTTTAAAAACGTTTCATTTTTCTCTACCCTTGTGGATTCGTGGTCCCTGTTGCATACCGCCAAGTATGTTCCTGAACGAGGCCAAGGTTCCAGCTGACAAAATCCTGCTTTAGCATAATTTGGAATCGCAGACTCAACATAATGCCACTCTTCTGTTTAAATTACTAAACAATTAGAGCCGTGAGGGGTGTAATTCCAGGCTGAGTCCAGCCCCATATGCAGCTCATTTTTGGTGGTTGTTTTCATTGTTATCATTGTTAAATGTCTCATTTAAAGCATGTACAGAAGTGAACTGAGGTCAGAATTGGGGGGCAATAAAATTTATGTATGGAATTGAAACTTGGACACCTTCTTTGTTTAAGACAAAAGGCTTTCTCCTAATTCATCACACCTTTAAGACCACACACACACACACACACACACACAAAACACACACACAGAGTCAGCCCTAGGAGGAAACAACCCTATCCTCTAGTGTTCTGCCACCTCCTTGCAGCCTGAAGGTAGAAATAATGAGCCTGCAGAAGGGAGT
This sequence comes from Callospermophilus lateralis, assembly GCF_048772815.1. Taxonomy (NCBI): domain Eukaryota; kingdom Metazoa; phylum Chordata; class Mammalia; order Rodentia; family Sciuridae; genus Callospermophilus; species Callospermophilus lateralis. The sequence goes on along the minus strand of NC_135305.1, from coordinate 192,827,551 downwards.
GACAGATTTTATCTCAGAGACACTGACCTGAATGACTCCATTAGCATTGTTCCAAATGAAAAGTCACCCTCCCTCTATAGGGACTGGAGGGGCTGCTGGGAGACAGGAGGTGCTGAGATGTTCAGCTTCCATTTGGAACTAGATCCTTCCCAGAGCCAAGGACATGCTGTGCCCTCATCCCCACATCCCACAGCAGCCAAGCCCTATCTATTTTGGTGCCACTTGCCTGCAGCAGAATAAGAGCCTCTCACATGAAGAATGCTTGCTACCTTCTCTCTCTCTCTCTCTCTCTCTCTCTCTCTCTCTCTCTCTCTCTTGCTGAAATCCATGACCCTTTCCAATCAATATCACAAGGTCCAGGCAGCCCATTGTGCCTGATGACCTCTATCACAGCCACATGGTTCATCATTTGCCAATTTTCTTTTTGGGATCCTTTTCTCATAGAAGATCAAAGTTATTTAACCCTTCCAGAGATCTGACTTTCCAAAGAGAACCATCCTTTCCAGGTCTGAACTAGGTTAAAGTGGGGATGATGAAAAAAGAGGAGAGATTAAACACACACACACACACACACACACACACACACACACAGAGAGAGACATACTCCATCACTGGAAATTTCTTGCTAAAACACGTCATTTCACAATGTAAAGTCATACTAAGCCTGAGATGATAATAGTACATTGAACTTTCACCTTTTATTTGGGTACCAATTTTGTTTTTTTAATATGGAGATGTTATAGTTGGATACATTTAGGGTCTAATGTGACTATGATTCCAGAGTTCACCACCTACTCACTATGGGACTATACAAGTTTTAGTAGCTTCGCTAAATACTCTGGTTGGGGGTGAGGCAGTTTCTTCAATCAACAAAATGAAGATACTTGTTTCTACTTTGCAAAATCCTGTGGTAAGCTAAATGCACAAAGCAACTGTACACCTAGAACAGCTCCTGACACATCCATGTTCAATGAATGTGGTCAAATTATAATAATTAGTGAATTAACATCATAAATGCAAAGTTAAGAATTCCACATGTAGACCTAGCCCCTATGCATATAAGGCTTGCAAATGAATCAACCTTCCTCCTAAAGCTCCATATCGCCAAATCAATGTCTTTTCAAGCCTAAATTCCTCCCTAAGTAGTATTTCAGGAAGCCCTACGTTGATAGACCAACCTTTGTTGGTGATTGAAATTTATAAGAACTTGTGGATCCTGAGTGACAGCTCCGTGGCATGATTTGCTGGGAGAAACATTTTAGATAACTTCCCTAAACCGAGGTAACTCCTAGATAGTTCCTCACTCTGGGGAGAGCCTTGATCTGTCTGGATACACAAGAAACCACAGAGTAAATGCAGCCCATCTCAATGAACATTATTTTTACTGGATGATAAGGAATTTAAAGTGTAACTATTAAGTGATAAATGTGAATGCAGAAGAAGTAAAAGAAAATAATTTTAACTTAAACCCAAATTTTCCAAAGAAACGAAGGCCTGCAGAAAGTTCTCCCCCATCCCAGGGGCAGGCTCTTTCCTTTGCCCTCAGTGTTGTTAGGAAACATTAGGTCCCCACTCAAATCTCAGAACAGCCTATAAACCGTAGGTTATTGTCATGGTCATTTCATTAGTGAAGAATCAAGCACAAAAATCGGCAGTGGCGCAAAACAGAGCAAAGGCTTCCTAGGCCCAGGATCAGCAGCGCTGACCACAAATGGGCATGAAGGAAAATTGAGGGGAGGGGGATGACAGATATTCTTTATCTTGATTGCAGTGATGATTACTTGGATGTAATATTAAAACAACAACAACAAAAACCTGTATACCTAAAGCAGATAGAGTTTATGGTTTAAAGTATACAAAAATAAAATTTTTTAAAAAAACTTGTTGTCAATGAAGAGGGTAAAAGAGGCTATAGACTACATATCCAATTGCAAGGGAGAAAAAATAGACCCTATTAGGAAGTAAAGGAACATTGTACAGATAAAATCAATAGAGATAAAACTGGAGAGGGGAGGCAAGGATCAGGGACCAATGTCGAGTCCTGACTAGCAATTTACCCATAAAGGGAAGAAAAGGGGAGTGAGAGGCCAGAGGAGGAAGAGAGAAGAGGGAGGCATAGTGAGCAGAGCCTCAGGGGTTTGGCCTGGCCTAGGCAAAGTGACAGGGTGAGGCCAGGGACTTGGCAGGTGTTTGAGCAAGGCACTGGGTTTACACAGAAATTCAGGGCAAAAGAGCAAAGAAAGGTATCAGGACACAGAGGCGCTTCCAGACACAGCCTCTGGTTGTGTGAGGCTTCCAAATCGCACCCTCTAAATTTCACTACACAGGCCAGATTCCAGGTGCCTCCCTGGAGCTTCAAAACTCTAGCAGGGATTTTCAGAGCCACTATTAATGCAAGCTGCCTGGCTCCCTTTGGCTCCCTGGGCCATTCTTGCTGGTTCTCTCTGCAGAGCTATTCTACTGCCAAGTGTGGCTTCGCCAGGGGGTTCCATACTTTAAAAGGCAGACTTATTTTTAGCTCCTGACAAATCCCCAAGGCTTTTCAAATACAAAGGAAAGATGAGTGACTAGGCTTACTCCGTTCTTTTGGCTAGGGAGGGAAAAAAAAGGAAAAGGAAAAAGAAAACCAATCTGAAGTTTGTTGCTATGTCTCTTTTCATTTTTCAGTGTTAATTTGGAAATTTGCTTCAACTTGCTGTGAACCTTTCCACAGAAATATATTAAACGGAACAGTGAAGTGTTTTAAAAATACTGGCGCACTCTGGTAACCGTCTGTCACTCTTTGCGGCACATAGCAATTTAAAATTATTGGAGCTCTTAAATTAAGTGCTTAAATTTGAAGGTGATCACCACTTTGAGCATGGGGATTGCACAGCTATCTCAACTATAACAGTGCTTCAATTTCCTGTAAGCAGGTCATTTTGGGGAGCGATAAGGGAGTCTGATTGCCCAGCATGCATTGATTTAAAACTACTGGAGTCGTCAATTCATTTCTACAAGCACTTCTGTTTGGGTGTAATCTTGCTCTGAAGGCTTAAATTGGTCCAAATTGGTCCATACTGCATATGCCCCCAAAGATAATGTATTTTAGTAATCTGCTTTTGGAGGGGGCGCACAAAATTAACAATAATTTCTGGCTAAGCCCAAAACAACACACCAGCCCGTGTATTTGCCTTTCAAAAAATACAAGGTCATCTAGGTAGAATTTTCAGTGTGTCTAATGTCACCAAGATAGAGAGGGAAAATATGTATTGGTTTTTCAGAGATACTTGGCCCAACATACTATATTCAATTTCTCAAAAATAATATGAATTTGATCAGAATGTAACGCCTGTTGCAGAATTGTGTCCTTGCTCGAACCACAGGTTAACGTTTTATTGCATCTGGAATGCTGAGAAGTCACCATGTTTTGCAGCCTATGTTTACATGAGGAATGAAAAGGTTTTCTCAAATCAAATGTACCCTAATTAAGTTACAAGAAATGACTAAATAAATGTTAAAACATTTATTATCTTGAGTTTCCCTTCCCTCTCAACAAGATGTCACTATATTTATTGGTAGTGGAAAGATAAATACAGAATTGCCAATTTCTACCAAGGATAATTGGTAATATAGGTCTACACTAATGGACAAAATGTCTCATACAGCAGATCCCAAAGCATCCTGGTTATCAGCACTTCCATGAAAAAAAGTTTTGCTCTTAAAATTAAGTGGGAGAAATGTTGGCTCAACTACAACAGAAAAAACAACAAGAATTATTATCATAATTTGAATACCACATACTTATTTCATGTACTCCTTAGAGCAATCCCAGGAAGTAACTATGATAGTACCCACACCCTGATATTTTACTATCTATATTTTTATTTATTAGGAATAAATCCCCATATCTAATTATATGTATATATACACACATATATGTATATGTATATATAACATTATATAATATATATACACATATCACACATATGTATATAAAGGGAGGATGAAGCAATGAAGTTCTGTTTTGGGCAGTTTTACTGGCATAGCATACATACCATAAAGTTCAGCTATTATAAATATACCATTTTTCAAATGATGTTTACTAAATTTGTGGTTATACAACCATCTCTACAACTATGTTTATGACATTTGCAGCACTCCCCAAAAGCTCCCCCATGTCCATTTATAGTTGATTTCACAACCTCCACAAGACCTAGGCAATCTCTAATCTGGGAATTTCCTATAAATGGAATCACATATTTCATAGTTTTCTGTGCTTGTCTACTTTCACATAACATGATGTTTTTGAGGTTCATGTTGTAGAATGTATCAGTAGTTCTTACCTTTGATTGCTGAATGGTTGGTGGATATTTGGGTTGGCTCCATGTTTGTTACAAATAATGCCACTATGAACACTTATGTACATCTTAGTGTGGATCTATATTACCAATTGTCGTGGGTAGAAATTGGCAATTCTGCATTTATCTTTCCACCACCAATAAATATAGTCCCATCTTGTTGAGAGGGAAGGGAAGCTCAAGACAATTAGGGACCTTGCATAAGATGACTAAACTTGTTACTGTAAAGCAGGGGTCTGATATTAAGATCTTCAACTCCACATCAGAGCTCCTTCACTTCTCAAAATTAAATAAGTTGAAGTCAGACAAATTGCTCTGTTGCATGACTTAAAAGAAGGTAATACCCTGTTGTAAAGAACTTTCAAGAAGAATCAACAGCACCCAGTGGTTCACCACATATTCTGCCCTTTGGACTCTTTCTTATCCAGTACAGTCTTCTATTGAGTTTTATAGAAATAGAGCCTGAGACAGGGATATGGTTATGTTTGGGTTGTTGAGGAAACAAATATGTAATAGAGTGAGGAAGGTATGGTAGAAAAGAGAAAGGGGCTGATTAGAGATGGGGAGAAGCTCTGGAACATACAACATGAACAGAATTTTCCTGTTGCCCAAGTCAGCAGGTCATCAGCTGCAGGTTAACATATCAAGCTCCTTCTCAACTCTGGGCCTTTGTACTGGCTGTTCTATCTTGAAAACCTTACTCTACCCCAAACACTGTATGGTTTCTTCTAATCCCTAAAATGTTGACCTGAGAAAACTGAAAAGGTAATTGTGGTCATTGTATTGATAGTATCTTGAGAGCTGGCTACCAAAACTGGTCATCCATAGTATTCTGCATGATTGAGAATCTTTCTGAACTCTTACACCCCAATCCCCAGATGACCTGAAAAACAGCACAGCACCCAGGGATAAAGATACATCCTTGCACTTGGATCATTTCTGTCAGAATCACAGGCCTCCTATGTCACTCAGGGCAGAATAGGGTATGCTGCTATAACACATAGCTCCCAAATCTCAAATGGCTTGAAATAAAAACAGTTTATTTCATACTTAAGCTAAACTTCTATATGAGTGGCTAGAAAGGAACAGGTGGTGGCACTCACTTGTCAAAGTCAATCACTCAGAGTTCCAACTGATATATCAGCTAGAAGTCGGAATGTTGCTAGTCACACAAACCACTTGTGATCCAATGCAGTGATTTAGAACCTGTCCTAGAGCCTTGACTTGTCACACAGGCCTGAGAAGTACATTTCTTCCATGTGAAAGGAGGAACTGGGGAGACCAGTGGAGAGCAGCTTGTAGCTTTGGCTTAAGGCTTGACTTCCTCTGATCTATAATAGGATGACTGTGGTCACTGTTTCTTGTCAATAAAATAACTTTCTTTCTGATGGCCTTTGCATTAAACTGATTTTGGAAGGAACAGAACTTGTAATGGTATATAGATAAAGAGCAATTAAAGAGTGCATGAACAGTGGTTAATGAGCTAGCAAACACTTCCAAGAGAACACTAAAGAACCATGCAATCCCAAGTCACCAGTAAGTCTGCAGTATTTTTAAATGTACAGAGCTCTTCTACTTTTACTTGGGCCTGTTTCTATTTCTAAGGTAAATGAAGGTCAAGAAGGCCATAAAACTTATTTTAAGACCAAGACAGAACAATGATCTGACAAGGTCATAAAACACAAAACCTTAATTAAAGTTTCCAGGTAAAGAGAAAGAATTTAAATACTTAGTCATACTATTCTCTGTGTAAAGGAAGTCGAAATTCCATATCATACAAAGTTTTTGCAATTAATTTAAAATAAGTCATCTTTTTCAAGGAACGTGGATTTATGATGCAAAAGTAGATTTTAACTTAATTGTTATTTCTCTCCAGAACCTTGCACACACATGACAGTCAATTAGGAGGGCCTTTCTAATTTTTTTTTATGTTCCTCATATATGCTAAAGTAGACTTTAGAACCTTTCTTATGAAATTAGCCAAATTTAGGATCCTTTCCCAAGTGTCGGTGAATTGCCTAGAATGACAAGAAGTCCTGAATATTAAAAGAGAAAATGGGATGGAAGAGATCATAAGCTTTTGACACGGTATTGAAGCGTTGTAAGCATAAGATATGTATGTCATTTGTGCAAAATCATCTCCCAAGGTTTAAATTAAAAGGATCACAGAAAGTACCTGTTTGTTTCCATGGATATTGAGGGAACTCAAGAATTATGATGACCCACCCAAGAGAGGACTCTTACAGTGACTAATTTTGCTTTAGATTTGCTCTTAGATTTATACTTACACTTGTTTCTCAAAGTAACTGAATAGTAGAAGTAGGAAATATTTCCTCCAGCTATGTGGCAGTTGCTATACTCAGGCTGAAGGATGCCTTGACCTCTTTTGGTTTTTACCATATGGTAGAGCTCTATTTGTTTAATTCTCTTATGGCAATGAGCAGAGAACAGACAGATGTTTTAATAATATACTGTTTGATGGAGGTACTTGTTTCCTTGGTTTCTCTACCCTTGGCCCTCCACACTTTCACTCAAAAATACCACCCTTGCACCTAGGCCTGTATGACATCATGTGTAAAATGAAGGTATTTGACTCTTGAAACATTTGAAGATCTGGATACAATGAACCCACATTTCCATCAGGCCATAAGGTGGAAGCTGAGTAGCTCTATCACTGCAACCTGGCTAGGTATATACTCATTTGCCACTGTGCCAGCAATGCCCCTGAGCAAATGTTTAACAACCAGTTCTTGGGAAATAAGAGAGCCCTGATCTGTAGCACTGGCTACAATGACATAAATACTCTTGCCACAGTTTCTAATTGCTACCATGATGTCAAACAATTTAAAATTTTCTCGAAAATTTAACATTTGGCCCTCATGAGCTGTTTCCACCATACCACTGACCAATGTCCAATATCCCCATCCATAGAATGCAGGGATGTGCATTAAAACCACACCTGCTTTGCACACATAACTTCCTGTCTGGCCTCTGTAGACATCCAAATTAACCACCCCTGAAGTAGATCACCTTGGATCCTTCCAGCTACCACATTAGATAAATCCATGACTTACAGGGAGACTTCTCAGAGAACACTTTCTACATTAATATCAGGATAGTCTGGTATTGCCTCACTATTTTTAGATCTAGAAAGATTGAATTTCTTATCTGGGTTCAGATTTGACTCTACAATCCTCACCATCTTCTCCTTGTATTATTATAACAGTTTCTTGGCTGGCCTCCGCCACTCCAGTTTCTCTTCCTTCCAACCCTCCCAGTGGCCAGGCAGTTCCTAGAATAATTGTCTTCCAACAACAGTGAGAATGAAGCTCTCCATCACCATTTCTATCATGTCACTTCCCTCCTAGCCAAAGCTCAGAGCTTCCTGGGGCTTGTCATACTTAATCCAAACCCCTCAGGTTGGCATTCAAACCTGTCCGCCCATAAGCAACAACAATAATCCTGGGCTATTGTGGACTCTCACAGAACCAGCTAAGGTCATTGAAATCCCTGTAGACCCTCCACATTGCGTCTCAATTTCCTTATTCACAAAAGACCGCAATAACTCTAACTCCCATCTTTCATCAGGCTCGTTGGAATTCAGAGTATCTCACAAACATGCTGCCTGCATATTAAGTCCAGGGACATTCCACAGACTTTTAACACATGCATGTCCCTGATAAATCACAAACCCCTCGTAAAGATAGATAATACAGAATGGGATAAACAGTTCATTTTAACACTTTCAAGGCCATCTGCAAAGCAAACCTTCAGACACTCCAGTATTTTTCAGAAAGTACTACTTATTTTCTCTTCAATTTGTAGTTTCAGTATCTTTAATGAGAGTTAAAGATACAGGAAACTATCTCCTTAGCCCACAGCATGGCAATCACAGAGTATCCTTCAAGTTCAATCCTTTGGAAGGGGTCCTAGTTGTCATGACAGGGTTTGGGACAAATTCTGCAATATCACATGCTATAGACTAAGGAACAGGTTTTTAATTGAATACAAAAGAAACAAAAAAAAAATACTGAAGATGCTGCTGAGGTTGCAATGTATTGAACTTCTTGGTACACCTGGCTTCTCTGGCTGCAACAGACAGTTTCTAGCATCCTGAGAGCTTCTTCTCATCTCTCTGAACCCTGCTTCAGGGTATTCTCAGTGCACAACCTAAGCTTGCTAGGTAGTAAGCACTACAAGAAGGAAGTACAAGGAGACTGACATCCTTAGGGGCAGTCTATACCAATGGATAGGTAGATAAATGCTCAACTCTCCATTCTTTGGAGGGTTACTGCTGAAGTGCCTTCTACACTTTTCTCAAAGACATACAGTCTCATTTATCCATACCAGTAATCTACTCATTTGCATACATTGTATTAACTTCCCTCTATTTCCAGTCTCACTTTCCTCATTTTTTTTTTTTTTTTTTTTTTTTGGTGTGTGTGCTTTCTTGTCCTTCTAAATAAATTACCTGAGCTTTCCCTGCTTTTGGAAAAACCCAAATTAAGACATGGGTCAGTTTCAGAAGAAAAGGTACAAACACCATCCTTTTACTGGCCTTATGAAAAAGGTAGCTGGGTCCTGGAAATTCCATGCAGTAATGGATTTTTGATCCTGTAGAGAATTCTAAACCCTGCTGCATCTCCGTAGAAATCAGTGGTTTTCAGTGTCAGGCATCTTTAATCCCAGAGGATCCATGGAGATATCTGGAGGTATTTTTCCTTGTCATATCTGGGTATGAGTGTTGCTACTGACATCTGGTGGGCCGAGACCAAGAAACTGCTAAATATTCTACACTGCCCAGGATAGCCCACTGCCAAGAAAAAGTATCTGGCCCCAATGTCAATAGTTTTTAGAGTGTGAAACCTCATTATAGACAAGCATGAGAGCAATTCTGTCCATGGGGACAGTCATTTTGGTCCAAGTCAGTGTAGATTTGGGTGCCAGGTATTTACAGTAGGTATCTGGGAGCACCTTCTGTCCAGTATCTGGTGGCCTTGGGTCCATGAAAGTTGTAGTCCTCCTGACAGGAGAGGAAGCCATGAGTCCTGTGGGAAGCTGAGATTGAGGTAGGCCCCTCCTATGGGGTGAAAGCAGACCCTATCCCTGGCTGCTTGTCCAGGTCTGATCAGAGTGAGCCCCTGGAATTCTTTCTCAGTCTTGTACTACATAAAGAGTATATGTCTTTCCTTCCTATCCCTTCTCACTTGGAGAATTTTTTAAAGAATATTTTTATTTTTAGTTGTCAATGGACCTTTATTTTATTTATTTACTTATTCGTATGCAATGCTGAGAATTGAATCCAGTGCCTCACTCTAGGCAAGCACTCTACCACTGAGCTAAAACCCCATCCCACATGGAGAAAATTCTTAAGAGCATTCTCAGACCTACCAACAATTGTAATTATACATAGAAGTGTGTGTGTGTGTGTGTATGTGTGTAAAATATCACCCTTTAAAAAATTTTGATCAGTGAATAGATCATATCCAGAGAGTATACACTGCCCATCATCCCCTCACACCTAGCAATCACAAGGTAAGAAAGCCAGATGCCAAGGTTAGATCACTGTCCCTTGATTGATGGAAAATGAATAGGATTGACTCAAACTGCTCTAGGGACAAAGAACATTAAAGGTTCTAACTCCCAAAAATATTGCTGTGAGTTCCACCATGTGTACAGAGCAGCAATCATGGTAAGCACAAAACTCACTGGTGTCCCAACTTGGAGAGCCTCAAACAGGACAAGAAATCCAGGTAAGTCACCTGCCTGGAAGGACTGAGCATAAAGTGGCTGCCATGCCCATTATCAGGGACATATCAGCCTACACTGCACCTGGAAAAGAACTGTTCAGGATTTTGCCAAAAGATCCCAGGAAGCCTCACTCACCACCAAGGGGTGCATCTTTCTACCTACAGAGCCCCTTCAGCTGCTGCTAATTGGTAAGTCTCGCTCTTGGAGGTGTCTTCTGGCCAAAGTAGGAAGATGGAGTCCCCATCCTACCTGACTCTTGGTCTCACATGAAAACCTCATGGGCTCTGGAGCAGCTTTGCAAATCACTAACACTTTCTTTCTTTCTTCTTCTTCTTCTTCTTCTTTTAATTCAGAAAAATAGAAAAGCAGAAAAGTGTTGCAAACAGCTGATTGACAGAAACCCACAACCTGGCAGCCAGCCCCAGCCCAGAAAACAAAAGGGTCTTTGGTTCACCTGTCAAGGCTGTGTTCATTCCTCATTCCTCAGGCCTCTTCCCAGGGAGCTTATCTGATTCCTCCAGCCAGGTGTGATGGAGCAGAGTGCTGACATCATCACTGAGGGTGATCGGCTGGCTGGCTCCAAAGCCGCCAGGGAAAACTGGCTTAAGATGCTGCTCTCAGCAGTGGCTGCAGCAGCCTGGAGACTAGGGATTTCTCTCCTTCCAAACTGCCAGCTCAGAACAGAAAGGAGTTGGGAACCAGGGTTGGTCCCCGGAAGGTGAGGGAAATATTTGCCCCTACTCTCTGCCCTTCTGTTCTTCCAAGAAATAAAGCAACCTTTCAAAGCATGGAGAAACACTGACCAGTCTCAACTTCACCAAGCAGAATCTTTAGTTATTATTCAGTTAGCCTCTCCCACCCACTTTGGCAAGCAAGTGCACTCCTAAGGTTTTCTTGGAACAATGGTTTTTCAGAGTGCAGTCTCTGGGATAGACAGCACCTGGGATTTTTTTCTTTTTTACTTTTTTTTTTTTTCTACAAATGGAAGTTGTTGGGCCTGACCTCAGCTCCAAGAACACCTGGCAAATAATGCCTTCCACTCCCCTTCCACACTGATATTGTCTGGGCACTACCACCCTTCTCCCTCCAAATATTATTTACTGACTTCAAGCTTTTCAGAATTTGCAATTTAAACTCTGTGAGTGTGAATGTTATATTAGCATAGACTTCTCGTAGAATGCAAATGTCGCTGGTGGAAGCATTTCAAAGCTGAAAACCTTCACACCTGTCACCCCATTAGTGAATTCATTTTACCCTAATACAAGCAGTCCTACGTGAGCCCCATCAGCAGTTTCTAAACAAAATGGTTACTTGTTTGAAAACGATCAAATGGAGGGGAGAGGTGGTGGTGATAAAGAGAAAAAAGTGTGTGTGTGTGTGTGTGTGTGTGTGTGTATACATATATATGTGTGCATATGTACATATGCATATAAGATATATATCTACCATAGGCAAATATCTCACACCAAGATTTTTCAGGGGCTACTTTCTTGTAGAATATCATCACCTTTCATCTCTAAGCTGTTTTTAACAAGAGCACTATATTTCATTCTGATTTTCGTGGCTCACTAGAATAATTTCTCATACTATTTTCAAGCCAGCCCAGTGGCCCTGATTCCTCCAAATAGGCTGTGATGTTCCAGACCTTTATGCTTTGCTTTCGCTGTGCTCTCATGGGCCAGCATCTATACCACTTCCTCTGTGGACATTTCCCTAATTGCCCCACTCAGAATTCTGCCTAATCTACTTCCCTACTCAGTTAGCAAAATGAAATAAAATTTAAATACTCAATGTTGGGAAAAATGTGATGAGAGAAGTGCTTTCATACATTTCTCCTGGGACATCAGTTAGAGTAGCTTTTCAGGAAAATGACTGGGCAGTATCCCTTGTGACCCAATATTTACGGTTTTAGGACTCTACCCTGGGCTGGGTTTGTGGTTCAGTGGTAGAGCACTTGCCTAGCATGTGTGAGGCACGGGGTTCGATTCTCAGCACCGCATATAAGTAAAGGTCCATCGACAACTAAAAAAATAGTAATAATGATTAAAAAATAAATCTTAGGAACATAAAGGATCTGTACAAGCCATAGATCTTCATCCTTATTTCCTTGGTAGCTAGTCTCTGTGAATACTGGTAAAGTAGCCTAAAGGTAGATGGTGGATGTGAAACCTAGCTCTGAAACACCAGTCTATGTGACACTGAGTAAGTAACTTAAATTCTCTGAGGTTTGGTTTAAATATCCATTTAGAAGTGTGATATCAGCACTCTCTCCTGTATGGAGGTTTATGAACACCCATGTACAGTATATGGCCCGGAGTCTGACAGCCAGTTTTGTTTTGTTTTGTTTTGTTTTGTTTTTTCAGTAATAGCTAACTTTATTCCTTTTCTCTAGCTGACTGGACTGAGATGATGGGACGTAACCAAAGCTGGATGAACCCGATTGTTCTTAGGAGAGTTTTGAATTGTTATTGAGAGCCAGCTCATGAATCTATTTGTTGTTGGAAATATTACATAGAACCGTATTTTTTAATGTCAACAGAGAACTTGTGGAGAGTCTGCAGAGAAAGGGGGGTGAGGTTTATAACACAACAGGAGAGGTGAGAAACAAGGAGAATTCTCTGGACTTGCCAGTCCTTAGTTCTGCTCTGGCAACCAGGCTTTCTTGTCCTTACGTTTTAGGAAACAGAGTCTTTGTGATCAGCTCTTGTTAGTGTGATGATTCTTGTCTGTTGGCCCCGTTGGATCTGCTCTGAGTCTTGGGCTATGTTCTGTACCTTGGAGACTGACAATGGGATTATCCCTCCAGCTTTACCTCTACCCTCTTACCTTCTGATTCCATCTTTGAGCTCTTTTGTAACTTATTTCTCAATCCTATGATATTCTTCTATAACAAAGCCTACGCATGGAATTTTCTCTTATTCCCTGAGTTACAGTTTTCTTTAGATTGGGTTCTTTGTCTTTTCTTCTTGTGTTTTTATGCTCTGTGGCATGCGTTTTAGTTGCTGAGTTCCTTTTTCATCTCAGGGTTATGATGAAATACTTGCCCAGAATGTATATTTGACCTGCTAGGGACAGGGAATGACTTCCCCTAAGTTCCTTTCCATTGAGACCAATTATTATGTCTTCTAAACTACTAGGAGAGCTTGGGCATTCTGGGTCCTGGCCGATTGTTCTTGCTTTTGTTTTTCTTTTAGGGAATCAAGTAAGCTTGAATGAAAGGGCTGGAAGAGATGGAAGGAAGGAGCTGAGCTGTAGCTGTCATCATTGGGAGGTGGGCTCTCTTAACATCTTCTGATTTGGGTAGGTCTGTTTTAAGCCAGCATCTATGCCCACTACAGAATGCTGCACCCCATTCCCCTGGGAGGTATTCTGAGTGCCCCCCACTTTACAATGGAGCTCTGGAGACTTCTGCAAGGAAAGTTATCTTCAGTTGTTCATTTCTCTTTTAGCTAGTTTACTACCCTATTCAAGAGAGAAAAAAAAAAAACGGAAGAAAACCCATTGTTTCATTTTTTTCCATGTTGGATATGACTGATGGGAATTTTAGGGAACTTGTATATATATAAAAGTCTTTCCTTTCCTCCCAGACACACAGGTTGACCATATTTTCCAGCCTCTCTTGCCACTAAGGGTGGCCATGTCACTGAAGTCTTCTGGCCAGGTGACATCTGCCACTTCCAAACCTATTCCATAAAAACATTCTGATTTTCTATACTGTTTTCCTTAACGGAGAGCACTCTGAGGGCTTAGAAGAGGAAAGATCTGGAAGTTACCTCACAATGGTAACCATTTGGGACTGAGAACTGAGTAAAAAAGAACTTTGTAGCATATTAAAAACCAAGGTTTAATGTCTCATGGAACAATTAGCCTACCCTGAACAATATAGCCATCATTACTGACTCTTCGATTTCAGAGACATGCCATGCCATAATACCAAGTTTTGAATATTTTCTTGACTACGACTTGGGGGAAATTCAGGGCCTTCAGTTTATTTGTCTTTCATTGTTTTGTTCTAGTGGTGATCTACTTTTTTGTTAGTGTTTATTTGCAAGCTTTTACTAGTTTTATTCATTTAATTAGGAATATTTTTTGAACCTATGTCATTGTTATCTGAATTTGACATAGCATGTTGTTGTTTTAAATCTATTATAACCATTTTTCTATTCTGTTTTGCAGTGCACTTAGGTAATTACAAACCCATTTCTTTTCCAGACCATAAGCTTCTTGCATTCAGGAACGATGACCTAGTTCTGGTAATTCTCATGGATACCAGAGCAGCTGGTTCAAGTTGAAACCCAATATTATCAGACTAATAGGTATAACTTGTCATCAATAAGACCAAAAAACTGAGCCTAGAATTATCTGCAAGTTACAGCTGAAGATAAATATAAGTGGACTAGACATTAAGAAGACACATAAAATACAAGTTGAAGACACAGCCATATAACAACATGCTGATATAACCAAAGAGCCTCAAACATGTCTCAATAAAGCTGAAAAATTAATTAGTTTAAAAAAGCAATGAGTCTCAATCATTCATCATTTTACCTATAATAAGAAAAAGTAAACACAATCTACTAGAGGGCCAAATTCCTTATCAATTATACAGAAACAATCAACAAATCAACTTTGGGACTATCAACAGAAATCTAAACAAAAGTCTAGGATTGTTAACATTGTTCAAACACAGACATGTTGGTTTTGCTGCTCATCAACAAATACATTTTGTGATACAAATCTCTCTACAAATCTCTCGTGACATGATCAATACTTCCTTTAAAGTGTACCGTCTACCTCATTACCTTTGAAGTGCTTTCTAATTCTTAACTCAGAAAAGTCGGAGAAAGTACATACCCCTAGAGGGACAATAGATTTATGAATAGGACCAAATGGATAATTGTTATCTTGGACATCTTCTGACTTGACTGAGATACAGTCTGTTTATGATCTCTGTTCATGCACAGAAGTTCAAGGCCATGGCTGATAGCCCCTGGAATCTAAATTTTAGGCTATAACTAAAGCAATGTCTTTCTTTATCCCTTTTCCTATCATTATATTTCTCTCTTTTCTCGGGTGGGTGGGGTGGAGGACCAGGGATTGAACTCAGGGGATTATCATTGAGTCACATCCCCAGCCCTATTTTGTATTTTATTTAGAGACAGGGTCTCACTGAGTTGCTTAGCACCTCACTTTTGCTGAGGCTGGCTTTGACCCTGCGATCCTCCTGCCTCAGACTCTCAAACCTTTGGGACTGCAGGTGTGTGCTACCACGCCCAGCTACTATATATTTATCTACTTATCATGAAACATATAAAATGATAATTTGTTTCTGAGTTTATATTCCCAAATATTTCTCTCCTCTGAACTCTGGGTACAACTGACTACTCAGCGCCTCAGCTTGTGTGCCTGATAGGCATATGAAGTGGTGTGCCCACAGGATGCCCAGGCCACCAACAGCCTTGTCCCCCCCTGAGTCACTCCCACACAGTCTTCACCAAGTTCATTTATGGCTTTCTTCATTATTACACAGCGCCGAGTACCATCTTTATTTCTAATTTTTTTCTGTACTCTTTAACATATCTCTTTCCTGTCATCTCTTCTAAGATATATTTCTTTACACATCTTTCATCACAAAACTAACCTGGGACATTATCACATTTATCCTGGAGACCAACAACTGCTTCTTAACTGATTTCTTTCTACCCTTGGGTGTCACCAATTCATCTACCATATTCAGCCAATTCGATATTTTATAACCACTAATCAAGTCACCAACACTCTCTTATGAAGTCTTAAAAGGCACTAACTAATCTTATCCCTTCTGCTCTCCATCTATATTCCATATCCTTTCTTTTCTATTTCCTTTTAACCGTAAGTGGCATGCTTTGGTTTTTCAGGTACTAAGCTCTTTTTCACTGTATTTGGTTTTCCATTTGTCCATTAAACTCCTGTTAATCATTTCCTCCCACCTGGAAATGACTAGTCCCTCTTCCTCCCATGCTTCTTCTTTTCTTGGGGTGGAGGTACTGGGGATTGAACTCAGGGGCTGAGTTCACTGAGCCACATCTCCAGTCCTATTTCATATTTTATTTAGAGACAGGGCCTCACTGAGCTGAGGCTGGCTTTGAACTCGCAATCCTCCTATCTCAGCCTCCCAAGCCACTGGGACCACAGGCATGCGCCACCACGCCCGGCCTTCCCATGCTTATTAAACATCACCTCCTTGAAGAAGTCTTCCCAGATCCTCATCCTCTCTCTTTTCCATCTGGGATATGGTTTGTTCACTCAGTGACTTGCACAACACGGAGCACTCAGTTGGTACTCAATAAATGTTATTTGAAAGAATGATTATGAGAATTTCGTTCAGTGAAGGACCTACCAGGATGGAAATGACACTTTTATATGCTTTCCACCTATTAATTTATAAGTCAATTGTTTCCCATGCTTTATAGCAAAAGAGGTGGGGGAGTTATTTTTGCTCTTCAAAGGGGGGAAAAAAGCAGGGCTAATTCTGGTGGAGAATGTGCTGGTCAGGTCAAGATTTAACAAAAAGATAAATCAGAAATAGCTCACCAGAGGGGTCGATTTGTCCCAGGTAGAGCAGAAGATGTGAACTCCTCTGCCATATACCAAGGCTTCAGTCAAACCTGCCTTGGTCACTAACACAGTCATGCAGGCAGAGTCACTAAAGGGGCTAAGTCTTACAACAGGGTCAACATGATTAAACCAAGTAGGTGCTCCCTGCAGCACAGACACTAAATTTGGAATGATACAGAGAAAATGAGTGTGGCCCTGCACACGGATGACATGCAAATTTGTGAATATTCTTTTAAATAAATAAATAAAGCAGAAGTACCCGTGTAACATACTGCCATCCATAAAGTTGGCTCACACAAAAGAACCAGAAGATAAAGGATTTTCAGAACAAGATTCAAAATGCATAAAACATAATGGAAATTTTGATACCTTTGAATATATTAAAATTAAAATTACATGAAAAAAACCCAATATGAATACAATGAAAAAGCAAGTCACAGACTGAAAAATATATTTGTTGCGCACATAAGTGACAATATTTTAGTACCTAGAATGTATAAAGAATTTCCACATTTCTCTTTGGAGGGCAATTTGGCTATATCTAGTAAAGTTGAAGATATTCGTATGAAAAACTAAGCAATTCCATTTTAGTCCAACCCTCCAGAGAACCCTTACACAGAAACATGGATAGGAATGTTCCTTGTAACATTGTTTATTGTGGGTGGAGAACTAGAAACATCTTAAATAGACGTTTAATGGATAAATACATTATGGCAAAATTATACAAACTTTTACTATCAGGTAGTTATGGCATTTAAAATCCTGCATACAAATATTCAACATTTATGAATGTGAAAGAATGTATTAGAATATAAACATATGCATGAGAATAAAGAACATAATATTCATGATACTGGTTCGCCCTGAAAAGAAATGGAATCAGTAAATCTGACAAAAATACGATTTTATAAGACCGGAAGGAATATCCATGGGGGCTCATGATGTTGACAGTAAAATCATGGGTCTATGTTAAAGTCTATAAAAAACTAAATTAAAAATAACTTAGGAAATGAAAGATTTAAAAAGTGAATAAAGTAATATGAAACGCAGGCAAAGTTAAACACACACAAAATAGACATTCTACCATCCACACAGGGAGAAAAAAAAAGATTCTAAAACTGGAGCATTTATTGAACTACTTCAACTGTGTTCTCAATTCTACAAGTTAAGGCCTCACATATGGGTCAGAGGAATGCATGGATTCAGAAATTTCATAGCCACAAATTTTGGGAGTTTCAGCCACTGTTATATTACCTTCATTTCAACTCTTCAATTTTATCTTCTGCCACTGGGCTACGTGCAGTGTAGACTGTGAGGCGTGATCGTGAGTGTCTTGCCTGGTGGACATATTTCTGAGTTAGTCTGACACGGGAAACATAAAGTGGTATCTCCAAGAGCAAATAAAATTATATTGTTACAAATAGGTAAGGGCTCCAGCCAGGGCATAACAGGCATACTGCCTACTGATCACTCTAGGCTGCTTTCTTTACTTAAAATAATCCAGGGTCTTTTGTGTTGGAGGAAGCCATGGATCTTTCTACTCCCCAAGCAGCAAGAGCATCTCTTCTGCACTTCTGTCTGAGAGAAAACTTCCTATGGTTGAGGGAAAAGGGAAAAAATATATATATATACCAAGAACTTGAACTCTGAGGAGAAAAAAAAATGGGTCATGTTTTTGTCTCATCTTGCTCATCCTGGAGAAACTAAATTCACTTAGAATCAACAAGGGATTTAACCTCCTTGTAAAGAGGCTAAAATTTTATCATAATATAAAACCTGACACAAATACAACTGAATTTAAACCAGACTTGCTTTTGGTCTTTGTTTTTCCGGGAAGATCTGACAGGCACTAGCACCCAAAAGAAATTAGCAATGTAAAAATATTTTCTTTTTCTTTATAACTCAAGTTCTTTCACTTTTCTGCCCCATATTTTCTCAGTTACTACAGCCATGGCAATTGTTAGGTTGTGGGGTCTCATTCTTTGCAACACCCCCAACGCTCCACAGCAAAGTCCAGAGGTACCAGCATTTTCCTTGCTTAATTCTCCATGGCCAAGATGACTAGGATCTCTATTCCCAAAGAAGTTTTGCTACTACCCCAGCTTCCAGAGCTTAGAGATAGGGAACTTCCACCCTGTACCGCGTCACCTCTGCCTTCTACAGAGAGCAGCAGGTTGTGACAGCTTTCATGAAGACGTTACAGATGAATCCCAGCTTGCAGTGTAGATTGTATTTTATTTTTAAACTACTTCCAGCCTAAGTTGTGTAGTATGAATGCATGTGGCACCTCCATGGGAGAACTGTTTCTCTAATTGGCAGGACATTCCAGAGGTGGTGAGTTGACATTTATTCAGAAGATCACACATCAGAGGTGGCATCCGCCAGGCTTCATCTAACTCTCTTAGATTAATACCAGATGTTTGTCAACCAATATACTGGATTTAAATTGATTTTTACTGATGAAATCAGTAGCTTGTTAGTAAGCATAATGAATGTTAGATATGGACCTTCACTGAAGAACACAATGACATTCAAGGTATAAAGACAGGTTGGATGAGGCGGTACATACCTGTAATTCTAGCAGCTCAAGAGGCTGAGGCAGAAAGATTGCAAGTTCAAAGCCAGCCTCAGAAACTTAACAAGGCCCTAAGAAACTTAGCAAGACCCTGTCTCAAAATAAAAATAAAAAAGAGCTGAGGATATGGTTCAATGGTTAAGAACACCCCCCCCCCCCCGCATCCCCTGGGTTCAATTCCTGGTACCAAAAAAAAAAAAAAAAAAGGTACTAGGACAGGAATATAGCATAAACAAAAATCCAACACACCTGCCACCCTTAGTAATGGCTCCATAATTAATTCTACGATGCATGTTTAGAAGATTGTTGACCACTTGATGCTAAAAAAGGAACATGGTTTGAAAATTTATGGCACAGAGGAGAGTACACATTTGCTTTAAATGAAACTTTCACAAGGTGAATTTAGAGCAGACCAAAGGAGAGACCCAGGACTTCATTGAGTTTGTAGCACCTTGTGCCTGTTTGCTTTAGATTTAAGATGCATAGAACTCTGCTTGAGACTTGCTTTCCTTATTCCACACAGAGATACTGGGAAGGGAATACAAATCCTATCTGTCCTTAATACTAATGGGAAGCTAATAGAGTGCACAGCCAATTTAGTTTAAGTCAGTTTTTTAGCATAAGAACTAAAGGAGACTCAAATAATGATCTGAAAAGGAAGCAGAAAAAGGAAAGGCCAGAGGATATAATTGGGCAATAAACAGTGGACAGAAAAGAGTTAGGGACAGATAGACCTACCAAGACAAAGAAGAATGGAAGGCATCAAACAGGATGGGAAATTCAGAAAACAGAAGGCAATATTAAAATATATATCCAAAACTTGAAAAAAGATGAAAAAAAATAGTGGTTACACTTACTTTCAATATCATAGGTATACTAACAGGTCTTGCCTGGGATTCTTCAGTTTTTGTAGGAGAATGTGCCTTTGTGTAGCTACTTACCATATTCAGGATTTATAAACTGTTAAGAAATATGTTGACTTTAGATTTTGTCTGATAAACATGCAGATGATGTCTAAACAGGAGAAAAGGCAACGTCAAAAATCACGATTTTTATTTTTCTTACAAGGTGAACAATTTTTTTTTTTGTAATCTAAATTCAACAACTTCAATCCAGCAGTCTTTCTTTCAGAACCTATATATATCCACTTTTTTCAAATTCTCTTTGAACCAGCTCTAACATCCTCCTGGTTCCCTCACTAATGAGTTAAATAAATCTGTGACATGCTAGTAGTGCTTAAAATTCTTTAAAATTATACTTTGGAATGAAGTTAGAAGAGTTTCCAGATCACTTATAAGTCCTTTCCAATGGCTCCAAGAGCTAAGAGATAGAATGTTGTTTTATTACCATGGCTCTCCAAATACCTACACACAGCTAACTATATTTCCAAACACCTACCTACATTTGTTTGGTAAGAAATATTATTATTCCCATTTAATATATACAAAATCAAAGATGAAGAGGTTAATTAAATTTGCCTGGTTTAAAAGTATCAAGAATTCATAATCTAGTGGATGCCATTGGAGGTTTTTTTTTTCCCAAAATTATACAATCTTTAACTTCCATGAATAGAATTTTAAAATGAAATTAAAGAATTGCTACATAAATCACTTCCATCTTAAGCAACCTCTCAGTGCTTAGGCTGCATGCTGCTCCAGGCACTTGGTGGAAGACTTTCAGCCATAGTCTGGCCAAGATCTCCACGCCTGAGGCTGATTTTCCTTCAGCTGCGAGGTGATCTGCATTCTTATCAAGAAAGCAAGAATGCTTTATGAACTTTTTCCTACAAAACAGTTAGATGACATCATCTTGGATTTCACTGTAACTAGGACATTTAGGGAACAATACAACTATTATTGCAATTTTTGAGCTGACAGAGAAAGAAAGAAAATAAACCCAAGAGATCAAAATGTTCTAAAACCAACATTCTCCTCAGTTTTGAGGTTCAAGCTAAGAAATGTTTAATCTTCCAACTCAGTTTTTCACTGTCTTTCTTCCTTTACAACATGAAAATTGATTTTGATATACAAAGAAAGGACTGGGAAGTAAGAACTTTAATGAGGCTCCCAAAGAAGAAATGTTGAATATTTTGAAGGCAAAATGTGTTGATTTTCAGGTCATCTCATTCGTGTGCTATACTGTGCTAGATACAGTCACCTGAGGAACGTTGGGTCTACTTTAGAGAGTCAAAATGACAGAGAGCAGATAATTCAAAATTCCAGTATTAGATGTTGTGAGATAGACCACAAGTATTACAGAAATTTATAAAGACTGGGTGGGGTTGAGTAGGGAAAACCAGGTGGTCTGGAGACACAGGAACCAATTTGCAGAGATCAAATTCCATTGGCATCTTGAGAAATCTATACAGCTGGAGTGCAGGAAAAGATTTCTAAGAGCAAGATGTATCTCTCTTTAGAGAATTTAGACTGAAAAATTAAATAATAAAAGTGCTCTTGAGTGCCTACTCTTTTCCAGGTATATAGTACATAATCACTTGCACATGTCACCTGTGTGATTAATTTCATCTACCAACATTCCTGTGAAATAGGTATAATTATCCCCACTTTCCATATGGAGATGAATGATGTGGTACCCAAAATCTTGAACAGGGATTTCCAAGTTCATTCCCTGTATACGTGTACACCTGCTGGGGTGGTGAGCAATTGTGTCCCCAGAGTGAAGGTGGCAATGTCACTGATAAACCTTGCTCAGAAGGCAGAAGGGTCTCAATTTGAACCACCAGACTTAGAACTAAAGTTTTTCCTTGGGCATAATGCATTATGAAATCAGGGTGCAGGATGGAAAAGGGAAGAGAAAAGTAGAACCTGGATTATATGTACATGTTTCTTGCCATCTGAAAAGATTAGTTTGAGTTTTTTAAAAACATGGTTTTGCCCACAGTTTACATACTTCTTAATAATTTCCATTTTGTCGGAATCTTAAAATCTTCAAAATGTAAACTAATCATAAAGTAATTTGCAAAATCGTTTTATGATTTTAAAAACATGTTGAAAGGCTTTCCCTCATTTGGTCTTAATAATATAGCTGCAAGATGAGAACTGGAGGGATTATTTTTCACTGCATACATAAGGGAAATGAGGCACACAAAGTTAACATGCTTTACGTCCACTGTGTTCAGTTCCCATGAATGACACCAGCACCTCAGTCACCATGAATGGCACCAGTTGAACAAATCAACTTTTTGTTTTACACAATACCTTTATTTTACTTATTTATTTATTTTTATGTGCTGCTGAGTATCGAACCCAGGGCCTCTCACATGTTAGGCAAACACTCTACAGCTGAGCCACAAACCCAAACCCAGACTAACTATTTTTAAATCATCCTTAGTCGGGCACAGTGGTGCATGCCTGTAATCCCAGCTGCTCAGGAGGCTGAGTCAAGAGGATCATGACTTCAAAGCCAGACTCAGTAAAAGCAAGGCGCTAAGCCACTCAGTAAGAACCTGTCTCTAAATAAAATACAGAATAGGGCTGGGGATGTGGCTCAGTGGTCAAGTACCCTGAGTTCAATCCCTGGTACCAAAAAAATAAAAAAATACAATAAAATAAAAAAATAAACCCATCCTTGACTCTCTCTTACTCCATTTAGCCACCATGTCCCATTAGTCCTTCATAATTTTCAAGACTCTCAAACGCAACTTCTCTACCCTCTGTCTAGACCATCTTCATTGTGGCATTCATTATATTCTCATTCCTCAACTAGATTCCTCCAACAATTTGAAATTGACCAATCTACCTCTTAGGTCACTAATATCCAATCCCTCTTTCTATTTCTGGCAGGTTTTTCTAAAACACTAACCTGAAGATGTCATAGGTACCACTTCAATGATTTCTCATTATTTTTTTTTTTTTTTTTTACGAGTAAGTACCAACTCCTTGTTAATTGACCATTGATACCCCACTCCCATTCTCATATTGAAGTCCTAACTCCGAAGGTGATAGGATCATATGATTGGGTCTTTGAGGGCAGATTCTTTACCAATGAGATCAGCTCCCCTATAAAACAGCCCTCAAAGAGTTAGCTCCTTCCACACGAATAGGATGCACTATCTTGGAGGAAGAGGGCTCGTATCCGACACACAATTTGCCACAGCTTTGATCTTAGATATTTCAGCCTCTAGTACTGTTAAGAGAGAAATTACTATTGCTTATAAGCCATGCAATATATGGCATTATGTTATAGCCACTTGAACAGATAAAGACAAGGCCCTTATGAAAAGGACCCCAAAGAGCTCATTCACCCTTCACTGTGTGAGGACTAAGAAAACGCCATCTATGAACTAGGAAATGGGCCCTCACCAGACATAGAATCTGTAGGGGCTTCCATCTTTGACTTCCTAGTCAAAGATTTATTTCTTTGTAAGAAATAAATTTCTATTATTTATTGGTCATCTTTTCTTTGGTATTTTATCATATGTTCTCAAACGGACATCCAAGGTTCTAGCACTCATGCAACCCTGGTGTTCTGGCTTATAGTTTACCCTCCACACACCAATTCCCAGTCACATCTCCATCCTACACACCGTATCTGCCAGCAATATCAAGTCCTTCCTTCTGCTTCCCAGGATGCCTCACCCTGGAAATCTCTGCCCATGTTCCTCTTCTACCTAGAATGTTCTTCCTCAATCTCCTCATCAGGTAACTCCTATTCAGTCCTTTGAAACTCACTTTCTGTTTTCCCCTTCCTCAAAAGGCTTTCCAGCTCCCTCAGCTTAGATGACTTTCCAAGTGTCCTTCCTCACATCAGAGCACCTTCCAGTCTCACGCCATGCCAGGCTTTTCTGTTTGTTGGTCTCATTACTAGATTCCAACTGTGGTATTGCATGGCATGAGCTTGTTCTTGTTCCTGTGCATTTAAATATGTGCCATTCATTCCTTCAATACAACTTTATTAAAAGAACAGGTTTTAGTGAGAGCACTTATGTGGGATCTGGGGAGCACATGGATCTAAGACATGGTTCCTTGTGCACTTGAAGGGAATTTTTAGGAACCTGAAAAAGGATAACAATCAAGGAAAACAAGAAAACACATGTTAGATAGAGTAAGTTGACTGGTAGTTCCCATTGAAAGATGTGTCCCTCCAGAGGCTGTGAAGGTGACCTTATTTGGAAAGTGTCTCTGCAAATGCAGTTAAGGTTCCTGAGATGAAGTCATCCATCCAAATGGGCCCCAGATCCAATGACAGCTATTCTTATTAGAGAAGATATGAACGGAAGAGGACAGACAGAGGAAAAGGTGATGTGAAGACAGAGGTGGAGACTGGACATCTAGGAGCCAAGCAATGCAAAGGATGTTGCAGCCAGCAGAAGGTAGGACAGAGAAAGTGGAAGAGATTCCTTCTTAGAAATCCCAGAGAAATTCATCCCACTGATGCCTAGATTTGCAACTTCCAGCCTCCAGAACTGAGAGAAAATAAATTTCTGTTGATTAAAGCCAACCAGTTTATGGGACTTTGTTACAGCAACCTTAGGAAAGGCATATACTAGATATGATATGATATCTAGTAGATAATATGATAATCTACAAGAAAATAAGACCTCACTTATTTTCAAAACAGTTTTGCTATGTCAATTAACTTCCAAAAATTGAAGGTGTGATCCTCCTGTTAGTCCTTGCACATCCTTTTTCCAATTATCAGACCCTAATGTGATGATGTGCACACACAGATGTTGCAAGTGCTTAGAAAATACTGATTGACAGAAAACTGTATTTTGTGTGATGAAGAGTCATATACTACCACAAGCAGAACAAAGCGAATACAAGTATAGAAACGTGTGCCTTCCTTACTTCTGCAGATGGAAAAAAAGATCTGTCAGAAAAAGGAAAGAACTGTCAAAAGCACACGACATCAAGCACAAAAACTGTGAAACACAAGTCACAGTACAAGTTGTTTGTGACAGTGTAAAAGCATAAATTTTTCATCAAGTTAGAAAATAAAGATCTACCACCTCGTCCAAATTACATGGGCCTCTCCTAAACATTTTAATTATGTTCTACAATAATCTACAGTTGAAGAGGGATAAGTTGGTAATTGAGATATTTAGAGCAACTTGGGACGTTAGCCCTGGAAAAAACACTTGGTTTGTAAAAATAATTGAGTAAAAATAATTGAGTAAATATAAGTAGGGAAAATGTATGATAGGCATTATTGGCAGGAATTGACACAGACAAGTGAAAAAAAATGAAGACAAACTTTCTTCTTTAATGATCTAAAATTGAAATAGCCTGTATTTCTAGTTGGTAGTAGGCATGATACCGGCTACTAAGGGATAAAGTCTACAAACTTATGTTCTATTGAAGGAGTTACAAAACTATAAAGCATTGTGCAAATCTATTGTAGGAAATAGATGATGTTAATAGTATTGAATGTTTATTATGTGCTAGGTGCATTTACAGTCTCTTTTCAAAGATTAATTCATTTACTACAACTTATTATTATCTTTATTTTATGGAGGAGGAAACTGAGGCATAGACATGAAGTGAATTGCCTCGTGGCTGAGTAATCAAGAAGTGGTAGAAGTAGGACTGAAATTCAGCAACCTAGTTCCAGAGGTCTCAGCCTCAATTTTTATATGTATTCCACCTATACAAAAGGAACTTATAACAATAAAAATACCATTTTGTGGAACAAATGAATAGGTGGTAGTCCATAGCAAAAAAGTAAAAATTAAGCAGCTACCTCAGTATTATACTGCCCATTCGAAAAAAAAATATGGCAAAAAAATAAAATACTTATTTTGCAGGATTCATGTGAGAATTCAAAAATAGAGCAGGTGCTTATCAGAGTACCCAAAACAAAACAAAACAAAAAAGAATGTTGGGAGCTGCCCTGGATGCAGATGCCTGTAAGTCCTGGTGTACAGGGTTCTGAACAATGATTGCATTCAGTCTAGCACAGTAGTGTCAGGTCACAGTGGGGCATTACCCCAGCTCAGATAACAAGGAGTGGCTCTGGGAGTAGGTGTCAATCCATGGGGTTGAGATACACTCACCTGTTCCTTTGTTATCCTACCCCTTTGCCCTTTTGGGGATAGAATGTTCCCTGGGACCTCCCCTTGTGAGTCCCCTATATAAGACTAAAGCATTCCAGGGGCTCTCTCTTTCCATGGAAACTTAAGATCTCAGAGACGTCCCTGGATTATTGTAAAGACACTTCTGTGTGTTTGTGTGCGTTCACTGCTGTTTTCTTAAGTTATTGTAATATTCAGATTTTGTGAACCCAGCATTAGGTCTCCAGATACGACAGATGGCAACAAAGGAATTTAATAAAAACTGAGTTTTTAGAATATATATCTACAGAGACTAGCCTATGTGTCTTCTATCTTTTAAACATTGGCCTAAAATTTGCCTAAAAATGCATAAAGATCCCACTGGAAGTAAGTCCACAAGTAGTGATTACCTGTAAGGGGGAAAAATGTCTTATTTCCCCAAAATGGTTTCATTTTCCTCCTGGGCACAGAGGAAGGCTTTATTTCATGGCCTGGATTTTTTTGTTCTTATTGTTGGTACCAGGGATTGAACCCACGGACCCTTAAACACTGAATAACATCCCTTTTTTATTTTTTATTTTGAGACAGGGTTTCACTAGATTGCTCCCAGTCTTGCTAAACTGCTGAGTCTGACTTTGAACCTGTGATCCTCGTGTCTCAGCCTCCTGGGCTGCTGGGATAATACATGTGCACCACCACATCCAGGTACAGCCCAGCTTTTACATAGGAGGAGTCATGAGATCTTTTCTAGCCAATGGAATCTGAAGGAATGTAACATACTGTTTCTAAATAACAGCATCTAAAGATTCTACTTCTCCATCTAATGCACCAGCTTCTATCAGAATAACCCCCTGATTGAACAACTAGAAAGTTCATTGAAGTGCCAAAACAAAACACAGAATAAAATGTCTGTCTGAAAAAAAATCAGAGATGTTTGACGGCACTGAGGAGTTAACAAGACAGATGGAACTAAAGGGCCAATGTGCTGCTGACAAGAGGAGGATCCCTAAAAATGCATGTGGATCTATTTTTATTAATTTAACAACTTACTAATGTGTATAAGAAAACGAATTTGGATAACAGAGAAGAAAGTAGATGTTAGGAAACTGAGAGGTTAACTAAACCTATTGCATCATGTTAGGAGGAGAAAATCAGAAGTTCAGGTCCAAAGTAGATGCAAAATTTCCATAAGATTACACACCAGACTCAGAACAACATAGAAATGGGCCAGATCTCTCAAGGTTTGAAACACAGTTTCAGATCAACTCTAATTCTTTAGCCAGAAGCTAAACAAAACCTTCTCTAGAGACAGATAACATCATTCATAGTATGTAACATTTATTAAACATGGTATCTGGCATTCGGTTTAGAATTACTAGGCATCTCAAGAGACGGAAGAGAAAAGGAAGTTAACAGAAATAGACCTAAGGGTGACCCAGAGCTATCAGACATAAACTAAAAATAACTGTGATAATAGGCTCAAGAAAATAGAAACAAGAGAATTTCACCAGAAAATGAGTCCATGAAAACTTAAGTGGGAATTCTAGAATTTAAAAATAAACAATTACTGAAATTAAGAATTTTAAAGAATTTTGCAACAAATTAGATACATTTGAATAATGGATTAATAATCTTAAAGTTAAGTCAGTAGATAATATCCAGACTGAGATATGGAGAGGATAATAAAATGAGGTACAGAAAAGCATATAAAATGTAAATGAGATAGCAGAAATATATAACATACATGGAATTGAACTCCAGGAATGGAGAGGCGAAGCAATTTTTGAAGAGATGATTTCCCAAGACCAATGAAAGACATTAGCTACAGATAAAAGAAGCTCTATTAGCTCAATACAATGATAACCACAGTTAGACACAACATAGTAAATCTAATGAAATAAAACAAAATACAAACTTAAAAGCAAAGAATACAAGATGCATTACAGTCAACAGAGCAGCAGCAAGACCGACAGCTCACTTCTCAACTAAAACAATAATACTAATAATAAAGTGCCATCTTCAAAGCACTGAAAGAAAACTAACGTCAACTTGGAATTCTATACTAAGTAGAAATATCTCAAGGATGAAGGTAAAAATAATACATTTAATCAAAGACTCTAACTGAAGGGTTGGTCATTAATAGACTTTCATTAAAATAAATATTAAAAGGCAGAGGGATCCAAAAATAGTCAAAACAATCTTGAAGACCAATGTCAAGTTGGGGAATTTAAATTACCAAATTATAAGATCTATTAAAAGAACAGCAAGGCCATATTCAATAAAACCATTTGGTCTGAGTGTAAGGATGGTCATTTAAAAAATCAACATCATAGACAAGGGAATCTACAAATAGATTATACATACATGATTTCCAGCAAAGGCATCAGAGGAATGCAGTACAGGAAGGCTAATAAATTATACTAGAAGAACTGGATTTTCACTTGGGAAGAAAATACACCTTAATACCTAAATCATACTACAAATTATTCAAGATGGATCATATATCTAAATGGAAGAGTAAAATAATAAGGAAGATCCTAGGATAAAAATGAAGTAGAGTATGTTTGTGGTCTCGGTTAAGGTTGTGAAGTGACTTTACTCTCAGACATTTGCTAGAAGCATAAATTGGCTCAACCACTTTAAAACATCCTTGAGCAATATCAAACAAAGCTAAACATCATTCTAAAGTATATTATCATTCCAGTAGTATTCTTTCTAGGGACATAGCTAAAAGAAATGAATGATCAGGCATGCTGGTGCACACTTATAGTCCCAGCAGCTCAGGAGGCTGAGACAGGAGAATTGTGAGTTCAAAGCCAGCCTCAGCAATGGTGAGACACTAAGCAACTCGGTGAGACCCTGTCTCTAAATGAAATACTCAATAGGGCTGGGGATGTGGCTCAGTGGTTGAATGCCCAAGTTATTCCCCATACTCTCTCACAGAAAAAAAGAAAATGAATGCATGTGACCTCTGTAAGTCACATACAAGAATATTCATGCAGTTTTATTCATAACACTCCCAAAATAGAAAAAAGAGTTCATCAACAAAAGGATAAATGAATTATGATATAGTCATACAATGGAATACTACAGAGAAATAAACAAAAACAAACAATTTATATGTCCATCAAAATCAGGGAATCTCACATACATTGAACAAAGGAAGACAGTTAAAGAAGACTTTATGATTCTATTGACATGGAATTCTGGAACAGGCTTTTTTTTTTATGATCGTCAACTAATTGGTTATAATAGAAGAAACAATAGAGATAACCATCAAGGCTGGTTATGACCAGAAAGAGCCAGGAGAAAATTTTCTGTACATGCCTCTTTCTGGGTGGTAATTTTGCTGGTGCATAAATATGTAAAACTTAATCAAAATGTGCACGTAGAATTTGTGTGTGTGTGTGTATATCAACAAAAAAGAATGAAGTAAAAGGAAAACATGTTAAAGGACATCAATTAGTAAAACATGGCTACAATATTAAAAATTCAACAAAACCCA
Source organism: Callospermophilus lateralis (assembly GCF_048772815.1). Classification (NCBI taxonomy): domain Eukaryota; kingdom Metazoa; phylum Chordata; class Mammalia; order Rodentia; family Sciuridae; genus Callospermophilus; species Callospermophilus lateralis. The sequence continues at coordinate 192,797,771 of NC_135305.1, read as the reverse complement.
AAGTAGATTCTTTGGTAGACTTATAATTTGAAAAAAGAGGCAAAGAGCATCAGTAAAGATCTTGCAGTTATTTAAAGAAAAAAGGTGACACTCCGAACAAATTTATATCAATAAATATGAAATTGTAGATTAAAATCCTTATCTTGTGAAAAATATAACTTCCTAAACTAACAAGAAATTGGTTTCAACTGTGGAAAAATAGATATCAGAAAAGTCTTATATTGGCTAAAGTAATTCAATCACTAAGTAAAAATATTCTGACAAAGAACACTACTGCTTACCTAAATTCCACTGGCCAGTCCAAATACTTAAGTAAGTATCACACTTACACATTAATAAAAACTTTTCATATAATAGAAAATAAAAGATCTCTTTCCAAGTTCTCTTATGAGGCCTGAACAATATTGGTAGTAAAACCTAATTAGGATATTCAAAAGATGATAAATCATAAGAAAATCTCTCATGAATATGAATAAAAGAGTCATCAAAATATTCACCTTGTAATCCAGAAGTGTCTAAAAAAGCATAAATACACCCTGACTATGTTGGGTTTATCCCAGGAATGCAAGTTGGTTTAATATTTTGTTCATATTAATATTTGGTATAGTTTGTGACTTTATCAATACAAAGAAAAATCTATATGCTTTTCTCAATAGATGTGAATAATGTACTTGATAACTTCTAACATTTATTCATGATTTTCTAAAAAATACTCTAGGAAGAACTAGAAACTCTTAATGTTTAAAGGGTTTCTGAATAACAATAACAGGATGATAATAATAATTATCATTCTGCAAATATCATACTTCATGAAGCCTTAACCCCCTGAGATTAGGAGTGAGGCAAAAGTGTTCTATATATATTTGTATTATAGTGATGTAATATGAGAATATTAAAGGCTACAGGGATTAAAAAGATAAATTAATAATAGGATTACATTGTTTTTCATTTATACGATAAAGTATTAGAATTAACAAATGAATTCAACAAGCTCATTGAATTTAAGGTTAAAATATGAAAATCAGTTCTAGAGTCAGGCATGGTGGTGCATGCCTGTAATCTCAGCAACTTGAGAGGCTGAGGCAGGAGGATTACAAGTTCAAGGCCAGCATCAGCAACTTCGTGAGTCCCTAAGCAACTTGGTGATCCTGTCTCAAAAATAAAAAGTAAAAAGGGTTGAGGATATAGCTCAATGGTTAAGAACCCCTGAGTTCAATTCCTGATACAAAAAAAATTAAATCAGTTCTATTGTTGAACACAAGCAAAAGAAAGTACATGGGGCTTCTGAGTCTTGATCCAGGGTCAATGTTTCAAGAAGTAGGCAATAAACAAGAATTGTATGTATATTTTTTTTTCAATCTTCTCTTTGTCTCCATGCTGAAGGCATACAGTGAATCACATAAGTGCTATAAAAATAACCATGCTGGACAGGAAAATTAGAGAGGGCCAATGATAGATTGGCAAATTCAAATAGGGTGATCCAGACAAGCCATTCTAAAAGGATGACATTTAGGAAAAGTCCAAAAGGAGATGGGGGAATAAGACTTTATAAAATCAGGGAAGAGTTTGAATTTTATATGAAGGGCATATGAAAGCTACTAGATTTTACAAAGGAAAGCCAAGCGTGGATATTTCATATTTCTACTGACCGTTCTGGCTGCAAGTTTGAGATCCCTGAGGTTTAGGGGAGGGAGCAGAAGACGGGTAAAGGGACTATTTATAGTAGTTACCATGGAAGAGGATGGCTAAAAGAAAAATTCATATTGCACAACCTCCCTCCACACAGAAAGTCATGAAAGGGGACCTTCTCTCCCGAAATGGAACACAAAGAGGGCACTTCCGGGCTTCCTGAAGTGTGTGTGAATTGCTAATTAAGTGTCAGGACAGGAGGAGTTAAAAAGAGAAAAATCCTCACATTCAGTGTTACTGGGGAGACAAATGATTACCCTCTCAAATGAAGGCTGGCAATAGAAAATGAACAAAGGTCAGTCTAACTAGAACCAATCCATCTCCCACATGTATGTGTTGTTGAAAAGGGTACAACTAATAAGGAGAGACAACCACAAGGAAGTGTTTATCTAAACTCCATTACAAGATCCTCATTTTTCCCTGATGCTACTCTGCATGCAGATTCCTACAAACACCAACTCCTCAGAACTCGGAAGTCCAGGATACCAAGAAAGGAGATTCTATAACATGTACTTCTGAACTAGAATTGAGCCTGAAGATAGGTATACGCCCCTTCCCGGGAACAACCAAGAACAGCCACAGAAAGTCAACGTTCGTATGCATGCCTTAGTTTGGGTTTTTCCCAGATGCCAACTCTTAGCAAGGATCCAAGTGCAAGAATTTATGTAGGAGATGCAAGAAATATTACTTAGAAAGTGGGGAGGCGACACAGGGAAGAGACACAGCCTCCTATGCCAGGTCCCTTAAGAATAAGTGGAGCTTAATCCCTAGTGGAGACTGGAAAACTGTAAAATAATGCCCAACAGCTACACCCCACCAAGGAGCAGGGGTGTTCATATATCAACTTGTGCCAGTCATCAGTTGAGGGCTACTGAGGACCAGTGAATGAGTCACTGCCAGTTTCCTAGAGCAGAGACTTAGGGAAAAGTCCTCAGACAAAGAGATGTGAACATAAGCATTTGGAAGTCAGCAGGAGCTCTCTGAAATGCTAAGGCTCTAGGGACATGAGCACAGCACCCACAGATTTTGCAACATCACACCCTTCCTGTGTCAAGGGATTTCTTTACCTCTGGCCAACATTTCCTCTGCAGAGGAAATGATTCCAACAAATTGCAAAAAAGGAGGAACTCTTCCCTGCATCTATTTCTCTCAAAGCACTCTCATTGATTTATCTATTACATTATTGTTATAAATTAATAAAGTAAGGCATACGTTAATTTACTTTATAGGTTTCTCAGCCACTGATTTCCTATTATCCCTTTCTATTACTCAACTCACTGACTCCTCCAGATAAATTGTCTGCAACGCAAATGCATCCCAGGCTCTTGGATTTTATTAAGTATATTAAAGGTGTATGATTTGTGCTAACAACTCAACTCATCACCCCATATTCAAAACTTAGCCAATTAAGCTCAAGTGCATACTAAAATAGGAAAGAGATTCCCAATTTCTAGTTAATATTCTTATTGCCTAATGAATTGCTCATTCTTTCTAATTCTAGTGCCATTTGCTTAATTTTCCTTTAATTTCTAATATGCAAGAAAACATGTCTCATCTTCTGTGCGTGAAAATATATTGTCTTAATATTGCTTGCTAACATTTCTTAAGAACACTGAATAAAATTGCCATAGTGAGTGATAAGTTATATATACATCACCTGACAGTGCCAGGCACACAGTAGGCACTCAATGAATGCTTGTTGAATGGCTGAAGTAGACCGCAGTTGTATGACTGATGCTCATGCACAAATCAAGAGACTTCTCAGTTCTCATAACAACAATTTGTTGATTCATCGGATAGCTATTGTTTTCTTGTTTTTGGTGAGCCTTGGAAGGTGAAAAAAATCAATTTTTGCTTTTATATTACTTCTTAGAGCTAATTGGTAGTTTTTTTTATTTTTATAGTCCATTGATGCATTAATAAATTTCAGTAAAAAGAGAGCCTTCAATTCACATGTTTGTTCATTCAGAATACTTATTAAATGACAGTTATGGGCCAGGACCCATGAACAATTTTACAAGACTGCTAAGACTAAAAAAAATGCCCAACCCTGCACAGCATCCCAGTCTGTGGTGAACAACTTACATTGCTACCATAATACATATAGGCCAAGAACAGGAAACAGCACCCCAGAGGTAATCAGGCAGGTTTCGTCTCATGTGGGGATATTTGAAATAAGTCTTCTGAATGGTGAAATGTGGGTAAAGATGCTAGATGAAGAGAACAGCATTTGTTAAGTTCTACCTTTCTTTCTTTTCAGGAAACTTTATTGCAATGTCACTATATTAGGCTTCTCCTGAGAAGAAGAACCAATAGGACATCGATCAATCTCTATCTATTAGATTTGATAGATTTCATGTTTAAAGCAGGGGGCCCTAAGAAAGAATAGCATTACCTTAGATTAGATAGAGGGAAGTGATGGGAGGGGAAGGGATGTGGGGATAGGAAAGATAGTAGAATGAAACAGACATTATTACTGTATGTATATATGTGACTGCATGACCAATATAATTCTGCGACATGCACACTCAGAAAAATGAGTAATTATATCCCATCTATGTATATCAAAGAGTATAAATGCATTCTATTATCATGTATAACTAATTAAAACAAATATTTTTTTTTGAAAAAATAGCATATCTGACAGTCCCAGCAATAGCAAATTGTACTTTAATTTTGAAGAAAAAAAACCAAAGTATTATTGATTGTTTTTAAAATTTTACTTAAGGATACTAAACTCTCATATGAGTGAGAAGGAGAGAGAAATTAAAAGGAAATTAAACAATTGATTTATGGCAAATCCAAAATTGGTAGGGTAGCCTGGCAGTCTGGAAATTCAGGTTGAAGTTGATCTTGCATCTGTAAGTCTGAATTGCAGGTTGAAGTTTGGAAACAGGCAAGATGGCAGAGTGCAACCTAAGGGCAGAATTTTTTCTACTTCTGGAAACATGGGTCCTTGCTCTTAAGATCTTCAAAGAATTAGATGAGGGATACCCATAGTATGGAGGGTAATCTGCTTCATTCAAAGTCTGGTCATTAAAAGATTAATCACACCTAAAAGATACCTTCACAGAAACAACTCTACTGGTATTTGACCAAACAACTGGGCACCATAGCCTAGCCAGGTTGGCACATAGAGTCAGCCAGTGGAGTCACGGAGGAAGTTTTGTTCCAAAAGCATAATTGCCAATCATCAAAATCAGCATCACCTGAACCTTGTTAGAAATGCAAATTCTTGAAAGTTCCCCTCAAATCTGAACCTCTGGGGCAGGGTCTAGCAATATTGTTTTAACAAGCCCTTTGAGTATTTCTGATGCACCCCAGAGTGAGAGGACCACTAGACCAGAGTATATTATATTCACCTTTTAGGTTGTAAAACAAAAATGTTAACAGAAAATCAGGTTATTAATTGCCTGATATTTCAAAGGCTTCAGTCACTTGATAGATTTTCATGTTTAAATGGCATTATCGGATAGTTCCAGCAATATCACATTGTACTCTAATTTTGGAGGAACAACAAATGAGAGTACTATTGATTGTTTATAAATCTTTACTCAGGGATACCAATAACAAATCCATTGAACTTTTCCTACATCACTACCTCTAGCTCTTTAACTTTGAGACTCTTAAGCTGGCTTCAATTTCCTTGAATAAGGTCAATAGGACCCACATCAGAATTTGCCTCAAGACTTTTCAATACTCCTTTTGAAGGTATTGATCATACAATGGAAACTGTTTCTAAACTATTTCACAGCAGTTCAGAGAAAATATACTGAAGTAACCAATGGGAAGGTTATTGTCTGAACTCCTTTCAGGGACTTAAGTACTCCATTCATTCATTGACCCCCAAAGCCCTATTTATCAGTTATCTATGGTAACAATAATGCTGAATAAGAAAACAACCTTAATAGTTCACAACAATAAATGTTCATTGTTCACGCATCTGAGGTAGGTGGCTAGCCTGCTGCTGGACTCATTCACTTGTCTAAGGATTGACTGGCCATTGGCTGATCAGGGATGACCTCCGCTGGATGACTGCAATTACCATGCTCTACTACTTTGTTTCAGGCCTGGATTCTGTGCCCCTCCCTATGAACTTCAATAGTTCCCTATACATAATTCCAATTACAGTACGCCTTACAATAAATTAGCAAATCAAAAGAAAGCTGAGACAGATGCTCATAGCACATAGCACATATGGGGTGTTTGATTACTAAATCATTGAAGAGCTACACTCTCTAGCATTCCCACCCATGCATGTTCTTGTGATGAGGGCAGAGGGAAAGAAAGAGTGTACACATATGGAAAATTCTTGTTTGAGCCTCTGCTTGCATGAAGTCCACCAAGAGCCAGAACAAATCAAATGGCTAAGCCTAGAGGCAGGGCAAGGAGGCTCTGCAAACTCATGGAAATGGACCAGATTCATCCAGAGAAAGATAAAGAACAGAGACCATGTTCAATAGCTAACTTCCTTTCAGATTAGAAAATCCTACCCTATCTCCATTTTACCCCTTTCACCTGCCCATTTTTACTTTTTTATCTAAGATGTCACTTTCCTGGGAAACTTCCTTTGCTAAAGGTTGGATTTCATGCCCACACCCCACCATGAGCTTCCACAGTTCCTTCTACACTCCATTACTGTAGGCCTTCTGATAGAGTCATGAATTAGCAAATCCAAAAAAGCTGAGAGAAATGCTTATAATATACATTTGAACAACATTACGTTTTTGATTGCTAATTGATTAAAGAGCCACACTAAAGATTTATTGAAGTCTTTTTGAGATTTTCAACTTCTTGAATAAGTGATGCCAAGTTCAGTTTAGTCTGAAGACTGATTTTCCTCATCAAAACCACACATATTGCTATGCTTTTCTATATACGGTCCCTTCTACCTGCAATCTTTCCCCTCTGTGCTAAGCTAAAATCTCATCTTTGAAGTTTCCCGAATAGTCCCATAGCACTCTACTTATCTTCATTAGAGCACTAACAATTCAGTTTTAGAATTGATGATATGAGGACAATCGATTATTTCCATTTACTAGTGAAAAGCTTCCAGTTAACTGCCAGAGTGTGCCCTCAATAATGCAGGGATGGAATGGAAATGTACACCCAGAGTGTCCATTATTGACTGGTGCCCAGGAACATGGATGAACATTAGGAGAAGCCTTGCGCTCTCATCTTTCACCAGTTAATTCCAATAAACTTAGGTAAACTCCCCTAGGTCCTGATTCTAGTTTAGGAGCTTTAGGTCACTAGAACTCCATTACTTTGGGCCCTGGACCCTTCCCTCAGGTCTTTTCATCTTTTTGTACCTTGATGACTAGCTCCTTTCAATCACTGCAGCAATACCAAGACCACCCACCACCAGTAAAATACACCCAAAGTCTCTGGGCTGAGTTATTTTATGACATCCTCCCTCAACCTCCCCTCCAAAGACCATTTCTGTCCTCCAAATTACTTACCTCTATTTCCTATCACTGAACTTCTACCATCCTATTCAGTTCACAATAATCTTTTAAGATTTGCTCTTAGTTCTCATTATTTCTCTTTTTAACCCTCTCTTTTATAAAATATACATTTCCCATCATATTCTAGTTTTTCAAAATTTGTGTTTTCCATCTCTATTTTCTCCTAGGGAGTTCTAACAGCAAAAGACCCATGTTCTGCTTATTTACCTGACAGTCTGAAGTGGGAAGTGAGATGATGGGATATTTAAAAAGAAGAGAGACAGGGAAAAAAAAGATGGGGTGGGGGATACAGATTCAGCAAGTACACATCATTAGCAGGAAGCAAGTTGGTCCCAGGGGTGGTGATTAGTCATTTAAAGAAATAATAAGGATGAAAACCATACAGCGAAAAGCATTAAAAATAATCACTGACTTGCCAATTTTGTGAAGTCAATGGCTTGCAAGCAGTTTGATTCATAACATAAAAGAGCCTTTTAAAAAACTTAACAGACCAAAGTGCTATGCAATTCCTTAGTCAATCCTCCCAGGGGCAATAGAAGAAAAATCCTTTCCATTCAGAAAAGGGATTTCTATCATAGTTGGGGGTGGTCCTCAGGGCTCTGTCCTAATTTTACATCCTCTTCCTAGGATATGTCATTCAGTTTCATGGATTATACTTCCATATTAAGATATGGACTCCTCTAATCCCTCTGAATTCCCAGCCCACGTAGGCACCAGCTTATTGTAGGTTTACACTGGGATGTTTTGAAGGTGCTCTTTCGTTTTCACTTGTCTCCATAGACACCCTCCTTACCCTTCTTCACTCTGCTCTTGGCTTTAGGAGACTGACTCTCTCAACTTCATCAACCTATTTCCTTGACCTTCTGAATTCTAGGTGAGTTTAGTGAGTGTCAGTGGCAGAAGCACAGAGGAGGAGAGAAGAGAGATTGGGATCTTTAGTTCCCGAGTTTCCTTTCCATCAGGGTATGTGTAGGCAAGTCCACATATTCCACATGGGGGTGGCCTCTTTCCCACTGCTACATTAAACTCAGAAAAACATCACTTCTCTTTGATTTTATTTATATAGATAGTGGTCACTATCAATTTTTGATTTCATTTTACCATGCCTGCAACTTTGTTAAAAGGCTCTTGACTTAACTGTCTTTAATTTCACTTTCAGAGTACACATCAGTATCCAAATTCACTTTATCCAAAACTAGATTCATCATTTCTCATCTCTCCATTCCAGCATCTTCCTTTTGAGCCTTCTCTTGTATAACCTGTTACAGTGAATGGTTCTACTATTTATCCTCCAGAACTCCCAGGAGCCTGGGAATCATAGATGGCTGCTCCTCCTCCCAATCATTACAATTAGTGAATTTGATAAATCATCAAATAATATGCATTCTAAGACTCTCTTACACTCCTTACTTCTCTTGAACCCTAGTCCAAGCCAACATCATCTTCTACCAAGTTTACTATGGCAAATGTGAATGATCTTGGTGCATTTGATCTTGATTCACTTTAATCCATCCTGCACAATACAGGCAGGATCATCTTTCATAAATGTAAATATGATTTACATTTCATCTGCTTAACACTCTCCAGTGCTCCCCACTGGCTTCAATATCAAGTCTACATTTTCAAAGGGCCATTATTTTCTGACTTCCAGTTGTTTCTATAACCTCTTCCTTCACAATTTATTATACCCTCTTTTTTTCTCCAAAATTATTCCATCCCAAAGCTTACCATGGTTTTTCACCTCTGAAATTTGGTACGTGCTGATTCTCTACCAGAGCATTCTTTCCCTCCCCGGCAATCCCTTTTTACCTGGATCACCACTAATCAAGAGTAGACAGCAGGCTCAATCACAACAGGGACTATCTCTATTGTGCATTCCATTGTACTCCTAACACCTAGTATAGAACCTGAAACCTGCTGATATAGAAAGTAGTGGTCAGAACTGGTCAATGAACACTAAAAATATGCCAGGGTCTGAACTGAGATGTGCTCAAAGTATAAAATACTTGGTTTTGAATACTAAGTGTAATAAAATGTGAAGTACCTCAATATTTTATATCAATCACATGTCGAATGATAATAATTTGGCATATATATTACATTAACCAAAACGTCATTAAAATTGAATTTATGCATTTCTTATATTGTTTAATGTTGGTCAGTTTCACATTAGAACTTATTAGGAAATTTAAAGTTACACTGTACTTCTGTTGGAAAGCTCTAGGTGATAAATATTTATTGAATGAGTAAAGGTGAATAATTGAATAAATGTATAAGAAAAATCTCTAGTTTCTAAATTTGGCTCTTTTGAGAATTTTCTCCAAATCTGGGTTAGTTGTTCTTTTTACATTTTCTCAAAATACCCTGTAATTTCTCCTTTATGACAATGATCACATTGCACCAAAATCCCATTTTTACATTCATGAAGGCCGGAACTATATCTATCTTGCTCAACTTTGTTTACCAGAGCCTAGTATTATGCTTGGATCTGAAAAGCCCCCTAAAATCTTGTGATTAAAGCATGATCCCCAATACAGTAAGATTCAGAGATGGAGCATAGAGACAAGGATTGGGTCATGAGCGCTCTGACCTTGTCCACGGATTAATCCATCAAATAGATCAAGCCATTGAGAGCTGGATCTGCTACTGGGAGATGGGGCCTCACTGGAGGAAGCAGGTCAGTGGGGGTATGCCCTGTTGAGAGTCTGTCATCTCCTCAGTCTCTTCTTTCCCTTTTCTGCTTCCTGGCTGCCACGGGCTGAGAAGCTTTCTTCTGTTCATGTCTTTCCACCATTATGCTCTGTCTCACCTCAGGACCAAAGGAATGAAACTGGCCAACCATGGACTGAAACCTCTAAAACGGTGAGCCAAAAGAAATCTTTCTTCCTCTCAGCTGTCCTTGTCAAGTATTTTGGTCACAGTCCCATAAAGCTGAAGAACACACCTAGCCTGGTTCCTGGCACATAGTAAATGTTCAAAAACATTTGATAAATGGGTGAACTAAGAGGGCATCATACAAGGAAAGAGAAACATAAATAACAGGATGATGGTGACAATACTGACCATGATAATACCCAATTATATGTCTACTCAGTAACAGATGCTTCACATTTATATATTGGTCCTAGGGATAGCCTAGAGGCCTAAAGACATGACAACAGAGGCAAAAGAGTTACGCATCCTATCAAATAGACCCGGACAGGCTGAATGAGTGCTGTGTTCATACCTGAAGGCCTCATTCTGATCCCCATTTCTGTGGTCATTATAAACAGTGAAAGACTCCAAGTCAGGGAAGGGGTGCCTGGTGTGGTTTCTGATTAGCATAACTATAGAACTATTGCACTCTTAAAGTACACAGGCTGCTGAGGAGGCAGGCAGCAGGATAAGGCCCTTGCTCACTTACTGCTCCCTTCAGTGGCATGCCCAGTGTTGAGGACCTGTTAGGAGTGGGCACTTTCATACGTCATGTAACTTCCATAGACACATAACTCTGTCTAGAATTTGGAAATGCCAGTCTCTCTCCTGTTTCCTGAATGTACTGACTCCCTAGCAGCCTTTGGACAAGTAACCTCTTTTTGTTTACTGTGGTTTATATCATATCAGATCTCTCTGTCATATGTAAACCTAAACTTGACACTCATCAATATGATGGGCATGTAGTATATTACTTTTCATTTTTATAAAAATTATACTAGATATCATCTTTATTTGGCCAAAAAGATAAAAGCACATAAGTAAATGTTTCAGGGTCACATTGCAAGCAAGTGATATAACTGAAATCTAATTCTGAGAGAGGCTAATATGTGTGTTCTTTATGGTATATGATGCAAGGAAAGGTCAGCGCCCAGTGGTTACTCTCATCCCCATAATAAGTTCTTTGTGATGCATCTGGCAAAGAAGCCTGTGGCTCCCCATTATGGATACAGTAAAACTTATTTTTTTTAATTTTTTGTTTTAATTAGCTATATATGACAGTAGAGTGCATTTATGCACTTCGATATACATACATGGGATATTATTTCTCATTTCACTGGTGTGCATGTTATAGAATCACATTGGTCATGCAGTCACATATATACATAAAGTAATAATGTCTTTTTCTTCTACTATCCTTCCTAACTCCACATTATCTCCCCTCCCCTCCCTTCACTTCCCTCTACCTAGGGTAACTCTATTCTTCTCTAGTACCCCACCCCCTTGTTGTGAATTAGCATCCATATACTAAAGAAAACATTTGGACTTCATTTTTTTTGTGGGGGGGGATAGGCTTAATTCACTTAGCATGAGATTCTCCAACTCCATTCATTTACTGGAAAATGCCATGATTTCATTCTTCTTTAAAGATGAGTAATATTCTGTTGAGAATATATATATATATATATATATCACATTTTCTTTATCCATTCATCTATTGAAGGACACCTAGGTTGGTTCCATATTTTGGCTACTGTGAATTGAGCTGTTATAAACATTGATATGGATGAATTACTGTAGTTCTGCTGATTTTAAGTCCTTGCGTATAAAACCAGGAGTGAGATAGCAGGTCAAATGGTGGTTCCATACTGCATTCCTTAATGGTTTTTGTACCAATTTGCAGTCCCACCAGCAATGCATGAGTGTACATTTTCCCCCACATTCTCACCAAAATTTATTGTTGCCTGTATTCTTGATGATTATCATTCTGACTAGAATGACAGATTCTCAGCTGCGTTCTACAAGACTTTCAAACAAGAATTAACACCAATACTTCTCAAAGTATTACATGATATAGAAGAGGAGCCTCATTCTATAAAGCTTATATCACCCTGATACTAAAACCAGACAAAGACACATCAAGGAAAGAAAACTTCAGACCAATATCCCTGATAAACATAGATGCAAAAATTCTCAATAAAATTCTGGCAAAGGACATACAAAAACATATTTAAACAAAAATAAAAGACATACAAAAACATGCACCAAGTGGGGTTCCTCTCAGGGAAGCAAGGTTGGTTCAACATATGAAATCAATAAACATAATCCATCACATTAACAGACTTAAAAATGAGAATCATATGATCATCTCAATAGATGCATAAAAAACATTTGACAAAATACAGCACAACTTTATGTTCAAAATACTAGGAAAACTAGGGGTCATAGTAACATACCTCAAGATTGTAAAAGCTATATATATTAAACCCAAGGCCAGCATCATTCTAAATGGAGAAAAATTGAAAGCATTCTCTCTAAAAACTGGAATAAGACAAAGATGTCCTCTTTAACCACTTCTATTTAACGTCATCCTTGAAACTCTAGCCAGCAATTAGACAAAAAAAATATTAAAGGGATACAAATAGGTAAAGAAGAACTCAAACTATCACTATTTGCTGATGACATGATTCTATATCTAGAAAATTCAAAAAATTCCACCAGAAAAACTTTTAGAACTAAAAAATGAATTCAGCAAAGTAGCAGGATATAAGATCAACAACACCCATAAATCAAACTCATTCCTATACATCAGTGATGAATCCCCTGAAAAAGAAATTAGAAAAACTACCCCATTCACAATAGCCTCAAAAAAATGAAATATCTGAAAATCAATCCAACAAAAGAGGTGAAAGACCTCTACAATGAAAACTACAGAACACTAAAGAAAGAAATTAAAGAAAACCTAAAAAGATGGAAGATATCCCATGTTCTTGGATAGGCAGAATTAATATTGTCCAAATGGCCATAATATCAAAAGCATTATACACATTTAATGCAATTCTTTTTAAAATACTAATGACATTCTTCATAGAAACAGAAAAAGCAATCATGAAATTTATTTGGAAAAATAAGAGACACAGAATAGCCAAAGCAATCTTTAGCAAGAAAAGTGAAGCAGGAGGCATCACAATACCAGACCTTAAACTATACTACAGAGCTATAGTAACAAAAACAGCATTGTATTGGTACCAAAATAGACTTTTAGACCAGTGGTACAGAATAGAGGACACAGAGACAAGCCCACACAAATATGGTTATCTCATTCTAGACAAGGATGCCAAAAACATTCACTGGAGAAAAGATAGCCTATTCAACAAATAGTGCTGGCAAACTGGAAATCCATATGAAGAAAAATGAAATTAAACCTCTCTCACTCCACCATGCACAAAATTCAAATCAAAGTGGATCAAAGACTTAGGTACTAGAACAGAGACCCTGCATCTAATAGAAGAAAAAATAGGCCCAAATCTTCACCATGTCTGCCTAGGACCTGATTTCCTTAATAAGACTCCTAAAGTGCAAGAAGTAAAACCAAGAATAAATAAATGGAATGGACTCAAATTAAAAAGCTTCTTCTCAGCAAAGGAAACAATAATAATGTGAGGAGAGATTGGGAGAAAATCTTTACCACATGCACCTCTGATAAAACATTAACCTCTAGGATATATAAACAACTCAAAAAACTTAACACCTAAAAACAAATAATCCAGTCAATAAATGGGCTAAGGAACTGAACAGACATTTCGCAGCAAAAGAAATATAAATGATCAACAAATATATAAAAAGTGTTCTACATCTCTAGCAATTGGATAAATGCAAATCAAAACTACAGCAAACCTTTTGCAACCAGCAGACTCAAAGGCCAACAGAGGTAACTTGCAATAGCAAGACTTCATGACTTCAAAGGGAGTCTCCAACTCTCTAGACATTCTGAAATAATTCATGATGACCAATCAAATATTCCTATTCTTGTTTCTTTTCTTTTCTTGGACAGGGCTTTGACCAGTGATTTTGAATCTCATACCCAACCCTCTTGAAGATTCTTGCCACATCAACTCACTGGGTAGACTATTCCCATTAGTGCTGTATCTTGAGTCCTAGATTTAGAATGCTGATCATATTCTTTATTCTGGAATCTTGGTCCATTTTATTTACACATCACCACTTTTTCAAACTCTTCTGAGCCACTCCCATAATAAGAATAGAAAGACCTGGGTCATAAAAGCCCTGGGAAGGAAGAAACAGGCTAAAAGGAAATAAGGAAGGATACTTAGGCTGAGAGTAGAGAGAAAGGACAGCTAAATGCTTCTAAGCCTGCTTTGAAACTCACAGCATCCTTCATAACTTACAAGTTAGTTCAAAGCTCACTTCTGTGCAACCATTGTGAAGTTTGTGTTTGGGATAAAGCTACTATACCTACCCCTCTCTCAATATCCTAAAGATTACTCTCTCATAATCTCCTCTCCTCTGTAAATAAATATGAAAAACTCCATTTCATGGTGTTGATGTAGGGAAAAAAGGACATCTGGTACACTGTTCGGCACAGGGTAAGACTCAACTTACAACATTTAGATATTAAAAGTATACTTTATGTGGTTCAAGGAAAATCTTAAAATTCATTCTCCTAGTAGCTTCTAAGAGAAGCCAAGCGTAGAATGGGTATAATCAAAATGGGCAAGACAAAAGAATATATTTTTTTAAAAAAATTTTATTTGTTTTAATTAGTTATACATAGAAGTAAAATGCATTTATGCACCTTGATATATCATACATAGATGGGATATAATTTCTCATTTTTCTGAATGTACATGTTGCAGAACCATATTGGTCATGTAGTCACATATATACATACAGTAAAAATATCTGTTTCATTCTATCTCTCCATCCCCTCCTCTCCCCTCCCATCACTTCCCTCTACCTAATCTAACACTATTCTTCCCTAGTGCCCCCCACCTTATTGTGAATTAGCATCCACTTATTAGAGAAAACATTCAACCTTTGGTTTTGTGGGATTGGCTTATTTCACGTAGCATGATATTCTCCAACTCCAACCATTTACTGGCAAATTCCATAATTTTACTCTTCTTTAAAGCTAATATTCCATTGAATACATATACCACATTGTCTTTATCCATTTATCTATCGAGGAACACCTAGGTTGGTTCCATAGTCTAGTCATTGTGAACTGAGCTGCTATAAACATTGATGTGGATGTGTCATTAGAGTATGCTGATTTTCAGTCCTTTGTGTATAAACCAAGGAGTGGGATAGCTGTGTCAAATGGTGGTTCCATTTCCAATTTTCTTTTCTCAGCAAAGGAAACAACTAATAAAGTGAGGAGAGAGCCTACAGATTGGGAGAAAATCTTTACCACATGCACCTCTGATAAAGCCATTAATCTCTAGGACATAAAAGGAACTCAAAAAAACTTAACACCAAAAAAAAAACAAATACCCCAATCACTAAATGGGCTAAGGAACTGAACAGACACTTCACAGAAGAAAAAATACAATTGATCAACAAATATGTGTAAAAGTGTTTAACATCTCTAACAATTAGAGAAATGCAAATCAAAACTCCTCTAAGATTTCATCTCACTTCTGTCGGAATGGCAATCATCAAGAATACAGGCAACAATAAATGTTGGTGAGGATGTGGTGACTCATACATTGGTACACTCATACATTGCTGGTGGGATTGCAAACTGGTACAAGAATATAATTTTGAAATCATCACTAAGGATAAATCAGTGAGGACAATGATGAAAGAAATATGAAGAAGGTACAGGTATCCCATCTATGGAAAACAGGGTTCCTGGTAAGAATAAGCTAGAAAGAAACAGAACAGTATCTCTGTGACAATATGCATAGGGTATGTATGTAGGTAATTCATAATCACTTTCTGGGAATTTTAGCATGGGAGGGGGTACCAGGGATTGAACTCAAGGGCATTCAACCACTGAGCCACATCCCCAGCCCTATTTTGTATTTTTATTTAGAGACAGGGTCTCACTGAGTTGCTTAGTGCCTCACTTTTTGCTGAAGCTGGCTTTCAACTTGTGATCCTCCTGCCTCAGCCTCCTGAGCCGATCAGATTACAAGCATGTGTCACGGAACACAGCCTGAGAAAGTCTTTTGAAAGCAATTTAATGCCCCTTGAGGACTCAGTTTGTGTACTGAAAAAAATATAGACACATACACAAATATATGTCACTGCAATTAGACCAAAGTTCACTTATAAATGTCAATCTCAACAAAATCTATGAAGTTGAGAGAAGAAATAAAAGTTAAATAAGAAGAGAATGCTATGGAGTGACTTGAGCATTCATTTTACCTCACATAGTCTGTTTCCACAACTCCACACATTTTATGAGTGTCAAAAATAGAGAGCAAAAATCTACTTGTAAATAACATCAATAGCTATGATATTATCCGCCATTACTGGAGCTTCCTGGACTCTATTTACCAGGGACCATTCAGCACTTCACATACATTTTTCTCAAATAATTATTTCCAAGGAGGTTGTTGTTTCCAATTTCTGTTGTCATTAGTCCTATGACAAGCTGGAAAGTGAGCTGAAATTCAAAGCAGGACTGTCTAACATGGAGACTGGTGCCCTCCCAACCCCCATCCACAGCAGCCTATGGATGCAGTTATTGGATTGTTACAACTGGGTTTCTTGGGGAGCCTCCGAGCCTGGCCGGTCTGACATAAATGCACACAGAAAATATAACAGCTGGAAAGCAGCACCGCAGGATTGAAATGAGAAAAATCAGAAGTATAAGGTTAAGAACAAATAGAGGCTTGACTCACTTTAGCAATGCCCTTGCCATAAGTCTTGCATCCATGGTAGAACGGCTGGACACAGGACCTGGGTAAATTCCAACAGGAGAAGAGTCTGGCTGTGCCTCACTCATAAAAGAAAGCCACAGGGAAAGGCGAGGATAAAAGAAGAGACAGAAAGCATATCAACAGAGCACTGAGGGCAGGGTGGGGTGAATGAGAGAGAACAGAAACATCCTAATTGTTAACAGAGACAGGAAAACAGGCAGAAGTTAGCAGGGGAAGGCTGCCTGGTGACACTGTCCTCTGGGGAGCCCGAAAAGACGCTGCGATTCGGGGCAACTCGGGGGCACTTCCTTAGATTTTATTAAAAGCACAACTGCATGGGGACCGACTGTGAGTTTTTGCCAACTGTTCTTCTATAATGTTTTCTGGAAATGCTTTTCCTTCTGAAAGATAAAGAGCTTCAAATTTGAGACAATGGAGAAAATTTTTGAAATTAAAAGTTCTCCAAGGTAGAGTTCTTCCACAAGATGGAGAGAAATAAAAGCTCCCTAATTTTTCTATTTTGACCTTGGTGAGAAAGTGTAGGGAGCTTGTAGGGAATGGAGCCAAGTAGATTTTAATGACAGCCCTTCCTCATGCCTGTCAGGGAGCCTCATGGAGGCTGAACCTGATGTCTCCTCCTTATAAGAGACTAATTCCTTACCAAACCAATGCAAAACGTGGATTTGCTTTTCATGTCATTTCTTAGGGCAAATGGGTACCATTTCTTCAAAGAGCTATTTGAGTATATCTATCACAACGTTAAGAGTTGGCAATTCCAATTCAGATCATTTTGTCCGTGAGATACACAGTTATAAGAGGAGTATGTATGAAGGTATATTAAGCTTTATTTATAATACTGAAAATCTGGACAACTGTAATGAAAACATAGTCATCAATGAGAGACTAACTTAAATAAACAATGCTGCAGTGAAATATTATGCACCTCTCAATTTTTTAAATGCAGAAAGATCTTTAAAATATATTCATCAAAATTGTATAATGAGGGGCTGGAGTTTTGGCTCAGCGGTAGAGTTCTCATCTAGCATGTGCAAGGTTCAGGGTTTGATCCTCAGCACCACATAAAAATAAATAAAAAAAGGTATTGTGTCCAATTAGAATATTTTAAAAATTGTGTAATGAATTAACTCGTTGTATTAAATGGATTAGACATAATATTACATACTTTCACATGCATAAAAATTTCTAGAAAGATTCATTAAAAGAGTTGTTTTCATAACGGTAGGGATAAAGTCAGGGCAAATTTGAAGTGGTAGAAGTTTTAGTTTTCATTTCCTATCCTCTGGCTGTGTTTATTAATTGTGAGCATGAATTTTTAAAAAAAATTTAAAAAGTTGAAAAGATGTTTCTCTATAAAGGAATACAGTTAAAAATGGAATATATTTTTAATATTTGTTCTAATTAGTTATACACGACAGGAGAATGTATTTTGACATATCATACATAAATGGAGTATAACTTCTCATTCTTCTGGTTGTATGTGATGTAGGATGATCATGTAATCATATATGCCCATAGGGTCATAATGTCCGATTCATTCTATTTTACCTCCTCCCCTCCCTTCACTCCCCTCTATCTAATTTGAAGTACCCTATTCTTCCCCAGCAACACTCTCCACCCACTGCTATTTGAGTTAGCATCCACATATCAGAGAAAACTTTTGGCCTTTAGTTCTTTGGGATTGGCTTATAAAAATGAAATCTCTTTAACATTAACATACAAATCCCTGAGCAGAAACTGTAGTAAAATGGAATCAATACTTTAATAAATTCCTTATCTTTTATGACCAACTAGAGTTTATTCCAGGGATGATGTAATAGAGATCCAATATTTGAGAATCTATTAACAAAATGCACTACATCGTTACACTAAGTTAGATGAATTACATAATCATTTCACTGAAAGCCAAAGGACATCTAGTTTAAAAAAAAAACTGATTAGAAAGAAAAAAGAAGTCTCTTTCATAACGAATACACAATATATATCTAAAAACAATAGACAACATCACAATTGAAATTATACAGTTATTGCAATTATCTAGAACATATTATATTTTTATCTTTTTGTGATGTCCATGTCTGCTTTACATAAATAAAAAATAATTATATTTCAAAATCTGACTGAAATCTTCCTTTCAGAAGAATGAAAATAGTACATATGTGAATCTGAGAAAGTATCCTCGGTATAGAAAAAGACCCAGACTTTGTCCCAAATCAACAGGTTAAAGGACTGTTGCAGAGCTTAGAGGATACCACAGATATGATTAAGGGTAACTCTACATGATGACTAACTCTCTTTATAATATGCTTTCCTTGAATATCATTCAGTAAGAAATTATTGGGCATATACTCTGTGATCAAGGTCTGATGTTCTCAAAGCACAGAAAGATAATAAAGGTGTTAAGGGTACTAAAGCTCCACGTCGCAGCCAGGATTTGAGGTGAGGTAGTGCACTGTACCTACTTCCCAGTGGGGCAGGAAATGGCTGGTAGAGGGTAGGATAGCTTCAAAGCAGTCTTTAGTGTTTACTTAAGCTTTCAAAGATATAAAGGTGATAGTGAGGAGTCAAGAAAGAGAGAGCAGCTTCTTTAGAAGAATTCTTCAGGTCAGGAAGCAAACTCAGGGAAATCCAGGGTTCCATTAGATAGGAAAAGGTAGAGAGATGGCTCAGTGGCAAGTATGAAAATACAGCGCTGTTTATTTCCCCATGGAGCACCAGATTTTAGCATTCAAGTGGATTGGAGGGGTGGCTTTTCATTTAATAACCAAGAATCCCCAAAACAAGAAGCCTCACTGGAAAAAGATAGCGGGGAAATATCCCAACTATGACACATTGATACCACTCCTGTCCAAGGGCTCTAGATCATGTGTTGAATGTTACATAGCAAAGACAAGTCTTGGCTTGAGATCTAGTGATCCCCAATTTGGACCATTTCATATCTTGCCTAGGAATCTGCCATTGGATATTAAGCTCTATGTACAAGGTATTATGTAGAAGATAATGGAAAGAATTAAAGTATGACTTCATTTCTCAAAAAACTCAGCACAAACCAGACCTCTATCAATGAGTCTTAAACCTAGGCATTATCAAAATCACCTAGGAGATTTGTTAAATCACAGATTGCTGGGCTCCATGCCAAAGTGTCTGGTTCATAAGTTTGGAATGAACCCTGTAAGTTCACAATACTAACAAGTTGCCAGTCCACATCTTGCTGCTAGACCAAGGACCACATCTTGAGAACTACTGACCTATGAGAAATAGATAACCATGAGCACTATGGGAAATCAGAGTACAAAGGTACTCATGTATGAAGATTAAAAGCAGACTACGGATAACATTTTGATAAGTTCCCAAGGTATAACTTGTAGGTCCCTGATGTTCTCTGAAAAAAAAAAAAATAAAAAATACATGTTTTTACTGTACTTGTTGTAAAAATGAAAAGCCTGGTCCCAAGTCAATGCAAATAGAGGAGGATTATATTCAGGCCTATTCAAGCTTTAGAAGCAAGGACTTCAGGAAATTCTCTTGACAAGGTCAGATGCCACAGTACAAGATTCCCAGTACAATGGAAGTTGATGGTCACTGCATGAGTGAGCCTATCTGGACTACAAAACATATTTTTCTTCCTTCAGCTTTCCTTGGGAAAATAATAATCATACTAGCAACAGTTCTATAGCACACTAGAGTTTACAAGTACTTTTACATATGTTTACCTAAGGGAATAACTGAGAAATATATGAGTATGTTATGCTGAAAACTATAGAGTATATTTAAATATCAGTTACTATAATTTGATCCTTCCATATTCCCTATGAATATAGTGTGACTATAATTTTAAAAATAGTGACTTGACTGTGGTCAGGAAGCTTAAAATTAAATCTTAGAATTTTTAACTTAAAATTAAAAACTTAAAATTAAATCTCAGAATTTTTATTCTAAATTTCCAACTGTTTCATCCATAGCCACCAAAGAAGGAACAGCTTTGGGTGATCATATTTACATTATGTCCTTCTCTACTCAATTTCCCTATAACCTAACCCTCCAGGGGACCACCACAGTTCTCTGGACCACAAGGAGAAACCTGACCAGAAGAGTCATCAATGCATAGGCCAGGGATTCAACTGTGGCTCTCAAACTTAAGGGTGCATTTAGAATCCAGACCCCATTCCTGAATTCCTAATTCAATTAGTGGGGCCTGATAACTTGCATTTCTAATGAATTCCTGAGATGATGTTGATGATAAGAGATAGAACATGGAGAATGCCTAAATTGCAGGAGAGCTAGGACAATCAGATTTTATTTCTTCAAGATCTGAACCAGGAGTTGATCACAGTGGTGCATGCCTATAATCCCAGAGACTAGGGAGGCTGAGGCAGGAGGATCACAAGTTCCAGGATAGCCTCAGCAACTTAGCAAGGTTCTAAGCAACTTAGTGAGACCATGTCTCAAAATAAAAAGTAAATAAAATGGGCTGGGGATGTGGCTCAGTGGTAAAGCACCCCTGGGTTCAATCTCCAGTGTCAAAAAGGAAAAAAAAAAAGATTTGAACCAGGAAATCCTGAAAACATAGGTACTTAAGAATGAAAAAAGGAAACATAGAGAGAGGATCGATAAATAAGAGCTGTGAGGGATTGTGGAAAACCAGCTATATAAAGGAACAGAAACTAAGTAAAACAAATGGAGCCAAAATATTCTTCAGAAGAGAAAGGACCGGACAGTTGAAGACAGAAGGGGCAGAAGCAACCACGCAAAAGGTCTCAGGCTAAGAGATCCCAGCACTCCCAACCAAGCCTCTGGTATTCCCAGGGAACCAGAACTTTCTGCTTTCCGAGTCTTGGCTATTTGGCTTCTGGATGCTCTTAGAATGCTGTCTTCCCTATTAGACATGGCACATAAGATATTTAATTTTATGTACCTACTTGAATATGCAATGGGGCACCTGGATTAAGCATTACTGCTGGGTAGGTATTTGTGGGTGTTTCTAGATGTAATTACCATTTAAATTAATGGACTCAGTAAAGCAAGTTATCCCCCTCAACGTGGGTGGGTATTTACCAATCCATTGAGGGCTTCAGTAGAAGAAAAATGTCGAGGAAGGAGGACTTCACCCCATTCCTTTCCTGTCTAGTTGAATTAGAACCTCAGTCTTCTGCCCTTGACTCTCCTGGTTCTCAGACCTTCCTTTAGACAGGGAATGGAGACTACATTAATGACCCTCATCTCTTAGACCTTGGACTATGCTACTGGCTTCCCAGGGGCTCCACAGCTTGAAGCCAGCAGAGGATCTCTTAACCTATATACACAAATGACCTAATTCCTTATAATAAAAAATTTCACATATACTTAGTACTGTATGTAGAAATCTATACATAGTGCATATATGTGTGTGTAATTATGTATGTACATGTGTATCTATTGGCTCAGTTTCTCTAGAGAACCCTAAGAGAAAATCCCTGTCCCATCCAAAGAAAGGAGAAGAAGCTTGAACATTTTTCAGTAGTCTACCACATTTGCTAAGTACCCATGCAGTCACAGATTTGAAAACTAGCATTGTTCAGTGAAGTCAGGTGACTGCAGAGTCTTACAGGGCCAACAATTTCTAAAGACAAGGACATTCCCTAGCCTTAGGTAGAAATGAAAAAAATAACAGTCAAGGAGTCAAAACATATACACTATAGTTCCTAAATACTTTAAATGACTAGTTGCATGATTTGAGGTAATTACCTTTTAAGAAAGGCTTAGTCCAGGCTTACTTCTAAATCATGGATAGATTTTCTTGCCAATGCCAGTGAATTGTTAGAGACTTCCTAGAGTGCTGCCTGGAGAAGATCATGACTGTTGAGGGTGTTGTGATTGACTAATAATATGTGCTATGGCATAGGAAAGGGGTATGGTGATCCATGTGTGATCATGGGTCCCCTCCATTTCTTAATTCTATGATTCTAGGTTATTAACCTTAATGCGAATATACCAAGCATATATTTACCTCTAAGATGTTAGATTTATTTTTCCTGTAGGGTCATCTTTCTGGTTTTTTCCTCCTGTTGGGTCTTGGGCTCCACTCTTTCCCATAGGTGAATATTATAATACACTAACTCACAGCATTAAACTGCACAGCAAATGCATAATAACATAGTGTCTGCTAAACACTTCAGAAAAAGTAGCACTATTAATCCACACTACATCCCTGTTTGCTTAGAAAAACCTGCATGGGGCAGATAAATTCAAAACCCCAGTGGGAGGGAGCTGCTGCCTTGGACCACAGTCACTGGTGGGGTAAAGTGGATGCAAGAATAGATGAAAATCACCTTGGTTTCCCCTATTTCTATTTTTTTCTGAGCCTCTTTAAGAATGGTGTAAAACTATTCCAATGTATTACGGCTATTTCTGTAGAAACTATATCAGCATAAAATTACACAGCAGAGAAAATCATTAGGTCTACACCCTCTTTTGAAGTGCATTAGAAATATGAAACTATTTGTCTCATGCTGTCAGTATCCACGTGCCACCTCCCACCCAATAAATCCCCTCCCCAAGGCCTCAGTTTCCTCATCTGACAAAGACATTATAATAGATGATTTCCTGAGTACTTTTCAGCAGTGACATTTCATGAATTGCATGACCTTCACTACAAATGACTGCTACATGGAACTGGGAACCTGGATGTATTTTTAAAAGGAACTGGCCTGTTATAACTATAGTTAGAAATTCGGATTGTTCTTTATCAATAAAAATCCATTAAAAAACTAAAAATTCACGTAGTTAAATGTTGGATATCTTCAACTCAGTTGGATACACATTCCTGGTTCTGAAACTTAGGAAGATGGGGGACAATGTGAGTTTCTACTCAGGGGAAATTTGGCAATATCCAGGGATAATTTTCACTGTAACAACTAGGGCCAGGAAGGAGAGTGCTACTGGCATGAGTTAATAAAGTCAGGGGTGCCACTAAATATTCCATGGCATGCAAGACAGCCCCACAACAAAAAATTATGTCACCAAAGACATCATCAGTGCTGAGGTAGAATCACATAATGATTTTTTAGGGTGGGAGGGTGGTCTTCAGTTTGGTATACAAATAAGTTTTATTTGTTTCATCACAAACCAAGCTGACTGCATGACTTATATCAATCACAAGGTCAAATATAGCTAAAATACTCAGGGTTTCTAAATACAACTAAATAATGAGAAACTCCAAAGGTCACACTTTGCAGCTTCAGAGCTGATGAGTGTACCACTTGGATTAATTTTTTCTTTATTGTCACACGCTTTGCTTGTATGAATTTGTTTCCCATAATTCTATTTTTAACTGTTTTAAAGAAAAGTTCCAGATCCTCTTTAATTATCATCAGATGTAACAAATAAAATAGTTTCTTATTTGCCAATTTTATTTAGCTGAAATAGGGGAATGGAAAAGTTTGCCCAAAAATGTGCTTTCCGTTTTGGAGGAGAACCAAAACTATCTTCCTATAGCTATTGCTGAGATTGCCAAAGCAGAAGGTAGAATAAAAAACATTTTTGTAATTCTGCTAAATTTTATTTTTGCATGTGAACTATCATTAGAGGATTGGAAAAAAAATGCTGTTAAAAAGATCCACTATCCCTGCTTTCCTAACACAAAAGAATAATACTTTTTGTGTTAAGCCCTTGAGATTAGAAGATTGCTATTTCTTTGGCATACCCTGAACAATCCTGAGACACTCAGAAATTGGTCCCATCTCTCTATAATAGGCCAACAAATCAGAGTTCCACATTGCCTTCAGGCTATGGTACTAACTAATATCTTCAGTATTCTAACTCATAATCACAAACACATAAATCCCAGATGTTCCTTTTTATATATACCCTATGCCTCTTTGATGTGTTGTAAACAAATTCTGAGAAACCCCTAAATCAGTGACAACATTGGCACAATTTTTAGCCCCAGGTAGTGAGCATCCTCCTAGATGGTAGAGAGAGAATGAGAGATTACATTTCCATAAAGCATCCTAAAAAAATTACATTTCTTTGATAAGTGATGAAGAAATAGTGTTTGTCATTTGAGTGTTTCCTTCTCTCAACCTAAATCTATTCAATAACCTTTCCCCTATAATAATCTTCCCTTTGTCTAACAGGGGCTCTAATATTGAGTACCCTTCCTTGATAATGACCATCTCTGCTTTATATTCCTGTGACACTTAACATACACTTTACGTGTTCTCTTAGGCATAGTTAGGGAATTTGATGAATGATTTCACCTAATCTCTGCTCATGTATTCATTTTATGTTTTAAGTGCATTCTTAATATGCAGGCGCTCTGTGGTCATGAAACCCATCATAAAAACTTCAAGAAAGTGCTGAGTCGTTTATTCAAATGTCTTTAAATTTCTCTCCACTGCTTCTCTGAAACTTTACTCTAGGCTCAATTATTAGGAACACCCCATCTTATCCCACCCCACCCTACCCACTGCAAACTGCCCATCTGATACCAGTTATTAACAAGTTGCCAATTTTCTGTCAGTGGACACCTGATGTATGAATTTAAAACATTTAGCAAGCTATACCTCTCAAAGGTACGCTCTTCCAGTCCTCCTAAAATGGTATGCAAAATTTTTTAGACACTGAATAGTTTTATTTCCTATTACGGCAAAACTTCCATATCTAGTATTAGGTCCTCAACTAGAGGAATTAGAATTCAACAGATAATTTTAGCTGTAAGAACAAATATTGACTCCATGCAAGGGAGACCCAAGGCACCTAACTAGAGCAGATGGGAAATCTGAATAGGTCAGAATGTCTAAAATCCCTTCCATCCTCAGAGGGCTCAGTTAGAAATCACACAGATGACAGAATGCTTTATCACCTCTTACCTGTGACAGAATACAGTACTTTATCTATTTACAAGTCTGTTTTTACTGGATTGGAATGTGAGCTCCTGAAGGCAGGGAGGTGTCTTATCACCTCAAGACCTTGAATAGGACATGACACATGGAAGGTATGTGATCGATTGAATAACTACATGGATCAACATAGTTTTTCAACCTGATTTACCTGTCCTATATATGCTGTTTTGGTCTGCCTCTCACATTGATTTTGCATTAAGGAACTATCACTAGAACTCTCTCTCTGAGTGCTATGACAATATGTATTTTGTTAATGGTATTATTGGGAGGATGTGGACACATGTCCTTATGAGACTGAACAAGAAGATGACAGGAAATTGGAGCTGTGCATAAAGAAGAACTTACATATTGTAGTGACAAAATATTGAAACAGGAATCCCAAAGAATGTTCCAGAATCTCCAGAACCTTCTTACCTGAGGAAATCAAATGAACAGCTCCAAATGTTTCATTATATCATAATTTCTCAAAAACTCTTAGGGTTATATGATAATATTTAAAGGATGGCAATAGAGAAAAAATTTAACCACCATTACTCTACTAAAAAACAAGAGAAAAGTGCCAACCCATAGAAAAGCAAAAATAAATTATAAAGCACTTTGCAAACATAAAGTGTTCTATTAATGTTGAATAATACATTTAATGCCTTCCAATAGAGTCACTGCATTTGACAGGAATATCTTGAAATAAGAAGTGAAGATCTATTCTGCCTGACAGAATAAACAACTATTCCATGCACTAGAAACCTACATGAATCATCTTTCTCTTGCTGGCTTCCTTTTATGACTCTTCCTTTTTCCTTCCTCCTTCTTCATCTTATAGTCTTAATTCTATCAATGCATGATGACAAAAACTTATCTAAAGAAAATAGCATCCAATTTACTTAAGACACAGAGCAAAACCTCACAGTGTTCTTTATCATTTTAAGTAGCAGAAATCTTTTTAAAGCAGGCTAAGTAATTGAAAACCAAATTACTTCCAAATATACTAGCTTAAGGAATCTGGGAAAGAGTGATTACAAAAGGACCTTGTGGAAGATTGATTGCATTAATTGCCCAATTAATGGACATACTATATCCCTTCACACTGCAATGTGACTTGGCAGCATCTTACATCATGAAAGGGAGTCCATTTCCTCATTCTGGACAAGCCTTTGCCAAAAGAATATGGTAGGAGTGACAGAGTGTCAGTTCTAAGCCTCAAGCATTTTTCATGTGTTCATTCTCAATCTCAGAATTACAACTGCTGTCACATGATAAGCCTGGGTTAGATCACTGGAAGATGGGAGACCAAGTAGAGGAGACTCATATTGTTCTATTTGAAGACAAAAATCAATGATAAGTGAATGTCCAGTCAACTCTTTAAATAGGTGAGGAAGCCAAATCATTATAAGTGGGCTTTCTACTTAACATAGATTGCCTCAGATATGGGACTTAGTTAAACTGAGAAAAACAATTCAGATGAACCACAGAACTGTAAGCAGCAATAAGTATTAAGACCCTAAGTTTGGAAGTTGTTTGTTATACAACAATAGATAACTTATAGAGACCTCATCTTTACTTTATCTGCTCCCCATTTTATCAACTTCCATGAAGTTGATACAGACTAATACCATGAACACACACTTTCTACATGTTACATTATAATGGATGATTGAAACTTGCCCATACCCTCTGGTGACCAAATGGCATCCCCACATTCAGAGGGTGTTTATATGCTCTATGATTATCACAATACCTAGTTACAATTCATGGAGACCCCTTTTCTATTATAAATATTAAAGAGGCCATGCCCAAGCATGAACAAAACTGAGAAGTGTCACATGCAAATTGTCAATCTCACCTTATTATCTCTATTTGATGAAATCTTCTTTCACTTGTAGTGATCTGTTTAAAGACTTTAGCAAACTTGGTTTAATTCCAGGAAGGCAAGGATGGTTTAATATATGCAAATGAGTAAGCATAATATATTAACAATAAAATATAAAAATCATATGATCATTTCAATAGATAGAGGAAAAGCATTTAATAAAATTCAATATTCCTTCATTATAAATGCCCTGAACAAATTTGTATAGAAAAATCATATCACAACAATATAATGGCTGTGTGTGACAAAAACAGTCAACATAATATCAAATGGGGAAAAACTGAAAGATTTCCTCTAACATTAGGAATAAGATAAAGAGTTTCCACTCTCCTCACTCGTATTCAATACATAGTA
The DNA here is from genome assembly GCF_048772815.1 of Callospermophilus lateralis. Lineage (NCBI taxonomy): Eukaryota > Metazoa > Chordata > Mammalia > Rodentia > Sciuridae > Callospermophilus > Callospermophilus lateralis. The sequence goes on along the minus strand of NC_135305.1, from coordinate 192,769,909 downwards.
TTAGAAGTTTTATCCGGAAGAATTAGGCAAGGATAAGAAATAAAAGGCTTATAAAAAGAAAAAATCAACTTATCCTTATTTGTAGATCATATAGTTCTATAGATAGAAAAACCTAAAGACTCCTACAGAAGACTATTAGAACTGATAAACAGGTTCAGTAAAACAACAGGATAAACAATCAACATACAAAATCAGTAGCTTTTCTACTTACTAATAAAAAACTTGCTGGGAAAGAAATCATAAAAGCAAGCCCATTTGCAAATGGCTATGAAAAACATGTTAATATCTGAGAACAAATGTAATCAAAAAAGGGAGATAACTTTACAATGAAAGTTATAAAACACCGAAGAAAAAAATTGAAGAAGACAAAAAAAAAAAGAAACACCTCTCAAGTTCTTGGATTACAAAAATTAACATTGTTAAAAATATCCATACTATCCACAAAGATCTACAGATTCAGTGCAAAGCTCATCAAAATACCAGTGATATTCTTCACATAATCAGAAAAATAATCTTAAAATCTGTGGGTAAATACAAAACGTTCTGAATAGTGAATGTAATCTTGAGCAAAAATAAAAATCTCCAGACTATAGAGCCATAGTGACCAAAACAATGCAGCACTGATATAAAAAGACACATAGACCAATGGAACAGAATAGAGACCCAAAAATAAGCCCAACATCTATAGCCAATTGATTCCCAGAAAAAGTGTCAAAAATATACACCGATGAAAGGACAGCCTCCTCAATAATTGGTGCTGGAAAACTGGAGATCCACATGCAGAAATCTGAAGCTTGACCTCTATTTTTCACCTATTCAAGAACCAAATTGAAATGGATCAAAGACCTAAATGTACAACTGGGAATTCTGAAACTGTTAGAATAAAAGACAGGGAAACACTTTAAGACATTTGTACTGGCAATAATTTTTCTAGATAGGACACCCAAATCACAGGAAACAAAAGTAAAAATTGACAAATATAACTCTATCAAAATAAAATAGCTTCTGCACAGCAAAGGAAACAATCTACAGAGTGAATAGACAACCTACAGAATGGGAGAAAATAAGTATTTGAAAACTTATTCATCTCACAGACCTAATATCCAGGAAAAACTCAAAAACCAAAAAAAAATTTGTATTCAGTAAACTAATTTTAAAATGGACAAATTGATCTGAATACAACCTCCCAAAAGAAGAAAACCAAATGGCTGAAAAATATTTTAAAATGCTATCATTTGTCATCAGGGAAGTGCAATTCAAATTATACTGAGATACCATCTCACTTCAGGTAGAAATGACTGTTATCAAAAAGAACAACAATGGTGACCAAATAATAAACGATGGAGAGGTTGTACAGGAAAAAGGATCACTTATACACCTTTGGTGGGTATGTAAACTAGTACCATGGAGAACAGTATGGAAGTTCCTCAAAAATCTAAAAATTGAACAACCAGTTCTCTCTTTCTCCTGTGTATATATATCCAAAGGAAATACCAAAGATATCTTCATTCCTGTGCTTATTACAGCACTACAGGAGGCTAAGATATAGAACCTAGGTGTTGGGCAAGGGATGAATGGATAAAGTAAATGTGTTCTACATTCACAATGACATGTTATTCAGTCATAAAGAAGACTGAAATACTGTCCTCTGTAGCAAAATTGATGAAACTGGAGGATTTTATTTTAAGAGATGTAAGTCAGGCATAGAAAGACATATGTGGAAACTTAAACATGATGACCTCAAAGTAGGATAGTGATGAATAGGGATTGGGAAGAGAAAGAGGATGGGTAGTGGGAAAAGAGTGGCTGACTATGATCAGTGTGTTTTATGCATTACAGAAATATCACAATTAACCCAATTAACATTAACATACATTAATAAAAATAATAGGCTTGATCAGATGAACTCTTACTTGTGGCAAGATAGAGTGAGTAAAGGATTTAAGACCAGAAATTTACCTTGAGACTACTGTTCCCACAACAGAAATGATGTATTCCCTAGAACTGTTTGCTCACATTTGCATGAATGTTCACATATGCATTCTTTTGTACTGGAAATGTTTTCCAGTATCACCTGTTGGCACTGATTAGAATTGCTCTACAGCAAGTCCACAGAATTTCTGAACCACACAATCAACTAATAGTGTGTACTTGACATAGATAGAATACTCCATTCAACAACAGAATATGCAGGTTTTTTTTAATACACAAGGAATATTCACCTAGATAAAACATACCCACATCATGAAAAAAAAACTTGATCAAATTAAAAAATTCAAATCACAGAGTATTCTCTGACCAAATCATAATCAAATTAGAAATCAATGATAGAAAGACTACAGGAAAATCTCTAAAAACACGTAAATTAATCTGTTTCTTAAGAATCCATGAGTCAACAAGGAAGTCCTGAAAAAAATTAAAATACACAGAACTGAATAAAAATGAAACATATTAAACTTTTTGTGACATAGCTAAAAGTGCTTGGAGGGAAACTTATAACACTAAATGCTCATATTAAAAGTGAGGAAAAATTCAAATCTGATCTTATTTCTATTTGAAAAGTCTAAACTACTTCAAAAATTAGAAAAAAATTATAATACTTGGTGATTGTAATAATGACTTTGGAGTTCCAGGTTAAAAAAAAATCAATTTTCCAAATTTCTTCTCATTTACATATCTGGTAATCTTTATAATTCTCAGTTTCTAGATAAAATTATTGGTATTATTTCTTAAACCATTTTTAATATGAAAATGTTGATAGAAACTTGAAGAAACTTTAAGAGAACAACACACAGAAGAAAAAAATTAGAAAAGGAATAAGGAAAATATGCCTAAAAGAAGCAAAAGAAAAGGATTATGAGCAACAGAAGTGATGGAATTGAAAAACAGGGAAAGAAAATCAATGAATCAAAAATCAGTGCCTTAGGGAAAAATTTTAAATGAATAAACCGTCAAAAAGATTGCCCCCAAAACTACAGAAGAACTGGTTCAGGGCTAAACACCTCTAATCCTAGTAACTTGGGAGGCTGAGGCAGGAAGATCACAAATTCAAAGTCAGCCAGCAAATTAGCAGCGCCCTAAATAACTTAGCAAGACCCTGTCCCAAACTAAAAAAAAAAATAAAAACTGCTGAAGATGTTAAGTGTCCCTGGGTTCAATCCCCAGTACAAAAAAAAAAAAAAAAAGCAAAATCACTAATATTAGGAACAAAGCGGAGACTATCACTTCAGATCCTACAGTAGTAAAATGGTAACAAGAAAACATTTTGAACAACTTTATGTTCAAAAATTCAACAATTTGAAAAAATAGGCCAATTGCTCAAAAATTACCCCAATTCAATGAATGTTAATAAGACAAATGTGAATAGGTCCGTAACCATAAAATGTGGGGGGTTTAAAATTAAAACAAAAAACAACTCTTGAATAAGAAATCTCTGTGGCTGAAGGGTTTCACCTGATAAATGTAGCAAATATTCAAAGAAGAATTTACAGCAATTTTTTTCATAATCACTTCCAGAAAATAAAAGAGGAGGGAGCATTTCTCAACTCATTTATGAAGCCAATGTTGCCTTGATTCTGAAACCAAAGAGCTTCTCTTAGTCTGGAGGAGGAGGGAAGGGACCACTCATTGCTTTCATGAACAAATATGCAAAAATCTTCAGCAGAATATTAGCAAACCAGATTCAACAACGTTTGCCTATAACCTCCATTAAGCAAAGAATTGCTGCCAAGCTGCAGGGAACTGTCAGTTCCTTGAATATCTATCTGCCTTAGCAGCAAAGAGCTGCCTTGCAAAAGGTAAAACTCCTTCTGGAGCAGTTATATTTGGTGAATGAGAAAGGCTGGGGTATAAAGGCCCAGCTATTTCAGTCTAGCGCTGAACATTTTGAGAATCCAACTGAGACAAGAGGTGAGACGCTGATCAGGAGAATGCTGGGCACAGATGCTCTCCAAAGCTGGCCCGGCTGCCTCAGTACCCTTCCCCTCAGGATGCCACCACTCCCAGGCCTATCATTCTCAGCCGTACCCAGATTCCAAGTCAAATCTTTCCTCTTAAACTCTCCCCCTTCAACATCACCTCTCTTCTAGTCTCATTTGGCCACCACTCCATTCATATATATACTTGTTCCCATGGAAAACCACCAAACACACAGATAGCATGCTTGATGGAATATTTTTTGCCTCTTCTAGCACTATTTGCACAGTAACATTAATGTTCTGGGATGCTGCTACTTAACCCCAAGCCTATTGTTGTATTTTATTTAGAGACAGGGTCTCACTAAGTTGCTCAGGGCCTTACTTTTGCTGGCTTTGAACTTGTGATCCTCCTGCCTTAGTCTCCTGAGCCACTGGAATTATAGGCCTATTCCACCACACCCAGCCCCTTCTCCCTTTTAAAATAAGAGTCACTGAAGAACTTAGAAGTCTGGATTAAGCAGGAACCATTCCGCTGCCATATGAAAAGAATTATCCTGAAAATGAAGTTGTCACAGGAGAAAGATGGAGACATTCAGAATCCTATTGACTGTGATGGTTTACCTAGATGCAACCTTTTGAATTTCCCAGTCATCTAGACTAATAAATTCCCTTTTTTTTTTTCCTTAATCCAATTCAAACTCCACTTCTGTTATTTGAAATCAAGCATTTTCTGATATAGTATGTGTTACCCTGATCCAACTAAAGTCACCTCATCCTTTGAGAGCTCACTAAAATTTATTTGCATCCCCTACCCTCTATTCTGTAGTAACTCACTTGCCTATACCAAGATTTCTGTAAGTTGGCAGGGATTTATAGCTTCCTTATTGCGTTTATCTCTAGGTTCTTACTTTATGTCTGCTGAAACTTGATGGCCCCAGGAAGACTCATCTTTCTTTATACTATACTGATACAGCCATAGAATTCAGCACTTTTTTTTACATTATCAGAAACCACTCCCCACATACATATGAGTATGTTTGTGCATAAAGCTGACTTTACTGAATTTCTGAGGTTATATGAGGGCTTTATATTATAGGAAAACAAATAGGCCAAACTCACTGGTTGATATGCCTTTTGCTTGACATTACTTGGAGACCCCATGTCTAGCAGGAATGTCTTACTAGATCCCTCTTCCTCTAGACTTACTGTATCTTTTTTAGCTTTCTTATTTTCTGGTCTTTCAGCTTAGGGCTCCCCCACTGCAAAGTCCACCCCTCTTTCTACTACATGGAGCAAGTTAACCTCATCAATGCTTCCCTATGCAAATCACACTACTCTTGGCAGTTAAACAAAGGGCTGGGCCATCTGCTCAGATCTTTACCTTTAGCAATACAGAAGAACTGACAACGTTTATTAAAATTTCAGACTCACCTATCTCTCCCTATATGCCATTGTAAATTGATGAGGGCAGTATAGGGATTTACTTTCCCAAAGATAATAATTATGCTGCCACTCTCTTCTCCTATCTCTCTCTCTCTCCCTCAATTTCTTCTCCTATTGGTTCTTGACATGTATATTCTGATTGAGAGATCCTAAAAAAAAAAAAAAATCTTGGTACTCCATTACCATACTTAGTGAGATTGAAGAAATTCTGAGCAATTATCTCCTTTGGTTGAAATGACCTAAAGTGTAGTTAGTAAAATGTTTGCCCTTGTCTGGAGATAGAGGAGGGCAAGAACTGACAGACTATAGGATTGGTAAAAATAAGAAGCTATTGGATAGGGTTTCTCAATCTCAGCTCTACTGACTTTTTGAACTGGATCATTCTTTGGGACACTGGGAGGCTGTTCTGTGCATTGTAAGATATTTATCAGCATCTCTGGACTCTGCTCATCAGAAAAGAATAATCCACACAAACATCCTTCCCCAGGTATGACAATGAAGACGACTCCAGATATCGCTAAATATCTTATGGAGGACAAAACTGATGTTGGTTGAGAATCCCTGCTCTAAGTGATCATTCGGTGGGAATACACAACATAAAAGAGGTGGACACACTAGCATTATAAAATGTCTACCTATAATCGAGTCCATCCTAACTCAATGAACACAACATTAATTGCCTTGATCCTGTAGTTAAATACCCAAAAATCCAATTTAAATATTAAGTTGAAAGCAGAATGCCTATTTAGTATACTAATTTGTTTTTAAAATAATGCAGTCTAGCATACACCTTTGGTAATGATACAGACTCCAGAAGCATGCTGGGAGAATTAGTACTTAGAAAGTGCTTTAAAAGATAAGACCATATTAAAATTATTAGTGAAGATTTTACAACCCATATTGTTTGGAAGATGGATTTTGCTAAGAGATGCTGTGAATTTCTAAACATAAAACCTCTATTCATTTCTCCCTAATTACTTCTTAATGAATTTTACAGATACAGGACTGGCTATAGTGTTATGTTTATTGGTTCTTGACATTTAATACTCATAAAATTTTTGCTTTCAGAAGGTGACCTGTTATATTACACTGTCACAGTCACAGCTAGTTCACATTCTTTCCCCAGCCATGCTGAGACCTTAATTAGAGGGTACAAAAAAAATGTGAAAAAGATTAGGCATGGCTTTGGCCAGAAGGACTAAGATGTGGATGGTAGGAGAACCAAATTCCACAGCCTTGTCACTTATCCAAGAGGATCCCCAAATCCAACAAGACAGTAAAACCAATAAACAAAAAGTGAATAACCCTAAACACACATTTAACGGCTTTGCTTTAGAAATAACTTCTACCTACCACGGAGGCAAACAGAAATGGAGAGAAAACTGATATAAAGCTTAAAGAAAATGCAAGAGAGAACATATCTTTCAGGAGACATGGCAGAACATCAAATGTTTAAATTCACCCCAAATGTTTAAATCAGAGCCAGAGGTACCTATTGGTAAGATTAATGGAGAAAACAAAAGATGTTAAGGTACTCAGATATTAGGAACATTGGGAAGTCATTGCCACCTTAGGGTTAAAGAGGCCAAAGAACACAATAAGTATTATGGGAGCTTGGTGAGAGTAGTATCTTTGTATGCTGCATGATCTTAGATTCATCAAAGCCATGGAAGAGTGGCATTTTAAGGAACCTGAGACTTATACAGAAACAGAGCTACTGTTGGAGATTGGGATTCAAAGAGAAGGAACATGGAAGAAATAGCTTGGCCACTCTCCTTTTGCTTTCTGTTATCTGTCTGGTGCCTTCTATTGGCTAAACCCTATTGCAAGCCATGTGTCAAGGATGCCTGACTGCTGTCCCTCAGAGGGTCCAGCCTTCCATGTCCCAAATCATGGAACAAAAGGGCAGAGAGTAGATCCATGTGGGGAGGTAAATGGGAAATAATCAGCCCAGGGATACATATTTACTGAATATGTACTATAAGAACCAGACATTGGACTTGGCATTTTATCTAATTAAAGATAAAAGGAGATACAATTCATGAATGAACTGAGGAAACTGCTAGCCTGAAATTCCCACTGTTCTTACAGTAAGAAATGGATTTACATTGGTGCTTTAATAGACTTTTAAAAGAATAGTTCTGTATGGGAACCACCATTTGGTAAGTGTCCTCTGAATGTTTTGTTCCGTTTTTCATAATTCTTGTACAGCTGTCACCCAATCAGTTGTTTCATGGCAGGTGTTTGTTGTTTAGGTCAAGAACATCCTGTGAGTTTGGCTGACATGTTGCTTAAAATTGAGGAAGAAGTTATGAAGAAGATTGTGGGGACGGGCAATAGTGATTGCTGTCTTGAAATACCTGATGCTCCATCAAGTAAAAAAAGAATATGGATTTCTTCCATATAAATAAAAGTTTACCCATTCCACTGATATAAAATCGTCCTTGAGCTTGCTTATATATATATATATATATTTTTTTTTTTTTTTTTTTTGAGAACAGGTTGGAAATTAATTGTCCATGGACCAAATCTGACTTTAGATGTATTGTCTAAGAGTTCAAAGACTTGAACCAGTTGTCAATATAAAAGTCAGGAGATGCCATTTGAAACTTCTAAATTCTTATTTCCTTGCAAGGAGTCAGAATATTGAACTTTTTTTTTTTTCAAAGAAACAACAAATGGGACCTGAAAAGTAGAAGAACTCTTCTGTTCCCCACAGTTCTTTCCACTACCTACCTTCCACTACATTTGTTATAATAGTTGAAGTTTTAAACTTGAACACCTGGATTCTTTAACACATATATCCTCTGGAAAACCTCTGTTGACCTCTGAATCTCCTGAGGTAGGCTAGGACCCGTGGGTAAACCCAGAGACACACATTTTCACCTGATAATAAGATGAGCTCCCCAGAGATGGCATTGATTTTGGTGTAAGTGCTAATGAGTTGATGCATACAATTTCCAAGGGAAGCTGGACCTCCACTTGGTAGCAACTCTACAGAAAGAATTTAAGTACTGGACACAAATCCTTAAAAATTCCTTCCCCGAGACTTCAGAAAGCTTGGACTGTGTTCTCTTAAAGGTCACAGACACTTTTTTTTGGCTCTACCTTAAGTATTAGAATAGGATTGAAGCAAATACACATATACTATGCAAACTAGACTATGACTGATTAACTCCTCCATATTTTATTGCCAGGATGGCTGGAATTATTTTCTTAATCTGAGAAAGATGATATATTCAGCTAATGCCATTCGTCATCAAAGCAGGCATCATATCTGATTGCTTAGCTAACAGACGTGAGACTCAGAACAAGTCTAAAAGTGCATGCAGGAATAAGATCCAAAAGATCAAAGCAGTGCCCAGTAAAAGAACTGACTCACTTTAGCAGATTTATATTGTGTGCCTATTATACACCCACCATTTTTGTAAAAGGGAATAAGAAACTGGCTGTACAAAAAGTTCAAGAGGGAATGCAGACAAGGGGCAGGCCAACACCACTGTTTGGTGGGCTTGCTAGAGCACGGTGCTTTTCTGTCATCACAGAAGCTAATGTCTTCAGGAAAGAAATTTAAAACTGTTAAATAACCTAGACACTTTGGATTTCCTGTCTTTCTTGAATGTCCCTCTTTTGAAAGTTTACCCATTCCACTGATATAAAATTGTCCTTGAGCTTTTTAAGGTTACCCTTTTTAAAAAAAAAATAGGATTCATAAGGTCAAGGGTTAGGAATAGTTGATGATCAAAGGGGAAAGAAGTCATAAAAGTGACCTACTTGCTTTTAATCTACCACAGATAAAAAGATATTTTTGAGACCAAGATGTAAGACCAATCAGCCCACCCAACTTAAAGTGTACAAATAACACTGAAGAGTTAACACCTTGGGATAACAGACTGCCTGCCTCCTTTCTCAGGCCACTGTAATCCCATTCCCAAAGCATTATCCTGCTTCAAAATCCTTTAATCATGCCGCTATGGTTGGAATGACAGTGTATCTTCCAAAATTCATATTCAAATTTAATCTCCAATTTAACAGTATTGAAAAGTATAGCCTTGGAAGGTGAAGGGGAGTCACATCATTATTTAAAGGGTTTGAGGATAAAGGGAGCACTCTCTGGCACTTCTGGTACCTTCTCCTATGTTAGGGCACAGCATTTCTCCCCTCCAGAGGATGCAACAGCGCCATCTTGAAAATGGAACTCAGGCCCTCATCAGACACCAAACCTGCCAATCTCTTGATCTTGGACTTCCCAGTCTCCAGAACTGTAAATTTCTGTTGTTTATAAATTACCCAATCTAGGGTACTTGGTCATAGCAGCACAAACGAGGACAATGCTTAGAATGAAATCCAAACTCTCTTTACAGCCTACAAATCCTAATGATGTAACTTCATCACTCCCATTTCATACAAATTTCATTTATGACTATACTCTACCCCACTAATCTTTTATCTTGTCCTTAAACATATCTTATTCATTCCTGTCATGGATTTTCACATATTGTTCTTAAGTTTAGAACATTTCCCCCAGACCTCTGCTTGGCTATTTCTAATTCTTTAGGTCTCACTTTAAATGTCACCTTGTCAATGGAACTTTTCCCAACTACATGTATCTTGCACCTATAACTCTCTTTAACATCACTGTCTTTTCTTATTAACACAAATCACAACCTATATTAGATTATTTCTTACCTTTGTTCTCTTCTAGAGCTTAAGTTCCTTGAGAGTCCAGATTCAACATGGCCTCTATGCCTGGCCAAGAAAGGGCCCTTAATATCTGGTAGATTATAAACAGCATTCATTTACCAGGAGTGTCCATCTCGATATTTCCCATATAAATGTATAAGGAGGTATGAGTTCAGAATCCAACAAATAATGTTCCACACAATCAAAGGGGAGTTCATAACCCACTTGAATCAAATGTATGAAATATGATATGTTAAGAGCATTGTAATGTTTTGAACAAAACCAATAAATAAAATAAAAACAACCAGAAATAAGGTCCAAATCCAAATGGGAAATTCCATCAAGGAATATAGGTGAAAAGAGATGGAGAGATAATATTGATTGAGGTAAATCAAACAACACTGTAAAGGAAAGTGGTTCTTGGGAATTTTTAAAGACCTTTGGATTAAAACCAGCAAAGAAAGGAGGAAATCACCTAAGAAAGAATAACTCAAATAACAGATTAACCTTAAAAATATTTTGAAAATTTTTTTAAGATTGACAATACAAACTCTATAAAGATTTAAAGATTGATATTGAACCAATAGTGCGAGAATGTTCATAAGCAAATAGCAAGAAAAATGAGGAAGTACCTTGGGGCTGTATTTTGGAAATTCTGGAATGGCAGGATCAAGAATCTGAACATACCTCCATGTGTAATAGAAATTGTAAAGCTTCTAGACCAGGGCAATGATGAGTGACATGATCTTTCAGAAAATTTGTGTTTCAGTGGTATTTAAGATGGGTTGCCCTGAACAGAGCCAGAAAATGGGAAAACCTGTTAAAGGGCTATAATAATTTGAAAGGCAGCACCAATTGCCTAAGACAGTGTTTTTCCATAGAAGATAAAATGAAAATTGTCAAATTCAGAGAAACATATTAGAGACTGAACTATGTGAATATGTGCAGTGATAAAAATTTTAGTGGAGCAAATATGTGACTGATTTTCAGGGGGAAGGGAAATGAAGGAGATGATGATTGAGAAGAGAAAGCTCTGAGTCCTGCTACTGGCAGGTGACCCGACTTGCCTGAAGCTCATCTAGATAGAGATGTCCAACAGGCACCTGGAAATGAAAATCCAGTCCAGCTGGACTGTGGACTATCTCTTCTAGAGAAGTTAAACTATGTAAAAGAATACACTAAAAGAAAAATAGATTAATGACAGAGAGAGAAGACAGAACTTTGATGAATATCTACCCTTCAGGGTCAGACAGAGGAACAACAAAACAAAGGAGTTTTGTCAGATGGTTTCAAAATAGACTGAACACCTGTTTGGTGTGTCAGAAGTTCAGGTTCCTAACAATAGTGTAAATGAATGCATCTGTTTATCTTCCAACACGATTCTTCCTGCAGGATCACAAACGTCTTATTTAATGTCACCCACAACATCCATTCATTATGGCTGTTTATTATTCATCTTGAAGTGACAGCATACCTGGCACTTGCTTAAACAGTTTGGAAGATAGACTTCCTCCTGTAATGAATGTCAGAAGGGGAGAGACAAGGTGTGCACTTCAACCTCAAAATAAAATCCAGAGTTTGGATCTGAGTTTAAAGACATAAAAATTCTTTTGTGTAAGTTATTTTCCCCTCTCTTAATTTTTGGGAAGAAATTTCATGCACATTTATCTGTAGTAAAATAATTGTCTTCCATGAATTATGGAATTCTGTTCATTTTTTGTATTGAGGCTTATATAGCTCTCTGCCCTTCAGGCACTGTGTGAGATTAGAGCTGGTGAGCAGTCAGATTTGCCAGAGGAGATTGGAATCTAAAAGGTAAAGGTGGACATGGTTGAATAGGCAAGATTCAAAATCATTCAAATTTTTTAGTTTAAAAACTTATCTTTTTAGAAGTTGCTATTTCTACTTTTTCATACACGATATTCACCTTAATTTAGGTCTTCAAAGTTTAAAAAATCAAAAGCTATTCCTACCTATGTTCTTCAGACCAGTCAGCCTCAAGAGTTGGGTCTCACTGCCAGTAACATCAGATGCACCTGGAACTTATTAGACACGTAAATTCTCCCGTCTCACCCCAGAGTGTGATAAGAAATAAGAAGCAAGGCCCAGAAATCTGCGTTTAATATCCCTTCTTAGTGATTCTGCTTCGAGAACCATTCCTCAGACCAATAGTAAAAATTCAAAGGAATGTTCTATGGCATACAAGACAAAACCCTCAATCCTCAACCTCATGAGTCTGTATCTTTTACAGATGAGAAAACTGATCTTTCTGCTTATCCTGTGGCTGTGTTTACTTGGATCTTGTCTTTATCAATAAAAGCATCACAAAATGATGGAATACCTGAAGGTCACTGAGAAAGGAAGTGTGACCATGGTTTAAACTAATAATACAAGGGTGGACAGCATGGGGAATTTTAAAAATAAAAATTTAGAACAGGTAGGATTATCAGTACTCATATTAGAAAATATTAATGAAATCTTAAAATGTCTTTCCAGCACTTTAATCACAGTGAAGTATATTGTCTTCCATCACATACATGTAGATAAAACTGATACACAATCCTATTGACAGTCTCCACTGATAGGAAGTAAGACTTTTAAGGAATGAAAATCATAGCTAGTAATAGAGAAAATTCTATATGAGTATAGAACATCATGTTACTTTTTTAATCAAGGGAATTTCAAAAATATCTCCAGAGAAATGCTGAAAAGACAGTGAAACTAGCTTACTGGGGTACCCACATTGCAATAATTGTAATTATTGTTCATTTGAATAACTTATGTCTATGAGAAGCCTTGAGTCCATAAAGGTACTCATCAATGAAAAAGTAGAAATCATACAGAAAGGTCATTAACAAAAAGTATATTTTTATTAGTTAATAAGACTTACTAATTGAACTCTATAGAGAGTGAAGTATAAATTTCAGTTGCTTTTATTTGGGATACATTTTAAAATATGTAAATTTTCTAAGTAAATAAAGTTGCCATGAATTTTAAGTTGAATAACTCAAGAGAAGTTGGGAATTCTTCTTGGTAGACCACATGACTTATCAGCTTCCATGATCACTGATAATAGTCAGCAGAGAGTCTCTTAAGGTTTATTGGAAGCTGATGCATGAAGGAAGGATCGCAGGAAGAGAATCTACACAGGCTCACCATTAGATAATGAAAGTTCTGGATGTTTCTATCAAAAATACTAAGAAAATATGGCATCATGAAGTCAAGTCTCATGGTTTGGAATTAAGATTTCATGGAAATGGGAACTCTTGGGGAAGGCTCCACATTGCCAGTTAAGACCAAGGCTCCTAAGGATCATGGACATAGCAACTGAACATTGACTTCCCCAAAAAACAATCAAACAAAAAATAATCTCTAGCCACAAAAAATATTCTTATGATCAAGTCAGCTTTGAAAAGATCCCATAAGACCCCATGTGCTAACCAAAAATTAAGTGGCTAATAACTTAGATTCTGCAAAAATCAGCAAGTCTGAGACTGCATTTTGAGTCTAGTAAGATTATTGCAAGCCTAGGAAAGTATAAACAATAAAAGCATATAGAACAAGGGAAAAAAGTTCAAAAGTAAAAAAGACATGAATCAAATGTTCTTTAATAGTGTAAGTATAGATATAAAAATCCCATTGTGATGATTTCTATGTATATGTGCACATACATGTGTACAAACATCTCTAGCTTTTAAAGATTGTGGAGCTTCTAAATAAATATTTATAAATATTTAATGAAATATTTAGGAGACTTTGCCTAACTAGTTTGTAGTCTCCTTTTAAATATTTAAAGATGATTTGATTCATAAAGTATGTTTTAACAGTAGCAAAACTACCATTTGAATGTTTAGGAAAAACTCTAAATATGAGCTTTGAAAAGGTGCTAATAGTTGTGTTTTCCCTACATTCTTATGTTCTTAGTCATTTGAAAGTCGAGGAATGATGTCATTCCCTAATGTTTTTCTTAACAGAAATCTTGCCCCTCAACATCTACACAGACATTCAAGGGGAGGATCTTTGATTTCTCTTTCACAACCCAGGTAAATACACAACTGGATGCACACTCCTGTCAACTCAAATTCAGTACAAAGCCTATAAAATAATTTCCACTATCTATTTCGAGTATTTTGAGGAAAGGTGAAATGGATATCTAGCATGACAGAAACTTTGCCCTCAAACGCTTTGTGAAAACACTGATGCATCAATATGGCCCAAGCCCCAGCACCCGAGCAAAGGGTAAGGAGCAGACTGACACACACTGTGATACCACCTCTCCCGTAAAATAAACATCAAGTCCTTTACTAGGAAGGCCACAGAGAAACCATGCGTCCCTTCTCAACAACAAAAAGGTAAATCCGGCGCAGGAGATGGCTGCAACAAAGATTCAGTCACATTTTCTTACTTTACAGGGTTGACATTTTCAATGTTTATCTTGAAAAGCAACAGTGGGTCAGACTGACACACGTTTCAGAGCATCCTAACTTCAACCTGGAGCATTGGTTTTGAGTTGATAATGACAACAGTAAAAATGAAATCCCGTTTACAAAACTGCCATGCTAGAGAAAGCAAACCTCTTATGTAACACCCCTGATCAATGTGTTAGCTACTCCACATGATATTCAATATTCCCACAAAAGTGTCCTGCACAACAAAGGCTTGCAGACAGATTGCATCTTGGAGTCTCCTGTAATGGGATTTGACAAGAGCCAGGCACTTTAGGCAGGCTCAATCAATGTTAATTGAAGCAGAAGTGATTCAAAGACAAATAGGAGTCCTTGAGATCTTTGAGAGGTGAGAGGGGGGGTTTGGGATTGTGACTTTCTCCTTTTCCCATTACCCCTTTATATTTAATTACTTGTTCTAGCCGGTGCATTGTAATTTGATTTGCCATCAGGTGACTTTTGCCTGATCTCATACGTTCGCAGGCTCCTTCCTTGAGAGGAGAAATCTGTCATAGCTGGTGGTGATGCCTGTTGGACAGGAAGGAAATCCTTGGGCGACTGGATTTCTCAGGTTCATAAGATCCCCTTCCCTATTCCTAACATAGCAGACTATCTGGAGGAGGTCAAAGGGAGAAACTCTTCAGTCTTGAATGATAACTGCTATATTTTCTTTGGTGCGTTATTTCTCTAAGGGAACAGCACCAGAATTTAGAATGAGCTTAGGCTGCCCCAAGAAGCGAACCCAAAGATGGAAATTTATTTGCCAATTAGCTGCCTCTTGGTGAGGTGATCCTAGGAAACACTGGCGGAGAAGTGAGAATGTAAGACAAAGAGAGAAAGGCAGAGAGAGGAACTGGATCTCAAATTAATGACTAGCAGGGGGACTGGAGTGGTCTCTCACTGGGGATCTCAGAGCCAGCATAGAACATGCCCTTGTTGGTCTCCCCAATGGGGTAGTCATACTTCAGCTCTCTTCAATCACTGGTCAGAGGGCTATTGTGGGCTAGGGGAATGAATGCCCCAGCACTTAGGGCCTATAATGTAGAAAGATGCACGAGAGAAATTCTCAGAAGTACGGACAGGGAGCCCACTGCACTGCTACAACCTGGTGACATATGTAGATGACTTTAAACTCTAATGGTCCCTTAAACAAATGCACCATGCCACCACCCTAAGGGCAAGTTGTTAGAAGGAACTAGGAAAAGTTTCTTTCGTTTGGAACTGAATGCTGTCCTTTGATGGGGAAGTCAGGAGCTAAGTAGGAGTCAGTGTGACTTTGTTTGGGAATCGAGTAGTGCTCCTTTTTCAGTCTGCTGTTCTCTCATTTACCCCTCCCTTAGCTCACAGGCAGGACACTCACATCCACCAGAACATCCTCTGGGAAGGATGCACTGGAACCTTAGACTCTTCAATAGAAAGCAGAATTCAGCATCAGGGAGGCCCAACCTGAGCTCCATTCAGAAGTTTAATTTGAAACACACTATTTTTTTAAAAATATTTACTTTCATATTAATTTGCACTTGGGTAGCATACATTTGCTGAGAGCTGACGACAATAAGTGCGGGAAGCATATGGAGGTGGGGCAATAATTACTAGTCCCAAATTACAAGTAAAGATGATGAATGCCCAAAGGTGAAGTTCAAAGTTACAAGCAAACAAACAATCCGACTAGGACTGTAGTCCAGGTGAACAAGCAGCCATGTACAATGGTGAAGATTTGGAGTGAGGCAAATCTGATTTGTCTCAGCTATGGTATTCATCCACTGGGTAGCTAGGCAAGTCACCTGACACTTCACGTCTCCGTTTCTCACAGATAATGGGGATAACAAGTACCCACCTCAAGCTACCGCTGTAATGACTCAGCAAGGAAAGCAGTGCTTGTAAATTCTCAAGTGTCCAGCTTATAGTAAGAACACAATAATTAGCTTGCTATTGCAAATATTATCACCATTTTAATTACTCCAAAGTAGGAAATTTCTGCTTCACATGTCTGAAAGTCGTGGGATCATATCCACGAGACTCTAATGCACACCAAGGCAATCAGAGGAAAAACTATTTCCCACCACATGAAATGGATTTTCTTTGCATCACATTTTGGTTATCCCAAGATCTCAGGTGTGGTGGTAGAATATGCCAGGAATCTCTCAAAGGTGTTTTCTACTAAAGGGCCAGGTACAGTCTGATGAGGCCTTGAATGGGGTGAATCCCGAAGAGTGAATGAGCCCTCCTTGCCATATTTAGAGGGAGATTAACCTGCCCTTGGATGGAATGGACCGATGGTGCAAACCGGTGGGAAAGGCAGAGTGTCCGTTATCTAAGTCACCTGTGGTGGGGGATGCTGTCATCTCTGAGGGATGAATCTCATATGCCCTATCCCACAGGAGGAATTAGGGACTTGAGGTATATGACTGGTGACGAAGGCAACGAACAGATGATTCCCCTTCTGTCCATTGAATCCTTGCTCTTCCTTTCAATGACTCTAAGCAAGAAGGCCTGAGAAGCTACTCAGAGAGGTTATTCAGTTCTCAAAGGCCAACTGTAAGTAATTACGTTCACTGAGTTCTTTATTAACAATGAAGTAACCACTTTTGATTGTGAACATATGAGGATGTGGCAATAGTCAATGTATAAAGTATCATCCATGTGACGCCCTTTATAGGCACTTTTCACCATTACTCTAGTAAATGCCATTCTTCTCATTTTTCAAATGAGGAAAGTGAGGCTGAGAGAGCTTATGACTTGCCCTGCAGTCTGAAACAAATGGTAACTCTAGAATTATAGAAGCATGGCACATGGCAGCCACCACTAGAAATTATGCCACAATTAGCAGATTTCTAGAGTTGACCATGATAGGAAGAGAAGGTGACCACACGATTCAGATCTTGTATGTAGACAACAGATAGTTCTAGTGCCATTTGCAAAGGAGCAATAATGCTGGTCCCAGATGAGACCTCTGGCAGGTCAACCACTGGAAGGTCTACCCTGGATATTCTTTCAAAACCACTAAGGACACAGTTTTGCAGGAAATTGACAGAGACCTTGTTGCTGAGTCAACTGAAGTTTCTTTATTGTGAGGTAGGCACAGTTACAAGACAAAGTCAGAAATACCACAATTTCCATCCACCCATCCACAGAAGCATGCATTGTTCTTTAACTTCTCCAATGCAGGTAGATTCACAGAGACCCTGCAACACTGGTGATGAGGTCAGTCAATCTCCAATTCCTGTGTTGTCTTAGAAAATGGCATTTCAAAACCATTGACTAGCTAACGTTCAGGATATTTGAAGTTACTTTTGATATTTATAATTTCTTTGCCATTCTAGCTGCAGGATCAGAGAGGAATTAAATTTCAACCTATAAGGTGTATGTTCCTTTGTAGTATAACATTTCTATCAAATAGTGTGCAAGAGCCCCAGGTATAATGTATGTTTGATTATATTTCAACTCCAAGTGGTACCACATTGAGATTTCTTCAGTAGCTAAGCAAATGTGACTCGGGTCATTACCTGAATCCAAACTTTAAAAAAAAAAACAGAAAGAAAATGTATTTTTAATCTAAGGATCAGTGCCATACAAATCAAACTACATAGCCCCATCTACTAGTTAACCTGGGACTGCAATTCAGAAACTCCCTAGGAACAGAATTGGTTCATAAACAAGGCTAATTTCAGCACAGAATTATACCTTTTAAAGCAATTCCTTTTTATAACTCCCTGGGTCAAGAAAAGAAAAAGACAGGGGAGGAAAAAAAAAAAAAGAAGCAATAAAAAGCCAACCAGTCAAAGTCATCCAGAATTGTGGTACGTAGGCAATGACAACGGAAAAACAGTCCAATTCAGAACTGTCACTTAGAGGACTTCGGGTCTGGAGGCACACTGGGTGTGATGCCAGTCAAGGTGTCTCTGGGCTCTCACTGCTGTACTCCTGTCCTGGGACCCGACAGCACCTTCCTCCCTGTCCCTCAGGAGTTCCCCAGGATACCCGAGAAGGTGGTCCAGCCTCTCTCAGGCCAAGAAGTGGACCTGTGGAAGGACACAATGGAAAAGCCCATTAGGCATCTGATAACTAAAAGGGAGATGGAGTCCAGGGGCAGAGGGCAGATGGGTCCTCACCTCCTCCCAGCTTGCTTCTTGCTGTCTCTCCAGAAGGGTGGCATGATGCCTTGGCATAGCTGGTGGTTTGGGATCTCGAAGATCTTGTAGTGAACTCACTCTAGTATCCATCACCTTGCCGTCCATGCTATTTCTGTTGACAAGAACATAAAATAAATACCCTGCATCAGTGGTCTCTGGAATCTTGAGGAGGAGACAACAGAACAACACGGACACACAGAAAGGAGGGAAGGGAAGACAAGAGAATAAAACTCAGAATGGATACTCTACCTGCCACCTTTCCCTGGGATTCCCCTAGGCAGTCGTATCCTGGACTGGAGGCTTGAGGTGATTTCTAAGACCTCCCAGAGGTCTCAAAGGTCTGAAAGGTCAGGAGGCATCAGTCCACTCCCATGCGGGCACCTGAACTCAAAACTCAGCTCCTTGAGAACCTCAGCCAGCCTCGCCCCAACTCTCCTGAGTGGATCCTGGCACTGAAATACTACATAACAGAGAGCAAAATGCAGTTGAAAATTAGCAGGAAGTCCTCCTTGTTCCTTTGCCCTGGGGTGGGAGTCAGGGAGAGAGGCCAGGGGTATGGGGAAGGGTGGGTATTCACCTCCAGATCTCCCCTTTAGTCGTTTGCATGTTCAAGTCATCCCCCTCTTGCCTTCCAACCAAGCAAAAAAAGTTCTAGCAGATTCCTTCAATCCTATGGCCCATGCCCTTCAATCTAGTATTGCTTCTTGACTCCAAGACATCAATCAAACCCTGGAGAGAGTTTCTATCCCCAGCAGAAAGAGCTCTAGGCTTGGTACATGAGACTCCTGGCTCCACCTATGGTCCTGCTTCCCCCCAACTCATGGAAAGCCCAGCACTTCCTCTATGCCCTTCATTGCACCCACCTCCCTGGAATAGAGGGTGGATACCTCACAGTGGAGAACCCAGACTGGCAGCATCAGAGATGAAGCACTACCCAGACGGGCACAGAAAAAAAGGGCATTTAGAGATATTTATCCACACAAACCCAGTCACCAGGGTCTTGCACTAGGTACAGCCTGGTAGAAGTGGTCTGTCCTAGATACACATAATAAAACAAGTGCCTTATAGGGACAGCATTAAAAGCTGGGGTCATGGCTCAGTGGTAGAGCACTTGCCTAGCACATGTGAGGCACTGGGTTTGATCCTCAGCACCACATAAAAAGAAGTAAATGTATATATATACATATATAAAGCAGTAATAAAACAGAGTCAGTCTGCATTTTATGATGACCATGCACTGGCAGTTTTAAACAAGGTTGGTGACAAAACACTGCTCCCCACCCAGGCAGATCCTCTTCTTGGTCCCCCTCTGGTAAGATGAGGAATCCATTAGTATTAGCAGAGCCAGCTTGTGCTTCTCACTCTGCTTGGATTCTTCAAATCCATTGGCCAACAAACATCCTACTCACTTTCAACCACCAGTTCTAATGCTCCTTATTCCTCAAAGCCTCTCATGACCTGATTGGCTAGGAGGATCCTTTCTTCCTCTTAACCCCTAAGGCAATTTGTCTACATTCTTTGACTTATACTCTGTATTTAAATATGCAAATGTGTTATCTTCTCTCTTAATAGACATTAAGAAAGGATAGGTGATTGGAAATCAGGCCTAGGTAAGAGTCTCAATGCTCACCCTGAACTAGTTTTGCAATGCTGGGCTAGTTATTCAGATGCGTTAGTTTGTTTTCACATGTAGAAATGGGAGAATACCACCTCTCTCTCAATGCTGTTGCATTAAATTAGATAATGCATACCACATATCTAGCCTGAGAAAACATGTTGTCTACAGTTAATATGTTTCTGTACTCCTCGGCCTTTTATCATTGTCCTCTCCTTCCCACTCCTTCAAGGACTTATCAAGAAAAAACGATAAAATTTGAATGGAATTGAAAATAAAAGTATAGAATACCTAGGACATAAGTCTCTTCAAAGGATGACAGAATATTTGCTAAGTCCTTAAGTCAGAACCTAGTACATTGTATATGTTGTAAAAATATGTGCTAAACAAAATAATCTTGTGAGTTAATGTAAGACTTCTTACATCCACAGAGCAATCCAAATTTAAATTATCAAGATACTCTTTCCCTTGCTTGATACTCCTTTTTGCCTTCCCCAGAGATGCGCAATGCTAATGTCACAGCTAATGTTAATGTTAGAGCTGAGAGATCCTTTCCCCCTTTAGGGAACATGTCTCAAAAACTCAATGTCCAGATCCAAGGCTCATAATCTTACCACTCACATGAACCCAATTGAGGAACTGCTCCAACTACCCTATTTTAGAGATGCAGCAATTGAGACATGGAGACATTAAATAACGTGCCTGTGAATGTACAAGCTGCAGCACTAGGTTTGGAAATTGGGATTTGGAGTCATGCTCTAATTCACTATGGAGTTACTGCAGAACTTTCTATGACGATGGAAATGTCCTTTGCTGTCTAATATGGTGATCACTAATCACCTATAGCTATGGAGCTCTCCAAAGGAAGCTTTTTCCAACTAGGGAACCAGATTTGAAATTTTACTGAATTTAAACAACCTTGCATCTAGTGGCTACAATCCTGGACAAGTTTATTCCATCTTAGAGATCTCTTCCCTCAGGCCCCTAGCTTTGCTGTTAGAAGTGATAGGATCCACCATAAAGGTAAGGTCACAGATTATTTAGAGCGGGGGGAGCATGGTGTTGCTAATAATGAAACCTAAGAGTACAGGTTTTGGAGTGGGATACGTCAAGTTTGAAATTCAAGTCTTATTGTGGCCTGGCTGTGTCTACAGCATATTAGTCAACCTTCCTATGTATCAATCTCTTTTCTGTTAAGGAAGCATGAGTATATTTCTAGGTTCAATGAGACCATTGAGTAATACAGTGTCTGCAATAGAGGGCTTAGCACAAGCTTGGTACAATTTAAGGTGAAGCTGTATCACATAAACACATAACTTATGTGAATTCCTCTCCCTATGCTTTTGAGCATGCAGAAGAGATGGGGAGAAAGTAATAATATAAGTCATGGAGGGAGAAGCTTTTTAATCTGCATTCAACTCCGTGCCTACGTATATCACAGAGTGAGCGTGAGATGAACGACAAAAAAATCTGTTTCCCATTGCAGCATGTTCTCACATAGCGCATGATTCTAGTGTTTGTATGTGATTTTCCCCTAATGCCCTGACTTAACCACCCCTCACCCCACAGCCAAATAAGGATCTTTAGTGTTATTCCCTTCAGAACCCAGGGCTATACACAGAGTACTGCTATGATTATTATTATTTTTTTAAAAATGTTTTTTTCACTGTTGATGGACACAATACCTTTATTTTTATTTGGTGCTGAGGATTGAACCCGGGGCCTCACACATGCTAGGCAAGCACTCATCTACTGAGCCACAACCCATCCCTGCTATGATTATATTTGTAACTGAGTAGCAAACCTCCTTATGTCAGTCAGCCCATATATATATAGTTTTGTTCTTGTTATTGCTCTCACATGCATATGCCCCACATCCTCCTCCCTCCCTCCCTTCTCATGCACATGCATGCTGTCTCTTTTTGGTGGGGGAGGTCCACTATTGGAAATTGAACTCAGGGCCTTGCACATGCTAGGAAAGTGTTGTACCACTGAACTACATCCCTAGCAACATCCTAACTTTTTAGAAATATTTTGAAACAGGATCTAAGTTGCCCAGGCTGGCCTCAAACTTGCAATCCACTTGCCTCAGACTCCTGAGCAGCTGAGATTATAGGCATGCACCACTGTACCCAGTTACCAATTCTTTATATTAATTTCATTTGTTGAAGTAACTGGCACAGTTTATTTCCTGAATGGACCCATCCTGATCCACCTTTCTCCTCCCTGGTCCATAGATGCAACTATGTTACTGACTACATAAGAAAACAAACCACTGTCATGGTTCTGCTCTACTTTTGTTTTACCAGATAAAATCTGTCTGAACATCAGCATATCCTGACATGTCTGTTCTAGATCTTCTCTGCCTTGCATCTAAATACACGATGGGATAAAAGGAATGAAACACATCTGATTATGTGATTGGATATATCAAAGAGTAATCAACCATGGAAGGAACCTTCTCAGGTAACTCATTCCTGGGCACGTCTGCCAGGACAGCTGAAAGTCTGAAAAAAACACATGGATATTTCCATTAACAAAGACTGACACACTTAAGTCCTTGCACGAGGGCACTTGCTAAAGCTCAAGGTACAGGCCTTCTGAAACAATACCTTAACAACAGGTATCAGATAAACAAGAGCCTTCTGCAATGTTTTAGCCTTCGACAGTCTTAAATGTCCCATCTGCCAGTTTTTTAGAGAAGATGTATACATATAATACAATGCATGATAATATTATATCAGATCCACCTGAGAATGGATAAGGACTCCCAGCCCCATCTCCACAACGCTGTCTTATCTCATACAAACAGGAGACCATAGGACAAAATCTCCAGTGTTGAGGGTCCCTGCCTACCTCCTCTTCCACCTGCTTGACTTGAAGAAAGGGCAGGTTGAGCCATTGTATCTCTGTCACATTCAGGTCTCATTCTTTGGAAATGAATCCTGCCACCAAATTTCATGCCACAAAAAAAGTGACTCTGCACCCACCCGCTGCCCCCAGTAGGATTTGTTCCTGAGACATGTCTAATGGACTACTGGGTATCCCAACTCGGGGAAAACCAACACAACCTAGATCCTTGCATCCCAAATTATTGCCCTTCTTTGGACTGCCTCAGCTGGTAGCCTTGACCTTCTTATCTAATGTCATACTCCTTAGAGCAATTACATAAAAAACCCTAATTCTGTCTTGAATGTCACCCATGACTATTTGCAGGTCTCCACAGTGGTTTCCACCAAGTGCAAATCCTCTCTCCTTTTCTTTCCAAACCAATGTTATCATTAATATCAGCACAAGTAGCAGAGGCTGTCTGACCCTCAGTCCAATCTCTCGGGGTCTACCAAGGCCAACTTCCAACTGCCAAAAACTGTATCTCTTCACATGAGGGATTTTTCCAGAAACTACTCTGAGTATGGCAGTCCAGGAATATCTGAAATTAACTTGTCCCGAGAGGAGTCTTCAACCAGTGACTGACATTCGGGGGCATAATTCTGAGGCATATGCTATAAATTGTTTCCCAGAATTTCTTCTGAGGCTTGAGTTCCAGCTGTCCCCATAGTGACTGGCTCAATGTCACATCCTTTCTGGCCGCTTTTCCTATCTTCCTATTTCCTTTCCCCTATTGTTGTTCCCTGGACTCCCCAAATAAACTCACTCTCAAATCCTTAGCTTGGGGTCACTTTGGGGAAACAAACTAATACAGTAAAAAAGCTACCATTTTCTAACTCCAGTGACTTTCAAAAACGCTTTAGGTATGTGTATATGTAGGAATACATAAATATGTATTTCCAAGCTGTGTTAATTATATTTACTTATTTTTTTTAGCTTTTAATCATTCAACAATATTTATTTTTTTATTTGTTTTAATTAGTTACATATGACAGTACAATTTATAATAACTACATACTATGCTGCTGACATTTGAGTTTTCATGTATTTTGCTGTGCACCAGTTCCGTGTCTCCCCTAAGTTGGTAAGATGTTCAGAGGCCAGGAGTGTATCACCTCCTTCTACAATTTCCCATGATGCCTGCTGTGACACGTTGCAGAGTGAATATTCATTCAATAAGGGCTGACAGACAGAAGGCCATAGAGGTTAGCTCTGTTTGTCCTGTGGGCTTGTCAAGGGTGAGAAAGCTCTTCAGAGAAAGAAATTATGTTGTTTTCAATGCTTTGAAGGATGAACCTGGAAGCCCAGAATGGAAAATGGACCTGAGAGAGGGCACCAAGTCAGATCCAAATGGCACATGCTATGCCCTGCAGGCCACGGGATATGAGCTGCTGCGTAATCAGATATGTTCTTTTAGCTTGTTTATGAGTGAGAGACCCGTCAGAGGAAAACAGATATATGAGCTATATAGGACAATGCGAGACCATCCCTGGGAGACCTTTTCTGAGAACCCTGGGCCTTTGTTGCCCATCAGTAATTATTTGCCTTATCAATCACCTCAACGTGCACCACAGAACTGGGTACCAATAGGTGAGACCCAAAGCAGGTAAAGAGGAGATCCTTTATCGACTATACTTCAAAGCGAAAAGTTTGGTGGGATATTTAACAGATGCAGACAATGATGCACTCTATTTCTAATGATTGTAAACATGCTATATTTGCTTGGGCTCTCATTTACCTCCTGCACCAAGAGGACTATACAGTCTTTCCACTAGCCTATTTCTTTTCCTAACTAGAAAGGGAAGAAAAAAAGAAGCAGGCTTATCAGACATGCTAGACCTAGAATCTTTATTAACTAGCTCCCCCAGGACGCAAAGATTTTAAAGGACCTTCTGAATCAAACAAAGGTGAAATGACACTCAGGGCTGAGTATTTTGTTGCATTATTTCTAAGCCTTTTACAACTGACAATCGAGATAAGATATTGATTAAACAGATTACTGTGCATCCTCAACTTGGCTGCTAACAGAGTTCACTGTCATATAGTTTTAGCTCTTCCTGGTGGAGTCTGAAGTCTCAAGAGCAAATGGTCACCGGGGACGTCACACACGCAGCACTTAGCAGAGACCTTGTCGTGGCTTCCGGAGCAGGAGGCAAGCCTGCTCGAAAACTGCAGGCCCCAGGAGCCATGGGATCCTCAAAGAACATTTCTAAGGCTTTGTTTGAGGAAAGCACACCAACATACAGCTTTATATAAATCCTGCTGATTGAGGGAGCTTTAGATTCTATAGAAACTTTCTAAAAATAATTCTGATTTGAATAGAAAGTCCAGTCCTTTACAGAGCCCAGATTGGTTCTTTTTTTTCCCCCCTTGTCATATGGGAACTTGAAGAGGCCACAACAATGACAAGCAGACAGAACAATCCGTAATTCATCCAGAAATGAATTGCCAACAGAATTACAAACAGCTGTCACACTGGCCAGGAAAAAAAAAAGCCAGAATTAAGAAGGGCATGGAAGAGAGACACAATGACAACCAGAGAACTCTAGGCACCAAATAGAAAGGCACCCAAAACATGCCCATGATCTTCCTCTAACTCCTATACATACAAATCGATTTATCTGACCATTATATTAACCTCCTTAGGAAATGATCCACATAACATGTTGAAAACGGACAAGACAGCGAGAGCAACCAAGTTTCAGTGAAGTATTTACTGAATGAGCTTGTCCACTCAAAAGGGTTCATTTCAACGAAAGATTCTGGGAAAACTGCAAATCTGTATGTAAGTAAAATGAATTTGAACCTGCACAAAACTCAAAGTGAATCAAGGACCTAGGCATGAGACCAGAGGTCCTGTGCCTACTAGAAAAATGTAGGCCCATCTCTTGATCATGTCAGCCTAGGAACTGACTTCCTCAATAAGATGCCTAAAACCCAAGCAGTAAAATCAGGAATCAATAAATGGGATGGTACCAAACTATAAAGCTTCTTTACAGCAAAGGAAACAATCAAGAATATGAACAGAAAGCCGACAGAATGGGAGAAAATCTTTGCCAACTGCGCCTCAAAGCATTATTCTCCAGAATATATAAAGAACTCAAAAACCTTAAGACACACACATACACATACACAAAAACAAACAAACACAAATAACCCAATCAATAAATAGGCAAAGGAACTGAACAGGCACTTCACAGAAGAAATACAATCAATCAACAAATATCTGAAAAAAAAAATGTTCAACATCTTTAGCAATTAGAGAAATGCAAATTAAAACTGCAAAGTTCCATCTCACTCCACTCAGAATGGCAATTATCAAGAATACAAGCTACAATAAATGTTGGTGAGGATGTGGGGATAAAGTTCACTCATACATTGTTGGTGGGACTGAAAATTGGTGCAACTACTCTGGAAAAAAAGAGTATGGAGATTCCTCAGAAAACTTGGAATGGAACCACCATTTGATCCAGTTATCCCACTTCATGTTATATACTGAAAAGACTTAAAATCAGCACACTACAGTGACACAGCCACATCAGTATTTATACCAGCTCAATTCACAACAGTCAAGCTATGGAAACAACATAGGTCTATAACGGATGAATGGATAAATAAAACGTGGTGTATATGTACACAATAGACTATTACTCAGCCATAAAGAAGAATGAAATTATGTCATTTGTTGATATATGGATGGAACTATCGAATATCACACTAAGTGAAATAAGCCAGATCTGCAAAACCAAAGGCTGAATATTCTGATATATGGATGCTAACCTGCAACAAGGGAGGGTGTAAAGGGGAAGAATAGAAGTCCATTGGATTAGACAAAGGGAGGGGAGATGAATAGGAAAGACAGTAGAAATTAATGGGACACAACTTTCCTAGTCTTTTGTATGAATACACAATCAGGGTAAATCTACATCATGCACAACCACAGGAATAGATCCTAATTAGAATGATTTATACTCTATGTGTATACAATATGCAAAACACACTCTACTATCATGTATATCTAAAAGAATTTTGCAATAAATAAATAAATATTTTTAAAAAATGATTTAGACCACTTATTCCCCCCCCATTGGTGCATTATATTTGTGCATGACAGTTTGATTCATTGTTACATATTCATACATGTACACAAATAAAACAACATGATTTGCTCAACAGCATTCCCTAGTATTTCCCCTTTCCCTCTTCTCCCTCCCTCTCTGGTCCCTTTCTTCCACTTTACAGATCTCCCTTCAATTTTCATGAGATTTCCCCCACCTTCCTTTCCTTTTTCTTACACATATAAGAGAAAACATAAAACCTTCGACTATGAGTGTTGTTGTTTTTTTTTTTTGACATAAGGTTCTCAAGTTTCATCCACCTTTCTGAAAATGACATAATTTCACTCTTTTATGGCAGAAACTTCACTGTGTATAGACACCACATTTTGTTAATCCATTCACAGACACCCGGGCAGTTACATAGTTTGGCTATTGTGAATTGTACTGCTATAAACATGGGTATTCATGTATCACTATAGTAGGATGACTTTAATTCTTTAGGATAAATATGGAGGAGTGGTATATCTGGGTCATATGGTGGTTCCCTGCCTGGTCTCTTGAGGTATTTTGATGCTGATTTCCACAGTGTTATACTAATTTACAATCCCATCAACAGTGTAAAAGGGTTCCTTTCCCTCCACATCCTCTCTAGGATTCATTACTGTTTGTATTCTTGATGACTGCCATTCTGACTAGTATGAGATAAAATCTCAGTGTAGTTGCGATTTGCATCTCCCTAATTGTTTAGTTCATTTATTTAGGGGAGAAATCTATAGCTTTTTCACATACATGAAAGAAATGCATTACCAATGGAATATGTACCTTAAATACCTTCAAAGCCATGTCCACTCAAAGAGAATCACGGCAAAAGGAAATAAGGAAACATATCCCATTAAGCTCATTCATTCTCTGGGTTATTACACATATGCA
The DNA here is from genome assembly GCF_048772815.1 of Callospermophilus lateralis. Classification (NCBI taxonomy): domain Eukaryota; kingdom Metazoa; phylum Chordata; class Mammalia; order Rodentia; family Sciuridae; genus Callospermophilus; species Callospermophilus lateralis. The sequence continues at coordinate 192,741,796 of NC_135305.1, read as the reverse complement.
TGTCAATACAGCATGAAAATGATGTCTCATGTTGCCAATTATTTACCCACACATGAAGAAACTTCGGTACTTTCTTAAAAGTCATATTACAAACATTTCACGCTATCCCAAATTTTGCTTAAGTTTGTATTGACTTTTTCATCAGCCTTTTAACAAGCTATAAAATTAAAATTGCCAAAATAGTCTTATTAATGTCTAATATTAAAAGAATACCTTATCTAAAGTCAATTCTAAAGCTGTTCAGTCTCCACTCCTTAGTTTCTTACCAATTATTTTTATTCACTCCCCCCAACAAAATGCATTGTGATAATCTCTGGGTGTCATTAATCAGGAAAGAACGAGGGAATATTTTTAATGTTGATCATTTTTATGTTGCTGACAATACTTTGAAGAAAATGGAATGTCCTGTATCAACATTTTTGTACCCACACAGGATTTTGGTAACTAAAGTATACACACCCTGGAAGCCAGAGTCTCTTCATTATGCATGCTCCTTTTACAAGTTTCATAATGCTTGGCAGAGGGCTAGACACTAAGTTAAGGTGACTGTTTTTTGAATAAAAAATTTGATGCTTACCGTAATAGAAAATACCTTGAAGGACTGCCAAACCAAAATTATACAGCCCCAGGCTTCTGGAGAAAATTCCAGATAAGCCTTCCTGATCAAGGTGATACTAGTAAGTCATGTGAAGGGCTTCCATCCCCCACCCCCCATTTACTCCTCTCCTAATTTACCTGCAGTCTGTTGGTGAAGGTGGGAGTGAAGCAAGAAAGAAATTTTAAGACATCTTACCCAAGTTTCTTCTAGCATTCTCTTCTCTTAGCTCCCTTTTCTAAAAAATAAAAAGAGCTCTGAATAAGGTCTTAAAAGAAAAAATAATTTCGTATAAAGTGATTTAATATGCAGTTTATTGATGCCAATGCTACAAGGTTTTCCCAGATGGTCACAATGGGAAACCAGGCTCTAGGAAGGCTCTCTGGTCGACCCGTAGAACAAGGCACAGAACAGATGCCGGAGTTTCAAGTCTCTTAAGCTTGGCCCTTTGCATTCTGCAGTTGACAAGAAAAGGTTGAAGTGAAACTGTCTTAGATGGTGAATGTTGGGAGTAGAGCTGGCTGTGACTTGACTGGGAAAAGCACCCAGGAAATAAAAGGGGATTTTATTGATTACTGAGATGTATCTGTGAAATATTATGGGTACTTCTGCGGGCAACTTTCAACAATTACAGGTTTCAATTGCTTCGTCTATAAAGTGTGATTCCTAAGTGTTTCAATTGCATTGAGAAATGAGGTACTTTCAATTGTTCTCATCCACTGGCGCCATCTATCAGAAAGTCCCTTTTGCTATGGCCCAACAAAGGTTATGAAGGTCAGAAACCAAAATGGGCTCAAGTGAAGTGTTTGCATCCAAGTCTATACCAGTAACTTTCCAATCTATCATTCGTTCCAAAGCTATGACCCAGAGGAAACAAGTTCCCAGGCAGAAAGTGAATATAAACAGAGTTCACATCTGCCTGTGTGTGGCCTACCCAGACACAAACAGATTACTCAACCAGGGCAAACACACGAGGTGCCAGCATCAAACCCGAATGGTGACAGGGCCAATTATGACTCGGCTCGCCTTCCTGAATCTGAAATGACACTTGTGTTGGAGAAACACTCTGTCAGTAAAAGCCTTGGGAGAGAGAAGCCGCGTCACTAGGACTCTCATTCCCATAGATGTCATGGGGAAGAAGCCAAGCAGGATGACCTACTTTTCCACGTTGCACTGGAAACTTTCAAATTCCTTGATTTTGAAGGAGTAGACCTCTTTCATTCAGAAGTCACACAAAAGTCCTGGAGGTAACTCAGGCCAATAAAGACAGCTGGGTGAACACCGTGTAAAACTCTGAAAGCCTGTGACTCTGTTCCAGTCATCATTTGCCATGAGGCTCTGAGGCCCAGAGATGCCAGATCTTCCTATGTTTCAAGAGAAGCCAAAACTCTAGGTTATTTATGGGGTGCTTGCTGACATTAAAATGTTGGCAACCACAAAACTTTTTAATTACTGTGCAAGCAAATAAGACACATCTATGGGCCAGATTTAGCTTGCAATTTGCCAAATTCTTAGATTTCTTCTATAGATGAAATCATACATGCAGAAAATGTAAGGTTTCAGTGGTTTTTATGTAAGCAAGATACAGAGGAAGAACATCAGCCTTGAGGTTTAGAAATCTGTGTATTTGTCCTGGATCTCCCATGTTCTCACAGGGAGAGCGGGGATAAATTGTCTGGTTCCTGGTGTCTCCCCTTCCTCCTAATCACAGGTAGACCCAAGGTTGCTGTGTGGGACACATCAAAGTAGTCCAAGATACGTGAAAAGCATTCCATGCACCATCATGATATGACACCAGGGTTCGCTGTATCTCTCTGTTCCCCCAGCTGAACATTTGGGACAAAAATTTTCCCTCAAAAGAGCTGTTGTTTGAATTAAGTGGGGTAATACAACGAAGTGCTTAGCATAGTGCCTCACAGAGGATAAGTGCCCAAGAAACCTTTGCTGTTATTTTTTGTGACCAAGAAACAGACTTTTAAACCATAGATTTTTTTCAGACATTCACACAGATGCAAAGATAAGGAGTTTATCTGAGGCTCTGCTCGTGTATAGCAAAGACAGAAACAAGAAATAGGTATTCTCACTCCCAACTAGGAAACTTTTCCAGGAAATTTTAGTTTCTGCTAAATTTTTGGCTCACAAAGTGCTGTTACTCTGTCATGGTCTCATCAACATATACAAAATGAACCCATAGGCCAATGTCATTTTTGTCATTGTTAATGACTAATGAAGTAAGTTGAAATGGCTGTTTTAATTATTAAGAAAGGGAAGAAATAGGGCGAAATTGTTTTCTAGTACATAAAATTCAGAGAATAGTGTGTTTGTTTTTTTTTTTTGAGAATCCCAAGTATAAACTATTTTTTAAACCTACTATATGAAATGGACTGCATTCCAATTCACTGTGTAAAATTAGAATTTTGTTCTCTTTTCTATGACATTTCTGAAGCCAACATCCCTCATAACCATAGGTAGTATGTTTAAGGTCTGCAGAAAAAAAAATATTACCCTATTTAGGTGGACAAACTTATCCCAAGCCCCTGTTTAGGTCAACAGGGTTATGCACATCAACACTGTCAAGGTTTAACAGGATCCCAACACTATCTTGAATGAAAGCAAAACTGCATAAAATGTTTAAAATACAAAGTAAGAAAAAATATTATTTTTTTTAAATCAACAAGATTGAAAATTTCTAAAACATGCAGTTCTTTCTAAAGACAGACTTAAAAGTGGGGCCCTATTCATTAAAACTTATTCATTGCCTACTCTCTCTTTCATCTGCACTCCGTATCTTTGGTATTTTCAAGTCCTCATTTTTTTGTATCCCTGTAGAATCTAATGCTCTCAAAACTCCCCTTCTTTCCTTTCAAGTTCACATCCAGGCTCCAGGACCATCACATTCAGATGGTCTCTCCAGAAAGTCTACATGGCACATGAACAATGTCACCAAGTCACCAGCCCCAGAGCAGGCTCTTGGAAACCCAGGGAGAATCTTATTCCTTTTATCAGAATATCTCCTCTTTCTGCTTCTTCTGTTACCTGAGTTAATTCATATAACCTAGGGGTCAGCCATGGACCCCAACCTATTCAGGCCAATGCATTTTTACTTCCATCTAGATATGTCCTTACTGTATTTCCAAACTGCAGTGCTAATAGGCATAAATGTAAAGTCTTCAAGTCTTCCTTCAAGTGAACTTCACTAGTTACTTAACCTCAATTCTATAGAATAAATCTCTAACAGTCTGCCTCATCACAGTTGGCTTTCACTGGTATTAAGTATATAATATGTTTAATATATAACATATTTCTAATATGTAAATACTATTTAAAATATAAATAAATGCATATATGCTTATATAATATATAAATATATATTTCTTCACCTCTTTGCTTAACAGTCTAAGCTCCTTAAAAGATGTGTGTATGTGTGTGTAAACTTTCAAAATAATATATATATATATATATTATACATAAAATTTCTGTCTGGCCATCATTTTAAAACACTTCAATATCTTATAAAAATCTCCTTAGTGCTCTCATGAAAAGCCCAAATTGTAACTTCCTTGCCCTCTCAGTTGGTTATGCAACTAGAATATAAAGCTGGTTAGAACTCACATCCATCTCACGTGGCAGATCTATCAGAAGCCTACTGAAGATATTAACATATGAGCTGGTTAGAGTGTGACTGATTCATTTCCATCACAGGTAATGGAGATGAAAAGGAACCTGTCAAATTGGAGGCCTATCCATCTGCCCAAGGAGAGTGTTCAATTAAAATAATTATTCATGTATTTTCTGTGGAGCCTCCAAACTTTATTCCTCCTATTTCCTAGAGAGTGTGGCAACTGGCAGAGAGCATGTCCATTTTTTTGCAGGTAAAGCACACAGGAACTCAAAGAGTAGTCCTGTGTCCCTTAGAATCTGGAAATCTGTCCCCTGAGCTCAGACAATGGAGCCTGGAGTTTAGGCCACAGATGTCAGGATAAAGTTTATTTGGCAGGTTTATATGTTCCTAATCAGAGTGTAAAGAGCTCATTAGAATGAAGTTTACTGTCATTTTAATGGCCTGGCTTTGTAGAATGAAGCTCTTCATTTCTTCCTAATACTTTGTTTACAATTCAGATATTCAGTTGCAAACCCAGCAAGAGTCATTTAAAATAATGTCATCCATGAAGCCATTGTTAAGTAGCAGAATGATTCCACTCAGGAAGGTTTTATTTTCACATAAAACAGAACAGTTTATTAAAACATTTACCTTTCTTTGTGTTTAGTCAAATAATACAGAGAACAATAGCAAGAGAAATTAAAGTACCTAGGTATAATCAGGTGTCACAATCTCAAGCAGTTACTACTAAGCATGATCATTAATACAGACTTGATCAGGCCACACGCCATTCCAAGTTTCTCACCTGTGTGTACTTGTGCACGCACACATGCTACAGATGAGCATCTTTGCCCCTAACCATCTATGATTATGAGTATAAATGAATTCCATGTGACCGTTCTTCCCTTTCTCTAAATTCACACTAACAGAAAAATGCACCTCTCCTTTCTTCCTAACCAGGAAGCATAGAATAGTTCCTCATCCCCTTTCAATTTCCTATTCCTCTTCTCTTCATTGCCTTTGTTAAAAGGAGATGGGTGGAGGCAAGCAGGACAAAGACAAAACATATTTCATGAAACCTCTGATAATTAATTTCCAAGCTGGAAAGTATATACTTCAACAATCATATTAAACAATTGCTCTGCGTTATCCTCAGATTTATTCTGTAACCCTCCAAGCAGCTCACTCACAGCATACAGATACTCCACTATTTTATAAAAGGATGTGAAACTACTTAAATACCAATTAATTTCATATCTTTCTTACTGTTTTCCTTTAGAAAGATAAAGTATTTTCCTTATGCATGTACACCACAGATACCCACACAATCCTAAGTGCCCAAGGAGCTACACTTTATTAGATATTTCACACTTACTTTGTCCTGGGAGTTCATAATAGGCAATACTGACTTAGAGCGTCATGTAGTGAATGCTTGGCAAACACTACTTAAATCATTAAATTGTGAAGGCCCAGTGAAATGTCCAGCCCATATGATGGCCCAAGGGCTTTGGAGGTGAGGAACACAGAAGTATAACACTTAGAAAACAATTCAGTATCTCCTGGTGCCCATGTTCAGTAGGCTTCCAATGCCAGGAAACCATAAAGTCCTTGCTTATCAGACCAAAACAAATAGAACCATGACATCATGGCTTAAGATTAAGAAAGTAGGTAGCTTACACGAGACAGAAGGTTGTTGAAGGGAGAAATTCGAATATTATTATAAAGATCCAAATGAACATTTAAAAAGATATATGAAGACTTAAAAATATAGTACTAAACAAGTTCTGTGATAGGCTTTTATTTTCAAAGGGTGTGTTCAAAGACAGAAAAACTGTCCAGTGTGAAGGATGCATATAAAATTTCAGAAAAGCTAAAGCAGAGAAACAACCAAAGATTTCTGAGAAAACTTTGAAGAAATGTAAGGGCCTTTTTTCTTCTATGGGTCTTTTTAAAAGCATAATCCAAAAAAAAAAAAAAAAACCGGGTAGAGCTAGCTCAGCTACATTTATTACAGTGGATGTTCATAGCAGAAAAAAAAACAGCAATTATTTTGCTGTCATGTTGTCTCTGAAAATGGTTTTTAAAACAGAAAGGGTCAAATTCATCAAAGAGGATACTCATTTGCTTATTTATAAGCTGATGAATGATTTGTTAAATAACTCCTAGGTGCCAGGAATTGGGTTAATTTCTGGATAAAGTTCAGCACATAGGCAAACATGACCTCTACCCTCCCAGGACTCGACTTTTAGTGAAATTAAAACTGAAAGGAAAGCTGACAGCCGCCTTAGTGCAGTCGCACACAGATCTCCCAAGGTTAGCGAAGAAGTTATCTATCACTCCTTTGCCAACCTTGAAGCGCTGAAGATTCATTTTATTAATGGAGCTGTCAGATTTCTTTACAATGTCTAAGAGATGATGAGGAAATAGTAATAGAGCACTTGACTGATTGAGTTTGAGACTCCAGAACCAAAGAAATCAGCTGCTGAGACACTGAAAGACTTTATACTGTAATTGTAGAGCACATGGAGAATCTCACTCTTTAAAAATTTATATAAGAATTTCAAAAACTACTGAAGTATTACATGCTCTTAACCACTCTAACAAAAAGAGAATGCAGCAGACAGTTTTACAGGGTCACAATAATGTGGCCACGGAGGTCCTTGGGCACATGTCTTAATGCAGAGTACAGCAGTGTGTGATTTTTTTCCCCCCAACTCTGTATTTAACGATGGTTAAAACTTGATCTTGGTGGATGTTATTTACTAATGGAAAGTCACAAGTGCTACTTGTGACAGATTTCCCTCCTTCCTTTCTTTCCTGTCTTCCTCTTCTTCCCCCTCTCTCCCCTACCTTTTCTGGAAAGTCAGTGGTTAAACATTTACCATTATAGCAATTTCTTAATGTGATATGTTGCAACTTCTATAGCACGGTGTTTCCCAAAGGGGTTTCTGGGTATGCATGTGTTTTATTTTTATCGGCACCACCAGATCATTTTTTCTCCTTAATGTGCAAATTGTGTATTGTGACTGTGAGCATGTGAAAGCACACACATAACATTCATCATCGGTATGATGAGAATTCAGTTATGCATGCTTTATAATCTTAGTCAATATATAGGGTAGAAAATTGTGTCCCATTAATTTGTGCTGCACAGATTATGAAAAAAAATCCCCTGCCCCATTTATACAGATATCTGCAATATGCACTTCTCTTTTGCAAGGTGCATATTCATGTACTTTGTTGATTTTCTAAAATTTTTATTACCAAGCAGTTTGCCATTATGAAGGTATTCGATAATTTGTTGATTATTACCAACTGGTTGCCATGTGTGCTGTTTCCAGTTTTTGTCTAACATTAGTGAAACTGCTATGAAACATTTGCATATAAGTCTTTAATGTAGTGATTTGGGGGGTATCATTCAGTCGACCCTATTGGTTATATAGTGTAAGATCCTTTTTTTTTTTTTTAGCTTTAGACTTTATATTTAACATCTTGAGCCAAACAGATTTTGCAGACAACGTGTCTGTCTTTTCCCTTGTGGTTCCAAGTTTTCTTGTTTTACTAAACAGTTGTCTCCACACAAGGTATCCAGGAAACCACAAACAGCTTCAATTTGAAGGTTTGCTCTGCCCCTCCAAATACCAGACTGCTCAGAGTCTTAGTTTTCCCCGTCTACAAATCGGGACCAACAAAGCACCACATTTAAAACACTGTTAAGATGTGTAAATATTTAACTATACTGTGAAATTTGCTGTTCATCACTGTCCAGGGTACTGTCTCCACTATCTTGAAATGTCACTTCTGGGTCAATTTTAATTTGCTTAAATTACCAAATATTTTCACAGATATGGTATAGGAACGGTTCATACTACATTGCTTTGCATACCTGAGTGTTCCCGTCTTGATTTCTGGTTGGTGGCTAAAACCTCAGACTGGATGCCTGGCTGCTACCTCTCCTCTCTATAGTCCCCTACATGCTGTTGTACTGGCTTTCAGTGGTTACAGGACAGTGCTGGTCTCTTTTCTTACTAAGAAACACATTCTTGCTTTGGAAGCTGAGAAAATTTCTCATTCCACAATTTCACCAAGAAATGTAGATTATACTATATGTAGATATATGTAGATACAGACTTTATCTGTATACAAACACATACATGTGTACCTCCCTAAACCATGTATATATGACCCCAGTGTATATATACATAACTATGACCAAAATAGCTATAGGAAGATATTTTATCCATATATGTATGCATGTGAATTTATCCATGCTTATATATGTTTTGAAATATGGATAAACATGTATGATTACATATATGTGTGGATGGTTCCCTTTTTTTTTTTTTTTTCAGGAAACCCAACTGGATCTGAATTATACTTTTCAAAAGGAAACTTCAGATCTTTAGAACTCTTCTTCAGGTTTTAGCTGCTGTTGCTCTTAATTACTGTTGCTCCTTCATCTGTTTCTTTCCTCCTCCTGGAATTTTTATTTGCTAACACTATATTTTGCATGCAGTATTTTTCATTTCTTTGTATTTTCTCTCCACATTGTGAAAAAGAGTTACACTTGATCTTCTGGTAATCTACTCTGGTTTGTAGGAGATTTAATTCTCCTTTCACATTATCTGAATTTTTCAGTTTATAGATCAGTTTGTAGAATATTTTTAAAATGAATCCTAGAATATGGAGGTTCTAAGGACATCTTTTTTTAAAAAAAAAAATCACCTTAGTTTTCATGCATAAATTACATTACTTCTATCTCAACAGAAAAACATTTTCAACCGGTTCACTTGGCTGTTTACATATATTTCAGTCCTCCCTCTCTTCACGTATACAGTGGCATTATATTTCCTGCCCATGTGAAGTTAAGTGTGACTTGCTTTTGCCAATAAAATGTGAGAAAAGTGTTGCATGTAACTTCAGGGCACCAGCTTTTAGAGCTGATGCACGCTTCACAAGATTCCTCTGTGTCACAACTGCCACCATTGTTCCAGTTAGTGGCTTTTCTATCACCCTGAGCCTTGGAGTAAGGATGAGGCTGAGGAGAAGAGCTGCCCAGCCAACCCTCAGTGAACCTGGAGGGTGGATGAGAATTAATCTATTTTTAAACTACTTCATTTTAGAGAGCATTTGTTACTGCAGCAATGTTCTGTATATCCTGAAACAGTCTGCTTAGTTTTCCTCTCTGATGAAATTTTGCTTTGCTAGTCTCTGTTCACTGCTCCTTCGGAAACTTGTGCAGATGAGGCTACTGGACTTTCTCAAGCAGTTTGAAACCATGAGCAAATACAATGGGTATTTCTCATACTGTTCAGTCAGCTGTGTATTTAGCAGATTCTTCTCCTGGGATGTAAGAATGGATCCTTTCTAATATCAAGATTTTTTTTAGAGGACAAATGACTTTTCTCTTTTGTATGTCCAGACTAGAAGGCATCCAGTCCACCCTATAGTGAAGCATTATGTGTTTGTTGAGTCAGCAGGGGTGGTGGAAAAGAAAAAAAAAAAAAGAAGCAGTAAGAGGGCACCTCACAAAATCTCCAAAGTCATGATCTGTACCTGACTGACTATTTAATGTGAAAACAAGCCCTCTGTGTTGCTCGCCCCTTTACTCTGCCTGTGCCTTTGAAAAGGAAGCTCCGGACCTGCTTTCTTCCTAGAAAGCTCTTGGGAACATGGAGTTACAGACAGACTCTAGTTTTTCTCACCTTGGGTTCTGTGATGCTCCCTAAGTGAGTTAAAAAAGCTGGGTAGATGAGATGAGTGGTTAGGCAGCCATCTTCACAGACAGAGGAGAGATGGCAGGGACCCAGGGAGAAACAAATGTCCTGATTTTCCAAAGCAATAGAGGAAGAAAATAGACTTCAGAAATTGGTGAGCTTACAGCAAGACTTAACTAAATCTTAGTAATTTCTAAATGCCCCATCGTCTATTTTGTGCCATTATCAAGAAAGAAATGAACTGAGTAGTTTTGAATTGGACAAGCCACTTTATTGGTGATCATGAACACCACCCTTAAACACCTTTTGAACAAAGCAGATCAAAATAGTTACCCAAACAAAACACAAAGTTCTAAGTAAGTGTGGTGGAAAGGAAGAAAAATTCTTAACAGTAACAAGAGGAAGGCTTGTGGAGAAATAGGAAGTTTTCTTAAAACTAAAAAAAAAAAAAAAAAAGGGTTAAAATTTTAGTAAGTGAAAAGGCATTCCAACCAGAAAGTGGAAGTACTTTCATGCTCATGTTTATTCATTAATTCATTTATTCACCTAACAAGAAAAATATAGGTAAAAATGATTCAAGGAATACTACATTATATAAGTAATAAACCAGGGAAACGCAAATATTGGGTTAGTCAGATGCTCCTATGTCAACATCCTTTTTTGTTGTTAATAACAGAAAATCGAAATGGAAGGGAAATAAGAGTAAATAGTTTTTTTCCAGCATATTTTACATATTATTGTTCGCAAATGTGATGCAGTATAGCCATCTTAAATAGCAATGGTCTGTCCCTCAGCGGCTTTCTTCGTTCAGGTTATTTCTTTCCTCTTTCTCCTGCCTGGGGATTTATGGTTTAACAGGCTGTAATAGGCAAGATAAAGCCATTCATCATGCGGGCTTAATGTGAGAAAGTAAATTTAACTTGGTGAGCTTGATATATAAATATTGGTCTTTTTGGGAACACACAGAGCATATTTACTTGAGTGTAAAATCTGGGCTATATACCATGTCCAACACACTGCTCAGGTCTGAGGTACGGGGACAGGGCACTCAGTGATTTAGGCTGTGGAAACTGCACCAACTATTGCTAGGGGTAGAGTTGTGTATTTTCTAGCCCCTTAGTCTTTTGAGGACATTTTCCTACCAGTACATTTTATCTGTCTATATAGAGACTTATATCTACATGCACCTATATTTCTTAGAGAGTGGGCATTGACATCTAGCTACCTGGAACTTCCAAAGTTGGTCTTCCCTTGGTGGATTGATTCAGGGAGATGGTTGGAATGCTCCTAACAATAGTGGGGCAAATGAAGATGGTATTTTTAGGAGTTAATGCCATGTTTAGACAGCTTGTTCACAAGCCACTAACCGTATCATAAGCCAAAATGGCTTTAGTAGACATGGGAATTGTCACCAGAGGGGCTGACTAAGGCTGTTCGTCAACTGCTCCGTATAGAGAGAATATTGTCAGGCTGCTTTGTCATAGGGCAATGACTTCACTTCACACCCAGCATTTCTACCATTCTTTTCATAACCCTGAGATTTAAAATGAGAATTCCGGGAAGTTGTTGTAGAACGCATCTCCATTTAAAGTTGTAGTATTACCAACAATGCTTAAAGCTCTCAATGAGTACATAACATTCACATAATTTAAAATAGCCTAGGCTAAAGCTTTTTAGTAAAATTTTTAAAGAAATGTTTAATTCAGGGTGCCACCTACTGGGAGATGGTAATTTGTCATGTCACCACCAATAATCCAAAGGTTTTGAAGAATTAGAAACAGGAAGCCATCTTAGTGTCAGTCTCAGACAGGATAACTCAAACACAAAGAATGTTAAGAAGCCAAGAGATTGAGGAATGACTATCATCTCTTTTTTGGCCAAACATCTTTAAAATAGGCAGGTTATATCCAATTACTAGGGGCTTCAGTTTAGTTCAACATGTGAGGCTCTAGATGCTACAGACCAAAAACCGAGTAAAGCATAGACCCTGTCCTCAACATGCTTACAATCTTCCAGGTCAGGTATCACTCTAATGTAAAGGTTAAGAAATGGATTCAAATTACTAATTTCAAATTTACCTAATGAACTAGATAAGGATTATGATTATGAGTTTATCCTCAAGAAGCTCAGAATCCATGCTGTGCTGAGATAGGGGCACAGAAAACCACTAAGACAATACTCCAGGAATACTGAGAACACATTATTCAGTTTAGTCAATCCGACAGTGAACCTTTCAGAGAAAGGTGGGACTGAAGGGTGTATTGGATTCAGGAGACCAGAGGGCAGCATTCTAGGAGATCAGGGTGAGTAGGAAAACCACAGACAAGAAATTTATGCGATTTTCTGGAGACTAAAGTGATTCAAGTTAATGAAACAAATGCTATAACAGAACAAAGGTCTTGAATGAAAAGTCTACGGACATGTATGGTGCCTCTATGATAAACAAAACAGCTAGAGGTGGGGAAAACAGGCTAGAATCAGTGTTGTTTTCAGTGGAAATTTCCAATTCACAAAAGTCAGGCTATTCAGTTATAAAGGTTGACCTTCTCCTTCTCATTGAGTGTTGATGCTAAACAGAAGACAATTACTCCAAGATGCACCCAAACTTGAAACACTATATACACACCAGGGGGTGGGTCTCCAATAACCTATGGGCCCTGATCAGAATTTCTCAATTCTGATTGAAAAGTAAAATCCTTGCTTGCTTTGAAAATTTGAGCCTGCAATTAATTCACTGTATACTCTGACTTGTCACCCCAAGTAGATTAGTTCTTGCCATCAATTTTAAGTACATTAGAGTTCTCCAGCAGCAAAATAATTCCTGTGGTAAGAAAGAGGTCGTTAGTCATGTGTATCAAGAACTAAAATGTCAAAAGTGATTCTTGGGCTCTCAAAATATTAGAAGACTGGGAAGTCACAGAAGTGTAACTTTTATTGATAACAGGAGAAAACAGCAAGGGGGAAACAACAGAATAAAGAGGAGCATGCCAATTACAACTGTACCTGTTCATTTCCTTTATGTCCTACAGGTAACACGCCCGGTGGTAATTATGACAGCATGCACACTAAGTTTTTGATATAAGACTGAAATTTTGTTCTAGAATAAGATTTAGGGATCTCAAAATGCTTAGCTGAATGGTGTAGAAAATGCACATGATTAGGGAAACCCCTTTGGCTTCAAAATATATTGCTTTTATAATTGTTCCCATACAGATAATGATGCACAAAATAATGTGCACAACTTACATTTAGAAGAGAAAAATCTCCATTCTAGAGTTCTTAGTTGGGAATCTGCTAATTGCATTTAAAAGCCTGAAACAGTGTTCTCCAGCCCCAACTGTTCCCTCTTTTAAAATACCCTTCTCTATATGAAGCTAATAGCATCATTTTCTTTATGATAATGGGATTAACTATTTATGGGCAAAGCAACAGGTCAAAAACCAATCTCCATTACCTGCCAGAGGAAAACAATTCAATAACAGCTTTTAGCATCTTTTTCTGATGTGGAGGATGTAACAACATTATTTCACATAATTACTGACCTTTGTCAGAATACTGTCTGCTCAAGCCCACCCTGAACATAACAGATAATAAACAAAGATAATGAGATGCAGCTATTGCCAACTCAAGGTGTGGAGGGCCAGGTGAGTTAGGAAGCCTTGGTACTGGGTATCTCTGAAAGGTGGCAACTGCTTATTGGAACACACTTTGTAAACTCACCACACATGCCCACTGATTTTTTCTTTCTTTCTCTATGTCATTAGGTGTTAGAAGGGGTGAAGATCCCACAGTGCCTATATACCATTTACCAAAATAATCAGCCAAGAAAGTAAATTGTTCCCTACTAGACTTTTTTTAAAAATCAATTTTCTATTAAAATAGCTGGTAAAAATAAAATAGAAATTAGATTCAATTATTCTGCCATCATTCTGGCTTCATCGTCTTAAACTTTTTTTGAAAGGCAACTCTTATTCCTAAAGTACCCTTCCTCTTACCTAGTAGGCCATTCTACCACCCAGAAGCTCTGTGACCCTGACTGTGGTATCAGTACCATGAACACATGGAAAAGGGTTTTGGCTTCATTCCTTATTTTTGCTTGCCTCATCAACTCCCCTCCCCCCGCCTCCTTTCCTATTCAGGCAGTAATCAACTCATCTAAAACTGTCCAGAAGAAATTGAATGTCTCTGCCCTTTTACTTCTTCTCCTTCCTACCTTCTTTACCACCATCTTCCCCTTCTCCCATAATATGCTACTGTGAGGACTTATTTTACCCAGCCTCAGCCTGTAAAACACTGATACCTTTTTATGAGTGCTAATCCATTAAACCATCTTTACATTGCTAAAGAGAGGAAGCCACCATGTTATCCAAATAAAATAAAATCTAATGCCAGCACTGAGCTCATAACCTGTCCCAGTTAAGACTATTAAAATATCAGGTCACTTATTGGGGACACCACTTGTGTAGCAATTCCTCCCACAAACTTAATCCAATTTCTATTCTATCTTGGACACAGTTATAGGAACTTGGTGGTTTAATGAGCCAAAATGAATTCAGGAACTCCTATTCTAAATTACACATGCACAACACTCACAAGACTTTGGAAATAAATATTTTAATTACAAATCATTAAATCACACTACATATAGATTACTAAGCAAATACAGTAGATTTTTTAGCTAACTGGAAGCATAAAATAGAAGCATTATTTTCCTTTTCATCATAAATGTTTTCCTATTAGAGGATAAAAGGCAAAAAAAAAAAATCTTATTTGTTAGATTCAGAGATCGTCCCAGGATCCCTGATTTCCAGTTGCTTTTGCATCAAACCTACTCCCTAAGAAGATCCCTTTCGATTACCTCTAAAACCCACAAATGAGCCTGGTGTGGTGGCTCACACCTGTAATCCTGGTAACATGGGAGACTGGGGCAGGAGGATAGTAAGTTTGAAGACAGCCTCAGCAACTTAGGGAGATCCCGTTTCAAAAAAAAATAAAAAGGACTGGGTATGTACCTCAGTGGTAAAGCATCCCTGGGTTTAATCCCCAGTAGCAAATGAATGAATGGAATCCACAAAGGACAGTATAAATACCATTCAATATGGTCCATCTACCTTACTTAATAGAAAGAGACTTTGAACTCAGGAAGAGCCTAAACCTTGCCCAATGACAGGCATGTGGCTAGCTTAGAGGTTGATTGTATACAACTCTGAGGTCTTTCTGCTCTCACACTTTGTATTAAATGGTAAGAGCTTTTGACTTTTCCTTTCTTAAATTATATTGGTGCATTCTAATTACATATAACAGTGGGAATCTCTTCATGCACATAGCATAAATTGGTCAATTTCATTCCCCTATACCTTCTTCAATTCCTTTTCTACTCTCTACGCCTCCCTCTCTCAATTCCTTTTCTCTAGAGGTGAATTTTCACGCAGTCCCTTTTCTTTCCCTTTTTCTCTAGCTTACAGAGGGGAAAAAAACAGAACCTTTAACTTGTGAGTCTGGCTCATCTCACTTAGCACAATGTTCTCTAGTTCTATCCATTTTCCTGCAAATGCCATAGTTTCCTCCTCCTTTATGGCTGAATAAAACTCCACTGATTCCTTGGGACAATATGACAAGATGACTATCATTCCAGGTCAATTGAAAACTTATTTTCATACTGTTTTTTTTTTTCTTTGTTTTTAATCTCTCATCTCTATTCCTCTAAGATTTAAAAATATTCATCTCACAGCCACACACACACACACACACACACACACACACTACAATTGATGTCTGAAATGTATGTTTTTTAAGTCCTCCCAATCTCCGTATGCTTGACTGTGTTGGAAATCAATGAGCCATTCCATAGAGCACACAACCACTTCATGGGTTCACTCATCATCACTTCAGAAATTGCCCAAGTTTTTGTTCCTAAGATTTAATTAGCCTGGTGTGCTGATATGGATACTGATGCCACAACATAAGCCAGATCTGAAAGCCCCAAGGATGAGCCTTCATTACTAGACCTTGTGACAAAACCTTCTTTACCTTCCCAATAGAATAATCGTAATAATAGATAGTTGCTAGTCATATGGCTTTCTTTGCTGCATAGCTACCAGAATTCATACTAGCCTGGATGGTCTTCCTCTGTTAAGACCAGATATATTTGATATTGACATTCAGGTACTTCCTGTGTTGAATAGTGAGTGTTCTGGGACACACAAACTAGGCAAAATTAATAGATGGCAACATTGTTGACAATCCTGTATTTAAGAAAATCAAAATGGTGGCGACTCCAAGAAGATCTGTAAAATAGGAAAGCATGCTAAAAAGTGATACACTTAATTATCAGTGTGGGAAACAAAATGCACACACAAACGACTGAATTTTAGAAGTTATAGAAATGAAGTAGGTTTGATTCAAAAGTGCCCCCAAATACTCCTGGGATGATCCCTGGATCTAACAAATCAGGATTTTCTGATTCTCTTCTCCAGTAAGAACGTACTCATGATGAAAAGGAAACTAATGATTCTACTTTATGCTTCCAATTAACTGGAAAACTAACTGTACTTGTTTCATAATTGGTAATGTAGTGTGATTTGATGATTTGCAATTAATATTTTTGTTTCCAAAGACTTGTTAATCTCATTGTCAACTACAATAAATACTTAAAATATAATCATCTTGCTAATGTTTATTATGTAGAAGCTACCACAAAAATTAAAAACACTAAGTCAAGAAGAGAATTGTGAATACAGAGAATTGTCAATAGAGCTATTTTCTGTTCATTCTGCTGCACCAATTCAAATGCTTTGGAATAAAAATAATTCTGTATTTGAGGGATGTTTCTTTTTCTAACCTTAATTATGGTAGAAACTATGTATTAGTAAGATGCAAGGGAGAAATGATAATATGTTTGTTCTGAGTATACACAGACCTGTCAGTCCTCGGTCATCATTAACATGGATTCATTAAGAGCAGGTCCCTGTTAAGTTTTTCATCATTCTACTGCTGTAGTATCATTGCTGCACATGCTTGTTATGGTTTGGATGTGAGGTGTCCCCCAAAAGGTCATGTGTAAGACGATGCAGACAGGTTTAGAGAAGAAATGATTAAGTTATGAGGATCTTAACCCAATCAGTGAGTCAATCCCCTGATCAGATTAACTGAGTGATAACTAAAGGTAGGAAGGATGTGGCTGGAGGATAGGTCCTGGGGGATGGGGGGTACCTTTGGTATATACTTTGTATCTGGTAAATTGAGTCCATCTCTCTGCTTCATATGTATAAAAATAAGAGAGTGGTAATTTTTAAAAAAATGTTTAAGACATATTGCTCTGTAGTCATAGTTATTAGTCACTTCCAGAACTGGTCTTAATTTAGTCAGTAAGTTATTACTCATCTCAGTGAACGTATATCTAAAAAGCCCATCAAACATTTCAGTTCTTGGTCTCTTTTTGTATTTTTCTGTCTCCTTTTCCAACTCCTGAAAGCAAGGCTCATGAAGGCAAAGACCAATTCAGCCCACCTTGTGCCCCCCCCATCCAGCATCTACATCAGTTGGGCACATAATTTAATTGGATTGTTTTCCTCGCTCAGGCAGTTAACAATATTTACTAAAACATACTAAATTTTACACTGGATGTTCCAGAGCTATTGCACTTTGCAAGGACCAAGCTTGTTAAACTCAGATCTCTGATATTCTGTGCAAGTAGAATCTACGTGCAGGTGAGTAGGGCTCATCAAATTCCTGTTCCCAAAGTGTGTTGTATACCTGATTCGGGCCTCTTCTGAATGCCAAGAATTCAAAATGCTTCCTTCTTTCTTACAATTGTTTCCTTTGCAACACTGCAGCAGCACACAAGATACCTACACTCCGATGATCAATTTTGGAGAAGTGATTGCCTAATTTACACTTGTCCATGCACAAGTAACAACAAACTCTGAAACTGCTCCATCATCCATCCATCAAACTTCTATTATCTAGAGTGTAATTGTTATTTCACTGATGGATGACAAAGAGACTACCTGTTTTGTATGTTGTTGCTTCAACAGTCTGAGATGTGCATCCTAATTTGGCTTTTTATTTCAGAGGGTAAAGGAAAAGGAGAAGCAACTAACTTATATTAAAATGTCTCTTAGGGCCAAATACTTTTCTATGTGTTCTACTAATATTATAAGAATTAACTCATTCGCTAATTCAGTCATTAAGTATTTATGAAGCATCTGTGATGTGCCAGGTGTTGTGCTCAGCACTTAGGGATAAAACAGTGGAAAGATCTAGGGAGAAGTCTATCTATTGGGATGATACCTGCAAAGGTGGTACCATTATCCCTATTTTTCAGATAAAGAAAGACTCAAGGAACTTAAATAACTTATTCAAGTCATATAGTTCATAAGTTTCAGAACAAGTATTCAGACCACCCAGGCCTTGTCTATTGTAAAACTCAATCCTTTTGGCGCGGGGGGGGGGGGGGGGCTATCAAGCTCTTTCTCCTTTATTTAACTGTTTCTACTCAAAGTACAGTCCCTAAACCACTATCATCATTTGGAGTCTGTGAGACTGCAGATCTCAGGCCTCCATCTTTGCAGGACCTGCTCAATCAGAATCTGCATTTTTTAAAAACCCTCAAGTGATTTGTGTATGTATTAAAATGTGCACAGATCTAGGCCAAGAAGCTGATAAGTCAGGTAAGGTAAGGGGAAACAGTTGAAATATTTTGCTAAAACACCAAAAGGATTATAATTCTATCAGTGTGGTCTATATTTTGTAGGCTGAGTCTTCAAGTCTATAACTTAACTCAGTAAATAGTTTGTACCCTTACACTTAAAAAAAAAGGTGTAAGAAACATAATCAAAGCTGCACTGAGACTCTCAGAACTCATAATACCTCCAGGAATGCATTGATTATAACATAACAATTTGCTAAGAGTCTTCAAGACATGCCAGACTTATACCACCTCTTTCCTTGTTGAAGTAAATCCTCTCAATTAGAATGACCTCATGTTTTCTCTAAGCTGCCCTGCTCTCCTATATGTTCTTCAAGACACAAGTTAACCACTACTCCTCAGGATTTCACTCAAATTATTGAATGGCTCTTACAATTGAAGAAAGGTCATTCGTAGGAAGCCTGAGCTCTTGAAAGATGTCAGTCACTTGAAAATTTCTCTCTGAAAGATTTTATTTCTGACCCCTGTTCTACAACATTGGATAACTTCTTTCCTGTCCTTCCTCAGGATCTGAACTGCTGGATATAGGCTACTGCACTACTTCCTCTGACTTTAATTTTGGCAGATACAAATCTCAGGTTCTGGAGTTCAGAAGGTATCTTGCAAGACTTCCCACATAATTTTTCTAGCACATTTCTGTATCCACTTCTAACTTCATTTCTAAAAACAACTAACCAACTAGCCAACCAATAAAAAAACCTTCCTGAGTGCTTTCTGAATCTTGGTCCTAAGACAAGTCTTCCTCCCTCTTCAATGTTAGAAGTCATCAGTCAACTGAATTACCATGTCTAATAACCACTTTGGGTATGTTATGGTATTTTAAAGTATTAGTCTTCCCACAAAATTCCTTCCTTGTAATCCCAAGGCCTTTTTTTCTAGAATGCATGAGTCACCCTTAGAGAACAAAAGGGAAAAAATTTTCTCTGCTAAATTCAAAAGCCACTCTTTGAAATACACAAATCATTTGTACAAATGAACTGGGAGAGAGGAAGGAGAAGGATTATATAAACCAAAAGATGTGAGCGTCAGAAACCAGAACCATCCTTTAAAGCAAGTTTCATCTATGAACAGTAGCATAGGATATGATGTTACTACATCATCCAGACATTTCTTTGATACCACTGAGGAGCATCTCCCCAGAGTGGCCAATATGGTGTCTATTGACATACACTCAAAGAGGATACATGTTTGGGTACTAAAACGTGGTTCCTAACCCCATCTGCCCCACTACATAGACAGTTCTTTGTTTAATGATGAGGATGATCAGCAATGCCTGGAAAGTGGAGTTCTTGAACACCTGATGGAAAAGTGTGCCTGGTGTGAAAATTCCTCCACTTGACCAACTAGAACTACATGGAACCAGCTCAAGAGTCCCCCTTAAATCAGGACAGTGTTGGAATTCACATCCATGTTTTATTTTCTCAGATTGAACATAACTTTATTAGCAACTGACTCTCTGTAAAGCATTCACTTTCCCTGATGGATCTTTAGAAAACCAATAATTAAAAGGAATTCTTAGTTGGAGAGGAATAAAGCACTAGCTGCTTTTGCTTCCCCGGACACCATATACAACTACTTGCATGGCATCAGCCCATGGTCTTCCCTTGCTGGCTCATCTCCTTGAGGTCCCTTTTCCTCATACCTTCCTTTTAATCAACAGGGCACTATTTCTCCAAATTACCCATTTCATGATATGTTGTTCCAATTTCCCTTTTCCTTTCCTTTTGTGTTCCTATAATGATACTTAATTGATTCCAATGTGAAATTTGAATAGTTTTGGGTTACAGACCTAAAGAATGAAGAAAGTAGGTGGATTAACAAGCATGAATGCTATACTGAAAAAGCTTATGCTTTAGAAAGAGACCTCAACCATACCAACCACATGGCAAATTCAAACAGGCTGAGTATTCTCTGATAAGATTCAAAAATTGGAGTAATTAACTGGGCATTGAGGGGGGAAAACGGCTTTTTTTTTTTTTTTAAGACTAAAGGCATCCAGGTTTCCAGTCTACATTGATCAAATTGATGAGAAAATTGCTGAATTCTCTATTTCACATTTCCCAGTAAACAGAGTGAAAAACGTCTAGATGACTGAACAATTTCATAAAGTGACTCGAGAATTATACATTACATTCAGGCCTTAATACCATTTATATCCGTGCAAATGCGTCACATGTGGCATCGGGAAGAGAGGAGTCTGCATTTGCCTAATGACCTCTGCCAGCAGTCACCCTGTAGGGTAGCACTTCAAGAGGGAAAGATAAATGTAACCCCTCTCTTTCAGCAGCTGAAGGCTGGGTTAGTCTGTCCTGGGGGATTTTCCAATGTACTATACAGCAAAAATTTTAAAGATGAATTTGTATCCATTCAAGGTCATATGCCTATATTTTCTCAAATATTTGGTCACTGTCTGGACAGGGGATTCAATTTTTTTTTTTCTGTAAAGGGCCAAATAGTTAATATCTTAAGTTTCATGGGACACATAATACCAATCACAACTACTCAGCTAGGCTGTTCTAAGAGGAAAATTAACCACAGATGAACATGAATGGGCATGGCTATGTTCTAATAAAAGTTTATTTATAAAATAAAGTTGGGGTAAAAGATTGGTGGGATTTGACTTATGGATCTTAGTTTGCTAATTTCTGGTTCAGACTCTGGGGTATAAATCTCTGCACTCCACAAAGCTAGAAAAATAGTCAATTAACCACCCATCATCAACACCATGTTCATTGTCATAATTATAACTTCCATTTTATAAATGGGGAAATAAGAGGTAAATTGCTTTGTTGGTTAAATATTTGGACTAGGACTCATGATTTTTTTTTTCTCAAGTCCTATTTTCTTTCTAACAGAGCACAGTATTTAGGTATATGAAAATAAAATAGTCTGATAGTATTTCAATACCAGAGTACAAGAAATTGCAAAAGGAGCAAAATTAAATTTAGAGGATTAGAATGAAAGGGGTCCAAATTAAATATGCACAACAGTGATAGTTCATTGAAAAAAAAGGAAACAACTGTCAATAGGATATTCCCACCTGTCTTCTATGAACTGCATTTGTTATCTTAGCTCCTTTTATTGCCTGAACTATATCACTGAAATTGACAGTTACAATTCATAAATAAAACTATGAGTGATAAACACAGAACATTAGTGATACAAAGGGTGAGCTTTTTGAATGCCTACTTCCCAAGTTTAGAACTGGACTTCATATTTGAGTACACCTGAGCCCACAACAGGTAAAGATAATTCAGAACACCTGGAGGAAGCAGGGGGAAAAAATCTCAGATAACAAAATAATAGCACTTCAAGGATTCTAAGTGCATTGTATATTTGAGTATATTCATTGGTGTAAGAGTAAAATATCCAAGAGAATATTTTTACTCAGTTGATTTTCAAATACATGTTTTTCATAAAATATAATTTGTGTCATGAGACATATGTATTAAAACAGAAACATTTTTCTTTGCTCCTAAGTATTTTACTCAAACTCCCTCAAAGTTTTTTCACTAATTATTACTAGTTATTCTAACAGTACCTGGACTTAGCAAAACACTTAAATTTTGATGTTGGTCTATGCAAAATGAGTGGATTGGCAAAAATCAAACATACTTCTTGAATTCTTAAGCTGCACTAAATTTAGCAATGTTCAAATACAAATAATATTTTCAAACAGCAAAGATACTATTTCCCTCATTTCCTTTTCTTTCATGCACTTGGTAGATATAGCTGGTTCACCCTGATCTGTCTTCCCCCTACTTCTTGTATGAACAGGGAACCCTGCTTCCTTGCTACCTTGTCAGTTGGGACCATGTGACCAGTTCTAGCCAATGAATCGTTAGCAAAAGCTGCCCAGTTTTCCCAGTTTTGGCAAAAGTGAATGAGGTCATGTTGAGACAGTATTAGTACATACTGAAGCTGCTTGAATTACTGAGTTATCAAAGAAAAGAAATCTTCCTTAGGCACCTCCTGGACCCCCACCCAGAGCCAGCTTCATGGGCATATGGCCTATGTGATCACCCAAGACCTTGTGCTCAAAAGGGCTCTGTGCTTTGTTTAATGCTCTGCTGTCACAACCTTGACTTTTTTTTTTTTTTAATGAAAAGGGGCCCCATAGTTTCATTTTGTACCAGGCTTCAAAAATTTAAACTAATCCCAAACAGAACAGGCTTTGAAGAAATTTTGAATGAGTTTGTTAAGCCAATGAGATTTTAGGGCTGTTTATCTCTGCATTGTATAGTTATCCTATCCTGACTAATATAACCATGAAACCTTTTGAGACTCAGTAAGTATACCCCTGCACTGAAATGCTTCTCTGAATATCCTTCCTTCCCACTCAGACAGGTACCTTCACTGGGGGTGTTTTCCATAGCACTATTATCTGCTCTGGTACAACACACAATTTTTTGTGGTTATTTGCTAAACTGTCATCCTGGGGTAGGTACTATGGATACATTCCTGCTATACAGATTCCAACTTTCTGATAAAACTTCCTATGTGGTAGAGACTAGAAAGTTAAAAAAAAAAATCCCAGATTTCTTTGCAGTTTAGAGAATATGGTCTACAGTTTGCTACGTATGCACACCCATGAGACATTTGGAATGAAAAAGTCGGCAATATGAGGTCACAGACGTACTTGAGGAGATTGATTCTTTTTGCACGTTTTCAAGAGATTTCTTCTTTTGCAGCAGCTCTGGCAGATGGTCCTGCCTTGTCTTAAACCAGTAGCAGAGGAACTTTCCTGAGAGTAAGCCTGCGGCTGGTGATTTACCCCAGCTGCTCTCATACTTGCATGTGTAACATTTAAACCTGGGATCCTGGGCCTTTTTAGCTACTTAATGCCTCCAAATAAACATGTGTGCATATGTGTGTATGTGTGTGTGTGTGTGTGTGTGTGTGAGTGCGCGCGCGTGAGCACATATTCAGAGTGGACTGTTTACAATGAAAATAAAAAAACCTATGTTATACACCCACTAAAGTATATGGTCTTTGAGTGCAAGGAATGAATTTTCAATTTAAAAATTACCTTTCCCTCCTACTACTTAGCTACTTAAGACTACCTTGGGGCTTTGGTACATAATAATAGCTCAAAATATATTTTAGGAATACAAGCAGGAAGTATAGTAGGAAAGTTTATGGTTAAACTTATGTGTTAATTTGGGCTAAGGGAAGCCCATGAAGCTAGTAAAACATTGCTGGGCATGTATTTGGGCTGTTTCTAGAAGAGATCAGTATCTGTCAACTAAATAAAGACAATTGCCTTCACTAATGTTGGTGATCATCTTCCAATCCAGTGAGGCATAGGAGTGAATTTGCTTTCTCTGGTGAGTTGGGATAGTCGTCTTCTTAGACATCAGCACTCTTTATTCTAATGCCTTTTGACTTGCTATAAGACTCATATCATTAGCTCCCCCTGGTTCTCAGGCCTTCAGACTGAATTGGAACTATACCACCAGCTTTCCTGGGTCTCCAACTTACAGATGAAAGACAATGGTATTCCTTGAACTATATAATTGAAACCACTTATAAGAAGTCTCTCCCTCCTTCTATATGTTATATATAAACATATTTATTCATTATGTATGTATGTATGTATGTTTATGTATATGTATTTATAAACACACATAATCTATTGGATAGGATATATATATCCTATATATGTATATCCTTTGCTTCTATATTTCTGGAGAAACCTAATACAGAATGGAATAATTCATAGAATTAGAATACAAAACTGTTAACACACTCTGTTTTAATTAGATAAATGTAATAAATTGCTTAAATATGTAAGGCTTCAAACAGTTTCACAGCTACCAAAAAAACTGAGTGTCTTAAAAGACACCATGGGTGTCCCCATGTGTTATGGTATGAAGGTAAATGTGCATTTTGCTGCGTGAGTGTCTGTAAAGAATCTATTTTTAACAAGCCCTTTGCTGCCAGTTGATTTCCCAGACAATAAAATGCTTAAAAGTTAAAAATTATACAAATTATATATATATATAATTTTAAAAAACTGCTTTTCCACAACTTGCAAGCCAGTTTCCCATCAGGTACAGACATATCCCATTACCATAGTGGAGTAAGCTGCAATCCTAGTCAGGGAAAGAAAATTCGTCAAAGTGATTCCAATTTAAGCCTATCCTTTTACCCAGAGTTCCTTCGAATTTTTCTCACAGTCATCATGGCAGCCTCTTGGGTGGTAGAATAATGCACTGAGCTGCCCCATATTTTTAAAAACTCTTAAGTCAACAGGCTCCACAAGTAAGTGGCAGGATCAGTGCTGATCAGGCAAATGCTTCCCCATATGTTCTCTTCGGTGTGGGATGTGGTACCACTTTATATAGTAGCAACTTTTTTTATGTGTAATTGTACAGTCACTGAAAAGTAGGTCAATACACACTGGTGCTTTCCCATTCCCCAAATACTATCTGCCATGCCTGAAAGTTGAGACTTCTCAGGGTTGAAGTACAGAAAAGGAGGGGGAAAAGCAAGCCGAGGAGAAGAAGAAATGCAATATATTCGCCTCTAAGCGCCTTCATAAATCTTCATCTTCTTTCCAACAAGATCTAGGAAAATCACTGTTTCATTCTGGGACAGGGATGCTCATTACCCAAGTTCAAAACCTATGAAAAATTACAGTGGAAAAATCATTCACAATTGATTTATGGTTAAATTGAAAGAAGTGGAAGTGTAGGACCGATCACCTGCTTTTTAAATATCTTTCAATCTCAAACCCACTCTGAAAGCTAGGCTCCAATCTGCTTCTATAATTAGAGTACCAAAACAAGAGGCATTAACACCCCCAACAGATCATTAATCATTCGAGCTACCTCATGATGGGGGCCACAACCATGGACTTGAGGCAGGGTTGAGCGAATAAAATAGTCATTGATCTCTATTTGAAGAGGAGAGCAAGACAGTTAAGTTCATGTGTGTTTGTTGGCATCTATCACCCTGGAATTGCTACAGAGACCATCAATAGCAGAACTATTTCACTTCCATGCCCTTAAACAATGATTAAAAACTTTTAAGTGTTTCCAAGTAAGAAGCAAACTAAGATCCACTTTAGGTGCCAACATTTGGCAAATGTTTAGTCCCAATTAGGTGATTAAACAGCAACTGTAAATTGTCTCCTATTGTTTCAATATTGAGGCCAAAAGTGATAGATATATACTAAATGAGTTCACAAACTGTCTTCCGGATTCTCTTGAATCCTTCATAAATCAACATCTTTTTGACAGCAATAAAATGTCATTAACATGAACTGCTTTGAGGGTAAACTTTCTAAATAATGAGGAGAAAGTAGTAATTATAGATTAGTTTTCCTTAAATAGGTGAGGTCACCTTCCTTTTATGGTCTGTTAGAAATATCTTGAGATAAGGAGCCAACAGATGTATGATTCCAGACCATATTACTTTGGATGAGAAATTCCTGGGACCCTATTCCCCTCATCTGCACAGTGCAGATCACAGTACTTGCCCAACCTTCCTCATAGGATAACTTTGAAGATGACAGAATATAAAACTCAGGAAATACCTTAGCAAAGTCTTGTGCATCATACAAATGGAAGCTTCTACTGACAGAAAGTCCTTTAACGTTGTGTATTAATAAACAGGTAAGAATAAATGATTCCTTAGTAGCATATTACTATTTTTCTATAAATGCATGCTTACAAATATACCACTAGAAAATTACCTTAAAGTAAAGTAACTTTAGATACAAGTAGAAAATTCTTAAAGCAGAGTAATCATTTCTAATTTGACACATTGGGCTGGTTTATTACACACACTTTCTTTATAAGCATTACTCCCTAAATCTGTATGAGAAATAACTCTGCTTCACATTGCCAAAATAACCCCCTGTGATCCCCATGCTAAGGTCACCACCTGCATTCACCTCTCGATAGAGCTTACAGGGATATATGGTCCTTGAAAGCAATCATGAGATCCCTAGAATTCTTCTCTCACTCTCCACATATCAGAACAGACTGAGTGAAGTCCTTTCCTTGAAATTTTCATTGTCCACCCAGTGAACTCTGAGAGTAGAGAAAAACTATTGGCATCAAAATAGAGTCTGTTTCTGGTTCCGACAGTCTAGATGATAAATGGTACTGATGTTGTTACTAACTAAACATCTAGAATACCTTTAAATATTTTCTACATACCCTAGAGCAGCGCTGTGCAGTACAACTTTTCTGCTGCAATGAAGGAATTGTCATTTAATCTGCACTGTCCTATACAGCAAGCACCAGCCACATGTGGATGTTAATCATTTGAAATGTGGTGTGACTGAGGAAATAAATTTTTCAAACTCAGCCAATTTAGTTTTAAAAAGCCACGTGTGGTAAATGGCTACTATATTAACCACTGTAGCCTTAAAGTCTCTTTTTCCAGCCCAATTCCAGTTTTGCCATTCTCCTGTGGGACTTAATCTGTAGGAGCCTCACCCGCAAAATGGTGGTAACATAATCCATCATAGGGCAGTAGAAAACCAGGAGTTAATTGTCTAAGGTACTGCAGTCTGGGGCTGATTACACAACTGAAACCAATAACAGTCTTGAAGAGGCAATCAGGCTGTTATTACCCATCATTCTCTACCTTCCTAATTCTTACCGCCTATGAGTATGACTCCCTTCAGCAATTCTCTCCTGCTCTTAAAATTTGGCATAAGTCCTTTTTGTAAGAGGCCCTAAGACACCTGCACTCACTTTATTTACCTGTCTAGATTTTCTCACCAGAGCTTGGCCCTGCTATTTACCATAATATTCCAAGCATCAATGCCTAGAACACAGCAACCCAAAGAAACTCTTGAAAGGCCCTTATAGAAATTTTCAGTGTATTTGAATGTTCTACACATTGTAAATTGTCCCTTCAATGCTAGCGAGTGCCGACTGCCCACATTACAAGTAAGAAATGACTAGTCTAGGAAGCGTTTGACACAGAGAAACGAGATCTGGTTATCTGTGGGAGTCAAGTGACTCACCAAAAATGGATTTATGGTGAAAGCACCATAGTGGATGTGCCAGGTTTAAGATGGAAAGGAGGAAATAAGTGAGCCTAAGAGCACTGTTCTGGGTTCTCTTACCCTTCAGAAGAGCAGCAGGCTCTGAAATCTCCAAATTGTCCTTCACTGCTGAGATCCAGAAGGCACCAGACCCTCATATCCAATCTACTTCGATACCCGGATGAACTATGGTGTTGCCAATGGCAACAGAGTGACTGCATGCTCTAAGTCCCGTTATGCCCAATAAAATTAATACTGACTACACCTCCACAGAGAGCATGGTGCTCAGACAGAACACAAACCACAAGGCTAAACACAGGGCTATGTGCAGGTTATAATACAGAGGCTGGATAAGCTTTGGGGGGTTTTGGTGGGGGGGGGGGGTGGAAATCACTCGAACTTCCCAGAGTAATAAATTTGCCCTGTGTTTAAAGGAAGGGTAGCCATTCTAATGCCTTAGTATAGAACCATGCACACTATTTCATAGAATAATAGAAGGCTCATTATCGTTACTTCATCTTTATGGGACTCACTTTCCAAAATGTGCAAAATAGTCTTTTTTTTTTTTACTTTTTTATAGGTTATTTAGTATTAGCTAACATGTAAATTAACAATAAACACTAAAGATAATGAATTACATGCCTGGATGAGGTACTCAACATTCTATACCTTTGTTATGGTTTAGATATGAAGTATCCCCCAAAAGCTCATATTTGAGATAATGCAAGGAAGTTCAGAGCCAAAATGATTAGGTTAAGACTGTTGTAACCCCATCAGTGCATGCATCCACTTGAATGTGTTAACTGGGTGGTAACTATAGGCAGGTAGGATGTAGATCATTAGGGGCTTGCCTTTAGGGTTTCTATTCTGTCCCTAGTAAGAGGAGCAGTCTCTCTCTGCTTTCTGCTGCCATGTCCTGAGCCACTCTCCTCCTCCATACCCTTCTGTCATGACGTTCTCCTCCCCTTGGGGCCCAGAAGGTAGCCATCTATGTACTGGGACTGCTGAAACCATGAGAAAATAAATTTTCCCACTTCTAATTGTTCCTTCAGGTCTTTTTGTCATAGCAGCAAAAGAGCTGACTAAAACAACCTCCTAAATTCTTAAACACATTCCTCAGGAACCCTAACTTAGAATCTGGTCTCAAAGTTCAGTATGGACTCTGAGGACTCTAGGCATCTGCCTTTTCTATAAGTATATTTTCCTCTCCCTAGACCTTGGCCACTGTGTTTATTGTTTGTACCAAGAATCGATGCCTAGAATACAACTACTCACTAATTTAAAGAATGAGTTATTGAGGTAATAAATACTTATAAACTGTTACACAATAGGACCCATGTGAGAATGTTTTGCTTCTGCTAGTTAGGGTTCATACGCTGATCTGGCCAGAATTTTAATTAGCTGGTGTGGTAGGCAGAATGGGCTTCCAAAGCTGACCACCCAATCCCCAGAAACTCTAAACATGTTAGGTTACATGGCAGATGGAATTAATGTTTTAATCTAATATAATCTCCTTAAAATCAGATGATTATCTGAATGGGTCCAATGTAAAGGTCCTTAAAATGGGAAGGAGGCCACAAAAGAGGTGAAGTAAAGGGAGAAGAGACTTCAGAAGATAACCAGGGTAATGTGATATAGGAGGATTTGACCTGTTGTTGCTTCCTTTGAAAAAGGAGGGAAGAGGCCATGAACCAAGGAATATGGGTGGTCTCTAAAGTCTGGGAAAGGCAAGAGCATGCACTTCCTTGCTGATACCTGAACTGTAGCTCAGGAGACCTGCATCAGATCTCTAACCTACAATACCATAATAAATTGTGCCGTTTCAAACTACAAAATTTGTAATTAATTTGTTGCAGAAATAATAAAAAGCAATAAAACTCAGTTTTAAAAATATATTAATGCCTTGGTCCCACTCCTAGAGATTTAGTTACTCTGGCATGTTTCCAAGCAAGGTGTTAGGCTTTTGGAAAGTGCTGTAGATAAGTCAACCATGAAGCAAAGTTTAAGGATCATTCAATTACCCAATCAATCTCTCTCTCCGCCCCTCCCTCCATCACACATGTCCAGAAAAATAAAATAAACTAAGTATTTTATATATATATATATATATATATATATATATATATATATATATATATATATATATATATATATCAAGCAATATCCCTTTACTTATTAATATAAATGTGTGGAAAGTGTGCTCCTGGGCAATATTTCATGTATCCATTACAACAACTCTACTCAATCAGTAGGGGTGATAACCACAATCTATTTCATACCAGAATGAAATTTGAAGTTAGAGGGAGGAAGATTCAGGGGACTCCCCAAATCTGGCCATTAGTAAGTGAAGAGTCCCATACTTTGACCAGGGAACTGCCTAGGACACTTGGAAGTAGGACACTTCCCCTATGGAACCTACCTTTGAGCATTCCCGTGTGCCATGCCCAGGTATAACCAAACTAGGAACCAAATGACATGAACATAATTCATTACAACTATTTTGTCACATTTTTCACTTTGAAATTTTGTCCTGCCATTAGTTCCATTTAGTCATGTACTAAAGAATCAGGTCCTGAGAAATCAGTAAAATCTAGTCACTTGTGTTAGGCGTTGTCCAACTGTAGACCACAGGCCACATTATTTGTTTTTGTAAATAAAGCTTTATTAGAACACCACTGTGGTTTATTTGCCTACTGTTGCTGTTGCTTCCATGGTATATATAAAAGAAATGCTGAATAATCATAACAGAGACCATACATCCTACAGAGATGACAATATTTTTACTATGTGGCTTTTTACACAGAAAGTGGCCAACTACCTGACCTAGATTAAGCATGGGACCCTCAACTCCTCAACTGTCACCACTGGTATCCCTCAGCTGCTAGCCTCATGAGGCCCACTGAAAGAGCCTGGGAGGAGCATCCAAAAACAGCAGCCTTGGGACAGAGACAGAAATAACCAAAACCGATTTTCTAATAATATTGTTGATTTAATCAGGACTTCAGGTCAGAGAAATGCAACAGATGTTTTAAAATATCATCTCATTTTTTCCTATTATTCTTAAAATATTGGGGATAACCAATAAAGCCACCACTGAAATTATTTAAAATATCAAGTTTCTTTGTGCCTTGTCCCACTGTCATTGTTTTGAGAATTGCTCATTTGTGCATGCACTATACCATGCAAGTTAAAAAGACACAGTATTTGCCTTCCGGGAGCTTACACAATCTAAGATAGGCAAGGATGGCAGAGAAAGAACACTCCCCAAGGGATACACTGAATAAATCCATAAAACAAACATCGATGTGATTTATCCACAAAAGGTACATCCAGATTTAATGGGAAGGCAAATAAGCATCCATAAAAGGAACCCAACTCCTTTAATCAAATCTTTTAATTATTTAAGGAAAGGATTTCTGGAGAAGAAGTTGCAGATGAAGTGATTAAGGTGACCCTAGAAACAATTCTAGACATACAGCTTAACTACACTTGAAGGGGCAAATTAGATGTAAGGATTAGAAATTTACCCATTAAGACCAGAAAAAGCCAAACACATCCTAGCATCTGACATTCAAAGGGAAGACAAAGCTTTAATCTGTGATGGAAAAAAATGGAACTTCCATGCCTCAGTCTCTTAACCTACTCCCATGGAAGATACCATGTGAGAGTTAAATTTATAATCTTTATACAGATCCTAAAATTCTTGGAATCTCCAGTGGTAAGTGTCTGAGTGCTAATAACATGGCTAGTGACTTCCAGCCACCAGCCATCTCCAGGATGGGGGATGGTCATTGGAAACAAAGTATGACTGGAGGCTTCAGACTTTCAGCACAATTCCCCAACCTCCGGTTGACCATCCATGGCCAATGATGCCTACCATAATGAAGCCCCCTGGAATCCCTAAAGTTCCTGATTGAGAGCTTCTGGATAGCTAAAATATGGAGGTGGCTAAAGGCCAACATGCTTGGAGAGGGCACAGAAGCTCCGTGCTCCTTCTTCCATCACATACTGTGTGCTTCCATTCCAGTGGCTGTTCATTTGTATTCCTTTTAATACCCCTTATAACAAACCAGTAAACATAAGTAACGTGTCCCCTGGAGTCCTGTGGACCATTCTAGCAAATTAATCAAACCCAAGGACAAGGTTATCGGGACCCTGATTTATAATAGGTGGATGAGAAATATAAAGTAACAATATTATTTGCAGCTGGCATCTGTATGGGTGGGGTGGGGAGACAATCTTTTGGAACTGACCCCTCAACCTGTGAGATCCAACACTATCTTCAATTAAATCCATCCAGAATTCAATTGAATTAGAAGAAACTCAGCTGTTGTCCACTGGAAAATCTAGCATAGAATTATTTGTCTGGTATGTGGAGACAAGCTCCACTCATGTGGGATCACAGAAGTGTTCTGTGGGGTGAATGCATAGTAGACTTGTAGCATTAAACAGCACCCACAGATCACAACATTTATTTATTTTTTCTGTTAAGCCCTATAATTCTGTCCATCACAGCAGCCCGAGTAGTAGATTCAACACCAATAGATGATCAGAAGTGGCCTTTACACTTAGGTTATGTACTATCTTTGTTTTAGGTTGTTATTCAATGGATGCTGAAAGATGAATATCTGGTTTCCCTGTTCTTTAATCCACTGTCCCTCAAACTTTTTA
This sequence comes from Callospermophilus lateralis, assembly GCF_048772815.1. Classification (NCBI taxonomy): domain Eukaryota; kingdom Metazoa; phylum Chordata; class Mammalia; order Rodentia; family Sciuridae; genus Callospermophilus; species Callospermophilus lateralis. The sequence continues at coordinate 192,709,495 of NC_135305.1, read as the reverse complement.
CATAAACTTAGAATAGTCTACAAGCTATATCAACTCAAAAAAAGAACAACATTGTAGTCTAGAGGAAAAAAAAATAATTGCTCAGAATGAAACAAAGCTATAACTACAGAAAAGAAATAGATGCCCAAGAGTGGAGCAGAGGCAATTCAAAATTATTGAGCATAGAGACGAGAGTGAGGTATGCAACCAGATCTCCTTCAGCACCTAGGCACTCAATTCCCCATCTATCAGAAGTGCTGTCTACTGACAGCTCACAGCTGCACCCTTTTCCTTAACTGCCCTTGGTGAAATAGAGCTACACATGCAATGGTACACCCTCTTCCCTAGATAGGCCCCATCCAATGACTAGATATTCAGTAACAAAGGCTGGACCACCTTGAGATAATCCTTAGGGATCAGCCTGGCTCAAGTCTTCCCTGAGATTTAGCTGAAACTTCAGCCTCAATTGCACTGCAGTTCATCTCCCCCGCTACCCAATCCTCCACCCTCACTTCCTTGCAGATGTTGTTCCAGAGACTCTTCTGCTTGTAAATCTCTGCCTCAGAGTCTGTTTCCAGGGAAACCAATTTAAGGCAGAGCACCATCTGCATGGTGGGTACAGTTAGGTACTTTTCCATACTTTATCTCATAATGTGATCCTGATTACAATGACCATTTGAAATATGATTGGGGCTCAGAATATTAAGTCACAGAGTTAAGGCAAGTGTCAGAGCCAAAAGTTGAACCCTGGCAGGTGCTAGCAGGTGCTACAGTGTCCAGATCAAGGATTAATTGGCAGGGCCACAAAAAGAAGTTCAAATATTCAGATGAGCCTCTAAAGATCAAGATTTAAAAGATTAGAGGCACTAGGCCAAAATCAAGAAAGGACAAAAACTTTGAGCCAAATGCCAGTGAGTAAAAAACTCAAACTAGACTAATTTCTGAGACAGGAAATGTAAGCCTTTGAATGTCTATTGTATTTATTACCTGTGCATAACCTTGAGGCTGTGTATGTATACAAGAAACAAACAACAACAATAGTAGTACCATTATGGGAAAGCAATCTGAAGCCTGGCACTATGCAATGTTGTTGGAAGTCAATTTTTTTTTCTTGAAATTTCATCTAAACCTGTACACTTTCTTCTTGTCAACTATATCAACTCCTTGTTAAATAATAAGGAGTTGATATAGTTGACATTCCTTAAATAATACCTTGAAAATACTTACATAGCATTTACACTGCATTTGGTATATTAAAAGTAATCTACAAATGATAAAGTATTCAGGAAGCTGTGACTACGTTATATTCAAGTCCTATTCCATTCTTTATGGGGGACCTGAGTATCCATGCATTTTGGTATTGGAATGGGAGCCATCCTCCATGGATACCGAAGGATGGTAACATTAGAGAATGTATGATTTATACAGGGCTCAAGCTGACCATTAAGGGGTGGCCAGGAGATGAAGATAATTTCTAAAGTGGATCGCAGTCCAGCACAGAGGAGAAGATTCTGAAACAGAAATCCACAAGAAAGGGAATGAAAGAAAGAAAAAAAAAGTTCTGGCCAGGAGAAGGAAGTTACATAAAAGATGTCTGTGCCCTGGAAACCCAATGCCTTACTGTATCTGACACCACACACACACACACACACACACACACACACACACAGCCTGGAACTTCCACTTAAAGACATTTCCATGAATATTAAGCAACAGCTCTCATTTTTTCCTTCAAATGCCTCCTCCCAAAACAAATCTGTGGTTGTTTCCATTCCAAGCCTGACATCACTTCTGAAACCCAAATCATTGCAAAAAAAAAAAAAATTCCTTAAAATCAGCCACAGGGACTGTCAGCAAGGCTTCCACAACACCATGACTGTTGTGGGCAGTACTCAACCCTTTTTGAACCCAGTTCTGAATTGCTCCTTCAACTTTGCCCAAAACAGCCCTTTGAGTTGCTCTGGGAACTTCACCGCAGAGGCTCCCTCTGGCCTTTGCCTTCTCTTCCTGATATTTAAAAGGAAGAATGGAGGCAACATCCTTTGAGAAGGTCCTTGGCCATTTTCTTTTTATCAATTTGGTATTGTAAGTTCATTATTCTTCCTTTCAGATGTTCATTCCTCCTTGATTTTTAAATATATCTCCTCCTCTAAATGTCCTACTACTGAAAAACATCTGATCAATCACCAACCTCCTGACTATCATCTGGAAAACAACTTCAAGGAACACCAGGATCCTGCTCCTTCTCCTATGTTCACATCCATCTCCCCACCAACACTTCCCCTGGACTTTACATTCACCACCTTAAGGCCATAGACATCTCCATTTTTATAAGTTCTCAATTAACCTCTATTCACCTGAGAATAATCCCTGTGGCATTTTCCATGAAACTTTGGCACAAAGCCATCCAGTGACTCACGTGGTTCTTGCCTGCACTGCAGAGGCCCAAGTCTCTCTGCTCCTATTCTTTATCCTCTATACCCCATTCTTCATCCATATTTAGAGAAGGCTGACATCAAATATATGCATGTCCTTATTCATGACAATGTAGTTTCTAAATAGCAATAGCTTTATCTGGTTCATAAATGGCATTCATTAATCCTTCTACTTAAATATTCATGTCAAGAAGTTATTTTCAAATTACATTGACAAATAAGCATGAGTGCCTTATAAGTACAAGATATCAGTCCCGTTGCTTCTGAGTCTAGACACGATGGAACAAGTCAGTTTCTCAAGGTTAGGTTTTAAAAATGAATTCATGAGGTTTTTAGAGACACCTCTGGGTCTAGCTGCCTCTGGTTTAATGCCAACAGAAATCCAAGGATCTACTAAGATTGACTGGGCTACCAGATGTCTGTATGATATCACTTAACAGGAGGCTCAATGTGTGGTTATCTCAGTCCAGTCTCCTCAAAGAATGTGGTCCACCTGAAGGATGGGCATGATGAGAGATAGGCTGGTCCCAGTCACTGTTGATAGTATCAGTGAGGATCAGTCCAAGGTCACCATTTAGAACCACACTGTATTAAAGGAAACTGCCAAATTCCCTTTGGATTAGAAGAAGGGATGGCAGACCTTCTTTACAAGTTGGAGGTCAGGGAAAATAATTACAAGAAGCCAAAATTCACGTCTACCTGCTATTACAACTGCCTACCAGCTCTAATGCCCAGGTCCTAGTTTGGTCACCGACTTACTCTAAAAGTGTGGGTATAATAGCCATAAAGTGTACCTTCTGCCAAATGGGAAAAGTAGAGATTTCTGGAGGAAGAAAATGTTTTACCATTCTGTTTGTAAGTATTATTAAACTTACCAGTGAAAACTACATAGAGTGTGAATGGAAAATACATGACAGCATCTCCTCACACCCCACCCCCAGAAGAGTCCCCACATCTCCTCTAATCCCCTCTACCAGAGCACACCTGGATGCTTAGGGGAGGAAGCAGGAATGGCGGGTCACCAAGCCCTTGCAGTCTCTCTTCAGTTACACAAGGGCTAGAAGTGGCCTCTGGGAACCAAATCAAACAAGCCCAGCGCCTCCTGCATTTTAAATTAACCAAGATTTACGTTAATATCAACAAAGCACATGGGACACTGGGGCATTGTTGAATTTAAATAAAAATCGATGTGTTTTGCAGAACGTTTTACATAAAGTAATGAATCTGGAAGAACAATCACTCATGGGAAAGACAATTAGAGGAGTTGAGAAGTTTTTGGCTTTAATCTCAGCCACTGTAAAAAAAAAAAAAAAAAAAAAAAAGAAAGAAAGAAAGAAAGAAAAGAAAACACACACACAGAATTCTTCTCATATTTAAAATTTAGGAAAGGCCAAAGGTACAAAACTTATCCTTCATAAAACAGTGCTCCAGGGTAGGGTAAGATAGATAACTCCATATCAATATTAGAAAGTAAACAAAGCCCCAAAATTCAAGGACTGTTTCTACTGATGTTGGATTTGAAACAAGACAACATCTAAGGCAGACAAAAGATTCTCTATGCAGAGCTACTTATTTTCTTGCCTCTTCCACTAAAAATGAACAAGGCGACTCATCACCTGGTAAGGCAGGAAACGTGGCCAGGCCTAGAATGGGCTCTACTCACTCTGGAAAAGCTGCTGCTTAGTTGGGAGGCAACTACAACAGCATGCTCAGACATCAAAATATTCAAAAGCGGAAAAAAAGCAAACTGCTGGACATGGTGGCACACGCCTGTAATCCCAGGGGTTTGGGAGGCTGAGGCAGAAGGATCGCAAGTTCAAAGTCAGCCTCAGTGCTAAGCAGCTCAGTGAGACCCTGTCTTTAAATAAAATACAAAATAGGGCTAGGGATGTGGTTGAGTGCCCCCGAGTTTAATCCTTGGTACCAAATAAATAAAGCAAGCAAGCAAATCTCTGAACAGGGCAGAAAATGTTTTCTGTCGTAAATCCCACCAGGTGTTCCCCACTCTCACTAGCCTTGGTATGTCTCTTGGAATTTTCTGGACCTCCTGTATATTCCACATCTGACATGCTAAGGGCTACCACTGCAAGCAGCCTCCAGGACCCTGACTAAGGTTTAGGCTCAGAATCTTTAGAATGACTGGACTCCATACCCTATCATTTATTAAATATTAAATATAACCTCCACAGATGACAGAGGTTATATTTTGGGGCTTTTTTTTTTTACTTTCTAATATTGATAAGGCTTTATCTATCTTACCCTACCCTGGGCACTCAACCACTGAGCCACATCCCTAGCCCTATTTTGAATTTTATTTATGTTTTACAAGAAAATAGATCATATAGAAATTGACTTCTCCACCAGGTTATACCACCTTTACCATTCTCAGAACAACCTGGTGAAGGCATGGTTTTCTTTCTTTTTTTTTTTTTTTTTTTTTTAGTTTTAGGTGGACAAATATCTTTATTTTACATTTATGTGGTGCTGAGGATCAAACCCAGTACCTCATGCATGGTAGGTGAGCACTGTACCACTGAGCCACAGTCCCAGCCCCAAAGGCATGGTTTTCAAAGTATCATTTTAGGCAGTAACATTTTTTCCACTAATTCATTTATTTATTGTTTCCCCCATCCTCCCCCCACTTTAGTACTTACACACAATGCTCCAAGCTTGGACTTTGGCATGACTTGGAATGTCCACTAGTTTTTATGGCCATGATGCAGTTCTGTAATGTGAACTTTAGTCTTTTCACCTGCAGCACTGAGATACAGCCAAGTACTCTGCAGGATTTGGGGATGATTCGAGATAATATATACCCAGTGCCAAGCCTACAGACTGACATCTGCTCAGAGTCTGATAAAATATTCTACTCTTCTTATCACACAAGAGAGAGCCAAGGTAGTTTATCTTGAGCTCATAATCATATCCACCTCTGTACTCCAAAATACCTTCCTTTCACTTTCCAGATTTCCTTGTCAGGTGAACCCTTATTTGATGTAACATCAATCAACATTTTGCTCTCAGAGCCCACTTGAGCAAATGCTTCTCCACAGGAACCAAGCACAATCCAGGGGCCAACTAGGGCATCCCTATCTCTGGCCTCCAAAATAGCACAACTCCAGGACCTCAAAGCCCAAATTCTGGACCATCTATAAGTACACCTTCATATATGAAAGATGTCACTAAAATAATACCTGAGGCTGATACTGCCCTGGTCTATTTTGTGCTGCTATAACAGGATGCCAGAGACCAGGTAATGCATGAATAGAATTTCATTTTTCACAGTTCTGAAAATTGAGAAGATCAAAGATCAAAGGTTTGACCTCTTTCAAGGACGTTCTTGCTGTGTCATCCCATGGCAGAAGTTAGAAGAAAAGAGAGCACATGTACATGTGAAAAGGGTGGGGGTGGGGTGGGACAGGTGCACATGCATGACTGGGATGAATCCTCTTTTATTTAAAAAAAAATCACTAAAAATAATAAGCCTACTCCCATGATAATGACATTAATTTGAACCTTACTCTGCCTTAATGACCTAAACATCTCTTAAAGGTCCCACCTAAACACTGTTGCATTTGGGATTAATTTTCTAACACAATAAACTTTGGAAACACATGCAAACCATAGAAGATCCCTAGCTCACATTGACCTTGGAGATCCTGACCCTGGGACTTCATTGAACTGGCAATCAAAAAAAAAAAAAAAACACCAAAATATGACAAAATGCCCCTGCAGCAGAGGTACCTTATGCATGATGGGTTTGCAGGAGAGGACATTATCTTTGCTGCATGTTCTTAGACATGGTACAATTGCCTATTGAATCAATGCAATAAAATTTCACTCCAAGACCAAGACACAATCAGGTATTGATTATATACCTTGTCCAAATAAGTTCAAGGCTGGCCAAACTTACATTGAATTTTGAAATACCATAGCTGTTTTAGAGTCTCAATGACCACACATGTATGCACACACATACACAAGACTGTGATGACAGCAGCTACTGCCTACTGTGCCTCTTTTAGGGACAATGCATATAACAATATTTTCTATGTTATTTAAAACTGCCTTACAAAACAGGCATTATCTCAATTAAATATGTGGGGGAAGTGAAGTCCAAAGAAGTAAAATAACTTGTCTAGAATCACAACGTCAAGAAGACACACAACTCAAATACCACCTCAAAAGCCATGCACAGGACTTGATGTCTGTTATTTGTGTTAAACTCTCACATGGAGGCAGAAGTCATTCCACTTTTGTGATTGAGAAATATGAAACATATCTGCACTTATACGTAGTGGAGACAATACCAAATCCGCACATACTTTCCATCAAAAGTGCATACAAAGGTATGGACACTAGAAGTCAAAGATTAGGAAATTATTTTACACAAAAATCATTGAGGTAGTCTTGGCTGGGAGTGGGTACACACAAAAAAAGAGTTAAACAGGATTCAGAAAATGTGGACCAGGCACTCCATAGAAGGCACACCGTCTTAATCTTCCTGAGAAAAAGTGAAAGGAGATTTTCTCCAAATCATATAAGCCCTTAGTCTTTGTGTGTCCTTCGCTTTCTTCCCAGTGCAGCCAAAATTCCCAACTCAACCTTCTATTTTCAGAAAGGTATTTGCCATCTCTGGTTGAAACTGAGGAACTCCAACTCATCCCTCCTACTCCGGCCTTCAGGTACGTGACCCAACCTCTTACAATTTAAGTCATGCAAACTCTGTTTTTCCCATCAATTCTGACATCATTAGTTCAAGGAGTTTTTTCACAAAAGGACAGAAATAGCCAATATGTGGCAAAAGGTTAACATGTAACTTTAGTGGTCAAGAAGAAATTGAGGCTAAAAACAGCAAATCCTGCCTGCTGAGGCTATCCTACAGAAATCACTCTTGGTCTAAGTTCAGTGCCTTTATTACAAGCAAACAACATGACTGCCACTGTTTAAGAATATTGAAAGAGTAATTAATGACACCTTTACAAGTTCAGCAGGCTCCCCCACCAAGGGGCTTGAATGAAACTGCCATGGAACCATCCCACACACAGGGGAAGGAAATAAAATCACTGCTCTTACCAGCAAAATAAACTGGTGGGTAGTCCAAGGGGGGTTCAGGCAGGGAGGGAGCAGAGTTTGCTTATAAGTTTGCACTTATTAAGAGGCTAATATTGTATAATACTTCAATTTTAAAAACAAAACAAGCCAACAAAAAGGCAAAACTTCTTTCAGAACCAAACATTTCACACACTGAGAGAAGGTTCTAGAGCAGTGGAGCTAATTGACTGCAAAGGCCCCTGATGCTCTGCTATAGCCACAGAAGTTATCTCCACACTCCCTGCCCCAACACCAAATGACCTTGACACTCCGACCTTCACCCAGGAATGGTAAGTATACATAATGAAGTAGATCTGCCGTTCCTTCAATACTTCAGTGCCTATGAGCCCCTCTTAAGAGTGGCTGCTTTAAATAAATGGGGCCCTGTGACCCAACATTCTAGGGGGAATATTTACCATCTAGAATATCCTCAGGAATCATTGAGCTCCTTTGTCTTTATTCTTCAGATAGGAAAACAGGGAGGCACAAACAAGAAAGGACTTGGCAGGGGCTCTGAAAAAAAGGCAATTTTAGAAAATATCAGGGAGCCTAAAGTGAACCAGAGTATTTGTGTGAAAATTTGGGGATTTTTTTTGTGTGTGTGTGTCTTCTTAATCATATGAAAGTATTTTAAAGTCTCCCTAAGTATGAAAATAAACTGCTGCCCAAACAGCTAGTTGATATTTACAAAATTTACACACCCTTATCAATCTTTGCCAAAATTAATCTTGTAATGTGGTTAAATTTCTATGCTGTTGCATAGATCAACCCTCAGAGGTTCCTGATCTCAAGACCTCTGTCCTACATTCTCTTTGCATAGAACTGCATTACCAATTGCCTGCCTGGCTCCTGTATATGGTTGTCTAATAGGTGAACTCCCCAAACCAAGTGTGGCTCAAAGGCCACCCTTGACACCATCCCTCTCCATCCATTCTTCCTTTGTTGTCCTCAGTGCAGAAAGTACGACCTCAGTCGACCATTTGTCCAAGAAGAGAAACAGCAGTCAGTTCCGATTCTGCCTCTTGTTTATACTCCTCTTCCACCCCAAATCCTCCCCATTCTTCAGAAATCCAGTAAAGTCAATCTCTAAAATGTGTCACAAACATAAGCACTTCTTTCTTTCCACTGCCAGCATCTTGATTCAAACTACCATCATCTCTCCAAGTTTGAGAGATGATGCAATAGTCTTATAATAGATCTCCCTACTTTCAATCTTGCCCCTTCTGATCCATTCTGTGTTTAGCAGTGACATATGGTTACATACATACAGATCGTTTCACTCTGTGCTCATAACCTTTCAGTGGATTCTACTCCTCTTTTAAGAAAATTCCATGTTCTTACTACTAAGTACAAGGTCCTATATGTCAGCTTGACCCTTAACTCTCCAGTACTAGCTCAGATAACCCAGCACTACCTGCTCCCTGGAATGATCACATTTTGGGGTTACTGGTCTTTTCTCATTAGCTTGAATTTACTGGGCTCTCTCATACTTTCTGACCTTCACACTTGCATATTTCTCTACACAGAATACTTCTTCCCTAGCCATTGACAAGCCAGTTTTCATTTCATCTTATAGGTCTTATTCCAATCTATCATTACCCTGCCTCCTTAGCTGTTCTCTACCATAAGACCCTCAGCATTTCATTCTATATCACAGAATGTAATCACCCGAGAGCCACGTCCTTTGTCAATCCCATTCATTTTTGCATTTTCTTGGCCCAGAACAGTATTTGGCACAAAGTAGGTGTTCAATAAATATTTGTTGGATAAATATTCATAATCATCATGCTTGCAATCTTGTCTCATGTGCAGACTCCTATTTTATGATGAACTGTCCGCGTGCCACCATGTGACTTTCTCTCAGTGCATCCCAGCTATAATTCCACTCTTCTACTTTCTAATAAGATGTGTTCAATTACCTATGATTCAGAAAAATAGACCTCAAAATTGTTAGTACTGAATGCAGCATGAGAGTAACAGTGATCTAGGTAAAGAACTGGAATTTAGTGTATAATTTGATATCTATTTTAGTTGTCCAAAAGACTGTCTTTGCTTACATCTTAGGAATAGGCATATCCTAGATAGTAGACTAAAGAGAAGATGATATCTGGAAAAAAAGTCACTGTGGGGGTAGTAATAATTATTTTAATAAGAATTAATAATCCTAATAATATCAGCTCACATTTATAGAGTACTTGTGAATTGCCAGGTACTTTCATAATTGCTTTATATACATTTAACTCGATCATTACAAAACCCTATAAAGTAAGTAGTATGATTATGTTCTTACAGATAAGGAAATTGAGGAGCATAGAGTTTAAATACAGTAAATTACCAAAATGAGCCTGTTAATGGCAGAGGATGGATGTGATCTCCCCAAAATATTTTAAAATGTGTGCTCATAACCATTACCCCGTGTTACCTCTCAAAGGTAACATTACTGAGTTTCAATTCTATACTTTTAATACAAATTGTTCAGGTATCTGTATATAAATATTTTCGAAATGCCGTTTTAAAATAATTCATGGCAAACAACATAAGTCCATTAATCAAGTTCTTGACATCTAAAAATTAAAATGACAGAGGAAAAAGGCATAAAAGGAAATATGAAATAGTAAAACTATCAATGGTAGGAGCAAGAAAAACTTGAAATGATATTTTTGTACATGTACTGTTAATCATGAGCCACTGGCTCACAAGAAATACTTGTCTGTTGCTCTTTAGAATGGAAAGAGGGAAACCACCACAATATTGTTTCTAAAAGCATTTTTACTTTGTGCCATTTGCATATGGCAGAGCTAATTTAAAATCTGAACTGTGGATCCCATTACGTCACATGTGTTCCTGATATTCAGGGATATGCACTAAAGGATTCCTGGAACAATAACTCAGGAGAATATTCCCAGGAGAGATCTTGATTTCAGAAAGGCACTTGGCAGTCCTTCACATTCTTGGGGACACTCCAGAGACATGCAGACACATGATGGAAGGAGCCTGTCTTTGCTTGAGTTTTTGGAAAACAGAGCCTAGGTCAGTGTGAAAATGGAGTGAGCAAAATGGGGTGGGTGTACAGTAGAGAAAGGGATCCCACACTGAGCCACTAAGTGCTACCTACTGTTTACTAGATGCAACTCAGATGGTCTGCCCAGGAGAAGAAAGCACAAAGAATGCATCTTTAGGTACAACACTCCCTTTTGCTCAAAGATTTGCTCCACAGGGCGGAAAACCCTGACATTTCCAAGCTGAACACACATGGGCAGGTTTGCGGTTCTCAGGGCATCTTGTGCCTGCTTGTCAGCACAAATATCTCAGGATAGGAGGTGAGGGACCCCTTCACAGACATGGGACAGGCAGGCACTTATTAGGATGCATCTAATGGAGCTCGTGAGAACCCAGCTTGGCAGGTCAAGACAGAAGTAGATAAAAGAAGTGCAGAGGTAGACAGGCTCTGGTGTGACTGGTTCACAAGAATTCTGGGCAGGGTTGACAGCCTGCATTCTCCTTGCTGAAGCATGGAGCCCAAACAGGGCCCATGAGCTAAATGAATCATATTCTGCAAGGAAGTAGACACTGGAAGCCCTCAAGGTTTTGTTTTCAGCTGGTTGGGAACAACAAGGGATTCCCTAGTCAATGTCTTCATTCCCTACTTGGATGAAGACATAGAAAGTGAGCTCATCAACCATCCAGCTGTCACAAGACTGGGAAAGATAACTAGCAGATTGAATGAGACAATCAAAATTCTAAAGATTTTGACAGGTTTGAATGATGGGTGTCAACTAATAAGATGAAATTTTAAAAGGGAAAAATATTGCATGGGGGGGTTCCCTGGATAGAAGATGAATCACCATTAGGAATGAACATCTTCAGGAAAAAATGATGAAAAGAGGGTATTTTATGTCTAATACTTCCACTGAGAAGCTGGACAGGGCATATCAGAGAGAATCACACTGCACAGCATTATTAACCAAATATCAAAGAAGCTGGTGTCTTCCTTCCGCTAGACGTCAATTCCCTGGATTCTTTATTCCATCAACAATAATGGTAGGTTAGATTTGCTTCTCAATTTTTTTTTCTAGAGATGTCTAACACAGACAAGTTAGAAGACTAGTACAACTGGACTCTCATATATTTATATGTAGGTTTGAACTGCTAACATTTTGCAAATTTTAAAAAAATTTTTAGTTGTAGATGGACAGAATTACTTTATTTTATTTTTACATGGTGCTGAGGCTCAAACCCAGTGCTAGGCCAGTGCTCCACTGCTGAGCCACAACCCCAGCCCCACAATGTTTTATCTGTTTATGTGCGTCTATCCCAAGCATTTGAAAATGAATCAAAGCATCTGCATACACTGTATAACTATGGTGACATTATCACATTAATAAAATTGCCAATAATATTTCTTTAAAAATACCCAACTTCCAGTTCATATCCCAATTCCCTACTTGGCTCTTAATATCTTTTATAGCTTTCCTTTTTTCACACTGAACCCAATCAAGGTTCCCACATTACATTTGGTTGTTATCACTCTGGAAAATAGCAGGAAAGCCTTCCATGTTTTGGGTTTTCTTTTCATCTGTTTCCCTTAAAGGAGACTGAACCCATTCCTCTATTCTTAGTATGTCCTATTACTTGGAAATTATAGCTATATTTTGATTAAAAAATAATAAAATTTGTATGGTGAATTTCATATGTTTTAATTAGTTATACATGACAGTAGAATACCCCTTTATGTACTTTGATATACATAGATGGAATATAATTTCTCATTTTTTTTAGTATATATGTTGCAGAATCATATTGGTCATGTAGTCACATGATATACATAAAGTACAAATTTTTGACAAGAACACTTTGTATATGATTGCTGCTTAGTCTTACTCCAGTCAAAATGGCAATTGTCAAGAATACAGGCAATCATAAATTCTGGCAAGGATGTGGGGGGAAACGTACATTCATACATTGCTGGTGGGTCTACAAATTGGTGCAACCACTATGGAAAGTAGTATGGAGATCCCTCAGAAAACTCCAAATGTTCAGAATCACCAATTGACCCAGCTATCCCACTCCTTAGTTTACAAGCAAAGGACTTAAAATCGGCATATTTCAGTGAAATGGCCACATCAATGCTTACAGCAGCTCGATTCACAATAGCTAAACTATGGAACCAACCTAAGTGCCCTTCAATACATGAAATGATAAAGAAAATGTGGTATATGAATTCGATGGAATTTATTCAGCTTTAAAGAAGAATGAAATCATGGCCTTTGCTGGAAAATGGATGGAGTTGGAGAACATGATGCTAAGCGAAATAAACCAATCCCAAAAAACCAAAGGCCAAATGTTTTCTCTGATATGCAGATGCTAATTCACATGGGGAGGGGGGGCGCTAGGGAAGGATAGTTACCTTAGATTAGGCAGCGGGGAATGAATGAAGGGGAAGTGGCATGGGATAGATAGGATAGCAGAATGAAACATTTACGTACGTATTACCTTACGTACACGTGACTGCATGACCAATTGGATTCAACAACATGTACATTCAGAAAAATGAGGAATTGTATCCCATCTATGTATGATATATCAAAGTGCATAAATTCATTGTACTATCATGTATAGTAATAATTTTTAAAAAACTATAAACAACAAAACAAAAAAACCTTTCTTCACATTAGCACACATATCATTTGTCTACTGTCCCACATTTAATGAAGATGAGTTTGATAACCTGGATAAGATAGTGACTACCAGAACTTTCCCTCACAAAAGCTGGTCTTCCTTATATAATTAGTAAGAAGTTGGTGGTGACACACTTTTACATGATAGGAGTATATTCTTTCCCAGTAAAACTTAATGCCAAAATTTTAATATCCATGGACAGTGTCTGTGACTTTTCATAGGGACTACAAAAATGGAGATTTTCTTATATTACTTCTATATTTTTTTAGCTGCCATTCTTCATTAAGGAAGAGCTCCCTCTAATCAACTGAAGACTCCTTCTACAGCCTTACAGTAGATACTTTACTTCTTCCCCACGTTTGAGAATTCCAACCACTTCATCTCTAGTCTTGCATAGGTGTTGATAGAATCTTTTTTTTTTTCCTCTTTCAAAGAACCTCAAAGCCTGTATTCTAAGCTTTGCAGGTCATGTGACTTCTGTCACAATTACTAACTTTTCCACTGCAACATGACAACAGCCACAGAAAAGAGGGAAAAAAAAAAGTGGATGTGACTGACTACTGTATTCCAATAAAACTTTATTTACATAAACAAGTGACAGAATGGATTTGGCCCATAGGTCATAATTTGCTCACTATGGGCTATTAGTGTAATCATTCTTATTTGTCCTTGTAATTGGTTTCATATCTATCATCCACTCTGTTCTCCACAGTCAAATGGGGTACACACATTAATGCCATTAAACAGGTGAACCAAGGCTCAGAATTACTAGGCACAGTGGAGCCTAGAACCAGTGTTCCCAATTCCTGGCCTGATGCTTGATGCCTATTCTTTGTATAGATGGATACAGATCCCAACCCACCATCATGAGTGACAAATGCAATGTCCCCAAAGACTTCTGAAAAGTGAAAGGTTAAACACTTTAATCATCAAATTATCCTTTCCCCAGAGACGTAGCTATTGATTTGCCAGAATTCAAAATAAATCATCACAGCATAAACATTCTCTGAAGATTACAGTTTCAGTTATGTTTTAATTGCCATGCAAAGAAAACAAAATTTAAAATGTTATGAAACGCATAATCTGGATGGAAATTAATGCCTAGCCTCAGTTTGTTAATAGAATATAAAAATAGAGGTGCAAGCCCTTCCACATCGCCATTACTTTTGGAATTCTATCAAATTGTCAGAAGCTACAGTCTCCTCTCCCAACTCATTAACAGGTGGTAAAATACATGTAAGCACACTGAACATTGCAAAGTGCTTCTCGGCAGTCAATATTATTGTTGCTACTGCTGTCATGGTTAAAGATAGAGATGATCCTGAAATGATGAGACCAAAAAAAATATGCATATTTTGCCAAGTAAACTTGCCTCCATTCTGGGAAAAGAATATATTTAAGTAACATAATATATTTAAATAACAACATAACAAGCTCCAAATCTCTCATGTTATTCTCATGAAGCTGCAGCTTTAGTAAAAACAGAACGTTTAAGGGAATCACTTTCCAATGTTGTTCTGCAGTATTTGTTTTGAATTCTATGGGAAAAGACGAGGTGGTATAAAATTGAAAAAAAAAAAATCAGCCATTCTCCTGGAGTTCACTTCCATAAAATGATGGCAAAGTTCAGAGACACAGCCATACATTCGCTGCAAAAGACAGATAGGTGAAGCAAGGGAAAGAAAGCTAAATTTTATAAGGCAACTACCATAATCTGATATTTTACATTAAGCCCAACCCTACTTGTAGGGCTCTGGGACAAGAATACAAACAAAAGCCTACATATCACAAGTTTAACATTTTAAAGTTATATATAAAGCTAACTAAAACAGCTAAATATGTTCTATTCTTGTATCTTGGAAAATATTTCATAAAGATAAAATGTCGTAAATGCATGTCAAGTCATGGCTCTTATATAACTGAAAGTCAGCAAAATATTAAAGGTGATGGAATTTAATTGTTACTGAACACATCTGGATGTTCTGTGGATGGACCAGTGACTTGTGAATGAGTAGCTGTTAATATTTCAAAATGTTCTTCTCTCATCATGTACAATCACTGCAAAGAGCATACTAATGTGTGAGTAAATCCAGAACCATGAAGAGAATGGATGTTCAGCCCTCCTGAAAAAAATAATACCTTTCTATGGTGCACACTGCCACCCTGGTACTGAGAGAAAGGCTTCACCATTTAATTAATCTTTTGTCTTACCTAAGTGCTTCTGCTGCTCAGATCCTCCCCAGGCTTCAGAGTGGTGCCCATTTCAGACCGCACAACCCACAAGTCTTCACGGCATCCAGATGCAGTCATCTTTTGTTTGAGAACATTGAGCAAGAAGTGAGAAAGCATTTCCCTGGGGCCTGAAAGTATTAGTAGGCATGAGAGTGGATGTTTAGCTGCAAATGCTGAGGACTGAATCCTGAGTAGGGGGCATCGTGTATCCTTTATCAAATTAGAGTGTGTCTGAGTGTGAGTGTGAGTGTGTGTTGGTGAATGCAAGGTCCTCCCCAGTGTGAGGCCCCACACCCGTCTCATTCAGTTTCAGACATGGTACTAGTCAGTGTTCATTTACTTAAGGTAGCTGTGAACCACTATTTCTAGGTTCCCATCAGTCATACCACAGTGCCCCAGAAGTGAGAGCTTTAATGTCACTCACTCTGCGATACCAAGCCAAATCCAAGGTTTCAACACAGCAGTGTAGTATTGGCAACCACCACTATTCATGATCACTTCAAAGGCAATTTTGGTACCTGGGATTGAACCCAGAGGGACTTTTCCACTGAGCCACATCCCCAGCCCTTTTTTGATTTTATTTAGAGACAGGGTTTCACTGAGTGCTTAGGGCCTTGCTCAATTGCTGAGGCTGTCTTTGAATTCATGATCCTCCAGTCTCAGCCTCCAGAGCCGCTGGGATTACAGGCATGCATCACTGTGCCAAGCTCAAAGACAATTTCAATCTTCCCACTGCACAGTTTTGTGTGAGCTGGGCAAGAAAAAAACAGAGCTTTGGAAGAGCTGGATGAGAGAGGCACTGGGATTTTATTTCTTCCACGGTTACTTTCATGTCCAATTTACTTTTTATTTTTAATTGACACATAAAATATATATATTTATTTATTTGTGGGGTGTTGGGTAATGTTTCCATATCTATATATACACTGTGTAAAGCTCAAGTCCAGGTAAGCACATCTCTCTCTCAATTTATCCCTCAATCTCATCCCACAGAGATGGGATAACAAATTTTCTATAGCAAATCCACACCATTGCTATTAGTAATTTGAAACCTTCTTTGAACATTCACCCACCAAGGCAGACACTGTGCTGGGCTTTGGGGATGCAGAGCCTAGACCTTCCCATTAAAGATCTGAGTATTACAGAGCCATGGGCTTCCCATCAGCATTTCCTGGGCCATTCTGAGAGAAGCAGTCCTTATTTCTTTCCAACACTTTCCCTTTTACTGGCTCCATTTTCCAGTAAAAGGCACTGGCTACCGGATAAAAGGATGATCCTAGGTAGAGAGTCATGATTTCTCTGTAATCGAGGTCTGATGAATTATTAAATAGTGCACATGCTAAGGTCAAAGAAGCAGTCATCTCCCAGGACTTGTTGGAGGGTTCCAGATCAACAGAATCAGTATCTACCACACTCCTCCATAGCCACCTTGTTAATAAAAATGTAGACCAAAGAGGCAAAAGAGGAAGTTGAGTACCTAAGAATTTCTCAAGATTAGATATTCTCCCCTCTTCCAATACTGTGAAGGAAAAGAGGCTCCAAAAAAAATGGAGAGATGACATTATGGGCTTCTGCTGGACATAGGTTTAGTCACTGACCTTGCTAGTCAAGTCACTATGCCCCTGGATATAGGCAAAGAGCACTGGGGAGAGATGACACATGTATAAAGGAAAAGCCTGGGAAGTGTCCAGTTTCAAGGATGTATACAAATTAGAGCTGAACATGCCAGCAGACCACAGAGATGTGATAATATTAGAAGACACTGTAGCCATCTTGCAGGCATGGGGTAAGGGAAGGCAGCAGGACACCTCCAGCTAAGGACCAACTAGAAGCTGCAGGGGAGTTTCACATTTGCAGTGCAGCCAGCCATGCTCAAGAAGCACAGGGACTAAGTCATAAATTATGGTCAATCAAGAAGGGCCACACGACCCCACTGTGGGTAGAGAAGCCAGGCAACATTCTCATCCCATCCCCTTCCTCGCTGCCCCAACATAAGGGCTGTCATTCCACAAAGGTTCAGGAGACAGTATGTGACCTGAGCCCCTCCACCAACCATCAGGGCCACAAGTTTATCCTGGGCTCAGGGGAGGAGGAAGGGGAAGTAGCTGTGAAGAGGATGGGGAAGATGTAGAAATGCCAATGAAACAGGTTGAACTTTTAAAATTAATAACACTTTAAAACTAAATGGAATTCAGTAAGAAAGTGTGCTAGAGCAAATTGGTTGTTGAAGTCACTTAACCAATGATAAAATAATGAAAATAAAACATTTCATATATAATATTGACCGGGTTCATGAAACATTATTCCAGAATGCGGCACCTTGGCTTATTGAGCATTTAAGCTGAAGGATTGAGAAAACTGCAGAAAACCTCTCTGACCTTCTTAATATTTTTAGTTGTAGATGGACATAATAACTGTGCGTGCGTGCGTGTGTGTGTGTGTGTGTGTGTGTGTTTTGCTGAGGATTGAACCCAGTGCCTTACATGTGCTAGGCAAGTAACCACTGAACCACAACCCCAGCTCAGGCATTCTCTTTTGAAGAGCCTCACATGGCAAGTGTCCTGCCCTGTACCCACAGGAAAGAAACAGTACACAAAGAGGCCCAAGAAGAATCTGATCAAGCAAACCTTGCAATTCATTGCCATTAGGTCGTACCCCCATTTTGTCCAATCATACTTGTACCCAACTATTCATTCTTCACCAAAGCATAAAAATAATTTTCCCTATAGGTCTTAATTTCTAAATATTCCCATATCCTATAAAATGTTCTTTAATAATTTTTAGGCTTCTCTCTTGTGACTGTCTTTGGTTACAGATATCAGTCCTGAGTCTTGCAATGATGATGCTTTTTTATTTTTTGTCCCCCCCCCACACACACACACACTTGTAATCCCAAAGTACGGAGACAACAGGAAACTAAGAATTTCTCAAACATATTCAAAAAGCTGCAGTTGGTTAAAAGAACAAGAAGTGATGAAACATCACTGTACTACAGAAACCGGCAGCGTGCCTAGGAAGGGCCCCATGAAAACTGGAATAGGAGTGCTGTGCCCTACTTGTGATGTCCCAGCTCTTAGGAGTTCTATAGGAGAATGATGCTTCTTGTCCTGATAGGCAAAGGTGTTTAAATTTGGCACAAAGTCTGGCTTTACATGTTTGTAAAGTGTCCACATTTACAGCTGGGATCTGATTCCCAAAAACCGTGCAAAGTAAAAAAAAAAAAAAATTGCACCCTGAATTTTTCTCTTTGTACCTCCTCCTTGTTTCTCATCTTCATGGTCGCCCATTAATAGTGATCGCCTTTGGAAAGGAGATCAGAAATGGCTTCAGAAAGGTTCTGTTCTTCCAAATGACATTGGTAAGATGGGTTTTCCTTTTCTTTTTTTTTTTTTTTTAAACAAATCTGTTTCTCTTCTGATCTTCTCACTTTGCAGCTCCAGTCTTTCAACCTCCTTAGGATGAAAGAAGTACTGTAGAATATTGATTTTTTTTCCTTCCCCCTGTAAATTCATGACAAATGGTGAACAAAAGCTTATCTGGAAGTTTAGACGTCCAATTAAAATTTTGCTCTCAAGTGAAAATTTTTCTTTAAAAAAAAATTTAAAAAAACCCTTCAACCTCCATGCAGTCCTCTTATATCTTCATCTTAGAACCAGTTTCAAGAAACTGATCTTAAATGTAACTTGGGGTGGGTAGTAGGCAATGAGGGAGGGAGGGAGGGAGGGGGAGCAGACAGGGAAAAGCATCCATCACTCAACATGTTTTCTTACTTTGGGTCAAAGGGAAAGTATGACATAGCATCTAACCTAGAGAGTAATGCAATTTTTTGTGTTCAGCCATAATTTGGACCCAGACCCTGAGTAGGTTTGGCCACAGTGAAACTGGGTTTAGCATAGAAAGGCACATTATTCCAGGCAAAGCATAAATGCAAGCTCAGAGGCAGGAAACCAAAGGGCAAGGCCTGGGCAGGCAAAGAGCAAATCATCTTGGAACAGTGATGCACAGTTTCAGGGACTGACACATGGTTTGTATGACAAATGAGAAATCAGTCTGAAGAATGAACGGGGCCAGCCTCGCATGGATCCGTTTCAAAACAAGAAAGTCCTAGTATCTTTGCTATTTTTCCCCTCCTCTTATTCTTTTTCTCTGCCTCAACTGTGCCTGTTAAGTTTTCTCTACTCCTTTTTCTGCCCCTTCTCTAAAAGCCACTTTAAACTATTACTAGAAAGGTAGGACAGTTAGTAATAAAAACACTGTTGATTATGTGAAATTAGTAGTGAAATATTGCAAAAATGATTACAATCCTGCACCCAAAAGAGAAATATAAATGCCTCAATTCATATAAATATACAGGCTTATGTGGACACAAAGCATGTGTGTGCAAGCATATACATAGCCACATGCACGCATGCATACATTGTACATGTGCATACATGTGAATTCACACATATATGGATATACAAACATACAGCAAAATGAAATAATTATTTTCCCCTTTTAAAACAAAGCTGGTTCTAAAAGAGAACCAATCTTTTGATGTCACAGGGTTCACTGTGTAGCTGTTACTACCATAGCACTCTCCCATCATGCTTTGTTACAATAGTGACAATACTCCATTGATGATCTACCTCAACTTGATCATCATTTCTCTCGAGAACCATAGGCCAACTATAAGTGATGAGTCTAGATGCAAAAACCTCTGTAATCCCAAATGTCTCACTTCCTAATGTGTTTGGCTCAGGGAGTGCCAAAGCACTACCACATTCCACAATTCCCACCTTTCCTCCTGCCCTCATCCTGCCTCTCCCAGGAATTCTGCATTTGCTTTGATTCACAATTCTCACATTATATTTGGAAAGAGACTCACAGGTGGATCAGTGAAGTGGAGAGACCCAGACAACTAATGGGGAGCTATCTGGGCAGAGGCATACCATAATAACATGACATACCATAATAAGAGCCATTGCTTGGACATATTTGAGATAAGGGTGAGCACCTGCCCACATACGCAAAGTTTAGATAGTAAACTATTTCCTTGCTGGATTTTGAGAAATAAAGTAGGTTTATTTCTAGTGTGTGTGTTGGGATGGGGAAGGGGGAATGAACATAAGTATAACACACATTTTTTTAATCACATGAACACTATGATAAACCTAGAGAAGCAGTCCTTTGGGAGATAGTCCAATCTTCCCTCTTACCTCTGCATCCAATAGGGCTTTTGCACTTGCTAATATTAAAAATCCCACACAAACTGGCTTAAGCAAACAAACTGAATGCACTACCTTATGTAACCACCTAACTGAATGGGCGGGGCAATATCCAGGCCTTCAATCAACACTACTGTATGAAATCAATCTCAATTTCAACCTCAATCAATCTCCCATCCTTCCTGCCTTTCCTTCCTTGGTTCTGTTTTACTGTGGGATTCATTCTCAAAGAGCTCTTTCCTTGTAATGGCAAAGACAACTGCATTTATATTCTACACCTCTTGCCCAATAAGTGCAGCAGAAGTCTTGAAGAATCTTCCTACAGGTCTGACCTTTATCATGTGCCTAGACCAATGCCATCCTCAGCCAGGAGCCTGGTCTGTTCATGCTGGCTAGTTCTTGTTCACATGCCCTTCCCTGAAACCAAGGGCGAAGATCAGTTGTCAAGAGCTGTAGAGGTCTGAAATTTTATTCTATTGCAAGTTAACAGGTGAGGCCACCACAGCTTCACACACGCTGCTAGACTTCTGGGTTAGAGACAGTGCGGTATTACTCATGGCAGACCAGGCAGCAGGTGCTTCATGTGTACACAGGGTTCCTCTGTTCCCCAAGTCCCTTAAAGAAAAGGCAGGTATTTTCTTTAAATCAAATGAGATTGATTTCATACAGTAGTGTTGATTGAAGGCCCAGGTAGATGCTTCACATGTGGTAGGACAAAATGGAAACTTTAGCAGTTTAAGAGCTGACAGGCTATGGTTTTGCACGCTCACACACAGCAGCTATGCTTACTGGCATTTAACCATAGAGGCCTGCAGTAGCTAATAGGTACCTGTAAATGATAACCACAGTGGCAGAAGCAGGAAACAACAGGGACAGAACAATCCTCCTTTAACTTTAAGGCAGCAAAAGTCTCTAAGGTGTATAAAGTAAGAGTCCCTGGTAGTTGACAAGCTTGTACCCATGAGGAATACAGAATGCACCCTCCAATAGAATTGTACCAACTCCCTTGCCTTGTCATACCCCAAACTTGCTTATGTATAAAAATAAAAGTTCTGTTAGCCTTGGGGCTCACAATTTGGGAATTATCCCTCTGGGCCGTGGTGCTACTAATAAAATATTCATTCCAGATCTCATGGTCCTGACCCTCATTTCCCACTACACAGAATTGATGCACACATCTGAGGACCCTGAGTTTAGAAAACTTCAGTCTTAGGAGGGCTTATAGCCAACTTGCGTGCCCTTCACCCTGGATAGGGATATTCATCTTTAGCCAACCTACCTCTACTTGGAGGGAGATCCTCAACATCCTCCAAAAGATAGTCCAGTCCAAAAGTGGACACATCATGTGCAGAAACTTGAGACCCACAGGAATGTTATTCCAAAAATAAGCCCCCAAGCCATGAGTAATGACAATGTTGGGGGTCCTCCCCACTGGGTAAACATGTTCTAATGCCAGCAAAGAAACCTTGAGTAGCCAAATAGAAATAGTACCTGCTGTAGTTTAGGGGACTTTCGTAATCCAGGTGTGTGAATTCTGACTCTCCAGCTCAGTTTCACATGCTGCGAGTCTCTGCCACAGTATTTGCACCTGAATGAATTGTGTCAAAGCTCAGTTTGAACAGTTTTGTTTTTTTTTTTAATTTTTTTCCATCTGTCAGCATATTTCCCTGAAATGCTTCTTTGAGGTGAATACATTAATTTTGGGACCACTTCTTTGCATTGGCCAGGAGTGGTTGAAGACTATGAATTCCTGTCTCAGCTTCCCAGCCACTTTTAGACTGACCCTGTAGGGAACCGGAACTTGACAATTTTTCACCTGTATTGCTCTCCTCTACCTCTTCAAGCCCACACATGTTAAAGGAAAATTGGGATTCACTGTGTAGGCAGGGCAGTTAGTGCTATGCTAGAGTAGATGAGTAAACAGCAGCCTGGGATTCTGAATCTGCTTTGTTGTAACTGCTATGACCTTACCTGTCCATGAACTCTGAGGGATGCTTTGGTTGACCTTGGACTTAGGTTCGAAGAATGAAATCTAGAGACTAAAGAATGGTCAGAAACCTCTAGATTCCAAGAAGGGATAAAATGTCCCCAAGGAAATAGGCCATGCCAAAGGACAACCCCAAAAAGGAAGGCCTTTGGAATTCCAAATTATCTGAGAAAATGCTGTTATTCTGAGTCAAAAGCATATTTCTCAGCACGTTGACCTTATTGTGCATAAAGAACATTATACATTTCAAAGATACATAGTTCAGCTCTTTGAGTCACAGATATGCTTTTATTAACTTCAGAGTCAGATTACCGGGAAAAAAAAGACACAGAATGTTTTAAACTGATCTGACCAGGGGAAGTGGTGTGTGTCTTGGGTGTGGGAGGTATTGATCACACCTGGCAATTCTGAGCTTGTGGGCAAAAATTTCAAAAGAGACTTTGGATATGTTCATTGGCAGATAAAGCAGTACACATGGACCTAGACAAATGCAACGTGGCCACGCTTTTGCTACAATCCCCAAGCATTCTAGAATCTTATCTGTAACATAATAATGTATATTTAGCCTCTGCCTCTTCTCCATTCCTGACACAGCCACCTCTAAACCTCTTAAAATTTTCTGAGTGATCAAGGTGACAGGATCATGTTTTATTATCACACTAGGTTTCTAACAGAAGAGCTCCCCAGACCTTTGGACTCTGGAGTGAGGATTGTCTTTTTGAATGCTAATGAGATGACTGGTGGCTAGGATGATTGACAGCTTCAGGATGGGCACTGGTCTCAGAAAAAACAAGGCAAGATTAGAGAGAACTTTCAGTCCCAACCCCACTTCTAGGAAGCAAAGAGGAGCTAGAGATCCCATGTTTGATGGCCTATGATTTAATCAATCTTGCTTACATAATGGGCCTCCCTAAAAATTCTCAGTGAAGGTTATTGGAGAGCTCCGAGATTAATAAATATACCTATGTGCCAGAAGGGTCGCAAATCCCAAAACAACATGGTAGCAAAAGTTCCTGCCTTTGGACCCTTTCAGATTTCATCCTATGAACCTCTTAGTTAGGTTTACTGGTTTACCATCAAGGATATACATGTAAAACCAAAGTATCTGCAGACCTATTGCTTGCGAATGGAGTCTGAAGTGAGGGGCAGCCTGGTGGGACTGAGTCCTTAACCTGGGATGTCCGTGTTAACTCTGGATGGTTACTTTCAAAATTTACATTGTAGGACACCCAGCTGGGTCCACAAAATACTGGAGAATTGCAATATATACTGGTGTCCGAAGTGTTGGAAATAGAGAAAGTTTTTCTTTTCCATCCATCACTCACTCACTGAAATAATGTGCCAGGGACCACTTAGCATGAAAGATTCAGCAGTGACCAAAACACACATGACACTTCCTTCATAGAATTCTCGGTCCAAGAGGAAATACAGTTGTTCATAAATCCAAAGCACAAATGAATATCAAAGTACTTTGTGCTACAAAGCAGGAAAATGAATAAGCAGAAATGTAAGCTTTGCTTGGGTGGTTAGGGGTGGATTCTCTGAAGAAGTGACAGGGTTGCTAAGGAGCAAAGAATGTACAGGTCCTACTAGGTGAAAGAGGAAGAAGACTTCCAGAGGGTCCAGGCTCTGTAGAGGCAAGAAAGAGCAGAGGGTGTGGCCAAGTCCTGGTTGGAGGCAGGGGAGAAAGAAGAATGGTGGTGAAGGGCCAGGTGAGGTTGAGAAGCAGGCAGGGTCAGACCTTATAGACTCCTGAGCCAGAACATACAGGTCTTCACAGGCCCTGAGGACATTATGAGTATGCCGACAAAGATGTCATATGACATGCTCCTAACAGATCATTCTAGCTTCTGCATAGATAATGAGCTTGGGGGCTAAGAAAGGAGGTAAGAAGACTATTTAGGTCATGGATTCTCAGTGTAAGGTCTAATAATCAATAACATCACCTGATAACTTGTCAGCAAAGCACTTTGGTCCATCCCAGACCTACTCAATCAGAAATTTTGGGGCTAGCCCAGGTAATATGTTTTAACAAGCTCTTCTGGTGACTGATGAACCTAAAATCTGGAAAGCTACCACTGTAGGAAGGATGCTATGCTGACTTACAACAGGATGTACCCAGAGATGAGAATAATCTACAAATAATCTGTATTAGTAAACGCTTCCTACAAATCTGGCAGAGGTGAATGAACATAGCACCTCCTGCAGCCAGGAGAACAATAGCCCCATCAGCAGGTCTTGCAATACAAAGGACAACATGAATGTCCTCCAGGAGCTCAGTGTCGCTTGAGGCTTTCCATTCCTAGAGACTTCAGCACTGCAGGATCCTTAAAGAACTGCTGCATCTAGGAGTTAATATTTGGAACAATTATATTCCATTCCATTCAACAAGGACCTGCTGGGTGCAGAGTAAGAAGTCTGTAAGAACTTTAAGAAGGCTTTGTGAGTTACTCCCACCATGCAGGCCTAGAAAATAATCATGAGGAGGTAAAGAAATTCTGGAAGCTAATTTAATAGAACATATATAAATACAAAGGAGATTGAGCAGAGTGGGGGAAAATTGCAACTTGGTTCTGAAGTTGACCGCTATATTCTGCAAGAATAAAAGCCCTCTTTAGGTCCCTCACACCACCTTCCCCTGAGCACGCTCATCTGTAGACATCCATGCACACGTGCAAGGTGACCCCCATCCCCACACACCCATGTATCTCACACTGATGGACAAGAAGATGAAGGAATAACGTGAAAGGTATCCCTCTGTAACCAAAACAGGAAGCACATCAATTAATCCTCACTCAAGAACAGGACCACCAATTCCATAGACATGGCTTCTTCTGTTATCTATACTTTTAGCAGGAGAAATAAACTGCATATTTTTTTTATTCTGTCCTAAAACATATTCATCCAGAATATGAGATTTGCAGAAAGGTCCCTGTTGACTTTCAACATGACCTCTGTTAACAGGAGAGGTACAAGGAGGTCAGGGGACTCGCCTAGGCCTCACCACTCACAGCACACCCAACCCCAAAGCCTGCTCATCTCTTCCCGCTTTTCTTTATCCCCACACCCATAATAAAGTGTCACTATGCTGGGAAGCAACTCATTTCACATACACATTATATACATCTACAAATAAAATAAATGTTTAAGTGAACGTCACTGAATGACTGTGAAGCAGCAGAGCATCAAGGATTCCAGCTTAATCAAGAGGCAGTCTGTTCATGTAACTCCATTCCCTGAACATTCTGGCGAAGACTCGACTCTGTCTTCAGCGGCCACGTTACTCTCAGCGTAAGATGTGCTTGCCTGCCGTGAAGACAGTCATTAGAGGGATTAGACTCTAATTCCAAGTGTAGCAGAGTGACAGAGGGACCAGAAGAGGCCTCTTCCTTGGCAACAGCAATTAGGGAATCCAAATTGCCTGAGCAAAGCACCCGTCTGACTTCCCATAGAAGAATTAGGGGGAAAAAATATGACAAACATCAGGAAAGAAGAAGCTGCTCTGATAACATCTTTATTTAACAACCAACCCCAAACCTGAGCAAGTTTATCAGTCAATGTTCTTCCTTTCTTTACCATTTTTTCCCCTCAAAGTATATAAATGTAGAACACAACAGGGACTTTGATGGGGACAGATGATTTCTAGGATTTGGTTTCTCAAAGTTTATTTGTTCTGGTCATTTTTTTGTTTCCTCATTTGTTCTCGGCAGATCAATACCTGCCTTCAGTTCCTCCCCCACAATCTGAAGGAAATGAGTTTCTGCAGGAGTGTGACTCATTGGTGAGGTTTGAGTTTGGGCACCCACGGCAGACCAGGGTTTTGGAGAAACTTCTCCTGGAAAGCATTTATACCAGTGCATCTGCTGAGCTGAAGACCAAATGTGTACTTGGTGGGGAGGGAAGGAAATGCAATCAGTTTCAATGGAGAAAACTGAGACATGAATAAAACCACAGGAAGAAAAAAACATTCATGCTTTCTATTGAATCCTTAAGCAGTCTATGACTGGCACTGCCTTCCATGAAGACCTGGCTCTCCCAAGCACTCATGGATGTAGAACCGGGTACTGCTGGGAATCCAGGTGGGACAGGCTATGCCTATGTCTGGACTTGGCGAACTTCCCTGGAGGGGAATCTCTTCAGCAGAATTGTTTCTAGAGCTTGCTTTGCCTCAAGAGGCAGAAACCCAGCGAGAGGGACGCTAAAGACAGAGACACAGAGCTAGAAAAAGAGGTAAGATATTGCAAAGAAGAATTGTAAAGATGAATAGCCCCCAAAGCAGAAAACACACATCCACACAGAGTGGCTGCCTCCCTTCTGCCATCATCTTCTCTTTCCCGTCTTTGGAAAATGTGAAATCCATCTGTGTCCTTAAAAAAAAAAAAAAAAAATAGTCCCTCACAGCCAATGCACAACTGGAGAGAATTATCCCTCGTCCTGATAATTTGGGGACTCTGTTTTACATTCCCCTCCCCAATTCACATGATGCTAATTTATACTATAAATGGTCATGATTCAACCCAAATATTAAACACGCTAAGTGAGCAAATACCATCAGAATGTTCTCCTCCTCAAATCCATTGACCTTGGCTCTGTCACTGAGGAGACAAGTCAATTTCTGGAAAATAGTTGGCCAAGCCCTTAAGAACCTGAACTCTACTGACCTGTCCAACCTCTGTTCTCAACTCACCCACCTCAACCCTGTGCCCCGTCAGAACTATGAACATCTGTTACTCAAGCCCACAAGGGTCCCATCTCCCATCCAAGCCTCTCCATAAAATCTCTACTACCTGCCCTACCTTTCCCCAAAGTCTCCAACCCAAACCCATTCCACAGTTTCCACAGGCTTCCCACGAGAAGGGCACTCAATCTGAATGAGTCCAGATGGATTATAAAATTCCAGGCCCTTGAATGGAACTTTCCTGAGGACCTGGTTCTGAGCATTTGTAGGAAAGCCTCCTCTAAATTCCCCTTCACCTCCAGCTTATCTGCTTCTCTGTGTGTCCTCATAAGACAGTACAGTCCACCCAGTCACTTGTGACTCAGGCCATGCTGTCATTACCTCCTAACCTGCCTCTCTGCGCCAATGAGAACCCAGATAATGTCAATCATGTTCTCATGTCCAATCTCACCACTGAGGACAATAGTGAAAGACTGCAAATTTAAGGTCATTCCGGCTCACCCACGCTTGTATCTTTTTTATAGTAAGAAATTTTCACCGAGAAAAGATAATGAATTGTGTGTTTCCAGTATTTCTCATGAAGTTCCATTGCAAAAACAAAACTCCAGGTGTCAAAAAAAAATGGGCTTTATTTCACTTCCAAATGCAGACACTTTAAGAGAATACATCTCAGTGTGGTTTGTCTGGCAATGGGTGATGGGCACAGGGATTCTGCCCTCAGTTTTCAACTGATGCACTGCACAGAAAATTGGATTTGGTCAGAGGTTGAGTTACCATAGGTTTTATGGAGTGTGTTCTTGAGATCAACCCTGGAGGGAAGCAGAGGAAGTGGGATTAGGCAGAGAGAAACTGAAGTGTAATGCAGTCTCAACAAAGGCCTCTGGAGTGTTCTAGAATGTGGAAGACCTTTAGAGTTGTCCTTCTGAGTTGTAGCAAAGAGCTGAACATTTGTGCTCTAGGGAAGTCATTGAGTGTTGTCTATCCTTTCAGTATTGGGAGGGATCATGACCTTGGGCAAAGGGATTCACAAAGGCAGTGAGCCATTAGGGACTAGATGGAGAGGTGGGAAATAAAAGTGGCTGCAGATGAGAAAATGAATGCCTGGGCCTGAAGCCAGGTTCTGGACTATACACACAGCACCCACCATATTGCTGTGGAACAGAGGGAAGGAGGGGCTGCTATCTCTTTCCCCTGGGTCAGAATGCATGAGTCCATGGTACTTACCAATTACAAAAAAAGTTGTACTTTTTTCCAACCAATCATTAGCACAACAGGATAGACTTCCTCCCTTACATTTGTCCAGGAGAAAAATCTAAACTAGCAAGCATTTTCGAATGAAAAAGCCCCAAGCTCTATCAAGAGACTGACTTCGACACAGGTGTGCACCTTTGACCAAGTGAAAAGAGGGATTGAACAAAACAGAAGTGCTAAGGCACCTTAATGAGGAACGATGAAGAACAGCTATAGGTTACTCATTCCACAGTTTCCACAGGCTTCCCACGAGAAGGGCACTCAATCTGAATGAGTCCAGATGGATTATAAAATTCCGGGCCCTTGAATGGAACTTTCCTGAAGACCTGTGATGGAATGTTTAGAAATTCCATGCAGATGTGCTTAACTGAAGTCAATAAAATCTTACGCAAAATTGGGCCACTCATCCTTTTATTCTGAAAAAGTGAAGGTTTTGGTTCTAAAATATGCCAGGTCAGTCTTCCAAAGGAAAACTAATAAAGATGTTCTGGTGTTTGGGAATTAAGGAGATATAGAAAATGGCAGAAAAGGAAGAGGGGTCTTAGAGGAAGCCTTGGGTGAGCTGAGGACCCTTAGTATTGCATTCTAGCTGTGTCTGAGCCAAGGAAGAAATCTCAGAGGCATCCAAGAGGGGCTGTCAGAAGTGGGTCGAAGGAAAGTGGAAATCAATAATTCTGAGTCATAAAATCAGAAAGGCATTGAACATTTGGATGGCTAAGCAGACCCAGAAAGAAAATGACCTTGCAGTTTGGTATGCCAGTCTCTGCAAAAATTAAAAACATAAAACAAATAAAATACTTGCCATAGCCAATGGAAAGGGAAATCTTAGGATTTTCTTGCTACTCCCTAAAAATTTATGAACTCTCACTGATACAGTCCTCATCAACAGGGCTGTTTTCAGTTGTTTTAGTGAAACTAAAATTGCAATTGAGTCTATTAATAGACTCATTCAGGATTTGTCTTGTCCACCCTTATTTTTAAAATGTGTGCTTGGCTGTGAATCCTTCTACTCTGAGGGAGTTGGAGACCTAATTTCTGTGGCTGGGTAGAAACTATTGTATGCACAGGTTTTACTAATGGACATGTATGCTATTCACCAATGGCTTACCAATCTCCCTCATGTGCATATTTATGCATAAACTTGGGAACTTGACAATAAGTTTAAACTATTGGAATTGTCATTCACTTGCCTTGAGACCTTCCAAGTTCCCCTCACCACAAGAGGACAAGTTTTATGGACCCCTTAAATAACACAGAATGTAGTATTTTAGCCTTGTCCATTTAGCAAGGATTTCTGAGATTCTGTAAATAAAAGGAGATTATAAACTGTAAGATGCAATACAAACATAAGGAATTATTTTAATGTGTAGAGAGCATGTGATTCTATTATGGAAAGAATACAGAAAACATACAGTAAAACTGGTGAGAAAAATAGTTTAGATATAAGCTCATTTACATTTGGCCATTTTTTACCCTTGTAATAAAAACTACAGCATGAAACACAATAATAAATGAATTTGTTCATGGTTACTGTAGAAATGCTTTTTATTCTTCAGATAGCAGCATAAAATAGCTGTATCTGGTATGATTAAAAAAAGTCAGTATTTACTAAGTGTATTTAACGTGGGCTGGCACTATTCTAAGGGTTTTCTGTATATTAACTCATTGAATCCACCTTACAACCCAATGAGGTAAATCCACATTATTGATGAGAAATCTGAAGGTCAGAAAGGTTAAGCAATTTGCCCAAAATCATATATATATAGGAAGAGGCAGTGCCAAGAGTTGTACCCAAGCACTCTGGCTCCTAAGCCAGTACATGATAGAGTAGAACAAGAGAGAACAGCAATACTAACCTTGAAAAGTTATAACCTGTGGGAAGTGGGTAGGAAAGAAGGTTGGGCAGAGGAAATAATTTTGAAATGTTACTGTGCTTAACGTTTTTTTTTTCCCCCTACTTTTTTCCAAGAGTATAAGAACAAATCCCTAGCCTACCAATGGTCCAGTAACCAAGAATCTTTCTCATAAAAGGGACAAATTTGTCCTTGGTGGTTCTGCTACCTGCCTTCAGCCTGACTTACCCCCATTCTGTCACTTATTACTAGCCATTTAATTTGAAGGAGAGTCAATGAGCAGTTTGGTGTCCCAACTCCACTGCTATGGCAACTATTTTTTCTTAAAGGAAATTATAGTGTGGATCATCTCTTTTCTTTCATCCCTCTGAAAAGGAGAGATGGAAGGCACAAATGAGCCAGGCCACTGGGCTGGAGCCTTCTCTTCTCCAATCGGTCAGAGCATGATACTAGGCCGTTCAGAGCAGACGGGCAGGCCAAATGCCTATCGACCTTATGGGACCTCAGGAAAGAATAGTCATTTTGTACCTTTCGGCTCCCCCAAGAAGAATTTTGCAGGACCAAACGTGATCACCTTCTTTGTGTCAGGCACTTATATTAGATCCTCAGGACCAAGAATGATTATGACCTAGTCTCTGTTCTACAGAGTTCAGTGCACTGTAATGCAATGCAGGTACATAAATAGCCACGTGTTAAGTGTTAAGGGATGAGAAGAGGAGGTAATGAGAATACAGAGGAAAGAGAACAGAGAGGGATGCACATTCACATGGCATTTGGGTAGGAGACAGCAATGATCCCAAGATTTCCAGCTCTCAGGCCAGCTCACACCAATATTGAGAGTAGTTCTAAGAGGCTATACCTGAGTTTATTTGTTTAAACCTCAGGCTACTGTTGGCACCATCTATTGGCCACATTAGGAACTGACATACATTGGGCCGGCAATGGACTAGCTGCAAGCTTTAGCTAAATGAGATTCGAAAATTATGAAGTAGAGGATCATCTGTGCATGACGACATCCTTAAGCTATAGAAGAAAAAAATGATGGGGGTTAAGAGTACACACATTCTGGGGTCAGACAAACCTGGGAGCATGAATCAATAGTCCATGACATGGGTCATTTCTCTTGCTTAAGACTCAGATTTTATTCAAATGTGAAATAAAAATGGTAATTATGTCACAGAACTGCTCAAATATGTGCTTATGCTATTTGCTACATGAAATCTCAAGCTGGTGCTGGGATTATAAACTGATAACAGTTTTGGAAAATTATCAATATTTACTAGTACTGAAGTATATTGGGTATTACATCAGCTAGTAATTTCACTTTTAGGAATACACTCAAAAATGTGTATGTATGGGTGCCAAATGATGTATTTGAAAATTTCATAATAGTCTCACATGTAATTTAAAAAACTGAAAACCCCATTCTCCACGACAGAAAAAGGGATACATAAATTGTGTTCCTACAATGGAACACTATACACGGATAAGAATGTGCAATCAACAACTATGCACAAAAAGATGGGTGCATCTAAATATAATACTGAGGAAAGAAGCCAGACACAAATAGTACAAACTATGAGACTCCATTTAAATAATGCACAGAAACAGGCAAAACGAATACACATTGTTACAACAAGTCAGAACAACAATCACCATTAGATGAGGATTAGTACCTGCGAGGGAAGTTTTCTAAAATGCTGGTGATGTCCTTTTGTGATCTGGGTCCTGCTTATCTGAACGTATTTCCTTTGTAAATTTTTGTTAATTTTTTTTTGAAACTTTGAAAAAAAATTCTGTTATCTTGTTTTTAAAGCTCTCAGCACAGAATTTGGCTGATAACAAATGTTTGGAATACATTAGGTATTAAAGCAACATGCAAACCAAGAGAAGGAAGAGTCAAATAGAGGAGCCACTTGGGAGGAGAGCTCGGGGGTGTAAATTCTGCTGTTACATTCAGATAGAGATACTCATCAGCTTAATAGGTAGTCTCTAAAGTCAGGCAAAAGTAGAAGATTGGTAAGCAGAGCACCTCAGTATAGAACCTGAGAACATACTGTACACAGGATGGGAGAGAAGGGATCATTTGAGAGGAAGATTTATCAGCAAGTGAGAAATAAAAAAGGATCATGGTTCAAACACAAGGAAAAGAGTTTCTCACCTAGTGTGGTATCAGGAACTTTAACACTCCATAAGATTGTGACAGATGAAGACTGTGGTCTCAGATTTACCTGTGACACCTGGCCAGGGAGTTTTAAAAGACTTGACTTCAGAATGGAACTTAAGAGAGTAAAGACAGTGAAATGTGATCCACTAGGGGGAATGAAAAGATGGGAAGAAGCAGAATTCTATTTCAAGCTGAAACAGGTGATAGCAATGTCTTTGGAATAGTATTCAAGACATGAATATTTTGTTGATAATTTGAAGGATACATGAACAAGAAGTAACAGAGGATACAGAATATATAAGACAATTGACAGAACAAGGTTCTTGAGAAGACAGGAGAATGACTAGCCTTGGAGAAGGAGGGTAAACCTTTTCCTCTAAGACTGGCAAGGAAAATGAGTCTGGATATTAATGTAGTCTACTGCCACTGCAGATTTTGATGATGATGATGATGATGATGACGACGACGACGACGACGACGATAGCTAACACTCATAATTCTATGTCCTTTATATAGAATGTCTCAATCATAGTAAAGACCTAAGTAACATATGATATTGCTGGTTTTCATTCTTCAGATGAATAAAATGCATTAAGTTATGTTAAATAACTTACCTGAATTTGTATCAGTGCATCACAGATCCTCCCCAAAACTCTCCCCCAAATACACTTCAGACCTCATGCCTTGCTGGGTAGCAGAATGCTTAAGTAACCTTCCAACACACCAACCTGGGTGCAGGAAATGAAGAACACTCTGGTCTATTGCTAAAACACCATGGAACCTTGTGTAAATCACTTGTCATCTCTGATCCTCATTCTTTTATCTGTGGTATTGAAGACTAGGATTGGATGAATCTCCTCAGATGATTTCTATCTCTACTTGTCTTTGATCACTTTGAAAGACCACCTTTAACCAGAAAGGACTGAGAAGAGTGTAATATCCAGGCATAAAATTGCTCACCAGCTTTTAAAGTGAAGAATGTGGCTCGTTCAATCCATGGGTTCAGTAAAGGGCAACACTGTAAATATCTTAGACCTTTGAAGCCATACAGTGTCCTCCAAAAATACTCAATTCTGCTATGGTAGTGAAGGCAATCATAGACAAACATAAATGAACCTGGTTGTGTTTCAATAAAACTTTATTTACAAAAACAGGCAACAGGTCAAATGTGGTCCAGCTACAATTTGATAAATTCTATAGCCTAGAAGCTATGGCCCATTAGTACCACTTCTTCCTTGTAACTCAGAGTATGACCTTGAACAAGTCAGTTACACTGCCTCAAAGCAATGAGCTGGAGACCAAGAAAACAAGGGCATTTACCTTGCTGGAATACCAGGAGGCAGAGCTAATAAAACTGATAGTAAAACACAGAAAACAGGTTTAAGGATATGATACAGAAGGGCTAGAAGAAGACCAGCTGTTCTTTCTTCCCAGTGACTATTAAATAAGAAAAAATACATGGGATTCAATTGCACTAAGAATTAAAGGAGGGAGTGCACATGCTGCTTTTGAAAGATATTGTGCTCACATAAAATAAGGGATTTAGCTTTCCAGGTATCTTCAATGGAACTGATAACTGCACATTGTTAACCACCAGAAACACATCTTAACAGAAACTGATGGAAATTATCCCAGCACACCATCCTGGACGCTCATTGGTCACATCTCAAGTACCTACTCAGCCATCTCTGACATGTGCGGTTTATATTTGAGAAGCCATGTGATTCTGAGAATGCTGACTCCATCTCGCCTCCAGGGTTGAGGGTGTGACTCGACATAAACCAACCAACCGAGTCTCAGCCCCTCTCAAGGAATGAGGAAACATGGTGCATGCAGTTCTTCTGGATAGCCTCCTATGGACAGGAAGCCTGAAACTGCTACAGACCTTTGCTACCCGGAGGGCGCCAGAACACCAGGGAGAGCATAGACGAGAGAACCATGAGCACTCAAGTCAGAGGCCTCTTGACTCTGGATCAGATATTGCCTGAAGCCTGCTCTACCTTTGGTCTTCTGAAGTGATGTGGGCTGATACATTCCCTTTGTTGGCTTAACCCCATTTGAGTCGATTTTATTTTCAAAGATAACATACTAATGGATATATAGTCTCCCAATGTAAGTATATCAAGCCTTGGGCGAGGAGATCAAACTAATGTTTAAAATTGTCCTCACAATTTGTTATACATCTAAAAAAGTTTCCCAAACTTGACTCTAAAG
Organism: Callospermophilus lateralis; assembly: GCF_048772815.1. Taxonomy (NCBI): domain Eukaryota; kingdom Metazoa; phylum Chordata; class Mammalia; order Rodentia; family Sciuridae; genus Callospermophilus; species Callospermophilus lateralis. Next base: position 192,674,719 of record NC_135305.1, on the reverse strand, counting down.
TTATTTAGAAAGTGCAATATCAAATGATTACTTTACCATCTCCGTGGTTCCAACCTGGCAGCATTTCTTCCACAGCTTCGAAAAACAAATAAAGATTAGCTTAAAGTGCCGTATTAAATATGACCAGGTACAAATGATCATAATTCAATGTCCTGTCCTCATGAGAAATTTCACCTCTTACAAATAAGTTCTATCTTCAGATCTCTAAACTCCTACCTCAGCTTGCTTCAGAGAAAGTGGCAGAAATGAAGCCATGTACACACTATGTCCATTCTCCAGAGAATCCCAAGGGCTAGGACAAGACACTGGAAATCTTTATGTTTTAGGATGCCAGAAAAGAGGTTTCTGATTGATTCAGAAATAATGGGAAAGGACTAAAAAAAAAAAACTGCTAACTTATATTTCATTCATTCTCTCCATCCTATTTTTGGTTACCTTCAGGAATTAAGTAGCACAGGCAATTTTAGTGTTCAGCATATTGAAAACTTTACGTCAACATAAAAACAAGAACAGAACAACCTATTGGCCGTTGTAACCTTTCTCTCCTGCTAGCCAACAGCAAAACAAAGATAATGTATTAACCAGCCTCTCCGATCCATTCATCTTCTCAAGATAGACTGGATTCTTAGCCTGCAAAGATGCATGGTGGTAAACATCCATCTTTTAAATGTCATTGAAACAAGGCTAGTACTGCAAACACAAAGCCTTCCTTCTCTTCCCTATTACTAAGTAAAACTTTTCTAATGGCATGCCCTCCTGCAAACTCAACCATAGATAGAATAGGCCCACTACAAAAATATGCATTTCTCTACGTGCCCAGAATCTGAATAGAACCAAGTAGGCCAAATGGAAAGCAAACATTAAAGCCAATGAAAAGCAGACGCAGGGAAGGCATGGTATGAATCTTGCTTCTTACGTTTCTGATGAGCTTTCTTGGGCTTCTATGCATGTGAGGGAAAAGGAAGACAGTCTCAAAGCACGAAACAGCCTTCATATATCTCAGACTGACAGCAGTTTCTGCTTCTCTCTGTCCTGATCTCTTCATCCCTCTTCCCACCACATTAGCTTTTCTCCACCCACTCTCTCTCAGGACTAAGCTCTTGTACAAATAGAGCTATCCTGAGGGGCCCATGACACTTGAAATCCCATTAGCATTATTCTTGAATTGTTTTTCCTTCCTAAGGGAACACAGGAGAGTAATGTTATAACCATTATCCTAGGTAAGGAAGACCAACAATCCACATGCTTACCTTTGGAAGAAAAAGAAATCATAATTCAAACACTGCTGGCCATTCCTTTGTACAGGAATTCCTATCTACTTTAATATATTTAGGAAGAAATGAAGATAGAGTAGCACATTCAACTTCCTATGTGTCCCCACCAACCACAAAAATGATCTCAGGTGCTGAAGTCACAACTAAATTAGATTATTCCCTGTAACCCATTCCTCTGACACCAAAAAAGAGATTATAGAAAGTCCAGGACATCCCTTCTCCTTTGCTGAAAGAAGACTCACCAATTGCCTAGGGATCTTTCTGTGAGAAACCCCATAACTAAGGGAGAACATGGATTTCAGGTCCCTGGATCCTTGGATTGGTTGAAAAATTCCCCCTTCATGGAAAAATGTGGAAGAAATTGCAGGATTACTCACTTTGTGAGCACTGCCTTTGAATACAAGACCACATGGAACCATTCAATATCCTAAAATTTCCATTCACACTGCAATCAACCAAATAACGGTCTGGTTCAGAAAGCAGAGGGACCTTTCTCAGCCTAACACCTCTCTGATTACATATGTCTCTAACTCCAGTCCTGATAATGACCATGTACCTTCCTAAATTCTATGCCAATCAAGCACAGAGAACAAGTCCCATTCATCCAGTAAAATCTGTGTTAGGTCTGTGTTTTGGGAAATTCTTCGTAAGAAGAATTTATTAATAGTAATATTAAGAATATTAATAGTAATGTCCCCCCACTGTGTAACAAAAAGAATATGCGCTTAAACAACTAGAAATTGCAGCACCTCCTTGCAACCAATAATTAATGAAAATGAGGGTAATGATATTAGATTCTATTAGCACTAACTGGTAGAGCATCATTCAACCTTGAAAGTCCAAATAAATTAATGTTATAACACAAGTTAAGCAACTCGAAGCAAACTGTGCTGGTGATATTGATGACCAGTTAAGATGAGATGGCCTTCTACTGCCTTCTGTTGTCATTTTGATAGTTAATTTCCCAAGGATCCATTGATATCAAAGCCATAAATTGAGGGGTGAGCAAGATTTAATTTGCAGCAGGGTATGAAGTGGAGCCAAGGTGAATATTAAACAAGGATGTCAACAATATTATTTGGGGGGTTCACTGGCCTAGCTGGGCAGCGGAGATAAATGGAAAAGAATTATCCCCCACTATGCAAACCATATCAAGCAAATAAACAATTTAAAAAAGCAACACTCTAGATGGTGAATCACATCTGCTGACAACTGGATACATTTAAGACAGGTCAGATTCTTGGTCAATATCATTTGACCTAAACGTCAAATATCAAGGATGTGAAGTGAAGAAGTACAAGTAAATCCTCTTTATCCCTACCATTCATTCATCTGTCCCATCCTCACCCCGAGAAAAGAATAGTCTAGCATCTCTGGTTAAAGAGATGGGGGATTAAATATTCTGTTTTCATATCCAGTGACTCTGCTCTTTGTTTTTCAGTTTTATAACATAATAAACAAGATTTCTCTTTCTCTCACACAAATACCCACATACTCATTCAACATTATATTCAATATTCACCACACTTCAATTCTTTTTAGACACTTGTTATCAATATGCACACAATTTTGCTCAACATTTTCTACATATTTATTCTGAATAAACGTCCCATCTACATATCTGCCTTCTTTTATTTTTTATTTTTTATTCCTAAGAACACAGCAACAGCCCCACATAGGCAGGTTCGGCACACATATTTATAGCCTTTCTCTTTATAGGGAATGAAGAAACTTCACACAGAAACTTGAAGATAATGCAAAATGAAACACTCTTTTGCTAGTCTGTATCTTTGTCCCCACAAATAAACCGTATAGTAAAACTGATATTTTTTTTTACTTATGCACATAAAAAACAAAATGTAGCCAAGAGTAGATAAGTACAGCCTAATCCAATCAAAGCTCTACTTTAGACTCTATAAGGGGCCCTTCAAGAATACCTGGGTCCCCTCCTCAGATTCTGATAACTGATCCAGCAGACAGAGTCTGAAATTTAGAGATCATGGGGGCTTGCATTTGAGTCTATTCTTCATTGTTATGAATTACTTATTTTGGGGCAATTACTTCAATTCTCCAAGGCTGTTTTGTTTTGGATGTGAAGTGTCCCCCGAAAACTCATGCAGAGACAATGCAAGACAGTTTAGAGGAGAAATGATTAGGTTATGAGAGCCTTAACCCAATCTGTGAATTAATCACCTGATGAGATTAGTCAAGTGGTAACTGAAGGTAAGTGGGGTGTGTATCTAGGGGGTGGGGCATTAGGGGCCTAGGTTTGGGGTATATATTTTGTATCTAGTGAGTGTAATCTCTCTTCTTCCTGATCTCTATATAAGCACTTCCCTCTGCCACACTCATCCACCATGGTGTTCTGCCTCACCTGGAGCCCAGAGGAATGGAGCCGGCTGTCCATGGACTGAGACCTCTGAAACCATGAACCTCAAATAAACTCTTCCTCTTCTACAGTTGTTTGGGTCAGATCTTATGGTCATAGCAGTGAAAATGCTGACTAAAACAGAAACTCAGTCTTCTAATCCATACAAAGAGAACAATATTATGATGAGGATCAGAGACAATATGTGCGAAACCCAGCGTATTTCCTGTCATGCAGCACACCTCCAAAAGTATCAGCTCATTAATACTCACTATTCCTCAGGTTTCCCTGAGAGTTAATCAGGAACCAGAGAAACAAAAGAAGGTTCTGCAGCCTTCAAGGATCCCAATGTGCTTAAAATGCCATGCTATTTAGTAACTATGTCCAAAAAAACAATTACAGATTATCTGAAATACTGATGTGGCATCTTAAAGAGTTAACATACTTTAGGGCTAAGCAACGATGTATTCTGACCCACATTTTTCTTATTAAGTGTCTTCATTTAATTTAACACAAATATATTAACTCTGAGTTATTACATGACAAATATTTTTCAACCACAACAGATGAGAACAGAAACCTCTTTAATGTTTATTTAACATAGAGCATTACTCCTTTGTAAATGAAGCCTGAAATTGGTGGTCTGTTATATAATGGCGGTGTTTCTTGTCTTTATTTTTCTAAGCAACATATGAAATTACCCTGTATATGAATCTGAATAGATATAAGCTGGACACATTACCAATATGCTATTAAGTTATCATGGTCTGATGGTTCTCAGTAGTATCTTATCTGTGTGGAGCCTTGATACCAAAATGCCACCAACACACAAGGTGACTATAAAAATCAAATAGAATCATGAAGAAAAACATGTGGAAATGGGGAAACATAATCTTTTCATTTCAGTACATTGACCTGAACTAGATACTCAGATTTCCCTGTAATAATTCTCCATTTTTACTTTTCAAAATTTGTTTGCAATGAAACTTACGGCCTAGAACACTCTAAGCAAATGCTCTTCCGATGAGACGTATCCCTAGCCCCACTCCAGAATTCTATAAATCAATCACTCAAGTAGAAGGATTCCAAAGAAAGGAGTACAGAGAAGTACGGCAAAGTCATCCTAGGTCCTGTCTTCTACAGCATGGCCTATTCTTGCTTTCCCCAAAAAGTGTTCCAGCCCTATTAGTAAAAATAAAAGTGAAGAATTCATGAGACTAGGAGTGGAGGTATGGAGTATGAGGATCAAACTCATGGGAGAGGGACGAAAGAGAGCAAGTGCAATTATTTTCATTCTCAGTCTTCATGTTTCAGATATTGGAAAGAATAAAAGAGGTATTGGGAAAAGTGCCTGAAGACACCACCCCAAATGTTTCGAATTACTATTCTGAACATTCATTAACCATCAAAAATATGCTATGCTGAACAGTCTTTGGTAGATATCAATCAAAAGCACATTTTCTCACAAATGAACAGGGGGGAAAAACCTCAACCCTAGCATCTTTGTTCCTCCTGATTCTTTTCTCTGGGAAAATATTGCTTAAATTGCTGTTTGTTCTCATAATGGACGAGTGCCTTTGAGGTCTTTACTGCTTAAAGTGTTCTTAATGTACAGTCAATATACATGTAAAGTTCGCACTGATTACATGCCGCTCAAAGAATTTCAAAACATCTCCCCAGAAGCTTTTCCCTTCTCCTTAAAATTCCCACATGAATTTCCTGGAGGCTGATTTTCCTCTTGGAAATGGATTTCCCTCCGAAATGGGTGACATCAAAGGAGTGCTCACTAATATGAGAGTATCTCTCTGATTTCACTGAAGCACCATGCATAAGAAAAACCACCTTTCAGGGATATCGGAAATGTTACACCAGCATCACAGTCCTGACCCCTCCTTCCTATGCTTTCTTGGCCAGTTCTTGTAGTTCCATTTCTTGCATTTGGAACTTATTTCAGACATCCTTGGCCCTTCTCACTGGTAATCCCTTCTAAATGCAATGGATTCACTGATATGTAGCTTTCCTGTGCCCTCGCCACCGTTGATAGGATTAACTCTTTGAAAGTGTCTTCATTTTGATTCCATTCCATATACACTTCTCAGTGCCTTTGGAGATCCCTGTCCTCTGCCCTTATATATGTTTGCCCACAGGAAATTTGCATCAGCCCCCCTCCCATCTCACCCTGTATACTCATTCTTAAGACTAGGATTTCCATCTACCAGCTGAGGACCCCCACCCTATCTTCAGCTTCAAAATTCCCCAGTCCTGGACACCTAGTGGTGGAATGACTGCAAATAGATAACACTTCACCAAATTCAACCAGGTACATACCAGGTGGGAAACACTGATTTCTATCCAAGTGCTCAAAGTGTCTTCCTGCCAGAAAAATCTTCCAATCAGAGATAAGCCAAATAATAAAGGAAATTACTCTTTCAGTTGTAGGTGGTATTTTTCTAATCCAAACTTGGCTTCAAGTCCTGGCTTGTGCTTTCATCACTCTCAGATTTTTCATATTTATGAACACATACACAATGCTTGCATCGGCTCCACAAGTTACCTGGTCTATACACCTTGATACACACTGCCGACACATAGGCAGCCCCCCCAATTCTATTGGGAGATCAGATGGCTTACGGGGAAAAAATAAAAACAGAGGGCACAGAAGAATTAGCCTGTGTTAAATATTTGCCCGCCTCTCTTCCAGAACATAAGCTCTGCAAGGGTAAAGAATTTTATCCCTGGGTTGGAAGGTGCTAATGTTTAGTACCTAGCATGCTATCTGGAACAAAAAATAGGTGCTCAATAAAACAGTCAATCAAAAGATGAATCCTCGATAGCAAGATGTCAGGAGTGACTGGTTCCCTCTGGGTCTTTTAGGTGTTTAGGGAGAAAAATAGAATGCATGAAACCAAAAACCTCTATAAGATGTGCAACCTCTCCCCACCCCAATGAATTAATGAAAGTTCCCCATTATACTTCGCCTTATATGGCACCAACTGCTTCTTAAGGTATGTGTGTTATGATGACTTATGATGACTCAGTTCAAAAAATACATATAAAATAAAAGGATAAAATATATTTTGGAATGGTTTGCATATTCACGATGGATTTCAGAAACGTAACCTGCTACCCACAGGATGTCAGTTCATTTGAGATCAGCATATGATGAAAAGGGTTTTGCAGACCAGATTATCTTTTCTGGGGAAACCTTAGGAAGGACCCAGGGTCTACAGTGTTGGTGATAGATCCAGGACTGGTAGTGAGACAGTGAAATGATGTCAGAATGGGAGCACATGTCTAGCTTCTAGTCACAGTCATACCATGAACCAAGAGGCCCCAAGTGCTCTGGAAGGTCTGCACCATGATTCCTGCATTGCCCACTCTAACACCCATATCATTTTATTTGACATTTTCCAATGATACCTACCAGATACAAAGCATTATGACATTTTTTTTTAAGGAGATAGAACAGAGAATCAAGGCCCTGCCCTCAAAACCTGAGCTACTGTGTGGTAAGCTGCGACTGCTGGCCTCCTGGGAGCCTCTGAGTTTAGTTGGGTCAGGGAGCCTATGACACAATCTTGGACATGAAAACTGCACCTTTTAAATTTGCTTTCATTGGCCTTTGAAATACTTGTGTCTGTGCATCCATGTCTGTTTTGTTTTACACCATGACTAACACACGATACAAACTAATGTGTCTCAACTGTGGCATTTCCATACATGCCATGCAGAGATCGCGCTTTGACCATATTCACCTTCCTTTCTCCCACCCTCTCTTCTCTTGCTCCATCTTGCCCTCCTCCTAACCACCTTCCCATCCCGATTCCTTCTTTTACTCTTCCAAGTTTCAAAGAATGAGAGAAAATATGTGATACTTTTCTTTCTATGTTGGGATTGTTCTGCTTAACCTGTCTTCTACTTCCATCCATTTTCCTGTCAAAAACAGGACTTTATTCTTGGCTCTGGCTTAATACTACTCCATTGTATAAACACAGCAGATTTTCTTCATTCATCTGCTGACAAGCAATGACGCTTATTCTGTATCTTAGCTATTATAGATAGTGCAGCAATAAACACGGGTATGCAGGTCTCTTGTATGCTGAGGTCATTCCTTTGGAAAAATACCCAGGAGTCATGGATTATTTGGTGGCTCTATTTTTAGCTTTTTTTTTTTTTTTTTAAGAAACTCCATATTGTTTTGCATGGTGACTGTGCTAACTCACATTCCCATCAATGGTGTGTAAGTGTTCATTTTTCTCTACCAGCATTTATTTTTTATTTTATTATTTTTATTTTTATAATCACCATTCTAACTGGGGTAAAATGAAATATGTGATTTTGATTTGCATTTCCTGGTAGCTAAACATACATTTTTCATACATTTATTAGCCATTGTACTTCCTTTGAGAAAGGTCTGTTCAGAATGCTTGCCCATTTGTTGATTGGATTATTTGAGGTTTTTGTTAAGTTTTTTTGTTTTATTTATATATTCTGGATATAAGTCCTTTGTCAGATATATCACTGGCTAATATCTCGTTCCATTGTGGAGGTAATCTCTTCAGTCTGTTTTCTTTGCTGTGCAGGAGCTAAAAAGCCCCATAAATGGCTCCTTCCATGTGAATGTCAACAGGGTGCTCAGGTATTTTGGCTCCTTATTGCTCTGTTTCTGGGATTATGGCCTCTGACTTCACCCTCACGCTGCAAATTCAGATTGAACGTATTAACCATTGTTTTTTAAGAACGGTTCTTAGTGAACATTCTCCCATTTTAATTTAATATAATCTTGCTTTTGTTTCCTGAGTACTGGAGTCCTTTCCATAAAATCATTGCCTAAGCCAGTATCTTGAAGTTTCCCCAGTTTTCCTTTAATAGTTTCAAATTTCAGGTCTTTGGTCCATTTTGAGTTGATTTTTGTGCAGGGTAGGAGATAGGTTTCCACATGTCAGTGTCCAGTTTTCTCCTCTTTGCCGAGAGACTCTTCTTTCTCTGATGTAGGTTTCTGGCACCTTTGTCAATCATCACTTGCCTGAAGATGTGTGAATTTATTTCTTGTTCTTCTGTTCCATTGGTCCATGGATCTATTTTTATGCCCATACCATATGGTTTTTATCAGTGTGGCTCTGCAGTATATTTTTAAATCAGATATTGTGATACCACCAGCTTTGCTTTGTATGCTCAGGAATTCTTTGGCTATTCGGGGTCTTTTGGGCTTCCATATGAATTTCAGGGTTGTGTTTTGTATTTCTGTGAAAAATTTCACCGATATTTTCTTGGTGACTACACTGAATCTGTGGATTGCTTTGGGTAGTATGACCATTTGAAAAATATTCATTCTCCCAATCCACAAACAGGAGCTTTTAGCTCCTTCCAGTGTCTTCAATTCCTTTCTTCAGTATTTTGCAATTTTCATTATGAAGAATTTTCATGTCCTTGATTTATTCCTAGGTATTGTTGCGGGGGTATGTTGTGAATAGGACTGATTTTATCATTTCTTTCTCAGCCAATTCACTATTGGTATATGTTATGTGCCACGGTGATGTTATAGATACTATCTTTTCAATAAGAAAACACATGCTGGAATAAATTTAGGTCTTACTGGCCTTTTGAGACCTCAAGTAATCAAAAAAATTAATTTTGTTTGGTATTATATACTCCCAAATTCATCTAAAACTTTAATATTCACTATACCTAAAAGTAAGTGACCTAAAGAATAACTGGCAGTTTCACAGGAAAGTAGTATAACACCCACAGTTACCATCTCTCTTCAAAATGAGTCCACCCATTAAGTAAATCAGGTCATATGTAAAGGAAAATACTTAATAGAGCATTCCAAAATAATACAATGAAAGGTGGGAGAATGTTCACTTAAGAACCATTTTTTTAAACAAAAAGCTGGGTGAGCTGAAAACAATTGTTAAGAGGTTCAATCTGAACTTGCAGCATGAGGGCCAGAGGCCACAGTCCCAGAAACATCAACAAGGAGCCAAAATATAAGAGCACCTTGTTGACATTCACATGGAAGGAACCATTTATGGGGCAGAAGATCACTGCAGGCCAATCTCATTTGGAATGCCACCCACAATTTGAAGCACTCCATTTTGAACCTGCCAGGAAATGGCGAGGTGGGGGGGGGGGTAAGAAGGCAGAGCAGAAAGGGTTGGCTATGATGCCTAGAGAAAAGCTTGATACATGGGAAATCGGAGTGCAGGGAGGGTGGAGGACATTCTCCTGAAGGGAGGCACCATGAAGGGAACAAATGTGACAAAGAGACACTGAGGTTTCCTTAGGAAACTATCCAAAACAAGGCCATGTCAAAGCTAAAGAATTTACAGAAGAAATCTTCAGAGTAACATCTATGACCTCATTTTGAGGTGCAGAGGAAGGAGATAAATATACTCCTGTTCCAGTAACTTTTTTTAAACAAATAATAAAACCTTATGGTTTTGAAGTTATTAATTATTTGCCACCTGCCATGTCAAGATAGAAGCAATATAATCTTTATATATTTTTTAAAAATTGACTGTTTCCTAAAAGGTACATGAAAAAGTAGTGGTAAGGAAAGAAAAAAAAACTGTTTTTAAATATTCTTGTCTGTTCAAGTAATCAAATAAAAATGTGGAACAGAGAAAAAAAATGATTCTAATATTAAAAATTGCTTTTCTTCCCCAAAGAAAAAAAAAATCACCAAGCGGTATCACAGGATGAGGAACTTAAAGAACTTAACCTTTTTGCTTGACCCATAGCAGAATTAAATTATATCTTCCCCAACCTGATTCTTCCCATGAAATCTATTCCGTTGAGGATGAAGGTCAAGTACCAAGTGAGAATGATTTAGTGCTGCTCTTCAAACCCAATTCCATAATCATACTCTTGTCTCAAAATACCAGCTGGACATCAAAGATGAAAAGAAAAAAAAAAAAGGGCAAAAAAAATGCAGTCACATTCTCAAGAACATTATAAAGCTGAAATACAACCATTTCGAATTCTATCATCCTCAAGTACAAATAGAATTTTCATTCATCAAACACTGAGCAAACACAGAGCCTATGGCTGTATCCACTGTTTGAGCACCTCGACCTTTTCGGAGGCCCCACTGTTATCTCCCCTTCTCTAAAGAATGTGACTTCTTTTTAAAAACTGCTGTGCTCACATTAAGTCTTTTCCTTTTCTGCCCATACGAAATAGTCCCTTGACTCGAGAAAGTAAAATCCGACAACCCATGGTATTACTGAAAATACTTCAAAAAATAGGAGAACCCAAATAGCACAGTGGATATGCATAGCAGCCGTTTTGTCTATAATACAAAACTAAACAGCTTAGGGAACAAAGTTTGGGTTTTCTTCAGCCCCCCCCCCACCCTAAAAATCATCATTATCTGCAGGATAATGCATCACAGGGTTTTTGAAGAAAACAACATATTTCAGTATATGCCTTAAAACAAAGTTCAAGCTGGGTCTTGAAGTGTGTACACGAAAGGAAATGTTTCCCTTTGTTTTCTGGAACTTTTTGGAAGCATGCCACAGATTTAAATTATTTTTATGGATAAATTAGGGTTTTAAATAAACTTCCTCATATGAGGAGAATTAACCAATATGTCTAAATCAAGTACCAACCAGGTGTCCTGCCGTTTGCCATGGCCTTTAGAAAGAAAGGGGGGGGGGGAGGATCCATTGTAAGAAACCCACAATCTTCACAGGCAACCCAAGAGAAAACAGACACGAGATGACATCAAACTAAAAAGCTTTTGCATTGCAAAAGAAACAAATTAACCAAGTGAAAAGACACCCCACAAAACAGGAGAAAATGTTTTCAAACCATATCTGATAAAGAGTAAATATCCAAAAATACAACAACAACAACGGAACTCACACAACTCAATGGCAAGCAAAAGAATAACCCAATTTTAAAATGGACAAAGGACCTCAACAGGTGTCTCTCTAAAGGAGTCACACAATTTGCCTCAGGTGTATGGGGGGAAAAAAGACTCAAGATCACTAAGTATCAGGGGGATCTGAATTAGAATTTAAAACACAACGAGGCACACTTCACCTCTGTTAGAATGATCACGATGAAAAAACTAAAGGTAACAAGTCCTGGTGAAGATGTAGAGAAAAAGGAAGCTGGTGAGGGATGGAAATTAGTGCAGCTGTTATGACAGAGTACAGAAGGTCCTCAAAAAATTAAAAACAACTAGCATATGACTTCCACTATTCTATTACTGGGCTTATGTACAAATCAAATGAAATGAGTATGTCAAAGAGATCGCTACACTCCCAAGTTCACTGCAATACGTGTATAAGAGCCAAGATATGGAATTAGGCCAAGGGTCCAGCAGCAGATAAATGAAGAAGGAAAATGTGGTATATACACACAATGAAATATTCTTCTGCCTCAGGAAAGAACGTCCTCTCTTTTGTGACAACATGAACCTGGAGGACATTGTGCTAAGTGAAATCTGACCACAAAGACAAATATCACATGGTCTCATTCTCATGTACACTGTGTAAACTCATAAAAAATGGAGAATAAAATAGTAGTTACCACAGGCAACAGGTTGGAGGATTGGGAAGATGCTTCTGTGTCAAAGAACACAAAAGCTCAATTAAAAGACAGAAATCGAAGGGAGAGACCTATCAGACAACACAGTGACTATGGCTAAAAACAACGTATTCACGAAAATTACCAAGAAAGTAAATTTGAAATGTTCTCACCACAAAAATAAAAGTCCATGAAGTAGCACATGTATTAGCTCAATTAAGTCATTCCATATATTTTAAAAATACAGCACATAACACAATTTTGTCTATTAACAAATGAATAAGGGGCTGGGGTTGTGGCTCCCTGCACACATGAGGCACTCGGTTCTATTCTCAGCACCACATACAAATAAATAAAATAAAGGTCCAACAACAACTAAAAAATATTTTTTAAAAAATGAATAAAAAGGAATCTACATTCTTACTGGTGAAATAGGACACCTTGATGTCAAGAAACTAAACTGCAGGACAAAATAGCAAAATGCAATTGCTATCAGGTAGTCCATTAACTAAATTATGAACTGAGTGATTAAGAATCGGTCTGAACTCTTAACCACAAAAGGAACAAGACACCACCATGAACTTGTCAGGTGGACATGAAGTGAGATTAAGTTCTGGTAGCTCTAGAAGAGAGAAAAAAAAAACAGAAGAGTTGCTGGAAAACTCAAATGAGCAGAACCTGGTAGCAGAAAGATCTATGTAGTCTATGAGAGGCAGAGAAAGAATTCAAGGGGCTGAGCCTCCCCTCATGAGGATGGTTCAAAGTCCTTGAGGTCCGAGTTCATGACTATTTACATACCATGTAGTATACATCTATGAACCTGTCTGCCTAATCTAGGGCTTTCCATTCCCATGGCAACTGACAACTTTGCCCAGGTCTCCACCCATCATGGCTGACACAGCTGACTGGCTAAGGCGATATTCCTTCCTAACTTTTGTTCAACTCCTGTTTCTCACAACAAAGGCCAGTAAGTTGGTTGCTTGTTTTCCCAGACTCCTTCCCAGGCAGACAAATGCACATGGCTCCACCCTGGCTAAAGAGCGAGGTGAATGTCTCTTTCTTTGGGCTTCTGAAAAAAAGCAAGACTGGGGGAAGAAGAAACCCTGCTAACTATGTTCCTTTCCTCTTCTTGCTTTTGGTGCATACATGGTATCTGGATTCTGGCAGCCACCTTGTGAAGAAGAGCTGAACAGCAGAAATATGAAAAGTTTATACAGAGAAGGGATGAAAAACAGACAATGGAATGCTGGAAGGTGCTGAATAAAGTCACTAAAATAATGCTTCAACCCTAGTCCCAGATATTTTGTTGCAACAGTAAATTAATATTCCTTTAAATTAAGCCAATATGTAAAGTTAGGGATACCTTCTGCCAAAACTATCCCTAACTGATTTACCTGCTCCCACCCTCCAGAATCTGAGCTCCACAGAACTGGCTCCCAAAAAGCCACATCCTTTCAAACACACTCTCAGGTGTAGGGAACTGCTCTAAGGCTGAGGCCCTGATTCAAGTTCTTACCTGGAATTTTAAATTAGGGTTTGGTTTTGGTTTGGTTTGTTTTGGTACCAGAGATTGAACTCAGGGGCACTCAGTTCCACATCCCCAGCCCTTTTTTTTGTATTTTATTTAGAGACAAGGTCTCACTGAGTTGCTTAGCACCTTTCTTTTTGCTGAGGCTGGCTTTGAACTTGCTATCCTCCCCTCTCAGTCTCCCGAGCTGCTGGGATTACAGGTGTGTGCCACCACGCCGGTTTTAAATGAGATCGTCTCAATTTGTAACACCCCCCCACACACAAAATGAATTCTATATGTATTTCATACTATTTCCTTATAGAAAAACTTTTCTGTGATTTTTTTTTTCATTCCACATGAAGAGATAATACGAACTTTCCAGAAGGTCAAACTATAAGAGAAGGTTAAGCTCATCTTTTCTCCTAAACAAAGCTGGGAAATGCTATCATTATTTTAGGTTCAAATCTCATCTTTACCAGTCAAAGGTTAGGTGAGCTTGAGCAAGTTATTTAACCTCTCTGCACCTCAATTTACTTATATATAAAATAGAAATGAAAATTGTAACTAGCATATTTTATTGAGAATAAATAAGTCAACAGAAAACACAGAATAATATAAAGTAGCAAGCATTCAATAAATGTGAGTAAATATTCTTGGGCTTACATCAAGATCCTAAAAGTAATAAGGTATCTGATTCATGAAAAATAATAGGTGAATTCTAGCTGTGGGTCCAAGAAGGAAATTAATCTTTTAAACATCTACTGTGTACATAGCATTTTTCATAGTGCTTAAAATATTGCTTAATATTAACTTTTAAAATAACCTATTAAGTAGCTGTAACTGTAACTACTCTAGAGGCAAGAAAACCAAAGGTTAAGAAAAGTTAAATAATGTGTCTACTGTGGCATAACTAGAATTTGAACCCAAGGTTGTATGAATCCTAAAACTCAACTTTTTCCATTATGCTACATGGCCACTAGAATAAATTTAATATTTGGGTTCTACACAGGGTGGAACAGAATGATAATAGTGACTCTTATCTGACACACAAGTTGGGATCTAAAAGCAGACTTTAAAGTCCAATCAAGTATAGATAAAGTCAACCTTGAATCATCTTTTAATTGATGTTTAAATTTTTGACACGAGTCCTTGAAAGCATAACACTCAAGAATCGATTCTTCTAGAATAAAATTATGGCTTTTGCTGGTGAAAGGATGGAGCTGGAAAACATCATGCTAAATGAAATAATAGTCTCAAAGTTAAGGGTCAAATATTTTCTCTCATATGCAGAAGGTACAGAGAGACAAAGGAATTTTAAGGGGGTGCGGTGTCATGAAAATAGAAGACCAATGGAGTAAAGAAAGAGGATTGAGAGGGAGAAGGAAAGGAAATGGGGAAATACTGGGAAATGAAATCTACCAAATTATGTTATGTCCATGTACAAATATGCTACAATGAATCCTGTTTAATATATAGTCATAATGCAGTAATAGAAGATCAGTAGAGTACAGCAAACAGATCCTGGGGAGGGAAGAGAAGATGGAGAGGGAAGGTGGTAGGGAATGAAATTGATCCAAATGATCTTATGTGCATTGTATAAATATGACTTAGTAAGTCCCACCATTATGTGTAAGGGACTGGTCAATTTTGAAAAATAATTGACTCTTCTATTTTTTCTTTGTATTTTATTTAAAAAATCATTGAAGGACTACATGGAGCCCCATAGGGTAAAGGAATATATTTTGTAAGCCCTTACCCCAATTGAATGTGTGCAGGTACAGGTGTGTGGTATGACTCCAGGCTGGCTGCTGTCTTAGAGAACACCATCTGAAGGGACATTGTTACCCTTCCCTTCCCACTTCAAGAAGGAGAAACAACTGAATCAAGACCAGGAACAGAAAGAAGGTGAAAATGTTCAAATATTTCTATATCTTCAGAAGAGTTCATTATTTGCCTTCTCCTCAGGCTGCCATTGTATGCCTTAATGTTAGAGAAATACTAAAGATAGAACGCTCTTGAGAGCCACAGCCCAAGGGGCCCCAGCAAACTTCCAGCTACCAGCACCAGCTGCCAGCTGATGATTGGCTCAGAGTGGCCCCCGCAGAAGGGGCCCCAGCAAACTTCCAGGTGCCAGTTGATGATTGGCTCACAGCAGCCCCAGCCCCAGCAACTGATTGGCTCCTCTGCGGTGATGCTCATTGGGTTGTTTCCCCGCCCTTTCAGACCATGGAGCTGCTCATTAGGGGACTTTTTTTTGGCTCCACCCACACGACCCAGCCAATTGGCCTCAAGAGCAGGAGGAGTGGGGGAGGGGGAGAGGCTTGTGGGAAGCCAGTGGTGGCAGTTGGGCTCTGAGGGTTTTCCTGAAGAGCTGTGTGGTGCGGTGTGTGTTCTAAAAATAAAGTTTGTTTCTTTTGACAAGTTGCTCCTGAATTGTGCCCAGCCAGACTGCGGCATTTGGTGGCCCGTACAGGGAACGAACCCTGTACGAACCCGACACCACCACCCTGACTCAACACCCCACAAATCCTATCAATGGAGACTCTGAGGCAAAAGGATAGACCAAAGAAAGAATGTCAGCAGTGGGTAGCCCCCTTTCCAAGGCGAATAATTTGTACAGCAGACCCCCAAAGAACTCAGGATTCAGGGATAATACATACCTATGAAAGACAAGGAAGAATGGCCGAAAGTATTTCTAACAAGAATGGGATCCTATTTAAAATAACTTGTACTCCATATATGTATAATATGTCAAAATACACTCTAATGTCATGTACATCTAAAAAAGAAAAAAAATTAAAATCAAAAAATTAGTGCCAGATGTGGCCAACACTAACCTTTTTAATTCCAGTGACACAGGAGACTGAGGAAGGACGGTTCCAAGTTTGAGGACAGAAACTTACTGAGAACTTGTCTCAAACAAAAAATATTTTAAAGGCTGGGGATGTACCTCACTGGTACAGAACTCCCAAGTTCAATCCCCAGAACCAAGGTTGCTTCAGGGAATGATGGCATAGATCCCCTAGACCACCTCTCCTACTCCAGAGTCCTATGTGGTCACTCTCCCTGATCACAACACCCACAACATCAGATGGTGTTTTCCAAGACAGCAGCCACCATGGAGTCACACCACACACTGTACCTGCACACATTCGATTGGGGTAAGGACTTACAAAATAAGTAAATAAGCCCCTGTGGGGCTCCATGTACTCCCTTTCAAGTCACCTATAATTCCAGTGACTCAGGAGACTGAGGCAGGATGGTTCCAAGTTTGAGGCCAGAAACTTATTGAGAACTTGTCTCAAACAAAACAAAAAAAAATTTTTAAACACTGGTGATGTACCTCGCTGGTACAGAACTCCTGGGTTCAATCCCCAGAACCAAAGGTGCTTCAGGGGATTGGGCATAGACCCCCCAGACAACCTCTCCCTCTTCAGAATACTATGTGGTCACTCTTGCTGACCACAAAACCCGAAGTCATCTTCATGAGCCAGAGTAACACTGGCTCCAGGCCAGCCTATGCTATCAGGCCCAATATATGTTCATTCGTGGGAAATGTTCAGGCAGTTCTTGCACCTTCAAACTCTGGGTATAGCTTTACATTTAATTGGCTCTTTAATCTACTTCAGCAATGCTTCCACCACAATAAGCTCCTTCACCACCACTGAACAAGCAGCTGGTTCCTGGCTATGCATCCCGATTGTTATGGTTTGGATATAAGGTATTCCCCAAAAGTTCATGTGTGAGAGAATACAAGAAGGTTTAGGGAAGACATGATTGGGTTATGAGAATAGAGCCTTAACCTAATCTTTGAATGTATCCCCTGATGGCATTAATTGACTGGTAACTGAAAGACAGTCAGGTACAGCTGGAAGAGGTGGATCACTGGAGACATGTCTTTAGGGTATTTGGTGAGCTGAGGTCAGTCTAATTCTTGATCATCATGTGAGCTGCTTCCCTCCACCACACTCATCCACCATGATGTTCTGTCTCACCTCAAGCCCCAGGGAATGGGGACAGCTGTCTATGGACTGAGATCTCTGAAAGCATGAGCCCTCGAATAAACTCTTCCTCTTCTCCAATTGTCCTGGTTGGGTCTTTCAGTCACAGCAGTGAAGAAGTTGATTAATGCACTGATCTTCAACTTCCCTTTGGGATTTGGTCTTTTGTCACAAAAATTAGGATGAAACAATTTACTATCCCATCACACTTGACATCAACATAATTAGAACAAATACCAATGTTTATACCCTATGATACACCTCCTGTGTGGGGACAGTAGAATCTTAGTTGAAGTGAAGAGCCTAGTTTTTAAAGAAGTCATTAGAGAATATCTAAAACTGAAAAACATATGAAGAAAGAACAGTATATACACATTTTTCTTAGAAATACAAAGAAAACACAGGAGAAAAAGACCTGAGAAAGTGGTCAACTCCAGGGAGTAGGAATTGAGCTGAGCAGAGTACCAGAAAGATCTGCTGCCATTTATTGTGAACCTTATAAAACCGTACTTTTTTTTTTAAATTAGATGCAACCTTGATAAAAATAAAAATAAAATATATTTGCGGGAATTCTATTTCCTGGCTTGGTTTTTAACTCCACAATTACTTTTACAACCTATTCTCTTCAAAACTCTTCAGTGACCACAAGGCTAAGTCAAGTTAGGATGTCAGAATGATTAACTACAACACACACTTTAAGCAAGTCTAAGAAAATCTATATTTAAATGCTATAAACTCGGCAATGACACATCAGTGTACGAAGCCTTTTCCAAATGGATTCTTTCACACAGAGAGAGCCTCTAATATATCTGAAATGATTCAATTGATTTCTAAATGTGATTTACATAGAACTTTACAGCAATATATTCATTGAATACAAAAAAGTCGGAAGACATTCAATCTTCAATTTCCACACTATCGCACTGAGGATGATACAATTACATGAGATTACTACTTAAAAAAAAAAAAAAAACTTGAAATAGTCACTGGTTGTATTTGAATCAAAATATCTTCTTTTTGAAAAATTTCTAAATGAAGCCATCAATCCATTACTATCGAGCTTTAAGCTTATGAGTTAAAATGAGTGCTTTGTGGACAATTTTCTCATGTTTAGAGTAGCTCTCACATACAGATTTCACAAGCATTATTAGATGTGTGATCAACCCCACTGAGAACTGCTGCAAATAAATGGCTTTAGTAAAGCTAACAGTTAAAACCTGGCATTCACTGTCAACATCTAGCTATCTGTTTTCCCTTCCATCTACAAAGACTTTTAGCAGATAATGCTTTGTTTGATAACATTCCACAGGCCTGTATATTTATATTCTGGATTGTTTGAAAACACTCAAATTTGGTTTTCATTAAATCATGGTAACTTTGGCCTCCTGTGTTTAACACATAGATTGTAAATTGCTTTTTTCCACTGTAAGGGAATACCTGTGCCTAGAAGCTGGTTACATACATTCACAAGATTTCACAAATCTGTTCTCAAAGGCGTATGGAGATACATAAGAGTACTGAAAAGCTTTGGGCATATTTTAGTTGTGGAACCAAATTTCTATGGAACTTGTTCTAAACCACACTACTGCAAAATGCACAGTGCACAGGAAACTCTCAAAAAGTGGAGTCTTAAAAATACATTCTCTACCTTTAAGACAGTGAATGGTAAAATATTTAATTTAGTTTTCAGAGAATTGTTTCCAGCCTCCAATAAAGATCAAAGTAATTGAAGTGACTCTAAAATTAAACTATTAGATAATGCTAGTATCCTTAGAATTATGCCACATTACAATTTATACTCGTGGTTCTAATCACCTATGTTACCATTTTAAAGTATCTCCATATCTGTTAAGTCTCAAAACTAAAAGCAGAAATATTTTTAATAAAGCACTTTTTGGTTAACCAAAACATATACACTGAATTTGTGTTTTCCTCCTTCAATAGGTTTACCCAAGTATACTGGTGTGTGCCACATTCTACATTTATTCCAATAGACTGTCTGCTAAGCAGTGATGAAAATGAATGAATACCAAAATGATGAGTAACAAATCATCAACACTGTGATCAGGCCATGGTTCTCAAGCTCCACCATAAGTCTCAAGATGTATTTTCCATAAATGATCTAATCTGAGCTGAAAAAAAAAAGATATCAAACATTGACTTAACTTCCACTCATGAGGAGGCAGTGCAGGGTAGCCAGGATTAAAGGAAGTGCTGAAATGTCTCAACAGCATCCCCAAAGTTCAAGGTCAGTGAGAAAGTGGCACAGGAGAATGAAAGGACCCACTTGGAATCATGTCATTCCTTTTTAGATCAACAGCAAAGGAGGCCCCCAGTGAAGTACAAACTCGAAGCTCTATTACTGAAACTGTGCTGCAAGAAAACTTGGCCAAAGATAATATGCACAGCCTGCTCAAATGGCCCATGAGCAACAGAACATCTCCATCTCATACAAGAGGCCCACTTGCCTCATAGCATGTGGACACAGGAAAACAAAAAGGGCAAGAAAGGAAGGGTGACGATGTTGGGAAACTCATTCATATTATTTCTCATGTTGAGTAGATTAAATACTAAGAATCATTTGATAACATGGACAGATGGTCATTTGATGGAATCCAACATCAATTCCTAATTCAAATGTCATTTTAAAATTGGAATAGTGATGGGGTAGGGAGGAAGAACAGGGGAAGAAAATTACATCTACATAGGGAAGAGGGGTGGGAAAGAAAGGGAGGGAGGAGGGAATTGCATGAATGGTGGAAGGAGACCCCACATCATTATACAAAACACATGTATGAAGATGTGAGAAAAAAAGGAAAAAAAGAATAGCAATATCTTAGATTAGGTAGAGAGAAGTGATGGAAGGGTGGGGTTGGGGGGATAGGAAGGATAGTAGAATGAAACAGACATTATTAATTCTGTGTGTATATATGTGACTGCATGACCAATGTGATTCTGCAACCTGTACACTCAGAAAAATAGAAATCATATCCCATCTGATTCAAATGTATGATTTGTCAAGGTCATCATACTGTCATGTGTAACTAATTAAAACAAAATAAAAAAATAAATAAATGTGTAATAATGGAAAAAAAATTGGAATAGTGGATACCTCTATAATATCCTTAAAAGTGAGAAAGGTAAAAAAAAAAAATCAACACTGACAGAAAAGGTTTTTGATTTTTTAAAAAGGGTGAAGCATGAAAGTTTTAGCACATTCAGTATTAGAAAATTAACGAGGTGGTAAACATCTCTTGGAGGTTGTTTTGAAACACTGAAAGTCTTAAAAATGTTCAGAGCTACTTACTAAACAACTCCATGACAGGATTTTATCCTCAGAGATAAATAATCAGAGTTGTTCACAAATATGATGGATAACTGTCACAGTGAAAACAGCAGCACAAATGTAAATTGAGCCAAATCAACTCATAAAAAATATGTATGTATGTATGTATGCATGCATACCTGCATGTTACAGTCTAACCATCATTTAAAATATTACCCAAGTTATATAAGGATACAGGTGAACAATTGCCATGCTTCAAATGAAATAAGCTAAATAACACTATGCTCTTTATTGTTAAAAATGTTCATTCATAGACACACATAAAACAATGTCTAACATTTACTAGAAAGAGGTTAATATATATATATATATATATATGTCCATATTTATCTAAAATACACATGTATCCCTGTGAATGCTGGAAAAAAATTTCTTTGAAAAGACTATGCATTCCTTTTGTTAGTGTCTCCTTGACTTATAGACCTTGTCCTTGCCAAGCCAGGGTGTCCCTTTTCAGCAGGATAGGGTTTAGTGAAACTGACAATAATAAGGATTCCTATAAGTAATACCAACAGAAGTATAGATGAAGACAAAAAAATAGTGTTGATGACCCTATGCTTGGAAATCCTGGGTATCTCAGGATGGGAATAATTAGAATACATCTAAATATAAAAGAGTAGCTAGCCCATGTTACCAGCAAATGGACCCTGTCAGATCCCTGTGAAGAGGATGGGTTCTTCATTCATTCCAGTTTAACTCAACTCCCAATATACACTGTGAAGGATGACCTGCCAGACCTTGTAGAGCACATGATACTAACTGGCTTCCACCCGATGCCTCT
This sequence comes from Callospermophilus lateralis, assembly GCF_048772815.1. NCBI lineage: Eukaryota > Metazoa > Chordata > Mammalia > Rodentia > Sciuridae > Callospermophilus > Callospermophilus lateralis. The sequence goes on along the minus strand of NC_135305.1, from coordinate 192,652,901 downwards.
GAATCATGCTTGGCATGGACAAAGTCTATAAGGGACAAAGCTCATTAGAGGTTTGCAAGGTGAACAGCAATGATGGTAGCCTTGTGCACTCGTTTATCTAGATATGGTCTTGGAGAACTACTGCCAGAAACAATGCGAGAACAGCTCTGAACAGTCACATATGCAGCAAATCCATGATTCCCAGTACACAATTCAGAAACAAGGAAGCTCAGACTAAACTGCACCATACCATGTTGTGTGTCAGTAGTCTGATTATATTCTTGGGATCCATCTCTAGTCCCCCTGTCCTGTTTTCAGGAGTCCCCGGCTGCTCTTCCATTCAAGTGCTAGAAGATCCATAAGGAGAACACCAGGCACCCTAAAAGCCAGAAATGTTGAAATACTGGAAACCTTCAGGGGCATGATAAGTCCACCAAATAAAAACTCTACTGCCTCAGATCCACACAAACAATGTGAAAAACCAAGGGAAAAAAAATCACCCTAAGCAAACCAAGACACTTCAATAACAGAATCCATTGAAACCACAGTGGAAGAAATATCAGAGAAGGAGTTTAGAATGTACATAGTTAAATTTGCAAAGTAAAGGATGATGTAAGAGAACAAATACAGGTAGCAAACGATAACTTTAATAGAGAATCTTAAAAAAAATCTTTAAAATGAAGAAAATAATAGACCAAATTAGAAATTCAATAAAAAATAATACCAACAGACTATACCACTTGGAAGACAGAACCTCAGGCAATGAAGACAAAATATATAATCCTGAAAATAGAGTTGAACATGGAGAGTAGAAACCACGACCAGAAGTAGTTAGGAAACCATGAACAGAAGTTCCAAAAATTATGGGATAACATGCAAAGACTAAATTTAAGATTTACTGGGATAGATGAAGGAAAGGAGATACAAACAAAAGGAATGCACAAACTTTTCAATGAAATAATATCAAAAGATTTCCCAAATCTAAAGAATGAAATGGAAAATCAATCCTGTAGGACCCCAAATGTGCAAAATTTATAATATGCTCATATCAAGGCACATTATAATGAAAATTCCAAACATACAGAATAAGGACAGAATTTTAAAGGCTGATCCACCAACAAGACATAACAATTATCAATATGTATGCACCAAACAATGGTGCTGCAACGTTCATAAAACAAACTCTCCTCAAGTTCAAGAGTCAAATAGACCACAACACAATAATTATAGGTGACTTCAACACACCGCTCTCTCCATTGGACAGATCCTCCAGACAAAAGCTGAATAAAGAAACTATAGAACTCAATAACACAATCAATAACCTAGACTTAACTGACATATAAAGAATATATCAACCATCATCAAGTGGGTACACGTTCTGCTCAGCAGCACATGGATCCTTCTCAAAGATAGATTATATATTATGCCATAGGGTAACTCTTAGTAAATATAAAGGTGTGGAGATAATACTATGTACCATATCTGATTATAATGGAATGAAACTGGAAATCAATGATAAAAGAAGGAAGGAAAAATCCTGCATCACCTGGAAAATGAACAATATGTTACTAAATGATCAATGGGTTACAGAAGACATAAAGGAGGAAATCAAAAAATTCTTAGAGATAAATGAAAATACAGACACAACATATCGGAATCTGTGGGCCACAATGAAATCAGTTTTAAGAGGGAAATTCATTGCCTGGAGTTCATTCCTCAAAAAAAAAAAAAAACAAAAACAAATAAATGAACTCACTCTTCATCTCAAAACCCTAGAAAAGGAAGAGCAAAACAACAGCAAAGATAGTAGAAGGCAAGAAATAATTAAAATCAGAGCAGAAATCAATGAAATTAAAACAAAAAAAATTGAAAAAATTGATAAAACTAAAAGTTGTTTCTTCGAAAAAATAAATAAGACCGACAGACCCTTAGCCATGCTAAGGGAGAGAAGAAGAGAGAGAACTCAAATTACTAACGTACAGGATGAAAAAGGCAATATCACAACGGACACTACAGAAATACAGAAGATAATTAGGAATTATTTTGAAACCCTATATTCCAATAAAATAGAAGATAGTGAAGATATCAATAAATTTCTTAAGTCATATGATCTGCCCAGATTGAGTCAGGAAGATACACACAATTTAAACAGACCAATAACAAAGGAGGAAATAGAAGAAGCCATCAAAAGACTACCAACCAAGAAAAGCCCTGGACCGGATGGGTATACAGCAGAGTTTTACAAAACCTTCAAAGAAGAATTAATACCAATACTTTTCAAGTTATTTCAAGAAACAGAAAAAGAAGGAGCTCTTCCAAATTCATTCTATGAGGCCAACATCACCCTAATCCCGAAACCAGACAAAGACACTTCAAAGAAAGAAAACTACAGACCAATATCTCTAATGAACTTAGATGCAAAAATCCTCAATAAAATCCTGGCGAATCGAATACAAAAGCATATCAAAAAAATTGTGCACCATGATCAAGTAGGATTCATCCCTGGGATGCAAGGCTGGTTCAATATATGGAAATCAATAAATGTTATTCACCACATCAATAGACTTAAAGATAAGAACCACATGATCATCTCGATAGATGCAGAAAAAGCATTTGACAAAGTACAGCATCCCTTTATGTTCAAAACACTAGAAAAACTAGGGATAACAGGAACTTACCTCAACATTGTAAAAGCTATATATGCTAAGCCTCAGGCTAGCATCATCCTGAATGGAGGAAAAACTGAAGGCATTCCCTCTAAAAACTGGAACAAGACAGGGATGCCCTCTCTCACCACTTCTATTCAATTTAGTTCTCAAAATACTGGCCAGAGCAATTAGAGAGACAAAAGAAATTAAAGGCATAAAAATAGGAAAAGAAGAACTTAAATTATCACTATTTGCGGCTGATATGATACTATATCTAACAGACCCAAAAGGGTCTACAAAGAAACTACGAGAGCTAATAAATGAATTCAGCAAAGTGGCAGGATATAAAATCAACACGCATAAATCAAAGGCATTCCTGTATATCAGTGACAAATCCTCTGAAATGGAAATGAGAACAAGCACCCCATTCACAATATCCTCAAAAAAAAAATAAAATTCTTGGGAATCAACCTAACAAAAGAGGTGAAAGACCTATATAATGAAAACTACAGAACTCTAAAGAGAGAAATAGAAGACGACCTTAGAAGATGGAAAAATATACCTTGTTCATGGATAGGCAGAACTAACATCATCAAAATGGCGATATTACCCAAAGTTCTCTATAGGTTTAATGCAAAGCCAATCAAGATCCCAACAGCATTTTTTGTAGAAACAGATAAAGCAATCATGAAATTCATATGGAAAAACAAAAAACCCAGAATAGCAAAAGCAATTCTAAGCAGGAAGTGTGAGTCAGACAGTATAGCGATACCAGATTTCAAACTGTACTACAGAGCAATAGTAACAAAAACAGCATGGTACTGGTACCAAAACAGGCAGGTGGACCAATGGTACAGAAGAGAGGACACAGAGACCAACCCACAAAACTACAACTTCCCTATATTTGATAAAGGGGCTAAAAGCATACAATGGAGGGAGGATAGCATCTTCAACAAACGGTGCTGGGAAAACTGGAAATCCATATGCCACAAAATGAAACTGAATCCCTTTCTCTCGCCATGCACAAAAGTTAACTCAAAATGGATCAAAGAGCTTGATATCAAATCAGAGACTCTGCACCTGATAGAAGAAAAAGTTGGCTCCGATCTACATATTGTGGGGTCGGGCTCCAAATTCCTTAATAGGACACTCATAGCACAAGAGTTAATAACTAGAATCAACAAATGGGACTTACTCAAACTTAAAAGTTTTTTCTCAGCAAGAGAAACAGTAAGAGGTAAATAGGGAGCCTACATCCTGGAAACAAATTTTTACTCCTCACACTTCAGATAGAGCCCTAATATCCAGAGTATACAAAGAACTCAAAAAATTAGACAATAATATAACAAATAACCCAATCAACAAATGGGCCAAATACCTGAACAGACACTTCTCAGAGGACATACAATCAATCAACAAGTACATGAAAAAATGCTCACTATCTCTAGCAGTCAGAGAAATGCAAATCAAAACCACCCTAAGATACCATCTCACTCCAGTAAGATTAGCAGCCATTATGAAGTCAAACAACAAGTGCTGGCAAGGATGTGGGGAAAGGGGTACTCTTGTGCATTGCTGGTGGGACTGCAAATTGGTGCGCTCAATTTGGAAAGCAGTATGGAGATTCCTGGGAAAGCTGGGAATGGAGCCACCATTTGACCCAGCTATTACCCTTCTCGGACTATTCCCTGAAGACCTTAACAGAGTGTACTACAGGGATACTGCCACATTGATATTCATAGCAGCAAAATTCACAATAGCTAGACTGTGGAACCAACCCAGATGCCCTTCAATAGATGAATGGATAAAAAAAAAATGTGGCATTTATACACAATGGAGTACTACGCAGCACTAAGAAATGACAAAATCGTGGAATTTGCAGGGAAATGGATGGCATTAGAGCAGATTATGCTAAGTGAAGCTAGCCAATCCCTAAAAAACAAATGCCAAATGTCTTCTTTGATATAATGAGAGCAACTAAGAACAGAGCAGGGAGGAGGAGCAAGAGGAAAAGACTAACATTAAACAGAGACATGAGGTGGGAGGAAAAGGGAGAGAAAAGGGAAATTGCATGGAAATGGAAGGAAACCTTCATTGTTATACAAAATTACATATAAGAGGTTGTGAGGGGAAAGGGGAAAAAAGGGAGAGAATTAAATTACAGCAGATGGGATAGAGAGAGAAGATGGGAAGGAAGGGGAGGGGGGATAGTAGAGGATAGGAAAGGTAGCAGAATACAACAGTTACTAATATGGCATTATGTAAAAATGTGGATGTGTAACCGATGTGATTCTGCAATCTGTATACGGGGTAAAAATGGGAGTTCATAACCCTCTTGAATCTAAAGTATGAAATACGATGTGTCAAGAGCTTTGTAATGTTTTGAACAACCAATTAAAAAAAAGAATTTTAAAGGATGCAAGAGAAAAATATTAGATTACATATGGGGGAAACCAACACGGATCTCAGCTGATTTCTCAGCCCACACTCTCAAAGCTAGGCAGTCCTGGAATAACACACCAAGCTCTGAAAGAAAATGGATGCCAACCAAGAATCCTATATCCAGCAAAATTAAGCTTCAGATTTGATGGAGTAAAAACTTTCATGATAAACAGAAGTTAAATGAATTTGCAACCAGAAAGCCTGTGCTTCAGAATATTCAACAAAATAAATAATCCATGAAGATGAAATGGGAAAAAAGTGAAAACCAGCAAAGAGAAGCTACACTAAAGGAATAGTCAATCAAGGGATAAACTAATTCAAATTAAAAACTAGAAATAAACCCAAATGGGAGGAAGCACAAATCATATCTCAATAATAACTTTAAACATTAGTGGTCTAAACTCAATCAAAACACAGACTGAATTAAAAAAACAAGACCCAACAACATGCCATCTCTAAGAGACTCGCCTCACAAAGACAATCTATAGACTGAAGGTGAAAGGATGGGAAAAAAACGAAACTCACACAGATTGCATAAATAAGCAGGGGTTTCTATCCTCATATCAGATATGGTGGACTTCAAATCAAAATTAACTAGGAGGGACAAAGTAGGACACTTCATACTGCTTAAAGGAGTTATACATCAACAAGACATAACAATTGTAAATATTTATACCTCAAACAATGGAGGATCTATGTACAAACAAACCCTTCTCAAATTCAAGAATCTAATAGACCATATCATAATAAAACTGGGTGATTTTAAAACAGTCCTCTCACTACTCATAGATCTTCCAAACAAAAACTAAAAGAAACTATAGAACTAAATAAAACAATAATTTAGACTTGATATATAGACTATTTTAGCCATCAATGACCAAATACACTTTCTTCTCAGCAGTACACGGATCCTTCACTAAAATAGACCATATCTTATGCCATAAAGCAACTCTTAATACAAAAAATAAAAAAGATTGAGATACTACACTGCATCCCATCAGATTATAATGAAATGAAATTAGAAATCAATGATAGAATAAAAAAGAAGCTATTCTAACACCTAGAGACTAAATAATACCCTATTGAATGACAAATGGATAACAGAAGAAAACAGGGATGAAATAAAAGAAAATACTTGAGGTAAATGAGAATTGTCATACAACATCAAAATTTCTGGGACATCAGGAAGGCAGTGCTAAGAGGAAAGTTCATTGCACTGAGCTCATTCATTAAAAGAACAGAAATTAAACAAAGACCTAACATTATGTCTCATAGCCGTAGAGAAAGAACAAATCAACACCAAAATCAGTAGAAGACAGAAAATATTTAAAATCAGAGCTGAAATCAATGAAATTGAAACAAAAGAATACAAAAAAAATGACAAAACACAAAGTTGGTTCTTTGAAAATGTAAATAAATTGATAAACCCTTAGCAAAGCTAATGAAGAAAAAGAGAAAACTCAAATTACTAAAATTTGTGATGAAAAGGGAAATACCACCATGGACACTACTGAAATACAGATGATAATCAGAAACTATTTTGAAAATTTATACTTCAGTAAAACAGAAAATCTTGAAGACATCAACAAATTTCTAGAGACATATGACCTACCCAAACTGAACCAGGAGGACATACACAATTTGAACAGATCAATCTCAAGCAATGAAACAGAAGAAGGCTACCAGCTAAGTAAAGCAAAAGACAAGTGCAAGAAGTAAAATCAAGAATCAATGGGATGGAAGGGATGGAATCAAACTAAAAAGGACCAGACAGATTGTCAGCTGAATTCTACAAGACTTTTAAAGAAGAATTAACACTAATACTTTGCACATTATTCCATGAAACAGAAAAGGAGGAAACCCTTCCAAACTCATTCTTTGAGCTAGTATTACTCTGATACAGAAACCAAACTAAGACATGTCAAGGAAAGAAAACTTCAGACCAATATCCCTGATGAATATCAACAGAAAATTCAATAAAATTCTGGCAAATCGCACACAGAACTTCAAAAAGATAGTGCACTATGATCAAGTGGGGTTCATCCCAGGGATGCAAGGTTGATTCAATATACATAAATCAAAAAACATAATTCATCACATCAACATACAAAGTCAAGGATCATGATCATCAACAGATGCAAAGAAAGCATTTGGCAAAAATACAGCACCCCTCCATGTTCAAAACACTAGAAAAACTGGGGAGAGTAGGAACATACCTCTACATTATAAAAGCTATCTATGCTAAATTCAAGGTCAACATCATTCTAACTGGAGAAAAATTGAAAGCATTCCCCCTAAGAACTGAACAAGACAAAGATGTCCTCGGTTCACCACTTCTATTCAATATGAGCCTTGAAACTCTAGCCAGAGCAATTAGAAGGAAGAATTTAAAGAGATACAAATAGGAAAAGAAACAACTCAAACTATCACTATTTGCTGATGACATGATTCTATATCTAGAAGATCCAAAAAATTCCACCAGAAAACTTACAGAACTAAAAAATGAATTCAGCAACATAGCAGGATATAAGATCAACACCCATAAATCAAACTCATTCATAAATATCAGTAATGAACCCATTGAAAGAGAAATTAGTAAAACTACCCCATTAACAATAGACTCAAAAAATAAAGTGGGCTGGGATTGTAGCTCAGTGGCAGAGTGCTCACCTAGAATGGGTGGGACCCAGTTTCGATTCTCAGCATCACATAAAAATAAAGGCATTGTGTTGTGTCCATCTATAGAAAAAACAACAGCAACAACAAAAAAAAAAGAGATTCTCTCTCTTAAAAAAGTAAAGTAAAAATACTTGAGAATCAATTTAACCAAAGAGAGGAAAGACCTCTACAATCAAAATTACAGAACACTAAAGAAAAAGAATTGAAGAAAACCTCAAAAGATGGAAATATCTCCCTTGTTCTTCGATAGGCAAAATATTGTCAAAATGGTCATACTACTAAAGTGCTATACAAATTCAATGCAATTCAAACTAAAATCCCAAAACCATTCTTTAAGAAGTAGAAAAAGCAATCATGAAATTCATTTGGAAAAATAAGAGACCCAGAATATCCAAAGCAATCCTTAGGAAAAAGAGTAAAGCAGGAGGCATCACAATACCAGACCTTAAAGTATACTACAAAGCTATAGTAACAAAATGGCATGGTATTGGCACCAAAATAGACATGTAGATCAATGATAGAGAATAGAAGAGACAGAGAAAAACCCACATAAATATAATTATCTCATACTAGACAAGGATGCCAAAAACATTCACTGGAGAAAAAGATAGCCTTTTCAACAAATGGTGCTGGCAAAACTGGAAATCCATATGTAGCAAAATGAAATCAAACCTCTCTCTCACGCCCTACACAAAAATCAATGCAAAGTAGATCAAACACTTAGGCACTAGAACAGAGACCCTTCACCCAATAGAAGAAAAAGTAGGCCCAAATGTTCACCATGTCAGCTTAGGGTCTGACTTCCTTAACAAGACTCCTAAAGTGCAAGAAGTAAAATCAAGAATCAATGGGATGGAATGGGATACAATCAAACTAAAAAGTCTCTTCATACAAAGGAACAATCAATAACATGAAGAGAGAGCCTACAGAATGGGAAAAAAAAAATCTGTATCACACACACCTCAGGTAGAGAGAGCATCAGTCTCCAGGATATATAAAGTACTCAAAAAACATACCATCAAAAAACAAACACCACAATTAATAAATGGGCTAAGGAATTGAACAGACACTTCAAAGAAATACAATTGATCAACAAATATATGAAAAAATATAATTCAAAATCTCTAGCAAATAGAGACATGCAGAATCAAAACTACACTGAGATTCCATTCAGTTCAGAAAGTAGATTCAGTCACTTAGAAAGTCTCCTCAGAATTTTATGAAGACCTTAGAGATTGAAATTTATTAACTAAAGAAAAAATGTAAGAAGTTGCAAAATCCTTGGTCCTACATTATCACTGGTTCATAGCCCACAGTCCTAAAAATAGAGTTCAAACTCTTTAGATTAAAAAATGCCATACATTGCTGGTGAGACTGCAAATTGGTACAGCCAATATGGAAAGCAGTACAGAGATTCCTTGGAAATCTGGGAATGGAACCACCATTTGACCCAGCTATCCCTCTCCTCGGACTATATCCAAAGGACTTAAAAACAGCATACTACAGGGACACAGCCACATACTATGTTTATAGCAGCGCAATTCACAATAGCTAAACTGTGGAGCCAACCTAGATGCTCTTCAGTGGATGAGTGGATAAAAAAATGTGGCATATATACTTAATGGAATTTTACTCAGCATTAAAAGAGAATAAAATCATGGCATAGCGCTGAGAAGATAATGCTAAGTGAATTTAGCCAATCCCAGAAAAACAAATGCCAAATATTTTCTCTGATATAATAAGACTGACTCATAGTGGGGCAGGGAGGGGGAATATGGGAGAAATAGATGAAGTCTAGATAGGGAAGAGGGGTGGGAGGGAAAGGGAGGGGGCAGGGGATTAGCAAGGATGGTAGAAGGTAATAGACATCATTATCCAAAGTACATGTATGAAGACTCAAATTGGGTGACAACATACTTTATATACAAACAAACATATGAAAAACTGTGGTATATGTGTAATAAGAATTATAATGCCAAGAAAACCAGAGTACGTATATAAAGGCATGAATTGGCATGAACATACTCTCTATATATAAAGATATGAAAAATTGTACTCTGTAATAAGAATTGTAATGCACTTCGCTATCATGTACTTAAAAAAAATCAGTAAAACTAAAAAAATTGAAAAAATACTGAAGCAAAAAAATAACATTTGTTCAAAAGCATATTAGTGTATCTGTGAGTGATTTAAAACGATGGGCTTTTTTGCATAAAATTCTCAAAAGTAATCCACATTATATACAAGCAAGCTAGATATTTTTCCATATATTCTTCCATCCATTAAATGTTAAAGTTCTGATGGATACATTTTTAATCAGAGATTTCATCCACATGATGATGATATACAGGGGTTCTCAACCTTGGCACCGACAATTGAGCTTTGTTGTTGGGCCACCTTGTACATTGTAGGACACACAGCAGCATCCCTGACCCCTCCTTATCAGAAATTATTAGGAGTTTCTCTTTCTGCAGTTGTGACAATCAAATCCTGGGGTGGGGGATACACCCCGCTATTCAAGAAGCACTTACCTAATGACATTTTGACCACTTAAAATGAGATATTCCATGATCTGGATGTTACAGTTAAGGGGACTTTATAAATCTCAGACACTGAATTTAAAGAGAATAACAATATGCTTTTTTAGTTGTCTGCTGTGATTTAACCTAATTTGAGTAAAATTTAAAATTTACCAGAGGGTGTGTTGAAGAGTGAATCTTTTATCACAAAAATAAAAACCATCTCATAAATTTTACAGAAAGTTTCACTCGTTCCTTTGTGTTCCCATGTTTGTAGGGGGGGGGGGAGTGAACACAAGCCAGAAGGCAAAAGCATAAAATGCTGTTGCCAACAAAAATCTCTCTATAATTAGCATATTTAGATTGTTATAATGAGTACCTACACACACACACACACACACACACACACACACACACACAAGATTAATGGAGTCAACAGTATATGCATTAAGAATGTCCTCCTTGGAAATAAAACATCATTAAGTGAGAACAAAGGGACTTCTGCCAAGATTACTTGAAGTCATTCTATGGCAATGGGATCCAATCTGGATTCTCTGCTTTAATTGCTGCCGATCTCTTTTTGAAACTCACTGTATTCCCTCATTCCTAAGGTAGAGTAATACACTTTAGATAACATCGGAAATTGCCTTCTGTAAGAACCCCTGAAGGAATCAGGCCTTCAGGAGACACTGATGCCACAAAGCTGGGCTAGAAGAGACAAATATTAGAAAGAAGCTCCCTCATAAACATTTTGCTCAATTACAAATCAAATTCACTCACTTTTCATAATCTAAAGAGCCAGTCCTCATCTATCCGGAAAACTTTTAGTTTATCCTAATAGTATTCATTTAGAGGGACTTTCCGTTATCTTCATCTTAGCTCTTTGTCTTCCTTCCTTCTTCCTAAACCCTGCACTCTTCTTTTTTTAATTCCGCCCCCCCTGCCCCAGACGATTGAGACACACGGAAAATAAAAGCAGGAATGACTCAAACATTTCCTACAATGTTCTTCCCAAGTTCCAAGCTCGAGGCCAGATGCTGTGATAAAGGTCATGACTCAATCATGAGGTTCGCCCTTGATAAGCCTGCAAGATAATGGTGTCCACACAGCACAAAGTCAAGGAATGGTAAATAAGATTCCAGAGGCCACCTTAGGAAAAGCCTCCCCCAATTCTTCCAGGTAGAGTGAGCACCATTCCCTCCTCTGAAGGCCCAATACTCAAATTATCCAGCAGCTTACTGCATGTGGGCTAAGGTATATGGGCTCTGGTCTCCAACTGTCTGTTCACTTGGCCATTTACTACGTGAACGGCTTGGCAAGTTATCCCACTGTAGGCAGGGTTCCACATCTCCTGGAATTAGTCACTTTAAAACTGCCACCCTGCAACCACTTTGTCCTACACCAATAGCAATGGCTAATATAAAATGAGGATACTAGTCATAACAACTCTCATGAGATTACTGCAAGATTCAAACTAATGAATGCAAGCATAACACTTAAGACATACCAAGGACACAGTGAACACAGTTTGTGAATTTTGAACACTTAAAATGAGATATTCCAAATTTGAATTTGACTGCAAAAATTCTCACTCACACAAGTTTACCCCATTTTAATTCCAACAGCCAAAAATGAAGCAGGGCCCATAGAAGTTGCTATATTTATTTATTAAATAAATGTCTTGATGAAGCAATAAATGAATAAATACATCAACTAGGACTGGCATGGACTGGAGATCACAGCACAGTGAACCAGGAGCTCAAGAGATGTTTTTTGTTTGTTTTTAAAACAAAGATGGACCACAAAAGTATCAAGTGTTCAGAATGGAATAGGGAGAGCTTTTAAACTGTGAGGGCCTTATGGAAAGAAAGGGAAGAGATTCAAGGCTGGCCAGGATATTCAGCTCTGTACAAATGACTTGTGAGCTAAAGAAAAGACATCCCTGTGGGACAAAGCACAGGAGATAGGAGCCTCTACTAATGAGAGGAAATACAGGTTAGAGTTTAGCTTCTACTTGCCAAGGATCAGGAGACTTGGTCAGTGCACAGCCTATGTAACCATTTGAAATAGACCCGAGGTGGCTTCCTCGGAGCAACAGAGGATTTCATTTTTCAGTCAGGTGCTCAGGGCCTGGGTTTACCTGGTTAAGTGGTTACCAACAACAAATGCCCTTCTCGCCACTCCAAAGCAGCTACTCTCATTTGCTTCCTTCCATCAAGACCCCAAGCAAATACATCACAGGGTTTGAACAATAACCATTGCTGCTCTATTTGACCTTGGGCAAGTTTAGCCTCTGTACACTTTACCTTCCCCATTTGAAAAGTATTGAGGACACCTGCCTCACTGCCACTGTGAGAAGGTTGAATAATTGTGTGTGAGGCCCTCAGTACAATGCCAAGCCCCAGGCAATACCCAATAAGGGACCCCAGGTGCCATTCACCCTGCTAGGCGACGCCTACACTTCCCATACGAAGCACATTAGGTCCCTGGAGGGTAGGAATTAAACATATTTTCAGTGTAAGTAGTACAAGAAGCTGGCCCTACCTTCTCAGCTAATAAAATCCTAATATAGTATTTGGAGAAATAAACCAAGAAAAAGCATTTTGATTTTTTATGTCTTTGAGGAACCCCAGAAGATGGTTGAAATTTATCTTCTCCAATTGACAAATAGAGGAACAGGCTCAGAAACAGGGAAGAACTGGTGGGAAGGTATAAAGGAACATTCGCAGAGTTGACTGAGGCAGATATGGGGTTTGAGGGCTCTGAAGCCTATAAAGATTAAAAAAAAAAAAAAAAAGAACTCAATGTTACACAGAACTAGACACTTTGGAAGAAACCTGTGCAAGTGGTAGGCCTTTCTGAGGCTTAATTCTGTGTGTTAACTTGACCGGGCCATGAGATGTCCAGATAGCCGATTATTTCTACAAGTGTGTGAGCCAATTCCTTATGATAATTCTCCCTCTAACTCTCTCCGTAAAGCTCCTATTGGTTCTGTTTCTCTGGACATTCCTACCCAACACAGTCTTGAAGCTACTTTAAATTTTATTCACTGCAAGACATTTCGTCCTCTGGCTGAGGTTAGAATTTATTACATTCAACACAATTTTTATAGAGTGTGTGATGACCTGTGCTAAGCAATACTTAGATCAGCATTTGTTGAGGAAGATGGGACGATAGAGTTCTCGAAGTATTGTCCCATCTTCCCCAACAATAGGTATGATGGCTACTCTATGTTTCAACTTGGCTAGATTATACTACCCAAATATTTAATCAAATACTGATCTAAGTATTGCTCTGCAAGTATTTTGTCAACATAGTTAACATCTACAATTAGTTGGTTGATCATAAAGCTGATTACATTCAACAATGCAGGTAGGCCTCAACTAATCCATTGAAGGCCTTGTAAGCAAGAACTCAGGCTTCCCCAAAAAGAAATTCTGCTTCCACATTCCAACACCAACTCCTGCCTTAGTTTCCAGCCTGTTGTCCTGCCTTACATACAGGTTTCAGATTTGCCATTTCTACAATCACATACTAATCCCTTAAAATCTGTTTATGTAAGTAGAAATCTTTTCATCTTTATAAATATGCAATTTGTACATAAATTTTACATAAATATGTGGACAGAGAATTCCCCCTTATGTGCAGTTTCTCTTTCCACAGTTTCAATTACCCACAGTTAACTGAGATCCAAAAACTTCATAAATTGTTTATTTTTAGAATTTTTAATTTTTACATTGGTGCCATCCTGAATGTTGTGATGAAATAATAAGAATAATACTGGCAGTTTGTGCCAAAGAGAAGCTAAAGAGAGTTTCCTTTAACTACCGGTTCACCATCACAAGAGTACAGTATAAGATACTTAGAGAAATAGACCATCTTTATGGAACTTTTATTAGTGTATTATTCCCATTTTATTAATCCTTAATCTCTTTTTGTGCTAATCTTTAAGTTAAACTTTATCATAGGTGAGTATACATAAGACAAAACATAGCATATTTAGATTTTGGTACTATCTGCCACTTAGGGCATCTAGGGTGTCTTGGAATGCATAAGGGGGCATCAGCGTACACATGTCGTATTGGTTCTACTTCCCAGAGAATCCTGACACACTGAGCCGGCTCCTTCTCTGAGGACTAGAAGTGGTCTGCTCTTGTATGTGCTTTATTGTACCGTATTGTTGTAAAGAATTCAAGCCAACATTTAAAAACTCATTAGGTTTCAAACTAGATTTTTCCAGTTTCCTTTGAAGATACCGGAGCACGTGAAAACACTTTGGGGGGTGAGTTTGGATGCTGCTCCATTCAGAAGGTATTCACCTGACCATCCTCACCCCACCACAGCCTCTTGTCTCAACAGCCTTCTCCTTTCATTAAGGTTACTTGCTTGAACACTACCATCCTTCCGGGTTTTTTTTTGCAAAATCAAAGGATGCATTTCAATTCCTCTTACAGGCCAAGAGACAAGCAAGATTAGTTGCAAGGAGCTGCTGGCCTGTGGGCTGAACTCAAGACTCCACGAAGGACAAGACCAGTTCCCTTCTGTCTTTGTTCTCTTCACATCCCAGCAGGAGCTCAATGAGGACTTGACAGACTTGCTACTCCCTCTCTCCAGCCCCTTCATTAGTCATTAGCAGAGTCAAACAGAATATGCTCAAGAAAAAAAAAAAAAAACTATCCATTTTTCTAATCACTGGCAGTTCCTGCAACAGATTCAATGGGAGCATGAATTCAAAAAAAAACTTGGCTAAGAGGGTAATTAAGGATTATGTGGGGTTTTCAGTTTTAAATTCCTTCCAGCTAACCAACATGTAGATGGTGCTAAAAATCTGTCATTAACAGGAGGTGCTTTTAACATCAACATTCTGGTAGAGGGGAAGGGCCATAATGCATTATCTATATGATTATGAAACCACCTGAAAATAATAGAAACCATGATCAAGCATACAGATCAGAGAGAAAAAACAGGTTTTCATACTGTGACAGCTATATTCTGGGCAATAGGCTTTAACGGGGCATTATTTACACATTCCCTTTCTGGTTTGGCAATGGAATCTTGAATTTACTATCATGGTCATTACAAGAGTATATATGCCTGTATGCAAATTAGATAAAGGTATGTTCTCGAGTTGGTACAAGGAAGAGGCAGTACAAGGTACCCCTTCACAGGGAAGAAAAGTCCCAGGGACAATTGGCTCGGCCAGTGGACAGTACCACTATGCCAGGGTGCCTTTTGAATCTGGGCTATCAAACAAAACTCTTGACCACTTCTATAATGACCATCATCTTTCTGTTATCCTTACTATACTGAATTATAACTACCAGCTAAAGTACCCAACTACCCCGTGGCATCACATGCTCCTTGAGGGCAAAGACTTTCCACTCACTATCCCTGGGCCAGCTACCTATGAGGCATCTGATAATATTTGCTAAAATGAATTTTACTTGTGTTTACCAGTCTGTCCTAAATTATGTGTAGCCCCGACTAAAAGAACATGCCACAAATACCACAGGAAATGGGCAGAACTGAGTGAAACAGAAGTTGAAAGAAAAGAATCTTCAGTAAAATTGCCCAAGATGTTAAGGAGACTCATTACTGGGATTATACCATTCATCCATGCAGCAGGAGGCTGGCCACTGAGAAAAGGAGAAAACCTCTCACGAGGGGATGCCTGACATTGCATTGAAGAGGTACAGGAAGGAATGTGACAAAATATTCTGACCATCCTGAGATGCAATCCCAGCTAAAAGATCATCTCCCTCTCCCAGGTTGTTGGGACTCACTGCAAGACACCAGCAAGGATCCAATTCTACAATAGCCTAGATGGACAGGGCAGAAGAGGTAGAGGCAAAGAGCAAGAATGGCAGCCTTTACAAGGTATGGCCTGCAAATGAACGTGGCTGGTTACATAGAACTACCTGAATCACCAACAGCATCCCATTTTTCCCTCATGAGACACACCTCCAGGGGAGTCAAAAATCACAAAAGATTGGTGATGTCCAGGGAATAGGAGCAAAAGTCTTTGAAAATGCACAAGGCCAAGTATGAACTGGTTCCTGCTTATCTCCCTCATCCTATATTACTCACTCTCCCCTAGTCTACTGGCCCCTTCCTGTAAGTCAACCACACTTAAGAACTTATTACCAGCTGCTTTGCTCTGAAATGCCATTGCCCAAGATCTTTTCCTCGCTCCTGTATTTTTCGGGTGGTGGGATGGGGACAGTAAGGTCAGTACTGGGGATTGAAGCCAGGGCCGCATGCACGCTCAGCATATACCCTCTCACTAAGCTACACCCTTTTCCCACCCTTCAACCTTCACCCCCTAGAGACACTTTTCTGACTATTCAGTCTGTTACATTTCCCCATTTTCTTTTTTGTTTTCTTTGTTTGGGGTTTGTTTTTGGTTTGGGTGGTGCTGGGTCGGAATTCAAGGATTTGTACATGCCAAGCACATGCTACAGCATGAGTTACATCCCCAGGCCCTCACATTACCCGGTTTTGTATCTACTTAATATTTCATTTTCAACAACTAAAATTATCTTGATTTTTTTGATTTGTTAATTTCTTCATTATTATTTTATCTGTTAGGTTCCAAGCAAGAAATAGATTATTAAAAAAAAATCAGGAGATTTGAAAATCACTTAAAGAGGAGGCTATTTACAAAAATGAGGGCAAGTGTGGAGAACCTATAGGTATGGAGCAGTGCCCAGGGCCTAGGAGCTATGAGGCCACTGTCACCCTGGGCCTGGAGGGGAAAGGGAAGGAGCAGACACTGGCACAAAAGAAAGGGGGTTTGTATTGCAAAGACTACCTGCAGGACCTGTGATCTTCAAATCCTGATTCACTCAATCATAAGAGACCCCAAAGAAGCTAGAGAATAAATGGGCCAAATTTCATCCTCCCTTGCCCTCTGGACTCCAGCAATAGCTTCAAAGTTGCCAAACCCAAGAAGCAGAGGGCCAGGAATTTGTTGATGAAGGCCTGACCTCAGCAATTTTTTCTGTTAAGTATCAGATAGTAAATATTTCAGGCCTGATGAGCAGGGGGTCTTCTTGTCAGTGACTTAGTTCTGTTTTGGGGCAGAAAGCAACCATAAAACCTGGTTATCAAATGGGTATGGCTCAGTGCCAGTAAGACTACTAAACTTTCAGTTTATAAACCCAAATTTGAGTTTCATTTAATTTTCAGATGTCATGAAATAGCCTCTTGATTTTTTAAGAATCCTTTTAAAACTACAAAGCTTATTCTGAGCTTGTGATCATATTAAATCAGGCACTGAGTCAGATGTGGCCCATGGGTGGTAGCTTCCAACCCCCTGATCTAGGCCTACATTCAGGTCAGCCTCCCAAGGCCAAGATGAGGACTGAAGAGTATAGTAGTTGGTTCTAAAATACCAAAGAAAAAATGTCCAGACCTCTATCTTCCCACGCCAAATCATAAATACCAGGAAAGCAGTAACTTGCTATATTCCCAGAACGTTGTATAGGGTCTAGCATATACTAAGCACTCAATAAAAATTTGCTGCATGACTCATTGCATGAGGTTTCTGTTGATTATTTCACTGTATGGTCAAAATAATTGTAACTATCAAGAGTCTTAAAGCCTCACTCAATACCATTCCCTGAAAATACTCCTGGGGCAGTATCCCTTAGCATTTCAGCTTTTATTATAGAATCAAACAGATCATGCAATGGATGTGGTGTGCTCAAATGATGTAAGGTGGGTGCGGGGAGAGGCTCCTTAATATATTGCCCATCAGAGACCCAAGGCACATCATCCAAAGTCTTCTTTCAGTAGGAAATGATATAAAGGGAGAAAAAGAATATTTTCCTTTGCCTATAGCTGGAGGCAGCTCTGGGACTAAGCCTGAGGGACTCTATGCTGGGCTATCGATTCAGCTTCTAATCAAAATGGATAAATGCACCCACTCAGGCTGCAGCTAGACAAAGAATGATGGACACAGGAGGGGAGTTCCTGAATAAGTTCAGGCCTTTCTGCTTTTACTACAGGAGCAACCTTGAGTCCTGAGCATGTGGATGCTTCCTAGTGCTAGGTGAAGGATACTGCTAATGAACAGCACCCTTTGGCCACCCAGGGCAAACCCTAAATTTGTAGCAATAGGAACAGGTTTTACAGAAACTCCCTGTTAAACAGGAATACATCTCCTAAATGCAAAGGAGGGGGAAAAAACCATGTCTACCTCATACCATTATTAAACACTAAGGGGTTTTAAGTACTAATAATACAATAATAGAAGTTTCATAGCACCTGAGCATCATGCAGTGTTCTAGAGACACATGTGCATATAGGTAAACCCACATTTCATCCATCAAAATTATGAGGTAGGAACTATTATTATGACCATTTGACTGGTTGGAAAACTGAGGCACAGACTATTCAGCAGCCTTCCAAGATTATTCAGCTAAGAAGTAAGTGACACGCAGGTATCTGAGACTAGGCAATCTGGCTCCTAGTAACTTCACTCTTCTACCCCTTTCTACACTAAATAATCAGTCCACTCAAATTTCTGTTCATGATATGTTTGTAGTACAAGGCGACAATATCAGTCATGGACTCAAGATCCAACACAACACGTAGACAGCACTAGGCTGAGAGATCACATCATGCATCACTCTCACAGCAGGACCTTCATAGCTGAATGCCATTCGGCAAGCATTTATTTCAATGTCTACTTTGCATCCTAAAGGATGTGAGGTACTCTGGGAACACAAGCCAAATGGGGCAAGGGCCCAATTATAAGAGCAATACATGTGAAACAAGTGGAAAATTTAAGACTCAAGAAAAATCAACAAATGCCAAGTACTATACTGATTTCTTTTGTGCAGAATTAATCTTCCTTTATACAAGGTGAGTGTGAAAGAACTTTTCATTAGTAAAAAAGTTTTTAAGAAACGGGGCTGGGATTGTGGCTCAGTGGTAGAGCACCCTCCTAGCATGAACGGGACCCGGGTTGGATCCTCAGCACCACCTAAAAATAAAGGCATTGCATTGTGTCCATCTACACCTAAAAAAATATTTTTTTTTAAATTTTAAAACTTCATTGTGCTCCAGAAGTACGTATGATGATTATGTCAATCAAGTGGTTTATTCTTAATGTAAAAACCCAGGTAGAAAGCCAAGTTATACACAATTAATCTACATAGCTACTTATAAAATGTTCAAGTATGCATGTTAATTAAACTCAGTGATTTGGGGATATGCTGCTAGCAAATAGGAAAAAAAAAAGAAATTGAAACCAACATGTTGGAGATATATATCAAAATGAATGAACAACTGCCATTATTCTGTAGTAATACAAAAGTTTATTCTAAGAGTTAGAAGTGTTTGAGGAAACTGAAGGAGAGGGTTTTAAATGAGGGAACTCTCAGAACTGGCAGGTGGGGATGATACATAGGACTGCCAATGGAAGTTGTTTCCTTAGAACGCTGAGAGCAACCGGTATTTCATCTTGGGTTCATCTACTCCTTGTAACTCAAGAAAGCTTCATGTTTACACATTGTAGACCCTGGCTATTTTAGTAATTCCATGCAGACGACTCTGTACCAGTAAGCCTCTAAGAGCTTCCTCCCAACAGCCTTCAAGTTTGTTTATAAATATATACATAAGTGGATTTGTTACAGAAATTGGCACAAGCAATTGTGAGGGCCAAGAAGTTCCACAATCTGCTGTCTGTAAGAGAGAACCGGAAAAGCTGGTGGTGTAATTCAGTCCAAGTACAAAGGCCCAAGAATTAGAGAACTGCTGAGGGGGGCGGGGGCAATGGTGTTAGTCTTGTTCTAAATCTGAAATTGAGTGAAAACCAGGAGCCCATGTTGGAAGGGAGAAGCTGGATACTCCAGTGCAAGCAGAGCGCAAATCCAGCTTCCCTCTACCTTTTTGTTCTACTTAGGTCTTCTATGGGCTAGACGGTGCCCACCCACATTGGAGAGGGCCATCTGTTTTACTTAATTCCCCAGTTTATATGCCAATCTATTTTGGAAGTAAGTATCCTCGTAGACACACCACTAATGTTTCATCAACTATATAGATATCTTTTAGCCCAGTCAAGTTGACACATAATTAGCCATTATAACTGTACCCCTTAATTGGGTATCTATGTGCATCTTCTTAAGCAATAGCTAATCTCCTAATAAAGACAATAACAAGATCATATTTCTTCCTGATACAACCACTTTGTGTGCAACCATAAAAGCAACTAATCAATTCCTCAGAAGTGAGTCCTTGAGTGATGTTTACTCATGCCCTGAGGCTCATAACTTATAATGTAAAATATACATACTCTTCAAATTTTAATGGGCTATGTACCAATAGACCAATTTTACATTAAAAATACCGAAGTTTAAAAAAAATGAGTAGAATACCCCTAACCTACCAAATACAGCAAAGCAATCCACAATACTACAAAGTGGTGGTGATTACCCTCATGATCATGTGGTGACTGGGAGCTGCAGGTAGCTGCACTGCCCAACATCAAGAAAGAGTATCGTATTGCACATCACTAGCATAGGAAAAGATCAAAATTCAAAGTACATCTTCTACTGAATAAATATCACTTTCACACCATTGTTAAGAAAAAAAAAATCCTAAATCTATTAGTGGGTGCTATGGCTCAAATATATTTATGTGATCCAAAGTTTCATGCATTGGAGGCTTGGTCCCCAGATGGTTGTATGGAACCTATAAGAGGTGAGGCTTGGTGGGAACCAATTAGGTCATTTGGGAACATGTCTTCCAGAAGGGATTATGACAACCTAGTTGTTCTCTGGCTTCCCCTTAGTGGATGTGATGCTCCTGCCATCATCCTGAACCTATGGGGCCACCAGATCTTAGACTTTGAACCTTCAGAGCTAAATAAGTCAAATGTCACATCTGGGAAAAGACTGAAAACGTTTGTCTAATATATATCAACATAAAAATGTTCGTAACAAAATCAGGAGAAAATCCTCATGAAAATTATAGTCCTCATTTCTGTAAGCAATTGTGTGGTTGTAGCAGGTATCTATAACCACTGTCTATCACTACTTATTCTGAATTCCCTATGCCTTCAGCAAGAATGTCAGCTGGTCAAGGTTAATGAACCTGGTGGAGTGACCCAGACCTTCTACAGCGTCTAAGGTACAAGTGCCTAGATTGGGTGTTGGTGGTTTTCTATCAACTTTAATCACAAGGCATGGTAATACTAAGTGATGCCCGCAGAGATCTCCTGTCTTCCAGATAAACATTTCTTCACAACCACTGAAGAGTTATCCAGTCTTCTGTTGGCAATCCAGATCAATCATCAAAGGCCAACTCTCCTTTTTGGTCTGCCAATTCAGATATGCACAAGGAGGCCAAAGAGGCTCAGTGGCAGTTTTAACGGTCACTTCAATGGAGCCACTGTTATGTCTCCTGATGGAGGATTTCTTCCCTCTAAAACTACTACTTCCAGATCAGCAGAGCACAGAGACTTAGGGACAGAAAGCAAACATTTAGTGGTTATAGGAAGCAGTTCTCTCGTGTCCATCAGATTCCTAAGTTTTGAATCCTACCTATGGGAGAAACAATATTACATCCTAGACACTGTTTCAGAGCACTGTCTCCTGTGAAAGCTTGCCCCGGGTCTGCAAGGCCTTGCCACCCAGCTAGCTGTTGCTACGTATGAATGAAAACGTCCCTTACCAAATTCATACTGGGGATTCCTCCAGTGCCTCCTCTCTTCTGTCCATTCTTCTTTTTTGTGTCCTATCTCGTCTACCTCTCCCAGAACCATCTGGTTCATTGAGGATACAGCCAGATTTAGCCATTTGTTTAGTATTCTTACAGACCTTTCCCTAGACATTTTCCTCACTAAACAAAGTTTCCTCACCAAGAAGAATTTTAGTACCACTACTAAAATGATTCTGTTCATCCCCACAAAATATCATAAACATTTTCAATATTCTAAAAAAAGCATGTTGAATGTAATAATGAAACAGATTTACATTTAGTTTAATATAAGTGACAAAAGTTGTTATTATATTTAAAATATGTATTTCTTTTTAACACAACAGGCTCAGCTTATTTATAAGAAAAATGATGTTCCATATTAACAGGAATTACTTATACCAGTTTTGCAAAATTCACTGGTATAATTATTTCTTGTTTGGGAGAGAAGCTTGCTGCTGCTAAGCTCAGACCTGAATTCCACAAGCTTCCTTCTGTGGGAGCATTCTCTGTGGACTTCCTGAAATAGCAGCCTCTCTGCCCTAGCTCTCCTGAGCTTCCAAGGACAATGACCCCTTTAAAGCCCTGAGTCTGTGTTTAACTCCTCTCCATCAACCATTCACTCAGAAGAATGACGCTTCGAGTGACTTTTTAAATGTACAATGCTGCTATAAAGACACCACATACATCCTTAGAGTAGAAGGTGGTTTCTCACCCAAAGTAGCACATCCTCCTCCTCATTGGGCTCTGTGAGTTTCTGTTCATCTGGCCAAAGACAGCAACACATTTAAAAGGTTCAAGTTCTGCACTGGTGTTGCAGAAATCATGAAAAATTCTGACTCACAAGAAATAACAGAATATTCTTACTGAGGAACATAGATATATGTGTATTTTTTCACCCAAATAATAGTGTCCTTCTGCCATTAGTTTGTAGAGCTTTATTTTGGCTAAGTATTTACAACAGATGACTAATCTTCAGTTAATTATAAAACAGTGACCTTGTTTTCAGAAGCACATGGCACCTCATGCAAATAAACAAGAATTAGCAGAAGTCACCAAGTTTCATGTGTTCCCACTGACATAGCTGGAGTACAAGGAGAAAATTCAACATGGAGGCCATAATCATGTTAACACAGCTAGGCCCCAGTGCATAGTGGAATACATATGAAATAACTTTACCAGCCCCACACATGGTCTTAACAATATATTCATAACCATAAAACCCAAATAGAATATGACCATGAATTCACTCCAGTATGCGATTTGAGATGTAAAAATGGCCTATTTCCAATTCCCGAGGGGGAGCCAGCATCTGACATATATTAGATATTTTATCACAGAGACTCAAACGAAACCTGACAACTGACTTGATGTATACAATTTCCTAGGAGTTCTGAGATCTGGTCTAGGAAATTTTGCTTTTTAGAATGGGAAACACAGTTCAACTAAGAAGAGAAACCGATTTGTTAACAGGTCTGAATCTTGATTATCAATTAAACAGACTCTAAAAACATCCAAATAAGACGCTAAACATATCTATGCAGATGGTCTCATTCAGTCCTCAAAAGTCTCAAGAGAAAACTAGATCCCGTTCAGGGAAATTTCATCTCCTACAAAGTGACAGAGACATGACATTGAATGTAATTGATCTTTTTAAAAAGAGTAAGACTGATATTTGTATGAGAAATAATTTAAGAATATTGAGTTAGGATGGTGGTGAACTGTAACAGGGATATTGCAAATTGGGCTTTTGAAATAAATACACAAATCCTGCAGTTTTTTTTTTTTTATTGGCAAAAATCCACAGAATTCTTGACTTGTGTAAGTAAAAAATACTTTGTGAAATGCAATCATTCCAAAGCAAGATTGCCATTGACCTCAATGGAGCTTCTAAAAGAGAAGCTTCTAAAATTGAAATATCTCTAGGGAAGTTTCCAGTAGGATTTTAACACTAACGGAAAGATCACAACGCTTTTAAAAATTCTCCCCAATTCAATCACCAACTCACCAACACAACATCCAGTACCACTTTTTTTGGTCAGAGTTCAGTCATGGAGGACACTGAGGCTTCTGATTGTTCTTAAGATTTTCTCTATTACACTAAAATCTTTCAACTTAAATCTATACCAAAAATTGTTCCAAATGGTGAGACTTATGCTTTCAAATATAAAACTTTATTGGCAAAATGAAAAGAGGATTTCTGTAAATATGTGAATGAAAATACATTTCTCCTAAATGCCTTGTTTATGTGTAAAATATGAACTACTTTTTTTTTTCTTTTTTACAGTAATGAATGTTTTCCTCAGAGTTCCATGTCTGTGAAGCTGGCCCTGTGGGACAAGAAGAGTTTGGCCAGGCTGTTCATGGCTTTCTCCAGAATGAGTACTATGGCTTCCCTGTGCTGTATGAGCAGTGTTCTCCTAGACTGGAGTTGGAAAGGGGGCTGGCACAGGATCACAGAGTTTGGTTTTTTTGGTGCTACCTCCAAGGAACATACAGCTCGCTAAAGCAAGAAGCATTAGCTCTTTCCCGTTCTCCAAATCTTCATGTTTGGTTTTCTTTCCCTTTTAGCCATGTTGGATTGGCTGACCAAATGTCAGAATAGAGAGTTTTCTTAGAAGAATCTTAGCAGGACTTTTGGGGAGTGGGGGCAGATGCACAAGAAAATAAAACTTCCAAATCAATGAAGAATGATTTTTTTCCCAAACATTATCAACTTTACACCCAGATAAGTTCCAAATAGATTGAAGAATTAATATACACCTGATAGACCACAATAATTAGCTTATCTGAGGAAAAAAAAATTCTATGGAAAAGGGATAGGAAAACAAGAACCTTATATTTAATAGAGTAAAATAACTCAATTTTTGCATTCTTAAAGTATAACTACAATAAAATCCACTTATACAAATTTTCTATTATTAGATCTGAAAATACAGAACAAAGCAAACTTTAAAAATGTTTAATACCCCAAATGCCAAAAGATAACCACATTGGTATTTTTATTATATCCTATTTTATCTCACATAGGATGTCATACTTGGTATTTTATGTTATAACACATAGAATACCACATATGATGTTCTGTGCAATATAATTGTGGTTTTATGCCAATTAAGTCTTGTTGTTTACCTTGGACATAGTGAATCACACAGGCCTGGATGCATGATCCAGTCAGAGCCACAAAGGAAACAGGTTTGTTGCCATGTTTGGCAGCCATCTGAGACCATGAAGGAAGATACTGTGTGAGAGTGGAATACATACACAGAGAACAGAGCCAAAAGAGAAAGAGAAACCAAATCTTAATTTGAGCCCTATCATCAACTGAGCATAAAGTCAGCCCTACTGGTATTGTTGGGTATTCTATAACTTGCAATTCAAAGATACCCAATGAATCTCTGGTTAGGGGACTCAAAAAAATCTCCATGAAGTTAGGTTTCCAATAATCCACATCTCTGGTTTTTCAGTAGTTCCCATTTTCTTAGATTAAACTTATCTTTCAGGAGCCATGCAGTTACACATCTATATGTCTAGAATAGAAGATACCTGAAGAAAAATCCTGAGGAAAGATAAATGGATGGTAGACTATCAAACCAGAGCCATAGCACACAAAATTTTAACCAAGTTTGGGAAAGATGCTGTAATTCCTGTTGTAGTTTAGGATTTAGCCTATTTCCGTGAGAATGTACAACTGTTTAGACTTGACATCTCAACAGAACCTGGCATCTTCCAAAGTTCACTTCATATTCCCTTTCTGGAAACTCCTAGACCTATGACTAGAGGAGTTCAAAATGGCAACTATCTTTCTGCTAAAGGAATCAAAGAAACTAGCTCTAGCAAAACTATGTTATTGCACCCCTTCTATTACCAGCTAGATCCTAATCATTGTCTTGAAGGATGAGCAATTATACACTACAGGTGTAACATCAGTCAATCAGTAACTTGAATGCATTGACTTCCTATTATGTGCCTGGCATTATGAAATGCTCTGAATTATAATGCTTATTAACACCTTATTAAAATGTCAAAGTTATCTTTGTAACATCTCAAATTTGTAGGAAATACCACACAGGCCTCTCTACTATATTCATCAACCATAAGATCATGTTTGACACCATCCATGGGCATTAATTGATAAAGGTAGCAATCAGACCTCATAACTAGAGTGGGGGGGAGCAAAAAATTATCTCAATGACACAGTTTTGTAATTGTGTCAGTTTTATTATTGGGTGTGTGTGCAGAAGATGAAGATACTAATTGCCAAGAGAAGCTCAGTGTACAAAGACCACGATGAGCTGTTTTTGTTTTTGCAGATGTAAAATTAAACTTCAATATAATTTGTTCTCATTTATCTTGCTTTTTTGGCATACAAGAGATAGAGAACAGGAAAACAAAGGAAAAATAGCACTACTCCCCTGAGAAATTTTCAACAGCTGCTAAGACTGACCTGCCACAAGAAGAGCCAAGTTCTAGAGCACAAAAGTGCCAAAGAAAAAGTAAAGGCCATTTCACAGAACTTACGATCCTATGAAGATGAATTAAAGCATCAGAATTATCAGAATTAAAGGAAAGACAGTGTAAATGGAAGCCATTGTTAACAGTTGCTCCCAAATAAATTGTACCTGCAGTGGACACATATTGACCAACTAGTTTGACTGCTCAGCATCCAAATGCAGTCGTCAGTTTTGGCAGAATTCTGCACCAGGTGCACCCCAACCCATCCAAGAAGCACTCATGGAATCCAAGCTACAGTCAAGTGCACACTTTACTGTAACTTTTATTCTGGAGCAAAGGGGTACAAGACCATAAGTGAAACTTCCATAAATCCTACTACTGGATGCCAAGAGTTACTGGTTTCTAGTCTATTTTGAATCATCATCCTTCAGTCTGCTGTCCATCCTAGCATCTGCTCAGTATCCTTTCTCTAAACTCCCTTTTTATTTCCTAACTTGGACAGAAGAGAAATCTGTTGCTTACACCAAAGGCCGATGAAGTATACAACTGCACCTCAGTGTTTGTCTCTTCTCCAAAATGCATATGGTTCTTTTAAAGGTATCTGGAAGCCACTTCTCAAAGTGGGACAATTTAAATGTAAGCAACAAACACCAATCAAGATTAAGAGCATTTGCAGTTTATATGCCTAATATCCAAAGCTTGGTAGCTCAGCATACTAGCATTTTTTTATTTAAAAAAAAAATATTCCTAAAGCCATAATCCAGACACATCACCTTGACCTGTGAATTAAAATTTTATAGTCACATGAAACCCCAAGCTCAAACCTTTCACCAACTCAAAGCCATTTCCTTTGAAAGGAGCAAAGGTGGCAAATGGGCAAAATTTAAAGAAATAAGAAAACAAGAAGTATTACTTTTAATACTTATTTGGCAAAAAAATAAAATACATGTCCTTAGTTTTTAGCATTCTATTCTATAATAACAAAAGATTTATTTTTGTTCAATACAATTCTATAAAATTCATGTCATCAGTATCTTTATTTTGGTAACTTCCCAATCCATTCATTTTCTGGGAATTAAACTTGTTTCTAACAATGTAACTATATAGTGAGACCATGATCCTGAGTGCTAGAAGATAGTTTTTAACAATAAACCATAATTATGTTTTGATGGGGAAAAATATAACAAACTAAAAAAATATGTCAATCCGTTCTATTAGCAATGATACTATCTGAAATTCCTAGTTTATCTACTCTCTCCTGAGCACACAGCTGGATACTTTTAATTCATTCTCATTCATTCCTCAATGACAACCTCAGTAGAGATCATTCTCTCATGTTACTGATAAGAAAACCAAAGAAGTCATTGAAAACCTAAGATTTTCCCAAAATGCTACATTATACAGCTATCCTTGCTTCAAGGAAACCAGGCCATGCCACCCAAATACCACTCTCCATCAGATGGCAAGATTCCCAGACTGCATTCAGAATAATCAACTAGCAATTAAAGCTCTACAAACCCTTTCAAGTGATGTCATCACTTTCCAGAGAGTTTCAAAAGGATCTCAAACATTTTCCAAAAAGATACCACCAGTCTCAGACTGATGACATTTAGTCTGATTCATACCCTATTACCAAGGAGAAAGAAGATTATTTATGTAAAAATTCTATGAACTGAATTCATTATATTGTGCTAGCCGCCCTGGTAAGAATCACACAGACTCGGCCTGAATTTTTGTGCCTTTGGTAATTCTAAACCAATAGAGAGTAAGCATCATCCAACATCCTTGAGACAACCAACTAGAAATGTAAGCTTCTGGACCACATTATTCTACCCAGGGAGATGCTTTCCAGAAGTTGGAAATTTCTTTGATTCGGATCTTATTCCCACTTGAATTCTTGGCCCACCCCATGGCTAAAATGTAAAGGACAAAAGGAATGCCAAAAATGGCAAATAATTCACAGAATTTGACAACCCATCAATATAAATACTCAGACTTTGCATCACCAATATGTGATGATAGTATTGACAATGTGCTGATAGGCCTTTGTATGCAAAAGCAAAGCTTTCAAAATTGTGCTAAGCAGCCAGAGGCAGCCACATTTGGAATTTCTAATTTTTTTAAAAAATATTTATTTATTTATTTAGTTGTAGTTGGACATAATACCTTTATTTATTTATATGTGGTGCGGAGGATCGAACCTTGGGCCCCGCACGTGCTAGGCGAACACTCTACCACTGAGCCACAATCCCAGCCCTGGAATTTCTAATTTTTTAAAGAAGATTTCCCTTCAAGATGGTTTGGGTGAATTCAGTTTATTCTTTCAGAACCATTGTGAGTGGGAGAGCTTTTGAGTCTTGGGGCTCTAGAACCACACTATCCAAGCACGAGCCTCATGTGACCACTGGGCATTGAAAGGTGCCTGGTTCAAATGGAGAAGTGCTCTTAGGATAAAAAGCCCACTGGATTTCAAGGGTAACAGAAAAATAAAGAAAATATAAAATGTATTGATTACATGTTGAAATGGTAACTTTGGGGAATATATTAGGTTGAATAAAATGTATTCCTAAAATATTTTCCTTAAAAAAAAAAAAAAACAAACTTTAGTGTGGCCACTAGAAAAAATTTTATACATTTCATTTTCATTGAACAGCACTTTACTGCTTCAATTTGAATTTAGGATATGTCCCTCACCAGCCAGACTGTCACATAAGTTGTGTGGGTGTGCAGCAAACAAGGGCACCTGGCAGTGGTATAAGCAGGGACCAAAATTCTTTCTGTACTCTGCCAGCCAAGCGATCACCAGAGTGCAAACCATTTCCTAAGTTGCATACAGTAGCACATCGACACAGCAAGCAGTGTTGCTTAGAGCTGCCCAACTTGGGGAAAGTATTACCTTTTCTTATTTTACAGCTATAAAATGGGGAGACCCTATGGAGCTGCAAAGATTAAATGAGATACCCTGCATCAAAGGCCTGGTTCAGCATCTAAGAGTAAATCTCAATACCTGTTATTCTTAACATAAATCATCAACAATTTTGAATCTTCTACAGAAAGTCTTCAGAAACATTTTCATTTATAACATTGATTATTTTCTTCAACTATTTGGGTGCAGTGACCAAAAGACGTGAGAAGAGGAAAAGTTTATTTTGGCTCACAGTTCAGTCCATGTTTGGCCAACACTATAGCTCTGGACCAAAGGACAGGCAGAACATCATGGCAGAGCGAGTAGCAGAGGAAAGCAGCTCCAAACATAGTAACAAGAAACAGAGCTCAGCTCACCAGGCACAAAATATAAACCCTAAAGGTGCACTGCCCCCCAGCAATCCAGTTCCTCCAGCCACACCGTACCTGTCTGTAGTTACTGCCCAGTTCACCCACGAGTGGATTAATCCACTGATTAGTTCACGACTTTCATAGTCTAATCATATCACCCCTGGAACATTCTTGCTGTGTCCCCCCTGGCCCCCAGAACTTTGGGGGAAAACTGATCTAAACCATAACACTGGTCCCATAAGCATTGATGGATGATTCCTCAGCTCTAACGTCCTTGTTCAAAAAAAAAAAAAAAAAAAAGCAGAGCAGACAGGCATACTTTCCCACAATTGACTAACAAAATGAAATTGACCCAAGAAGCTACAAGCATTGGATTTCACCAGAAGAAACTCTGTCTCCCCTAATAAGAGAGAAGTATTAGCAATAAAAAGATTTTTTTTAATGAGTAAAGAGGAAATCTACAAGAAGAGGAGGAGGAATGCCAAATTATTCCTCATCCACTTAGTGTGACTATATCTCTTTCTCCCAAAATGAATGCCAGGTGTATAAGAAGGATAAAACTTTCAATTAAGCTGCTACATAAAGATTAAATGACCTTTAAAGCAACTAGTATACTTGGAAAGGCTATTAATCATCATTAGAGTTGTGTCAAGCTCAATCCAATGGTATGAGGCCTCAGCCTGGGCACAGCATTAAAAAGGTGGGGATATGTCACTTCCAAGCACTAAGTGGAGAAGGTCAGCTAGACAAGGCCGGCAAACAAGCACCCATCAGCCTGGTTTCCCACCATGTGGAAATGAGCTACTGGACACAGAGTTCATTAAGCTGTAAGCCCAATTACTATCACATGGCATCAAACGTATTGCAATTACAATCCTCCCAAGCAGCAGCCAGCCACCGTTTTCTGTAGAGAAACACTGGTTTGGACAAGGTTTATAAATGATTTTCATTAACTATCATTTACCATTAGGGCAAATAAAAGCACTAAATGCCCACTTTGCTGTAGAGAATGACCTTTGGCCTGGATTCTCTCTCTAACCGATGAGGGCTAAATGTATTGTGACAGCTCCTAATCACATTTAGTGCAGCCCATGATTTGATGGCACTGGGTGTCCCATCAACTACAGACAGCCCCGGCAAGGCCATTATATTCTGTTTCCTTTAAGAGATATGCATATTAGGATCCCAGGGAATCGAGAAATATAAGCCTTTCTCAACCATCCACAGTATATTTCAATAGCTTAAAAAACGCATAGAGTTACATCGTTACCTACAAAGAATTGCTTGCAATGAGAACATATTTCCTCTTCTTTATAATTCAGGCTTATATGCCTAAAATGCATTAATCCGATCAGCCAAATCTAGTAGGATAGATAAGAACCCAGTCATCGTAACTCACCAGTCAGAAACAATCCTCTCCAAAATCCACACATAATATTTTGCAGCTCAGCTTCATCTCATAAAAAGTTAATACAGCTGTGTGATATTTAATACCAAGGCATTGGGGCCTGATTTTGTACTAATCCAGGATAACACATTTCACAGAAACGTCAAGGGGAAACACTGGGAAGTCAAGACTCCTAACATGAAAATGATTTCCTCTGCAACTCTAACTCCTCCATTTGAACAAAAACAAGTAAATGGCTGCCCGACATTCAGAATAAAATACTAAATTAAGAGTCCAACTCCACATTACCATAGGTAATAGCTTTCTTTCTCCTGAAGGAGATTGGATCATACACTTCCTCAAGTCTGTCCACGTCCACCCCGACTCTCACCAACAAGGTATAATGGCTTCTAGTCACATAGACCGGGACTAAGAAGGAAAAGACAGAGAAGACTTGCAAAGTTCTGCAAAGGTAGTTCTCTAATAAAAAGCCAAAGCCAAAAAGCAGCTAAATTAAATACTGCACGTACAGTATGGCCTGAAAGCAGGTGCCAGTTATTACCAATTGTCTTTGCAGCATAAAAGTGCTCTTGTTCTCTCTTCTTTGTTCCCTGCAAGCACAGTCTCTCATGTCAGGGAAAGCAGCAAGCTAGTGCTCACTCTCTGCTCTACAGGAAAGTGAAATATATTTGTGAAAAATTCAAGAAAAGGCGAGGCTTTTTAATCTCAATAAAAACACTGAGGGAAAAAAAAAAAAAAGAAAAGCCACAGTAATAGAGGACACTTTTGTCTTTCGGAAGTTAAAAATAGATGGTTTATATGGGCAGGTCCCCTTTCTACACCAACATCATGGTTTGCCAACACCAGAGAAGCCTAAATGATTTCTAGCTGAGCTACATGGACATTCCTTAAGGAAAAATAAGTAATGAAGTCTCATCATTCTTTTATTTGGAACCTATGGGAATTGGGTTCAGCAAAAATGTTTCCCTCTAGGAACCGAACCTTTAAAATCAGATGTGAAAAGTCACTTTAAAGAGACATGATGGCTTCTATGTGAAGAAAAGGGCCATTGGGGTAGAGGCTTCAATGATGATAGGATAGGATCCCAGGGGACAAGCACTCCTACATCTAGGAGTTGTGTAATTGTGTGGATTTAACTAAACTTGTGTGGATTTTACACAACTTGAGCCACAGTGAAGCAAGTCACTTGTCCCAGGTCACACGTGGCAGTCACAGTCTGTATTGCTGTATTCCAGCAATGGTAATACTCATCCAACCACAGCTTAGGGAATCTGGTCCTAGCAGCAGGCCTTGGTCCTTTGTGGAAGTGATGTAACTTGACTGTCCCAGACTCACACCATTGAATATTTAAATCATGTAACTCACTCATCTCATCTGGTTAGAGCCTCACTAAGCAACAAGCTGATTGTAGTTACTGCCTGTGCCTACCAGGAGGTAAGGGTTGGCTGGTGACATGCATCTACACCCTTGGCCAACAGGGTTCACTGCCTACATCAGCAGGCTTTCTGGTTTTGTACATTAGGATCAGGAGTTTATGAGTCCACAATTCATACAAACACCCAGCAGTACACTAGCTCAGTGGGATTGGGCTCAAAATGTGACAATACACAAAGTAAATGCCGTCATGTAGTAAGATTCCCCACAGGCTTGGGGCAGAATGTTCTGGACATTTCCACCTGCCACATTAGACCCTTTTTAGTTAAATCCACACAATTACACAACTCGTCATTTCTGATGTCTGTTTCCCAAAATGCTTTAAAAAAAGAAAACGACCTAAAATAACAGCCTAAGGTCATGTAGTTAACCTATGAAGAGCTCATTACACTATGCTTAACACTACCTTTACAAAGGGATTACCCTGAATGCAGCAATTCAGGACATTCCTTATTTGTACTTCTTCATGCTACTGTGCACTTTGGGTATGAATTACAGAGCCTATTGTGCTGCATTTATTTTATTTTTTTTTTTACTTCAAAGTCACTGAAACTAAAAGCTCTGCTCCCTTAATATTACACATTTATGAACAAGTCACCATTGAAAATAAAATATTCTAAATGTTTCTTCAAATAGATGCTCCATGTTTTAGCAAATCCAGGCACTTCCACTAAATCCATTTTCCTTTGAAAAGAAAGTGCTTTTAAATTTGATAAAATGGGTCACCTGCAACTGTGTCATTTCCTAATTTATTCACTGCCTTCACCTTGACATGCCCAGGCACAACAGGCATAGTTCATAGACAATCTCGGCAAGAGTTTAAAAATGAGGGAGAAAAGCACCTTCAATAATGCTTGGAAAACACAGTCATAAGGCCAAACCCCAGGTGGGTATTGCAGCAGAGGGTTTAAGAGCAAACCCTGAGCTTGAAGCAAAAAGATGCACACCCCTGCTTCACTGCATGAGTCTCACCAACCTTGGGCAAGTCATTTAACTTCCGAGTCAGAGATTTCACCTACACTAGAATTCTTTAAAAAGCCAACATCAGTTGAACAACACTATGATCCAGACATTCTGATTAACGATTTAAGCCTAACCACTTCATGATGAAGGTTGAAATCCCATTGCCATCTACAAAAGAGGACTCAGAAATTCTGTGAAATTCAAAGTCTTGCCAGGTTAGCCATCCCAAGAGCTGGGACCTGAACTTGGGCTGTGACTATGAACCGTCTCCTTAGTCATTTTCCTTAATACCTCCTGGGATTGACAGCATAATAAAGGACAAGATGTATGAAAAATATATCACCCAGCATGTTTTACATACTCAGACTGCAGTTGTTATATATTTTGTTAATAATTGTTACATTATTGAATGATTATTGAATAATAATGAGGCAAAAAAGAAATATAGGTCCTTGAGTTTAAAAAGTTAAAAAAATACTTCTTTCATTGCTACAATTCCTGTTTATTCAGTGCAATATCACTTTGATTGAGCAATGACACCATAATAGTGTTATTATGGTCATTCAGAGCATAAGTGAAAACTCAGAAGATCAATTTTCAAAACCCAAATCTGCAACCTGCTGAAGCAAGATCTTGGGCAAGTTGTTCAGTTTGAGGCTTCATCTCTGTAGGACCCCTCACCACATAACAGGTCAGTAAGAATCCAAAGAACTTAGCAAAGTAAGAACTCTCAATGGCAGCTCTTATTTTGGACCTGGCCTCCTTCTCTCATAATTTACTCAAAAGGGCTTGGAGTCTAATGTCTATTGTGTTCATTTGAGGGGGGTGCATACTAATAAAGATTTCCAGAAAACTTAAAATAGTTGCTATTACCATAAAGTCCACAATGCACCTCTCTTGTAAGCATATTTACCATCATTATTCCAGCAATGGTAATGCCCAGAGCTTTTCAAGGCTTTTCTGTTTTCCCCATTTTTCTTTCCATATCTTCCTATTGGAGCATTTTTTCTTTTCATGAACACCTTCCAGAAGCAGGATTTTCATTTTTTGGTGTTTTCTTTTTAAATACAGATTAAGCTTCCCTAATCCAAAAATCTGAAATCTGAAGTGCTTCAAAATCTGAAACTTTTTGAGCACTATAACATTCAAAAAGTTTCTGATTTTAAAACCTTTCAGCTCTCTGAATTAGGAATGCTCTAATGGTAAAGTCTATGCAAATATTCCAAAAATCTGAAAGACACTGAAATCTAAATCATTTCTGGTCCCAAGCATTTCAAATAAAGAATATCCAACCTGTATGTATCATTTTCTCGAAATTCTCTACTTTTTTCCCAGACTACTTTACATTCCTTCTATCCCATGAGTGGCTTCACATTGTCCCTGGATGACCTTCAGCAAGTACTGGTTTCCTCTCAGTAGCACAGCTCTGGGTTCTTCTCTAGCTACTCCCTTAAAAATGACTTCATTTCTTCTTCATTGCCCAACCTAGCCTGTGATAAAGTCTGTTCCATTTCCTCAAGATTTCATATTTCCTTTGCCTCATAATATCTGAAGAGAGAAAAACCAAACTATAGCTATGGGTTAGCTGTTGAGAAGGAAAAAAATGATTTAGAGGAATCATACCATCACAACTGGTTGAAAAATGAAAAATTCAATCTAAACATTGGTTGTATTTTTTTCCAACACTCTAGCAAATAACTTTCTCTAAAGCCTTAAAACTGTCTTTATTTCTCCCTAGCTACTTTAGATTATTAAAAAGCCTTTACCATCCCATTTTATTTTTGCCCTGTGGTCTCAGGATCTCGTTAGAAATGTTTATTCTTGAGAATATAAGCTTTTGCCATACAGTCAAAAAATATTGAACTTTACTCCTTTAATCACCAATTAGCATTTTTTTTTCTTTTTGGTCTGTGCTCTGTGTTTATGCACTTTGAGAGTTAGACTCTTTCTTTGAGTAGAGGCTAAGCCCTCTCACATAAATTTCAAATACGGGGAAGAAAATGAAGTGGAATTCATTTCCTCTTTCTCCTTCCCTTTCACCTTTCGAATATTTAAGACTTAAGCACCAGGCCATTAAAAAGGTATCATTTTATCACATACACTTACACACACGGACATGATGTGCCTTCTAACCAAAATTGCCTCAACTACAAAAGTTCATATTCAATTTTGGGTAAAAAGGGGTCTTGAGAGAGAAAATGATGATCTAATGATCTGAATGTTTTCCTAGAGAGCAAACACTGGTCCAAGCCAGGAGCACAAGCCACTAGTCTGAACCTCTTTAAACCTCACTACACTTCAGCTTCTCTTCTGAGGCTGTCTCAGGTCGGATACAGCAGTGTTCCCAACTGGCGTGTCCCCGTCTTCCCTTTGCCCTATTTCTAATGTGTGCTCATCTTCATTTCTCCAGTCAGATGCCAACTCTGCAAGAGTTCACTGAGAGAAATGGTATTTCATAATCGTTTAAAGCAAACCTCTTGATCCTCAATTGCCATCTCTGCATTCTGAAGAATCCACCTTTCGCCCATGGACTGTTAAGGCAGTCTGCACAGTTTGTCCATACAAGATGATTCTAAAAATGAACCATCAATTAAGAATACTTCTTATTTTTATAAATGTGTAGACTGTATTTAAAACCAAAGAGTGAGAGGAAAGGAAGTTGTTGTTCTCAAGTCACTTCCTGTTAGAGGTGACATTGCTGGACACCCACTCCTCTTGCTATTCTCCTTAAATTCTTACAAGTTTTGTTCCTTTTCCATTTTGCTGAAATACCTCCTATTACAATCTTTTTCATAAACTTCCTGAATTCTTGCACATCCAAAAATATCTTTATTTTGTCTTCATGCTTGATTGGTAATGTGGCTAAGTATAGAACTCTAGTCTCAAATCTTCTCCTGACTGCCCAGCATTTTTAAAACACTGCTTCCTTATCCCCTACCAGCCAGCATTGCTGACAAAGAGTAGGATGTCACTCTAATTCTTAGTCCTTGGTAAATAAGGGCTTCCTCTTCTTAGGGAAGCTTTTAGGATAGTCCCTTTATTCTCAGAGTACTAGAATTCCCTTTGGCTATATTAAGTATATCATCTCAACTTTGGGGACAGAAACCCATCTCAAACAATCTTTTCTTAATGTAAAGCCCAAGGGGTAGTTCCAAAAATCACATAAGGTCAGACTGATGGTTTCAAAACCATATTATTAGGCATGGGGTTTTCATCACATCTTACCTGTTGGAGCCTTTCTCATGCTGAATATCCCCTGAAGGGGCAAAAATGGCCCTTTCTGTGTGTTTCATGAGTCCTATGTTTTTAAGTGTAAGACAGCCAATCTCTCCCAGCTTCCATATCAATCCTCCAAAAACCATTTGTCAGCCAGTTGAACACACGGCAAAAGAGCTGTTGGTTACCAAATGCTGGTCCGACAACAGAAGATCACTCAGCCAGTAGGAGGTTCTCTTTTCTTCCTTCTGCTCCACACTGGAAACTTCTATCTGAAGAGTTATATTTCTGCTGCCAAATAAAAATTTCCCTCTATGTTTTGACTGTGTCCCTATCTTGCATTCCTTCTTATTCTCTTTTTGAGACTTGCATTAGCATCACACAGGATACCTAGACCTCTGTTTCTTAGTACAATTTCCCTATTGTCTGGCTCTTTTATATTGTACATTATGGAATTTTTCCTTGATCCTATCTTCAAGAATATCAATGTGGTCTCCAGCTTATTCTTTTAGTCTGTCCATTGATTTTTTTTTTAAAATATCACAAATCAATTTTAAACTTTCAGGAACTCTTGCCTATTTCATGGATGAACGTTCTTCACTTTGAGAAGACGAATCTGAATTTTTTCCATTATTTGAATGATTTCTATTTACACTTGATGGATTATCCTCCTCATTTTGTTGTCTTCTTTCATGATGTCCCTTATGGTTTTCATCAAAGACTTGCTAACCCATTTTTGTTCATTCAAATTTCTGAATAAACAGCATGGAGTAGTCGCTAACATAAATTTGCTTCCATAAGCACCCGAATGAAAGAGCCAGCTGCAGGTTCTAGGCAGGTACTGGAACATGTCAACAGGTACACATCCTAGAGTTGGCTCGGATATGAAACACGCTAAGAGAGCAGCCACAATGACCATGAGCATAGTCCCTTCCCAGGTCCCTGCCTTTTGTTTTGTTTTCCCTGTCACATCCATGGATGGGGATTTGAATTTCCTGCCTTGCTTCATTCACTTTCACTCACAGACTCCCTATTCTTACCGGGATCTGTCCCTAGACAAATCACTTTCTTTAAGAAGCAATTCTTCAACCTTAGCTGGAGGGCAAAAACTTATTCCTCCGAGTTATTCTGACTAATAAGGGATAGGAGGGCCAACCAAATGCCCCAGCTGCTAGAGAAACAGTTCTATAGAATGAATAGCTTTGATGATGGCTCTGTGGCTTATTCCAGCTCTGGACAGACTCCAGATTTGAAGCTACTTTAGACTGTAGTTTCTACTGAGGTTTCTCAACCAGTTCGATCATGTGTTTTCTAAGTTGTACATATTCTTCAATATGACTAGCTACTGATAGCCCTGGAAAATAAGCCCAAGGTACTATTATGGTTTCATTCTTTTTGCAAAGAATTTTCTGTAATTTTAATGGAAGGGAGGAAGTTAAGTACACATGATCAGTCTACCATGCTAAGCCAGAAACCTCCAGATAGAGGTTGAAGACATTAGAAAGACTGATAATGTAGGGTGATAATACTGTTAAAAAAAAAAAAAAGAAAAAGAAATATGTACTTTCCTGTTAAAGGAAACAGGGTTTGTGTCACAGTATATGAAATACAAGATTTCTTTGGAAAAAGAAAATATTAATACTGATCAGAAAATTATTGTAATTCAGACCAAAAAATACCATTTAAAAACACTTTATATCCCAGTTTCCAGCTCCACACCTCTCAAATATTAGGTTCCAAATTCTAGAGCCGATTTCAGAATCCCTCCCACAATCTGAATTCATCTTCATTAAGAACAATAATTTAATAATTTCTAAATGACAACTTTGATTTCACCCAGTTTCTAGTTATGCACCGTCTTCCAAGGCAATGTATGATGCTCACTCCCTGATTTTCCAACAACATTTTTTCCCTTCCTCAGACATTTAAAAAGACATTTAAAAGAACAACATACCAGGACCAGAATGACTTATGTGAAAAGCAAAGTGTTTCACACAGACACATTTTCACACAAATTTTAGTTTGTTTTATAATTTCAAAAGCGGCATTTGAATACACTTATAACATCCAGAGGCACTTAAGTTTATCAATGAATCCTTCAAAGATATTCTTCATTTCTGTTAGTTTTTGAGTTGTAGCATTTCTGTTTTTATTCTTAGAACTTCCATGCCCCAACCTACATTATCCATCTCACTTTGCACACTATCTACTTTTTAGCTGTCATGGTCTCTGTTATGGTTAATTCTTACATCCTGGCCATATGCAAGTCTAACTCTGATGGTTGCTCTGTCTCTTCAAGTTGTGTTCATCTTTGAGTATGTCTTGGAAATTTTTGTTGAAACCCAGACATAATGTATTGAGAACCAGGAACTGTAGCGAATATGACTTTAAAAGGTATAGGGGGAGGGCTTGTGATTAGGCCTCAGTTTTAGTGAACTTGTGCTGTGAACTTCAGGAGGACTTAGTCTACTCCTGCCTCCACCCTACCCAGGTCCCAAGTCAGACAGAGCCTGCAGGGCGCTTGGTAAAAATGCCCTGCATTGTTTGGGCTTTGGTAAAATGCCCAAGATGCCTGTCTACCAGGCTCTAGCAAAATAGTTTCTGTTGAATGCTCTGAGCATATTTCAGAACACTTATTTTCCACCTCACCTTGTTAGAAGCATAAATAGATTATTCTCCAATATTTTCCCTGAAAAACCTGGTCATATTCCTAGTGGTAAAATTCAAAAAAGTGTGGCTACTCCTCCCAAAGACCAGGGTTCTCTGGGATTTCAACTCTGAAACTTGTTCTTGCCGAGACTCCAGACATTTGTTAATTACAATTCAGTTTCCCTAGTCCTGAACTGGTCTCCACTGAGTCGTAATTCTCTGTATCTGCCCATCTCTCCCATTATGGGAATAGCAGTTGGCCCGATGACCCTCAGTTCTCTAATAGATTTAAGAATTGTTCATTTTTTTCAGTTTGTTTGGCTTTTTTTCTTGTTATCTGGATAGGGAAATGATATCCAAGCTCCTTACATGCCAGGCCCAGAAAAGGGGGAATTTTATAATCCCAGATACTTGATGCTTACGTGAATGTGTCTGATCTGAAGTATGTGTCCCTATCATTTATGGTAAATATGATAAAACTGAGAACTTCTACTTGAACAAATTTATGCAGAAAATTAGCAAACATACAGAGAAGCCCATCTCGAACTATCAGGCTGGTACTTCTTTTAATGTTATGGCCTATGAAACTCTCAGAAGTTTTTCCTGGCTGTTAGAAACTCCTGGTAACAAAGTTTTTCACTATCTGGCAGGGGAAGGGTGAAATCCTACTAATCCTTTGTCTTTGCAAAAGTTAACTGTTGGTATTAACACATGGCTGCTTTAGGTAGATGAGAAAGCTACCAAGAACAAGTCAACTTGCAAACTTCTATCACTTCATTATCCAAAATTACAAACACACGCACACACATACACCCTCAGTAAGGAAAAACTAAATGGCTAAATACAAAAAAGAAGCTCAAATGTACTTTTAACAAGAGAACACAACCAAATCTCATCAGGGTGACCAATTTATAAAGTGGGCCAATTTCAAATGATGGTAAGTATTATCTTCATGTTTCTTATAAACCTGCTTGAACAGTCAATATTAAAAAAAAAAAAAGCTAGTACAACCATCTTGGAAACAATACAGAAGTATTTACTACATATGCCATCCCCAGGCAATCTCGTCCTGGATATATACCCCAGAGACATTTTTGAAAGACAGTGGAACTTATCACACATAGCTGGGAGCTGGAGACCCTCTTGATTCCTATCACTGGGGAAAGGAATCAGTAAATACAGTGGATGGGCTCTTGGAATAATATGCATTGCTGAGAAAAGCTAGTCATACATAAAACATGAGGAGATATCAAACATTGTTTTTGGATAAAATAAGACACCAGGAGAGCATCATAGTTTAATATACAAAACAAGATGGCACATTGTATACAGGCACACCTATCTTCAATGATGGGAACATTAGAGTAGGTACCTGTGCTCAGGAGAAGAAAGGAAATGGAATAAGAGGTGTTCGGGATTAAAGAAAGAAAATTAAAATAAAGCAAGAGGTTTGTATGGGAAACAGAAAACACAAGCCCTATCTAGAAGCCTCTCTATTTCAGTCAAGTTTTCAGTTTCTCTCATACCTGCCCTCTCCCAACAATAAGAATACCCCTAACTCTTTGTATTTGATGTATCAGTTTTTCCCATATGCCTCATATATACCCACTGAGTTCTCAAACTGATCATTTATTGCCTATGAGTTTCTTCACAAATGAGTAATACTCATTTTTTAAAAAACAAGTTTCTTAGCAATCAGGGCCCACTTCTTCATTTTACAAGTTCCAACTTGTTTTTTGATTTTTTGAATGTGACAGTCTTTAAATAAAGTCAGAAGCTTCAGGGACACTTAAGAAAATTTTGCAGTCCTTGGTACTAAATGTCTCACACAAATGTGCCTGTAATTTGGAAATAGGTTTTCCTGTTTTAAACAGATGAAAAAGTAATGGGAGAAAGTCTTGCTTAAGCCCATATACCTAATAAATTAGCATCAAACCATAAATGAGAAGTTAGGGTCCCAGAGTCTCAGATTAGCATCTCTGCTAATACAATGAAGCCCAGAAGATGAGGAATGGCCTAAGGGCTAGTTTCAGGCAGTCTGGGACAGACCACAGGTCCCCAGAGACAGGGACCATGAGCTTCCCGCTTCCCGCTCTGTGCTTCTTTATTCCGATTTTAACTGACCAGCTATTTTCCACAGTGGTTCTTCCCTACTGAAACCAATACCGTTATTTTAAGCAAGGAAAAAAGCCCTCTGATGATATTAGTTTTCAATGGGACCAAAATCACAAACTCACATAACAACATTGGGAAAAGGATTGGTCGAGGGTACAAAAAACTCAGGGACCTTTGGTGGAAGGCTGTTGACAGAGTTCCATGCTTTTTTGATTTTCACACGAGACCCAAAAAAAAGCAAAGGAACTAAATTTTTAAACATTTTTCCACTTCTGAATAAGGGCCGCAGTGCTCAAAAATCTTAACATAATATGGTCATTGTTCCCTGAATCAAACCCCCTACCTTCTTCACTTATTCATCACATTTTAACCAACATTGTAGCACTAGAAAATTAAATTCATTCTCGATGACAAAATACTTAAAGGAAAGAAAAAAAAAGAAGAAGCTCACAAAGGCCTCCCCCAAAATGTAAAGTAGTCCCAGAAGAATGAATTAAAATGCTCATTTTAGTTTTCCAGACATTTAAAATCTCCTCAGGCACCTTCTATGATCTTTTATTTAGAAGGAAAAATTATTCAGCTGCCCGCCTGTACTTTCTCCTTCAGGCATTTAGCCCAAAAGAAAGACGAAAGAGGAAAATAATTCTAAAGAAAGCCCAAATTTTAAGAAATGAAGAAACAGATTAGAATCGAAGTGATTTTTTTTTTTTTTTTTTGCAGGAGGTTGAAAACGGTGTCATTTAGAATAACCCTGGATGTACAGATTACAGGCGACTACCTCTGATCTTTCATAAAGAATTGGAATTTGTATTGATAGAAAAAGCTTCCAGCTATAAGAAAACAAAAGTAGCAAAAATAAGCAACACTAATCTCTTTCCTCACAGAAGCACTATTCATGGACAAAGGAACTGGAGTGGAAAAATAACTCCAGATTTCAATCTACTCTACAGAGTGGCTCAGACAGAGAAATCGGGCTTAAATGATAATCACCTGAACAAAGCACCATAAACCTTGGGTAATGGTACATCTCCCCTCATCAGGGAGTGACTTTACAGACTTAGCAATGGCCCTAAGAGGTCACCAAGAGGAGCATCTCCTAACAAAAGTCCACTTAACCACTCCTGCTAGAGGAGAGTCTAAAAAAGCTTAAAGGTTTCCAGATTAAGACTCTAAAGTCACACCCAGGAATACAATTCAAAGCTGAATAGCCTCTACTAGCAGGAAATGATTTCACAGAGGGAACTTAAATAACCCACCCTAGGGATTCAACCTGTTCTTTTTTTGTTTTTTTAAACTTTCAAGGATAGTAGATTCAATAATTCAATGGCAAGCTCTTGTTCCATGGGCGATGTGCTGCCCAGCTGTTCGGGAGGAGCAGTGCTCTGCTTGATCTCTGCTTCTGGGTCTCCCTTTGCAGCCCTCCAGGCACTTCAACAGCCCCTTAGAGAAACTGCATCCTGAGAACAGGTCATGGGCAGAATACAGCCAAGAGACATGTTCATATTAATTGTAAGGGAACTAGGAGAAGCCCACAATGAGGCCTGTGAGATATCTGAGTGTATTGAAGGAAATTGAGAACTTTCAAACACACACACACACACAAAAAAAAAAAAAAAAAAAAAAAAAATTAAAAAATCTCAAAGCCTGGCAACCCCTTTCTACACATCTTAAAGATATTTCCTAACATTAAAATATATCAACTAAAGTATACTAACATTTACTTACAAAGATGTTCTCTACAGCCCTGTATATGGAGAAAAATTAAAAGAAACATAGAAACCCAATATAAAGGGAATAATTATGTAAAACTGTGTGGACACCAAGTGGAAATTTTTATCCATGAAAAATAATGCTGTTGAGTATTAACACAAATATTTTTATAATATATTATGATAATATTTAAGAAAGCAGGTTGCAAGA
The DNA here is from genome assembly GCF_048772815.1 of Callospermophilus lateralis. Lineage (NCBI taxonomy): Eukaryota > Metazoa > Chordata > Mammalia > Rodentia > Sciuridae > Callospermophilus > Callospermophilus lateralis. Next base: position 192,609,495 of record NC_135305.1, on the reverse strand, counting down.
CTATCCACAGAGTGTTCTAATTTATGTTTGTGTGGATCTAAAAATATTAGTCTATCTACTACCAGGCCAATACCTGTGGACAAGCTGCAGGGTGTTGAGAGCCACAGGCAAAGGGGCCCCAGCAAACTTTCAGACTGCCAGCTGATGATTGGCTCACAGCGGCCCCAGCAACATCTAGCTGATTGGCTCCTCTGCAATGATGCTCATTGGGCTGTTTCCCTGCCCTTTCAGGCCACGGAGCTGCTCATTGGGGGACTTTTTTGGCTCCGCCCACACGACCCAGCCAATCGGCCTCAAGAGCAGGAGGATTGTGGGAGGTGGAGAGGCTGGTGGTTGGGAGAGTGGCTTGTGGGAAGCCAGTGGTGGCAGTTGGGTACTGAGGGTTTTTCCGGAGGAGCGGTTTTGTTTGGCGTGTGTGGTTCTAAAAATAAAGTTAGTTTCTTTTGACAAGTGGCTCCTGAATTGTGCCCAGCCAGACTGTGGCACAGGGACTGCTTTAGGTCAAGTGGCAAAAGAGTGCTCTTCCAACCCCTGGCACCAGTGCAAGGATCCCACCTGCTAGGGAACTAGCAAGGAAGCTAGCACAAGGCTTTGTCTCAGAGCCCAGGGCCAGGAGCACTTTGGTGACCACCAACCCCAAGTACAAACTGAAGGTTCCATACACAGCCATAGTTCAGAGACCAAGCCAATTGATAGACCTCAGCATCATGTGGTAGCCTGTGTGCCACAGGATAGACCCAAGTTTCAGCTGCATGAATTATAGCCTTGGAGTGGACTTGGGGAACACCTGTCCTCTTAATGCGACTGTACAGGCCCCTGCAGCTGTGAGACCCTGCTGAAACCCAACTTAGCACCAGCTTGGGTGGCTGAGAGTTTACCTATCCAATATCTGCCAATATCAGGCATGGGAGCAGAGAGACCAGTGCTCACAATGGAGCTCCGAACTGCCTCAGCACCAGGCAGAGACTTGCATCCAGTGGGAGAGACTCAGGCTCACGTAGTTTTAGACTATCACTATCAGTATGATATGGGCCTTTGTGTACCCCTGAGACTGTGCAGGTCCCTGTCACTGAGAGATTCAGGCATGACCCAGGTTTACATCAACCAGGTAGCCCCAAACTACCCCAACCTCAGGCAGCATTGCATGATGATGTCCACATTTTCTGGATAGGACAATATAGTAAGACCAAGGCTTTGCCCTGGAGCTTAGTGCTGAGCTGGGCAGGATCCTAACAGTCCCTACCCCCAGGTCTGCCATAGTCAGAGCCTCTGGAACAGCACCAGGGGCAGACATGCTGCCCCAATCCATCAAATACTCAGCTAGCATCACCTGCAGCTGGTTGCAGTGGTCTTAAACCACGAGTTCCCGTCAGCATTAGGCGGCCCATAGCAGTGTGAGACTTGCTCCTACTCCAGTGTTGTACTGTTCTTAGTAGGATGTGAATTCAGAGTGTGACCCAGCATGCCAGCTTTGGTGGTCACAGGTATGACATAGGAACATGTGGATGGAAGAGCCCCAATGACTATGCCTATGGTCAGGCAGAATTCTGCAGGGTCTGAGCACAGGTGTCCATTAATTGTGGACAAGACATCTTAAAAATCAAGCCCTTACAGGTGAAAGATAAAGAGAAGATTCTCAAAACTTCAAGAGAAAAGAAATCATACATTGGGGTGCTTAATTCACCAGATATCAGACTTCTCAGTAGAACTCTCACAGGTTTGGAGAGAGTAAGATGATGTTTTAACAGTTCTGAAAGGGAAAAAAATGTCAACCAAGAATACGGTACCCAATAAAGCTATCCTTCAGAAATGAAGGAGGGACAAAGACTCCCAAACAAAACCTGAGAGAATGTATTTCCACCAGACCTGTTCTATAAGCAAGACTAAGCAATTTCTTCAAACTGAAAAAAAAAAAAAATTAAGGAAACCTAGGAAGGTATAAAATATACTGGCAAAAGGTTTCATAGAAAGAAATTCATAGTATTCTATTTTAAGTATGTTGTGTAAATAATTCATATATTTAGCATGAACACTAAAAAACAAAACAACTAAAAGTAACTACTAATATGATAAGCAATATGTAACATAAAAAGATATGGAGTTGGGGTGTAGCTCAGTGGTAGAGCACTTGACTAGCCATGTGCAAGGTCCTAGGTTTAGCCCAAAACACAAAAGAAAAAAAAGGAGATGAAAAGAGAAAGATGTCAAATGGGATATCAGAAATTCAACACGTGGGGAGGAATGGAATGCAACTGGAGAATTTTCTCATAAGTCTACTTTCTCTTGTTCTTTTGTTCATTTATTTCTGTTCTTATCCTTATGTTAAGTTGCTATCATGTCAAAATAGTCTGTTAAAATTTAAAAAAATGTTTTTTTGAGTCTCATGGTAACCACTAAGCAAAAATCTATAATAGACTAAAAAAAAAAAAAGTTATAAAAACACACTACTAAAGCAATTCACTTAACCACCAAGGAAGACTAAGAGGAAGAAAAGGAGAAACTACACCTAAACTAGAAAACAAGTTACATAATGGCTATAGTAAGTTCTTAACCATCAATAATTACCTTGACAGTAATTTTATTAAGTTCTCTAACTAAAAGACAAAGTGACTAATAAAACAACAATGTTGCTTAAAAGAAACTCACTTCACTTCTAATGATACACATCAATTATAAGTGAAGGAATAAGATAGTACTTGCAAATAGAAAACTGGAATGGCTATGCTAATATCAGGTAAAACACACTATAAATCAAAAGAAATACAAAGAGACAAGGAAGATCATAATAATAAAGAGATGAATTCAGCAAGAGGAAAATTCACACACACACACACACACACACACACACACACTCAATATTGGAGCACCCAAATAAGTATTACAGGACCTAAAAGGAGAGAGAGAATCCAATACAATCATATTTGGAGACTTTAACACCCCATTTTCAAAAATGGAAAGTTCATTCTAATTTTTTGGACTAACTTGAGGAGGATTGGTATTAGCTTCAGCAGTGAAGCTAATACCAATCCTCCTCAAGTTAGTCCAAAAAATTAGAAAAGAATTCTTCCAAACACAATGAGGCCAGCATTACCCTGATACCAAAACTAGATAAGAGCAAAAGAAAACTGTAAGTCAATATCCTTGATGAACACAGACACAAAAATCCTTAATAAAATACCAGCAAACTGAATCCAACATCTTGTTTGAAAGGTTTTTCAACATAATTAAGTGGGATTCATTCCAGGAATGCAAGGATGGCTCAATATATGCACATCAATAAGTGTGATTCACCATATCAACAAAATGAAGGACAAAAATCAATTAAAGCAGAAAAAGCTTTAGTTAAAATCCAATATCACTTTATGATAAGAACACAGAACAAATTAGGTCTGGAAAGAACACACCTCCACATAATAAAGGCCATTTATCATAATCCAAGGGCTAACATTCTGCTAAATGGGAAAAAGTTGAAAGCTTTCTAAGATCTGGAATAAAATGAGGATACCCACATTCACAACTTCTGTTCAACAAAATTCTGGAGAAATTAGGCAAGAGAAAGAAAAAAAAGGGAGGGAGTGCATCCAAATTGGAAAATAAATCAAATCATTTCCATTTTCTGATGGCATAGGCATGATCTTATAAATAGAAAACCCCTAAAACTCCACCAATAAGCTATTAGAATAAATTCACTAAAGCTCCAATGCTGGGAGCCATCAGCCAAGTAGGTATGACAATTTCCTTGCCAGTGTACCCCCATGTTTCTTTAGTGGAAGGACTCGTGGAAATAAGACATTTTGCAGCAACATTGCATGTAAGGTGACCTTGCTCAAGGACCAGGGCGGATCCGTGTTTAGGGTGTTCCTGGTTTAGGATAATCTGAGTTTAGGGCGTTCCCTGTTTAGAATAGGGCGTATCCTGCTGCCTGAGTTCCCCTTGAGTTCTCACGGGATTCAGAATATATTTGGGAGACAGAAGCCCAGTGGGTGTGGATTTGGGCAGAGAACGTGGATTTCCCCAGAATGTGTTTGTAGAAGGCCGGTGTGAGACCGGGAATAAAGAATTGCTGTTTGAATCTACAAAGCCGTGAGTGGCTTGTGATTTGTGCCCAGCCAGACTGCGGCACTCCAACATAAAAAAAATACAAAAATCAGCAGTGTTGCTATATGCAAATAGCAAAATATATATAATTTAAAAAGAAAAAAAAAATCAAAAAAGTTATCCCATTTCTAAGAGCTAAAAAAATAAAATACCTAGGAATAAATTTAACCAAAGAGGTGAAAAATCTATACAATTATAAAACATTGATGAAAGAAATTTAAGAGGACACACAAAAAATCATTGAAAAGCACCCTGCCCTGTGCTCATGGATAAGAATTTTAATCATACTTTTAACATTTTAACATTGTTAAACATATTGTTAATATTTCCCTACTACCCAAAGCTGATGTACAACTGCAATGCAATCCCTACCAAAATACCAACAGCAAAGGGCCCAATGTAGCCAAAGTCATTTTAAGCAAAAACAGAACTTCAAAATATACCACAAAACTGTGAATCATCAAAACAACATAATATTAGCATTACAAAGAGACACATACACCAATAAGGCAGAATGAAGAATCTAGAAGTAAACCCATATTTCTACAGCCGACTTGTTTTCATCAAGAATGTTAAGAACATGAATTGGAGAAAAGGACTCTTTCAATAAATTGTGCTGGGAAAATTGATATTCACATTCAGAAGAATTAAGCTAGACCTCTGTGTCTCACCAGTTATGAGATCAACTCAACATAAAGACTGAAACATAAGACCTAAAACTGATGGTACTAGGCAAAAAAAATAGGAAAAATGCTTCAGGATATTTGAATGAGCGGTAAGTTTATCAAGATGCCAAAAGCACAGGAAACAGAAGCAAAAATAGACAAATGCAATTTTATCAAACTAAAAAGCTTCTGTATAGCCAAGGGAATACTCCATAGAGCACAGAGACAAACTATAGACTGAAAGAAAATATTTTCAGACATAGTCTGAAAGTTTATATCCAGATGTTAATAAACTCAAAAAAAAACTTAGTAGCAAAAAATAACTTGGTTTTAAAATGGTAAATAGATCTACATAGGCATTTCTCAAAAGATACTAATGGCAAACTGGTACATGAAAAAATGTTCAATTTCACTAATCATCAGAAAAATGAAAATCAAAACCACAATGAGATCACCTGACCCCAGGAAAAATGACCAAATATCAGAAGGACGATATATATTAGATATATATATATATATCTAATATATATATTATATATATATGTATCAAGTGTTGGTGAGAATTCAGAGAAAAAGGGAAGCTTTGCACAATGTTGGTGGGAATGTATATTAGTTCAGCCGCTGTGGAAAACAGTATGGAGGTCCCTCAGAAAGTTAAACATACAACTACTATGTGATCCAGTAATCCCACTACTGTGTGTATATCCAAAGGAAATGAAACCAGCATGTTGAAAAGACATGACACTCCCATGTTCCCTGTAGCACTATCGACAGTAGCCAAGAAATACAAATAACCTGTCCATCAATAGATGGGTAAATGGTGATGATAATGTGGCATATAAACAGAATGTACTACTATCCAGCCATAAAATAAAATCCTGTCATTTGTACCAACAAGGATGGAACTAGAGATTAAGTAAAATAAGCCATGCACAGAAAGACAAGTAGTGCATGATCACACTCACAGGTAGAGTCTAAAAGATAATTTCAACAAGTTAATAGAATTGTGGTTACCAGAGGCTGGGGTATGTAGGAGGTAGGGAGGGTTGGGGAAAGTTTGGTTAATGAATACTAAGTTATAGTTAGATAGGAACAAGAAATGCTGATGTGCCCCTACATGGAAGGATGTCTCTCAATAACAATGAAATGTACATTTAAGAATCTAGGGAAAAGTTTTCATCAAAAAGAAATAATAAATCTTTGAGAAAAAGGATTATTCTGATTAAAACATATACACATGTATCAATCATCACATGGTACCTCATCAATATGTACAGCTTTGTATTTTTAAAAAATATTTAAACAGTACACAAGAAATATGCCAAGATTTTGGCAGAGGTTATTTCTAGGAAGTGGGATTATGAGAGTTTCTTATTTTCACCTATCAGTATTTCTGGTTTTCCTTACAATGAGCTTATATTGCTTTTGAAGTATAAAGCAATCTTCTAGGTTTTTTTTTAAAGGTTATTTTTGAAAACCTCTTTTTTTTTAGGGGAGATAACATGCTACTTTGTACAAAACTAACTAGAAAGTTAGATGTAACAATTCAGATAGCAAGGACATTAGAGAACACCTCAGTGACATGACAAATGACAAGCAGAATCAGAAGTAGGAAACAGTGGCTTCTCCTACATTCTACATGATCTCCCTAAAGAAGTGGGCACCCTCTCACTTCAGGATGCCACTGTGCATTCCTTCCTTCTAAGCTTCTGTCATTATGCAAGTTGCCTCAGGATGTCAGCTACCACTTTGTACCTTCAAACATCCTCACCCCTGCCTTTAGAGCTGAGGTTCCAATCTCCAGAAGTCCAGTGGTCCCACTCAACTGTATGTATCTAAAACCAACGTCATTATTCTCTCCCCACCAGCCTGCTCCGAGGAGAGAATAATGAATTTGGTTTTATGCCTTCTCTCTTTCAAATGCAACATGGTGCACCCAAGTGCAACACTTCCGGGTTAGTCTCAACTCCTCCATGTTATTCTTCAAATCAGGACAAGCAATTCAAGATACTTACCCTATGAAGTTCTCTAGTACTCGCTGTCTCCTCCATCACCCCCCACTCCCCACCAATCCCTCATATTCCTAACTTGTATCAGATACTTCTTTGCTCCAATTCATTCCCTTTGTGTGTTTGCTTTCCATCACTGTGTCAAAAATCCCTGACAAGAACAACCTAACAGAGGAAAGATTTATTTTGGCTCTTGGATTCAGTAGTTCAGTCCACGGTTGGCTGGTTCCAAGACAGAAATATCATGGCAGAAAGGCAAGGTGGAGGAAAGCTGCTTAGCTCATGGTAGCCAGGAAACAGAAGAAGGGGTTGGGCCATGGATAGACATAATAGAGGCCATGTCCTCAGTGACTTTCAATCCTCTAGCTACAACCCAACTGCCTACATTTATGACCCAGTAGTACATTCAAATGCTTAATCCATCATTTGTTTTAATACATTGAGGCTACAGCCCTCACAATCTGATCACTGCCTAAAAGCCCCACCTCCGAACCTTGGTGTTTGGGGACCATGCTTTCAACACATCAGCTCTTGGGGGGTACATTCAAGATCCAAACCATAATACTCCGTAAAGTTGGCTAGGATCCTTTCTCACTGCTAAATAACGTTCTTTAAAGTCTAATTTCTTTCCCATCTAAATACTCCCTATCCACCCAATCTACCATGTACACACACACATACACACACACACACACACACACACACACACACACACACACACGCCACCAAGTTTCTACCAAGTCTCAAATATAAACTGTTCATAATGCTACATGAGGTTACACCCCATTTCTACTGCCTAGAAACTTCCTCCCTTTTCTCTACCTCGCACCTATTATTCTCTGGGGTTTTTAACACTCCTTTATAGTTGAGCTCAGTCCTACTCCTGTGCAGTCACTTTTCTACCATGCCTTCACAAAGCCATGCACGCTCCTCTTTTACACTTCCATAAACCCCTATTCCTACACCAGCCCTACCACCAAATGAGACCAGGAACAAGGTCCTCACCCAGATTCTCTGATAAAGCTGGGAAATCTAAGGAATTGCTTTTTCAGTCTCTCCTGCAACAAGGGATGATCCTGTGACACACCCTGGCCAATGAAACACCAATGCAAAATTGCTTGGGAGTCTCTAGTTAATCTTTTTTTCCTGATAATAGAAAACACAGGTGTTATTCCCTCTTTTCTATCAACTTACACATGGATATAATATCTGTAACTGCAGAAACCATCTTGCCACCATAAGGATAAGCCCAAGAGAACCAGATTACATCTCTGAACAGAAACCATCTTGCCACCATAAGGATAAGCCCAAGAGAACCAGATTACATCTCTGAGTTCATAGAGCTCCTGAACCACCCATCTTTAGGATTATTAGGTGATTAAAAAGGAAAAAACCAACCATGGGTTAGTAGCTTTTTGTTGTTGTTCTTTTAGTTATACATGACAGTAGAATGTATTTGGACATATCCCACATACATGAAGTATAACTTCCCATTTTCAGTTGTACATGATATGGAGTTATACTGTTTATGTATTCATATATGAACATAGGAAAGTTATGTCTGATTCATTCTACTGTTTTTTCCATTCCCATCTCTCCTCCCTTCCTCTCATTCCTCCCTGTCCAATCTGGTGAAGCTCCACTCCTCCCTCTCCCCTATCTACTATAAGTCAGCATCTACATATCAGAGAGAACATTCAGCCTTTGGTTTCTGGGGACTGAATTATTTCACTTAGCATGACAGCCTCCAGTTCCATCCATTTACCGGCAAATGGCATAATTTCTTTCTTTTAGGCCAAGTAATATTGCACTGTATATATGTACTACATACTTTACCCATTCATCTGTTGAAGGTAACTAGATTGGTTCCATAGCTTAGCTATTATGAATTGAGCTGCTATGAACATTGATGTGGTCATATCACTATAGCATGCTCATTTTAAGTCCTTTGGGTATATACTGAGGAGTGGGATAACTGGGGTCAAATGGTGGTTCCAGTCCAACTTGGTTAACTGCTTTCTTGTTGTTTACCATATTCCTAATACTGCTTTGGAATTAATAAATAATTAATAACTAAGAAAACTACTCATCTCTTAACACTTTAATTTTCTTTTAGTCTTTAGGCACCATCATTACCACTTACAGAATTGAAGACTGATGCACTGAAAGATTAACTCATTTCTCAAACTCCGCACACGGCTATGGTGTTTCCAAGCTAGGAGAGTCCAAGACTGAACTCTGGCTGAAACCTTATTCTGTTTACCACATTTTGAAGAATGAGTCAATGAGTCTAGACCAAGAAAAGAGCCGTCAAAGACAATATGAGTTGCAAGTCCAGCAAATGAGAAAATCTCTATCAGCTGAATCCATTTACTGGTTTACTCATGAGTTGGTTGTGTGGGATAGAATGAGAAACCTTGCTAAAGTTAGTAATAAATGAATTCTTTTGAAATTGCCTTCAGGAGAATTATCTATCCTGCCACTCTTTGTCACAGGAGATTGGATTCTCCTCTATAAAGCCAAAGTGGTTACTGCCCAGTGTTCCATTTTCTCCAAGATGCTTGCAAAATTATTCACACTGGAGATCCATGTTCTAAGAAATGGGGTGCAGGGAGGTTGTTTAAAGCTCTTATGAGTATGCAAAGGCACATGAAAGAAAAGGCCTGTGTTCAGGAGTGCAAAGGCCAGGTTTGGGCCCAGGAGAGTTTTTTTTTTTTTTTTTTTTTTTTAAGTTATAGATGGACACAATATCTTTTTTCTTTTTAAATTATTTTTATGTGTTGCTGAGGATCGAACCCAGTGCCTCACCTGGGCAAGGTAAGTGCTGCCACTAAGCCACAGCCCCAGGCCCAGGCCCCAGGAGAGATTTTAAAAGGAGTAGGAAGACACGTCCACAGTGGGATTTAAAGGATCAAAAAAAAAAAAAAAAAAAAAAACATGTCATTTAATTTATCTTGGAGATATGAGACCAAAAAGTCAAATATATTCACCATATTGCACTTAGTCTGATATACACAATAAGGTGGAAGAAAGGGCAAGGGCTCTGTACCAGATGAAAATATACTGAACTCCCACCACCACCATTAACTGTGCCTTAGCCTCAGAAATCCAATTACTGCCATGGCTACACTAGGGTGATGTGCTTACCTTCTAAAGGTTTTGTGAGGAAAAAATGAGATAACAGATAAGCCACATGCTTAGGTCAATGCCTGGCCCTAATAAATGCTGGGTAAGTGGTGTTGGTGATAACAAAAATCACAATGTAATAATAGCCCAGAAGTACTTCAACCTGGATGACAACCAGGGTGACACTGGAGACAAAAGAGATGATTGAGGACTGCAAGTTAGAGTATGACTAGGAGCAGGGACATGAATAGAAATCCAAGGACACTGTGTTAACCAAGCTGATTGCTTCCTAGGAAGGGGTTGAAATTTCGAAAACCACACATTATTCCAGAACCCTTCTGGAAAGGGTGGTGAGCATTTAGGCTTATCAATCACTTCAAAGTGGGATCCTTGCCCACCTCCAGACCAAGAGTATAAAAAGTCTGCAACGTACTTTTGACCACCAGCTTTGAAATTATGCGAATATTGCCAAAACTTTGATTATGGGCTTGTGTTCACATTATCTGAAATTTTACTTGTAACATGAAGCAACACTACAAAATTTGAAATATACGTAGTTCCAGTCCTCACAAAACATGACTGCTCCAAGGCAGGCCAAGTTCTAATGTCTGGCATCTCAGGAGGACTGTTTGCCCTTCTATCAAAATCCTTCCTGATCTGGGCTCCAGAGAACACACACATGTCGGGGAAGCAATTGCTCCCCATGTGATCACACTTCCCAACCACAGCTGGGTGACCAGCATCCTCCAGCTGAATGTGAGTGGTGCTGCTATCTCCACATTCAACCCTTCTGCAGCCCAGGGGCAAATAAGACTTTCGCTGTCAAGAGTGACACATTGCAGAGGCTCGGGCTGGGGTTCAGTGGCAGAGTGCTTGCTTAGCACCATATCCAAAAATAAGAAATACCATAAAGGTATGCTGTCCATCTACAAGAAAGAATTAAAATTTTAAAAATGACACAATGCAAAGATGGGAAGAGTCTGGGGCCCTGAATCACTACATGAAAAAAAGCCATCCATTATGAGATGAGTAACAAATAAAATTCTATCATATGTGAGACATTATGTATCTTAAAAAGTTTTTTAAAAAAGTTTTTTTTTAAAGCTGTTACCTCCAGTACAGATTCCATGAAATTATGTCAAAGATTTGAGGCAACAAGGCCAGTTGGGATACTAAGCAAGAGATAAAAAGGAAATCTAGATATACATAACATGCTTTTAGAGGTTTTTTTTAAAAAAAATTAACCACCAGGCTCCAGTACATACCCAGCCATATCCATACCCAGCCAGTGAATCTGACAGGTATTATTAACAGCAAAAGACACACAGGTGTGTGTATACAATGAGAATAAACTGGTCAGATATGCAATTAGTTTCATATTCCCACCTGTTTGAAAAACCCAAGTACAGCCAGGTTTAGAAAGGACCTTTACTGAATTTTCCATCTCTGTGCAAGTGAAAACTAAGAATACATACTATTCAAAGAATCCTAAGAACACATACTTATTCAAGGAATCTTTCTGAGTTACTAGGTTCTAGGAACCGACCTCAGGATGGTCCCAAGTAAGTCTGACATCTTGGTACTTAGACCCTCAACTTATCCCCTTCCACAATGAATAGGGCTGACATGTGTAACCAACAGCAAGTGTGACAGACTGTGACTTCCAAGACAAGGTCATAAAAACATTATGGCATCCATCTCCCTCTCAATTGAATCACTCCATCTGGGAGATTTTATCTTGTCTTAGTTGGAGAAGCCCTGTGGAGAAAGTGAGGTGTTGGGAGCTCAGGCCTCCCACCAACCACCAGCACAGACTTGCCAGACACAAGACTGGGCCATAATGGATGTCTATCCTCCGGTCCCAATTAAATCTTCAGATAACTATAGTTGAAAAGTGATATCTGGCAGCCAATTCATGAAAGACCCTGATCCAGAACAACTAGCCAAGCTGCTTGGGTTTCTAACCCATAGAAACAGTGAGAAATATTAAATGTATTTATTAGATTTTCAACTAAAATTTGGGGAGTAATTAACTAAGCAGCAATAGATTACTAAAGAAACCAATGAATTAGTTTAAAGGCAGAGACAGAGCACCTAAAAGAGAAAGCATGTAAGCATGAGTTTTGTCCTAAGCTAAAAATGTCTGCCCATCTTTAACTTCTTTTAGTGCTTCCTAGAAATAGGGGGATTGGCCGTGCTAGATATCTAGTAAGTATTACCTTCAGTTTTCTCCAACTAAGACAAGATAAAATCAGTTCTACATGTGTGTGACACTAACGAGGCAGCAAAGGTTTTACTTATGAACTTGTAACTGGCTCGTGTGAAAAGCAAATTTAATAAGTTTCATTGTGTGTGCATGCATGCGCGTGTGTTTGGCAGAATTGAAGAAAACATGGCTAATTGAACATAGCATATATTTCATTCAGGGAATCAGAGGCTATTTCTTAAGAGCTTCACAATTCACATAAAATGAAGACTTCAGGGCAATTTTATGCTTGCGTTGCTATACGGCACACTGCACCTCTCCCAGTCCATGATTGAGAACCCTCACACAAGACTACTTCAGTTTTATCTTTCTTGACTGAAGGCACTTAAGGGGTGGAAAAAAAGAAATCTCTCATTGCCTCCACATTGCAACCGGCTGGCTTGTTGGAAGTGCCACAGTGTTTGATCACACTGGCATGATTACTGAGGAACAGAAAGCAAAGAACTTGCGTGACTCATTTCTTCCTTTACAGTTTGCAGGAACCATCACTCGCTCTTACATCACATTAGCTGACACACTGACAAGGCCTAATAACACAAGCCCATGTCTGAAAACCATCAAGACGACCCAGAATAGAGCTGAGCAAGACAGCGCCATACCTTATCATATACTACCAAGGGCAGAGTCAATGTCTGATGACTGTTGAGTCAGACACACGTACTGTTCTGACCAGCAGCCCGCAGCACAGTTCAGGTCCACAGTAATCTTCCTTCAATATAGCTTTTTTTTTTTCTTCTGCCAACCTAATTCTTCAGTATGTCTGAGATCTTGCAAATATTAAAGAATGACATGGCATTTTAATAACCAGCAGACTCTATTAGATCACTTCCAGTACACTGCATCCCTTTTTTAATAAAATCAGTTTGTGGACACAGCATCTTCTTCATCTTTAAGATTGTTGATGGTGTATAAATTCACACTTCAGTGCAACTTGCAATGATTCCCAAACTGGAATCTTTGAACGTGCATTGGAGTTCCATAAATAGTCCTCATCTTTGCAAAAACAATAAAAAAACAAAAACAAAATACAACCTAACAGGAAATAAAAATTTACCAATGATACTGCTCATGGGGTAAATAAAACAGGGGTGGGCACTATGGAAGTGAGAGTCAAATTGGACCCCATATCTATTTTTATAAATAGTCTTGTTGGAATGCAACCACATCCACTTGTTTATGGTTGTCTATGGCTGCTCTTGCACAGCAGTCAAGTTGAGTAGTGAGACAAAAGCCACAGAGTCCATAAAACCTAAGATATTTACTATCTTACCCTGTGCAGAAAAATTTGCCAACCCAGGATAGAGTATCCCACTTATTACTATGGAGCATATTAGCTATGTAAGACCCTTTCTTGGACTTATTACACTGACTGATAGTTTAATCACTTTGCTCAATAGAATTATAACAATACATTTTATAAATTAACTGTCAATAGCTTCATTAAGTATTTCTTAACCATGCTTACCAAAATTTAAAAATGGAATATGGACTGTGCATATACTTGTTTAACAATTTTTAAATCCACATGGCAAGTTTAGCCTTCTTTTTCTCCAATATGACTCATCTGTTTGGTCACCAATATTCACCAAGCTAAGTGGTCTTAGCCTTACAATGTTTTTGTTTTACTGTAAACCATTTGGGATACAATGTTTTCCCTGATTTGAAAATTCATAAGCATGGATTAATGTACATTGTACAAGATAGGAAATTTTGCTACATGGATTTTCTTAAGATAACAGTTATAGGATTTGAATTCACTGATTTGGAATCACAAAGTATGTATATTTTTGGCATTGAAATAAAGTCCGTTATACTCCAAGACCGATTTTTAGAGAAGGCAATTCCCATCTTTCACCTTTAAGCCAACACAGTCCCAGTGAGTCTCAGTTTTATTGGATAAAGTACAATACTTGGATTTCTTGGTGTAAGGAACTTTCTCCTCACATTAGATCCACAGACTGGGAGGTCCTAAATCCCCATAACAAGGCAAAGTCTAAAACATTCTGCTTTAAAACTTCCCCTCAAAATATTATCCCCATGAAATATAAACATAAGACCCCAGAGATCCACAACATTGTTTACATCAAGATTTCTGAACTTCACACTGACATTTTTCAGGACTGAGGATTCATTGTTCTGGGAGGCTGTTCTATGTGTCCTAGAACATTAACAGCATCCCTTGCCTTGCCTCTAGGAACACCCTGCCAATGGTCGTGACAATCAAAACTGTCTGCACATATTGCTGCATGACCCCCAGTTGAGAACATTGTTCTAGAGGAGAGTTAGACCTTTAACTTGCCAAAGGTTGGTTATTTCATTCGACCTGTGCAAACCAACTATCCATGCAATTTGAAGCAAGATTTGCTTCCTTTCAAGGTGAAGTGGCTACATGTCCTGTCACAGGACTTAATCACTGCCATGCTCACAAAGACCAATATTTTCATCAGAAAATTCCACGGTGCCAGTCTTTGAGTTGTCATCTTTTGCTATAGAACCCAGACTTTGTTCCCAGAATCTGATCAACATGTTGAAGGCTTAAACATTCAGAGCCTCTCACTCTTTACCTCAACAGTTTCCAAGCCCTACCCTCTTCTGACAGCAATGATGGGCAGCCTCTTATACCTCATCAGAAAACAGTGGCCCACATCTGCTAAGGTGTTCACACTGTGACAGATTATTGCTTACATATTGCACATTAACAGAATTTATTTTTAATCAACAATTATGTGTACATATCAGGTACAACCTGATGTTTTGATCTCTGTGTACTCAGTAGAAAGATTCAATCAAGCACATGATGCCCATCCATCACCTTACCAACTTATTAGCAAGTGTGGGGCAAGGTTAAGAAATTTCTTGTGAAGGCACTACCAGTTGAATATTGTTGGTGTTATCTTGAGCCTTCTAAATACCCAATTCCATAACCATGCTCTTATTTATTTATTCATTTTTTATAAATGAGACACAAGCAGAAAGCCAGTTTGCCACTATTTAGGAAGTAGTATGAGCCTCAGGTGGAACACCCCTGGCGTCAAGCTGTTTTGCCTGTCTGGAGCTAAGCAGTCTAATTTAGCTCTCCATCTAGGCCTGGAGAAGTTTAGGCCTTCATAGTGAACCTGGCATAAAATTAACCCTGTACAGGACTTTCAGTTTTTCAGAGATAGCCGTCATACACCTCACAGGGAAAAAAAAAATTTAAAAAAACTAAATAATGGAACAGAGAATGTGGTGTTACTTTATTACCATGTCTCTTCATTTGATAACCTGAGAGATGTAAAACTCAGCTCTAGGCCACAATTAAATTGGTGCATCCAAATAAAGACTTCACATATATTTTCAAACGTCCTAGCTGCTTTGAAATACTAGATTTTCGATATTGCTTTTCCCCTCAAGGATTTTCTTTTTGTCTACCTCCTCTTCCTTCACAAGAGACACACACAATGGGCAAAGCCACATCTGACATGTTGACATTGCTGCAGATACCAAATCCCCACAGGACTAAGGGACAGTGCCACAGGGAGGTTTCTTTGAACTCCAAAATTGCCTGAAAGCTGCATTGGGGTAAAAAAATAAAAAGAATGGGCAAGTAAATGCTCCAACATTTGGGTTGTGACTGAGCTGGCATGAACCCGAACTGAGTGCTATTGTCATAAGGTACAGGAAAGGCACAGACATTTGTGTGATGCACATGGTTAAGGTAAGAAGGATCCCAGAAATTAAAAAACAGGTTCATTTTTCTCTTCCCCCCCACACTTGTGCCTTTTTTTGTGGGGGGGGAAGTTACTGGGGATTGAACCCAGGGGTGCTTAACCATTGAGCAACATCCCCAGCCCTTTTAAAAAATATAGTATTTAGAGACGGTCTGAGTGGCTAAATGCCCAAGTTATTAGACAGGCTTTGGATTCGCCATCCTCCTGAGCCTCTAGGATCACAGGCAGGTGCCACCAACACTTGTACTTCTTCTACATGCTCCTTTCTAAATTCCAAGCTGCTTGAAGCCACCGACACCACAGAAACCAGGGTTTCATCTTCACCCACAAATCCTGGGGATGCAAGGTAAACTTCCTGACGAGATGGGAACAAGCTCCCTCTTCATGTCTTTTGTTCAAATATAAAGAAATAAGAACGTAATGATTGATGGGAAATTATAGTTCCCTTTTGACTACAACTTTAGCTTTTGGCAAATATATTAATTTTTTTCTTCACCACTATGGTTTTAAAATGTGTTAATGGTACGTAAAAATACCAGAAGAATGTCACTGCCACCGACTTAGCTGTATCCCCTTTTCTTCTTTGGCCACTGTCCTGTTAGCTGCATTCTGACTTCCTGCTTGGGATTATTTGTCACTGCAGGAAGGAAAAGAGCTCACATCTCACCCTCCGCTTTCCATGCATTGCTACATTTTGAATGTGGTGCCTAGGGGCTTCCCAGCTAACTGGATGTGTAAATAAAAGAGTTTTAGATCACTTGAAGGTGTCATTCAAATTTTCATCCTAGCTAACAGGGAGCAAATTCGCCAAATCCATCCTGGGGCCATTTTCCCATCTCTCTTCCTGCTGACTGTCATGTAATGTGCTAGACAAAGACACAGCAAGTCCCATATTTGGATCTTGCAGGACTAATTCCCCAGTTCTTCCTCCAATCTTGAAAAGATCACTCTTCTCCCTCATGGATGAAAAAGTACAAAAAGGGCTGAAAAGGTAATTTCTATCAGACTTTTTTTTTTTTCTTATCCACACATACCTGAAACCACTAGCAATCACACTGCACTTAGGACTTTATTGAATGAGATATAATAATAGGACACCTAAAGGACATGACTTTATAATTGAGTACTTTTTTATGTATTATTTCATTGGGAAATTATTCCCAGCATTGTTGTTGCAAGCATGGAGGCCCTGTGATGTTAGATTTGGGCTCTTGGCAAGATTTCTCTGCTTGTCTATTCTGACAATAAGTACCATCATAGTAATCCCCACAGTGTGAAGACAATCATTAGTAAATGGCTAAGAGGAGATGTCAATGGTGCTTCAGGCAGTGGTTCAACTATCCACTAATAAAAGCTTTGAACTTGGATAATAGAAAACCTATCTCTCAGAACCACTTTACCAGAGACTGTTTTCTGAAATGGTCAAGGACAAATACCAAGATACAGTGGAACACCCACATAAAAATAGCAACACTGCTAGCCAAAGTTTTTTGAGTGAGACCTTGCTCTAAGCAGCCTCTATACACAACAATATTGGTAGCTCAAAAACAATTTGTAAGTAATTTGCCAAGAACTTAAAGAAAACCCAGGGAAGTTGTCAAAAATCTCTATCCTTGTCAAAGGACTGGTTTCAGAGCATCTCAGAGGGATTTCAGTGAAAAGTGGCTGAGGAAGGCCAGAAGAGGTAAAGTCAGTCTATAACACTACTGCCCAGGTAAACTTCCTGCATGGCAGAAACATTCTCTATACTGTCCAACACGCTAGCCACAGACTTGGAACTTCTGAGCATTTGCAGTATGGCTAACACAAATGAGAAACTAAATTTTTACTTAATTTTATTTACATTTAAATTTAAATACCTGCACCTGTCTGTTGACTACCATAATAGATAATGATAGAAAATGAGGAGGGGAGGTTGAGTGTCCACTTTAGTAGGCAAGTGAGAAGGCATCACCAGGGAATCCATAAGCCAACACAAGTGTGGCACTGCAGTTTCTTATTGCATGCCACCCCCATCTGATTGTCAGTGAATACTGTTCCCAAGGCCCAGCTGAACTCACTAGGAAAGAATATTGTTATTAGTGAGCAATGTCTAACATACAGGACACGTTGGCCTGTTTTCCAATGCTAATGGCAAGGAGAACTTAAAATCTTTAGAAAAGGGAGAAAGAAGTAGAGAAGGTGGCCAGTTTCTAAGGCCATTGAATGGATGGTTAGAAAACAGACTGGATTATGGTCATTTCTTTACTACTCTGAATCAATACTTGTATATAAATAAGGTTAGGCAGGGGTTTTAGATATGTGCCTACAATCAGCCAAAAGACGAGCGGTGTTCAAGTTTTTAGTTACTTCCTTACTTTCTTCCATATTTCATTGTTTATTATTTAGTATCTGTCTCTCTCCCTAGAATGTAGGATGCGTAAGGATGTGCACCATCTTGTGCCAGAAAGTACATACTGGGTAGACGATTATCAAATGAGTATTTGTATCCTGCTTATTCATCAAAAATATATTTAAGGACTTACTACATGTAATGAACTATGTTAGTGTTAAGGGAATAGAAAAAACAACTGACCTGGTCCCTACCCTTATAGCTCACATTAAAAAGATAAGTCAATCAAGGTAGGATACTGTATCAGCATGGACTTGTCTTATGGTGCAGGCAGGAAAATCTTTCTTGAGGTGTTGAACTAATTTTGTAGGCTGATTAGGAATTAGGTGGGTAAAATAAAGTGACAGGGAGAAGAGGAAGAAAGAGTATTCTTGGCAAACAGAATGGCCTAGGTAGACATGGGAAGCTCCAAAAACAAACAGCAACAAATCACTATTGCTGTTAATCCAAAGAGCATACAAGAGATAGGCAGACCCTGTGGGTTTGTTCTCCTACGATGACCCCAGAGTAGTGCTGTGCCCCAAATCCCTCATCCAGCCAATATGACCTGAAGGCATCCTATCTAGGAGGACCATAAGCTACTGAGTATCTTAAGTATCCTAACACTCAGTCCCATAAGGTGGTAGGGGCTCTCCCAGAATTAAAAAAAAGAAAAAAGGAATGTGTCACATTTAGTGTGCATGCCAACTCTGCCATAAATCTGCCACAACTCTGTCATAACTCAATTATAGGTGATGCTGTCACAACTTTGTTGTGACTCTTTTGCTTAGTACCCAGCCAAAATGTGTATTTCCTTATATGGGAAATAAAGCTTGCAAGAGGTATATAATGTGATGCCTCTTGGCATTAGGTGCTCAGCCTTTGGATATAATTCTGCCCAGTCCACGCTGGCACAAAATGTGTTCCCTGTTGAACACACTAGTTACCTTGGCTCTCTGTAGGCAAATCCTGCAACAGTGATGCTAATCTGATGCTTTTTTTTTTGGTTGGGAGGGCGGGGATGGTGGTCTCAGTTTCTCAAATAGGATTAAAAAAAAAAAAAACTATGTGAGAAGACACATTTATAGGACAAACCAGAGACTAACACGCATGTACACACAGACAGACTGGTGTAAGAGTTTACACAAAGCTTTGCTCATGCAAGTACTACTTAATTTGAGTTTCTAGTTTTGACAGTTCTTAGGAAAGTAAAATTATTATTCCCATTTTACAGCTGAGGATTCAGTAACTCAAAGAAAATGCAACTTGTCCACTAAGTTTGCATGCTTAGAAGGGGCAGAGCCAGGATTCAAAGTCACACTATCCAAGTTCTTTCCCAGAGCGGATCTTCCCAAGTACCCATGAAGAAGTACTGCATCTGATCCCAGCATCACCCACCATGCCCTTTACACAGCTTTTAACCAATTACTTATCGAGGTAATTTTTGTCCCGCCAGTGAATGTATTTGCCTCAAGAGCCTTTCTCCCAGCCAGGGAGACTCTAGCTCTCTAAAGCATACTTAACTTCATGGTTAGAGCTTTGGGAAGCTGGCTTGGAATGTTCTATGGCCACTTTCCCAAAAAGTTAATATTGTTCATCTAATTTCAAATCCAAAGCCTTGCTTTGAATTATTTTTTAAATTGATTTGGAGACCCTGGAATCATTCACAGGACCATTAGTTCTGAAATACATTGAGTCATTTTCCAACTCACGGATGGAATGCCCCAAAGCACTTTCAACATGATAGCTCTCACATCTGAAGTATCTATAAGGGTCTAGATATTTAACTCATATCCTGTAAGTAGGGTGACCAACTGCCCCACTTAGCTAAGATACAGTGTTTCTTGGGATGCAGGACTTTCAATGATAAACTGGGTTAAGTTGGTTGCCCTATCAGTAATGTAATCTTTATGACCTCGTTTTTATCCTTCATCATTACTAATAAAATAATCCAGACTAGAACATTCACATTGTTTGTCCAAGATGGTAAGAGCATGTGGGAATACAAGTGAGGTTTGAAAAGAGGTCTAATACCCAGGGGTTACCCCTGGATAAATAGCAGTACCCTTTAGCCAAGAAGGGAGGTCCTTGGGTACCAACATGTAAATGAACACCTCAAACCTTCCACTCCTCTGGAGAATTCTCAGTATTCTAACTTCTAAAGTGGATAGGACTTTTTCAGGACTGAAATAAAACTGGGAGCATTCTCTTTTGCCTTAAGCTCAATGTTCTGATTTGCATGTCAATGCCAGCAGTGTTATTTCACCTGAGGGCTGCTTTTTAAAACACCCAGAGCAGTGTAAGCAGTCTGAGCTGGAAAACCAACCAGTAAAATGTGGAAAACAAGCCTTGGAGTCTCACCTGAGGAAGTGGAATAAGAATCAGGTGGACTTAAATTTAAATCCCTCCTCTGCCATATACCAGCTGTGGGACCTCAGGGTTAATAATAGTATTTCTCCTGATTATTGTGGAGCATAAAATAAGATCACCTGATATAAATCTACCTTGCTTTGTGACTGGCACAGGACAAATGCCCAATAAATGTTAGCTCACAAACAACCCCCCAGAAAAGAAACTCAGAATGTCCCTTCACTTTGTAATCTCCTCAAAATTCCAAGTCTCTAAAAATCTACAAACCTACATGAAAATAACAAATTTTATCAATAAGAATACAACCATTTCATTCTAAACTGGGCTCAAGATTTGAACGAACATTTCTCGGAAAACATACAGATAACAGGCACATGAAAAGAATGTTTGACATTAGTTAATAATGCTATACAAATTAAAGCAACAATAAAATATTATTACACATCTATTATAATGACTAAATATACGACAATTACTAAGTCTAAGCAATGATGTAGAACTGGAATTTCCATCATTTGGGGATTTCAAAATAGTATAGCACTTTTGAAAACAGACACACTGTATGACCTAGCAAAATGGTAAGTCCACGAAAAAAGCACATAGCAACGTTATTTATAAAAGCAAAAATTCTGCAGACAACCCAAACCTTCATCCCCAGTTCAACAGAAAAATGTGTGCTAAATCTATAATGAAATACTGCTCAGTAAGAAAGGAGAATCAACTACTGATATACATGACAAAAAGGGAATGTTAAATACCTTTTGTTAAAAAAAAAAAAAAATGCCAAACACGCCAAACACAAAGGCTACATATTATTTGATTCCATGGACATGAAAGTTTGGAAAAGGGTAGGAAACAACAAGCAGACACGTAGAATACAAAGGAACTCTCTGGGGATACAGGAAACACCCTATATTGGTTGCACAAATATATACATTTGTCAAAATGCATTAAACCATCACATGTAGAGAGAGCAAGTTTTACTGTTTGTAAGTTATATGCCAATAATTCCAATTTTGAATTATTGACCAGCAACCAGTTTCAGTGAATGAACTGTGACCTAGGTCTTTACTGGGCGAACAAGCCAAGAAAAAAGCCACTCATTGCCCAGTGTCACCAGGTGTCCCACAGTCTCATTTCACTTGGCTGCTTCTAATGTGGAGTCAATTCTTTATCTCAGAAAATGTATCACATGGCCTACATTTTTAAAGAAATGCTAGCAGAGCCATTACTCCTCCTGCTGCCCTCTTCTGCATGTCCAGTGATTTTTTTAAATTACTATTTACAAGACAACAGGTTAGTCGAAGAACACAAATTTCTCTTGCCACCGATTTCAAGTCTGGCAAGACTAAATCCATTAAAAAAAAAAAGAAAAAAAAGAAAGATAAATGCAGTAAAATGCTTCAACCCAACCTCAAATTTGATATAGTGCCCACAAATGGACCCAGAGTCAGTCTACAGAGACTTGAGGACAGTGTTGTCCTGAAGGGGCAGCAAGATGAGATGGTATGCATGGGGCAGAGGGATGTGTGGGGCTGGAAATGATATAGCACACCATCCGACCCTCAAGCCAAGTTTGGTACTCACCAACATGGTTTTTCCATGTGGGCCTTAATATGTTCCCAGGTCTTTTCCTGGTGACAGGTTAACAAAGAGTTTTCCCGACTTGTTAATCAACTGCTCTTCTCTCATCAGGAAAACCAGGATTGTACCTACATTCCACCCCAAGGATAGGCAGAGGACAGAAACAGAGCCAATGTATTGCCCTGCTTTTACACATTTTATTTATAGTTTTTTGGGTGGAAAAGGTAGCAAATTTGTACCCATTAGGGCTGGATAGTTGCAGGCAAGAAAAACAGACTGAGCAGAAAAGTACTTTGTTGGTAATTACAAAAATCAAAGAAAAATTTGTACTGTGAATCTCATTTTATAAGAGACTAAGGATTCTGAAATTCTGAAGCAGAGTCCAAATATTTCATGTAGCCAAACAGCTGGTGGCACATGCCTGTGATCCCAGCAGCTCAGGAGGCTGAGACAGGAGGATCGTGAGTTCAAAGCCAGTCTCAGAAAAAGTAAGGAGCTAAGCATGCAAATAAATACAAAATAGGGTCGGGGACATGGCTCAGTGGCCAGTGCCCCCGAGTCCAATCCCCAGTACTCCTCCGTCACACACACACACAAAAATAATAATAATCAGGACACCTTTCAGAGGAAGAGATTTTGATCCAAGCACTCATACCATCTTGTTGGCTATTGGGTCTTCAAGGACTACCTTTGGCATCTGGGGCCCTACTTTTCTTAAGTCTATGGAAATGGGGTGGATGAAAGGGAATGACCAGGTCTAGTAAGCCATGCCCTTCAAAATCCAGGTTCCCAATTCTATAATACTTATGCTATAGGTAAGAATAAAGAAGTGAGTTCTCTGTCCTCCTTCCTGTACATAAGCAATATTTTCATAATTCTGTATTTTTTTTTAAATGGTAGAAATGCAATGCTGCTGATGTTCCATATTCTTATTTTCCCTCTAGAAAACAAAATTTTAAGGGTGCTTAGAGTCCCAACTCACCTCTGCAGAAACTTGGACCCCAATGTGTTAATAATTAAGTGATTATTAACATTAGGTAGTCTTTACATATGAAGCATTGAATCAAACTATGGTTTATTTTATTCATGCCATACAATAATCACAGGTGGTTATTCTGAAAAATACTTCTACTTTACATATGGAAAGACTGAGGTTTGGAAAGGCTAAAGTTATACCTTGTCTAAAGTCAATGGCTCAGATCAAATTCAGGTCTTTCCAATTTTATACTTAGTATTTTTTGATCACTGTGACATTGGGCAAGTTTCTGCTCCTGGGCCAGACATCAGAGTCCACCTGGCTAACAATGCAAATAACAAAGGGTTCCCACTATTCTTCATGCCAGGAATAATCACCCAAGGGGTTAGGCAGCTAAGTGAACTGCCTTGATATTATCAATTGCCTTTTCTCCTCCACTTGCCACTTGAGATTTTGCTGTCCTCTGCATACTGACAATCTCATCTCACTTGAAGCAGGAATGGTTTGCAAGTCAAAAAATTTTTTTTTAAAAAAGGAAGACCATCATTCCCCAAGTGAACAGCACTCAAGAGCTTTGGCAAAGCTATAACTCCCACAGGGCTCACTGCAGTTAAGGCACAGCTTCAAGGACCTTGAAACTTGCACTTTGCAAGGTGCTCCTCCTCACAGGAAAAAAAAAAAATGGGTTTTGGGCAGGCACCATGAAGGTAAGTTTGACTCTTCAATACCCACTCCTGGAGTTTTTCAGGTGTAAGGAAGGTCTTTAATACTATTAGACTAGAATAGAAAACATTGACATGTCACCCATTCACTCAACAAAAATGCACCAATTTAGCTAATAGATCATACAAAGGTAATTTCTTCACTGTGATATGTGCCATGATTACCTAGAATTTCCCCTAGAAACAAGGGAGCTGAGTAAAGGTTTGCAAAACTTACTTTATTCCACAAGTCTAAAAATATTTCAAAATGAAAGGCTTTAAAAAAAATGTAATGAACAGGCTAGGGAAGAGATCTAGCAGCATTCTCCTTCCGACATGGGTTAAGACAGCTTTACCCATGAGATGGGATTAAAGTTGGAATCTCATTTTCATCAATGTAGTATCATTGGTAGCAACAGAGTCCCTCTACAGTCAAAAGTGACAAGAATGAATGTCTTGCAAGCCAAGGTTTGTAATAAGAGGTGAACAAAAAAACATACATATGATACTTCACATCTGGGTCATAAATATACTCTTTTATACAAAATACGATAAATATGTGTGAAGAACACATAGTGAGTATGGAAGAAAAGAACATATGAATGAAATGAAGCTGAAGCAGACAAAGAATCATTTATATTATTCATCTGAGATCAGAGGAAAAATTTACACATTTGTGCAAATAACTTGGAAACAGAGGGCATAAGACACTGCACTGGTACTCAGTAAGAATTTTAACTCTTCCAAAAAAAAGTTTCAGGAACAACTATCAAAGAGTTATTTGGTACAAAGCATCTCAGCAGAGTTTTAAAAGTCACGAAAGAATATGTGGGACCTACAGAAAACTAAGTAAACTTTGAGAGTGGTCAAATCCAAAATCAAGAACACTTGCAAGGATATGAAGGTCTCTTATGACTATTTTTAACCTTCATGTCCAAGATTAGAAGCTATTTGACCAGTTTTGAATCTCTTTTCAGATATGAACCTTTCAGAAGGTCTTATAATAGATAGGGGGATAAATCTCACTAGGTCACCAAAGGTGATTATCACTTTGTCTTTATAGAAGTTTAATGTAAAAGCACAGAGGAACATAGGTTTTATTTAGGGTCCTTCCAACTCACAAAAATCAAAGCATATACAATATGTAGCTGCTGTAACATTTCTTTGAAGAGCAAAAGAGGCATCAAGCATCCCTATTACAGAACAGAAAGTACCAGTCACATCATGAAACTCTGGTGTAAAAAAACATCCCTCAACTGATCCAGTTTTAGAACCTTTTCCTATTTCAGAAACTTTGAGGACATATGATCATGAACCTGCAATTTAGGAGACAAGCTGATGTGGCATTAAGCTCCGATTTCTTTTCCAATAAGACAACTGTGGTCCCCTCATGAGAATAAACCATGGCCCCCAGCCAAAAATCCAAGAAAAATACCGTTGCTCCCACATCACTATTTCCCATTCTATTTATAGAACCCTTATGTGGGAGAAGATTTAAATTCAGTTTTCAAACTTCTTATTTTCATGAGAAAGAAGAAAACATAATTGTCTGATACATGTTTGCACATTACTGTTTTTAAACTGATAACCTTCCCAACCTCAACCCAGACAGCCTGAAAAAACTACATTACACTTTATTCTAGTTTGTCTTCCATTTGTATTTTTGTAGAATAATTTGATCAGACACCTAAAGATCTTCCCACTAATGAAACCAGGATTTGCTAATGAAAAAAAATTACCATGTCTGAGTGTCCATCAAAAACAAAAACAATTATTCAAAACTGAAACATAGCAACCATCCTTAAACTCTAGGAACCAGTAAGAGTACCAGAGACAGGCAAGGGTTAACACAGACAATTTCTAGCTTAAGGAAGCATCATAATTTTTTAAGGCAAACACCTGGAGAGAGAAAAAAAAGTAGTA
The DNA here is from genome assembly GCF_048772815.1 of Callospermophilus lateralis. Classification (NCBI taxonomy): domain Eukaryota; kingdom Metazoa; phylum Chordata; class Mammalia; order Rodentia; family Sciuridae; genus Callospermophilus; species Callospermophilus lateralis. The sequence continues at coordinate 192,583,696 of NC_135305.1, read as the reverse complement.
TTTTGTTTCCATCTGAAGAAATTGCAGACAAACATGAAGCAAATCACATCACAGGAATAGTCAATTATCTGAACATGCTAATTAACTAAATGTAATCAACCCGCTTTCAGTCCTCTCTTCACCTGCTGTAATATTTCTAGCGCATTGCCTTTCTTATTCCTTACAACCAGTACAACATTAGACAGTCTGCATGGTGCAGCAAAGAGAAACAAATAAGCACAGATTTTTGCTGATGGCAGGAGTTTCTCTTGCTCAGGGCATATGAACCAACAATATGGAAATGGCAGCACCGCCTTTATATTTTAATTATTCTCCACACCTATTTTACAAAAGAGACTTAAAGTTCAATTAGGTAAGGTGAGGCTCTGTTATGGTTATTTCATAAAAACTGAGCAGTCATTTAAAGTAATAAATATGCAGTCATGACAGAATTAAATATTCATGAAATCAAGAGCGACTGGGAAGCTGAGGATATCAGAATATTAAAATTCATCATAGTTCTCACAATGTAAATCTTGTATGCATTTGTAAGGCACCCCGTCCAGTCTAGAGTGTGTTCAAATTCCAGTTCCTTGGTAGAGTGCCATTTAAATAACAATATTGATTTTGGTAGATAAACAACAATCTTGATTCTTAACTCAGTTTCAAAATGCAAAACAATTTTGAACATCCGCAAATCCGAAACTTGTTAAGTGAGCTGTCTCCAAACATAGAACAGCAACATTCAATGTGATCCCGACAGGTTTCAGTTATTTGTTTAATCTACTAGTATCTTAGGAAAGGTCCCACAGAAACCAAGGGAATCTCCAAGGAGGAGGACTTCACCAGATGCTATTTGCTTCTAGCCAGCAAAAGCATCTATTTTCCTGTACATTTCCTTACTGAGCAAAGGAGGGCAAGTAGATTGACCGACTCTGCTTCAGTTCCAATATTCTCGTTTGTTGAACCAACTTTTCCCCAATATTAGCAGCCAGTTTCAAAATGTACTCACACACACAAGTGCACTTTATACAGACAACTGAACAACACTAGCTTACACACAACTAAACTCCAAGTGTGTACAGAGACAGAAGACTGCCCAGAGACAAAGCTGTAATAAATACGCTCTACTAATATTACTGAGGCATTATTTCTCTGCTATTTCCTCTACTTTACAATTTTCTCTCAGTAGAGGAAACATCAGCATCAGAGAATGGCATTTGAACATTTCTTACTGGAATTCAATTACCTGAAAAACTCCTCACTGCACAGTAAGTAGCAGCTATCCCCTAGTCTACAATGACACAGCAGGGCTGCAAAAGATTTGCAGGGTTCATCTGCTGCCAGGCACTTCATTCCTGCCCTCCTAGGCAAGAGAATGTCAGGTGTGGAGAAACACATACAGCTTGGAGCTGGGTTAAGCAATGCTCTCCATTCTGTGAAGGAGCCAAACTTTGCTCCCATTGTTATCATCTTTAGGTTGATGTCACCTCCCTCCAAGGAGTCTCAGTAGATACTAAGCAGCTCCAGAAGGCATATTTCCCCTAGATCAATATCATCCGAATGAGCCTCTGTTAGACTGGGAGGGCAAGCAAAGGTCTCAACACCGCTCCCCCGAGGTGCTGTGTTCTGCCCTAAGCATCACATCGCATGTACCAGAAGACTTTTCTCTGCACACATCACTGAACACCGAAACCAGGACAGACTTCAGCACACGCTTTCCAGTTCGGAAAGTCACTATCGCCAGTGGATTCCCTTGAATCCCACGCCTTCTCCACATCTGCCACCCCCACCCCCACACAAACGAGGTAAGGGGGTGGGGGAGCGGAGGGGTTAAAGTGACAGCCACTACTAGAGCTCCTCGGTTTTGTTCAAAAGATGTCACAGCGGCAACACTGTGGACCTACCTTGCTCTCTCCTTTCTCGCCGTTGGGTCTCGTCTCTGGATCGTCGCTGTCCTCAGCGCCTGCACTCTCGCCGGGCAGTTCATCCTGAGCCAGCTGCTGCTGCTGCTGCGGCTGGGGCTGGGGCGGCTGTGGCGGCGCCTGGCAGGCTCCGCCAGCCCCCTGGGAGCGGGGGATGGGCTCCGGGCGCGGAGAAACTCCCTCAACATCCATCTCCATCTTCCCATTCACTGGAGGGCAAGACAAAAGCGGAGCGGAGACTTGGCAGCGGCGCCCGGCGGCTCCTCAGCTGCCGGTGGCACGCATGGCTCGCCGAGGAGGGGCCGCCTCCCGCGCGCCCTCCCTCCTGCCACCCTTCGCCTGCGCTCCCCGCAGCTCCGTTTGCCCGCTCGGCTCCGGTACTGGCGGCGTCTGGACCCGAGAGCGCGAGAAGCGAGTGGCCGCGTGTCCTTGGAGCGGTGGCCTTCAGGCGCCCCCGGCAGTCCCGCTAAGCAGAGCGCATCCCGCCGGCGGCGGCGCCTCCCAACCGTGCGCCCAGCCCCGTGGCCGCCCGGGGACTTGCTTTCCAGCCGGGTCTCCCGATCTTCGCTGCTTTCCAGCGTCTCCAGGGGCCCCGCGGCGTTTCCCCTCCCTTCCAACCTTCGGAACAAAGTTGCTGGAAGAACAAACCAGATCGCCGGGATTTGCCCGGGTAACTGGCAGGAATAGGGAATATCAGGTGTAAGTGAAATCTACCATGCCCACCCGCTGACCAAGAGCCAACCCTCACTCTTGCCCCCTCCCCAACGCCGAGGGGCCAAGAAAAGGAGGGTTTTCCGACCTGTGAGAGGTGGTAGCGGCGAGGACTAGGAGAGGAGCACGCGGAGGGCTCTTGGCTGGTGAGCCCACCCGGAACCCCAGCGACCCCCTCATCCACGCTGACCCTGGTCCCCCTCTCCTCCGTGGCGAAGTGCGCCTCCGGGGTCAGCCCCTCCCGGGAGTGTGCGTAGCCCGAAGCTCCATTCCTAGATCTGCTCCGCTGGCTTCGCGCGGCACAGCCCTGCACTACAGAACTGGAGTGGAGAAGGGGAAGCCAGTGGCAAATTCCGGGCAGGAAATCGACCTAACCTTGCTTTGGCTGGGATCAGAGGTTAAAATTGGGAAGGGGTGGGGCCCCACGAGGATGGAGTCTAGTGGCGCTCCTGAGTTTAGCATAAAGGTCGACAGCTGAGGATCGGTGGGAAAGAAGGAGGAAGAAATGAGATGGGTGCCTGGCTTTTACAGCAACGTGCCCCGAGGTGGGCTCCAGCTGGGCGCTGTCTCTCCTAAGTAGCGAGTCCACCTGTGCTAGAAGGGCGACTCCAGGAGGCGTGGGTGATTACCCCAGGAGCAGGCAGTGAGTTCTGTCTATAATATAGAGAGATGGCAAGCGAAGACTTGGAAATTTTGTTAATTCGGGGCTCACCATTAGGTGATAGGGATGACTTCTAAATTTAACAACTGTACTTGGTCCTAGGGAGTAGCTTACAACTTCTTAGAAACTGTGACAGAAACTCTACACATCTAGAAGGGACCCTGGAGCAACTATGGAGAGAAATAGCGGGTTATTAAGAACCTGCTTAATATTAAATAGAAGCCATTGTTCTGGGCTTTGAGTTCCATAATGCCCTCAAATAGATTAGCAGATAAATGAACTATTCATACACTTCTTCAGAGAGTAGCTTTTTCTCTTGACATATAATGTGAAACAGCACTGGTCTAATGAAACTGGAAAATTGCATTGTTTAGCTCACTGTTTGGCACTGACTTAACACAATTTTCACATAACAAGACCCACTGTCCCAATAAATGCAGTCACACAAGAGCACATCATTGGATTCTATCCACCACTACAATCTCTTAATCTCTGATTCTGACAGAAATCTCCACTTTAATCAGTGTAGACAGCCCATTAGGATAATGCAACTATGAACATGCTTTTGAAAAGGAAAAATTAGGGACAGAATTACCCCCACCCAATCTCTTTTTCTTCAATATTTCTAAAAATTAAATTCAAATTCATTTTCTGGGTTGGGAATGTGTTAAAAATGATTTTGCTTTAATCGAAGATTCACAATACTTATAAATGACATTATGACCCTATATGTAGTAAGGTACCCGCAAGAAAATAGATATATGCCTTTTAAAGATGTTATTTATTCTCCATTTCCTATACAGTGCATGGCAATAAACCAACAATTCTTACAGGATTTTTATTATGGTAAATTAGATTATCTGTATAACGTGCTTAGCAAATTACATAGAATATCCTGAGCACAGAACAAACATTGTCTGTTATATTGAAAAGAGTAAGATAGGACACATTCACCTTGAGCATTTATCTGAAGATCTTGATTTAGGAAGATTTAATTAATTTTAATTAATCTTTACTTAAATTTTCTAAAAGAAGATATCTGCCATCTTCAGGGAACGAAGCCCCTTCTGAAGACAGAAAGAAAGTCAGTGTTGTTTTGTGCAATGAAGTTTTGAATTTGACAGATTTTCCTTCTACAATGTAGAAATAAAAATCACACGTCAGTTCAGACAGGAGTTGGAATAGCTGACTGGTAAGTTATTATTCTTCCATGCTTGTTACTTCCAAAATGTGTTTGTGAACTTCTTTCAAGACTTAGATGAAGATTAAATTTAAAAAAAGATAAAATACTTTCAACTAAGTTTGTTCTAAATTTAGGCATATGCTTTTAAAGATTCCTATTGTTAAATGCAAATATTTTTCTTTCTTCTACCCCTCTATTTTCTTGGGGACACAGATTTTTTTTAGCATCTGTCATAAGTAAATATGGACTCAGAAAATATATTACATTTCAAAACTGTTGATTGCACCTAATTATGCATGTAAATTGCTACTTCAGGCATACAGACAGCTTGCAACATTTTGAAAATTTTGCCCTAGTAGTCATCTGAGGTATTTGTGTTACTATTTTGTAGTTGCCTTAAATGACTTCATATCCCCATTAACTTTCCATTAATGATGGGTCTAGAATAATTTTGACTTTTTGCTTTCTCTTTTTCAAATTATTCAAATTAAAAAATAAGCAGATTTTAACAAATTCACCCTTCTTTTTATTTATACCAGGGTACTTGATTTTTTGAGTCACCAAGAAGACATTATACGAAGAAGCAGCCTGGGAGTGTAGTCAGTCTAATTTCTTGCTACTCAAAGTATGGTCCCTGGACTCCAAGTGTCACAACACCTAGGAATTGGTTGGAAATGCAGCTTTAATCCCCAGCATAGATCTACCAAATCAGATCCTGTGTTTCACCAAATCTCTGAGTGATTCCTACCTCCTTCAGTTTAAGAAATACTGCTCTACCAGGATTGGTCTTTCTACATTGTAATTATCTTTGGCTCTCACTATTACCCTAAATGCTACCCAGAAAACACAAAGTAGCAACTTCTTTTCCTCAAGACATTATATTCCCCACCCAACTCCTCCATCCTCCAGGGTCTTACTGATGCTTAATGAAAAGTTTCACAAGTAAACAATATATCTATGTTGTACATATCTGGCACTGAATGAGAAGTGTACAGTTGTCTACAATCAAAATGCATTAACCTAGGAAGCATTTTGTCTCGAATAATAAATTTAATGCAAACATGTGGGAAACTTACTCTTGGCCTTCTGCTTGAAACTTGAAAGCCCATAGTTTCCTGTGCTGGGATAAGCAATGTCTTCTGTTAAAGTGTAAGCAGAAATCAACAAGTTTGTGTCTGTGCAATTTTATATATATATAAATAACTTTCATAGTTTGGGGAAAGTTTGGACTAAATTATTTGCTCGCCAAAGCTTTAGGAAATATCAGAATTCTGTCTTTAAAGAAATTCTCTTCACAACAAGCCATGAACTGTTACTGTAAAAGTCTATCTGGTACAGTAATTCTTATCTGGCATGTACATGAAATCACCTGGAGAAAGTCATCAAAATGCAGATTAGGATTCAGCAGGTCTGGGGTTGGGTCTGAGACTACATTTCTAACAAACATCCATGTGAATCTGGTGCTTTTGGTCTTTGGAACTAAAAGATTTGCTTTATTTCCATCAGTGGTTCTCAATTTTCAATCACGTGTTGAACTTTTAACAATCTGCAGTACCGTCTAAACCCCAAATAAATTACATCAGAATCTCTGAAGGTGGGATGTAAGCATCAGAAGTTTTTAAACCTCTCCAAGTAATTACAAAGTGTAGCCAAGACTGAGAATCAGGCTGATTCTCCATTTGTGTTCAACAGCAGCACTTGGGAACTTGTTAGAAATATAAACTCCAGGGCTGGGATATAGCTCTGTTGGTAGAGTGCTTGACTTGAATGTTCAAGTCCCCGGGTTTAATCCCCAGCACACACATACACCCCCAAGAATAGAGAAACATAAACTCTACTGTTCCACCCAAGACCTACTTGCAAATCAGAAACTCTAGGGATGGAGTCTAGCAATCTGTGCTATAATCCAGTGTTATGGTGATGGGTGCTTAGGTTTAACAACCTCTGCTGTGATCAAAGTTTTTCTACGACTGACTGCATGTTAAAAGTCGCAGGGGAGTGGTCAAAAAATACTGATGTCCCCCTCCTCCATCAATTAAATAAAAATCTTAGATGGTGAAAGCTAACTTGGTTGGAAAGTTTCCCTACGTGGTTCCAGTTGTGCAGACAGGGTTTGAAAATTTTCTATAGACTGTATTTTTATGTATGCAAATTCTGTTTCCATGGAGCAGGAGTTTCTTCTATACTAGTTAAAAAAAATCCTTCCTTAATCTGCAAAAATGGAGTGCCTGGAAAGGTAAACTAGAGTACCAGTCCAATTATCACAGATTCAAATTAGTGTACTCAATATTTTCAGATGTGCCACCTTTATTTTTTTCTTCTTGGTAACATGATAGCAACTTCTGCTCTCTGTAGCCTGAATCTGATGTGAAACTGAATCTCAGTTTGTGTTGGCTATGAAATGTGCCCTGGTACCAGCCTGCAATGACAAAAGTTTTCTTCATGAGTTAGGCAACTCAGGGGACATCCCTATAAAACAGGGAACTGCTACTAAGGGCTTTAGCATCTTATTGCCCAAAGTGTAGTTCACAGTCCAGTAGCATCTGCATCAGTTATGCAATGATTATGAACACTAACTCTCAGGCTCCACCCCAGCCCCATTTAACAGTATCAACATTTTAAATCCCAGGTGAGATGTGTGCATCTTTAAAGTTTGAGAAACACAGCTCAATTGTATTTCTGGCAGAGATGACACTAGCAACCTGATCCTAACTCCAATATCTCTCCATTCTTTATGGACCTATTCCCATTCTGAGAACCTTGTAGAACCTTCATAGCTAAAGTTCCAGTTCATAAGAAAAACCTACAAACGTTTCTCATTCTATTTTAACCTTTCTATCTTTGCACCACTGTCCAATGGAATTTCCTGCAATGTGCTCTGCAGCAAGGAGTCACCAGCCACATGTGGCTTTGAACACATGAATTATGGCTAATATAACTGAGAAACTATATTTTACTTTTATTTCATTTTGATTGACTTAACTTTAAATAGCTTCATGTGGTTAGTACCTCCAGTATTAAACACACAGGTCCAAAGGAATCATTCTTCCTCTTGCTTAGCACTTATTCATGTTCCCAGGTTGAACGCTGGCCCCTCCTACTCAGCTTTGTATGCATTAATCCCTACTGACTACAGCAGGATGCAAAACATCTGCCTTGCCACCTCATTTACATAATAAGTAACATTATGCTTATTATTTTGAATGAGAGGAGTTTAACTTGAATTAAGTGCCACCAAAAGTTGTCAAAACCTCTTTCATAGTATTCATAATTACGTAGCTTTAATTTTACTGCCTTTTCAAACGTCAGCAGACATGGGTACATTTGGAAACTGCCTTAAGAAAAAGAGACAAAGAACTGCAAATGGATTCAGGGTAGAAGACACATAGAGACATTCCCACACCCAACATCTTGTTGGTGCATAATGGAAAGTTGCATATATTAAGAATTTATCTATATTGAAAGTAAACATCAAAACTTGAAGATTACTCTCAAAATGGAAGATGAAACATAAAACAAAGAAGAGATCATGAAGTTAACAGTGCCAGAAGATAGCAAATAAAATTTAATATAGAAGTGTACTCAGCAGTTAGTCTGAATGCATCTAGTCTGGGGAGCCAATGAAATGGGAGAAGATAGAATGGGATGGGAGATAAGGGAAGGGGATGAAACAAAAACACTCATAATTTGAAGACAAATACCAGCCCCCTCAAGTCTTCTCTTCTACAGGCTAATAATAAGAGCAAACAATTCTAATAACACTGACTCCAATCTATTAAGTATGCCCCTGGAGTCCCCTCAACATCCCTGTGAGGCAGATAATACAATCAGGAAAGAGATTACTCAGGCCATTCTGATTATTTTAACTGACACTCCTTAGAAAAGCTTAATATACATAAGCAAATTCCTACCTGAAAGAGAAGAGGCCAGTGCTAACGTCAGACCTTCTCCTTTGATTACTTCTAAGCAGCACAAGCCACAACCTATTATAAAAGGAGGTTAGCACTGGGAAAATATGTAATCAGGGTCTGTGCCTTGCCCAGCTGCTGATTTGTGTGATTCACAATTATTCCCACAAAGAAACGTGTAGCTAAGGGGAACAGCCTCACTTCTGCAGAATGGTCCTTTCATAGCAACTGAAACCAATAGATAGACCACAGTGGTTATCCTCGGGTAAGAAACTCCAAGGGATTTCAGATAGTAGGACTTTAGGAGACTGGCCGGGAGCTCAGACACCATTCCAAACATCCTGACATTAGTGCATCATCTTCACATGCAGGACCTCTTCCTTCTCAGACACTGAGGGCATCTTTCTTCATATTCCACATCAGTCCACTTCAAAAGAGAAGCGGCAGAGTGAAGATGAGAGAAGATGTGACTAACTTCCTTTCAGTGATGGGCTACAAAAGCCAAATTTAGTTCTAGATTTCTACAGCTTTGCTGATACCACACACCTAAGAATACAAGTTATTCAGATCCAACCACGAACCCTTATATTTGTTCTTGGCAATGTTTGGGGGTAGATATCTACCACTCTTCACTTTTTCAAACATACATGTTTCTTGAAGAGATGACCAAAATTATAGGTGTACTTTATGCACACAAAAGTTCCTAAGGATTCTGAACTTTAATTTCTGGTTCATGTGAAAAAATTTCCAGGATATTTCAGTTTTAAAGTGCAGTCACATTCTGCCCAGGCAATATTGGAGCAATTCTGCCTTAGTTAGATGATGACTCATTTGACTTCCTGAATTTTATACAGATTGTGAGCTTTGCTGAGCTGGTTCTAAGACTTGATTAGTGCTTCTGAAAGTTCAGGTGGAGGGATGCACTTCCTGTACTCTATTTTGATCACCCCTGTGCCTTCTACTTTGATTTGGGTCTCCCAGTTTGGGTTCCTAGCTGCCTTCCTAGGCCTCTTTGCTTCATGTTTACTTTATTTACTTGAGCTGCAAAGATAAAACATACCATGGCCTCTGCCTTGCAAACCACAGCAATAAAAGTACATAAGCTTGTTACAAAATATGATGAGAGCCCTGGAAATAGCAAAGGCAATACAAAGTACTCACACTAGGGTTCCAGCAGCCAGATGACTTTCCCTGTGTATCCTATAGGGCAACTAATAAATAACTCATCCAAGTTCTTAAAGTGAGAAATAAGGTCAAAGAATATGCAGGACCAAAATATCCCTTATATTAACAGACAAAGTCTGGGTTACCTCTATAGTCTGTGTCTGAAAGCCAATGGTCTTCCTATTTCTGAACATTGGCATCAAGCACACCAATCCATTCCATCAGAGCAGGGTGGGAATGTGCCCTGCAGACAGTCAGCTGCCCCTACCCCCACCGCCGGAGGGTAAAAGAAAGATTTTAGTCTTAGCTTCCTCTAACTGCCTTCAGACCATCCAGAAACCCCCTGGTGAACATCTTTAAAAACAAAACACACACACTTGAATTTAAATCAAGAAGAAGAGAAGGAGGAGGAGAAGAAGGAAGGGGAGGAGGAGGAGGAGTTGTTACTTTCCCCAGGTGAATTTTGCATCCATCTCAGCCCTTTACACCATATCCCAGGTCTCAGTCCCCATGGCTCCTTGTGAAGGGGAGAATTCTGAGGGGCAACCATGGACAGCTCCTTCCCCTGCCTCTATGAGCTCACTAGGTCACCATCCATTCACCAGCCATGCTCAGCTCAACTTCAGAACTCTTCTCAGGTCCTAGATATGGCTGGTCAGAATTAACATTCGTGGTACAAAGCTGTCAAGGGGTAAACTCCTGAGTCATTAGCAGCAGCCCTGTTTCTGCTGAGCAAACCAGAGATTTCAGGGAGGTGTGGAGCTTGCAGAGGAGGTGCGTTGGTGAGTACCTTTTATCTTACAAGTGCTGAATAAATATTACATTTTCATAATTTGGCTTTTTAAACCAGAAATTATTTTTCATTCCCTCATATAGCATATTTTAGAAGACCCACCTAATGCAGTGTCTTGTACATGATGAGAACTAAATAAATGTTTGAGAATGAATATTAAAAACCTTTTATGTGAAGGCTTAGAAATGACTTTGCATCTCATCTTGGAAAATTTAGTCTTCAAAAAGTAAAATAAGAGTAGTTTATTTGGAAACTAGGTTTTCAAAAAGGACTTAGTATGATGAAATATGTGTGTAGATCTCACTGACCTATTATAGAAAGGTGAATGACTTTAACTTTGCACAACGACCTTTTCTGAGTCTCATTTTATAAATGAGGGACTTAGAATTGCATTCAGCTCAAAGGTAACAGTGGACATCTTCTGACTACTTAAATGTATGCTACAAGTGTCAGATAAGCAAATGAAGGTGGGAAACTCTCTATATTTTTATAAGATATGCTTTCAACTTCATCTAGATCTCATGTTTCTAGATATGGCCACAAGTCTTCTAGTCATTTTGTCCTTTTTATTTTGTTTATTATTTTGGAACCAGCATATTGGAAATATTTGGAACTACAGTAAATAATTATATATGAGACTTTTTTGGGAAATGGGGAATTTAAATGTAAATATGAAACACAAAAGAACAAATATTCATAGAAACGTAATAAATGAACTTGTAGGGAAAACTAGTAGGGTGTGGGTGATGAGTTTACAAGGTCTACCTGGAGAGGGCGCTATAGTGGGGGAAACTGAAATTGCAATCAGGGATAATATACCATTTTAACATGACAGTGATTTAAGCTAGCTGGCTGAAGAACTTACCTGGACTGTGATTTACCTGGACTGTGAGTTAATCTATTGAGACACTGCTTTACCTGGACTGAGACAACAAACTGTAATCTACAACAAATTGTAACTCGGTATCTTTGCTAATGGTGTCATTGCTGGTATAATTTTTCCAAGGGCTTCTTACATGGAACCATCAATTGGCTTGGTATTGTGGCATTTTGTGTCCTCCCCTTCTGCTTGTAGCAGATTATTTATGGTGTTTGTGTAAAACCCACTATGGTCATTATTTAAATTAAACAAAAGGGGGAAATGTTAAGGTCTGTAAACAAGTGTGGATGGCACCTGGCATTTTGCCAGAGGGAGTGGTTAACGTTAGAGTCTGTAAACAAGACTGGATGGCGCCTGGCAAAATGCCAGGGGGAGTGGTTTGTGAAGTAACGCCATCGCCAAGGAGCCATTAAGTGTGGAGATTCCTTATTGGTTGACTGCTATATCTAGTTTATGTTAATGCCATTAAGTGTGGAGATTCCTTATTGGTTGACTGCTGTATCTAGATTATGTTAATTAGATAAGCTGTGTGGAATGTATAAATACCGCTCCTGTCCTACAATAAACGGCTCTCTCTCCTGCTGTATCGATCTACACAAGTTGTTTGTCACCCCCCCAGTTATTTTGCTGCAGCCAGACTGCGGCACTCATCTTTGGAAAATGCCAATCAATATTAATCACCAGAAAGATCAAACACAACATTAGACATTATATATACAATATCCCTTTTAATTATTGTAACAGCACTTTCAGTGAACATTGATAGCCCCATTTTACATATAAGAAAACTGAAGTTTCAACAATTAAGCTAGAATTCCCAAAGCCATAATCAAGATGATATTTATTTTTATATTTATATTTTTATATTTATATATAAATATATTTATATAAATATATTTATATATATTTCTGCTATCAAATTCCTGATAGCAGAACCAGGAATTTGACTTCAGTTCTGCCTGATACAAATTTCATGATAGCTTCATCCATCAATTTGTATGTTAATGGTCTATTGCAGTGCAACAAATTATCCCCTGAGTATAATTCCTCAAAACCATAATAATCATTTCTTTTTAAATTTTTTTATTTAATTAGTTATACATGACAGTAGAATGAATTTATACACTTTGATATGTCACACATAGATGGGATATAATTTCTCATTTTTCTGAGTATAATCATACTGGTCATGCAGTCACATATATACATACAGTAATAATGTCTGTTTCATTCTACTATCTTTTCTATCCCCACATCCCCTTCTTCCCTCCCTTCACTTCCTTCTATCTAATCTAAGGTAACACTATTCTTCCTTAGTGCCCCCCGCCACCTTATTGTGAATCAGCATCTGCATATTAGAGAAAATATTCGGCCTTTAGTTTTGTGGGATTGGCTTATTTCTCTTAGCATGATATTCTCCAACTCCAACCATTACTGGCAGATGCCATAATTTCACTCTTCTTTGAAGCTGAGTAATATTTCATTGAGTACATACATCACCTTTTCTTTATTCATTAATCTATTGAGGGACACCTAGGTTGGTTCCATAGTCTAGCTATTGTGAATTGAACTGCTATAAATATTGATGTGGATGCGTCACCATAGTATGATGATTTTAAGTGCTTTAGGTATAAACCAAGGAGTCAAATGGTGGTTCCATTTCCAGTTTTCTGAGGAATCTCCATACTGCTTTCCACAGTGGTTGCACCAATTTTCAGTCCCACCAGCAATGTATAAGTGTACCTTTTTCACCACATCCTTGCCAACATTTATTATTGCCTATTTTCTTGATGATTGCCTTTCTGAAAGGAATGAGATAAAATCTTAGAGTAGTTTTGACTTGCATTTCTCTAATTGCTAGAGATATTAAACACTTTTTCATATATTTGTTCAATCAATTGTATTTCTTCTTCTGTGAAGTGTTTGTTTTTTTCAGTTCCTTAGCCCATTTATTGATTGGGTGATTTGTTTTTTTTTTTTTTGGTGTTCAGTTTTTTGAGTTCCTTTTATGTCCTAGAGATTAATGGCTTTATCGGAGGTGCATGTGGTAAAGATTTTCTCCCAATCTGTAGGCTCTCATTTCATGTAATTAATTGTTTCGTTTACTGAGAAGAAGCTTTTTAATTCAAATCCATCCCATTAATTGATTCTTGATTTTACTTCTTGTGCTTTAGGAGTGTTGTTAAGGAAGTGAGATCCTAGGCCAACGTGGTAAAGATTTGGGCCTATTTTTTCTTCTATTAGGCACAGGGTCTCTGTTCTAGTGCCTAAATCTTTGATCCACTTTGAGACAAACCCACATAAATATGGTTATCTCATACTAGACAAGGGTGACAATAACATTCACTGGAGAAAAGATAGCCTATTCAACAAATGGTGCTGGCAAAACTGGAAATCCATATGTAGCAAAATGAAATTAAACCTCTTATTTCTCACCCTGAACAAAAAAAGTGAATCAAAGTCTTAGGCACTAGAACAGAGACCCTGCACATAATAATCATTTCTGCTGGTTACACATCTGCAATTCAGTCAGAGCTTGATGGATATGACAAATCTCCACTTCATGCAGCATCAGCTGGAATAGTTTAAGTAGAGGTTGGAGGCTCCACATTAAAGATGGATCAGTCATGTGGCTGACAAGTATGTACAGGCTATCAGCTGGGTGCTCAGGGGCTGGAAGCCCAGGGCCTCAGAGGTTCACCATGAGCTCCCATGAGCTCAGTGTGGTTTTGCTTGGGATTCCTCACAGCATGGTGGCTGGGTTCCAAAAGCAAAGCACTTAACAATGCAATGTCTTTTTAAGACTTAGTCCAACAGTGTCATCTTTACTATGCGCTCTTGGACAAGGCAAACACAAAGACCCACCCAGGTTCAATGGTAGGACATAGACTCCACCTCTGGGAAGAGGACTAGAGTAAAGTAGCAAAAGAGCATGAAGAACAGGAGGAAATACTTTTATAGCCTTCTGCAGAAAATGTAAACTGCCACATCATAACTCTCTATAAATCACATACATACAAATGACTTCTAATTTTTAGCTACAAACTCTGATGTCTCTTCTGAGGCCAGTTCCCTTCTTCCAAAACCAGATTCACAAAGTTCTTTTCTAAAACCAAGTCTTACCCTATTCTTTGTTATTTATATTATCAGCACCATTTTTTTCTTATTAACAAGTATAAATAACTTAAATACAGCCTTGACTCCTCTTGTTCCCATCTCCCCACATCCAAACAGTTGCTGAAACCTGTTAATTCTATTTCATTAAATAACATGTTCATTTATTCATTCTTTTAAAATCATTGAGTACCTACTATTTATCTGACCCTGAATTTGTTATTGCTAGTTATCAGTGATAGAAATGCAATAGTGTACACACACATACACATACATACACAGAAATATACCAATGTGTATATATATACACACATACTAGCTTTGCTCTCAAGTAGCTTAATGAAAGAATTGATAAATAAAAAAATGTTAAAAAATTTTAAAAGTATTATACTTCAAATACACTAAAGATGATGTAAAGACAAGGAACATTAACCTAGATTTGGGGTGAATGTAAGGTAAGAGGAAAGGACCAGAAAAGAAGGAAGTGAACTCTAATAGGTGACTGAAGGGTAGGAAGAAAGGACCAGAAAAGAATGAACTCTAATCCAATTTTAAGAATAGTAGGAATTTTTTGTTTTGTTTGTTGGTACTGGAGGTTGAACCCAGGGGCACTTAACCACTGAGCTATATCCCCAGCGCTATTTATTTATCTATTTATTTATTTTGAGACAGGGTCTCACTAAGTTGCTCAGGGCCTAGCTAAGTTGCTGAGGTGAGCTTTGAAGTTGCAATCCTCCCACCACTAGATTATAGGTGAGTGCTACCTTGCCCAGCAAGGAACGTTAGGAGTTTTCTTTCATTTGAGCTCACCCTTTACAAATAGAAATCAAACCAAATTAAACAGTATACCATTTTGTTCAGGATGATCTTTGGTTGGTCTGCCAAGAGAGAGTTTCTGAAGTTTCTGTTCAAATATATTTCTCTATAGACTTTATTGACCAAAACCTATAGAAAATAAATTACTGTAATTGAGAATAATCAGTGTCATTGAGCACTGTAGTGATTGAAACCCAATAGAGAGGGATTGTTTTAAATTTGCCTTTCTAAATAAAATTTATTGTGAATATTTAAGGTAGCAACTTCATGTTATAGAGGTGAATTTAGAAGATTTTTTTTTAAAATGAGAGGGAAAGAAATCTTTCACAGCTTCATGTTCTGGCATGTTGCTGACTTGCTCTCAGATCCATTCTTTGTCATTTGTTGTATCCCCTGCTCTGCTTGGTGTCACAGGAGAATATATTTCCAGACTCCCTTGATAACTTGTCTCTGTGGAATTTCAACCCTGGGAAGCAGCAGTAGAACACTGCAAGATGCAAGGAGGCAAGAAGCTGGCTCATTTCTCCCTGCCACCCCTAAACTTCCCCTCTGCCTCACTGTATCTGTAGCAGCTGCATCTCTTCTGTGGCTTAAGCTCTTGCCAGACAGACCCTGACTCAGTGGCCCCAAGTCTTGCAGGACAGCAGCCCTCACCATGGCTGTAGATTCTGAGATCAAGTAACACATCTCCTCTCTGTGGACTCCAGTCTTTTGGGGTTGGAAGAGCCTCCTGATCCTGTTAACCTCTGGGCAGCCTTGCCATCCCTGGAAGCCACCCCTTGTGTAAGTGTAAAATCAATTCTATCCCAGTCTCTTCTGTTTGAAAGACCATAGTGGTTTATGTTCACTGCCTGGTCCCTGACCAATACACCTAGCTAGCTCATTTTTTAATTTCTAAAATTTATATAAAATATAATATCTCAATCATTTTAGGTAAATATTTAGGTGGATATTAAATGAATTCACATTGTTGTGCAAACATGACCATCATCTGCCTATGAATCTCTTCTCATTTGCAGAAGGTGACACTTTGTACCCATTAACAACAACCTTAACCCTGGCAACTACCATTCTATGTTCTTCTCAATGCATTTGACTTTTATAGCTGCCTCATATGAACGAAATCATATAGTATTTGTCCATTGGTAGCTGGTTTATTTCACTTAACACAATGTATTCAAGGCTCATCTATGTTTTGGCACATATCAGAATTTTATTCCTTTTTAAGGATGAATAATATTCCATTTTGTATATACACTGTATTTCATCCATTCATTCATCAATGAACACTTGGATTGTTTCCACAACTTTTGCTATTGTGATTAATGCTGCTATGAACATGAGTGTACAAATGTCTTTTTGAGTCCCTACTTTCAAATCCTTTGGGTATACAAACATTCAGAAGAGAAATAGCTAAATGGCATGATGACTTCTATTTTTAATTTTTTTGAGGACCTCTCATACTGTTTCCCAAGTGACTACACTGTTGACTATTCCTACCAATGATGTATAGGGGTTCCAGTTTCTCCACATTTTGGTTAACATTATTTTTTGCTTTTTTAATGGTAGTCACTGTAATGAGTGCAAGGTGGTTGTTTTTGTGTGGCAAAAACTGTTCCCTCAACCATGATTTCTAGTCATAGTGCTTCCCTATATTTCCATGACAAGTTTAAATAATAGCCTTACCAGATCCAGCAACTAAGGCCCAGTGAGGCTTTCAGAAAAGAGAGACCTCCTTCAAATTCCACCCCAGCCCTCAACCTATGACTTTGGATTCTTTACCCATCCCTCTCTGTACTTGGTCTTTTTTTTTTTTCCATCTTCTACATTGTCAGTAATAACCCCTGCCTGGCACAGGGAGGAGAATAATATTTTCCCTACATATTTGTTTATATTCCAGATTCTTGGTTTTAAATATTTGATGCTTCACATCTTGCTAGCTTGTTTATATAGTTAAAACTTCATATGCTTTTGTTGACACAGTATCAATAAAAAGAACTGAAAATGTGCACATGTTTCTTTCCCTGGTGGATGAGCTTCAGAGGTGGTTAATTAAGAGGGCAAGTCCCTGATGTCTGACAAACATAACTCCAAATTCTAACTCTACTACCAGTAAATGTGTGACTTTGAAAAGTTACTGACTTTATTTAATTCCTCTGAACCTCAATTTATCTCTCTATAAAATGGGGATTATAAAATTTCCTACACCCTTGGGCTGTCATGGGGATTAGAAGATAAAATTACATATTTTTTTTTTTACTTCTCACAGTTGTAAACATATGTTAGGGTATTATTAGACTCGATTTGAATTGCATATTTTAAAATGTTCAACTTTAAATGGTAAAACCTTTTATACCATGTTGGGGATTCTGATTTGGATTTATTTAATAAAACATTGATAAAGAATGTTTCTACCCAATTTGCAGGCTTCACCAGCCTGTCCCAAACTCTAGGTATATGATGATAACTGTGTATTTAGTTATGTAACCTGTGGATGTGGGATGGACAAGCCCTAAGGCCCTGGTCTTTTCTTGGTATGCTTGAATATTGGAACTTCATGGCATAGGGCTTTTTGTGTAGTAAAAATCATAAGCCTAGCTTTTGATTAACAGAAATAAATAGAGATAACGATAATTTTATTACAAAGGAAGAACTTTTGCTCAACCAAATTCCAGACCCCTCATGAGGGAATGGGTCTAACTCATTCATTTTTCCTTCCCTAAAAGAGCAAATAACACATAACCGTTGCCTCATTCATTCATTTTACAAACCTTCCTTGAGCACCTGTCACTAGGAAATATGCCAGCAATGTAGAAATGTAAGACATAGCTCCAACCCCCTAGGAGCTCAGGGAACTGACAGCACCAAGGGCTATGGGAACCCACAAGGGCTATGGGAACTCAGCCTGAGGGGCCAGGGAGGGGGGATATGTGGGCTGAAGCTGAAAAGCTGAAAAGATGTCAACAAAAAGGAGTAAAAGGGAGGGAACATATTGTTCTAGGCAATAGAGGAGCAGTACAAAGGCACAATAAGTGAAAGTAGCATGATGCATTGCAAAACCCCAAGTATGTGAGAAACGAGAGAGATGGGCAGAAAGGTGGCCTGGATCCAGATTGCAAAGGCACTACTACATGGTAAAGAGTTCAGACATCAGACATGTATGATGTGGAAGAATCATGGTGGTGTTTTAAGCAAGGAATAAGAAGAGGTGGGAGATTTCATGACAACTCTGTGGAGAAGAGTGGGACTAGAAGGCAGGGAGACCAACAATAGCAGTAACAAAAATAAGAAATAAGGGTTTGAACAAGCCAGTGGTCACAAATAGGAAGAGAAGGTACTGGATTCTAGAGAGGAACCATAGGCAAAACCAATGGGACCAAGCCAGATCATTCAATATGCCTGTTACTTCTAAATGAAAGAGTTCCAAGATCACTTAGCAGATTATAAATACTTTCTGACACATGTGGGCCCACCAAGGGAGACTTCAAAGATGGCCAAGGGGAGGGCAATATGTGTGTGCCATGTAGTCCGACTCCCACCAAAGCTGACCTACTTTGCTATCAACTATGCTTTGGAATGTCAGAGGCCAACAAATTCTATGGAATTATTATTAAGGAGGAAATAGAAGGAAGCCATACCTTCATGGGGTAGAAATGTTTGCTTATATGCTTATAGTACAAGTCACTCTGAAATCTCTTGTATTTTATCAAGAATCTAAGTATATGCCTTCCTGTGTCCATTTTCAGGCTTCCAAAGACTCTCTTTTCTATTGCCCTTTAAGCAAATCTTCATCTAGACTATGTCTGACCAGTGAGAATTCACCTTATTTTTAAAGATCTCCAAATAAACATATTTCCAAACCTCCCTGAGTCACCCACTTCAGTTCTTAATCACTGCCCACATTTTTTTAAAAAAGGCCTTCTCACACCTACTCTAACTTTTCACTTGGCCAGGTCAGTCTTTCTTCTCATGCTATTTGGAGGATAATAAAGAATAGCCATTATATGAAAGGCATAGATCTGCACTTGACTGGATCTTGTGAATGAAAATGACTGTTCCCTTAGAGATCAATGCAAGGTGAATGACACTAAATGTAATTTTCTGTAAGTTACACTTCCCAGGTTCCACAGCTAGTGATTTATAAATAAAAGAATTTTGGGTTGCAGTGGGATATCTATCCACCCTGAACACCAGTTCCAGAACTAAGCTTATTCTTGAACATTTTCTTGCCTTGCAGTTTTTTATGTAACTTAGAATGCGGCACCATTTTTGGAGTTTATGTTTGAAAGATGCTATTTGGGGGCATGGTTATAAGATGTCTTATAGTAATAATTCCCTATTTCTAAGAAGGGTGTAGTAAGCTGGATGACTGGATCTTTCCATGGTCAATTATTGATGATATTTTGGGGAGATAATGGCAGGCTGAGCCATGGGTGTTGGATAATTGCACCAAGTGTTGGAAGCCAAGGAAATAACAGGGGAATTAAGAGTGAAATGTAGGATCAGTTCAAGGCTAGAGGAAGAAAAAAAGCAGAAGATTTTTTTTTTTCATGAAAGATGTTTTGGGCTGCAAGTGATAAAGCAAATTCAAACTGTCTCAACAGCAAAGGGAATTCATTGGTCCATAGAAGTAAAATGTGTAAAAATAACAGGGGGCCTGCCAACCCTCCTGTAATAGTTGGAAGTGAGGTCTGACTTTACTTCCCTACAATTCTCTTGGATCCATCTTTCTCTGTTGGGTCATCTTTTCCCCAAAGCTGACTCCACACTCATTGGATGACATTAATCACATATTCTTCCAGGAAATGATCACCAAGGACAGGAAAATGTCATTATCTGATTGACACAAGCCAATCTTGTTCTATCCGTTATTTGATAAACGGTGGTATTTGATCCTACTAAGCCACATGCCTGCCAAAACAGAAAACGTGTACAATAGATGGTAAAGAGACCCAATGCCCACTGCAGCACCCACTTAATCAGTGGTGACCAGAGAATAGAGTCAGAAAAGAGGAATTCAAAAAGTATGAAAGTGGCCATAGCAACAGCAGAAGACCCAATCCACTAGGCACAAGAAAGCCTCCACCTGGAGGAAATCTAGGCTTAGATGCCAGAATGACTACTTACATTCTTTCTGCCATCGCAGGCACCTAAGAACATAACTCCGTAGGGAAGTTGAAGCCAACGCCTACATTCAGACAGCACTTCCTTATTTTAATTATTAAAAGAACAATATGGTTATATTGTAAGATAGCTCATGGCAGTAAATCACCACTCTAGAATAAGAAAAAGAGACATTCATTTTTCAAGCAACTAATGGACTATTTAGTCAATGTGTGCTCTTAAGGACAAAGTAGAACTCTGAAACACGAAACATTTCATTAAATAAAACAGCTTGTTTCCTAAGGACTGCACTACATGTAGAGACAGGATGTTCCAGTACTGATTCCTTTGATAGGAACAAGAAGTTACACACCAGTATTGAATAGGGAGGGGAAAGGATCACAGCCATTGGGAAAGTGTATTTTTTAATTTATCAAGATCTGACTACAAATACAACAGGCTTTGTTGTTATTTATATTAAGAAAGTCCCTCTGAGAATAAATAAATATCTTGTATAGTACTTGGCAAGTAGTAGTTACTCAATAAATGTTCACTGAATTAAAGTATTTATTGAGTACCTTGTAAGTACTGTGACAGGCACTGATAGTGATTTAGCAGATACTACACTTATTCCTCAGCATTCACCATGCCCAAGGACATGAATGGCTCTTATAGCAAGAATCTGAGCACACATGGGGCAGCCTACAGGTGCTAGGGAGTTAATATCCCTGGAAAAGCTCTCAACCAATGATAGATGAAATAGGTGGTTAAATATCCCAGCTTCTGGAATATTTAGCTCAGTGGTAAGTGCTTGACTGGCATGTGCAAGACCCTGGGTTCAATTCCAAGCACCAAAATAAATAAATCAACAAATACTCCAGATTCTTTGCCCCACAGGCAACACAGTTCTAATCATGTCCTATGGTGTCACAGAGGTCCTGAGTAGGACACAGCCCCAGTTGCCCAAAGCACTAACCTGCTTGTTAACATATACTGCAATGGCTTCCTACCCTTCCTTTCCCTGCTTTATTACCCTCTTGCCAATGCTTCCTGAGATTGCCTCCTAAGGAGACTCCTTTTGCTTGTAAAATTGTCTCATGACCAGCTTCGGAAGGACAAGAGACCTCCTTAGTAGTATTCACCTTCTCTTCCTGGCTACCAGACCTCAAGTACTGTGGAGAGAGGCAGCAAGCCTAGTCCCAGGATGTGGATGATGACTGGGGGATGCCAAACATGACAATCTCATTTTTAGCTACTCCAGTCAATCTTTCAGCTACAAGGGAGTGATGAACGCTGAGCCAATGCAGGGTAAGCACAAAGCTGATACAAATATTCTGAGGAAGCTGTTCTTTTCCTGATAAAAGGTGATAGGTGTGACTGTCTTCTTTCTGCCTTGAAGATGATTATGATGCCTGGAGACTTACTGAAGATAGCCATAGCAAAGATTTTCACTGGGGCCAACATCACTGAGCCAACAAGAACGATGGCCCAGCTCTGAGATTTCTCATTATGGGAGAAGATAAAACCCCGTTTGTTTAAGTCAACTTCATTCCAATTTCTGCTACGTGCAGTTCAAAATCAATCCTGATAGAAATACCTCACACTGTTAGAGATTAAAAGAAATTAAAATGGAACAACATATGAGTGTTTTACTGGAGAGTAAAAACTGAGTTCTAAGATAATTAGAACCATTTTTTAAAATTCTAAAGTAATGGGTATAATGTAATAGTTTGTTCAAGCACAGGTTGAACAACAGACTGGTCTGTATTGAAGTACTGAGGAGTGTTTGGGATTAGGGGACCCATTAGGTCCCCTTAAACCTGAAGTTTCTATTACTGTCTTTCTAGAGAAGGAAAAAGTCAAAGCAGTAGTTTTGGCAGTAGTTCCAACAGGTTCAGTGAAGAATAGCAGAAAGAAATGGGCCTTGGAGGGTTATGTAGGATGCCGCAGTCCAGCTGCAGCAAAATAACCGGGGGGTGATGAGGAACTTGTGTACATTGATGCAGCAGGAATGGGAGCCGTTTATTGTAGGACAGGAGGGGTATATATACATTACACACAGCTCATCTTAATTAACATAAACTAGATATAGCAGTCAACCAATAAGGAATCTCCACACTTAATGGCTCGCTGGCGTTACTTCACAAACCACTCCCTCTGGCAAAATGCCAGGCGCCATCTTGACTTGTTTACAGACCCTAACAATAGGATATGAACAAAGTGAAATTAAAAAAAAACACATTGTCATCAGAACAGGGGTTGGAAATATATGCTGCAGAAATATTGCCTACAATGTGGAAGTCTCATAGGTGAATTCTCTCAACTTCAACCCTCCTTGCCCTCTCCCCAAATGAAGGGGGAACGCAGCTGTAGATGATAATTTCAATATAGATGTAGAAGCAGACATAAAAGCCATTTCAAAAGAGTCTGTTTCCACTGGAAGATCTGCTG
Source organism: Callospermophilus lateralis (assembly GCF_048772815.1). Lineage (NCBI taxonomy): Eukaryota > Metazoa > Chordata > Mammalia > Rodentia > Sciuridae > Callospermophilus > Callospermophilus lateralis. The sequence continues at coordinate 192,561,008 of NC_135305.1, read as the reverse complement.
TGACTGGATCCAGCTGATCTTGCTTTTAAACCCTTTTAGGAATCTCAAAATCAGCTCAATGGATAATGACAAAAGTGTTAACTTCTGTGACACCACTCTCTGCAGATGAGACTGGGATGTCACCAGGTGTGGTGTTAAATGCCAAGCTGAACAGAAAGTGGAAGAGACTGATGTGGTGGGTACTGGACCCCTGAGAGCAGCCTCTTGTCATTTGTAAATGTGTAATTCATTAGCTGTTCCTTAGCAAAACCCTGTGAACTAGATTCCTTTTTTTTAATGAAGAAATAGAGGATCATGAGATGAATTTGAGGTAACAAAAATATTTTTAGTAATGAGATAAATAAATATTGAAAATCTGAGTGCTAGAATCATACAGTAAGGAAAAATACAGAGGTCTCTGCTAATTCTAACCCAGACTGTTGACTGTGTAGTTATAATGATTAGAACTACCGGTATCTTTATTTTACAAAGTGCTATTGACTGTGCTACCCATTTGACCCTCACCAAAATCTCAGGAGGTAGATAAGTCAAGAATTGAATCCTCAACTTACAAAGGAGGAAACTGAGGCTCACAAAGGTTAAGCAATCAGCTGAATAACTGACCACATCACCTACCTGGTACTGGACTAGAATCCAAGGCAAACATCCATTCTCCATGGCTCCAATCTGCCCTGTAGCTTTCAGCAACAAGAAACCAACTTGATGAGGTGTGTGATAATCACCAAGGCTGGTTATGCCAAAGGGGCATGCAGTTTTTGCATTACTGAGGACAGGAACTGGGGACCAGATGTGACATCCAAGCAGAACTATTACATTTCATTTGGGATGCTGCCCTCAATTTCTCACTGCCCTCATTCCCCCCCCCCCCCCCCCCCGCCGCAAACCACATGCAAGATTGAGTGGAACAAGCTAATCTTGAGGTTCTGGAACATTAGGCAACTGAAAATCTCACCTTTCTGGGGGGTCACATTTGAATGTAGTTTGTCATTGGATTTTCAGGGAACAAAGGATAAAGAAACACTCTGGCCAGGCTCTCATTCTCTCTTTCTCATGTGCTCTCTTCTGGCACACTAAAACTATCTATTTCAATAAGAAAGAATCCCCTATGATTTTTCAAAGTCTTGTGTCTTCAGCCATGGCCACGATAGTGTAGTTAGATGTGGAACAGTCAGAAGTGCCGGAAGGACACCCCTAGTTATATGAACTGTGCGGTTGTCAACAGGTGCCTGTCCCATGGGTTCATGGGAAACCCTGATAGGTGAGGGGTGCCCAGGAATGGGGAAAAGGAGAGCAAGATAATCATGCAGTCAAGTGGAGAAATTTATCAGGATGGCCAGAGTCCTGACTCCCTTGCCCACTGATGTGTGCACGATAGTGAGTGTGAGGCATCTCTGGGGGGTTTTATGGGCTTAGAACTACTTCCTTCTGCAGTAGTGTGATTCCTATACATTTGATTGATGTGCAAATATAATTTCCTATATGTTTCAGTTTTCTAACAATGAGATTCTCATTTGATTTCAGAGACTGCACAATGCCAGCTCAGTTTTGCACTGGGTAACTTGGAAGAATACACATTTGGCACAATTGGCTGAATCATTTTCATCCTTGTACCAGCAGGTTCCAATCATGGCATCCTAATCAATCTTCTGACCATCTACATTAATCCCCAAAATGACCCAGATAATCCGATTGGCTGCAGTGCAGCCCAGTCACAATTCACATCAGACCATCTGGTGGCTCTATGTCTTCCAAGGGTAGCCCAGAAAGACCATCTGCTTTAATGCTCCGTATGTCCTGCCGAAAAAGGCAAAGGTGGAGGCCAACCACACACCAGCAAGCCATTCTCCTCCTGCTTTTACATGAACCAAAGAAATTCTGAAATGCACTGTAATTTAGCTGCTCAAACCTGCAGAGCCTGCTTTGCATTCTCAGTGAACACATCGGAATATTCAGAATGCAAATTAAACTTTATGGGTGCCATAACCTTGGCCATTTATTGCAGCAGATCCCGTAATTGCCTGATGCTGCTAATACAGCCAAGACTACTTTGGCATTTTTTTTTTTCCTTTTTGCAGCTCGTGCTGCCATGTTGATTAAGCAATGCTATGTTTCTTTGCACTATTTCTTTGGCTAATGTATTAGTTAGGGCTATTAGTTAGGGCCCTTTTATGTACAAGTACCTAGAGTAGGTCTCAGGTAGAGATGGACAAAAAAAAATTGAAAATAAAATATATTAGTTTGTGGAAGTTCAGATAGTACTTGAGAAATAAATAGAGTTAACATTCTGAGGGAAAATAGGCTTGCATTAAAATATAAGGAGAGTTGGGAAAAATAGGTCAGTTTGAGAAAATTGGTGAATATAAGATATATTAGAAAGTAAAAGCTGTCCTTTGAATAATTGATCCTCAAAGGTATCCATGGTTATACTAATTTGAAAAAAATCACCAGCATTAGAATTATCACCAAGGAAGAACTAGGAAAGCTGGGGCAATAATGGACCTACATAACATCTGTATATAAGTTACAAAATGATGCCCATTCCTCTGCACAGATAAAGCTGGCTCTGACCAGGCATGTTCGACTGTCATCTTCAGTTTAAAGAAACAACCACCAAATAAAATATCCCAGGGCAGCAACTCTCTTTTATTTTATTGTTGTAGTGATATAAAGAGTTGGATGACCATTCCTAATTGGGGGGGGGGCAGGGGAGGTAGGTAGACCCCTGGAACTTGGGTAATGTTAAAGGAAGAGCTTTAGGATTTGAGTGAAAAATAAACTCCAAATATAATTTGAGGTATACAGTCTTACAGGGTAGCTACTGTTCCTCCTACTGCCCTAGCAACTCACACCATTGCTCTTAGGAGTTGCAGATGGGTGCCTTCAGCTCTCTGGGCTGACCATGCATGCCAGTGGCTCACCTGGCCTGGGATCCTGTGGGCACCCTGCCTCATTCTGCTAAGCAGCATTTTCCTAGTTGGGGCTGTATGGGGCTCCTCTACCCCCAAGCTCAATTAGTCATGGTTCTACTGGGGACTCTCTGCAGTGGTACTACTTTTGTGACAGTTTTCTTTCTGGGCCTCAAGGTTCTCTGAGTCATTCTTTGCAATCTAGCAGGAAGTAGCCATGCCTCTGCAACTCTTGCACTTTGCACAGCTGCAGACTTAACGCCATGTGAATGCTAAATGGGGGTATGGCCTACACCTTCTGGAGCGGTAGACCAAACCATACCCGGGTTCACTTGAGTCATAACTGAGTTGGCCAAAGAGAGTGGGGTAAGTACAGGGCAGTTAATGCTAAGATCCTACAGCCACCCAAGGCTTCTCTTTTGACACATATTTGTCTCCCAGGCTTTGGTACTCTGGGGCTATAATGGAAGATAATGTAGCAATAATTTCTGAAATGCTTTTGGTGTCATTCCTACATTGCTTCGATGAAATGCATGATGGGCATCTTATTTCCACCCATCCAAACTAATGTCCTTATCAAGTGGCACTTTGACCACACCTTTAATATTCTCTTCCAAACATGCTTTTTATTCTTTATAATCTGAGCTGAAAAATGTGCCAAGTCTTTAAGTTCTATTTCCCTTTTCATTATAAACACTATAATTTCTTTCTTCTTACATTTTATACAAGCAGTTAAGGAAAATCATGCTGTACCCTGAACACTTTGGACAGAGATGTCTTCTGCCAAGTATCCTGTTCATTGCCTTTAAATTCTGCCTTCCCCACTAGGACATGGACGTAATTCAGTCAAGTTCTTTACTCCTTTGCAAAGACGGATGGCCTTTTTTCCAGTTTCCATAAGATATTCCTCACTACTTTCTAAGACCTCATTAGAATGGTCTTTTCTGTCCATATTTCTTTTTTTTATCTTAGAGAGAGAGAGAGAGAGAATTTTTAATATTTATTTTTTAGTTTTTGGTGGACACAACATCTTTGTTTGTATGTGGTGCTGAGGATCAAACCCGGGCCACATGCATGCCAGGCGAGCGCGCTACCACTTGAGCCACATCCCCAGCCCTGTCCATATTTCTTAACTACATTTTGACTGTAACCACTTAGATAATCTCTAAGAAGGCTAAGACTTTCTATAAGTCTTCTCTTCTGAGCTTCTACTAAAACCACCTATTATGCTGAATTCATGCAATCTAGCCTTTTTCTAGAATGAGAAAATGCAAGAGAAGTGCAGACACATGATGCAAGATTTCTCGAAGCTTTGGCTTGGGGTGTGCATGTGATCATTTCTATTTGGCTAATACAAGTTATATTCCTGAGCATAATGTAACTATTCCAGCCTCTACCCATTATCCAGTCCCCAAACCACTTCCACATTTTTAGATATTTGTTACAGCAAAAACCTACTTCTCTTATACTAATTTCTCAGTTGGTTTGTACTGATATAATCAGTTACCAAAGACCAGGTAATTTTAGCACAGAAATTTATTTTTTCACAGTTCTGGACACTGGAAAGTCCAAAATCAAGACCCTGATGTATTTGGTGTCACTGTGAGACTTGGTCTCTCCTTCTAAAATGTGTCTTGTTGCGTCATTCTGCAAAGGGGACAAATGTTGTATCCTTACTTGGTGGAAGGGATCGAAAGACACAAAAGGGCCTAAGAAAGTTTCCTTCAGTCCTTTTGTAAGGCACTAATCCAAGACCCCACTACTTAAGCCCATCACAGTGGGAAGTAGGTTTGAACATGAATTCTGGAGGGCACATAAACATTCCGATCCTTGCATGCACCTTTGCATTTGTATTCAGCAATGTAACTTATTTTTGTCAAACAGAATGAAAATGACAGTGTGCCAAATCCAAGCTGAGGCTTCAAGAAACCTTTCATGTTTCTGCTTGCTCTCTTGCACTTCTGGCACCACCATGAGAAACACTTGCCTGATAGGAGACCCATAGAAAAAGACCCATAGAATCAAGCTGCCCCAGGCAAACTGAAACTGCATTAGAGGACCCAGACAACCCCAAAATGCAAGAGTGAATCCAATAAAGGTCAAACATCACACAAATGTGTGCATTTTAGTAATAAATGATTGTTTTCTTTAGACACTGAGTTTGGGGCTGATTCATTACAGAATGACAGCTAATAGATACAACAGGAAATAGGGCAAATCCTTAGCATTCAAGTTTATGGATATTTCCACAAACAGCTGTCTTTGACCTGCAAAAACTCCCAATTTCTGCTTCTCTGTACACAGTTCCAAATCCCTAAGGGAGACAAATAGCTGGGGAGGATACAATGGAATCTCAGAGAACATCAATCCTCTGTGTGCAGGGGCTAGAAAGCCTCCCCAAAGATGGCTGCCACAGCTGGACCATCTGCCCAGACAATACAGAGAATGTGATTCCTCCTCCAACCTGCATTTCCTTGTACTGCTGATTATTAAACATCCCACTCCAGTCCCAGTACGACATCAGCAATCAAGAGAAGTAAATGATAATAACAGCAACATGCTGTCATCATCTCTGCTTCCTCTTTACCCAGTCCTGAAACCTTTTCATGATGCATTTCCCCCTCAGCATAGATGTTTAACCTCAATGGCAAAATGTGACCACGGGGCACTTATGTACTTTTATAAAAGGTTGTTTCCTTAGACAAGCTCAGGCTTGATCCTTTCTACTCAGAAGACAGCTGCTCTGTGACCTCAGGATCCTACTAGTGAGGACGTGAGCCTTGTCCTGTGGGCTCTGTGGCCTCCTCCACAAGGTTTATTTGGAAGCCCAGTCCTGACCTTTAAAAATCCAGGTAAATTACTTTCACCAAGTCCTATTTACTCTTTCTAAGAATTTAATAGCTGGAATGATTTCCCCTTCCAGAAAAGGATTTGTTTGTGCTTACCTCTATTCTTTCCTTACATTGTACTATGTGAGGTTTTGAAATGATCTGAAAACAGCTTTTCTGGAGCTTGAGTAAAACTCACTACTGTATCATTTTGGGGGAACACTTTCTTCTTTTTTGAAGATAGAACTAACTTGGCCTTTTGCCCATTTTAGGAAAAAAACACTACCTTTTTCTTTTTCTTATTTTTTAATAAGAGCAAATTAATATTTCCAACTCTAATGTCTTTAGACTTTAACTCAATTTGTTTCTAACACTACATTTAACATCAAAAGAGGCTTTGACAATTAAGTTTTTAAAAATATAAAGACTTTTTTTAGAAAAATCTCAAAAGTGCAAAAACTGTAAATGAAGTTTTCCTCATGTCTGGTTTTTATTTATCTTAAATTTAAAAAAATACATAGACTAACTTAAGTAGTTTAATTAACAACTTTTAAAACTTATGCTACTTTTCTTAAAATGGCTTCTCCCCAACCAACTCCCTATTTTGGATCATACTACAACTTTTCTTCTAAAAACACATATATAAATATGCTAGAAGAAAGGTATTTCAATCTTACCATTTTAGACTAGAACATGCTAACCAATTAACTAATCAAATAATTGTAGTACACAAAATACCACCCAAAATAAATTTAAATTGTATACTATGTGTAGAATAACCCAAAGTGTTTTGCATTCATTCATATACTTAGGGATAGAAAAAGGTATTCTCTTTTACAACTTTTCAAGCTATTGCAAATGTGTGCAATTTCTGCGCATTTCAAAGCATTCACATACTTAGCCTTTATTTGGCCCCAAAGTTGTTTTTCTGTTCCACAACTTTAAGTTTAGTTTGATTTAAGATAACTACAAGTCCCCACAGGGTTAAAAACTTGGTCATAGTATAGGTGAAAATAATAAAGATGAATGTCCTAAAAAGTAACTTTTTCATATCAGTTTTCCACCAAGAGGGCTAAGAAAATATACATTAGAAGTCATGGTTCTTTTCCTGGTGGAGACACCCAACCCTTACTCCTGAAGAATCTTTCCCATTAGTAATCCTGCCTTTGTTGGACTGCTGTAGTTTTCCATTGAACTCAACTATCTGGCATGGTGATACTTGGAATCCGTTAGGGGATTCAGATGTACTCTTCCTTACCTTCATTGTAGATAGTCCAATTTCCCCATGGTAGTCAGAGTCCATCACCTCAATCATCTCAGTAACTCTCTTCTTCATTTACTAACTCAAAAGTGTAAGGGAGCCCAAAGTGGCCAGATGGCCATCTTAACTTCAGTTCAGTGGAATGCTGTTTTGTCTCTGTGTAGAAGCATCACTCCCTTTGGAATTAAGTGTTCCAGGCCAGTAGTGCAGACATTTGAAGAAACAGCAAAAATGTTGCTAGTGGGTTACTGGGGTTAATGATGAGTGGTTAATGGTTACTGGGGTTAACCATTCCTGTTCTCACTCCTTGATTCTTGGACCTTGAATCCAGGCCATAGAAGAACTATCATCACATATTGGAAAATGATTTGCAACATAAACAGTTTTCTACAGAACCTTGTCATCACCCTGAAAGATAATGCCATCCACTTGGTTCCGTAACTAAGTCTTCAAAGTCATATCACCATTCTTTCAAACCAGTTGCTACAAGATGGTGGGGAACATGACAAGACCAGTAAATTCCACGAGGAACCAACCCAGGTGAGTTCCTTGATTATAAAAAATACAATTGTCGTTGGACTATCATGACAGTGGATAGGCATTCCAAAAGCCCATGGATGACAGAAGCATAATATTCATGGAAGTGAAACCTCTACTCAAAGTGTCTAAGCCAATATGAACAAAATGCTTCCATGATGGGAGCAGTCCAATGGTATCAACCAAGAAGCTGGCTGGTGCCTCAAGGGAATGGCACCATACTGAGGACTCAGTGTTATTCTCTGCTGCTGGCAAGATTGCACACCAAGCAGTGACTGTAGCCAGTTTGATCTTGGTGAGTGGAAGTCCATATTGATGAGCTGAATGAAGCATAGCTTCTATTCCTGCCTCCATAGGTAATTGGTTTAATAGCCCAACAGACAATGACATGGGTGGCTGGCAAAAGAGACTTGACTAGTAGCTATAGAAAGGATCAGAGTAACCACTGGAATATTCAAGCCCTTCTCTGTTGGTGTTACTTTTTGGAGAATATTCACATTAGACATATTTTCCTGTTTCTTGACCATTGAGAGAGCTCTCTCCACATACTTCTTCAAATTTCCTTGTCACCAATTTTCTAATCATGTTCCCTCCAGGCCCTTGTCTATCCAGCTAACCACTTAGCCATACAGCACATAAACCAATGTACAGTTACATATCCCATTTCTTTTTGCAAACAAAGTGAGCCACCAGATAGACTTTTTGAAGTTATGCCCACTAAGAGGCTTGTTTTTTTCAAACCTCTGTCCTTCATAGATGTCCCAGGATGGGGCTGTAGTGTTGTAGTTGTTCACATTCTGGTAGTACCTGAATATGATGCAGAAATATCAGTAAATAAGCCTTGGTTCTTTTCTTCTTTTGTCAAATAAGCATAGAAAACTCTCTGTGAGGCCATAGGAGAAGACTGGGGAAGAAAATAACCCCATTTCTGAATCACTTGGTAAATGAGCATGACTAACAGACCTCAATCAGGAATTAATTGCTTCCAAAAATCCAAAGAAACCCAATAAGCATGGTGGTTGTGTTTTGCTTATAGGTGGGGGCAGATGCAAACATTTATCTTTCATCTTAGAAGGGATATCTTGACATGCTCCACACCACTCAATCCCTAGAAATTTCACTGAGATAGGATGTCCTTGAGTTATTTTGGCATTTATTTTCCACCCTCTGGAACTCAGATGTCCAATAGCTGCTACTTCTTCCTCATTTAGTTCAATCTGCATAATGTTATCAAAGTAATGAACCGATGTGATGTTTTGTGGAAAAGAAAGGCAATAAAAAGCCTTGAAAACTAAAATTATGACATAGGAATTGAGAGTAGAAATACCCCTGTGGGATATGGAAAAAATGTTCAACATCACTAGCAATTAGAGAAATGCAAATTAAAACTACATTGAGATTTCATCTCACTCTAGTCAGAATGAGAATTATCAAGAACACAAATAACAATAGATGTTGGCAAGGATGTGGGGAAAATGGTACATGCATACGTTGCTAGTGGGACTGCAAATTGGTGCAAAGTCTCTGGAAAGCAGTATGGAGATTCCTCAGAAAACTTGAAATAGAACCATTTGGAACAGTTATCCCACTCCTCAACATATTTACAAAGGACTTAAAATCATCATACTATAGTGACTCGGCCACAACAATGTTTATAGCAGCAAAATTCACAATAGCTAAGCTATAAACAAACTAGGTGTCCTTCCTTAGATGACTGGATAAAGAAAATGTAGTATACATACAAAGGAATATTACTCAGCCATGAATAAGAATGAAATTAGGCATTTGCCAGCAAATGGATGGAACTGGAGACTCTCATAGTAAGTGAAATAAGCCAATCCCAAAAAAACAAAGGCCAAATGTTCTCTCTGATACGAGGATGCTGACTTACAATAGGCAGTGGGTGGGGGAGGGAGGTTGCAGGTTCACCGGATTGAACAGGCAGGAATGGGGGGGAAGGGAGTGGGGTGATAGGAATAGGAAAAACAGTAGAATGAATCAGACATAACTTTCCTACATTCATATATGAACACACAACCATTATAACTCATATCATGTACAACCATAAGAATGGGAAATATGTATACATGTCAAATGTATGTATGATATGTCAAAATACATTCTACTGTTATATAACTAAAAACAACACATACAAAAATATCCCTGTGGTAGAACAATTAAGGTATTTTAGTGGCCTTTCCAGATGAACAAAAACAGCTTTTGTGATGAGCCTTATTGATAATAAAACAGCACTTACCAGATTAATAACTATATACCATGTGCCAAAAAATGGTTAATTTGCACAAACAGTGAAGCCACATCTAGTAGAGCAGCTATGTGGTGGTTTGAGTGTATCTCCTCCAAAATTCGGGTATTGCAATGTGATAATAGTAAGAAGTGGAGCCTGAAAGAGGTAACGAGGCCATGAGAGCTCCTCCCTCAGAATAAGGCCCTTACAGAAGAGGCATCCTGTGACGTTCCCTTGGCCTTGTTGACTATGTCAGGACACAGCATTCCTCCCTTTGTGAGAATGCAACTATGAGGCACCATCTTGGAAGCAAAGAGAAGCCCTCACCAGATAACTAAAATTTCTGGTAACTTTGACTTCCCAGCTTCATCAACCGTGAGAAATACACTTCTGTTCTTTATAAATTACCTAGTCTGTGGTATTATAACACACACACACACACAAAAAGACTAAGGAATGTGGCAGTTGTAGCTACCACCTAGCTAATCTTAGGATACTACCACCATTCTTCAAAATCCATTTGTTTTCTGCATAGACCATATAAAAGAATTGAAAGGGAATGTTGTGGAATCACCTTCTCCATATTTTTCAAGTCCTGTTGGTAGCATTCATCCTTTAAATCATGCAATCATGGAGGCTGAGAAGCCCCAAGTTTTGTTGTTTGTAAACTAGAGACCCAGGAAAATCAGTGGTGTAAACTAATCCAAGTCAAAAGATCTGAGAACTCATAGTAACTTAGTCCAAGGACAGGCAAGATGTCACAACGTGAACAGGCAGGCAGGAAGCAAAATGGAATGAATCCCTCCTTCTTCTACATTCATGTTCTATTCAGGCCCTCAAGGAATTCCTTGATGACCATGCACATTGGGAAAGGCAATTTACTTTACTGAGTCTATCATTTCGAATGCTAACACTTTTATAGCCACACCCAGACATAATGTTTAGTCTGGGTACCCTGTTGGCACAATTTGACACATAGAATAATATCCCACCACAAACACTAGATTATCCAGTAAAGAAGTGTATGTAGTACTTAAGACCATGGTGCAAGAGGACGGGTTCCTGGATGGCCTTGACCAACTCAAATCTTTCTCTTGTGCAGAATGTACTGAGAATACAACATCTTGAGATGAGGAATTTTCCAGAACCTGGGTTATGTCTTAATTCCTCCTAGAACAGAATTATTTGTATCACCTGCACTCACAAATCCAAGTAATGCTAAGAATAAGAAACCCAGTGCAGAGTGCTTTCGTTGTCCTTCAGCTACAGTGTGAGGTGGGTCATGAACAGACCCACCCTGGGCAGCTTCCTTGGGCCTTGGGGAAGGCCCTCACTGTGGATCCTAGGCCTCTGTCTATCCTTTCTGTTTCCATGAGAAATAAATTTCCCTTGCTTGATGGGCAATGTGTGTTTTCTGTCTGACAAGATTTGTACTCTGACAGTTTGATTTGTGCACAACCTCCTACCAGAGAGAGGAAACTTTGCACATGGTTCTGAAACAAGCCAAATTATTTTAATTCTTGCTTTGCTACCAGGCCCTGGGTAAGTTGCAAAACCTTTTTGTGTGTTGATTTTCTCATCTGTGAAACACAGATAATAGTAGTGCCTACCTCACTGGGTAGTTGTGAAGACTAAATGCTTTATTACCAGCCGAAAGACTTAGCACAGAGCTTAATAAGTGCTAACTATTATTCATGTAGAGGAAAATGGAGTGCCAAGGCAAATACACATTGGGATTGGTTTTAAATTCTGAGTAACTAAGGTCCTCAAATTGTCATTTACATCAATCACAATTTTTTTTTACTTGAAAACTTGCTTTATGAAACTCACTTGACTTAAAACTTAAATATGCACCAAAGAAAGACTTAAAAATACCTTTGCTTATGTATTATTAGACTAATAAAAGAAATTCTGAAAGAGATTTAAACTCATTGTTTTCATAACCTATGCTACATAGCAGAAGCATTTACAGCAGAGGAAAATTAATTATACATGATGCTACACTATAGATGGCCCTCATACATTTTAATTTGCTTTGACAAAAATGTACAGTGGTAGGTTTCCAGGTAAACTATTTGTTAAGTGCATTTTCTTTCAGTTATTCTAACCATTTTGCTTACTATAATTTGACCTCATTTTTACTCAAGAAAAGAAATCATTTATGGTAATTAGTTTTTCTAGTATTAATTTTTTAAAATAATGTACTCTTCATCCTTCTGACAAATTCTAGTCTTTAAGTGTTATCCTTTTTCCTCCTTTTTGGTTGTATCCTGTGACAATTTCCTAACTCTTTGTAGTCCACACACACATATACTTGCACATATGCACACACATGCGCACTCAAACAGGATGCAGGATTTTTTAATTTTTGTTTTTGCAGGTATTTCTGTGTCTCTCTTTCTTGCTTCCTCCTTTGATTATCTTTTATTCTGCCCTATCCTACCTCAGTCTTCTATTCGCCTCTGTGTCCTTCTCTATGAATTAAATCTTGAACAAAATAAATTCATTAACTTGCCAAGATCATGTTTAAGAACAAAAATCATTTGTGGCTATAAAGAGAGAATACCAGCTGCTATCATAGCAGAATAATGCAAGAGCTTTTGTTTACATGGTAATTTAAAAGGTTAAATGTGAGTTTTAAGTTCTGCATTATCCTTAGAAGGATGCTCATTTATTAAAGTAAGGATACATATGTGTATCTACAGTGAAATACAAAATTTAAAATTCAGATAGATGTCTATGAAATACAAACACAATTTCGTTTACTTATGATCACTAACATGCTGTAATCAAGAGAGAATTCATTATTCATTGATCATTCGATTCACTGTGACATGTGTTTCTTGAAGCAAGAGAGGAAAAGTGGGTAAAGTCCACAGCATGGAATGACAGAACAGTTAGGAAACAGAATTTTATTTGCTCTTCTGCTGGGAAAGCTAATTACTTGTCCATTTGAGACCTTATGTCTTAATAAACATATAAACATATATTGAGTGAGATGCCAGTAACATCTGTGTGCTATTATAAAAGTTCTATAATTTATCATTGGGCACTAGCAGCTTTAATAAAGTCAGAAAACTTGAAGCAGCAGAAATAAAAGATTACAATCAGTAAAATTTTAAATTACTCATTCTATCTACAAATATTAGCCTATTTTGATGTATTAGCCATGTTTATATCTTTAAAAATGATGTATTTTCATGAATAGATCTTTTTAAAGGAGAACAGCATTTGGTGCCCTGTTCAAATTCAGGAAAAGGGGATGCAATAGATCTCTTGCAGCCACAGAGATGTGTGAAGCTACAGTGATGAGAAATTTGAAACTGTGAACTTAGTCTTAACCACATTGACCTTCTTGAATATGTCATGCTTTTCCAGGGTCATGGCTTTTGCACTTGTGATTCCTGCTGCCTAGATGCCCTTCCCCAGATACATGCATAGCTCTCTGCTCAAACGTATTAATGGAGAAGGCTTTCCTGACACTCGATATAAATATATTAATAGGATCCCTCATCTTCATTTTTCTTCTTACCTTCATATCCTCATTGAGCAGTTCCACATCTATTTTGTTTAAAGCTATTTTTTTCCTCCACTAGAATTTACTTTGTCCCTTTTTGTTTACTACATTCCCTAACCCCTAGAAGATTATCTGGTAGGCATTAAGTAAATATTTCTTGTCAAGAAAGTAATTATGAAGCATTAATATTATTTATTTACTAAGACTAATATTATCTCAATGCTGTGGAAGGTCAGTGTGAGAAATGAAAGATACAGTTCTTTTCTTCAAGATGCTTATGATCTATTTGGTGAGACAGGCCCATCACACATTGTGTTAACTATCTATTGATGTGTAACAAATTATCCCAAACATTAGTGGCTTAGGACAATAAACATTTATCATCTCACAGTTACTGTGGGTCAAGAATCTAGGAGCAGTATAGCCAGGTGGTTCTGGCTCAGGGTATCTCATGAGATTGCAGTCAAAACACGGGCCTAGCTTATGGTCATCTGAAAGCTTGGCTGAGTCTGGTAGATGACTTCTAGAGAGCCCTCCCACATGGCTGTCAAGTTAGTGCGATTGTCAGCAGGATGCCTCAATTTCACCCTCATAGACCTTTCAATAGTGTGGCTTGAGTTTCCTCACTATATGCCAGCTGAGACACCCAAAGGAGAGCATAGTGTCTTTTATGACAGCCTTGGAGGTCAACAATGTTCATGTTTGCAGTGGTTACACAGGACAGTTTTGTTCACTGTGTAAGGGGACTGAATATGTAAGAATACAAATACCAGCATGTGAGAACCATCTTGGAATACTGGCTAGCCCACACATGAAATAAGTTACAAAGCATATATAACCATGTGTAGGTGCTAAGATATGAAAACATTCAAAATTCAACTCATTTTGAGAACTTGAACTTATAAAATTGGAAAGGTTAACTTGGATGGAAAAATTAATCCTTATTTGGGCAAGAATATTTGCTCCAGGAATTTTAATAACATAAACTCAATATGTGCATTTATGCAACAATTATTTAATAAGAACTTGCTTGCTGTGCTAGGTCCAAGGATTATAAAATCCATCAAGTCCTGACCCCTCATGTGGTAGTATTCATAATCTATTGTGTGTAAGGTTAAAATCATGGAGCAACAATGGTTTTGAATAAATTTAAATAGTTTGTGAAGGGGGGTGGGTGGGTGTTGGGGCTCGGAAAACAGTACCCAAAGTGATGGCCTCAGAAATAGCTTTAAAAACAAATTTTTTCTCTGACCTTTTTTGGATCTTCTGTCTCTTGCCTCTATTCTCCTAATGTAAGTCACATAAATTAGAATTTATCTTCCCAAAGGTGGATCATGAGAACCAGAACATTTTCCCCAAATGCCAGCCATAAATCCTAAAGATATTCCTTTACCATTCCTCCTCTCTGTGTAAGAGTTTGCCATAAACAAATTATCTGATTTACTGTGTTCTATAGTAGATTATGAGACCTGCTACTCTAGAAAGGTTCCACATTTCCCCACCTAAGACCGCTCTAGATCACAAGCAGCTTCTGGGAGGGAGGAGTGCTACACAGAGATGGATAACAATCTGCACAGGCCTTGGTGGGTTCCCCTGCTCAGTCTGTTATCTTTGAATCACATGCTTTTGTCTAATCACATTTCTACAGGGCAATCCATTTTTCATCTAATCTAAGTATAAAAATAGACAGTTTTCCTAGGTTATTTTAGTTCTTCATTTAAAAGGCTCTGTGTCATGAAAACCTATGACTGAATAAGATTAGTGTGCTTTTCTCTTATTAACTTGCCTTTGTTATAGGATGTTGGCCAAGATTCTTAAAATGGATAAAAAGGTATCAAAACTTTCCTGATTAGTGGCAAGAACCATCATCCAAAGTCAAACATTATAAACAGAAACCATGAATATACAAACTAAGTACATCTGTGGATTAAAAAAAATTAGTTTTTATACTCTCATTTTATAACATTTTAATCTTTCCAATAAAGGCAGATTTTAGAAATTATCAACAGAGTATCTAATATAAAAAAATTCACTGATCATGATTACAAGCCATGACTATAATTAAAAGAAACTTTAGAAAATTTTTTCTAATGCACCACCACTTCCCAATGCATGCACAAACTGAAATATAGCCTAGATTTTCAAATGCCAACAGTCCATCAGAATGTTTATCAGACTAATGACTCTCCACTTGTGTTTTCACAATGATTTACCAAAAGTCCATATAGCATCTGAATCAAGTGCCTATTATGTTTTTTAACACTATATTTTCTTCCTGTTAACGTCCTGATTTATTATTATAAGGGTCACTTTAAGATCCAAGTCTATGGCTTATACTAATGCCAATTTTCATCCCTCTTTACAGAATTAAGGAAAAAGCTATCCATCTTGTAGTCATTTATCCAGTGTCCTTTAAGGCCAAACTTAATTGAATATACTGTTATAAGAAAAGTAAAATTCAAACCAGAGAAACCAAGAAAGGCAAATTTTAGAAATTATATATTCTAGTCTTTAGAAACCAAAGACTAGCCTTGCAGAGAAAGACATACTCATATGCATCTGCTGGAAAATAAAAAGACATAAAAAAGCCTTAAAATCGTGTACATACTCTGACCAATCAATTCCTCTTCTAGGAATGACTGGGAAAAAATTTATAAGTGCATGCAAAGGCTGAATAACAAGAATTTTTGTAGCAAAGTGGTTTATAATTGTGAAAACAAATTAAATGTCCATCAACAGGATGTTTCATTGTGTGGATAGAAATACAATAAATTTTTAGGGAGTCAGTACAATCATGCTGTAGAACAATATTTTATGTCACATAAATATGTTCACAATATGTAGTTGAGTGAAAAAACACAATGGGATCATAGTTTATTGGATATAAGTTTGTAGTCATTTTTAAATTATCAGCAATGGTGTATCTCTTGTTCATTAGACTGCAGGTGATTTGCATTTTCTTATTGGTACTTCCTTCTTTGTTAATGAATAGGTGTTGTAGTCAGATTGCCCTTGCCCATATCCATGTCCTTTGGCAATAACTCTCTCCCCAACTGACTCTGGATTTGATTTGTCTAAAGGGATATTAGCAACTGTGAAGCAAGCAGAGGCTTGGAAAGCACTTCCATGGTGCGTCTTAATCTAACTCTTGTCCTTCAGTCATCTTCATGAGAACATGACTGGGCTAGCCTGCTAGAAGTGAAAGGTGGTATATGAAGCACTTTTAAGTTGCCCACATTTCCCCACCTGAGACTGCTCTAGATAACAAGCAGCTTCTGGTCTCCATACACCTGGATGAGCCAGACCAGATCCACAGAGCCATGCCCGAGTAGATCTGACTATAGACACAGTGGAACCTGCTGAAAGTGGCCAAACTGTGGAACGCTGCAGACTCCCCAAAGAAAAAATAGGCTCTGTTTGACACTAGCATTTTGAAGTTGCTTGCATTAGTGTAGTATGTATTTGCTATAGGATGTTGGAAGGACTTAGAATAAAAAATCACCACCACCTTAGGTTCAAATCAAAGGTGTTTGGGTATAAAATTTCTCAGAAAATATTTTTAGTACGCTAGAATGACAGGAATTTAAAGTAAGTATTAAACAGAAGTGATGTTCTAACATATGCAAGACACTATGTTCTAGTCTAAGCAGGTTACGAAGTAGAAGAACACAAAGCCCCTGCCTCCAGGACCGCACATTGCGAGTCAGAGACTGAGAGTCTCTTTGGAAACTCAAAGCAGCCTCAGAGAGTGACCAACAATTGTATGAATCCACTTCAGCGTCAGAGCTGTAAACTGCTGAAGTTGGTTAAAAGTGCATTAACTCTTTGCTAACATGATTCTGAGAGCCTGTTAAAATAAAAAAGGCTGCTCTAGCCACCCGATGAACTTGAAGTAATGAGGCCTATAAGTTGAATTGAACAGAAGAAAATGACAGTAAGCTTTCATGGAGGACAAATGAAAGTATCTACCTGTAACCTTTCTGATAGCCAGGGATTCTTTGCCATTTAAAAGTCTGCAGCTGTGGTGCATTATTACCAGGCGGCAGAGTTTAAGACTTTGCAGAGAACCTAACCTTCCAGTACCTGGCTGCCTGCTGGCAACCCTAAGGCACTCGTTGTGGAAGTTAACAATCTGAGCTCACATCAGGGTGTGGATTTCTTCAGACACAAGGGCACAGGTTGGCACAGTAATGTCATCCGGCTGCCCTCTGATGCATGCCAATTGTAGAATGGTCTGATTCCAAGTCAGTCCCAGCACCCAGCATTCTTGAGTGTTCAATTATAGATATTCTGGTAGTCTCTGCTCATCTCTATTGCAAAATCTTTTGATGGGATATACAAGATCCTCCCTGGTATTCTTTCCTGCCTAGGTCCAATCATAACTCGTGACATTCCTCCTCTCACATCCTGTACCCCTGCTCTCTAGTTACTTAGGTTAGATACTTGCTGTTCCTACTTTTCTCATCTCTCTGCATTCATCTGTGACTTGATCTTCTTCAGCCAGCACAATATTCTGTCTTCAAAATCTGGTCTTGTTTCAAGGGTTTCTCTCCCTAAGTAGACTGTAAAAATACAATGATAGAAACATAGCATGCAACTTACAAGCCACCTTGCTGTGTGTTTTCCATGTCTTATCTCATTTTATTCTGTTCAGTTACTCTAAGAGATTGGTATTATTGTTAGTACCATTGTCATTATTATCACTTTCATGCTAATTTTCAGACACTTGAGGTACAAATAGGCTAATGCAACTTGTCCAAAGTCAGAGTTAATTCCTTGAAGTTGAAGGTCACATCTATTTTGTTTACAATTATATTATCAGTGTCTAGCACAAATATGGCTGACAGCCTTGAATAAAATGAATGAAATGTTTCAATGAAGCTATAACTTCAGGCAGGATTAATAGGATTCTCCTTTGCTTCCATATCTCTGCCCTACTACTTACACATTCTACCACATGAGTTTGGGTCCTATCTCCAAATAATCTTCACTTTCACACACTGCTGTGGATTGACACTCAATCCTCCTTTACTTGAAAAAAGTCAGGCTTTCAGAGATCAGGTGACTAATGGTGCTGCTTTCCAGTTCTGGCACTGCCTGACAGCAGCTGTTATAAAGACAGAGACAGGCATCCATGTGAGAGGTAAAATGGACTGACAGGAGCTGAAGCCTGATTGGCCAGCTCCTTACCCTGAAGAAGCACAGCCTTGCCCACTTCCTCACTGTCTTCCTCTTCTCCCTGTTGTGATGGGGGTTCTAAGAGCTCACTGGCTCGACAGAATCACTGTCTAATATGAGTGTCCTTTGCCAATCCACCCTCTGTGCCTCCCACATCTTGGCTTTATCCACAATAGTTGGGGAGAAAGGTTACTGGAGGAACAAGGGTCAGTGATTGTGAGCAGGTAAACACAGTGAAGTCATATGGGATACCTGCAGTCTGATTCAATGGCGTTTGTAAAAGCAGAAAGTTTTTTTAGGCCAAGACCTAGTGATATAAAAACCAGGCATCATTATCATTGGCCCTTTCTTTTCTTTCTTTTTTTTTTTAAAGAGAGAGAGGAGAGAGGGAGAGAGGAGAGAGAGAGAGAGAGAGAGAGAGAGAGAGAGAGAGAGAGAGAGAATGAATTTCTTAATATTATTTTTTAGTTTTCGGTGGACACAACATCTTTATTTTTTAAAATTTTTATGTGGTGCTGAGGATCAAACCCAGCGCCCTGCGCATGCCAGGCGAGCGCGCTACTGCTTGAGCCACATCCCCAGCCCGATCATTGGCCCTTTCTGAAATTCACAAGGAACCAAGGAAGGGGCTTGAAATGGGAGGCCTAGTAATGGCTTAACTTCTTCTATGGGCAATTCCTGGCTGCCAGGGTCATCTGATGACCTTAGAGTCTGTGAGGTGATTTCTCACCTCTAGGAGGAGATAACTGACCCTGAAGGAATTTATTAATGGGTTTTGTAATGACAGCTATCTGGGAAGTGACCTCTTCCTCCTGTTAGACATTCTAGTTTTAATTGTACTTTTTCTTTAGAGGGACACCTGTGTGTGCTCACATTCTTCCATAACTAGACTATATACTATAGAAGAGATGGTCACGGGCACATTTACATTTCTTTTCTGCCTCATTGGTCCCTTTGCAAATTGCAAGATGTTCGTTTTATAAAATTTTAAATGTACGCAATTTATTTGAATGTCAAGGTAAGGAAGTGTCAACAATAAAAGGCATCGATGCTGCTCAAATATTTTGGTGAGTTTCCTGATTTTCAAAGATACTATGAGCCTGGGCCTAAATTCCAACTTGCTAGAGGAAAGCACCCTTCACATAGATTCCCTGCAAAGGACTTTACTGGAACTCATTCAAAATAACATAGAAACTTGCAACTGTAAAAGCAGAAAGTTATTTTAGGCAAGACCTAGTGAAAGCAGTAAGACTTTCTCCTCACCCCTCACTTTTCCCTTTAAACTGAATGTTTGTGAAGAGAACAAGGTGATTTAAAGCTACTTCTAAAACTCGACTATCAGATGCACCTTAAGGAGAGGCATTGTTAACATACCCATCAAAGGGAAGATCATAATACTGCTGCTGATGGCTTCCAAAGATTAATTTTATAAGAGAAAAAAGGAACTCTGAAATTTATGATTAGTAGATCAAATTATATAAGAGTAATAGTATAGTTACATTTTTATCTCAGTAATTTGTTAATTGCAACATACTAAAACATACTTGGATTTCTTCAGAAGGAGTAAATAAAACATCAAGTTGATTTACAAGCCACTTTCACATACAATAATCTCACTTATTCCTTACAATACTTTGCTTTAGACAGTTCCATCACCATTTTACATATGAGGAAACTAGATGATTATTTTGTCACCCAGATAGTAAACAGCATATCAAGACAATATAGACAGTAGCCAAGGGCAAGAGATATAGAAACAGAAATGTACCCAAATTCTAGCCCTTCTATTTATTGGTTATATGACTTACACAGATTAGATAAAAACTGGACCCAAAAATAGGTTTTATAATTCAACATACTGAAAAGATAAGGTATGAAAATACATGTATAGGTTTTTTTTAATCACACAAGGAGATATTCTACTACTATTGGCATATCTCTACTGCACATTCTATGTGATTATCATATGATAGAGTACAGATGTGACCCACTCAATAAACCCTTAATGATATGTTGGTTGGGCTGGTGTTCCATTTATATTAGACTATATATTCTATCTTCTTAATAAAGCAATATGATGCACTTTATAATGAAACTACCACTCAGGGCTAGGCAGAGAATGGCCTGAGGCCCAGTAGTTGAGAGGCCAGTATGGGATCCAGATAGTTGGAAAGGTCATTGAGCAAAGGCCTCAAGCTACCACTTTAGGTACAACTTAGGAGGCAAAACTATTTTGATTCTAGCACTACCGTAGGTATAAAACATCCCATATGACCAGTACAAATGAAAAATGGCCACAAGAGTTGCTGGGATCCTGCTAAAGTTGTAAAATTTCTGGGGTTCAGAGGTCTATTTTTTCTTCTCATACATTTTCAGTACTTTTAACAATGTTGCTCTCTTTAACTTAGTGGATTTTCTATGTATTTCATTACAGACCATTCCATGTGTCAAAAATCACATTTTTTTAAGGTTACATTTTTCTTTCCAAATGTAAGTATTGGTACTTGGGGCATATCAGGTGGCTGAGGTATCATGTCTTGAAGATTTATAGCCAGTTTTATCCAGGTGACTAAAAGTCACTTTGCAATATTTTGTAATGTATAGCTAATCCCATTCTGACTAGAGAACTCAATAAAATCTTAGTGTAGTTTTGATTTCATTTCCCTGATTGCTAGAGAAGCAGAACAGTTTTTCATATATTTGTTGGTCATTTGTGTTTCTTCATTTGAGAAATGTCTGTTTAGATTTTTTTTCACATTTATTGATTGGATTGTTTATTTGTTAAGTTTTTTGAGTTCTGAATATATTCTGGATATTTATCTCCTGTCAGTGAACCATCTGGCAAAGATTTTCTTCCATTCTGTAGGCTTTCTCTTTACGCTTTTATATCCTTTGCTGTGCAGAGAATTTTCAATTTAATGGCATCCCAATTATTAATTCTTGGTTTTCTTTCTTTTTTAAAGACTTTCTGCATAAATCTTTTTATTGACATTTTTATATATGAAAGTGTAATGCATTACAATTCATATTACACATATAGAGCACAATTTTTCATATCTCTGGTTGTATATAAAGTATGTTCCACCAATTCGTGTCTTCATACATGTACTTTGGATAATGATGTCCATTACATTCCACCATCCATTCTAACCCCTTGCCCTCTCCCTTCACTTCCCACCCCTCTGCCCTATCTAGAGTTTGTCTGTTCCTCCCATGCTCCCCCTCCCTACCCCACTGTGATTCAGTTTCCTTATATCAGAGAAAACATTCGTCATTTGGTTTTCTAGAATTGGATAATTTAGCATTATCTTCTCTAATGCTATCCACTTACCTGCAAATGCCATAATTTTATTCTCTTTTATTGCTGAGTAATATTCTATTGTGTATATATGCCACATTTTTTTAATCCATTCATCTAGGTTGGTTCTGGGGTTTAGCTATTGTGAATTGTGCTGCTATAAATATTGAGGGGGCTGTGTCCCTGTTTTTAAGTCCTTGGGGTAGAGATAGAGGAGAGGGATAGCTGGGTCAAATGGTGGTTCCATTCCAAATTTTCCAAGGAATCTCCATACTGCTTTCCATATTGGCTGCACCAATTTGCAGTTCCACTAGCAGTGTATGAGTGTACCTTTTCCCCCATATCTCACCAGCTTTATTGTTGTCTGTCTTCATAATAACTGCCATTCTGATTGAAGTGAGATGAAATCTTAAAATAGCTTTGATTTGCATTTCTCTAATTGCTAGAGATGATGGACATTTTTTCATATATTTATTGATTGATTGCATATCCTCTTCTGAGAAGTGTTTAGATCCTTGGATCAATAAATGGGTTTTATTTCTTGAGCTTTAGGGGTCTTGTTAAGGAACTCAGTTTCAGCTGCAATAAGATAGAGTTGACCCTATATTGCTTCTAGCAATTGCATGGTTTCTGGTTTCCTAAATCTTTAATCCAGTTTGACCTGACTTTTGAGAAGGGTGAGATATGGGGACCTAGTTTCATTCTTCTACATATGGCATCCAGTTTTCCCAGCATCATTTGTTAAAAAGACTCTTTTCTCCAACATATATGTTTGGCACCTTTGTCAAGTAGCAGATGGCTGTATGTGGGTTTCTCTGTGCCTTCGATTCTGTTCCAATGGTCTTCAAGTCTATCTGGATGTCAATGCCATCTTGTTTTTGTTACTACAGCTCTGAAGTATTCTTTCAGATTAGGTATTGTGACAAGGAAAGCATTGCTTTTCTTGCTTAGTATTTCTTTGGCTTTTCTGAGTCTCTTATTCTTCCAGATGAAGGTATGGATTGTTTTTTCTAATTCTGTGTACACTGAAATCTGTATATTGCTTCGGGTAGTATAAAAGTTCCAATATTTAGATCTTCAGTTACCGAATGTCCCACTGGGAACTTGAGTCCTAATTTATATTTCCCAAACAACTTTTCTACAAATCTGAGAGATAACTACAGTTGGCTTAGTCCTAAAGAAGTATTTAGCATTTTAAAACTGCACTATGTCGGGATTTCCTTTGGGGTCCCACATAAATAATAGAGCAAGATTTAGATTGTCTAGAATTTTCAAAATTTCACTCTTGGAGAAATGAGAGAATTCCAGTCTCTTGGAAGGACCACGGATATAAATCCTAATAGTCTATAAGTATCTGAAGCAGGACTCTACCATTTGCTAGTCTCAAAAATGATGGGGTCATGGATTACTAGCCATTTGGAAGAAGCATTGGATGATGGAATGCTCTGGTTCCATCAAAAGCACTACACAATAACTGCAGGCTCATGAATGAAAGCTTCCTACAGAAGTGGCTGACTACCAAATATTTTCAATCTATTTTAGACCAATTACAATATTTGCAATTGTGCCTAGGACTATTAGTGGATAGATTTAACTGCCTATGACCCAATACCCTCCAATATAGAATCAGCAAACTCAAGGCTGTAGACAATACAGACTTAAAAGTACATGGGTGCACTTTCCTACTTATGCCACTGTTGTTGGTGATAATAAAAAGCTAAGCCATCAAAAGTATATACCCTGTCTTTAATAAAGATAGAGCTAAGTAAGCCTCTTACCACTTGAAATCCCTGCATAAATTCAGTTCCCAGCATGGGGCAAATGGGCCAAGACTTTTTGGAATATGGGTTTAATAGAGCTGGCTTTGGTGATCAACCCTCAAAGTTTGAAAGTCTAACTGGGGACTCAGTCCTTCAATAGATCCAGACCTCTCATAAGTTAACTCATAGCCTCAAGATCAGAAGAACTTGATCCAACTCATTCCAAAGAGGATCAATCAGCCATTCCTTAACCTAAGCAAACAGGAGCTCTCATTCCAACCAAAATACTTGTGCATATGTCCTGGCATATTGCCTTCTACCTTACATTATTGAACTTGGTATAAGTAGTGTAATTAGAATTTAACCTCCCTTGGTGGGCAGATGTAATTTCCTTACGATAGTTTCCTTTGGGCCAAGCAGAAGATCTAGTTATAAAATAGGGAATTGCCCAACTCTAGAGTCAGCTAATCACACACAGTACTCAGCCCCAGTCCCCCAGAATCAGGTGTGTAACCTGCTGAAATAAACATTTCAGTCCATTAGGTATAGGAGAGTCATGGCAGAGGTGGTTAGTAGATAAAAGCTCTGGAGCTAACAATTATCAGAGTCATAACTGGAATAATTTTCCATGTGATAGGACCTTATATACATTTTAAGTATGTTGATTACTTTCATGAACTTCTCCACTTTATAGATGAAAGAAAGCCTAGACTTGGAGAAGTTAAGTAACTTCCCTTGGGTCAGCCAGCTAGTAGGTGACAGAACCAACATCTGAAAGTAGGCATTCTGAATCAACAGTACCACCTATGCCCTGCTTATGTTATATAGCTTGCCTCTGACCAAGGGATATTTACAAATACGGAGCTGCCAACCAGGCATGATCATCAGCCCTGAAGACAGAGATGTTAGTCTACCGCTCCCTTATTCTTTTTCCTGGGAATATTCTACTTTGAAATTTGAAAGCTTTAATTTCACATGGATAGAGGTTCCACAGCCATGGAAATAGACTGCAGTTTCCTTTACAGAGAAAATCAATCCAAATGTTTTTTCTCAGAATCATTCTGAACTGGAAAAGAGCACAAAGACTTCATTGGAAATCTCAGACTTCTACAACTCAAATCATGGCAGAGATAAATTAAGTGTGCAAATTTCAGTCTCTTGCCTATGAAAGCTGATGTTGATGAACACTGGCTGTTCCACCAGGAGGAACTTTTTTTTTAATCTGCATTTTAGCTAACTGGTCTACTAGCTGTGGCTTTAAATCAAACACTTGAATTATAGACAAAAAATCTTTTAAATATAATTGTAGTAATTTTTATAGTTGAATCTAAGTAGTAACAAAAAATGCCATCAATAACTTCTTGAGACAGCTTGCAAGATATGATTATAAAGTCATACTGCCAAGAAAAAAAGGAAGGAGTTTCAGAAATGCTGTATAATAAGTTCAGCTATAAGAAAAAGCATAGGCCTTAGCCTTTCCTGTTTTGTTTTTTTTTTAACCACTTAGAATTAAATATGGAATGTTGTGAAACTATTCTTAGTCACTGTGGGTTTCAGAGTAGTATGGAAATGCAAGCTTTGTAAAAGAATGAATGTCTTATAATCTCTTCTGAACTCACACAGTTAGCTCAAATTTGCTATTTGTTCCATGTTTCTAATCTGCATGTACTCCTACCTCAGTAAATAGCTTTGTGAATATCAGAATCCTAAAGTTGTCCTGATTCCTGCCCTCTGTCTCATCCCTATATTCAATCTCCAAATCCTAATAGCCCACTGATGTTAATTTAGCTTGAATCTATCCACTTCTCATACAGATGGGTCTGTGCTGTGAATCTACCCACAGCAGAACCACCATAATTCAGGTTCTCAAGAAAATTTCAGAAGTAGTCTACTCAATGCTCATCTGTCCACTCCTATCCATACTGTTGCTGATGTAATTATTCCCAAAGGGTTTCTACTGTCTAAAACTCTTCAATTAGTCCCTGCAGTTTCCAGGAACATTGTAAGTTCCTTATCCTTCCTGATCTGCTCAAGTGTTGGTTTCAGTTTTTACATGCTTAGGATGTGCTTTCTCCAATTCACTACCCCCAGAAATAGAGAAACCCACAGCAGGAATTAGAGTTAGCTGTTCATACATACACATTTTGAAATGCATAGACAAGATCCAAAATGACATCTACTAAAACTGTTTTTTGGGATTCCTTAAAAATTATGTAATTTTTCCCTTTGGATATTTACCTAAGCAATTATTTTATTGTCATACAAGTTTACAGTTGTCAATAAAGAATATTATAAAATATTATCCATAGTGTAATTAGAGTAAATAAATGATAAAAAAATAAAAGCAAAACAAATATAAATTTAAAAAGGAGGGCTGGGGATGTGGGTCAAGCATTAGCGCACTCGCCTGGCATGCGTGCGGCCCAGGGTCGATCCTCAGCACCACATACAAACAAAGATGTTGTGTCTGCTGAAAACTAAAAAAATAAATATTAAAATTCTTTCTCCATCTGTCTGTCTGTCTGTCTCTCTTTGAAAAAAGAAAGAAAAAAAGGAAAGAAAATGGATGCCAGCCAAGAATACTAAAATAAGCTTCAGAATTGATGGTCAAATAAAACATTACATGATGAACAAAAGTTAAAAGAATTCACAAGTAGAAAGTCTGCACTAGAAAACGTAAAAAAGAAGAAATGAAAAATAAAAGTGAAAACCAGCAGAGGGAGCAAGAACACTAAAGAACAGTGAATCAATGGAGAAACCAATTCAAATTAAAAACCAGAAATAAATCAAAATGCCTGAGATTATAAATCATATCTCAATAATAACATTAATTGTAAAGGACATAAACTCATCAATCAAAAGACACAGAATGGTAGCCTGGATTAAAACACAAGACCAAAAACAATATGCTATTTCCGAGAGACCCACTTCTTAGGCAAAAACATCCACATGCCAAAGGATGGGAAAAATGTATCACTTACATGGACCATTTAATCAAGCAAGGATTTCCATCTTCATACTAAATAAAGTGAACCTCATGCCAAAGTTAATCAGAAAGGACAAAGAAGGATATTTCATACTGCTTAAGGGGATTATACATCAACAAGACATAGCAATTGCAAATATTTAGGCCCCAACCAATGGAGCATCTATGTATATCAAACAAATTCTTTTCCATTTCAAGAATCAAGTAGACTGCCACATAATAATACTGGGTGACTTTAACACACCAATCTCACTACTGGATAGATCTTCCAAACAAAAACTAAACAAAGAAGCTATATAATTAAATAATACAATCAATAATTTAGACTTAATGACATATATAGAATATTTCATTCATCTTTGACCAAATATACTTTCTTCTCAGCAGTACATGGATCCTTCTCCAAAATAGACAATATCTTATGCCATAAAGCAACTCTTAGCAAAAACAAACAAACAAAAAAAAAACAGAGATAATAACCCTGCATTCTATCAGATCATAATGGAATGAAATAGAAATCAATGATATATAAAAAATAGAAACTACTCTAACACCTGGAGATTAAATAATAAATAACTGAACAATGAATGAATAACAAAAGAAATCAGGGATGAAATAAAAAAATACTTAGCAGTAATTGAGAATAGTGATATAATATATCAAATCTTTGAGCCACTATGAAGATAGTGCTAAGAGGAAAGTTTATTGCATTGAGCTCATTCATTAAGAGAAAAGAAAGTCAATGAATAAGTGACCTAATATTACATCTCAAAGTTCTAGAAAAAGAAGAAATCAACACCAAAAGGAGAAGATAGGAAATAATTAAAATTAATGAAATTGAAACAAAAGAATCTCCCCAAATCAAATAAACAAAAAGTTGGTTCTTTGGGGAAAAAATCAATAAAATTGATAAACCCTTAGCCAAGCTAGCAAAGAGAAAGAGAGAAAAAACTCCAATTACTAAAATTCAGAAAGAAAAAAGAAAATATCACAATGGACACTACTGAAATACAGATGATAACCAGAAGCTATTTTGAAAATTCATATTCTAAAAAAATAGAAAATTTTGGACACTGGCAAATTTCTAGAGACATACAACCTACTCAAACTGAATTAGGAGGACACAGGAAACTTAAACAGATCAATTTCAAACAATAAAACTGAAGATACCCTCAAGCTTACCAACCAAGAAAAGCCCAGGACCAGACAAATTCTCAGGGGCATTGTACCAACTTTCAATCCATGATATAGAAAATAAATGAACACTTTAAAACACATTCTATGAAGCTAATATCACCCTGATACCAAAAGCAGACAAAGACACATCAAGGAAAAAAACTTCAGACCAATACCATATCCCTCATGAACATACATGCACAAATTTTAAATAAAATAGACAAATCACATACAAAAAATATTGAAAAGATAGACGTAAAGACAAGAATAACATGATTATTTTAATAGATGCAGAAGAAGCATCTGACAAAATATAGCACAACTTCATTTTCAAAACACTAGAAAAATTAAGGATAGTAGGAACATAGATCTATATGTAACAGTTAACTATGACAATCCAAGGCCAACATCATTCTAAATGAGAAAAATGGAAAGCATTCCCTCTACAAAATGGAACAAGACAGATGCCTTCTTTTACCATTTCTATTCAACACAGTTCTGGAAATTTTAAAAAGAGCAATTAGACAAAAGAAAGAATTTAAAGAGATGCAAATAAGAAAAGAAGAACAACTATTCCTATTTGCTGATGACATGATTCCACATTTAGAAAATCCAAAAACTCCACAAGAAAATTTCTTAAACTCATAAATGAATTAAGCAAAGTGGCAGGATATAAAATTAACACCCACAAATAAACTTCATTCCTATATGTCAGTAATAAATCCACTGAAAGAAAAAGAAAATTACTGCATTCACAATAGCTCAAAAAAATTAAAATATTTTGGGAATCAATCTAAAGAGGTGAATGACCTCTACAATGAAAACTACAGAATACCAAATAAAGAATTTAAAGAAGACCTTAGAAGGTGGACAGATCTCCCATATTCTTGGATAGGCAGAATTAATATTGTCAAAATGGCCATACTACCAAGTACTACACAGATTCAATGCAATTCCTATTAAGGTTCTGATGACATTCTTCATAGAAATAGAAAAAGCAGTCATGAAATTCATTTGGAAAAATAAGAGGCTCAGAAAAGCCAACACAATTCTCAGCATAAAAGTGAAGCTAGGAGGGACCACAGTACCAGACCTTAATTTAAACCAAAGCTATAGTAATAAAAAATGGTATAGTATTGGCACCATAGCAGCCATGAAGGCCAATGGTACAGAATAGAAGACACTGAGACAAACCCACACAATTACATTTATTTCATACTAGACAAAGATGCCATAAACATACATTGGATAAAAGATAGTCTCTTCAATAAATGGTGGTGGGGAAACAACAAATCCATATGTAATAAAATAAAATTAGACCCCTATCTCTCAACCTGTACAAAATCCAACTCAAAATGGTTTAAGGACCTAGGCATTAGTTCAGAGACCCTGTACCTACTAGAAGAAAAAGTAGGCCCAAATCTCCATCATGTTGGCTTAAAAACTGAATTCCTCAACAAGACTCTGAAAGCACAAGAATTAAAATAAAAAATCAATAAATGGGATTTTATCAAACTAAAAAGCTTCTTCACAGCAAAGGAAACAATCAAGAACATGAAAAGAGAGTCTACAGAATGGGAGAATATCTTTGCAACCTGCACCTCAGATAGAGCATTAATCTCCAAGATATATAAAGAACTCAAAAAACTTAATACAAAAAACGAAAACAAAAACAAACAAGCAAAAAACCAATAACCACTTCACAGAAAAAGAAATGCGAATAGGCAACAAATATATGAAAAAATGTTCAAAATCAATATCAATTAGAGAAATGCAAACTAAAAGAAAACAGAGATTTCATCTTACTCCAGTAAGAATGGCAATTATCAAGAATACAAGTATAAATGTTGGTGAGGATGTGGGGTAAAAAGGCACACTCTGACATTGCTGGTGGGACTGCAAATTTGTGCAACCAATATGGAAAGCAGTATGGAGTTTCCTCAGAAAACATGGAGTGGAACCACCATTTGACATAGTTATCCCACTCCTCAGCATATACCCAAACAACTTAAGATCAGCATACCATAGTAATGTGGCCACAACAATGTTCACAGCAGTTCAATTCACAATAGCTAAGCTATGGAACCAACCTAGGTGCCCTTCAATAAGTGAAAGGATGAAGAAAATGTGGTATATATACATAAAGAAATATTTTCAGCCATAAAGAAGAATGAAATTATAATATTTGCCAGAAAAGAACTGGAGACTCCCATGCTAAGGGAAATAAGCTAATCCCCTAAAACCAAAGGCTGAATGTTTTCTCTAATATGTAGATGCTGACTCAAAATAGGCTGTAGAGCAGCAGAGGGAGGATTGAAGGTTCAGCAGATTGGACAGGGGGGAATTGGGGGTATGGGAAAGATAGTAGAGTGAATCAGATATAACCTCCCTATGTTTGTATATTAATACACAACTTGTGTAACTTCACATAATATACAACCACAAGAATGGGAAGTTATACTCTATGCATGGTATGATATGTCAAAATACATTTGTTTGGCTCTCAAAACCATGGATATTTTCTAACATCATATAAACTAAAAAAGAACAAATTAAAAAAATTAAAAATCTAATTAAGTGTTTAAAAACTGGAAAATATGTAAGATATTGCATGGCAGATATTATTCATTTATACTATGCTGTTATGGGCTATATTCCTAAGTCCCAGTGTATGAGAATGTGACAGTATTAGGATATAGGGCCTTAAAGAGGTAATTTTTTTTTTAACAATGATGTACTTTTAACTTTTATATTATTGGATTTTTTTAATAGTGCATGTTTAATTTCTCTTGGTACATTTTCCCATGCTCACCTTCAGAGATACTGATTCAACAGGAAAAGTTCCAGGATTCTGTTGCTTCCAAGTTTCCTAAAGACTGTTAAATAAGCAGTTTGAGAAACCATGATGGAAATAATTGTTTCTAATATAATGAGGCTACTGACATTTTTGTCTTTTAAGAAGTCTCCAACTTTATTATACTACTATATTTTTATTATGTACTTTTATTTTATAATAGTTTAATTATAATACAAATACAAATTTTATAAATATATTAATTAGATTTGAATTATCTCTAAGAATTGTAATAGCATGGTCAGCCATTTTAGTACTTTGCCATACTTGAATAAATGACCTAAATAAGCATTGTAAAGTGTGTATTTATGAGGTAAGTTCCATAAACCATTTTGTAAATAAGGCAAACAAAATATCTACAAATAAGAAAATAAGGCTTTTCTTTAATTTAAAAATTCTAACTCTAACTTCAATACAATTTGTTTGGCTCTCAAAACTATGGATATTTTCAAAATTTAAAGTACAAAGTTGTCATAAATATCAACTTTTGTATATAATGTATACCTATTTTACCAAACATTTTTAAATTTCTGGCTTCAGAAAAATACCAATGTTTTCCCAATTAACTTCTGAAAATATGCATAACACCCTAAAATTCAGACATCAAGGCATCTATTTCTTTAAACTTATTAGTTATATTCTCAATACATTCTCCAGCTCTTAATTTCATTCCATCAATTACAAGATAGTCCTCTTCATGTTGATTTTGAAATGGGCTGCCTGCAGGAGCTTCAGGGATGCCTTTAGATAACTGTGAAAACAACCATATAAATCATCAGAACCATATCATATTTACTTGATTACTTGAATAAAATATAAAGTAGTGGTAATTCCTCAAGTCACAGCAGTGTATAAAGTTTTCTTTATTGGAGGTCAAATAATGATTCTTATATACAGTATAATGTATAGTAAATATGTTTCCATAGAAGTAAATTATTATTTAGGTTCTGTCTCTATTTCTCAACATTATCCATTTTTACTTTTAATTTTATGATTTGGAAAAAATAATTTTATTTTGTCTTAGTTTTCTATATTATCTTATTTTAAAAATCATTATAGAGAATACAGATTAAAACTGTTTTAGACAAATTTTCTGCCACTATCTTCTCATAAGCTATGTGTACTCTAGTTTAGTGTGGAAGGGGACTGACTTGTGAAAACAATTTATTTGTGCACAAGCACATACACACATGAAGTCCATAACTTCAATGCTCATTAAGGATATGGCTAATTTCTCATTCAATTCAAAGTTGAAAAAAGCACATGTAGTTCATAAGAGTATTTTAATATTTAAAAATGTACCATTTATTCCAAATTATTATGTAGTAAATGGTCTTATTTGTATATGGATTATCCAATTTGTGAATTATTCTAATATATATATAAAAACCTGCAGTTAATTTCTTCCCTTTGCTTACCAAGTCAGGGCATGTCAACCAGTGTTAATATTAGCTAAAGAAAAACATAATTAGGAAGTGACTCTACTGAGGAAAATAATCTTATAAAGCATTTCAATGACAAATAGAAAAGTGTTTTGATTATCCATGTGTGTATGCTTTTTTCCACATTGTGACTCTCATCTGTTGGTGTAAATGCTTGAGAGTAATCAAATTGAAATCTCACAGGTGAAATGAATGATGAAAATATCATTAACGTTACAACTTTGAAAATAGCTCATATAATATCTTCTAAGAGAATCAACAGGCTCAGGACTTTAAAATTATCAGGTGGCTCTTCTTGGCATTTTTAGCTTGAGAGACTACTTTCTTCTTAAAACCAAAATAAAATCCTGTTTTAAGTGTGAAATTCCCTTTGGAAGGCATATTAATTCTTTGTAATAACCAAAAGTAAAAAAAATGAAATCCTAGAAGTGATCATTTCTTTAATTTTACACTGGAAACTGTTTCAGTTTTGATATTCAGATTCATTGCTATTCTCCTCATTTAAAAGTGAA
Source organism: Callospermophilus lateralis (assembly GCF_048772815.1). Lineage (NCBI taxonomy): Eukaryota > Metazoa > Chordata > Mammalia > Rodentia > Sciuridae > Callospermophilus > Callospermophilus lateralis. The sequence continues at coordinate 192,528,505 of NC_135305.1, read as the reverse complement.
CAAGGCCCTAAATATTCTGAACCTGGCATGAATGTCAGACTTAGGAAGCTCAGTGTGCACAGTGGCTTTAAACTAGTCAGCAGGAGGCACTCACCTGCCTGCCAGCAAGTTAAAATAATTAATTTTTATAATTCATAAATGCCTTTTGAAAGAGTAAAATAATACAAGAATCTAAAACAAAGAGCAAGCTCCTGCCTAGTGGTGAATTAAAACTATGTATTTTACCTTAAGAAATAAAATCAGAAGTAATTTTCTGTTTTATCAAGTTACTAGTTATAATGCCAAAATAGAAGCCATTTCTATGACTATAAAAGCTCCAGGACATCACTATAAAAATTAACCAAGCTGTATTTTTGAAAAGACAGGCTGCCTAGAATGGACAAAACAAAAAACAAAAAAATAAACCACACACACACACAAAAACCTACACAAAACCATATGGTATTCAAACAAGGCATATAACTGCTAAAAAAGAATAATTTGTATATTAATTATATGTATATAAAATGCATGTCACCAATCTATAGATATTTTTCTACAAAGGGTAAGATCCATCTATAGAAAACAATATTTTTTTTTAATGAAAGGAACCCTTCATTGGAAAAATGGCATTTATAACCTATGCAGATTCAGGCAAAAGTTGCCATTGCTGGTGCTGATTAAGAAAACTTACCATGATTTACAACTCAGTAGGAGTTGATACTAATTTTCTTCTCTTAATACATTTATCTTATTAACAAATTCTATAAATTTTGTAAATTTCTAACTCAGTAAAGGAGGTGCTAAAGACTCATCCTTACATATATTGACAATCTAAATGAAATCATGCAACTGAATAGTCTGCCGAAGTATGTAAACCATTTAGAAATGGTCCTAAATCCAACTATTTCTGCATCTGAAAACAATAAGATTTCAGGGTAGGTAGTTTCTCAGGGTAAGAATGTGGGAAAATAAAAGTGATGTAAGAAAATTTTAGGGGCTGGGGTTGTGGCTCAAGCGGTAGCGCGCTTGCCTGGCATGAGTGCAGCCTGGGTTCGATCCTCAGCACCACATACAAACAAAGATGTTGCGTCTGCTGAAAACTAAAAAATAAATATTAAAAAAATTCTCTCTTTCAAAACAAAGAAAATTTTAGCATTTATGTTCTTTATAAACTGCTATTGCCAATTCTCATCTATAATAGTTAACCTGAGGTATCTGATGTTATGTCAAGCGCTTTTCCCAGTTTACCTTATTTAATCCCTAAAACAATCCTGAGGCAGGTGGAAAACAACTTTGCTAAATTTCAAAAGTCATTAATGATAAAACCAGGACCAGGAAAACAGGCATTATATAAGAGAATGAGGCTCAATATGTTCTCTTGACTGCAGATACACCATATATCTGAAAGAATGAATGAACTTTAAGATACAAAACTCTGTACTGTCATTTTTCTTTCTTACTATTTAGGGTACAACTGTATGCCTGGTGGGAGTCTACCATATGGCTTTTTTTTTTTCTCATTGCTACTTTGTATTAATAGCCTGGGTCTTATATCACAAGCCCTCATTTTAGTTGCAGGCATTAAATAAAGTAAGCACATGTGGCCTAAGCCCAACATAACTGTCCAAAATGTAGGGGGTTATGGAGCATAAACCAAGATATAAAAGGTGAAACTTATTCCAATCAAAGATTCTACCTCCACTGTTACTAATGAGGTTTTTCTGTTATAGAGGTCATCCTGGTGCATGATCTGGACAGGGCAGATTTCCCGGTAAGTTGCTACCCTTTTCTAGTGTGCTGCTGTTATCCTGGCCCCTTCCAATTGAAAAGATCAGAAGCAGGGGAGAGGTCTTTCTGAGTGAACTACACCTATAGCGAACCTCTTCCATCTTTCTTCATTACAACCACAAAGATCTCAAATTACTTCTCTACTTAAACACAGATATCTTTCCCAAAACTGATAGATGTATTCTGATTTCTCAACAGGCAACTACTTTACAATTCACTTCATGATAACCAAGAGCTCAAATTTCAGATGTGAAATAGGCATTTTGTATAATCGAAATGTACAATCAGAAACAATTCTGCATTTAAAAAACTTGAAGTTGCTATTTAGGCCTGATAATAACTTCAATACTACCTTTTTTCTTGCATTAATTTCTTCTCCACATTCTTCTTCAGACTCATCAGGTATTGCTGTGGGCTCTAGGGCTTGCTGTAGCATTTGCTCCAGCTCTTTTAGTAAAACTTCTGTCTCAGAAACAACTAAAGGAATATCATTAACATATCAAATATGCTGCACCTCTTAATTAATTTGATATAATTGATAATCTTAGCCACCAGGAAAAGAGAAATCTTCTAAATGGTACAAGATTTAAAAAATTAAATATTTCATGTAATTTGTACATATGATTTTGCTTGATCCAAAATTATTATTATTATTATGGATTTGCGAACTTTTATAATTGTTCTTTGAAAAACACAGGCAATATTCTTGCTATGTATATACCACAAAATATCTCTGAAGTATAAAATGCTCACCCGAGTTGTGTTGTTTTTTTTTTAATTAGGAAATCAGGGCACCAAACTAAATTACTTTTATTATAGAGAATAAGTAGCTAAATTTTTCTGTAAGAGCCAGAGAACAAACATTTCAAACTTTTTGGTTAGACTGATCTCTATGACAACTACACAACTGTGTTGTAGGGCAAACTGTAGACATGCACTTAAGGAAATTAGAATGGCTATATTCCAATAAAATTTTATTAACAAAAACAGTTAGCAACTGGTTGCCAATCTATTTAAACTATTATTCAAAAGGAGAACCCTGTGTTTAAATAGCTAGGCTGAACATAGATTTGTCTGTTTTTAACCCAAATAGCAACATATCTTAATTTCCTAAATGATTTAATAAATAAAATACTGCATTTACAAGAAGCACTTTTTTCATTACTGTGACATAAAAATTTAAGTAGGCAAAATTCAATTAGATTCTTCATGTGACCTTGCTGAGATAAAACAATATCCTCACCAAAGATAAAGAAACCTGGTATAACTCTATAGAATCAAGTTCTGATCAACAATATGCATTTGAATTCTTGACTTAAACAATACAATCATTTGTTTTGATATAGGATCTTATTGAATCAAAGACCAAAAAAAGTAAGCCATGTGTGGCCTGCTGCCCTACACCACAGACATATGGAGAATCTGAGAAGCTCTTCCATAGACAATATAATTTGGAGGGAAAGGCCATGAGTACATGCCCCTTCTTCACTTTGATTATTAAAAGCTGACATATAACATATAACCTCCTCTTATTTTGGCAGGTCACCAAAAATCACACCAGCTACAGCAGCTGAAAGTTCATGGAACATGAAAATGTACTCAGGCAGGACATAATAAAGTTAAGTTTCAAAAGTGCTAAAACAGTTATTAAAAATAGTGTGAAATGAAATTATGGAAAGTTATCAAATTGCATGTTTCCAAAAAAAGAGAATGAACAGCAAATGTGAGAGGCAGAAGGCAAAATAAATGCTCTCAGTTGTTATTACAGTACTGGAAAAACAATTTCAGTTTACACTTTTTGCACTATAGGTTCTGTCTACAAAAGTGATTTTTCGGAGGCCAGACACAGTGGCACATGCCTGTAATCCCAGCAGCTCAGGAGCCTGAGTCAGGAGGATCCTGAGTTCAAAGCCAGTCTCAGCAAAAGTAAGGTGCTAAGCAACTCAGTGAGACCCTGTGTCTAAATAAAATATAAAATAGGGCTGGGGATGTGGCTCAATGGTTTAGTGCCCCTGAGTTCAATCCCCAGCACCAAAAAAAAAAAAAAAAAAAAAAAAAAAAAAGAAAAGAAAAGAAAAGATTTTTTGGTCAATATTTACTGCTTATCCTAAGCACTTTATATTTATATTCAATCAACAAATATTTACTATGTACCTACTAGGGACCAGGAACTCCACAGATATAGAATTCCTGACCATACTCTCTTTCCAGGTAATCTTTGGTTTTCTCAAGGAAAAGCTCACTCTAGGGAAGCTTTATTAATGTAGAATGATAAACCATTCCACACTATAGAATATATTCTCATATTTAAAAAACAAAACAAACAAAAATTGCAATTAAAATGTTAGTTGTATCCAAATAGATGTGTTCTGCAGCTATTGCTAAAGACTAAGAACACAGATAATAGAATGCTCCATTCTAGAACAGTGAAATTAAAAATTCAAAATGTATAAGAGTCAGTTGGAGAATATATTAAAGAAAAAGGATACAATTCTATGTCTATTGAATTAGAATTTTCTAGAGAAATATAGGTTTTTGTTGAAGCACTTTTAATGAAATCAACCCTCATATTTTGATAGATTTCTTATTAGTAACCTCTTACTTAACAGATAACTACTTGTGGCTATCTTATCTTTACACCAATTTCCCAGTACTACTCACAAATGTTGTGTTTTCCTACTTTAGATTCTGAGTCTATGGAAACTGACACTGAAATTTAAAGAACTGTTGAGAAGATGAATTTTGAGCTATGCTGTAAAGGAAAAATGGCAAACAAACATCTTTATATTTCTTACATTAGGCTAAAATACATCAATTTATGATAATTAATGTCATCGCCAAATGGCATTGTAATCTCTCTGTTTTCAAGTGATCTGGAAAAATATAGTGCCTTTTGATCAGAAGGTAGACAAATAATGAAGGATTTCATAAATCAACTAGTGTTCATAACACTAACTCGACTGATGTCAAATTCTGTTTCCAGAGGAATGGGAGGCTTGCTTTACTAAACACTTATTCTTACATTGTAAGCTAAAGTTCAAAACTAATTCTCAAAAAATAGCAGTTGCTGTAATCTACAAACTAGGTTATCAAAACTGGTCAATGATACCCTCCAAAAGGTAGAGACAAAATAAAAACCTTTGCTGATTGCATGACCAATCATCTCCTATCAATACTGATTTTACTGTAGTTTCACTGACTTGCTTTTATTTGTTGTTGAGAGTAAAGTGGTAACATTATAGCTACTCTGTCACTCAAAGAAAGGAGTCCGGGGGGTTGGATAGAGAGACCAAAGGAGATATCTCTAATTCTAAAGCTGACATCTGGCTTTTAAAAATCAGTGTGTGTAAAATAAATCCATTCCTGATAAGAAATAAATCACTGTCTGAAAAATCAGTCAGTATTTTAAAAACTTTCAAGTGTATACTTAGGGAGTTTTTTTTTTAAACTCTATTTCTTTAATAAATGTTTACAGAAAATATCTTTCCTTATTTATAAACTATGGGTTGAGTTACCCCAAAGCTTGTATTTAAAAAAAAATTAATTTGCAGAGGTATTTCATTGTTTAAATTATGTAAGCACCTAATAAAGGAAGCAGGTGAGGAGTAGTATTTTGTTTTGAAGTAGCCACAAATATTCATACACAAACACACACACACACACACACACACACACACACACACACGAACGAATAAAATACAGACTGAGTTGGATTCGATTCTCAGCACCACAAAAAATAAAATAAAGATATTATGTCCACTGAAAACTAAACAATAAATATTAAAAAATTCTCTCCTCTCGCTCCCTCTCTCTCCCCACCCCCTCTCTCTCTGAAAAAAAAAATAACAGATCACTATACAAACTGAAATAGGAGGTATGGTACAATTTGGGAAAGCGGGATGAGGGGAATGAGGGCCAACACCACTTTTGGCTTAGAAGTTAAAAATGTTAAACCAAGAGTTGGTAGGCAAAGTGTATCATGAGTAGCATAATAACCTTTTTCCTTGTCACTCTGTCTAAATCCTGAACTTAGGCCCCGAAGCCTTTCATGCTCTTTCTAGCTTATCCCGTAAGCCAAACCTTTCCTATATTAGCCATCCTCTTCCAAGATTATTTATATCAAGTGACTAATTAAATAATTAATGTTAATAGGTTATTAGTTGGCTCTTAATAATATATTTACTCAAACTTTTAAAGATCTACCGATTCAATAGAAAAAAATGAAATAACAAACAACAATAAATAAAAAGCTAAAAGAAATAAAATCAAATAAGGAAAATATGAAAGGCAATAATGAAAAAAACATGCTCAGACCAACTATAATTGCTGCACCAAAACCTCCATGAATTTAGTTTTAAAATTTCTTATAATCATCAGGTGTGGTGATATACACAATCTCAGCAGCTTAGGAGACAGAGGCAGTCAAATTCAAAGCCAGCCTCAGCAATTTGGCAAGGCCCTAAACAAATTAGCACAATAAAATATAAAATTGTCTCAAAATAAAATATAAAAAGGGCTGGGGATATTGACCAGTGGTTAAGCACCCTGGGTTCAATCCCTGGTCCTACTACTACTAATAATAATAATAACAACAACAACAACAACAACAATAATTCCTCATAATCTAAGCTACCAAGGAAATAGCTACACACTTTCATTTATTTATTTTACTAAGCTAGGTGTCTTTGGAAAAGTCATATGACCTATTAAGTGCCTTACTTTCCCAATCAACAAAATGGAAGGTAATGTAATATCCACTTTACCTAATATAAATCTTGCATGGATTAAATATACAAAAGTATATGAAATATTTAGAACAGTAAGGAGATACAGTAATTTTTATAGGTGCTGGTCATCATCATTATTATTGCTAGAACCATATCTTCAAGATAGATGGTTTTTCTTATTCCTAAAAACTGAAAACAATGAGTTATAGGGAATAATGAAAATGTAATAGGAAATTATATTGATGCTACCATAATTATTCCTACAGGAATTGTCCCCAAAATGCAGACATGCTTCACTAATAGTATTTCTTAGATAAATCTATATAGACATGGGCATATAGTTTAAATTATTTAATGATCTCTCAGCTTTTTCTATTAATTTCCAAAAAACAAATCTTATCTTCATTGGATAAGAGAGCTCTTGCTGCATCTCTTTTTCACAGATGAGGAAACTGATACCTGGAGAGATAAAGTAGCTGTACTTAATTACCCCTTGTCCTAATCCCTAACTCAGGGCGGTGCAGAGAGAAAGAGAAAGAAGGAGAGAGGAAGAAAGAGAGGGAGGATGGAGAGAGGTAAAGAGAAACCGTCTGTGGAGCAGAAAGCTCACCCAGGAAAAGAAAATCTGGTGTAGGAAACAAATGGGAAACTTTAACATCTGGTTATATAAGGAAATTGGTTTAAAGAAGTAGGGCAGTGATTCAAGAACAAAGCACAATTTTCTTCTGTCATTTGATGCAGGACTGACCCTATCTTAAACTACAAAGAAATAAGAGATATCAGGTTTGAATTGAGGGAATCCACAGAAATTGGGTAGGATTTTTTTTTTTTTTAAATGAGGAATCTTAAACTTGAAAAAGATTTCACTTTTTTTCTGGGAGTCAGCTCTTAGAAAGAATACAGTACACTAGATATTCCTGCTCCCTATAGTTCATGATGGGATGAAGAAATAAAACACGGATTAGGTTAGTTGATTTAGCAAATAACCATACAGAATATGAGATTCCTGGAGGGGTTTCCCTCTACCTGGATAACTAATGGGAAATATTCATCCATTATTTCTAGTCAATGGCCTCCTGGCTAGAAATGACTTCTGTAGTATCCTATAGTATGTGAGCTGGAGGGGAGAAGGATGCTGGTTTTGGAGCCCTCAGCCATAGTGCCTAGATCTCCAACTGGGAAATCAGCTCAGAGATAAGCAAACTTTTGCTTTTCTACAGGAATATATGAACTGATCATGTGAGGCAAAGGGAGGAAAGAGCTAAGAAAAGTCATCTCAATTAGTGTGAAGACAGCAGCAGGTTAAGTTGGAAAAGAAAAAACAGAATTTTTTGCGATTTAGAAGAGGAACAAAAGGATTTAAAAAATCCTTCTGCCTGTGTTATACTCTTTTAATGAGAAATAAGTGGCTTATTTAGCCAATTGAAATGCAAGGCCATAGGATATGGGGGTAGCTTTAAGGAGAGAGGGCCTATAGCATCTGTAACTCCTCTGGGTTTAATGGGCTTTGAACATGCCTGACAAAGTTCCATCTTGTAAATAAGCATTTGCCTGCTTCTCAAGACTAATGAAAATGTAGGGAGAGTAAATGATACTTTCTCCCTGAATTTCACATTTACCCTACTGTGTTCTAATACCAATGACAATTAATTCAGTTAGAAGCCCCAGACATTTATTTCTTCTCTCCCTTTGGACTATAGTAAGTTTGGAATGGAGAAGTCTGGATTGGAATACAGTTGCTGGTATTTCCTCCCACAACTGTTAGTGCTTTATTTTAAAAATTAAATACAGGACAAAGCCAGAAAAAATTAATTTTAAAAAACCAGAAACCTAGAGACAACTGAGAAGCCCCTGTATATAAATCAATACTGAAAATGACCTATTAATGTTTCTCTGCTATAAATATACAACAGTTCTTTTTTCTTTCAAAGGAAACAACTACATCTTCTAGAATTAGACATATGCAAAAGAACTAAAAGTAGAACAGGACTTCACATACCCATGCTTTCCTTTGATAAGGCATCATCTGAACAAACATTTTCAAAAGAGCATTTTAGAATAGCTTTCCTAGAAAAAGAATTGGACAGATTTAATTTCAAATGTTCAATTGTATACATGTAAATGACCATTCATGAGTATTCATTGATAACCATAGATTATTAGTATTTATTTAACTAAGGTACTTTTTCTTGGTTGTGTTATATAGTAACACAACTTTTTTTTAATTATAAAAAGAGAGGACTAATATTGATTTAAGCTGTCATTAGGCACAATACACTGGTGATCTACTTAACAGTATACACCATTTTATTCATGTAATTCTCCTTTAAAAACCTATTAAGTATTTGCTTCTCTCATTATATGAAAAAACTGAGCTATCTGACAATAAAGGTAAATGGCTGAACATTGTAGAACTAAATTCTGTTAAGACTGCAAATTCATGCTTTTTTCCATTATACTATGTTGATGATTTAAAGCAGAATTTTGTTCAAATCCCTTTTCTCTAAACATGTTATTATGAAAGTCACTTCACTTCTATATGCCTCAAATTGTTCATATTTTAAATGCAGATAATTATGATACACTTTCTATTTACTTGATGGGATTACTGTGAAGTATTACTGGTATAAGGCAATGAAAGTCCATTTTAAAAAATTAGCTATCTTCTGAAAAGGTAAAAAGAAGAAGAGAAAGGCAATTAATGCCAGTTTTTATTTTTGAGTAGAATTCCTTTTAACAAACACAGCACTGATTATATTCTTTAACAAGTATGGCTGATTCAATAATAAATACTAAAATTTGTCATTAGTGGCTTATTAGTTTATTATGAAGCGCTGTTTCTTGTTTGTATTACCAATTTTAAGCTAGGATCCTTTTCATCTAGTTAGTAAAATAATATTAATCTTTAAAGTTCCAATTACAAAACTACATATTTATATGATTATGAAACTTTCTCCATATTTCTAAGATTACTACTAATAATCTTATAAATTCTTTTAGAAAACTTCAAACATAATGTTTCCCTAATAAAATGGAATCAAGAATTATGGAAAATGTCATATAATAATTAAAAAAACATATATACATATTTACATTTTATCATACTACCAGCATACCTTTTTCTTTTTCTAAATTTGGGCTTTTTCTTTTCAATATTAGTTTTGGAAACTTGCATCTATAAAACAACAACAAAAAAGAACTGAGTTAGTTCATATGGAACTGGATGTACTCACTATAATAATGGGATCTACATGGTTCAAGTATTTTAGCTGAAGAAAAACTCCAGTCCATATTACTAAACAATTAAAATACATACTATCACATCAAACAAGGTCAGGTCTCTAATTCACTTATTTTTTTTTTCAGGACCACTTTTTTTTTTATTGGTTGCTCAAAACATTACAATGATCTTGACATATCATATATCATACATCCGATTCATATGGTGTATGAATTCTTATTTTTCCCATGTGTACAGATTGCAGGATCACATTGGTTATACATCTGTATTTAATACACACTGCCATACTAGTGTCTGTTGTATTCTGCTGCCTTTCCTATCCCTTTCCTATTCCTCCTCCCCTCCCCTCATCTCTCTCTACCCCATCTACTGTAACTCATTTCTCTCTTTTTTCCCCTCACATCCTCTTATATGTAATTTTGGATAACAATGAGGGTGGGTCTCCTTCCATCTTCCGTGCAATTCCCCTCTCTCTTCCACTAAAAGGAATTCTTTCCTGCTTGGACCCTACATTGTGGAGACCTTTCTAAGGTTTTTGTTTTGTATTGGTTTTCTTATAGGGTTTTGAGTTTGCCTCAGCTAGAGCTCCACAGAGATCAACAAACAGATGAGTTAATTTGTCTATCACTGTCTATCACTATCAGAATTCTTGGATTTCCACATTGTACAGAGACACTGGTAGGCTTAGGTGGGTGACATTTTCATACCTTCATCTATGACAGTTGTGGAGGTAGGCTATCCTTTCTCCCAGGTACAGATGGGCAGTATGTTCCTATCTCCCAATCTGCATGCTGGCCACATACTGGTTATAACTTGGGAAGTTTAGAGTCAGCTTCCACACAATCCAATGTGTTACTTTGCAATTTCTGGCACCTAAAGATTTCTTTTTGTTCTTTTTGAGGTCAACTATTTATTACCTGAACAGTATTTTGAAATATCATCCATGCATGTGAACTAGGGTATAGGGGCAAGGAGACAGGACTTAGCATGTCCTCAATTTACCATCTTGGTCCAGAGGTTTGCACTTCTTTAATATTGAAACCTTTCTCAGGTTTTTAAATTATTTGTCTACTATTTTTATTTATCATATACCATAATTCATTTAACCCATCTCTTGTCATTGAGCATTCAGGTTGTTTACATTATTTTAGTATAATCAATATGTAGTGAAATATACCTGTGTGATATATCTGAGAAAAAGTAAAGGAAAATCTAGTATTGATTTTCTTAATAACATCATATTGTCCTTCAGAAAGGCTGTGGCAATTTATGACTTTTAGAAGAATGTAGGAAGGACCCACTGCCTTGTATTCTTACCTATACTGTAAATTAGCGGTTGAGATTAGTGAAAAATGGTGTTTTATCATTTTAAGTGGCATTTGATTACCAGTGAAAGTGAACATTTCTCTTCTTGTGAATCTTAACTTTTGTTTCCTTTCATCTTTGGTGACTCCAGTGATTTCTTGGCTTCTGGCTGTGCAATTCTAATCTCTGCCCCCATCTTCCTGTGCCTTTCTCTTCCATATCTGTGTCTTCTCTTCTCTGTGTCTTATAAGGACATGTCATTGGAGTTAGAGCCCACCTTGCTAATCCAGGATAATTTTATCTCAAGATTTTTGACATAATTACCACTTTTTCCAAATAAGGTCATATTCACAGGTTCTAGGGGTTAGGGAATAGACATATTTTTCTAGAAGTCACCATTAAGCCCAATATAAACCTCTAATTCACTTATGACTTATAGAAGAATTCTAAAATAACCAAAAAGCACTTCTAGAAGAGAAGAATCATTGATTTAATCAGGGAATGATTTTAAAAACTCTTTAGATACACTGAAGAGAGAATAAGTATATGGAAATATATTGAAGAGATCACCAAATCTATAAGAGAAAGAAAGAGAATTTTTGGAAGAGCAGTTAAGAGTATGGAGAAATATTAAAAATGTTAAATGGAAAATTATAGAAATAAGGATTTTTAAATTTTAAATAAATTTTACTACCTTATTTTGTTATAACTTTTCTATATTACAATTATATATTGTTCTTATTTTTTTCTGTGCCTAATTTATAAATTAAACTTTATCATAAGTGTGCTTGTATAGGAAAAATCATAGTTATACATAGGATCCTGTATTATCTGAAGTTTGAGGTCTTGGAATGTATTCCCTATAGTTAAAGGGAGACTACTGTATATCCATACAACAGAACATTATTCAGCCATAAAAGTAATGAAGTACTAACAATTGGGTACATCTCAAGACCATTACTCTAAATGCAAAGTGAAAAGCCAGATCATAACTTTCCTATGTGCCTACATGAATATACAGTGAATCTCACTATCATGTACATCCATAAGACTAGGATTCTAATTAGAATAAGATATTCTCTTTGTTTGTAAAATATGTCAAAATAGGCTCCACTGTCATGTATATCTAAAAAAAATCTAAAATGTTCAGAAAAGGGAAATCCATAGAGACATAAAATAGATTAGTGGTTGCTAGGGACTGAGAAGAGGTGGAAAATGGACAGTGATTGCTCCATTCGGAGTGATGAAAAACCATTATAAAATTGGATAGTGGTATTGGTTGTACAACTTTAAATAGGCTAGAAATCACTATGTGATATATTTTAAAGAGTGACATGTATGATATATAAAATATAGAGCAAAAAATACACAATTTAAAACATTTAATGGCATAGAAACATTGAAAGTAAGGAGCTGAAATAATAAATTTATAATTATTAACAAAAGTATCTAATGTAGCAATAATAATGTTAGAAAAAGTAGATATAAAGTAAAAAACAGAGTAAAAAAGGTTTACTACTCAATTCTAGAAGAAATAATTCACCCCAAAAATATAATTGTCCTGAGCTGTATATTCCTGAAATCTTTGCTTTAAATATACAAAGCAAAATCAGAATTATAAGTAGAATTTGATGCAACTATAGTTTATCTCCCTTAAAAGTTTTGTAGAATTTATCTCTTTATAGAAGATATAAAAATCAACAAAGAGTTCAACAACACAAATAGAATCCTTGATCAAATAAATGTATATTGGCTCTGACATTGAATATTAAAGAATATACATTCTTCAAGCCTGAAACATTTACAAATTTGACCACTTACTAGGTCACAAAGGAAGTCTTAAAAATATTAAAATAATCTCTGTTTTAACCTCTTTCACTGAATAAAATTCAATAACATAGGAAATCAAATTCCAAAAGATAGTGGACTAAAATTTGTAACAGAGTGATAGGAATAGAAGTCATACTCTCCGTAAACCTTTACAGAAGAACAGTATGATCTATGTCATTTGGAAAAAGAGAATTTGTCTCATATTTCCATGATCAATATATGAGATTTACCACCGGATAACAGCCTTTGTTTCTATGCCATGCCTTGTAAGCTGCAGGTACACATAAAGAATTTGTGGGATAAATTTTGGGAGAAAAATAACATGTTGGGGTAAAAATAGACATCAATACAAGGGGGAAAAAAAGGTATGTTACTGTCCATTTTTCAGCAGTATTCTCTTGGATTTAGACATTTAATGACATTATGAAATTTATCCTGAACTTCTAAGCCAGAACTTCAAAGCAATTCTCTTTTCAAAATGTTAGCTTCTTTTATTTCTTGTCTATTCACTTCAACCTGTCAGGTGTGAGAAGTTTCATAGCCCATTTTGTCTAGTCCCTTCACTGTTTTACTGATCTTGATTTTGCTGTTTCTGAATCAACCAAAAGTATAGAAGCAATTTTTTAAAACTTACTTAATGTTTGGGAGCTAGAAGTACCATTTATAATGTATATTTAAAAGCTTTAACTATAATAAGTGAGGCTTGAATTTAATAACTCTCAAAATATTATTAAACATCTGAAAATACATTAAACATCATTCAAGGTAGGTTTGTATGAAATACTCTGGGAATTCATCCTATGATGCTAAAGACTAATGATCTTCTTTTTGTGACCTTTTTATCTCAAGGTAATGTTTCTTCTAGGACTCAGTTCTCAGTTTCTCTCTCTCTCTCTCTCTCTCTCTCTCTCTCTCTCTCTCTCTCTGCATGCATAGTAAAAAAGGATATAGAAATATTGGCAAAATCATTGATCTACATCTCCAAACACAATGTAGAGCTATTATTACCTTGCTGTTATAAGTATCAGCCTAAATTATCTGTAAATTAAGTGTGAAGTAGAAGGGTTACTATAAAAGGAAATAATATTAATGTAACAAAATGAAAATAACTATAGAATTAATAGAAAATCCCATACTAACCAAATAAACTAGTCAAAATTTGCCTCCTACTCCAAGTCTTTGATAAAGTCTGATGTGATTGAGATGAGCACAGATTGTGACATGGAAGGATCCCAATTTGAATTCTAACTCTGGCACTTACTGGCTGTATCACTTTTGGTAGTCACTTGGCTTTTTCAAAATCTAGCTAAAGTCTGGTATAAATACTTAAATATCTACTACCTAAGAGACCATTTTGCATTTTAAGATACTCTGCTAAATTGTGGTAAAACATAACTACCTCAAAATATTTAGGGGAAGATAAAATCAAATAACATGTCAGAAAGTATTCAATTGTACTTATCAATTAATTGTCCCAATCATTATCTATTACTGGACAGGGGTCCAAATTTTATCTGTTTTCTTTATAGCATAAACCTAGGCAACTTGTCATCTTAGGATGATTGGTCTTTGAGTAATATACTAGTTTCCTTAGGCTGCTATAACCAATCACCACAAATTTGGTAAGGTAACAGAAATTTATTATCTTACAGTTTTACACAATATAAGTTTACCTCTTACAAGGCCACTCTTCATTAAATTAGAGCCTATCTAATCCTGGATCATTTATCTCAATATCCTCACAGTAATTAGATTCACAAAGACTCTTATTCCAAATGAGGTCACATACTGGGATTCTATAAGTCTCTTTTGGGGGACACTATTCCACCCACTGTAAGAAGATATAATCTTCACCCCATCTTTTCCACTTCTTTTCCCATGGTTGTATAATGATTTCCCTATTTATCTAGCCCAGTTCTATTCAGAGGAAGGACCACAATGTGACTTGATCAGAAACACCTAAGAACATGTTAGAAGTGCAAAAATTCTCATGCCTACCAAACAAGAAACAGTAAGGATGGGGCTCAGGAATCTGTACTTAAATATGCTAATTAGTTGACTCTTATGGTCTCAGTCCGCAGATGACCAGCTCCATTGCTGTGGAGACCATTGTGGCAGATAAGAGTGGTAAAGAAAAGCAGCTCAGAACATGAAGCAGAGAGAGAGAGAGAGTCATCAGGAAGCAGAGAAAGCTTCCCTCACCAAGAACAAAATATACACCCAGAATACACCCCCCAATGACCCACCTCCTCCAGCCATACCCTACCTGCTTACAGTTCCACTTAGCTTAATCCCTATTGGGGGATTAATGCAGTGCTTAGATCAAAAATCTCAAAACCCAATCATTTCACCTCTAAACTTTCTTGCATTGACTCACTCATGAGCTTTTGGAGGATACCTCATATCTAAACCATAACACTAACGTTCATAAGGCAGTGGTCTAATCTTTCCCAACATCTACACAAATATACTATATACATGTCAGTGATTTTAAAGAAACTGATGTAAGTATTAATTTTTCTCTTTCTGGATGTAAAACATAAGCCATTTACTGAAAAAGAAATATATATAATTAATGATAATTTGAATTGTGGACTGGAATGGTAAATGATAGAATTGCCTTTAATTACAAGACAGAAAAATCCTTAAAAATTGCGTTTACATCAAATTTATATATTCTGACTTGACACTGCCCATTTCCTTAAGTCACTACTCATCTGAACAATTAAAAAAAATTTTTAAGTAAAATGTATAAGTTTGTTAGCTTTGTCAAATCTGAATGTGTAAAATATACCTCCAGCATTCTGTGCTCATAGAAGACATAAATGTTTTGTAACTTTGACAACTGTCAGTCGATAATCACAAAAGAGCTATGTACTTTGAACTGCCAAAAGTGAATCTGTGTGCTTTGAAAAATGTACACAAACTCCTTGTTAAAAGTGATCACAGTCAGGCACAGTAGCGCACGCCTGTAATCCCAGTGGCTCCTGAAGCTGAGACAGAAGGATGGGGAATTCAAAGCCAGTCTGAGCAACAGCAAGGCGCTAAGCAACCCAGTGAGACCCTGTCTCTAAATAAAATACAAAAAATAGGGCTGGGGATGTAGCTCAGTGGTTGAGTGCCCCTGAGTTCAATCTCTGGTACCAAAACAAAAAGTGATTATATAGAAGTTTTAAAAAGGCTTATTTTCCTTCAGAAAATCTGCTGGAGAAATCTGCTTGGAAAAAGGATAAAAAATAGTTTCATGTAGCATTATACATCATGATAATTACTTAATCTGAGTATCTGGAGAGTACAGATAATACAGTTAAGTCTTCAGGCCTAGACAAAGATTGCTTGCAGAACTTCATTTAAAATAGGGGGAGGATTTAAATGATTTTATTTATTTTACATACTATTTCAACAGAAAGAACACAAATCTAGTGTTTCTTACATAAATGTTAATCATTAATTGCCACATGCTCTTGTCTAGTTGATTTTAAGTCAGGTTCAGTGTTCCTGTGAGCTCTGGACAGTATTACAGCCTAGTCCCTGGCAACAGGACTTATGTCTTGCTATCCCTCTGCATTCTCTCTACATCCATGTGTAAGTTCACAATAAAGCACTATGGATTTCTCTGCTTTGATTGTCTTACCAGAAAAAACACTACAGTGTGTATTTCAAGCAGTGAGCTGAGACACAGGAGAGTATTTTCTCTAAAAATAGAAGTTGGCTACTAGGCCCATCTTAAACAAAAGGCATGAAAGATTTTTTTTTATTAACACCTTCAATTGTGGCTGAGGATAAGAGTAATAGGAAACTTCAAGGAGCTCTATGATTTGGTGCTTCACTGTTAATTTGTCTGTTTTGTTTTGTTTTGTTTTTCAGTCTGGGAATGGAACTCAGGGCCTCACATATGCTAGTCAATTGCTGTATCACTGAGCTACATCCCTAGCCACTCACTGTTAGCATTTAAAGATTTAAGGTCCTGGATTAAAAAAAAAAAAAAAAAAAATATATATATATATATATATATATATATATATATATATATATATATGTGTGTGTGTGTGTGTGTGTGTGTGTGTGTGTGTGTGTGTGTGTGAGAGAGAGAGAGACAGAGAGAGAGAGAGAGAGAGTGTGTGCTTATTTATTTATTTAATGGAGTTTGACTATATCAGGATTAGAATACAGAAATTCAGCATTTTTATTTTTTTTAAAGTAGGACAGATTTTATTTATGTCTATAGAGTTTAGGAATACTAAGTATTAGTCCAAAAAGGATACCTAAGGAGGGAAGAACCATACGAGAAGCAGAACTTAAGGGTATATTTGCTTAACTGATTAAATATTGCTCACAAATTAGCTATAAATGTAGAGTCCCTAAAAATCTGAATAGGTGATAACAATTCCTATTTATTTATAGTTTTTTTTAAAGGAATTAGATATTTCAACCAGGGGAATATTAGGAGAAGATATTATTTCCAGGGGAGATTTTTTGGAATCTACATATTTCAATTAAATTTTAAAAAGCTGATATATAGAAAACATTCAATGGTCATAGTACCAATATTTCAACATTTTTTTGGACAAAAGAATGAATGTTGTGAACTTTATTCTCTGTTTTATAATTTCCCCCCACCAACTTGATTCTTCAACCCATAGATCATTAACAAATATTTAAGTGTTTATAAACCTCAGCATAATACTTAAAATCTCTCCCCTCCATAGGAATAGACTTTCACAACAGCACACTAAGAAAAATATTATTCTTTTAAAAATTTTGTCCTCACGAAACATTTTACATCAACTTCTTGAAGACCTCAGAGGCTGTATAGGTTCATGGAAGAACATGGAGGATATAGCTCCCTTTGATCTGGGTAATTGTTCCCCAGTAAGCTGTGGAGTACAGATTTACCATGTGTATCTAACATTAGCATTTCATGATACAGCAAATTATTTTTTTGAATAAAATGAAGATATTAAATATAAAAACAAAAGGAAAAATAAACAGCACCTCTAAGTATAATTTTAAAGAATTTAAAAAGTAATGATTCATAGATTTTCAAAGAAAGAAAATAGGTTTAATTATGAAGTCACTAAAGAGTACTTTTTTTAAAAAATCACTCTTTTGGAAGCCTTTTTTTTAACATTGTTTCTGCAGATTTTCAGAATAAGATAACTGAAATCAGAGTGAAAGGAACATCCTCTGTTAAAGTTTCCACTGATGAGTTTAAGTGATTGATAGATAATTTTCGATACTGACATTTATTTTATACATTTTAAAAATAAAATGTACATCAAAAAAGTGTACTTACAAGAGGGGAGTGCTAGGAAATGATATTGGCCAAATTGCATTATTATGTTGTGTGCATATGTGAATATATAACAATAAGTCCCATCATTACTTACAACTATAATGCACCAATAAAAAAAAGTGCACTTACATTTAAAAACTTATATTAGGAAACTTTCTGAAACGAGGAAAATACTCTATTTTGATTAGGGGTGATAGTTACAAGAAAGTGTGCATTTTAAAAAAGTTCATCAAACTATATGCTTAATAGTTGTGCATTTCACTGTATTTAAATTTTAACTCAATAAAAATTAAGAAAAAAATCAATAGAATATGTTAAATAAAATTTGAAACAATAAAATTTGTTAAATAAATTTTTTGTGGACTGAGTTCATGCATTAGACCCCAACAGAACAGACCAAACCAGAACAGAGTCACATGTGCTAGGTATCACATTACCAAACTGAAAATAGAGTAGGCCAATTGTCAAAAAAAAAAAAAAAAAAAAAAGAAGAAGAAGATGATTCACAGCAACCAATCATAAGAGGCCCAGTTAACCTCAGTGAGCATAATGAAGCCCTTTCTGCTTTACCAGATAGTATGAAAAGTAAGCTTAAGTAATCTGATGCTGTCCAGTTTGGGTTTTGTTCTATACTGTCCCCTTGTACCTGCTAGAGCTATCTTAAGAAAGTTGATCTGTACTTCTATAAACATTGATGTGGCTGTGTCACTATAGTATGACAATTTTAGATCTTCTGGGGAAATACCCAGCAATGGAATAGCAGGGTCATATGGTGGTTCCATCCCTAGTTTTTTGAGGAAACTCTATACTGCTTTCCAGAGTGGTTATAGTCTGTAGTCCTACCAATACTATACAACACTATTCCTGTCTCCCCACAACCTTGCCAGCATTTATTGTTGTTCATATTCTTGATCATTGCCCTTCTGACTGGAGTGAGATGAAATCCTAGTGTATTTTTATTTGTATTTACCTGATTGCTAGAACATTTTTTCATATATTTATTGGTCTTTTGTTTACCAGCAAAATTCACAATAGCTATATTACAGAATCAACCCAGATGCCTGTCAATAGATGAATGGATGAGGAAACTGTGGTATGAATAGATATATAGATATGAATAGATACAGAAGAAGGAGAATGGGAGAGGTGAGGGAGAAAGGGAGATGGGGGATCATGAAGCAAAACTGATTTCCAGCATATATAAGTTTGTTGGTGTAAACCCAACTACTATATATAACCACAAAGCTCTAATAATGATGATATAAAAAGAAACTGATAGATCTATCTATCTATCTACCTGCCTACCTACGCATGTCTCTCTCACACACACAATAATAAAGGTTATACTCAGCCATTAAAAAGAATGAAATTATGGCATTTGCTGGTAAATGGATAAAATATCATTTCTCAATATCATAAATGAAATTATCCAAACTCAGAAACTCAAAGGTTGAATGTTTTATTTCATATGAAGAAGCTAGATTAAAATAAAGAAAGAGGGAAGAAAAATATTACATAAAAACAAATGCAAATTAATAGACAAGTGAAAGGAAGTCTAGTAGAGAATGGATAATGGGAAATAAGAGGGAGAAAAGGAGAAGGGGAATCATGAAGCAAAACTGATTTCCATGCATGTATAAGTTTGTTGGGATGAACCCAACTACTATGTATACCCACAAAGATCTAATAATAATGATAAAAAAGAAAGCTGATCTGATCATTCTGTCATACCAAGATGATGGGATGCTGACTGATTCATGAATTACTAATAAAAGTCAATTAAATTTTAAACTTGTTGATATTTTGTTCTTTGAAAACAAAAAAAAAGTGTGTGTGTGTGTGTGTGTGTGTGTGTGTGTGTGTGTGAGAGAGAGAGAGAGAGAGAGAGAGAGAGAGAGAGAAGGAACCAGGGATTGAATCCAGGGGTGCTACAGTACAGAAAAATTACAAAATAGTTTCAGAAAACATGAATGATTCAAGGTTGGAAAACACTGCCCTATGGAAAAGTGAATGATGCTCACAGAGTTGAATCCAAAAAGAAAACGAAATGAGTTTTGAAGCTTGAACATGACTCTTGCCAAGAGGTTAACTGTTTCCTATTCTTTTCTTGAGATTTCTCTCTGCCTAGGGCTAGAAGTCAGGAGTGAGGATGTTACAATATTTATCTTTGGGGAAAGATGCATATAAAGCTAAGTAAATTAAGTAAGTTGTAGTACATTAATTCCATATCAATAATGAGTGTATTAGCAATTAACACAAATATCCAAATATCTAGTCACAAAATATAAGTAACTTATCCTAATAAATAGGCTAATGAAAATTTTCTGCTTGCTATGGAGAATTTTTGTAGTAACTTTGGGGAAAGATTTTTTTCATAAGGAAACATAATAGTCTAAATTCTTTTCCTTCCTTCCTTCCTCCCTCCCTTTCCCCCTCCCCCCCTCCTCCCCTCCTCCTCCTCCTCATCCTTTTTTTTTTTTTTTTCCAGTACTGAAGATTTAAGCCAGGGGTACTCTACCACACAGCTACACATCCAACATTTTTCTATTTTTATACTATTATGTACAAGCATAATAGTAGAAATTCTCTATACATAAATGTATAAATTAAGAGAGTGGTCATTAATTTTTTAATTTCAAAAGCATAAATTAAAGTCACGTTATCAAGTGTTAGGGAAAAAGATACACACTCACACACACACACACACGCACACGCACATACACACAACTTCTATAGGTAAACCAGAAAAAAGAAAAAAAGAAAGAAGATTTTTCCCCCATTAGTTTATTGCTTGGTATAAAACTAATTAGAAATATGTAAAACTCTTCACTGAAAAGGCCTGAGGAAAAATGAATACAGAGACAAGTTATACTTCTACATGAATGTACTTATTATAAAAATTGATTTTCTCCCTAAATTAGCACATAGATCTTCTATAATACCAATAGTCCCTTAACAGAATTCTTCTTAGGACCTAACCAAATAAGTCTAAGATTCATGAGGAAAAAGTCAACAGGTAAGAATAATCAAAATAATTTTTAAAAAATTGGAGTAATGAAGGATCACTAACCACGCAGTAAAGAAAATAGAGAGGCCAGATGCTGTGGCACATGCAAGTTATCCCAGCTACTCAGGAGACAAGGCAGAAGATTACAAGTTTAAGGCCAGAATGGGCAACTAAGATCCTCTCTCAAAACAAAAGGGTTGGGGAAGTATGGCAGTGGTAGAGCACCCCTGGGTTCAATCCCAGTATCTATCTATCTATCTATCTATCTCTTTCTCTCTCTCTCTCTCACTCACACACACAAAGTTGAGAACTTTCATCTTTTTACTTAAAAGAAACATTTTAAGCTTCTCTTTGGCATGTTCAAATTGCCAGCATCAGTACTCTTGTGCTTTGAGACCATTATTAAATACAGTGAGGGTTATCAGAATATAGGCATTGCAATATCTCAAAAATCTGATAACACAAATAGCTATGAAGTAACTAATGGGGGTAGGACACAGAGTGTCGATATGCTAAACAAAGAGATAATTCACATTCTCAGAAGGTTATAACAAGATTTCATGCTAGAATTGCACACAATTTAAAGCTTATGAACTGTTTATAAATTTTACTGTCTACTTATTAACGATGTTATATTTTGTTTACTAATAAGTATTTGTACATAAGACATGTTTAGACATGCATATACATGTGCATATATACTGTTAGCAGTTATTCTCTTTTAGGACTGAAATTACAGCTTGGAGAAAACGTATCTGTATTTTTTTTTTTTTCACACCATGCTCCTTTTCTAATTGAGGGGGAAAAAAAGATAATCTTAAAGTAATTGTTGTGGCTTTGATCTAGAATCCCCCCCCAAAGTTCATATATTAAAAGCTTGATACCTATTGTAGCATTTCTGAGAAATGAGGCTTTTGAAAAATAATTAGATCATGAAGGCTCTAAGCATCTGTGAATTAATCCAGTTGATGAATTAATAATTTGAAAGGACAAATAATGGGAGGTGTTGGAATCTGTAAGAGGTGGAGCCTAGATGAAGGGACTAAATCCTTGGGAGAGTGCCACTGGAGACTATATCTTGTCCAATGCCCCTTCCATCTCCCTTCACCTCTTTTCTCTCTGCTTCCTGGCTGCCATGAGCTGACAGCTCTACCATGCTCTTCTACCATGATATTCTGCTTCACCTTAGGTGCAAGGAACTGGAGTCAGTGACCATGAACTGAAACCTCTGAAACCATGAGCCCCAAATAAACTTTTCCTCCTCATAGTTGTTTCCTCAGTTATTTTGTTCCAGTGACAAAAAGCTTACTAACACAGTATTAAAATCCATAAAACAACATGAAAAGTTTTGTGATATAATAAATAAAAACATTAAAAATATTGTAATCAACAATTAAAATTATGAAAATAAATAGAGAAATATACAGAAAAATATAGAAATGACTATACATAAATATATTAAGTTAAATTGGTTTAATTCAGATGGTGATTTTTGGAAAAATGAAATTATGTCACTTACAGGAAAATGGATGTAACTTGAGAATATTGTATTAAGAGAAATAAGCCAAATTCAGAAGGTCAATGGTCATATACTTTGTCTCCTATGTGGAAGCTAGAGAGGAAATGGGAAAGAAAGGTGGTGGTGGTAGTAGTAGCTCATGAAAATTGAGGGGAGATCAGTACAGGAAAGATATCAGTGGGAGGGCAGATGGAAGGACAAGGGTAAATACTTGGAATGATATTGGTCAAATTGTATTGCTATAATCTGTGTGCATATACTAATATGTAACAATAAATCTTACCATTGTATAAGACTATAACCAATAAAATATGGGAAGAAAAGATTGTGGCTTTTAAGTGATTCTAAAATTCTGGACTTCAAATATTATGTTATCGTATTAGAAAAAATATTAAAATTGGGACCTACTTACAAAAAAGGCTTTTACCCAATCCTGTTAGAACTATGATACTATTATATTTAGTTTGGGTTTTGTTTGTTTATTTTTTACAAGTCAAACAGACAGCTTTATTTGATTGTTATTATTTTTGTGGTGTTGGGGATTAAACTCAGGGCGTTAGGCATGCTAGGCAAAGCACTCTACCACTGAGCTATCTCTAGCCCTATGATACTATCATAAATCTGAGAATGTTTAATTTTCCTAAAACTTCCTAATTCTTCCTCAGTGGAAATTAGAGAGGATAGTACTAGCATTTATTAAATAAGCACCTATTATTATAATATAGAAACTATGTTACTATAATTGCTTTGTATATTAGATTTTTATAAAACTATACAAAGGGATTATAAATACATATATATGTAATCTGTGTATGTACTCAACCATATTCCAACATTTAAAACAGGTAGCACCATCACCTACCCTATCTTTGTTGCTTCAGCACTACTGGTTTATTCTTTAGTTCTAGGCCCAGTTATCTCATATATTTATTGTGAATATTAACCTTGGTGTGCGCAGGTCCCTTGACACTCTTAAAGTACTTGCTGAGCTGTTATACTTTATAGTTTATGGGATATTGGAGTAGGGAAGGACTTGGAGGTGATCTAGACCTACCCCTTGTACTTAATCAAATGGAACTCGAGAAATTAGACTGGCTCACTCAGACTCTTTTTCTTTCAGACTACTGCCATGGGGGCAGAATTGATCAGTAAGGTGCACCTACACTATTCAGCTCATCATATGTGCTAAGTGAGATGAACTGGAGGAATGGCAAGTGGCTTGTTGCTAGATGTAGAAGCATCCTTCCTAGTGGGCACTTAGTAATGATATCTTGATGGCAATATTCTTATGTCTTGGTTCAAATAAGTTGCTGCAAATACTACTAAAACTTAACATAGGCCAATACATAGCATAACATATCTCTCAAGGTCCTCTCAAGGGAGGCAGGATGACATGGAGATTGGCTTTGATCTAGTCATCCCTCTTTGGGAATTATCCTGCAGAAATAATAGCATGCACATGCACACGTTTATTAAAGCATTACTTGTGGCAGAAACATTCCATAATACCAATTTGAAAATACCATGTTCATCAACATAGGACTTGTTGACTAAAAACCTGGGTATATCTGCTGTGGTATGTTATGCAGAAGGCTAAAACCAGGTCTATATCTGTTAGTTTAAGTATAGTCATGTGCTACATAACCAAGGAAAACTAATAAAGTTAAATAGTAGTATCTGAAGAATAATATATAGAGCAAATTCCTGAATTTCTTTTACTGTAATTGACCCTTCATATGAAGATGATAATAATGTCTGCTCTTCCTTTTTCCAAGGGTCTAAATTGAAAGACATGTTTGGAATGCTTTGTTATCTGAAAATGCTATACAGATGAAGACATATTTTTAACTAGGACTGTGTCCATTTGTAAGTTCAAAGTTAGACTCCAAAAGAAGGGTACTACAGTGACTTAGAAAACAAAGAACAGTTAAAGCATGCTGTGTTATGGAATCATCAAAACTAGATCCTATTCTGGCTCTGACACTTCTCTGTTAGCCACCTTAAATACCCTTATGGCAACTTAAATACCTAAGAACAACTGATAAAATCTATTTCTCTTTAATATTGTAAGGGTAAATACAATAGTATGTTAGTATTTTTAACCCTATAATGTCCCTTTTAATAAGAAATGGAATATTTCAGAGTATTTGTTATCTTGAAATGAAACTCATAGCTCTCTAATGGTAACCCAGTATCTAGGCTTCTCTTCTTCCTGTTAGCAACAGAATCTCTCCCACAAGCTGGCCCACTGGAAGCTCTATTCTCCTTCTTCCACTTGCTATTGGATATGACCATATATTACTAAATTTAGGCCAATAGGAAGTGACATGTACAGCATCAAGTTCATGTTTTCTTCTTCAGCTAATTGTTCGTACTTCTCTTCCAGTTTATTTTTCTTCCATGAGTAAGAATGTAAATGTGATGTGACAGTATATGCAACCTTTGACCATATAAAACCACACCCTAGGAAACTTGCCAGTCTGAATGGTTTTATAGGGCAAGGTCTCCTCTCAAAGTGGACCAGCAGCCTATCTTTGGTCAGATACATGATAAAGAAATAAACTTTTATTTTGCATGACTCACTGTAAATTGGAGTTTCCTTATTGCAGAATTATAGTTTGTACCCTACTTAATATAGTTGGTGACATAAACTATTTCAAAAAATTATAACTAATTTAAAAGTGACATACTTATGATGAACTATATTTCCATATGTATATGCTTTAGAACAACTATATTTGAAGACATAAGCAATAAGAAATACTAGTTATCCCTATCATTAATAAGTTTGGATATAATGTAATAATATTAACAAAGCCATTCTGTGTAAGATTTATAGAAAAATGTACTAACAGAAGTAATCATAGCTATAAGAATAGAAACCACTATTAAGTAATAGCAGATTAAATATTTATATATGACAGAGGAGAAAAGAAAGTAGTATTAATGGAATAGAAATAGCTTCCAAAGTAAATTGCATATTATCCAACTATCAAGATAAGAAAATGTGATAATCTCACAAATGAACTGAGCAACAGAATTCCTTATGGGGAAAATAATTTTCTGGACTATGACATGGGATGACCTACTAACAAAATATCTCAGAAAATAAATCTTTCTTGAAAATTCTACAACATGAAGGGCACACATTATCTCCAGTACTTGAAATAACTTGACCATAACTTTCAAAGGGTAGGGAAGAATATCTTAATGATAATTTGGAACAAGAAGATGTAACAAAGAATTGTAAGGTAGAATTTTGTGGATAATATCAAAGTAAGAGTGAAAAACAATAGGCTATCCCAAAGCAATCTTAGTGTGTAATTTTTATACCATATATTTCTTATCATTATGCTAAAGCAGTTAGAAGAGTTATAAAGCCTAGCAATACTATATTTCCAAATATTTATCTTTTCAGATTCAATGAAATCAATGTATTTTATCCATTCTGTTAACTTACTAATAATATTTGTTTTTCGGACTATTAAAAAGCATCTTGCATTTGTAAATGCTTTCCATGGTTTCTCAGTAACTGCATTCCTGGTTTTAAAGCTAAATATATATTCAGAAATGATACAATATGTTGAGTAGAAATTAAGTCATTATTCAGTAAGTTCAAGAGCAACAAGTTTATTTCATATCAGCTTCCCTCTCCATAAAAAGTCTTCTGAAAAACTCCTTGAATTTTTGCTTAACATATCATGTTTCAGTATTATTTTGTATTAAATCACTATATTATTTTGTAGTTGGTTTAGTGCAGCTGAACATTCAAAAGAAATTTCAAATGTTGTATAGTTGTTACACAGTTCTCTTCTTTTGCATTTTAGTTTATCTAGTGTCCCTAGCCCTTGCCTAATAAAATTCCTTGCATTCCCTGTATTTCCTAAAATTACAATAACCCAAAGCCTTGCTACAAATTCCTGAAATGTCTCATAGGCAGTATCTCTTAAACTACCAGTGTAAAGAACCAGTTTTTCATCCTTGTCTGAGATCTATACTTTTATAAAATGAAAAAGTTTATTTTATAAAATGAAAGTGAGTTTCTGGGGAAAATGTAAAATAAAAACAATAATATATAAACATTACCTCCATTTTATTATTAGATTCAATAGACAAAAATTAATCGGACAAGTTACAAAATAAATCCCTAAATGTCCCACTTTCTGTACTTAACTGCATACCACACTTTGAATGACACTTTCCTAGGAACAGTAGTGTACTTTTTGAGAAGAATTGGTAAAAATAAAGCAATATAAAAAAATATTTAAAAAGTTTGTTATTACAATCACTATATTTTTTATGCTAAATATCCTTTAGCAGAGATTGAAATTAATAGTTCTATCCATGGTAACACTGCAACACTACCTCACTACCTCTGCCAAATCTCCAGATATACATAAAAGTTCTATTCTCTCTTTTTTTCATAAAGGATAACTGTGTCTTTTGTGAGATAGAATTCTTTCCTGTAAAGGAGTATCAACATTATTTAGCCAGTTAAATGTCCAGATTCCTTTTACAAACCAAAAAAGCAAAATAATAATAAGATATGATTTCTAAAAGGACTACTAAAAAGTATTATCATACTATCAAAAGGATATTCATCCCATTGCCCAGGCATCTCTAAATTCATGCCTAATAATCTTCTCTGTTACTTCATGTTACATTTGACCGTCCCTGGGTCTGTCATGCCTGAACACCATCACTCAACGTACTGCCCAGCACAATTCCTTTTCTTGTGACTCTAATATATGTTCAGAAGAATTAGTTTAAGGCATCAACTCCTTTTTTCCCCCCAGAAGTGTCCTGTAAGAGCATGGTCACTGGAGAAGAATGTCAAGGTTTATGCTATCCCAATCATATTTTTGAAAGTAGAATTAGTCATTTTTCTAATGTTTAGAAAAATATGTTAAATTTTTTAAAACTCTTTAAAAATTCCATCAATTTTATAACTTTTCATTAAAAAGTTTTTGTGTTCTGAAGATTTGTTCAAATACCTAATGTTCTGCTCCAGTTACATTTAAAGTAAAATCCATATTAAGATGAGAACTTTAATTTCCCCATGAGATTCCTTGCACACCTTATAGTAACATGATAAGCAAGAAAAAATATTTTAGTATATATGAGTATGTATATAAAATGTAATTTAAAGAAAAGTAATTGTTTACTTATAAGTCTAATTTCTAATTCTTTAATGCTAATATAAGCAACCACAAATATTAATTTAATAGTGTCAGTCTAAGAAAAACATATACTCAACAAATATTTACAAGAAAAAATAGAATATATATAATTATTTTTAAATCATTTAATATTTTTTAAATAGTATTAGTCAAACAGAATTTAAAGCTTATTTATTTTATACTAATAAAACATGATCTTACCCTTTTCTTGGCCACCACAGAAACTTTGGCATCTGCTTTGGATTTATCTGTAAGATAATAAAACGTGGCTGCTTCAAAAAAGTACCTATGCTCCTGTTCTGATAAACACAGTGTTACGCAGAATTTTCTACTTTCTAATACTGTAACAACAATACTTTGTTTTCAGTCCTTTAAATTAAAATGCTAATAAATTCACTAAGTAACTCACATGTAATAATACTAGAGATTCATACACTTATTTGAAAAACCCTCTCCCTTTAATTTTATTGGTTAATTGGACTTCCTCATATTAGCGTTAAGTATAGCTGATTTCTAAGTTCTTGTCTGTCTCTGTGCAGTATATAGGATATATAGGATCTAGAATTAAATCCCAGCTACCTCCACTTGTAGATCTACTATATGCTGGACATGGGGTAAGAACTTCATATAAATGGCACTTTATGTAATCCACATGAGAACTTTGTAAGGCATGCAGTCATCCTTACTTTACGTCTAAGGGAACTGATCAGTTTGATACAAAGCTACATTAAATAATCTGCCTAAGGTATTGCAGCTGGACCAGACCTATTCTGACTACAAACCCCTAATCATCCCAGGATGTCTGCTGCCTTCATTTGGGGCCAAAGAGGTGCCAATAGTGCCTCAGAAAAGAGTCGAAAACAATGGTGACTATGGAGCCTGTGTGGGACAGACACCCACCAGAACCTAGCCTCTGTGGCAGGACTGTCCCTTTTACCAGCAGAATATAGCGGGGGGTCAAGCCCTGTGGCCCAGATCTACCCTCACTGGACTGTGTGGGACCCAGGCTCACAATAGGCCTGGTCCACCCTCAAAGTGAAGCAGACACCAGCCAGAGCCCAGGCTCTGGCACAGGACCGCCCCTTCCGACCAGCAGACTACCAGGGGAGTTCAAGCCCAAAGGTCCAGATCCACTCAGGCCAACTTGTGCAGGACCCAGGTCCAGGATGCAGTAGCATACATTGAGGGACACCAGCAGGGTCTGGAAGCCCAACATCAAGGTGAAGTAAAGACAGTCTGCATGGGTACTGCAAGAATATAGGGAAGAAACTGTAATATCTGAGATTCACACTGCAAGAAAGGAAGATACATGGACCAGACAACATGAAAAAACAAGGGAGGAAAGTTCCCCAAACAAATAAGACACTATAATAACAGAACCCATGGATAGCAAAGTTGATGAAATGTCAGAGAAGGAGTTCAGAAGGTTCATAATTAAAGATTTGTGAATTAAAGAATGACCTAAATGAGCAAATACAGGCAAAAACTGATCACTCCAACAATGAGATAAGAGAGCAAATACAGGTAGCAAAAGATTACTTCGAGAGAGAGAGAGACTCTGAAAAAAAATACTCAGAAATCTTTGAAATGGAGGATACACACTAGACCACTTGGAAGAAAGAATGTCAGATAATGAAGACAAAATATACAATCTGTAAAATAAAGTTGATCATACAGTGAAGATAGTAAAAAACCATGAACAGAACATTCAAGAATTATGGGACAACATCAAAAGACCAAATCTAAGAGTTATTGGGATGGAGGAAGGCACAGAGTGTTGGGAGTCGCCCCGGCTCCAAAGACTAACTTTTCCATCCCCCAAGAAGAACCGTCCAATGGTGAGCCCTGCTGGCTCACATGATCCTGTCATCCAATGGTGAGCCCTGCTGGCTCACATGATCCTTATCCACCAATCATACCAGCCCTGCTGGCTCACATGATCCTTACCTACCAATCAGAAAGCACCCCATGCTAACTGTCAAACCATTCTGTCGTAACTGTCAAATTGCCCCCGGCTCTATAAATATGTAGAGCTGTTCCTCAATAAACGGGTATTTTCTCCAACGGCAAGCCTTGCTAGTTCTTTCACAGAGTTTCAAACCAAAGGAATGTACAATCTCTTCAATGAGATAATATCAGAAAATTTCCCAAACATGAAGAACAGATTGGAAAACCAAATACAAAGGGCTTACAGAACATCAAATGTACAAAATTACAACAGATCTACACCAAGTCACATTATAATGAAAATGCTTAGCATACAGAATAAGGATAGAATCTTAAAAGCTGCAAGAGAGAGGAATCAGACCACATATGGGGGAGACTAATTCGTATATCAGCAGATTTTTCAACCTAAATCCTCAAAGCCAGGAGATCATGGAACAACATATACCTAAACTCTTAAAGAAAATGGATGCCAATCAAGAATCTTATATCCAGCAAAACTAAGCGTTAGATTTGATGATGAAATAACAACCTTCCATGATAAACAAAAGTTAAAAGAATTTACAACTAAAAGGCTGCACTACAGAACATCCTCAGCAAAATATTCCAAGAAAAGGAAATAAAAAACAATGTTGAAAATCAGCAGAGGCAGGTATTACACTAAAGAAAAATCTAACTAGAAGAGAAAACAAGTCACATAAAATACCAAAAATACACAAAAATGGCTGGGAATACAAATCATGTCTCAATAATAACCCTGAATGCTAATGGACTAAACTCACCAATCAAAAGACATAGACTAGCAGATTGGATCAAAAAAAGACCCAACAATCTGCTGCCTCCAAGAGACTCATCACATAAAAAAAGATATCTATAGACTTAAGGTGAATGGTTGGGAAAAATCATACCACCCACCACATGGACTGTGGAAGCAAGCAGGGGGTTCCATCCTCACATCAAATACAGTAGACTTCAAACTAAAGTCAATCAAAAAGGATAAAGAAGGACACTACATACTGTTCAAGGGAACCATACACAAACAAGACTTAAAAATTATAAATATATATGCCCCAAACAATGGAGCATTTATATTCATCAAACAAACTCTTCTCAAGTTCAAGAGTCAAATAGACCACAACACAGTAATTTTGGGTGACTTTAACACACCTCTTTTGTCACTAGATAGATCTTCCAAACAAAAGCTGAACAAAGAAATTCTAGAACGCAATAATACAATCAATAACTTAGAACTGACATATATAGAATATTTCATCCTTCAATGAGAGAATACACTTTCTTTTCAGCATCACATGGATCCTTCTCTAAAATAGACCATATACAATGCCACAAAGCAACTCTTAGCAAATATACAAAATAGAGAAACTACCCTGCATTCTATCAGATCATAATGAAATAAAATTTGAAATTAATGATAAAGTAAGAAATAAAATCCACTCCAACACCTGGAGACTAAATAATATGCTACTGAATGAGCAATGGGCTGCAGAAGACATCAAGGGCAAGATTAAAAAATTTTTAGAGGTGAATGAGAACATAGATACAACATATCAAAATCTCTGGGACACTATGAAAACAGTTCTAAGAGGAAAGTTCACTGTATGGAGTTCATTCCTTAAAAGAAAAAAAAAGTCAACAAATAAATGACTTAATATCACATCTCAAAGCCCAAGAAAAAAGCAGCAGAACACAGGAACTAATTAAAATCAGAGCTGAAATCAATGAAGTTGAAACAAAAGAAACAACTGAAAAATCTGACAAAACAAAAGTTGGTTCTTTGAAAAAATAAATAAAATTGGCGGGCCCTTAGCCATGCTAATGAAAAGAAGGAGAGAGAAAAATCACTAACATACGTAACAGAAAAGGAAATATCACAACAAACACTACAGAACTACAGAAGATAATTAGAAATTATTTTAAAAACTTGTACTCCAATAAAATAGAAAATATTGAAGGCATCGACAAATTTCTAGAGTCATATAATTTGCCCAAATTGAATCAGGATGATATACACAATTTAAACAGATCAATTTCAAGTGATGAAATAGCAGATGCCATCAAAAGTCTACCAACCAAGAAAAGCCCAGGTCCGGATGGATACACAGCCAAGTTCTACAAGATCTTTAAAGAAGACCTACTACCAATACTCTTCAATTTATTTCAGGAAATAGAAAAAGAGGCAGCACTTCCAAACTCATTCTATAAGGCCAATATCACCCTGATTCCAAAACCAGGCAACAATATATCAAAAAAAGAAAACTTCAGACCAATATCTCTAATGAACATAGATGCAAAAATTCTCAATAAAATTCTAGCAAATCTAATACAAAAAAATATATCAAAAAGATTGTGCACCAAGATCAAGTGGGATTCATCCCAGGGATACAAGTTTGGTTCAACATAAAGAAATCAATAAATATAATTCATCACATCAATAGACTTAAAAATAAGAGCCATATGATCATCTCAATAGATGCAGAAAAGCATTTGACAAAATACAGCATCCCTTTATGTTCAAAACACCAGAAAAATAAGGCATAACAGGAACATATCTCAACATCATAAAGACTATCTATGCTAAGTCCCAGGCCAACATCATTCTAAATGGAGAGAAACTGAAGACATTCCCTCTAAAAACTGTTAAAAAAAAAAAAACCAGGGATACCCTCTTTTACCACTTCTATTTAACATAGTTCTTGAAACACTGGCTAGAGCAATTAGACAGACGAAAGAAATTAAAGAGATACACATAGAAAAGAACTCAAATTGGCACTATTTGCTGATGATATGATTCTATACCTAGAAGACCCTAAAAGTTCCACCATTAAACTTCTAGAACTAGTAAATGAATTCAGCAAAGTAGCAGGATATAAAGTCAACAACCCATAAATCAAAAGAATTTCTGTATATTAGTGACAAATCCTCAGAAAGGGAAACGAAAAAAACTACCCCATTTATAATAGCCTCAAAAAAGATAAAATACTTGGGAATCAACTTAATGAAAATGAAAGATCTACATAATGAAAATTACAGAACCCTAAATAAAGAAGTCAAAGAAGACCTTAGAAGAGACAAAGAGCCAACTTTCCCTTGGATAGGCAGATTAATATTATCAAAATGACCATACTTCCAAAAGCACTATACAGATTTAATGCAGTTCTGATCAAAATCCCAATGGCATTCCTCATAGAAATAGAAAAAGCAACTATGAAATTCATCTGGAAAAATAAGAGATCCAAAATAGCTAAAGTAAACCTTAGCAGGAAGAATGAAGCAGGTGGCATCACTGTACCAGAATTTAAACTGTATTACAGAGCAGTAGTAACAAAAACAGCATGTTATTGGCACCAAAACAGACTGGTAGACCACTGGTACAGAATAGAGTTCACAGAGACTAACCCACAAAATCACAATTATCTTATATTAGACAAAGGTGCCAAAAACATGCATTGCAGAAAAGATAGCCTCTTCAACAAATGGTGCTGGGAAAACTGGAAATCCATATACAACAAATTGAAACTATACTCCTATCTCTCATCATGCACAAAACTCAACTCAAAATGGATCAAGGATTAGGAATAAAACCAGAGACCTTGTGTCTAATAGAAAAAAAAGTAGGCCCTAATCTCCATCATGTGGGATGAGGCCCCAATTTCCTTAATAAGACTCCTGTAGTGCAAGAATTAAAATAACAAATCAATAAATGGGATGGATTCAAACTAAAAAGTTTTTTCTCAGCAAAATAATCTGTGAGGTGAATAGAGAGCCTACATCTTGGGAGCAAATCTTTACACCTGACACAACAGAGCACTAATCTCTAGGGTATATAAAGAACTCAAAAAGCTAAGCACCAAAAACAAATAACCCAATCAATAATTGAACAAAGGACTTGAACAAACACTTCTCAGAAGAGGATATACAATCAATCAACAAATATATGAAAAAACGTTCATATCACTAGCAGTTAGAGAAATTCAAATCAAAACCACTCTAAAATTTTACCTCACTCCAGTCAGAATGGCAGCCACCATTTGACCCAGCTATCCCTCTCCTCGGTCTATACACAAAGGACTTAAAAACAGCACACTACAGGGACACAGCTACATTAATGTTTATAGCAGCACAATTCACAATAGCTAAACTATGAAAAGAACGTATATGCCCTTCAAAAGATGAGTGGATTAAAAAAATGTGGCATACGTACACAATAGAATATTACTAAGCAATAAAAGAGAATAAAATTATGGCATTTGAAGGTAAATGGATGGCATTAGAGAAGATAATGCTAAGTGAAGTTTAGCCAATTCCAGAAAAACAAATGACGAATGTTCTCTCTGATATAAAGAGACTGATTCATATGGGGTAAGGAGGGGGAGCAAGGGAGGAACAGGTGAACTCTAGATAGGGCAGAGGGATGGGAGGGGAAGGGAGAGGGCAAGGGGTTAGAAAGAATGGTGAAATGTGATGGACATCATTATCCAAAGTACGTGTATAAAGACACGAATTGGTGTGAATATACTTTGCATACAATCAGAGAAAAGAAAAATTGTGCTCTATATGTGTAATAAGAATTGTAATGCATTACACTATCATATATAAATAAATTGATAAAAAAGAATGGGGACTATCAATTCTTTTTTAATGCTACTATTACTAAAACGAGAATAATTAGTAACAAAATTGATTATAGAAAATTATTCCAGGATATTATTTTGGTATGTTCAATATATGTGTGCTCATATTTTAGCAAAAACTATTTGGTATCAAACATGAAAATCCACCAAAGCTGTTAATCATATTCATAGTTACAACTGTCACACATAAACACTCCTTCTACATATCTAAATATATGCTTGAGATGATCTTTCCTCTTGAAATACCTGTTCTCCCCACAGATGAAAGTACAAGACCATCCACCATTAGAGATGATTCCTCCATCTAAGAAACATCTTCACTTCTTTTGCAAATTCATAGTCCTCTTAAGCTATGGAAATTTCTTCCTCATATTATTGTTACTTTTGCATACATCTAAGAATTCTGCAAGACTAGATTATTTCTCAAAAGTAGGGACAAAATTTTAAATGCAGTGGGTACTTAATATAATTTATAACAAGTATACATGCATTTTATTCAAAATCTTACATCAATCTGAAATATACATTTTACCCAACAAGTTAATGAAATTTATTAACATAAACTAAGCATTTACTTAATATAAGCTACAAGATATAAGACAACATATATATATTCTTAGACCCTCAGTTTATTGATAAACTAGAGGTATAACTATTACCTCATTGATATATTGGGAGATTTAAATAATAAAATTCATGTTAAAAAAGTTCCCAAAATAATTTCTGAAAAATAATAGACAATCAACTGTTTACTTCCATTTTAAATAAGATACTATGGATACGTAGGTGTGTATGTATGAAGGTAGATTTTAAAGTTTGGAATAGTAGGAAAAATAGTATAATATATTTCACTGTTGAATCATCTTTTTTAGGTTAATCCACTATCCTTTTATTTAATTATTTCAGTCTTTTAAACAAAACTGGATAGATTAATGAGTAATAATAAAATAGAAAAATATTTTAAGATATAAGAAAAAATTAGGCAAAATCCCACAATATATTCTAGTTTTATAAAAGGGATCAGTGATGCCAGGTGAAGTAGTGCATGCCTATAATCCCAGTGACTTGTGAATCACAAAGTTTTAAGACAGCCTAAGAAACTTACTGAGACCCTTTCTCAGAACAAAAAAATAAAAGACTGTGGATGTAGCTCAGTACTAATGCACACTTGGGTTCAATTCCCACTACCAATAAAGAAAAAACAACAGTGGATCTTATTATAATTAAAGATAGAAATATCAATCCTGACAAATAATTAAAACTGAGAAAAGCAACTCAAAAAATAAAATGGGATTCAATCAATTCTGTTAGCATACAGAGAGTTAATAAAAACATAATAGACATTTGCTATATTTCCTCTCAAAATATAGTCATTCTTAGGGAAATTTTCTAATACAGAGATAGAGAAGATTGAGAAGAGAAATATCCAGAATGTCGTTCAAGTAACTTTTATGTTCAATAGCTGTAGAATCATCTCCCAATAACAGGAAAACGTCTTGGGAAGCATCAATCACAGTGATTTTCAAACACCAAAGGGAAATTCTTAAATAATACTTGAAACATCATGACCATTAGTGATTTCTCTACTAATAACAGGAGGTCAGTGTTCAACTTCAGCAATATTAACCACTTTCTAAGTGCCAAATTTTCTCTAGTGTTAAAGATTTTCTTCAGAAATCTCTGTATGTAAAGAGTAAAAAACAGTTGACATGCAATGTAGATTTGGATAATGAAGAGTATCTATTCCAAGTCATATTTTTGAAGTACAAAAGAGGAACAGCAGGTAGTAAATAAAAATATTCTAAATGAATAGAGGAAATGATGCTTTGGGTCCCAAAATTGATGGTAATTTAAAAAACATTACAACCATATTAGAGAGGAATATAAATGGAAACATAATTCAATGGCTTCTCCCCCATCCCCATATATATTTTTTTAAAACATGTCCATTGATAGCCTCTGAAAAACTATTAGTTTGTGCTTTAAATGTGACAGCTTAGATTACTTTCTTAAATAGGTAGAAGACAGTCCAGCTGCTGGTATGTTTTAACAACTTTAACATGTTGGGATGAAGTAGAAGTTGCTACTTCATCCCAACATGTTAAAAGCTGAACATACTGAAAAATTAACAATTCTTAGATCCCTCTGAGTAGTAAAATGACTTTACTTCATATAGCACACCTGTCCTACAAAATTTGGAGAAATACACAAATACAGAGAATCAATACTTACTTGAGATCTCCATGGAAACTGTACAACGATAGGAAAACTTAAACTTGAACTGATATATTGCTGGAAGCTCAGTATGGACAAACCTGAATGATAAAAACCCCAGGGAGACCCAGTCATGAAAAATAGGGGGAGAGTTTGGAACACTTTTGTGAGTTTTTTCCTCCAGGAGGTCCACCACATTCTCACTATGTAGCACAGAGAAAATTCTCCCAGGATTTTAGCAGGATGAGGAGGAAATGTGCCAGAGCACATTTGGGTTAAAGCACACTTGGGTTCAATCCTCACAACCAATAATAAAAATTAAAAAAAAAAAACAGTGGATCTTATTATAATTAAAAGATAGAAATATCAATCCTGACAAATAATTAAAACTGAACAAGGCCTATCCTCAAATGAAATCCTCTAACATACTGGTTTTTTTCACAGCCTAACTAACCTGAGGGAAGCAAATGCCCAATCCCAGCCCCTTCGGGTTGTTCTTTAACCTAAACAGGTGAAGAAAAAGAATGAAAAAAAAAAAAAAAGAAAAAAGAGAGAGAGAGACAGAAGAGAATTAAGAAAAAAAGAAACATAAAGTTCATAGCCTAGAAATGAGACCTAATCATGGGACTTATTATAGAATGTTTCCCCTCCCCTCATGCCTTAGCATTGTACTAGTAAAGGATTATGATTATAGTTCCTATTACTCAAGACATCATGCTCATCTTTCAATAAAAATTATAAGGCATATTAAGAGGTAAAATGAACAAATTGAAGAGACAGAGAAACATCAGAACTGGATCAGATTTGGTAGGAATAGTGTAATCATCAGATTGTGAATTTAAGCCAATTATAGTTAATATATAAAAAGCAGATGACATGCAAGAACTGGTGAATAATATAAGCACAGAGATGGCAATTCTAAGAAAGAAAGAATAAAAAAAAATGCTGGAGGATCAAAAGAAATGGAAGAATGCTTCTGATGAGCTAATGAACAAACTAGACACAACTGAAGAAAAAAACTCTGAACTTGAGGATATATTAATAGAAACTACAAAAAACTGAAAATCAAAAATAAAAGAGGCAAAAAAAAGAGAGAGGAAAGAATATTGAAATATGAGACAACTAGAAAAATGCAAAAGTGTAATTTGTACATAACAGGAGTACCAGAAGAAAAAATGAGAGACAGGAAAGAAATGATTTGAAAAACGATTTCACAGAATTTCCCCTAAATTAATATCTGGCACCAAATACAGGTCCAAAAACTCAGAGAAATACTGAGGAAGATAAGTGCTAACAAATCTACACTTAGTCTTATTTATGTTAAAATACAGGAAATTAAAGAAGAAAAAATTCTTGAGTGATTCAGAAGGGGGGAAAAAACCCTACTTTACCCCTAAAGAAGCAAAGATGAAAATTATAACTAACTTCTCCTCAGAAACCACATAAGCAATAAGAGAGTAAATAAAGTGTTGGTGGAAAAAAATCAACCTAAAATTCAATATCATATTGAAAAATCCTTTAAAAGCAAAGAAATAAAGACTTCAGTGAATGAACAAAAATTAAGGAATTTTTTTTTTTCTGGTAGACCTGCCGTATGAGAAATATTAAAAGAACTCAGATCTATGTTTAAAAAAAAAACAGAGAATGAATGGTGAAGATCAAATTAAAAAAAACTTTCATTTTTCTTAATTGATCTAATAACAATTTATTCAAAATATTAAAAATAATAATACATTTGGCTATTTATACTCATGTACATATCTTCTGTGTATGTTTATATATGAATATACATATGATTCCATATGCTTATATGTAAGCAAAATGAATGCCATAATGATTCATGGCCCAAGAGGGAAGAATTAGGAATAATTGTTACTATAAGGTGTTTTCACTAGCCATATAGGAGTACAGTTACTTGCAAGTGAACTTGACCTAGTTATAAATGCATACTGCAAACTCTAAAGCAACTACTACAAGTTTTCAAAAAAGTATAATTGTTGAATGTAAAGGGAACAAAATCATACAAAATGCATAATTAAAACCACAAAAAGGCAAAAAGAATGGAAGACAAAAATAGCAACAAAGAATAAATGCAACAAATAGAAAATAGCAACAAATATGGTAGATGGTAGTTCCACTATATATTAATATGTTTAATCATATTAAACATCAATGGCCTACATGCACAGTTAAAAGAAAGATATATCATACTAACACAATGAAAAAAAGTAGGAGTAGCAATATTAATTTCAGATAGAGTAGATTTCTAATCAAGGAAAGTTGTTAGTAATAAAGAGAGCATTATAGAAGAGGTCAGCACTCCAAAAAGACATAACAACACTTCATGTGTATGCAATGAATAAAAGACAAATATCATAAAGCTGAAAGGATAAAAAATTATCCCAGTATTATACCTTGGGACTTCAACTCCCCTCTGTCAGAAACAGGCAAATCTAGAAGGCATAGCACCCTCAGTCAACTGTATATATTTTACATTGATAGACTACTTCATACAATAACTGTATAAGATACATTCCTATGTTCATATGGAATGTTCACTAAAACAGATCACATTCTGGGCCACAAACAAATCTTAACAAATTTTAAAGAAATAAAATGATGTCTGTTCCTAGACCACAATGGAATTAAACTAGAAGTCAATGGCAAAAAGACAGCTTACACATCCCCAAATACTTGAAGATTAAACAACATACTTCTAAATAGCACATGGATCAAAGAAAAAAATCTCAAGAGAAAAACTAAAAAAAAAAAAAAATTTTTTTTTTGTACCAGTGATTTTGAACACAGGGGCATTATAGTCCTGAGACACATCCCTAGCCCTTTATAGTTTTTGAAACGGGGCTTTGCTAAGTTGCTTAGGACCTCACTAAGTTGCTGAAGCTGGCTTTTAATGTGAGATCCTCCTGCATCAACCTCCTGAGCCACTGGATTACAGGTGAATGCCACTGCACCTGACTTAAGAGACATTTTGAACTAGATGAAAATGAAATGTAAGGTATCAAAATTTCTGGTATGCAAAATAGAGTTGTAGACCAATAGTACAAAATAGAGGACACTGAGATAAACCCACATAAATACACTTATCTCATACTAGACAAGGGTGCCAAAAACATATATTGGAGAAAAGATAGCCTCTCAACAAATGATGCTAGGAAAACTGGAAATCCATATATATCAAAATGAAATTAAACCCCTATTTTTCACTGTGTACAAAACTCAACTCAAAGTGGATCAGTGACCTAGGAATTAGACCAGAGACACTACATCTAATAGAAGATAAACTAGGCCCAAATCTTCATCATGTTGGATTAGGCCCCAAGTTCCTTAACTAGACTCCTAAATCACAATTAATAAATGAGATAGTTTTAAACTGAAAAGCTTTTTCTTTGCAAAAGAAACAATCAGTAAGGAAAATAGAGAGCCTACAGAATGGGAGCTATTTTTTTGAGAGAGAGAGAGAGAGAATTTTTTAATATTTATTTTTTAGTTTTCGGTGGACACAACATCTTTTTATTTTATTTTTATGTGATGCTGAGGATAGAACCCAGCACCCCACGCATGCCAGGTGAGCACGTTACCGCTTGAGCCACATCCCCAGCCCCAGAAGCAAATTTTTACCACATGTAAATCAGAGAACTAATTTCCAGGATATGTAAAAAACTCAAAAACCTTAACACTAAAAAAACAAATAACCCAATCAATAACTAGGCTAAGGAATTGAACAGATACTTCTTTGAAGAAGATATACAATAGAGCAATGAATATATGAAAAAATGTTCAACATTTCTAGCAATTACAGAAATACAAATCATAACTACTCTAAGATAAACCTTACTTCAGTCAGAACGGCAGTTATTAAGAATACAATTAACAATAAGTGTTGGTCAGGATGTGGGGCAAAAGGCACACTCATACATTGCTGGTGGGCCTGCAAATTGGTGCAACCAATCTGGAAAGCAGTATGGAGATTCCTTAGAAAACTGGGAATGGACCTACCATTTGACCAGCTATCCCACTCCTTGGTTTACACCCAAAGGACTTAAAAACAGCACACTAAAGTGACGTGGCCACATCAATGTTTACAGCAGCACAATTCAAAATAGCTAAATTGTGGAACCAACCTAGATGTCCTCCAATAGATAAATGGATAAAGAAACTGTGTAAATAAACACAATGGCATATTACTTAGCATTAAAAGAGAATAAAACCATGGCAATTGCAGGTAAATGGATGGAGCTGGAGAATGTCATGCTAAATAAAGTAAGCTAATCCCCAAAAACCAAAGGTCAAATGTTTTCTCTGATAAGTGGATGCTGATCCATAATGGGGTGGTGGGGGAGCATGGGAGGAATGGAGGAATTTTGGATAGGGCAAAGGGGAGGGAGGGGTAGGGAGGAGGCATGTGGGTAAGAAAGATGGTGGAATGAGATGGACATCATTACCCTAGGTACATGTATGAAGACACGAATGGTGTGATTGTACTTTGTGTACAACAAGAGAAATGAAAAAAATTCGGTTCATTTGTGTATAATGAACTGAAATGCATTTGGTGTTATGAATAACAT
Source organism: Callospermophilus lateralis (assembly GCF_048772815.1). Lineage (NCBI taxonomy): Eukaryota > Metazoa > Chordata > Mammalia > Rodentia > Sciuridae > Callospermophilus > Callospermophilus lateralis. Next base: position 192,487,234 of record NC_135305.1, on the reverse strand, counting down.
ATTAGGACAAATAGATTAATTAATCAATTTTAAAAAGTTCTGGGATGCAGCAAAACCAGTGCTTGGAAGGAAATTTACAGTAATGAATGCATACATAGCAGAGAGGAAGAAAGCTTTAAAACCAATAACTAAGCATCTCATTTAGGAAACTGGAAAAAGAAAAGCAGATTAAATCTAAATTAAGCAAAAAATAAGAAATGAAGAATTAGCATATATCAAGTAGTTTAAAAACAGGAAGTAAATAGAAAAAGTCAACAGAGCCAAGAGATAGTTCTTTGAAAGATCAATATAATCAATAAGACTCCACTGAGGCTAACTACAAACAAACAAACAAGACAGAAAAGAAAAAGAAAAAGACACAAATTATAACATTGGAAATGAAAGAAGGTGACATCTTTTCAGTTACCATTGACATTAAAAGGATAATAAAGAAATTTTATCAACACAGATTCTATGTCCACAAATTTGATAACATATTTAAATGAATCACTTTCATGAAAGATGCACTTGGCCAAAACTCCCACAAGAAAAATCAGCAAATTTTAATGGATCCACATATATTAAAGAAACTGAATAAATATAATAACACTCCAAAATAAAAAGCACAAAGCTAAAATGGTTTCACTGGTAATTTTACCAAATATTTGAGAAAGAAATTATGTATACAAACTCAGGAGACAGATGTAGAGGAAATATTTCTTACCTCATTCAATGAGGCCAGTTCTTCACTAATACCAAAAACAGATAAATATCCTAGAAGGATAGAAAACTATAGACCAATATTGCTTATGAACACAGATACAAAAATACTTAATGAAACGAAATATTAGCAAATCAAATTCAACAATGTAAAAAAAATAATACATTATGATCAAGTGAGACTTATCCCAAGGATGCAAGGTAGTTCAACATTTGAAATTAAATTAATATAATCCAACACAAAGAAAAATCATCACATGATCATATCAGTAGATGGGAGGAAAGCAACTGACAAAAATCCAACACCATTCAGTATAAAAATCTTAGCAAACTAAGAGAGGATCTTACTCAACTTGATCAAGAACATATTTTAAAACATCTAAGGCTAATATCTCATTTAATAATTACAAACTAGAAGATTTCCTGTGAAGATCAAGGACAATAAAAAAATGTTCCCTCAAACCACTTTTTTTAAACCTTGTGATGGAGTTTCTAGCTAATGAAATAAGACAAAGGAAATAAAACAAAGTTTTCAAATAAAAAATAAAATGGTGTTTGTTCATAGATGTTTGATTGTCTATAAAACATACAAAAGAATTAACAAAACAAAACAAAACCTCCTGGAACTAATAAATGATCATAGCCAAGTTAAGGATAATCTCATGTAAAAGTCAGTCCCTTTTGTATATACCTACAACAAATAAGTGGAATTTGAAATTAAAAGACATTATCATTTACATAAATATTCCCAAAATGAAATGGTTTGGCAAAAATCCAATGAACTATGTACAATATCTAAAGGAAAACTACAAAACTCTGAAGAAATAATAATAATAATTATAATAATGATAATGATGATGAAGAAATATGGACTGGGGATGCAGCTCAATTGGTAAGAGAACTTGCTTGGCATGCAAGAAACCCTGGTTTTGATCCCCAGCACCACAAAATCATCATCATCATCATCATCGAGACATTCTATGTTCATGATTAGAAAAACAACATTGTTATGATGTTAACTGTTCTTAACTTGATTTATGGATGATGCAATTCCAAAAAAAAGTGTCAGCAATTTATTTTGTGGATATCAGTTAACTGATCATAAGGTTAAATGGAGAGAAAAAAAGACCAAAATAACCAACATATTTTTGAAGATGAAAAAAGTTGGAGAACTGGTATTACCCAACTTCAAGACTTACTATAAAGCTAAAGTAATCAAAATAGTTTGATACTGATAAAAGATTACACAAATAAATGAAACATAAGGGAGTCCAGAAGCAGACCCACATAAAGATAGCAAAGGCAATACAATATAGCAAAAACATAGTCTTTTCAAGAAATAGTATCAGAATAACTGGACATTTACATGCAAAAAAATATGAATATAGACATGGATCTTATACCCTTCACAAAAATTAATCTCAAATAGGTTCTAAAACTTAATATAAAATGCAAACTATAAAATTCCTAGTACACAGCCAATACATTTTGATCTGAATATCCCCCAAAGGCCCATGTGTTGAAGGGTAATGCTTTAGGAGGTGTGGCCTTGTGGAAAGTCTTTACATTACTGGAGATGCCCTCAAAGAAATTTGTGGGACCTTGGCCATTTCCTTTTTCCATTTCTTTTGCTTCCAGGCCATAAGGCAAGTACTTTACTCTAGAACATGTTCCCTGTCATTATTCCTTCGGGTGCTAATGATATGTCAATGTGGATTCATCAATTGTAACAAATGAACTATGTGTTGTGAGATGTTGAGTGAGGAGGCTGTGTGTGGTAACTTCAGAAAATATATGGGAGCTGTATGTACCTTCTACTCACTTTTTTGTGGACCCAGACTGTCTATTTTTTTTTTAAGTGGATAATACGAGCAAAAAAGCTAGAGATAAGCACATCCACTCAAAAAGGTATCTCATGAAAGACCTAAAAGCAATGGGTCCACTTGATATCTACTGGAACCTCTAAAACTGTAAGCCAAAATTTAAAAAAAAAAAAAAAAAACAACTTTACTCTGTATAAGTTAACTATTTCAGGTATTTTGTTACAGTGACAGAAAGCTGACTAATACAATAAGAAGAAAATCTAGATGATCTTGGACATGGCAATGACATTTTAAATACAATATAAAAGGGATGGTCCATGAAAGAAATTAAAAACCTCTGCTCTGGAAAATACTCAGCAATAAAAGAGAATAGAATCATGGCATTTGCAGGTAAATGGATGGCACTGGAGAAGATAATGCTAAGTGAAGTTAGCCAATACCCCCCAAAACAAATGTCAAATGTTTTTTCTAATGTAAGGAGGCTGACTCTTAGTGGGGTAAGGAGGGAGAGCCTGGGAGGAATTGATGAATTCTAGATAGGGCAGAGGGGTGGGAGGGAAAGGGAATGGGCAGGGGATTAGCAAGGATGGTGGAATGTGATAGACATCATCATCCAAAGTACATGTATGAAGACATGAATTGGTGTCAACATACTTTATATACAACCAGAGATATGAAAAATTGTTTGGTATACATGTAATAAGAATTGTAATGCATTCTGCTGTCATTTATGTTTTTTAAATCAATAAAAAAAGATAATGAAAAGACCTTCTATATAATGGAGAAAATGTTTGCAAAATGCATACCTGATAAAGGGCTAGCATTCAAAATATGCTAAAAACTATCTATCTATTTATTTATTTAGGTACCAGGTATTTGACTCATGGGCATTTATTTATTTATTTTTATTTTGAAAGAGGGTCTTATTAAGTTGCTGAAGGATTCCCTACATGGCTGAGGCTGACCTTAAGCTTGAGCTATTCCTGCTTTAGCTTCTCAAGCTGCTGAGATTATAGGTTTGCATCAGCATCCTCAGCTAAAAGTACTCTTAAAACTCTAAGAAAATGAACAATTTATTTAAAATTGTGGCAAAAGATCTGAATAGATTCCTCACCAAAGAAAATATAAAGATGGCAAATAAACATATGCAGGAATATTCAACACTATATGTAATTAGGGAATTGTAAATTAAATAGCGAGAAAATACTACATACCTATAAGAATAGCTAAAACCCCCCAAAAACTGACAACACCAAATTGTGGTGAAGATGTGAAACAATAAGTTCTCTCATGTATTGCTGATGGAAATGCAATGTGGTACAGCCACTTTAGAAAGCAGTATGATGATTTCTTATAAAACTAAGCATATTCTCATCATTTGATCAGGAATCATGCTTCTTGGCATTTTCCAAAAGGGACTGAAAACTTATGCTGACACAAAAACTTGTGCTTTAATGTTTACAGTATATTTATTCATATCTGACAAAACTTGAATGCAATTAAGATGTTCCTATGAGGTTGAACGATAAACTATAGTACATATAAACAATGGAATATTATTCAGTACTAAAATTAAGTGAGCTATAAAAACCACGTAAAGACATGGAGGAAACATAAATGCATGTTACTATGTGAAGCCATATGAAAAGGCTACATACTTAAGTCTAACTATATGACATTTTGGAAAAGGCAAAACTATGGAGATAGTAACAAAAGGATCAGTGATTGTTGAGTGTTAGTGGGATTAAAATACTATTTAAAAAATACTATTATATTTTTAAAAATACTATTTTTAAAAAATACTATTATAATGAATGTTCCTATAAAAAGCTGTCAAGCCCCACTAAAAGAATTACCAAGTTGGAGCAATAGTTAATTCAAGAACAATAACAAAAAAAGAGCAACTAAATCATATAGACAGAACTTTGAAATCTGTTATAGTCTGATTGAATCTTATTTACATATTATTTCATGATCCTGCATATTTCAACAATGAAAGACTTGTATCAGACATCAGAGTGTGCCAATTTCTGTAGAATACAAAGAATACGAGCTAAATATTAGTAGAATTATTTCTGTGTTAGAATAAGCAATTGTTAGGTGAAGAAATCCTCAAATTTACTGGAATGAAATAAATGAGTTGTCTCTAAGGTACTCATCTTTTGTGAAATATCTTATTAATGGCTAATTATCTCTCAAAAGTACTTTTGAACACATAAGAAGTCAAATACTGTACCAGAATCCACACTGTATGCTAAGCAGACTAAAGGATTAAATTGACTATTTTAGAGATAGTGACTCTGAGTGAGCTTGCTATAGTAAAGATGGAACTCCTAGATATCTGCTCATGTTCCCCCACTCTAGCCACCTGGAGGACAAAAATGAAGTATTTCAGCTTATGGCTCCCAAAAATCACACTAAATTTTACAAATTCTGCATGCAGAAATCATCAAACTTTCATCAAGAAAATGAGCTACTGCTAAAAAATCAAACAAAAAATATGCCTCCTCAGGATCTCAGAATAGAAAATGCCAAAGGACATAAGGAAGAAGTAGCTTGGCACATACCTTGGCCAAGATATATTTCCAAAACTTATTGTGAGAGCAAGTGTATTGTGAGTAGGAGATAGATGTAATATAACTTTAAAGTAAATGACTATATTACTTAAAGGTATTAATGGTTAAAAATATTTCAAGGCCTATTGTAGTTAAACAAGATAACTGTATATAGTCTGTGCAAGACACAAAATTGTATTTGTGACAATAGAGTCAGTTCAACCTTTATTGCTAATAAACACAGACATTATATTTTCAGCACAAGGAATAAAATTGCATTTGTGGCAATAAATGTCTCTTCTCCTGGTTTCAGAATAAACCTGTGTGGTATGCTTATCATTCTTTTTCCATTCTTTTCAAATCGACTTATTTTCTTTAAAACCTAAATTTAAGTGGTTGGGTTATATTTAAACTTTTTCTCAAGTAAAATATTTTCATATAAATTAATTGAAAATATACATAAAACTTTTCCAAAGGAGAAAATAATCACTATTTCTTTGAAATTAAGTCATCACTGAAGGCCAGATCTTTCCACAGAGCAATCTTTTTTAGAAATTAAGGTACTAAGGAAAGAAGGGGCCTTGTGAAACATAAAAATTATGATCACTAAGTTAAAAAAAATACAACATATTTAAGTTTATTGAAAATTATCATTTTTATGTGACAATCATAATCTTTTAGACTTAAAATGTGTTATATCTATTATAATCTTTCTAATGAATTAGGTTAAGAAATAAATCATAACATTTATGATTCAAGAGAATTTTCTTTGAAATAGATTTTTACTTAATTATAATAGTTCATCTTTTATTCCTGGCTTGAATTTACTTAAAAATAAAACATTTTCAAAATACTATGTTCTGAAAAAATATACATATCCAAGTAAAATTATCATATCAGAAGTATGTTTTAAAGCTATGGTTTCTAATTTTGAATTATTTATATTGGTTTTGAAATATACAAGAGACCTGCATAGATAAAAAGGATAACCAGAAGTATTAATTGCAATCCCAGTTTTTAATAGAATATATTTTTTGTCATCAAAAGTAGCTTCCAAGGACAAAATACATGCTATTAATTAATGCAAAATTATTTTCCAATGGACACAGACATAGTATCTCCCTATAAAGATACAGAGATTTTAAAATGTGTAAACATTTTAAATAAATAAATAAATACTTCTTTGGGGTGGTAAAAACAAAAAACTCATATACCCTGCTTTGACAGGCAGCACATTTCCAGTCTTTGCTCATGAGAATATCCATAGAATAGATATGCTTCTTGAAGTGCACTTTTATACCACTTCTTTTTATTTGTACATTTTCCTGGCTAAAAAATACAAAAAAGAATAAGATATATTTTTAAATATGTAATTTTATTTTAAAATCCAAACTTACCTATTGAGCTGGAAGTAAATCTACTACTTTGAGCATTGTATAATATATTACTCAGACTTTGGTCTGTGATTGTTGCTTTATGACTTAACAGTTTAGTGCAGATGTAGGAATTTTGCAAGCTAATAGGCAAAAGGGTAAGATGCTTAGCTCACTGACCTTGTATTATGATTCATCTTATATTTAGAAGGTTTCTTAAACTTTTTGTGCCTGGTTATCTGGAAAATGTGAATATTAATAATATGTGCACCATAAACTTCCATGAGCCTTATGTAATAGGTAATAGTTTTTTAGGATATAAGAACGAAAAAAGAATTGCAATGAAGGTAGAGCACATTTTCTACATGCTTACTTAGTTTTTTAGAAAATGAAGAATCCATGGGTTAAAGCTGACTATAAATATTATCTAATCAAATAATTTTTCCAAACTTTAAAAAATTGCCAGAAAGGTTTCCATGTTTTTTGTTACAATTTATAAAATGAATGCCACTTTTTTTTGGGAAAATTTTACCATCATAAAAACATGGAGATTCATTCTATTCATTCATATTTGCCACCTATGTATAAAGATCATAACTTTATCTCAGACACAGAACATAATTCACCCTTTATATAGAAATATAAATTCCTATAGCATCCATATTCAATTTATAGAATGAAACTATGTATAAAGCTCTTCTCAAATACCACCAATATTCTTGGAATCCCCAAATTAATATCAACTATCTACTCTTATTAAAGTTATTATTTCATTTACTGGTGTTTTACATTATGACTTGTATTATAGCTATTTGTGCTCAAGACTGTCACCATCATACAATGAACAACCTACAAAGATAAAGGAAATAAATAATATTTCATCTTTGTAACTTCTACAGTACTCATTTGCTTAATACCTCATTGCATATATAAAAGGATTCAGAAAGTGATTGCTACTTTTATTTTGGATGTTGATTAATTTTATATAAAGGCAGTAAAACAATATTATCAAATAAAAGTACACCTTTGTACACAGGATCTACAAATTTCATTCATTAAGGTATTTCTTAGTAAAAAGATATAGGCAGATTCAATTTATTGAAACTGGAAATTTTAAATTACTTTTAAGAATATCTAGCCAGGTACAGTGGCACACACTTGTAATCCTAGTAGCTCAGGAGGCTGAGGCAGGAGGATTGAGATTTCAAAGCTAGCCTCAGCAACTTATTGAAGCACTAAGCAACTCAATGAGACTCAGTCTCTAAAGGGCTGGGTGGGGATGTGGCTCAGTGGTTATGTGCCCCTAAGATCAATCTCTGGTACCCCCCTGCCAAAAAAAAAAAAAAAAAAAGATTATCTAAACTAGCTTTTGCATATTTGAGGTACTTCTACAATTCCAATGTTTTCATGATTTTAAGTAAGAAATTATAGTGGAAAATCACCAAAAGCTTATATGGCACTAAACAGTTGCTACTAGGTGAGTATGGTTCACATCTGTAATCCTAGACTTAGAGGCTGAGGTAAAAGGATTGCAAGTTTAAGGCCAGCCTAGGCAAAGTAGGGAGACCCTCAACAACTCAAGGAGACCCTGTCTCTAAATAAATAAATAAGAAAGAAAGGAAGGAAGGAAGGAAGGAAGGAAGGAAGGAAGGAAGGAAGGAAGGAAGGAAGGCGGGCTTGGGATGTAAGCTCAGTTGGGTAAAGTGCTCCTTGGTGAGAAGGGGTGGGAGAGATGCTATACCTATGGGTATAGTATTAAAAGGTGTTTTTCCCCCTAAAAAAATCAATGTGATATAGCCCAAATAAATTTGAGTGAGTTAAGGGAACTGAAAGCTTTGTTTAAAACTTCCCTGGGAACCTTTAAGAACTTATTGGTTGATATGTGCCACCTAGTGGTAATACAAATGAACACATTCAGGGAACTCAAAAAGTTCTATTTTATAAAGAATTTCAAATACCAGATTAGGCTCAACTGTGCATTTTATTTTTGAATTAGGTTGTTTTTTCTTTTTTTAATTCAAGAAATCACTGGTTCAAATTCTAATAGTATGCAATGTGCCTGCTTTCCCATACTGGACGCTGTTTATCACAAAGGCAAACATAATTAATAGTTTCCTTTGTATTCTTCCAGAGATATTGTATGTATTTACAACCATTTAAATAATTTGTATGAACATACATTTTAGAAGGACATGTTTATATTTTTTAAAATTTTCTTACAGATTGCTTATTGATTCAATATATGTTGTATATTCAAGGTCTATCATTGAAGAAAATGCATAAAACTTACATTCTAGCGTGTGAGGACAAACAACCTACTACAAGCATAACAAATGAGTAAAAGCTATAAGAGGTGTTAAGTACTATGTAATAAAGACAAGACAAAACAAGAGTGATCACAAATGCTGAGGGATAAGCAATAGAGTGGTCAGGATAAATCATTGAAAAGGTAATATTTTAGTGAAGACCTGAAGGAGACTGGGGAGTTAGCTATTTAGCTATGCAAGGAAAGAGCATTTCAGGCAAAAAAAAAAAATCCCCTATCGTTAATACACATAAATCCAGTTTAAGAGGATGAATTACATAGAGGGAGAGTAATAGGGAATGATGTCAGAAAATTAGTAAGGGCCAGGTCATGGAGGTCCTTGTAGGCTGCTAGAAGGTCTTTGACTATTACTTTGAGCAAAAGAAATGTTATTATAGTGTTATAATTGGAATAATAACATTTGATTTTGTCTAATGTTTTAGAATAATTATTCTCGTTGCATTGATGAGGATAGAATGTACAGGTAAAAGTGGAGAAGCAGGACAGCTAGTTAGAAGTCACTGCAATAATCCAGGCAAGAAATGATGATGATGTGGATTAATGAAGTAGCAAGTCCTGTGGTGAAAAGTGTTAGGATTCAGGTTGTAATTTGACCAAAAGTAATTACTGGACCAACCAAAAACCAGTATGAAAGAAAGTGAGGAAGATTCTAGGGCTTTTAGGCTGAATGAGTAAAAGGTTGAAAACTGCTATGCATTCAGATGAGGTAGGCTCAAAAAAGTGAGGAAGATGAGGAAGTGAGGAAGATGCCAAGTACAAGATGTCTCATACTCATGTCCATAAGAAGGATAACTCTGACATCCAAATGGAGATATCAAATATCAATTGGATAAGGAAATTCATGAGAGAGAATTAATATAAAATTTGGTAATCTCTTTCTCTACACACACATGGAGAAAGGGGGAGGGGGGAAAGAGAGAGAGGGAGAGAGAAACTGTCAGTACTTAAAGCCTGACAACCAAAGGAACGAGGAAACAGATGTACACATACATACCCACATACAAGATACATAGGTACACTATTTGACAAATGTTCTAGTTTTTTGTTTGTTTGTTTTGATAACAGAGATTAAACCCAGGGATGCTTAACAACTGAGCCATATCTCCAGCCCTTTTAATTTTTTTTTTTTTTTTTGAGACAGGGTCTTGCTAAGTTACTTAGGGCCTCACCAAGTTGCTAAGACTGGCTTTGAACTTGCAATCCTCCTGCCTCAGTCTCCAAAGTCACTGGGATTACAGATATGTCTCCACTGTGCCTGGGAACAATGCCCTAGTGATGAACATTTAGGTTGTTTCTAACATTAGGCAATTTAAAACAATGTTTCAATGAAAATTTTATCCATATGATATTTTTTGCCCATTTGAGAGTCTATTAAAGGATACATTTTTAGACATTAAATAGCCAGATTTAATGTATGCATATTTTAAATTTTAGAAGCTACTGTGAAATTACTCTTGAATGAGGAGGTTGCAATCTATGATGCCACATACAATATATTTCCTTACATCCTGGAGAATACTTCTGTTTCAAGTTTTTAGATATGTGGTACACTTTTTAAGGAAAAATAATAATTTCTTTCTATGATCATTTTCATTTCTTCAATTTGGACAATTTTTCATTATTTTTAAAAGCAACTTATATTTTCCTTTCTAAGGAATGACTGTTCAAGTACTCCATTAAGATCTATAATGGTATTTTTCTTATTGATTTGTAAAAGATTTTTACACATTAAAGGGATTGGCCCTTTGCTTTAAATGTTACAATTATTTTCCTGTTTATAGTTTATCTTTTAGTACTTCTGATTTTTCTTTTTGTACATTTAAACCTTTCATTTTTCTAGAACTAAATATGGATGTATGTATGATTTATAATTCCAAATTCATTTTTCTCAAGAAAGCTATTTGTACCCACACCATTTACAAACAAAACCATTTTACTTTTTTCTTATTTACTTATTTATTTAAGTATTTAAAGATGGGGGTCTAGCTACATAGCCCAGTTTGATATCAAATTCCTGGGCTCAAGTAATCCTCCTACCTCAACCTCCTGAATAGTTAGAACAACAGGCTCATAATACTGGGCCCAGCTTTTACTAAATATGACCTTGCCCTGTTCTTCTAAATACTTTATTTGTAGACTCCACTGTTCTATAAATCTGTCAAATCACTGTTAGTAAAAAAAAAAAAAAATGTTTTAACTATTGAAGCTTTAAATCCAAGTCCTTGTCCATGCTACCACTGAATTCCATCCCTGGCACTTTTTAAATTGTTTGTTGAGATAGGGTCTTCTAAGTTGCTGACACTGGCCTTGAACTTGTGAACTTCCTGCCTCAGCTTCCCACATAGCTGGGATTACAGATGTGGAACACCCTGCTAACTTCTTAACAGCTTTTCTATTATTTATAACAGCTTTGTTTAAAACAGTTTTTCATTTGAGTTCCATGGGTTTCCCAGGTATATAATCATCTGCTACTAATGTAATTTTTTTCTTCCTTTCTTATCTATGCATGTTTGCTTCTTTCTTTGGATAATTATATTAGCAATTAGGACAATTTTAAATAGTCATATTAATTCAACTTATTTTTAAAAATCCTATATTTCCCCCTAAACAGCAAATTTTCCTCTATATAAAATATTCAGTCAAATGAGTTCATGTACTCGTTTAAGACATGTTGAACTGATTCACATTTATTTAATTGAGTCATTCCACAGAAGCTACCAAAAAAAGTTTGCAATCATCTTCATAAACATAGCTCTTTATGGCATTTGCTGGTAAATGGATGAAGTTGGAGAATATCTTGCTAAGTGAAATAAGCCAATCCCAAAAACAAAGCCGAATGTTTTCTCTAATATGCAGATGCTAATTCACAATAAGGCAGGGAGCCCTAAGGAAGAACAGAGTTACTTTAGATTAGTTAGAGAAGAGTGAAGGGAAGGGAGGGGAGAGGCTGTGGGGATAGGATAGTAGAACGAAACAGACATTATTACTTTATGTATATATATATGACTGCATCACCAATGTGATTCTACAACATGTAAATCAGAAAAATGAGAAATTATATCCCATCTATGTATGATATATCAAAGTGCATGAATGCATTCTACTGTCAGATATAACTAAATAAAGCAAATAAAAAATTTTAAAAAGCATAGCTCTTTAAAACATTACAATAATCTTTCAATTGAAATATGCCAAGGAATGACCTCTGGGATGACAAGAAATAAGCAGAGTCAGTATCTCACTAAACATAATAGATTCATTCCCTATACTAATTACTAGGATAAAGTTTTTCATGAATGAATATCAAGCATAAATGATTTAGAGTCGTAACACTGAAAAACAGTACAATTTTAAAATACTATAGTATTTAATGAAATAAATGTTCAACTTGAAAATTTATATTCTGAAAACAAAGTAAGCAAACAATGATATTTTATAAATAAATCCAAACTAAGGCAAAAACTACCTTTAAAAAATGCGAAAACATTTACATTTACCTTTCCAGCCAGAAGTTAATTAGATAATTAAGTTCAGATGTGAAAAAGAATTGTTCAAAGTCAAATACTATTCAAAATAGGAATGTAAAAAAATATATTTCTACTCAATTTTTCAAACAGAATCTAGATGTTTTTTAATCCTTTGCTAATATTTCCAACAGGCTATATGACTTTTCTGCTAATATCCAAGTAATGAAACACCCTCTGATTATTTTTAGTCCCCCAAAGTTAAAAAACGAAAATGTCCACTGCATGTAAGAGACAAAATTCCAAATTTCCATTCAAGTTAAAGCTCCTGTGCTCCACAAACTAGAGGTACACTTTAGGCTGCAAAGTGGTTCTCCTTGTCCTTGTGCTTTTCCTTCTCCCATCACATTTTCTGTGTTCTCTGGGGTTGAAAGATATGTATGGAACAGAAAAGAAATTTTTAAAAAACATTTGTTTGTCTGCTGTTAGGGCAAGGTGGAGTTAGTTGGTGCTTTCAGGGCTATAAAGTATTTTTTATTGTGGGGTGCTTTGTGGATTTTCTGAGAATTCTGTCTCCCAACCAGATACATTTGACTGAAGCTCCCTTGAGAGGGCAATGCCTTTCTTTCAGGTGGTTGATTTCAATGCATATTGCATTACCAGTTTTCTGCATCTTTCTGCTTAGCCTGCATGGGGACAGGAAGCTCTCTTAAGTGGACACGCTTTTAAGATGACCTCTGACTATTCCCAGCTATGCATCATTGCCTCTGAAAACAGTGGGAATGTTGGCCATTCTCAGTGGCCCCCATGCTTCTTTAGCTGTAATGAACAGAAACTCTCACCTTGTAAATTTCTCAAGGGGTAAATGAATACAAGTATGCTGTATTGTTTAAGCTCCAGGATACGTGATTCACTAAGCATTCAAAATTAAAAACAAGAACTAAAACAAAAATAAAAATACAACAACTCTTATATTACACATGAAATGAAGGAAAATTACCATCATTCCTTTCCCTAACGTGGGGAAGGAAGAGATGTAGAAAAATTCCACAGCACACTGACATTTTCTTTTAAGAAATTCCTATACGTTCAACATCTAACTTTTATATCTTTACGTAAATTGCCAGGCACATTTTGGCACCTCCTCTGTAAGTCCTGCATACACAATTTTGTGCCTCGCTTTGCAAATTATTTTTGTCATCAGCTTGGGGTTATAAAAGACTTAGATCTTTTACTAAAACCAAGGTATATATATTAATTTCAGAACTTTTAAGTGAGTTGATCTCCCACCCCAAAATAGGACACAAAAAGTTTGGAATTACATTATTCAGAAGGAAATTTTAAGGGCTGGGGTTATGGCTCAGTGGTAGAGCGCTCACCCGGCATGTGTGAGGCAATGGGTTCAATCCTCAGCACCACATAAAAATGAACAAATAAAATTAAGTTTTTTTTTTTTTTTAAAAAGGAAATTTTGAAGGCAAAATTTAGGAAACTTTAGGAACTAAAAGCTTATAAAATTAAGGATTAAGACCAGTGACTTCATTTGAGACCACAGGAAGGAGTGGGCACTCTTAGCTTCAAATTCCAGTAAATCCTGTGTATGTGAGAAGATATCACATGCTTTATTATATTTATATTACTTTGACAACTTGAGCTGTCTCTGTCAGTTTTATTAAACTTGGGGGGATTAATAAAATAATTAGTCTAAAAATTGGTGTAAGCTTATGAGCATAAATAAGATTATTCTTGACAGATGAATAAGCCTGGAAATGTTTGGAATAAGGATAAGGTTTGAGACTAAACAGATGGCTAGACAGGGAAAGATAACACCCTATGTCTGAGAAAATTCCTAGCTGTGTCCAAAATTGAAAAGTTTTAAAACCACTGTCGTGTGTGATCTTGTGTCAATCAGGTGTTATTGTACAAGTGAGGGCTTTAATATCATTTTTCCATTTCCCAGGGTTTGAAGTTGACTGTCCCTTTTCAGTAACTTTTAACTCACTGAATAAAGTTTATGCTATCACCACGTACTAATATGAAGGTGTAAATTCAAGAAAAAGATTGCTTATTTGTCCACCCAGTAAGTCCAGTGGAGAGAATTCTTCAATATGCCAGAAATTCAGATCTCTGTTGCTTTGCATTTCAAGATTTTTTCTCCATATAAGAATTAATAATTAATTAATAAAGACATAATAAACTGGGGTTGTAGCAAGACAAATCTTATTCTTCAAACCTGAATGTTTAAACAATGTCATATTACCTTATTTTTGCTAAATCAAACTGAAGGTGACAAATTTCATTCAACCAGGATGAGAAATTTGGTCTTGATCATTTTGGGGCCACCAAAGAAAGGTTCATAAAAATTGGAAAGATATACAGTGCTTGAAAAGTGAGATAAAATGATTACTCTTCAATACATAATGGTAACATGAATAGGGAGCCCAACAGCTTCTTTGCCACACCTTCACAAAGTAATTTTTTCAAATGCTAAGTACCTTAATAGCATGGGTACAACCTTCCAAAGTACATTACAGTAGTACTATTCTCCAGGCACTGCAACTTGCCTTAGGTACCGACAGAACATATTTTGTCCTCCTCCAAGTCTGAAAATATAATCTATGCTTGCTATTCCTGCCTCTCCCTCTCAAAAACACAGGACTCTCAGTTTACTCTGCCAACTTTCAAGGAACTCAGATCAGGAAAACAGACAAGCCCTACAAAAGGTCTGATTACTGTTTGGAATAAAAGAGAGGGGAAAATACAATCAAAAGAATTATTATTATCAAACACTGGTGTTTTGTTAGTTCCAAGGAAGACTGTCCTACCTGTGGACTTTAAAAATGAGTAGAGATTGGGAGTAAGAGTCTTTACTTTCCAGCCACTGGATCCCTATACTTTTAATCCTATCTATTGCTCTCCCCTAATTTTTCTGTAAAACACTCATAATCAACTAACAAACTATGTCTTTTTCTTATTTATGTGTTTACTACATGTCTTATTCCACTGTTTTAAGCCTCATGGAGGGTACTGAATTTTGTCTGTTTTGTTCACTTCTGAGCCTAGAAGAGTCTCAAATGAGAGGAGCTCAGTAAATACTGAGTACTATATATATATATATATATATATATATATATATATATATATATATATATGTTGTAGATGGACAGATACCTTTATTTTATTTATTTATGTGGTGCTGAGGATTGAACCCAGTGCCTCATGCATGAGAGGCAAGCACTCTATCACTGAGCTACAACCCCAGCCCAATAAACATATTTTGATCAAGGTGGCATGAGTAAAACTTAGTCAGGAAACTAAATACAGAAATAAAAGGCTGCTACATTTTATTCCCTTAAAAGGTCAAAAAATTTTTTTACACAGATGATAAACATCTAGTATAATGGTAATGTTACTCGTAATATAGAACTTTTTTGTACAGAATTAAGATCTTCCAAGTATTTTATAGATCACTAATTTATCTTATGATCTATGATACTAGTAGCATTTTTTTGAAAAAGCAGTGTGTCTAATTTTAAGTGCTAATGTAATATAAAATATAGTTCCTAATTTTAAAACTATACTAACTTAAATGCTTATGATCTATGTGGGGGATAGTGGAACTTCACTAGAATTCATCAGATAAAATGATAACACCTTAAATCTCAAATTATCAATTCAAATTTTGATTATGTCAATATCAAAGTTAAGTGCAAACATAGGTACTTGCAATTTAGAAATTTACTTTTTAGGCACAATGTTGAACATATATTAAAAATTCAGAAATCTGAATTATAACTACTTAGAATCTGCTTTACTGAAATTCATAAATTCATTGAAATGACTTCAAATATTGACCATTTCTTTGTTTTACATAATATGTCTTTAAAAAGGCATGTCTTTAAAATATAAGTCTTAGATTTCTTAATGTAAAGAAACACAAAATTATTATTTTGGAAGGCATCTCTAATAAATATTTGAAGACCAATATTATCACCTATTATAAAGTATTTTATCTGGAAATTAATGTTAATTGCTGCTATTCATACATTGAAAGTTGCCATGTAGCTCACCAACTATAACAATGTATTGCACTGATGCATCATTCTATTTTACTATTGTGCCAAAGCTATTGCTCTTTTCCTCTGTTGGGCAGATAGTTTTCACTTAAAGCAATTCAGCAGAAAGTTAATCACAAAGATATCTTGTCTTTCTTAAATTGGATTTCTGCAACAACAACCAGTAATCTGGACAGTAAGAACATTCTTGTTCCTTTGATACATACTGGAAGATAGTCACTTCATGCCCATGTGCACCACAGAAATTATAGCTTTTAGTCTTCTTAGCTTCCTATTAATTACAGCCTTCATCAAACCATCATCTTTAATATAGATTTATATAATCAACTCTGGATTATTTAGAAAGCTTTAAGTATTAAATACTTGAAGCAAATATTGCCTTTAAAATATAATTTAATTGTTGCTTACTCTAGACATAAATAGGAATTTTGCTTACTCTAACCCAGCAGGATTTTAAGATCAAAACACCTCATGTCACCTACTATCCATACCACTGGAAAATGGGAACCAGTAAAATTGATTAAAAAAAGAAGGCTAGCTCCATTTATTACGATCTTTTACATCAGATTGAGAAATAATACCAAGAATGCAATGAACACCTGAGGAGAAATTAGGCAGAAAAAAAAAAGAATAAGGAAATTTGAAAGTCAAATCTTCACAATGTGATTCCATGACTTGGCTTGAAATACTGGAAATTACAGAAACTGGAGAGCTAGTTCCTAACTGGATATTGCCTAAAATATTTGGGATTTGTGAGTAGGAAACATAGTAGTTTAAGATAAAATGATCCTACAGACAAATCACGAAAGAAGTCACAGGATTCTAGAGAAGCTTTTAAAAGCATCTATAAGGATTTTGGATATTTTAAGTTTTTCTATAAAGATAGAATAGACAATGCTATATGCTATGATTTTTTTAATAAATCCCATCTGATATCTTAGACTGTTCCATTACTGGAGTGACATCATCTAGAAATTAATTTTTTTATACCTTTATGTTATTTATAAATAACATAAAGGTGCTGAGGTTCAAACCCAGAGCCTTAAACATGCTAGGCAAACAGTATATCACTGAGCTACAAACCTAGACCCTAGAAATAATTTTTATACCCATTAATACACCAGCCATTTAATATAATGCATCTGAAATCATATTTTGAGAAGAGAGAAAAATTGAGCTCCAGCTGTGCATTGGGAGAAAGTCAGGCAACACCAAAGAGAGAAACATGTTTCAAAGGATAGGGGAGTCTAATGTTACAATTCTGTCCAAGACTTACCTAGTTTCTTTAGTACCATATACTCAAAAACATATTCACATGTTCTACAAAATAAATACAATAAACTTAATACACATTTAAAAATATGTTCTTTACCTGGTTCCAGTAAACATAGAGAAAGCAGTATTTAAGGAGATATTACCTGCTATACAATGGTTCTTGAGATTCACCAAGAAAATTATAGCCAATCTCGTTGGAAATTTAAGACTCCCCAAATATTCGCCAGTACAAAGGTTCAGAAATATATGCCTTTGGGGGGTTTTTCAGCAGAGTGTGAGGAATAGCAAATTTGGCAACCAATAGCAGAGTAAGGCAAAAAACAACAAACCCTACCATCAGGATCCCAACATGTGTATTAATACTAGCCATTTACTCCCAGTGTTACAAAGGATGAATCCTAAGTTTTAATGACAGCATGGAGAACCCCCAAATCCATGGCAAGAAATCAATGTGCTCAATGTGAAGAAGAGAACTCTGAAATCTTTGTCCAACTTTTAAAAAACTTGATTAAAGGTGAATTAATCAAGTTGGTTGAACTAAAAATAGTAAATCAATGAGAAGGTCTTTGTGTAGTTTATAGATAATCTTATTACAAATTTGATATGTTTATCAAGAATACAAGCAGATGGTCTAGTGTAAATTTCAATTAGACATATAATATGAAAACGTGGAGTTTGTAGTCATGATATTTGGTTTTGAGTCCCAGTTATACAGCTGTGCGACCTCAGTCTGGTTACTAAACATGAGCCTCCCATTTTCCTAACAATGAATGAAGATCACATAAGATTATAATTTGGTCTCTATAGTTCAAGAAAATGAGGCAGGAGCTCTATTAACAATAGGAAGGAGTTGACTAAGTACATATTGCATTTCTATAGGAGTTCTATTATTTAAAAAGACTACTGCTGGTTCAACAGTAATTCCAGCCAACTGGGTGACTGAGCCAGGAGGATTATAAATTCAGAGCCAGCCTCAGCAACTTAGCAAGGTCTAAGCAACTTAATGAGACCCTATCTCAAAGTAAAAAATAAAAAAGGGCTGGGGATGTAGCTTAGTGGTTAAGCACCCTAGGTTCAATTCCTGGTACCAAATTTTTTTAAAAAGAGACTATTTTTATTTTTTAATTTACTAATTTATGCAGTGCTTATACAGTACTGACAAACACAAACCTAAACACTTATAATTCATTTTTAAAATGAATAAGTCATTTTAACTTCCTAACAAGCTTATGAGGTAGGTACTGTTACATTTACTTTATAGATAAGACTGATGTTAGAAATTTCCCAACTCTGTATACCTGGTAGGAGAGAACTGGAAATTTATACACAGACAACCTAGTTCACGAGTTTGTATGCCACTACAAAATTATACCATTTCACTACAAGATAATTTTGCTGCACAAATCTCAAAGATGGTATTATGAAGAGCTCCTAATCCATATCATAAAAAAAATAAATGGAGTTGAAAATGATAGGAAGCTATCATATGGCATTTTCTATATCAGGCCACTTTTATATTGCTTAGAATTTTTTTAGGATTATTAATCAATAGTTAAAAATTTAAATCACCACTGAACTATACATTTAAATATGGCTAAATTATTTTATTTATATTTTCACATAATTTAAAAAATCTACTATTATATACATTTTAAAGTACTTTATGTATTCGGTTTTGAGATGTAGAATTTTTATTTTATGAATTGAATACATCATTAAATCTGTAGCAAGAAAACAGTGTAAACACTGCCATGCAAAATGATAGTGAAGTATTAGTAATATATTGATGAATAAAGCACAGGGAGCAAATAAGCATTGAGTCAATACATAATTTTTAAGGTCAGTGCTTATCTAAAGTGCCGCTATCTCCCACTTTGGTAGCTGGGCTGACTGTTAAGCAACACAGGAGAAATGTATAGGTTTAAACCTGTCATGAAAATAAGCATGTGCTTAATTTCCGTGAGTCTTAAAAACATCAGGATTGTTCTAAATTACTTTTTAAAAATATTTTTAGTTGTAGATGGACACTTATCTTTATTATATTCTTTTACATGGTGCTGAGAATCAAGCCCAGTGCCCCCCCCCCCCCGACACACACATGCCAGGCAAGCACTCTACCATGGAGCCACAACCCCAGCCCCTGTTCTAAAGTATTTTAAGCAACAGTATTAATGGATATCAAAATATACACCTAAAAAAATTACACACTTGGCTATTTTCTAACCCATGTTTGTTTGCTGTGATAGTTTAGATGTGGTGGCCCCCAGAAGCTCATGTGTAACAATGCAGATGGTTTGAAGGAGAAATGATTGAGTTATAGCTATAACACAATCAGTGTATTAATCCCTGGTGGGATTAACTAGGTGGGGGCTGAAAGCAGGTGGGGTGTGGCTGATTTCGTGGTCCATTGAGGGCATAGTTATAGGGTATATATTTTATATCCGGTGACTGTGGTGTCTCTCTGCCTTTCTGATCACCATGTGAGCTGCCACCTCTTCCTCCATGATGTTCTGCCTCACCTGGAGCTCCTGGGGAATGGAACCTGCTGTCTATGAATTGAGACCTCTGAAACCACGGGCCTCCAAATAAACTTTTCCTCTTCTATAATTGTTCTAGTTGTCCTTCAGTCACAGCAGTGAGAAAGATGACTAAAACTCTTGCTTTTATCAACTATGTATTTATGGGGAAACATTGGTTGTATTTACTACAGGCAAATGCTCAGATTCTAATGTTTAATGATAGAATCACAAGAGTAGGTAAGAATTTAGGTGAAGAGAATGGTTAAATATGTCACACAGAATCAGTATGGTAACTAAATACTACTTATGAAATTTGTTTTCAAAATTAGTTTAATCAGCATTGTTCAGGGTTTAAAATAATGGGTTTTACTTAATTCATGAAATGACTTTATAAACCAATAAAATATTTTGCTATAAGATACCTAAATAGAAAAAAAAAAGTGGAAAGAGAATTAAAGAAAAGATAAGGAAAAAGATGTCAATATATTCCATTGCAGACTTTCCAACATAAAAGTTTTAGACTTCACCATTCCCTATTGAAAGAATGTATCAAGAAATTAATTTACAACTATTTAGTAATCTAAAAACCCCAACACAGAAGACTCATTGTAAGACAGTCTTAACTTTATTCATAAGGAGTATGACTGAGAGGAATTTAGTTAGCCTTGTAGACTAGCTTAAAAACAATATTTTTAACAAAAAATACATATCTCTAGAAAACCTAGAAAGTTATATATCGGAATGTCTTAGAAAAGAATATTATTATCCCACTGAAGAGTCAGTATGACAAACCTAGTTAACACTTAGCACATTTTTCTTTTGATGAGAAAGGTAGCTACCTATTCTGTCTTTTATAAACTGAGTGAATTTGGTCATATTATTTGGACTTGGACTTTAAACTTTCATACAAGTTCACAGCTGTCTAAACTCATAAGTGATAAAGAAGAGAGATGATAGAGGTGAATTTAAGAATTTATGTAGCAGCAAAGTCAGCATATATAAATGTAAGTCAGAAAAGCAGAATAGAGATAGGAAAAGAAACTGGTTTCATTCAATTGCAAAAAATGTGAGAGACAGAATTTCCTGTTCTCCTTCCAAATTCCATCAAACAAGTCCAAAGTACTCTTGAGGCATTGCTGATACCGGGGCCTATTCATTCACAAAGCAATCAGATTAAGAAAACTCTAATTTACCTCCTATTTTCAATAGTTCTTAGCACTTCTGTTTACACTAAACTAGAAAGGCATTGTAGTAATAGCCTCATTTCAGTCATGTACTGAAAATCAAAGAATAAGATGACCAACTAACTCTATTTTCCTCAATTTCTAATACAGGATCTATCCCACCTGAGTCTCTTCTTGATTGCCCTTGGTATCCCTTTAAATATATTATAGACATAGAGGTTCTATAAAAACAAAATACATGATTTACCTTTCATTTAACCTTTTACTTTCAATGAATAACTAATATTTATTGGGGGTTTACTACAGGACCAAATGTTACACTAAATGCTTTACAAGTATTATCTCAGTTAACTCTCACAATAATTTTATGAGGCAGATACTGTCATAGCGTCCATTTTATAGTTGAAACACCTGGGATTTGTAAATGTTAAGTGACTTGTCTGAGGTCATTCATTAATAAGCAAAAAGAGCCAGCATTTAAACTCAAAGAGCTTGCCTGACTCTAGAGTCTGCCTCTTTAGCCACTTTGTTAAACCACTTCATAACTTTACTCCTTTCCCGAGGTTTCTGGCAGATTATTCACAAATAAGTTACAATTAAAGGAACATGTTCTAATTCTATTAAGCACTTTCCAGGCCAAAATCTAAACAATGCTTAGAAAACAAACAAAAAGTTGTAATCCAATAATTCTTTTTTTTTTTTTGCAGTGATGGAGAATATTTCATCATTGTGCTTAATTTTTATTTGTAATACAATAATTCTAAAATTATGGCAAATTGAATACAAATATGGAATTAGTATGATAACATTTTACTGAGAATTTGGCAACTATGTTAGACTATTTGCTAGTAGGAATGATACAACAGTTTCTTGGTTTTTGGTTTTTGTTTTCAAATATATTTTCCAATCAGTTGGCTCAACAGATATGTATCCAGTTTCACTCGATTACTCTGAGAGCAACACTGCCTAATGATCTAGTTATAAAATCATTTGCTAATCTTCATCATAGACTGCATGCTTATAATTTGGATCCTCATAAATCATCGAAAAAAACACTTGCACAAATATATGTTAATCCAGATGCACTGGTCAAATGATTATTGCATATGCAATATCAAAATATCAAGAATTCTGCTTGTTCTTTTGTGGTTTTTAGCCACCCAAAGGGAAAACCAAAAAAAAAAAAAAAATATGTAAAGAGCACATCTACCAAAGATTGCCATCATTCAACATGTGCATTAGAATTAAAGGATAAAAATTTTCATTATTGAAAAAAATACTCAACAATAAATTAAAGCACTTGGTATGCATATGTAAATTGGCAGACTGTACAAAGAGAAAAGCATTTGACTTGAGATTTAGATATCTTGAGTCTAATCATTGCCTTATTATTTATCAATTGATTCAGCATGTAGTTGTGTAGTCTGAATCTCACTTTCTTTCATGTGTCAAACAATGATAATACCTATGTTCATGGGGTTGCTCTAATATAATGGGGTAAATACTCAAATGACATCTGGTACCCAAATAAATGGCTGCATATCTATACAGGAATGTCCTACATACAATGGTAAACACCCTGCTGAAATAAGTCAAAAACATCTATTAACACTATGGACAAAAGGAAAAAAAAAAGCTAAATACGATAATAGGTACATCCTACTACCAGGGAGTCTTAATAAATCTGTTTTATGTTTGCTATATATGTGACACTGGGAAATTTATAAAGAAAACAGTTGTGTTTTTTTTTGGCTCATGCTTCTTTCTGATGATTAGAGGATTCAAAAAGTAAGGAACCAGCATACTCAGAAGGGTACCCTTGCTATACCACAATATGATGTATTAGTCAGTTTTTCATCACTATAAACAAAATATTATTGTAGCTAACTTTGTAAAGAGAAAAAAATTATCTAGCTTACAGTATTTAGAGGTTCATAGTACAAGATCTGGAGGCTCCAGGTGTTTTACCTCTGATGAGGAGAGCAGATGGCATCATCTCATGAAAGCACCTGTGTAGAAGAGCTCACATTGCCAGGGGTAAAAATGGGAATTCATAATCCACTTGAATCTAATGTATGAAATATGATATGTCAAGAGCTTTGTAATGTTTTGAACAACCAATAAAAAAAAAGACAACCTAATTGGAAAAAAAAAAAAAAAGAAAGTCAGATGGAGACTGCTGTTCCCCAATCAACTCGCAGGGCATGCCCTCAATAACCTAAGGATGTCCCCACAAGGTTCTACCTCCCAAATGTTCCACCACCTTCCATTAATGCCACCCTAAATACCAAGCCTTCAATAACAATGAATACTTAGGGGACATTCAAACCATACCCATACCAAAGCAATGACAGAGAAGTGAAAAGAGAACTGGCTGAGTTCACAAGGGGCCAGGCCCAGTCTTTTATAACTATACACTCCCTCAAGAAGTAATTCAGCTCTGTTGAGAACTAGTATGTTTTCTAAAGGTGGTGCCCTTAAGATCTAATTATCTCCCTTACAGTCTCCACCACCTCAATACAATTAATTGGGGAATTAAACATCAACATGGATTTTGGTGGAGGCAAACCACATTCAAACCATAGCAGAGGGTAAATCACCTACTTTTCCTTGGCAATATATGAAACTAGAAAGGCAGCAGTCAAGCAATTGTTGCAGTATACTGCTAGTAGTATTGTTATTTATGCCCAAGGAAAATTATAATGATTTTATACAATAGCTGATCAGCTTAAACATGTTATAAATACTAAGTTCAAATCCTGAATCGGTTTTATTAATACTATATACAAATTATGCATAATGTTGAATGACAAGAACAACCTAAAGCTGTGTTCAATTAAAGTGATTAGTATTCAGTTAGACATGTTAACCTATGAAAGCATAATTTCCAGGCAAATGAAAGTGCAATACTAACAAACTAGTACACAGAAGAAAGGCAGTAGAAAACAGTAAGCCATAACCAAAGCTAGATTAATATATTAATGGTAGGGATAAAACCAACAAAACTGATGTCTCAAGGCTGAGAAAAACTAAATCAGTATTTCTTCCTCAACTACCCATTGGAGTCATGGAACTTAAAAATGCTGATGAATTCTTCTTATCTTTTCCTCTTCTGCTATGTGGAGACATAGTGGAAAGAAGACCATCTGTGAACCAGGAAACAGGTCTGCACCAGACACTGAATCTGTCCTTGACTTGACTGAAATTCCCAGACTCCAGAATGATAAAAAATAAATGTTTATTACTTACAAGCTTTAAAAAAAAGCTGATGAATTCTACCTAACTGTAATTTTGTACCTGTTGACCAACCTCGCTCTATTCTTCTCTGCCCTTCTTATTCTTCCAAGCCTTTGGGAACCAATATTCTATGCTCTACATGTATGAGATCAACTTTTTTATCTTCTATGTATGAGTGAGAACATATGGTCTTTGTCTTTCTGTGTTTGGTTTATTTCACTTAATATATGTTGCTGCAAATGACAGGATTAGCCAGGCACAGTATCATATACCTGTAATCCCAGAAGTTTGGGAGGCTGAGGTAGGTGGATTACAAGTTCAAAGCCAGCCTCAGCAAAAGCAAGGCACTAAGCAACTCAGTGAGCCTCTGTCTCCTAAATAAAATACAAAATTGGCCTGGGGATGTGGATCAGTGGTCCAGTACTCCTGAGTTCAATCCTGGGTACCCCCCAAGAAAAAGACAGATTTCACTCTTTTTGAAACCTGAATAATATTCAATTGTACACACACACACACACACACACACACACTACATTTTCTTCATTCGTCTGTTGATGGGCAATTAGGTTGAGACCTTACCTTAGCTTTTGTTAAGAGTGCTGCAATAAACTTGGGCATGTAGGCATCTCTTCAACATATTAGAATCAGACTATGTAAATTACTCCTGACAAATTTCAAATTCTGAGAATACTTGTTCAGATAATTTAAAAATACACTTTGATTTTTATACTTATATTTAAATTTAATTTCTTAGAAATGTCCTGTTCTTTATTTACCACATTATTACAAATCTAAGATTCTGAAGTCAGTTTTATGAGCAGCTAGGTTTCTCATCCACTAGAAAGGTAGAGAGAGCACAGAATATATACTCTTTCCTGTCTCCCATGGTTGCTAGTGAATGTGTCTAGAATATACCCAAAACATGAGAGCAAAGAAGGGACTTCACATTAAGATGACTGGTTCACAACTAATTTCTTTCTAGTTGTTTCAAACTGAATTATACAAAAGTGTTATTTATGCAAAAGATAAAGTAAGTCCCATTTTACAGTATCTCAAATTTTCACAGATTTTATTGAAGATAAAACTGAATGCTTATATGTATATTTCTCACTATCCAAATTGAGTCAAATGTATTCACATTTATGACATCTACCTTTTATCAGATTTTTAATGAAGAATGATTTGCAGATGGAAAGTTTCAATATTAGAAAATAGATGAAGATAATTGAATTTATATATGTATATATGACAACAATCCTCAGAAATAAATCTATTTCACCTATTTTCATCAATTTGAGAATCTAATCTATTAATTGTAGCAAAGAATTTTACATTTAAAAAGAGTCAAAAGGATGCTGAAGGAGTTAGCATGATGAAATATTCTTTTTGAAATCTGAAAAGCTGATTGTACTCCATAATTAATTTTCCCTGTGACTATGGCTACAACTGAGTCTTCTCATGAGAATTTTAAAACTGCCAAATGACAGTCTTAAACTGTTTCAAAAGGCAATTACATAAAGTCTTCAGTTGATTTTTATTATATTGCCATTGGAAAAATAAAACCGAGAATTCCACTGCTATTTTATATCCATAATTTCTTTGGAAAAAAGCTTTAAAATACAAATGTTTGAATTTAAGCAAGTAGTATACATTATTTTGTTCATATAAACAATTATTTATATAAATAAATATGTAATTGTATATCTTTTAGGATCTGAAATGAAAACAAATGCAAAAAGAATACTGATTTTATGTTACTGCACCTACCTTTAATGTGATACTATAATGTCCAACAAATGTTGCATTTATCCATGATCTTGAATGTGGATCACCCAAGAATTCTATATGATATTGTTCAACATTTCCATCCAGGTCGTAAGTCACATATTTACCTTTAAATGGATCAGGGCAAAGTATTCCTGGCCAACTTTCAAAAGAAAATATTTTAAATTATTTTGATGCTTTAAAAAAAAGACATCAACACATCTCTCAAAATCATTTATTAGGATTCTTCTTTTGAATTTTAATGACTTTTGAACAAAACACAAATATATTTCTACTTACATCTTTTACAGATAGGGTATTCATTTGAGACAAGTAGTAAGTTGTATCTACTCTATAACTACAGAAATCTTTGAAATAGTCACTAATTTAAGATATAGATAAGATATCAAAGGAAAGAATTATAAAACAAAAGAATGATCTCCAGGGTCAATAAGTGACATTTAGGCCCTACTGACTGGAAAGATAGGAAAAAAAAAATCATCAAATTCATGGCAATACTGAATTAATTCTAACCGATCAGAATGGTTAATTACCAAAATATTAATCCCCTGGCATGGCTGCTGACAGAAGGGGACACAGTTTCCTGAACAAGGACTGCCAAAAAAATACTATCAGCTCAGGCTGTAACAATACTATGCAGTAAAACTACTGTGGGAAAAGCAGAGACAGAGCACCACAGTTCTATACTGTCACTTTTAACTCTATCTGCTTTGTTGGCAGCTAACCACCTTGTTGAATGTCCTGGGAAAAAAAAATTTACTATTATAAAAACAAACATGTAGAAAAAATACATTCTTTCATGGCATAAATCTCTAGAAACTTCTCGATACGTTTCAGGTTTATCTTGGCTATTCACTTCCACTTTTGTCCCTTTCAATTCTTCCATTTTCTATTCTAGTTTAGGAATCTTAGGTCTTTCAACCCAATTAACATCTATTTTTAAAGCAACCAAACTGTAATTGTTACACCTCACTGTTTAAACTCTGTAAAATTTAAGGGGTTCATGTTTATTACTTGGAGCTTTACACCTCACAGCAATTTTAAAAAGGATTGATTATTGCCAAGTAATTTCAAATTATAGGTAGTACTTATTCCATTTAGCATAAACCTCTCAAGATTTCTAACACTTAAGTCATAAAAGAGAGAAATATTTTGCAGACAAGTTGCTATTTTGATGATAAAAATTATGATATATCCAGTATCAATTGGGCCCAAGACTATTCACTTCAAATCATCACTCTATGAAATAAAAATAAAAGAGAAAACTCTTAAAAATGAATTAGATGCTAATAAAAGTTTCCATTCATTAATTAAGGCACATTAAATTACAGACAACACCACATGCTGATTTAAAGATGAATTATGTAAACTATTGTCATGTGTCCAAATACTGGGACACTTTAGCATTTCTTCAAGCCACAGAGAGGAATTTTCTGACTCCTAGTCTGTATATCTCAGCTAATAAAGAGTGTACCAAACTAAAGGAAAAGCTAAGCAGAGGGAAGAGATGAAGAAAACATGATTACTTCTCCCCTACTGCTATATCCATCAGCTGACTTGCTATGATTGAAGAAAGCTGATGTCCATTTCTGCCCTCACACTGACCTCAGTTTCAGTTCAAACACTGTCAACTCTAAGATTGTACTGTGCACTTCTACTTCCCTATTTTTCTTTTCATATGGAAAAGAAATTCTTAAGTATTATTCTACTGCCTTAAAAGTGGAAAGGAACAGTAAGAATCGACAACCCAAAGAAAAGGTATCAGAATTACAAGAAAAATATATGTTTAATGTTAGAATCTATGGGCGATGGAAAGTAAAATGCATAAACATGGTTAAAAAGAGGGGTGCAGGCTGTCTGGGCATGGTGGCACATGCCTGTAATCCTAGCAGCTTGGTAGGCTGAAGAAGAAGGATAGTGAGTTCAAAGCCAGCCTCAGCAACTTAGGGAGGCACTAAGCAACCCAGTGAGACACTGTCTTTAGATAAAAAAAAAAAAAAAAAAAAAAGTGGGAGGGTGGGAGAAACAGGGAATTGTTGGGGATGTGGCTCAGTGGTTCAATCCCTGGTTCCAAAAAATAAAAGATGCTAGGTGTTACAATTAATCATGTGCAAAGATAAATTTTAGCAGGATAAACCACCTCAAGGAAAGTACCAATATATCATGAAGAAACTGATGTTGTACACATTTATTATACAGTGGAACTGATTTGTAATAAGATAATTCTTGCCCCCAACAAAAGCATGCTTGAATTTGCCTTTTATTTATACCATATTAGAAATGTGTCACTATCATTTTCTAATTATGGTTTGGATGTTTAAGAGGAGAACAAACTTAACTTGGGCCTTATTCCTAAACTGTTGGAGTAAAATGGATGAGTTGGAGTCATCACTATATGAATATTATATTTGCCAAGAAATCTCTGTGCTGTATCTAACTTATGGAAAGAGGAAGTTTCCCATGCAGACACATATACATTATATTAATTTTGCATGTAAAATAATGCAAAAAAAACCCAATCAATTAATGTTTATAATAGTGAAAGGATTTAATAGAAATCTCAATTTATACATTGATATACTATCTAAAAAGTATCACTGGATTGCTTTGTTAACTTGAAGGTATATTTTAATACCAAGCTCTTTGAATGACAGCACATTAGGGTGCAAATATATTTTCTATAAATGAATTTTCATATTTATGAAAAAGCTTTGTAAAATGCTCTATAAATATATTCAAAATAGTTATCCTAAATAAAATCTAGTTTCCGCTTGGCAATATATCTTCCTGAACTAAGTGAGATGTGAACTGTTATTTTCTCCTTTTAACTTCTGGATTCTTTCTAGCTGAATACAATGCTATTTCTTGAATTATTAAAAGCAAACCTGCTTAAACGTTGTAGAAATAGTTTTGTCTTCATAGTATGTACAACTCTACCCCAAGTATATATAGGCATAATCCAAAGACACAGGCTGCCCATGTATTTTTGTTTAGTTTTTTTTAATGTGGTGCTAGTGATCAAACCCAGGGCTCATGCATGCTAGGCAAGCAGCATTCTACAACTGAGCCACAACCCCAGCATGCATATGTATTTTTATAAATACATGAGTGTGTGTTGCATCAGCAAGTGGACACAGATGTAATTAATATAATTTGATTCCTCATGGAGCTTTCCCATAGACAAAGAAAGTGCTATTATCTTGAGAATGATTTGTTTTTATAAATAGGCATTTCTCGATTTTGTATCAGTTTCCCTTTAGCTTTATAAAAACAGGTCAACACTTCTGAGAAAGAAGAACTTTGAGATGTTGACAATATTTGAGTTTCTGAGTCTTAAAATCTGAATGTAAGGCCATGGGTTAATGAGAATTGACCCAGATAATGCTACAATGCTAAGTATCTCTGCAGCCAGCAGCTGATCTTTCCACTTGAAACTTCAGCATCTATAACATTGTTCAATTAATATCTTATGTTTGGATGTTTCTTATAGATTAATTCTATCTTTATATTTTACTACTGCAATTTATCCTATCATCTTTTGCTACTGAATAAGCAACATAAGTACATTTGACTTTCTTAATTTGAATTTTAAATTTGTGTTCAATTTAGTTCATAAAACGGAACGTAAGTGGCCACTTAGTCAAATGCATCCTACTTCTGAGTAAGGAAGAAGTGAGATATAGTTGTATTTTTCAGGCATATTGATGGTCCTAATTATATATTAGATATAACTTAGGGTCAGGAGTAAAATATATTTCATTTGTAATTTTAAATTCTAAGCCTCAGTAGCACAAAACTGTAAAAGAATTCCTAATGAAATTATTAACAGTTTTTTCATTATGTAGTGACCAAAACAAAATCATTTCTTGAGTTAGAGCTGTTAAAAGTTCAGTACTACCCTTTGAGAATACAAACACTATGCTTTCAAAATGTTAATTTTAGATGTGAAAAATTATATGGGACTACAAATACCTTCATAAGTAACTTCATAAAATGAGTGTTTATATTCATAGCTCTTAAAATACTTGTTATTACCCAACTATTTCTTCTTGATGTCCATTTAAATTATTACATGGAAGTCAGTTGATAGTAACATTTTTTACAACAGTATTACATTTGATACCTAGAAAAGCCCTCATCAACAAAGAGCACAAAATTCCAAAAGATTTCACACATTTTCCAAGTATATTAGTATATAGTATATTAGTTCACTAGGGTGTCTTGACAAAATATCACAGACTGGGTGGGTAAAATAATAGAAATTTACTATCTTACAGTCCTAGAGGCTTGAAGTATTGATGTATTTTGTTTCTGGGTTCTCTTTCCTTGGCTTACAGATGACCACCTTCTTACTGTGTCGTTACATGGCCTTTCTTCTCTGTACATGCATTTCTAAAGTTTCTGTGTTTCAGTCACATTAGCTTAGGATCTACCATAATGGTCTCATTTTTACTTAATTACTTCTTTGAAGGCCCTATGTCCAAATATAGTCATACTATGAGGTACTAGGTGTTAGGGCTTCATTATATGAATTTTAAGGGAACAAAATTCAACACATACTAGTAAGTGAGAGAGCTAGAACATGAATCTAGGTATTGACTTCAAGGGCTGCTGTATTTGTGTGTATGCTGGAATAAGCCAATTATACCATCTCACACTCAACATCTTATATTTTCATGGAGAAGACCATGAATGAAAATAAGATAATGAGCCAAAATATCCCAGCTTTGAGAATTTTTGCTTAAGAATGTAATATGAAATAGTATGAGGTTCTGGAAAGATAGTGGCAATAATGGTACCATGTTAGAATCTCCTGAAATTTTCTAATGTAGGTATGTAAAATATAAAAGCAATACCATACATGACACACAACACCTAATGTTAAAATTTAATAGTTATTTAAGAACACAAAAATAGGACTAATAGGTGCAAACTACTGACAATTACAAGACCTGCAAAATGTTAGCTTCTGTGTGAGAAAAGAAGGGTGGGTAAGGAAGGCAATCAGAGGGCTAATGGCTTTGAGAAATGAGAACTTCAAAGTTGCAACAAGCATTCAGCAAAAAATGCAGCAGGGAAAACTGCAACAAATTCTGAAGGTGTTAAAGCAGTCTGGGCACTATGAACACTTAGATCTAACAAAGATCATTTGCAGGACAAAAGTTCATACTGATGAGAAACTCCTAGTAGAAAAATCAGATTAGAAGAGAACAAGATCAGTAATAACAGAGGGAAATAAATATCCAAACAAAAGTGAGGATATAACACTAAAAGTACCTTCCATGAAAGAAAAAAAAAAGATAAGTTGTATTTCATTAAAATTTAAAAAATTATAACATTTGCTATGCAAAAAACACTGTCAAGAGACTAAGAAAACAAGCCACAGACTGAGAGAAAACATCTGTAAAAGACATATTTGATAAAAGACTAGTATTCAGAATATATAATATAATATTCTAAAATATTAAGAGTACTTTATATATTTAAAAGATTTAAGTATAGGCAAAAAATCTGAACAGATTTTTCTAAATCTAAAAAAGATACAAAGATGGCAAATAAACATATGAAAAGATGTTCAATAGCATATATCTTTAGGGAAATGAAAATTAAAACAACAGTGAGATACTATCACATGCATATTAGAATAGCCAAAACCCCAAACACTAACAACAATGCTGGTAAGAATGTGGTGCAACAGGAATTTTTATTCATTGCTGGTGAAAATACAAAATGATATAGCCACTCTGGAAGACAGTTTAGCAGTCTCTTAAAAAATTACACATATCATACAGTTCAGCATACTGCATTCTTTGGTATTTACCCAAAGGAATTTAAAACTCATGTTTACATAGAAACCTGTACATAGATGCTTATAGAAGTTTTATTCATAATTGTCAAAACTTGGAAGCAACCAAGATGTACAGGTAGTAGGTGAATGGATAAATAAATTGTAGTACATACAAACACGGAATTTTACTCAATAATAAAAAGAAATGAGCAATGGAGGCATTAAAGAACATGGAAGAAATGGAAATGCATTTTACTAAGAGAAGAAAGTTAATCTGAAAAGGCTACATGTTGTATGATTCCAACATATGGCTATCTACAAAAGGTCTAAGTATGGAGGCAGTAAAAAGATCAATAGTTACCAAGAGTTTGAAGGGAGGGATGAATAGGTGGAGCACAGAGAATTTTTCGACTAGTAAAACCATTCAGTATAATGGGGAATACATGTCATTATAGTCATTATAGTCAAAACTCATGAAATGTACAACACAAAGAATGAACCCTAATACATACTTGGTTGATGATGAGTGAACATTAGTTCATAACTTATAATAAATGTATGATATTGTGCAGGATGTTGATGGTGAATGAGCTGTGTGTGGTGGAGAAGTAATATGTGAAAATTCTCTTAATTTTCATTCCATTTTTCTGTGAACCTGCAGCTGTTCTAAAAAAGTTTATTAATTTAAATAAATAAAAATTTAAAATTAAAAATAAAGTAGGGGAGGTAAACCTAGGGAGTTTCCGTAACAATTCTATATTTTTGATTCTTGAAGAAAATAATTGAATAAAGGGCCCTGGGGCTGTGAATAAAAAAATGTATAAAACAAATTTATTCTGTAACTTCTGGTTCTGGACAAGACAATCATTTCTCTATATTTTTTCCTCTAGATATACAGAAAAATCCTGGCTATTATATATAAAGCAAACAAAAGAAGAGTCTGATGAATGAGAAAAATATAACAGCTAGGACACTGAAACCTGTGATAGTGCATTCCTTTGAGCTTTCTTTTGCCTCATATCTTCTTAGACTTAGTGTTAAAGAAGAGAGCAGCCCAGAAATACCAATAGGTACAAACAAATAAAAAAAGCCCCAGTGAAACCTGCTGTTTTTAGCCAAGAGACAAGAAGAGGGGCAGTATAGCAAGACAGAAGTCTTTTATACAATTACTTCTCTATTCCAGACAAACTATGCCACCCTGCCCTCCAACCTATCCCCACAGCAAAGACTAGTGGTAAGCCTGGACTTCAAACCACCAAGCAGTAATGAAGCATTTTCTCCCTTAAGGCGTGGCAAAGGAGTCCTATTAGGAAGGGAAGAATTATATCACCTTCCAGGGCTAGCAAGACCTCTCCCATGGTGTCACTGAAGGTAACCTGGGAGCAGGAATAAGACACCTCTACCCTTTACAGCCAGTGTTGTGAATGGGGAACCTAAACTCCTACCTTTCCCTAGTAAGAAAGAGGTAACTACTCTCCCTGGAAATCAGTTGCGATTCAATGAAGAAGCTGGACATTCACTCCCATCTGGCAGTAATAAAGAGGTGCCCCCAAATCCCTGTAATATACTAGAAAAAGCAGCTTGCTAAACACATTTAAACAGTATCCAAAATTAAGCCAGGCATGGTGTCACATGCCTGTAATCCCACCTACTCAGGAAGCTGAGGCAGGAGTATTGCCTGGGCAACTTAGACCTTGCCTCAAAATAAAAAATAAAATGGATGGGCTAGGGAAGTAAGTCATTGTTAGAGCACTTGCCTATGTTACTGTATAAGGCCACAGGTTCAATCCCCAATAACATACACACACATTCACACACCCACACCCACACCCCCCCCCCCCACACACACCCCACACCCCCCCACACACACACACCCCACACACCCCAGATTCAAAAGGAATAGAAGACATGAAGTAGAAGACATGAAGAAGTAACAAATGAACATCTTATAACAGAAAATACAATAAATAAAGATCAACAGATAGTCTAACAGCACAATGAACATGACAGCGGAAAGACTCAGTGAACTTAAACATGGATCATTCTTAAACAAAAGGAATGATCTAATCTGAACAACAAAAAGAAAATGGACTAAGAAAAATCTATGGGCTTGCTCTTCCCTTCATAAAGAAAACGAATGTGCAGTCACATCACTCCATTTGGAGTAGGGGCAGAGCAGAGCCGCCGCCCGAGCCTGCAAGGTAGACAGACTTGCGACCGACCGGCGGAACAGGCCCAGCGGTCTACTGGTGTGGTAGACACGTCACACAAATTGGAGGAGGGGCAGAGCAGAGCTGCCTCCCGAGTCCGCAAGGTAGGCAGACCCGCGTCCGACCGGCGGATCAGGCCCAGCGGCCTGCTGGTGTGGTAGACACGTCACCCGTCATCCCAATTGGAGTAGGGGCAGAGCAGAGCCTTCGCCCGCGGTCGGAGCAGGCCCAGCGGCCCGACAGCGTCGTAGTCACGTCAACCCAATTGGAGCAGGGACAGAGCAGAGCCGCCACCCGCGCCCAGAACAGGTCCAGCGACCTGCCGGTGTAGTAGTCAAGACACCCCAATTGGAGTAGGGGCAAAGCAGATCCTCCACCCGCGCCCGCAAGGTAGGCAGGCCTGTGACAGACTGGCGGAACAGGCCCAGCGGCCTGCCGGCGTGGTAGACACGTTACACCACTTGGGGGAGGGGCAGAGCAGAGCAGAGCCGCTCCCCGAGCCCGCATCAGGCCCAGCAGCCCGCCGGCGTGGCAGCCACATCACCCCATTTGGAGTAGGGGCAGAGCAGAGCCGCCGCCCGAGCCTGCAAGGTAGACAGACTTGCGACCGACCGGCGGAACAGGCCCAGCGGTCTACTGGTGTGGTAGACACGTCACACCAATTGGAGGAGGGGCAGAGCAGAGCCACCTCCTGAGCCCGCAAGGTAGGCAGACCTGCGACCTACCGGCGGATCAGGCCCAGCGGCCTGCTGGTGTGGTAGACACGCCACGCGTCACCCCAATTAGAGTAGGGGCAGAGCAGAGCCTTCGCCCGCGGTCGGAGCAGGCCCAGCGGCCCGATAGCGTCGTAGTCACGTCAACCCAATTGGAGCAGGGACAGAGCAGAGCCGCCACCCGCGCCCAGAACAGGTCCAGCGACCTGCCGGCGTAGTAGTCACGACACCCCAATTGGAGTAGGGGCAGAGCAGATCCTCCACCCGAGCCCGCATGATAGGCAGGCCTGTGACAGACTGGCGGAACAGGCCCAGCAGCCTACCGGCGTGGTAGACACGTCACACCACTTGGGGGAGGGGCAGAGCAGAGCCGCAGCCCGCGCCCAAAACAGGCCCAGCGACCTGCCGGCGTAGTAGTCACGACACCCCAATTGGAGAAGGGGCAGAGCAGAGCCGCCGCCCGCGCCTGCAAGGTAGTCAGATCTGCGACTGACCGGCAGAACAGGCCCAGGGGTTTGCGGACGTGGCAGACACGTCACCCTAACTGAAGTAGGGGCAGAGCAGAGCTGCCGCCCACGCCCGGAACAGGCCCAGCGACCCGCCGGCGTGGTATCACGTCACCCCAATTGGAGAAGGGGCAGAGCAGAGCCGCCTCCCGCGCCTGGAACAGGCCCAGCGACCCGCAGGCATGGTAGTCATGACACCCCAATTGGAGTAGGGGCAGAACAGAGCCGCCGCCCGCGCCTGCAAGGTAGTCAGATCCGCGACTAACTGGCAGAACAGGCCCAGGGGTTCACGGACGTGGTAGACACGTCACACCAATTGGAGGAAGGGCAGAGCAGAGCCGCTGCCCGCGCCTCCAAGGTAGGCAGACCTGCGACCGACCGGCAGAACAGTCCCAGCGGCCCGCCAGCGTGGTAGACAGATCACCCCAATTGGAGGAGGAGCAGAGCTACCGCCCGCCCCTGCAAGGGAGACTTTTCAACTATACAAGAGCAATATAAATATATAGGGAGAAAATTTCAAAAACACAACAGTTTCACCAAGCAGAAAGAAACACGAGCAATATGAAAAGACAAGGAAAGAAAGGACCACAAGCAATGCAGGTCAACTCAACTTTAGAAGAGGTAATATCTGCAGCAGATGGAATGTCAGATAAAGAATTCAGGATATACATGCTGCAGATGATCTGGAGTCTCAAGGAAGACATTAGACAGCAAAATCAGACAATGAAAGATCACTTCGACCACTTCGACAATGTATTACATAAACAAATCCAAGAAGCAAAAGATCAACTATACAGGGAGATAGAGGTAATAAAAAACAAACAAACAGAAATCCTAGAAATGCAGGAAGCAATAAACCAACTTAAAAACTCAATTGAGAATACTACCAGCAGAGTAGAACACTTAGAAGATAGAACATCAGACAATGAAGACAAAGTATTTCAACTTGAAAAGAACATAGACAGCTCAGCAAAACTGTTAAGAAACCATGAGCAGAACATCCAAGAAATATGGGATAATATAAAGAGACCAAACTTAAGAGTCATTGGGATACAGAAAGGTATAGAGGTTCAAACCAAAGGAATGAGCCACCTATTCAATGAAATAATACGAGAAAATTTCCCAGACTTGAAGAGTGAGACAGAATCCCAAATCTTAGAAGCATACAGGACGCCGAATGTGCAAAATCATAAGAGATCCACACCTAGACACATTATAATGAAGATGCCCAACATACAGAATAAGGAGAGAATTTTAAAAGCTACAAGAGAAAGGAAGCAGATTACATTTAGTGGTAAACCAATCAGGATAACAGCTGATCTTTCAACACAGACTCTGAAAGCTAGAAGATCCTGGAATAACATATTTCAAAAACTGAAAGAAAATGGGTTCCAACCAAGAATCATGTATCCAGCGAAATTAAGCTTCAGGATGGAAGATGAAATTAAAACCTTCCACGATAAACAAAAGTTAAAAGAATTTGCAGCTAGAAAACCATGTCTTCAAAACATCCTCGGCAAAACATTACAAGAAGAGGGAATGGAAAATAACAATGAAAACCAACAGTGGGAGGTAGGACAGTAAAGGGGGGAAAAATAATCAAAAAGGAAAACAAACCATGTTTAGTAACATAAATAAACAAATATGGTTGGAAGAACAACCCATATCTCAATAATAACCCTAAATGTTAATGGCTTAAACTCACCAATCAAGAGACACAGGCTAGTAGAATGGATCACAAAACAAGACCCAACAATATGCTGCCTACAGGAGACGCATTTGATAGGAAAAGACATACATAGACTGAAGGTGAAAGGTTGGGAAAAATTATATCACTCATATGGACTTCGGAAACAAGCAGGAGTGTCCATACTCATATCAAATAAAATAGATTTCAAGCCAAAGTTAATCAAAAGGGATAAAGAGGGACACTACATACTGCTCAAGGGAACCATACACCAACAAGACATAACTATCATAAATATATATGCCCCAAACAATGGTGCAGCTATGTTCATCAAACAAACTCTTCTCAAGTTTAAGAGTCTAATAGACCAACATACAATAATCATGGGAGACTTCAACACACCTCTCTCACCACTAGACAGATCTTCCAAACAAAAGTTGAATAAGGAAACTATAGAACTCAATAACACAATTAATAACCTAGACTTAATTGATATATATAGAATATACCACCCAACATAAAGCAGTTACACTTTTTTCTCAGCAGCACATGGATCCTTCTCAAAAATAGATCATATATTATGTCACAGGGCAACTCTTAGACAATATAAAGGAGTGGAGATAATACCATGCATCTTACCTGATCATAATGGAATGAAACTGAAAATCAACGATAAAAGAAGGAAGGAAAAAACATGCATCACTTGGAGAATGAACAATTGGTTACTAAATGATCAATGGGTTATAGAAGACATCAAGGAGGAAATTAAAAAATTCTTAGAGATAAATGAAAGCACAGACACAACATATCGGAATCTATGGGACACATTAAAAGCAGTTCTAAGAGGAAAATTCATTGCTTGGAGATCATTCCTTAAAAAAAGAAAAAACCAACAAATAAATGATCTCATACTCCATCTCAAAATCCTAGAAAAAGAAGAGCAAAATAACAGCAAAAGAAGTAGAAGGCAAGAAATTATTAAAATCAGAGCTGAAATTAATGAAATCGAAACAAAAGAAACAATTGAAAAGATTGACAAAACTAAAAGTTGGTTCTTAGAAAAAATAAATAAAATCAACAGACCCTTAGCCATGCTAACAAAGAGAAGAAGAGAGAGAAATCAAATTACTAGCATACGGGATGAAAAAGGCAATATCACAACAGACACTTCAGAAATACAGAAGATAATCAGAAACTATTTTGAATCCTTATACTCCAATAAAATAGAAGATAGTGAAGGCATCGATAAATTTCTTAAGTCATATGACCTGCCCAGATTAAGGCAGGAGGATATAGACAACCTAAACAGACCAATATCAATTGAGGAAATAGAAGAAACCATCAAAAGACTACCAACTAAGAAAAGCCCAGGACCGGATGGGTATACAGCAGAGTTTTACAAAACCTTTAAAGAGGAACTAATACCAATACTTTTCAAGCTATTTCAGGAAATAGAAAAAGAGGGAGAACTTCCAAATTCATTCTACGAGGCCAACATCACCCTGATTCCTAAACCAGACAAAGACACTTCAAAGAAAGAAAACTACAGACCAATATCTCTAATGAACCTAGATGCAAAAATCCTCAATAAAATTCTGGCAAATCGGATTCAAAAACATATCAAAAAAATTGTGCACCATGATCAAGTAGGATTCATCCCTGGGATGCAAGGCTGGTTCAATATACGGAAATCAATTAATGTTATTCACCACATCAATAGACTTAAAAATAAGAACCATATGATCATCTCGATAGATGCAGAAAAAGCATTCGACAAAGTACAGCATCCCTTTATGTTCAAAACGCTAGAAAAACTAGGGATAACAGGAACTTACCTCAACATTGTAAAAGCAATCTATGCTAAGCCTCAGGCTAGCATTCTGAATGAAGAAAAATTGAAGGCATTCCCTCTAAAATCTGGAAGAAGACAGGGATGCCCTCTCTCACAACTTCTGTTCAACATAGTTCTCGAAACACTGGCCAGAGCAATTAGACAGACGAAAGAAATTAAAGGCATAAAAATAGGAAAAGAAGAACTTAAATTATCACTATTTGCAGATGACATGATTCTATACCTAGCAGACCCAAAAGGGTCTACAAAGAAACTATTAGAGCTAATAAATGAATTCAGCAAAGTGGCAGGATATAAAATCAACATGTATAAATCAAAGGCATTCCTGTATATCAGCGACAAATCCTCTGAAATGGAAATGAGGACAACCACTCCATTCACAATATCCCCCCAAAAAATAAAATACTTAGGAATCAACCCAACAAAAGAGGTGAAAGACTTATACAATGAAAACTACAGAACCCTAAAGAGAGAAATAGAAGAAGATCTTAGAAGATGGAAAAATATACCCTGTTCATGGATAGGCAGAACTAACATCATCAAAATGACGATATTACCAAAAGTTCTCTATAGGTTTAATGCAATGCCAATCAAAATCCCAATGGCATTTCTTATAGAAATAGAGAAAGCAATCATGAAATTCATATGGAAAAATAAAAGACCCAGAATAGCAAAAACAATGCTAAGCAGGAAGGGTGAATCAGGCGGTATAGCGATACCAGACTTCAAACTATACTACAGAGCAATAGTAACAAAAACAGCATGGTACTGGTACCAAAACAGGTGGGTGGACCAATGGTACAGAATAGAGGACACAGAAACCAATCCACAAAACTACAACTATCTTATATTTGATAAAGGGGCTAAAAGCATGCAATGGAGGAAGGATAGCATCTTCAGCAAATGGTGCTGGGAAAACTGGAAATCCATATGCAACAAAATGAAACTGAATCCCTTTCTCTCGCCATGCACAAAAGTTAACTCAAAATGGATCAAGGAGCTTGATATCAAATCAGAGACACGGTGTCTGATAGAAGAAAAAGTCGGCTACGATCTACATAATGTGGGGTCGGGCTCCAAATTCCTCAATAGGACACCCATAGCACAACAGTTAATAACTAGAATCAACAAATGGGACTTACTCAAACTAAAAAGTTTTTTCTCAGCAAAAGAAACAATAAGAGAGGTAAATAGGGAGCCTACATCCTGGGAACAAATCTTTACTCCTCACACTTCAGATAGAGCCCTAATATCCAGAGTATACAAAGAACTCAAAAAATTAGACAACAAGATAACAAATAACCCAATCAACAAATGGGCCAAAGACATGAACAGACACTTCTCAGAGAAGGACATACAATCAATCAATAAGTACATGAAAAGATGCTCACCATCCCTAGCAGTCAGAGAAATGCAAATCAAAACCACCCTAAGATACCATCTCACTCCAGTAAGATTGGCAGCCATTAGGAAGTCAAACAACAACAAGTGCTGGCAAGGATGTGGGGAAAAGGGTACACTTGTTCATTGTTGGTGGGACTGCAAATTGGTGCAGCCAATCTGGAAAGCAGTATGGAGATTTCTTGGAAAGCTGGGAATGGAACCACCATTTGACCCAGCTATTCCCCTTCTCGGTCTATTCCCTAAAGACCTAAATAGAGCATGCTACAGGGACACTGCTACATCGATGTTCATAGCAGCACAATTCACAATAGCAAGACTGTGGAACCAACCTAGATGCCCTTCAATAGACGAATGGATGAAAAAAATGTGGCATTTATACACAATGGAGTATTACTCTGCATTAAGAAATGACAAAATCATAGAATTTGGAGGGAAATGGATGGCATTAGAGCAGATTATGCTAAGTGAAGCCAGCCAATCCCTAAAAAACAAATGCCAAATGGCTTCTTTGATATAAGGAGAGTAACTAAGAACAGAGTAGGGACGAAGAGCATGAGAAGAAGATTAACATTAAACAGGGACGAGAGGTGGGAGGGAAAGGGAGGGAGAAGGGAAATTGCATGGAAATGGAAGGAGACCCTCAGGGTTATACAAAATTACATACAAGAGGTAGCGAGGGGAAAGGGAAAAATAATACAAGGGGGAGATATGAACTGCAGTAGAGGGGGTAGAGAGAGAAGAGGGGAGGGGAGGGGAGGGGAGGGGGATAGTAAAGGATAGGAAAGGCAGCAGAATACAGCAGACCCTAGTATGGCAATATATAAATCAATGGAAGTGTAACTGATGTGATTCTGCAATTTGTATACGGGGTAAAAATGGGAGTTCATAACCCACTTGAATCAAAGTGTGAAATATGATATATCAAGAACTATGTAATGTTTTGAACAACCAACAATAAAAAAAAAATAAAAAAAAAATAAAATGCACCCAAAAAAAGTGAAGAGAAAAAAATAAAAAAATAAAAAATAAAATAAAATAAAAAGGGCTGGGGATATAGCTCAGTGACAAAGTGCCTCTGGGTTCAATTCCCAGTACCCACCCCACCACACACACACAAAATAACTCTGGAGATATGTGATACACACAGAAAAAATCATATATATACATATATATACATATATATACATCATATATATACATATATATACACACATATATGTGTATGTGCATGTGTAGGTATGTGTATGTGTGTATATATATATATGTAGATATAGAGTGTGTATATATATGTGTGTGTGTGTGTGTGTGTGTGTGTGTATAGTTGGAGTCCCAGAATGAGAGAAAGAATGAGATTGCATAATAATCAAATTGTTTATAATTAAAAACAGAGAAAATCTTATAAGCAGCCACAGGGATTGGGAAGAGTGGAGAGACTCATTACTTTAAAAGGCACAACAATAAGAGTATAAAACTGATGGCTGACTTTTTAACAGACACCAAGGCAATCAGACAATAAAAGAATGATATCTTAATGTGCTGAAAGAAAAAACTTCAAACCCAGAATTCTATACCCAGTGAAATACCATCCATGAGTGAACATTAAATAAGAAAGTTTTTAAGAAAATTAAACAAAAAAACCTGATAGAATTCACTGCTATAGGAACTGAAGCATTAAAAGTAGTTCTTCAGGAGCTGGGGTTATAGCTCAGTGGTGGAGCACTTGCCTAGCATATGTGAGGCTCTGGGTTTGATTCTCAGCACCACATATAAATAAGTAAAATAAAGTTCCATTAACAACTAAAAAATATATTTTTAAAAAAAGTAGTTCTTCAGGTTGCTGGAAAATAATTTCATTGGAGAATTACAGGAATAAAGAACACCAGTGCAGCTGGGGATATAGTGCATGGTAGAGTGACTACTCAGTAAGCATGAGATACTGGTTTCAATTTCCAGCACTGCAACAAATTAATTAATTAAAGAGCACCAGAACAGATAATGGTATTGGGAAACAGACATAAATATGATAGTTAACAATGACTATAAAGGGGCTGGAGTTGTGGCTCAGTGGTAGAGCACTTGCCTAGTACATGTGAGGCACTGGGTTCAATCCCCAGCACCACATAAAAATAAATAAAATAAAGGTATTGAGTCCATTTACAACTAAAAAAATTATATAAAAAATAATGACTATAAAAATAAGGTCTGGGCGGGGCTGTAGCTCAGTGGTAGAGTACTTGCCTGGCATGTGTGAGGCTCTGGGTTTGATTCTCAGCACCGCATGTAAATCAATAAAAATAAAGTTCCATCAACAACTAAAAGAAATATATTAAAAAAAAAAAAAGAAAACGAATGTGTTTTTATATAAGAATATACAATAAGAAAGGATCATGGTAGAAACTGATATAAAGTTATTATGACAAGACTGAATAATACTCCTATTAAAAACTGAAAGCTGTCCAGAGAGACAAGGCCTTAAAACAAATCAAAATTGTACCTGAAATTTCAAGTTAAGCTAATGGCAATAAAATAATGTAGGCATGAAAAATATATATAAATTAGAAAACTATTTTAAAGTGACTAAAGGTTTTTTAAAATTGTCATATCTAATGGACAGTTTTAAATTTTTTGTTTTAATTAGTTATACATGAGAGTATAATACATTTATGCACTTTGATATATCATACATACATAGGATATTATTTCTCATTTTCTGAATGAACATGTTGCAGAATCATATTTGCCATGTAGACACACACACACACACACACATTGTAATAACGTCTATTTCATCCTATTATCTTTCCTATCCCCACATCCCCTCTCCACCCCTCCCATCACTTCCCTCTACCTAATCCAAGATAATGCTATTCTTCCCTAGTGCCCCACACTTATTGTGAATTAGCATCCACATATTAGAGAAAACATTCGGCCTTTGGTTTTGTGGGATTGGCTTATTTTGCTTAGCATGATATTCTCCAACTCCATCCATTTACCTGCAATTGCCATAATTTCACTTTTCTTTGAAGCTGAGTAATATTCCATTGAATATATGTACCACATTGTCTTTATCCATTCATCTATTGAGGGAAACCTAGGTTGGTTCCATAGTCTAGCTATTGTGAATTGAGCTGCTATAAATATTGATGTGTCACTATAGTACCCTGATTTTCAGGCCTCTGTGTATAAACCAAGGAGTTGGATAGCTTTGTCAAATGGGAGTTCCATTCCCAGTTTTCTGAGGAATCTCCATACTGCTTTCCATAGTGGTTGCACCAATTTGCAGTCCCACCAGCAATATATGAGTGTTCCTTTTCACCACAATCTCGCCACCATTTATTGTTGCCTGTATTCTTAATGATTGCCATTCTGAGAGGAGTGAGATGAAA
This sequence comes from Callospermophilus lateralis, assembly GCF_048772815.1. NCBI lineage: Eukaryota > Metazoa > Chordata > Mammalia > Rodentia > Sciuridae > Callospermophilus > Callospermophilus lateralis. The sequence goes on along the minus strand of NC_135305.1, from coordinate 192,443,372 downwards.
TCTTGAGTAGTTTTGATTTGCATTTCTCTAATTACTAGAGATGTTGAACCCTTTTTCATATATTTGTTGATCAATTGTATTTCTTCTTCTGTAAAGTGTCTGTTCAGTTCCTAAGCCCATTTATTGATTGGGTTATTTGTTTTTTTGGTGTTCAGTTTTTTGAGTTCTTTATATATCCTAGAGATTAATACTTATTGGAGGTTCATGTGGTAAAGATTTTCTCCCAATCACAGGCTCTCTCCTCATATTATTAATTATTTCCTTTGCTGAGAAAAAGCTTTTTAATTTGAATCCATCCTATTAATTGACTCTTAATTTTACTTCTTGTGCTTTAGGAGTATTGTTAAGAAAGTCAGATCTTAGGCTGACATGGTAAAAATTTGGCCTATTTTTTCTTCTATTAGGCACAAAGTCTCTGTTCTAGTGCCTAAGTCTTTGATCCACTTTGAGTTGATTTTTGTGCAGGGTGAGAGAGGTTTAATTTCACTTTGCTGCATATGGACTTCCAATTTTGCCAGCACCATTTGTTGAAGAGGCTATCTTTTCTCCAGTGAATGATTTTCATACCCTTGTCTAGTATGACATAACCGTATTTATGTGGGTTAGTCTCTGTGGCCTTTACTCTGTACCATTGGTCTACAAGTCTATTTTGGTGCCAATACCATGCCAATTTTGTTACTATAGCTCTGTAGTATAGTTTAAGATCTGATATTGTGATGCTTCCTGCTTCAATTTTCTTGCTAAGGATTGTTTTAGCTATTCTGGTCTCTTATTTTTCCAAATAAATTTCATAAGTTGCTTTTTCTATTTCTATGAAGAATGTCATTGGGATTTTAGTAGGAATTGCATTAAGTCTGAATAAATGATTTTGGTAGTATGGCCATTTTGACAATATTAATTCTGTCTTCCAGAAGCATGAGAGATCTTTCCATCTGAGTGTTCTCTCTTTTTCTCTTCATTATTATATATTTTATTTATTTTTTAAAAAATCTGAGGTTTTTCTTTAATTTCTTTCTTTAGTGTTCTGTTCTTTCACCTCTTTTGTTGGGTTGATTCCCAGTTATTTCATTTCTTTTGAGGCTATTGTGAATGGAGTAGTTTGCTAATTTCTTTTTCAGTGGAGTCATCACTGATGTATAGGAATGTGTTTGATTTATGGGTGTTGATTTTATATCTTGCTACTTTGCTGAATTCATTTATTAGTTCTAGAAGTTTTCTGGTGGAATTTTTTGGATCTTCTAGATATAGAATCATGTCACCAGCAAATTGTGATAGTTTGAATTCTTCTTTATTTATTTGTATTTCTTTAATTTCTTTCTTTTGTCTAATTGCTCTGACTAGAGATTCAAGGCTGATGTTGAATAGAAGTGGTGAAAGAGGGTATCCCTGTTGTTCCAGTTATTAAAGGGAATGCTTTCAATTTTTCTCCTTTTAAAGTGATGCTGGCCTTGGGTTCAGTTTTGATAATGTAAACCTATGTTCCTATTATCCCTGGATTTTCTAGTGTTTTGAACATAAAGGTATGCTGTATTTTGTCAAATGCTTTTTCTTCATCTATTAATGATGATCATATGATTCTTATTTTTAAGTCTATTAGTATGATGAATTACATTTACTGATTTTCATATGTTGATCCAACCCTGCATCCCTGGGATGAATCCCACTTGATCATAGTGTACTATCTATTTAATATGTTTTGAATGCGATTTACCAGCATTTTATTGAGAATTTTTACATCTATGTTCATCAGGGATATTAGTCTGAAGTTAAGATCTGATATTGTGATGATTTACCAGCATTTTATTGAGAATTTTTACATCTATGTTCATCAGGGATATTAGTCCGAAGTTTTCTTTCCTTGTTGTGTCTTTGTTTGGTTTTGGTATCAGGGTGATATTAGCCTCATAGAATGAGTTTGGAAGGGCTTCCTCCTTTTCATGGAATACTTTGAGGAGTATTGGTGTTAATTCTTCTTTGAAAGTCTTGTAGAACTCACCTGAGAATCTATCTGGTCCTGGGCTTTTTTGGTTGGTAGGCTTTTGATAGCATTTTCTATTTCATTACTTTAAATTAATCTGTTTAAATCATGTATGTCCTCCTCATTCAGTTTTGGTAGGTCATGTGTCTCTAGAAATTTGTTGACGTCTTTGATATTTTCTATTTTATTAAAGTATAAATTTTCAAATTAGTTTTTAATTATCTTCTGTATTTCAGACATGTCTGTTGTGATATTTCCTTCTTTATATTGTATTTTAGAAATTTGAGTTTTCTCTCTTTTTCTCTTCATTACCATGGCCAGGGATTTATATATTTTATTTATTTTTTCAAAAATCAATTTTTTGTTTTATCAATTTTTTTCAATTGTTTCTTTTGTTTCTATTCCATTAATTTCAGCTCTTAATTTAATTATTTCCTTTCTTCCACTGCTTTTGGTGTTGGTTTGTTCTTCTTTTTCTAAGGCTTTGAGATGCAGTATTAGGTCATTTATTTGCTGACTTTTTACTCTTTTAATGAATGCACTCAATGCAATAAACTTTCCTCTTAGCACTGCCTTCAAAAAATGTCCCAGAGATTTTGATATGTTGTATCAGTATTCTCATTTACCTCTAAGAATTTTTTAAATTTCATCCTTGATTTCTTCTACTGTCCATTCATCATTCAATTGTGTATTATTTAGTTTCTATTTGTTACAGTAGTTGCTATTTTTTATTTTATCATTGATTTCTAATTTCATTCCATTGTGGACTGATAGAATGCAGGGTATTATCTCTCTCTTTTTTTTAATTTACTAAGAGTTGCTTTGTGGCATAAAATATGGTCTATTTTAGAGAAGGAGCCATGTGCTGCTGAGAAGAGAGTATATTTGCTCATTGATGGACAAAATATTCTATATATGTCTTTTAAGTCTAAATTATTGATTGTATTATTTAGTTCTATAATCTCCTTACTTAGTTTTTGTTTGGAAGATCTGTCCAGTAGTGAGAGGTGTGTGTTGAAGTCACCCAGTATTATTGTACTGTGGTCTATTTGACTCTTGAAATTGAGAAGGGTTTGATGTACATAAATGCCCCATTGTTGGAGCACAAATATTTATAATTGTTATGTCCTGCTTATATATACTTCCCTTAAGAAGTATGAAATGTCCTTCTTTGTCTCTTCTGATTAACTTTGGTTTGAAGTCTACTTTATCAGAAATGAGAGTGGAACCCCCTGCTTGTTTATGCAATCCATATGAATGATAAGTTTTTTTCCCATCCTTTCACCTTCTGTCTGTGGATGTCTTTGCCCATGAGGTGAGTCTCTTCAAAACTAAATATTGTTGGAGTCTTGCTAAAATTTTATTCCAATCTGCCAGTATATGTCTTTCAATTGATGAGTTTAGGCTATTAACATTCAAGGTTATTATTGAGATATGATTTGTATTCCTGTATTCCCTGTCATTTTGATTTATTTCTGGTTTTTGGTTTGTCTTAGTTTCTCATTTGGTTGTATGTCCCTTCAGTGTACCCACTTCCTTTGCTGGTTTTCACTTTTTTTTTTTTTTTCACTTCATCCTCATGGAAGATTTTGTTGAGAATGCTCTGTAGTGTAGGCTTTTTAGTTGTGAATTCTTTCAATTTTTGTGTATCATGGAAAGTTTTAGCTTCATCTTCAAATATGAAACTTAATTTTGCTTTATATAAAATTCTTGATTAGCATCTATTTTCTTTCAGAGCTTGAAATATATTATTCCAGGACCGCCTAGCTTTGAGGATCTGGGTTGAGAAATCAGTTGATATCTGAATTGGTTTCCCCCTATATGTAATTTGATTTTTTTCTCTCACATCCTTTAAGATTTTATCTTTAGTCAGTGTGTTAGTCATTCTCATTAAAATGTGTCTTGCTGTGGGTCTGCTGTAATTTTGTACATTTGGGGTTCTGTAAGCCTCTTGTATTTGATTTTCCATTCCATTCTTTAGGTTTGGGAAGTTTTCTATTATATAATTGAAAGATTATGCATTCTTTTGGTTCGTATCTCTGCTCCTTCACCTATTCTGATAACTCTTAAATTTGGTCTTTTCATATTATCCCATAATTCTTTGATGTTCTGTTCATGGTTTCTTACCATCTTCTCCACATGTTCAACTCTACTTTCAAGATTACATATTTTGTCTTCATTGTCTAAGGTTCTGTCCTACAAGTGGTCTAGTCTGTTGGTAATGTTTTCTATTGAATTTATAATTTGGTTTACAGATTCCTTCATTTTGAGGATTTCTGCCTGTTTTTATTCCATAATCTCTAGATCTTTATTTAAGTGATCTTTTCTTCTCATATTTTTTCTTTGATTTCACTCCTTATAGTATCCTTCACTTTACATATCAATTTAACTATACACAATCAGAACTCCTTGTTGGACATTTCTTCTACTGTGTTATCAGTGGCTTCTATCGTTGAAGCATCTTGATTTGTCTGGGGAACTTTATTCCCTTGTTTTTTCATGTTGTTAATGTGTTTTCCCATCTAAAAGTATAGATCTAAGGCAGGACAAATTCTACCCTATAGACCTATAGTGTCCCTGAAGGTTTCCAGAGTTTCACCTTTACTGGTGAGACCAATAAAGAGTACCCAGTGTAGATAATATATACCTTTAAACCTAATAGCTCCCACTAAGTCATCTCACATTAAAACAAAATGATGAATTCAATAACTATCTATAGTACAAACAGAATATTTGTTAAACGAATTACAATTTCAAATGGTGGATGAGAGAACAGAGGTAGTGCAGTATGCAATAATTGCGAGGAAGGAAGAGAATCTAGAAGTAAAAATTCACAGGAAGAGTGGAAGAGGAGCCAACAGAGATTGGCTGTTGGTTGGAGAAAATTTGGGGGGGAAAAATCCAAGAAAATAGAAAAGAGAGAGGAAGGATGTAAATAAAGAGACAAAAATTAAAGACATAAGAATACAACAAAAATGTAAAACACCATTCATGTCAATGTCCTCCACATACTGATGCATAAAAAACATCCTGTTCCAAATATGGTAGAGATATTAGTGAATAAAAAACTAAAATAAAATAAATCTTGCTAGAAAGTCGAACTGTCTTTGCCAGTGTTCAACCATTTCTCAGCCCTGTCTCTAATGTCTCTTGGGATCACCAAACCCAAATCAGTCCTTGCAAACCCAGTCTCTATCCCACAGATCTGGGCTTCAGATACTTCAGGCTCAGCCACACTGCAGTCCCAAGATGTCAGTGCTGTTCCTACTTGCAGAGAGACCACCAGGGATACACTCATGCAAAGGAGCAACCCCACGATGCAGCTGCGAAACCAGGGCCACCAGCACTCTCAGCAGGAAGACCCCAGGCTTCTCCAAACCTACAGGCACCCCCACACTGGACCTGGAGGTCCACCTGGAGTCCCCAGACAGATGCTCTTATGGTGGTAAACCTGCTTGCACGCAGGTCCCAGCCCCTGGCTGGTGTCCCAAAATGGGTACAGCCACATGCAACCAAACCTGGAGTCTCCCCGAAAGCAGTTCTCTAGCCCGTGGTAACTGCTTTTTTTTTTTTTTAATTTTAATAAAGAATAATAGATTGGAAAGAATAGAAAATCTATTGGTAATACCTTCAGAAAAATAAAACATGGAAAAGAAAAAAAATATTTATATGTAAATATAATTGAAAAGACAAAAACAATTCATGAAAAAATGAATACATAAAATGAATAAAGAAAATAAAAGATAAATAAGATGGAGTTCTGAAATAAGAAAATCAAAGCCATGAGCTAGAGCAACTAAGAAAATTAAAAATAAAACTTGGGGCTGGAATTGTGGCTCATCGGTAGAGTGCTCGCCTAGGACCGGCAGGACCCAGGTTTGATTCTCAGTACCACATAAAAATAAAGGCATTGTGTTGTTTCCATCTACAAAAAAAAAGATTCATATTCTTCTCTCTCTTTCTCTCTCTCTCTCTCTCTCTCTCTCTCTCTCTCTCTCTCTCTCTCAAAAAAAAATTAAAAATAAAAATAAATAAATAAAACTTGGAATTTTAAACTGAAAATGCACACTGAATATTTGGGAAAATCAATCACATATTGGGGGAAATGCAAAACACTGAGCTATATTGGTAAAAATCCATACAAATCTTAAAAAAAAATTATTTGTCTTGACAGACAATTATATATGTTCTTTTCAAATGTGCACAAAGAATTCAGAAGATGCATCACTGTGGGCGAAAAAATAACATTCAGTGGTAGTAACTATTACAGATTTGAATTAGAACTCATTTGTAAGTCAGTGGTACAACACTTGATTTGAAACCCATTTCAAACTTAAATTGTCTGTACTGAGAAGAAAAAAGGATTTGTACTCAATGACCTAATTTTAAATTTTAAAAACTAGAAAAAGAATAAATTAACCTCAAAGAAATAAGGGAATGAATAATAAGACCAGAAGTCAATAAATAAATAAACAAAAGAGAAAAAAAGTTGAACCTTTGAAAAGGTTTAAAAAATGCACAAACCTAACAAGACTACACCTAAATAATTAGCAAAAAACAACAAAAGCCTTACCTTGGCCAATTTTGTAATTTTACCAAAACCAGGCTTCCAAGAGGGAGCTGTGAATAAACAATCTTAAATCCACTTTGATGAAGCTGAGTCTCTTCAGGAAAGTCTTCTTCAGAAATAGAACATTCATTATATCTTGAGTCAGCATTCATGAAGCAATACCATGGTTCACTGTGATCAACTTTGGCTGCATCCTCACTTGACAATAATCTCCATTTCAAACAACTTTCATTTTCACATTGAACCCATACTCTGTTTATATACATACTGTTTTCCACTGAAGAATCCATTGCAATGTTACAAAACTTAGTTATTTTATCATTAATTTTTCCTTTTTCCATACATTTAATCTGAAAAATAAGAAAAAGGAAAATAAAAAATAAGCATTCAAAAGTATGAGAGAAAATCCCATCCAAAATCAAAGAAATAACTCTTCTTTGCCTAACATCTCTGTATCATGAAGATATATGTTGAACACGTTTAATTTCCACCCACACAAAAACAAAAGAACAAAATGGAAACATCACTGTGCAAAAACTGCTCCAAAAATAAAAATAAGAAAAATATGATGGACAACATGAGGAGTAGAGATTAGTTAATTTCTATTAACCTACTACACAGCACACATCTGGTAGGTATCCAATATTTTCTGTCAACAGCTAAGCCTTATTGAATGACAGCTATGTTCTAGGTATTATTCTAAGTGCTTTATTTACACATTTCACATAGTATTCCCAATTACCTTATAATGCTCATTTTTACAGGGTAGATTTGAGATAAGAAAAGTAAAATTTTTTTTTAAAGATCCAGAGATATGATAAAGTAGAGTTGAGATTTAAATGCAGGTAGTTTAGTTTTAAATTTTGTGATCTTAACTATTAGACTGTATTGTTCCTTGAGTATTCATAAAGCATGGCTTGACAATTCTTTTTCTTTTTCTAATTTTACCATATAAGATTTAAAATTAATCAGAATTTAAAGGGATTTCTTATGTCATTTACCTTTTAATCTATTAAAATTCCAAATTGTTTTCAGAGTTTTTTAATTATGAAAATGCTACACATATAAAGTTAGAATTGTATGACTAAGCTTCCAAAACATAACATCAATAATAATAGTTACATGTAAACTAATAATACAACTAACTACAAGTAAAACTAATTATTGACAACTTATTTGCTATACCAAACCTATTTCTTAAAAGAAAAAAAAAAGCCTTTGGTATACCATATCCACAAGCTAGTAAAACATGTAAGTTAACACCATTTAAAGAAGTCTTTAATTCATGAGTTAGTGATATATTTAGAAACTTACTTATGCATGTCATATACCTTCCTTGGGCCACTATAAATTGCTTTAGAAATTTGCCAATATATTTTAATATGTCTTATGTGAATATATCCAAAGAAAATAAACATAAAAGATACCAACCATAGTTATAAAAATCAAAAATATTCATTGAAGCACTGTTTATCATACTGAAAGAATAGAAAATCTAAAAACAGGAAGACTTAAATATATCAGAAAATATAAAACTTTGCCAATAACATTTAATTTTTACTTGCTTAATTCTTGAACTGGTAAGGAAATTTATAAGGAGCAATGTAAACTGCAATTGAAGTGAATGGATTTATTACATTTCTCTCTTTTACTCTGAAATTTGTTTATGCCTTCTCTCATTTATTCTTTAATTTGTCAGAGATGTTTTAAAAATTAGTTTTGAAATTCGACTTAATACATTTCCCTTATCCCTTCTTTCTATTTTCTTTAGAATTCTTTTTTCTTTTCATTGATGCTTAATTAATTTCCAATCTTTTCTAATATGAGCATTGAAGGCTTTACTTTCCACTCTAAGTATTACTAAATATTACTCAATTTTAAATATTCAATTTCAATTCTGTTTATCTTTGGGCCCAGGAGTAATTTACACTTAAAAATTTTTGAGAGGGTCTCTGTATTTGAGGTTTATTATTTTATTATTGATTTTTTATACAATTTTATTTTAGTCAAAGCTTGCTGATACAGAGACCTGGGGATCACAGCAAATATTGCCACACTGACCTAGCCAGAATGCAATTGAAACAAGCACAGAAAGCCAAGGGGATTCAGTTCAGAGATATAGGAGAGTGCGACTCATTTTCCCTTTGAGTTTGGTGATTCATGTCAGCTAATAAGAACGAGAATACTGAACAAGCAAAAATAATTATACTTGGGGACTGAGTCTGGGAAGGCCCTATTCATGGGTGGTGGAGAACAGACCCATGGAAAGTTGGTAATCTTGCTGTCATTTTGTAGGCCCCTGAGACCCAAACACCCAGCAGAAATTAACATTTTTCTGGACGTAGAATGCATTGATCTAATCTCTACTAAGCAGATGCCACCTAATAAAATTTCAGCATTCTAGCCACCAGAAATTCCCATTTAGAACTATGTGCCACCCCTATCTTGGAAGTGCATCTATCTAGTCTGTATCAACAAAACTCCAATTGACCGTACTTTCCATTTTGTCCTGCTTTACAGAATAGGAGAAATATCTTTGCCAGCTACTCTTCCAAGAGAAAATTAATATCTAAAATATATAAAGAACTAAAAAAAATTATACCCCAAACACTAAATAACTCAATTAATTGATGGGCAAATCAACTAAACAGACACTTTTCAAATGAAGAAATGCAAATAACCAAAAAATTTTCAACATCTTCAGCAATTAGAAAAATTCATTTCAAAACTACACTGAGATTTCACCTCACTAGTGTTAGAATGGCAGTCATCAAGGATACAAATAATAATAAGTGCTGAAGAGCACTTGGGGAAAAAGGAACACTTAAACACTGTTGATGAGATTATAAATTAGTACAATCACTATGCAAATCAATATAAAGTTTCCTCAAAAGACAAGGAATGGATCTACCACATGCTTCAGCTTTACTACTCCTTGGTATTTATCCTAAAGAATTAAAGTCGGCATAAAATAGTGATACATGCATACCCATGTTGATATCATCACAATTCACAACAGCCAAATTATAGAGCCACCCTAGGTGTCCATCAGTGGACGAATATATAAGCAAATGTGATATATATACACAATGGAATTTTACTCAGCTATAATTTAAGAATGAAATTATGCCATTTGAAGGAAAATAGATGGAACTTGACAGCACTATGTTAAGCAAAATGAAAATAAGCCAAACTCAGAAAATCAAGGATCATGGTTTCTCTCATACGTGAAAGCTAAGAGAGGAAAGAGAAAAAAAAAGTGATGGAGGGTATTTCTTATGAAAACAGTAGAGTACAGGAAAGCAATCAGGAAGAGGAAGCAAAAGGGAAAATACTGGGGAATTAAATTAACCAAATCATATTAATTTATTGTGCCATACAGATATGCACCAAATCCCACTAATTATAATGCACCAATAAAAGTAAATAAAATAAAAAGTAGCAGAAATCACTTCCATATATTTAAAAACTATTTCCCTGCACTACCTCCATGGTTATTTCCTTAGCTCCTCTCTCCTCAATTAAGATTAATCTATTGTTGAGTTGTTAACTTCAAAGACCTTTCCATATACAGAACTCTATTGAAATTCATTTTGTATTTATTTATAGCATCCTGTTCTTTTCTTAGGTATAATTGCTGTTAGCTGAATTTGTTGAATGTCCTGTTAGCTTACTTCCTTGTAATTTCTGTAAATTTTTAAAGTAAATACATCTCTAACCAGGTTTTTTTCTGTGGAAATACTTTTGTGACTTGAAATGAGTATAAAATTTTGTGTTTACTTCTGTAAGACCCAGAAGCATTACTGTCATGGGATCAATGTTTTATTAATTTTTTAAATAAAACAAGTACCTATTACAGATATTAAATCCAAAATTCCCTAAGGGTAATTGATTCTTAAAGCCCATACCATATAAAGGCAAACAGGTATCTTTGTATTCCTTTGTTCTGATTTAAAAAAAGAAAAAAAGCTTAAAGGCCTCTCTAATTGTAGTAAGCCCTTTGACAGACTGTACTATAAGAAGGCAATTCAAGTTCCAATTTTATAGTTCACTAGTACTCAAATCCTCATTTTCTGTCAAAACATAAATCCTTAGATTATGGGGTCTACCAACTACTCATCTCTCATTTCCCCTTTTTTTATATTCCCATTCCCTAAATGGGAGAAACAGCATCAACTTAGATGATAACTCCTCTAGTTTTCCATTCTCTCTTCTTTTCTGACCCTTGAAAATTTTTCCTTTTTTTATGGCTCAGCTATATATAAGCAACAATGTTTGTTATATTTCATTACTTCTGGTTATACATAGCAGGAATGAAGGTAAGATTATTCATGTTATATGATTTATATTACCAGATCTGGCAAGCTATTTTACTAGAACTGGTAAGCTGTTGCACTTTTTAATGTAGGAAGTGAATTACACATTCTGTACATCAGCATGTATTTTTCATGACTTATTTTTCATAAGTTGTAAATATTTTTAATTACGTGAAATATTCCACACAGTTCATTATATAGATATACCAACAATTATTTAAATAATATCTTTTAACCTAAATATTCCTTTTATTCACAATTATTACTACAAATAATATTGAATAACTTCAGTCAGTCACCCAATCAAGCAATCTTTTTTGAGTGTATACTGTATGCTAGAAACTTTGGCAGTGGTAATAGGATGAAGATGAAGACAGATGTTTCTTAATCTCAACTTTATTCACAAGTGGAAAGTTTGAGAATTCCCCCAGATACTGAATAAGAATATCTGAGACTAGCACCTAATAATCAGTTTGTAAAATAACAACTACTCTTGAACAGATGAATGGATAAAGAAAACGTGATTTTATACACACACACACACACACACACACACACACACACACACACACATATATATACACACACACAACAGAATATAATTCAGCCATAAAAAAAGAATGACTCGATGACTGTCATTCTACGTAAAATAAACAGATCCTCAGAACATCAAAAGTCAAATGTTCTCTCTGATATGTGGATGCTAACACACAACAAGGAGAGATAGGGGAAGAATAGAAGTTCAGCTGATTAGACAAAGGGGAAGGAAGGGAAGGAAGCAAGGAAAGACACCAAAAAGACAATGGAAGAAATATAACATGGCTTTTCTATGTACACATATGAATCTCCATAGTGAATCTCCAAATCATGTACATCCACAGGTATGTACATGATCCTAATTAGAATAAAACATACTTCCTGTTTGTATAAATATGTCAATATACCCTACTCTTCATTTATAACTAAAAAGAAATAAAAATTAAAAATAAGTGACATAATTTTTCTGATGCATATGCTTTTGAAAACTGAATACGTTTTACTTCCTTGTAAAGGAAGTAAAAATTAACAACAAATGATAGGTGTTGCTTGTCTGTAATCCCAGCTACTCAGGAGTCTGAGGCAGGAGGATCCCAAGTTTGAGGCCAGCATCAGCATTTTAGCAAGACTCTGTCTTAAAATAAAGAATAAAAAAGGGTTGGGATAAAGCTCAGTGGCAAAGCATCCCTGGGATCAATCTCCAGTACTGCAGGAAAAAAAAATTAAACCAAATAATCTTCTAAATATTCTTCCAGTTGCATTCCCAAAGTATCTTACATTCTATTAAGTTTTGTCCTAAAGCTATATTTGGATGTTTCTTATTCTTTTGTTTGTGTCATTTATTCTGCCTTGATTTATTGAATGAAGCCAGATATTGTATTTTTGATTCTCATATTCAGAATGTTGGGTCAGAACTACTCAAAATCCATTATGAAGAAGTACCTCCTTGGTTTTAATGACATGAACTTCGCTTTGTGACATAATAAAGAAATATATTAACTATATTTTCAAGAAGAAATAACTTGGTATCTTTCTTCTTCCATGGTTTTAATTGATTAAAGACTTACATTGATAGAAACTATATTTATCTTCTTTTTTTAAAAGAAGATTTTTATAGTTGTAGATGGATACCATGCCTTTATTTTATTTATTTTTATGCAATGCAAAGGACTGAACCCAGTGCCTCACACACGCTAAGCAAGTATTCTGAGCTTCAGCCTCAGCCCTATATTTATCTTCTTAAAATGACTGAATAATTTTCTTTTTCAAAATAAAACCACCCTTAACTTCAATCACATCCTTCCCTGAAAGTAACCACTCTAAATTAAAGTGTGTATTCTCCAGATAATTTTTACGTATACACCTATTCATGTTTTTATATATTTGATATTTTCATCTTTTTGCAATTATGTTTATGCATTTTAGACATTGTTTCCCCTCACTATTGACTTTGCATAGCATACACAGAATGAATGAAACGTAGCTTATTTGACTAATACTCTCTCAAGAAGTCTGATATTTTTCCACTTTTTTATTAATATGGTAACAAATATTATCACACACTAATGAATTCACGTATATGAGCATGTATTCTTCTTGGAAGGATAACTAGAAGTAGAAATGATGGATCAAAAGTTATAAGTATTTTTATTTTAATAGATGATTCCAAATGGCCCTATAAAAACGTTTGTTCCAATTTACACTTTACCAACAACATATAAGAGTGCTGATTTCAGCATTCATACACAACAGATATTAACAATGATTCATTTATTTTCAAATCTATTCAAAGAGTTATCTTATTATAGTTTTAATTAACATTTCCCTGACTATTAGTGAGCTTTTACTATTTATATTTCCATTTATTGGAAATCCTATGAGATACTCATACGTGATTATTTTCTCTATTGATTAGGTGGAAATGTTGATATATTATGGATATTGCCTGTTTGTTATATATGTTGCAAACATTTTCACCCAGTTTCTTGTGTGTCTTTTAACTTTATATTTTTATCATACAGGAATTTAAAAATTTTTATATGACTTGCATTTTATGTCTAACCAAATAAAAAAGTTTGTTTGACCCAAATTTTAAATAAATTCTCTGTATTTGCCAATATATTTGTTTCCTTCTTTTTACATTTAGGAATTTAACCCATCTGGAATATTGTGTCAAGTTTGGAAATGATGAGATGAAAGACTCTAATTTTTATGTACATTGATTCAAGGTCCTTCTATTCATTTTTATTAAATAACAAAAATGGGCTTTACTAGTACTTAATATCAACTGACATTGGAATACTCATTCAGACCATATGTAAGCTAGTCCTAAATGGGATGTGAGGCCTCCTGCTAGAAAGGTTTGAGGTCCCATAACTAAAAGGGTTTCATGAAGATACCTTTCATTTATTCATTAACCTTCGCCATATTGCGATGTATTGGAGTTTTACTTCTAGATAAACAAGCTTGTAAATTAAATTGTTTAAACTATTCTTCACAAAATGCACTTTAAAAAAATCTCTACAAAAACAACAATAATTGAGGAATTTGACAATATCAATAATGCAAATAATTAAATTATAAGAGATTTGGAAGTAAGCAAAAAGGAATTGTGGTCACTTAACTGTCTAGTATTTTGTCTATTTTGCAATCAATGGACTTCTATAGAGGAGAAAGTATTTTTTAAGTTTGTGGCACCACATCAATGGAAAGCTTAGAAAAATCCATTATGATAGTCTATTATAAAATGTTAAGGGGATTAAAAGATTACTTTTAAATGGTAGATAAAGTTTTCATATTTTCTTAGGAACTTCAGTCTCACAGTGGATAATACTGAAAAGATAAATTAACATTAAGAAAACGTCATTATTACTTAAAAAGTGATACTCATTTTCAATCACATCTAACTTAAACCTCTTAGTATTAGATTTGGTATATTTTATCCAGGCTAATAGAATTTGTACTACCGATTATGAAATGCTTATTCATCTTAAGAATCTCACTGTTTCTATTACCTTTTCTCCAACACTTTGCTGGTGTTTAAAATTATTGCCACATTCAAAAGATGTAAATGACAAGGAGAAAGAAAATGTCATAAGAATGCTAGTCTTTGAAAGGCTTCCTATGAAATCATTCCTAAGTAGCCCAAAATTAGTCTTCATAGGGACTTTATGCAGACTTTGACAAATGCAAAGCTGTACTAAGAACAACACTTGATTTACTCAACTTCTGTTTTTCTACTATGGAACTCAGCTAAAACATTGAACTAGATACTCCATAAAAAATAAAATGCAGAAAACATTGAATGGCTCTTTAAAATTATACAGTCTTAAGTTCACAATTTATACATTAGTTTTTCTTTTCATTCAAAGTCATTCATACATATGTATGGTTATGGACACTCAAGTTTTAGTCAGACAGTTCTACCACTTTTTACTAGGCAAATTAAACAATCACTCTAAATCTATGGTCCCTTATTTGGAAATCATAGATTACTTCCTATGACCCAATATTGAGCTCTTAGCACAGAATACTGTGCACTTTATATTTCTTAAATACATGAATTTACCTTTATTTGAACATTAATTCAAACATATACTAAATTTAAGCACTGTGCACAAAACATGAACATGAAACACTCACTAGACTTAAGTTTACAGAAATACAGATAAAACCAAGTTGCATAAAATCCTTGATAAATTTAACACAATGTGATTAATGTAATAATAAATGTACAAGTACTAAGGAGAACATAAAAGAGAAAACAACTTTTAGGAAAGGTGGACTCTATGAAAGATGCATGGAGCAGTAAGCATTTGAGCTAAGCCTGTGAGGATAAGTAGGTATTCACTATGGCAAGATGAAGGAGGAAATGAACATGTACGAAAAGGAAACCCCATGAACAAAGGCATGAAAGTGTAAAAGAACAAAGCATGCACAAGAATATTGAGTGGCTGAGCATAGCCAGAGCTTTTTCAGGGAAGTAAAAATGGCAGCTGGTGAGGCTAAAAAGAATCCATCCGGGGGCAAGATTGTTAAGAGCCTAAGTTACAGGCATGTGCCACCATGCCCACTGTTCTTATTTTTAAAAAATCAAATACTCTTATAAAGCTTGAAATGATAAAACTTTTGTTCCTGCCATACCTACTTCCCCAGCAGCAACTATTTCGACTCTTTTAGTTATTTCTTTAAGTATTCATCTCCGTATTTCTAAACAATATAGAATTATTTCTTAATTATTCCATAGTTCTTGTACCCTATCCCCTCCCAACTCCCTAATATTGTTATAATTTTTAGTTAATATTTGTTGTTTATATTGTAAATATTTAAATATGATTGTATTTAATTTATCTACTTATTTATTTTTATGCTGCTTAGGTTTGAATCATGCTTCCTAGCCAAGGGCTCTACCACAGATTCCCATTGCCAGCCCTTTTATTCTTAACTCTATATTTTCCTTGGGCTTCCTGTCTTAAATTAAAAACAAAAAGGGCTGGGGATGTTGCTCAATGGCAGAGCACTCTTGGGTTCAATCCCTGGTTAGCCCCCCAACACACATACAGAAAAAGTACATAGACAACCTTGAGCAGAATAAAAATTAAAAATTTTTAAAAAGAAAAAAAGAGTTATTACCATGTCAAATAATAGACATTACTCTAGAAGTAAATAGGAGCCATTGCAAAGAGCATCACAAAAACCAGATATCTTACTTCATAGCTTCTATGGCACCAATTTTTACAGTTGAACATTTGGCAAACAAAATGCACCTTCAAATTCATGGCATATTAAAATTATAACAGCTGTCATTGTCTGTATATAAACAAACTTGGTGAGGTAAGATATAAACTCATTAAAGTGTTGAGAGATGACTGGTTCTTCATGGTATGATTAGACAACCACCACCAGTAAGCATTTCGAACATTTATAAACCACAGAAATTTATTTCTTACAATTCTGGGACTGCAATGTCCAAGATCAAGGTCTTGACAGATTCACTCTCTTGTGAAGAAAGAGCCTCTTTGCTGTGTTCTCCACATGGTGGAGGGAGTGAGGGTCTCTTTTGGGCCTGTAAGATGGACCTAATCTCATTCATGAGCATCATGCCCTCATGACCTAATCATCTCTCAAGGGCCCTACTTCCTAATACCATCATTTTGCGGGTTAATATTATAATGTATAACTTTTGGAGGACATAATATTCAATAGCAATATTACCTGGAAAAGTGGACATCTAAGACTCTGAGTTGAAAGTGATTTAGGAAGAATTCCTAAATATCAAAGACATTTTTAAATGTATTTTTTTAATTTATTCTTTTTAGTTATACATGACAGTAGAATGTATTTTGACATATCATACATACATGGAGTATCACTTCCCATTCTTGTGGTCAACATGATGTGGAGTTACATTGGTCGTGTATTCATATATGAACACAGCAAAGTTATGCCCATTCATTCTCCTGTCTCTCCCATTCCCATTCCCTTTCCCCTATTCATCCCCATCTAATCAAGTGAACCTCCACTCCTCCATGATCTGCCCCCCACCTATTGTGAGTCAGCATCCAAGTATCAGAGAGAACCTTCAACCTTTGGTTTTGGGGGGATGGCCTTATTTCACTTAGCATGATATTCTTCAACTCCAACCATTTACAGCAAATGCCATAATTTCATTCTTTTTCATAGCTGAGTAATATTCCATTGTGTATATGTACCATACTTTCTTTATTATTGATCTACTAAAAGGTACCTAGGTTGGTTCCACAACTGAGAACTATTGTGAATTGAGCTACTGTAAACAGTGATATGGCCATATCACTAAAGTATGCTGATTTTAAGTCCTTTGAGTAAAAGCTAAGGAGTGGGATAACTGTGTCAAATGGTGGTTCCATTTGAATGTATACAAAAGTGAGCTGTAATACGTATACCAAAATAAGTTAGAAAGAACTTTTAAGGTAACTATAAAAATTCTAGGAATTAAGAGTGTTGTGTCATAGTTTAGCATTTCTTTTCCAGTGGTAGATGAAATATGGTGCAATTTATTATTATTTTAATGATATCTGCTATGGACTGAAGGTTTTTATCCACCAGCACCCTGGCACAGGTTTAAACCCTAATCCCCAATATGATTAATTTGGGATATACGAGACTTGAGGAGCTAATAAGTTCATCAGCATACGGCTCTTCTGATGGGATTAATGACCTGACAAAAAGGGGCAGCAGACAGCAAGCTCTTCTCCCTCTGCTCCATCATTTGAGAATACAGCTATGACAGCAATCTAAAAAGAAGGGTTTCCTCACCAGACATGGGATCTGCTGTCATCTTGATCTTTCTAGTTTCCAGAACTGTAAAAAATGAATATCTGGTCTTTAAGCTACTCAGTATATGATAACTTGCTATTGCAGCCTAAACAGACTAAGAAAGTATCTCACATTTAACTTGTGATTTGGAAATATAGCTCTATGGGTGAAGAAAGCATGCATGAGTATCTGGGTTAAATTCCTAGTAGTTAACAAAATATTAGAAATATAACACTCAATAATGTAATAGGATTGAAAAATTGTAGAGAAATTAGAAGCAGGACAGTCAGCTAGTTAGAAAGTTCCTAGGAGTATACATACAAACATTGTGGACCTCATTAGAAGAGTACAAATAATGTTATAAAATATGGTGGATATGAGAAGTTTTCTGAAAGGATAATAGCAAAGAATTGATAATCCATCATATGTATGTGGGTTTTGCAAAGGGAGGATTTTGCAAGGGGAGGAATGATATACCCAAACAGGTGAAATTTTCTTCCAGTTTATTCTTCCTGTCTTCCCTTTCCACCCTTTATTTCTGGTACTTATTATCATTTTGTTTCACATGATAATGACATGTATTGCATCCTTCACTCTATTAGACTAAAGCTCTCTGAGAGCAGAGACATTTTTCTTTTAACCTGAAGCAATTAATGAGTTGATGATAGGAAAAATAATGTCCCCTGGGCATTGATCCTCAAATGCCTAATTGTGTTTTTATACACAGGACTTTTTCATTGTTATTGTTCAACTTCTATATATCTGTGGAACATCTCAGTAAAGTAATAGGGAACACTTTTTTATTTGTAACAATGCACTACAAAGCATTACTACTTAATCTAAATTTATTTGAGACCACCAAGATCTGGAAAATGTCCATGAACAATTGTAAAAAACTTAATACTATGTAATTATTATATGTATTTTTAGCTTTCAAGTGAAATTCATGAGCTAAATAAAACAAGAAGCCCATGTGGATTTTACACACATTCTTTAAAGATTTCTGTATTCAATGAATGTTATTTTGAAATGTCATAGCAGAGATTTGAAAAAATTAGAGAATAAGATTAATTCTTCTTGAGTTAAAGTATTACATAGTCTCATTGTTCAATAAAACAAAGGGTTTTAAAAAATTAATTTATTCTAATTTGTTATGTATGTCAGCAGAATGCATTTCAATTCATTCTGTAGAACATTCTGTAGTAGAACACAATTTTTGATGTCTCTGGTTGTACACAAAGTGGATTCACACCATTTGTTTCTTCATACATGTACTTAGGGTAATGATGTCCATCTCATTCCACCATCTTTCCTAACTCCATGCCCCTTCCATTCCCCTCCCTCTCTTTTGACCTATCTAAAGTTCCTCTATTCCTCTCATGTACCCTCCCCTCCCCCTTATGGATCAGCACCCTCATATCAAAGAAAACATTCTGCATTTCGTTTGGGGGAATTGGTTTACTTTACTTAGCATAATATTCTCCAACTCCATTCATTTACCTGCAAATACCATGATTTTATTCTCTTTTAATGCTGAGTAATATTCCATTGTGTGTATATATGTCATATTTTTTAATCCATTCATCTACTAAAGGACATCTAGGTTGGTTCCACAGTTTAGCTATTGTGAATTGTGCTGCTATAAACATTGACGTGGTTGTGTCCCTGCAGTATGCTGTTTTTAAGCCCTTAAAAGGAGAGGGTTAGCTGGGTCAAATGTTGGTTTCATTCCCAGTTTTCCAAGGAATCTCCATACTGTTTTCCAAATTGGCTGCACCAATTTGCAGTCCCACCAGCAATGCATGAGTGTACTTTTTCCCCACATCCTTGCCAACACTTATTGTTGTCTTCTTAATAGCTGCCATTCTGAGTGGAGTGAGATGAAATCTTAGAGTAATTTTGATTTGCATTTCTCTAACTGCTAATGATGATGAACATTTTTTCATTTATTTGTTGATTGACTGTATATCTTCTTCTGAGAAGTGTCTGTTCAGGTCCTTGGCCCATTTATTGATTGGGTTATTTGTTTTACTGGTGTTAAGATTTTTGTGTTCTTTATATATCCTAGAAATTATTCCTCTATTTGATGTGCATGTGGTAAAATTTGATCCCATTTTGTAGGCTCTACACCTCACTGATTGTTTCTTTTGCTGAGAGGAAGCTTTTTAATTTGAATACATCCCATTTATTGATTCTTGATTTTATTTTTTGTGCTATAGGAGTCATTAAGGAAACCAGGGCCTAATATGACATGATGGACATTTGGGCCTACTTTTTCTTCTATTAGGTGCAGGGTCTCAGGCTTAATTTCTATATCCTGATCCACCTTGAGTTTAGTTTTGTGCATGTTGAAAGAGAGGGATCTAATATCTAATTTCATTTTGTTAAATATCAATTTCCAGTTTTCCCAGCACCATTTGTTGAAGAGGCTATCTTTTCTCCAATATACTTTTGGTGCCTTTGTCTTAATATGAGATAACTGTAATTAATGTGGGTTTGTCTCTGTGTCTTCTATTCTATTCCATTGGTCAAAAGGTCTATTTTGGTGCCAATACCACGCCGTTTTGTTACTATTTCAATGTAGTATAGTTTAAGGTCTGGTATAGTGATGCCTCCAGCTTCACTCTTCTTGCTAAGGATTGCTTTGGCTATTCCAGATGAATTTCATGATTGCTTTTTATATTTCTATGAGGAATGCCAGTGGGATTTTTATTGGGATTGCATTAAATCTGTGTGGTGCTTTTGATAGTATGGTCATTTTGACAAAATTAATTCTTCCTATCCAAGAACAAGAGATATCCTTTCATTTTCTAAGATCTTCTTTAATTTCTTTCTTTGGTGTGCTATAGTTTTCATTGTAGAGATCTTTCACCTCTTTCGTTATTTCCCAAGTATTTTATTTATTTATTTATTTAGTTATTGAGGCTATTGCAAATGGGGTGGTTTTCCTAGTTTCTCTTTCAATTGATTTGTCACTGATACACAGAAATACTTTGATTTATTTTGCTAATTTTATATCCTGCTACTTTGCTGAATTCATTTATTAGTTCTAGAAGTTTCTTGGTGGATCCTCTAGGTATGTCATCAGCAAAGAGTGATAGTTTGAATTCTTCTTTTCCTATCCATATGTCTTTAATTTCCTTCATCAAATTGCTCTGGCTAGAGTTTCAGTAACTATATTAAAAAGGAGTGGTGAAAGAAGGCGCCTCTGTCTTGTTCCAGTTTTTAGAGGGAATGCTTTCAATTTTTCTCCATTTAGAGTGATGTTGACCTGGGGCTTAGTGTAGATAGCTTTTACAATGTTGAGATATGTTCCTGATATCCCTAGTTTTTTTAGTGTTTTCAACATGAAGGGGTGCCATATTTTGTCAAATGCTTTTTCTGCATCTATTGATATGATCATATGATTTTTATCTTTAAGTCTATTGATATGATGAATTATATTTATTGATTTCTGTAGATTGAACCATCCCTGGAATGAACCCTACTTGATAATGGTGCACTATCTTGTTGATATGTGGGGTTTTTTTTGTATTTGATTTGCCAGTATTTTATTGAGAATTTTTGCATCTATGTTCATTAGAGATATTGGTCTGAAGTAAAACAAAGGTTTTTGAAGATGAAATTTAGTCAATATGAAGTTTTGTGAAGCATCACTTTTTATTACAATGTGTATGTGTTTGGTGACTGATATATCTCAGATGGTAAAATTACAACACACTCAAGCACTTCTGAAAAAAACAGAATTTAATGAGACAATATGAACACATACATACAGAATAGGAATGAAGATATGTGACTACTTGTAATAGAAATTGTTTTTATTGTGTGCATGTGATTGGAAAAATGACTGTTCTTCTAAACAAAAAAAGTTGTCATTATTCTTTTGCTCTTCAACATTGTAGATATAGGAAGTGTATCCATTTTTGGCTACAGAATATGATGAACTCTTCTGGATTTGAAAAAAATCAATGGCATCTGTTTCATTGTCTTCAGAGTTGGGATACTTCAGCATGATGATTTCCATTTTGATCACTTTTCTTTTCTAGATAATGTCTCACTCAAACCCAATGATTATAAGACTGTAATTCTGACCATTTAAAGTGTCTTCAAACCATTTTAAAATGGTTTGAATGGCACCCACAGTGCCATTTTGAAAGTATTAAGAAGATTGCTAAAGATTACAAGATTGCTTACTTGTGCCCTGCCTACCTCCAAGTTCTATTAAAGTGACTGATGAATTTTAATACAAATGCAACATTTGCATTTTTGTGTCTTAGATCATGGTGAACTTAATGTTCACCATGTTTATCCATGTTATTGCAAATGGCAGGATTTTGTTCTTTTTAAGGCTGAATAACATTCTACTGTGTGTATATGCCACATTTTCTTTATACATTTATCTGTTGATGGACATTTAGGTTTTTCCCACCTCTTGACTCATGAATGCTGCTGCAGGGAACAGTGTTAACATCTGTTCTGGATACTGTTTTCAATTCTTCTGGAAACATACCCTGAAGTAGGATTGCTGGATCATATAATAATTCTACTTTCAATTTTTGTTTTTTTTTTTTTTTTAGGAAACTGCATACTGTTTTCCATAGAAACTGTGACATCTTCCCATTCTCATTAAAAGTGCATAAGAATGTCAATTTCTCCACATTCTTGCCAAGATGTGTTACTTTATGCTTTTTCTGATAATGGCCATCCCAATAAGGTGTCAAATATTTTATTGTGGTTCTAAATTCTATTTCCCTGATAATTTGTGATGCTAAGCACAGTTCCATAAAACTCATTTGTGTGCCTTCTTCAGAAAGGTACTATTCAAGCCATTTGCCCATTTTTAAAATCAGGTTACTTGTTTTTTTGATATTGCATTGTATGAATAGTTAAACCTTTGTCAGATGTATGGTTTGCAAATATTTTATCCTAGTCCAGATAATGCCTTTTCACTGTGTTGCTTCCTTTTCCATGCAAATAATTTTCAGTTAGAGGTCGTCTCACTTGCTTATTTTTTCTTACTTTGCCTGTATTCTTGGTGTCTATACACAAGATCCCATTGCTGAGATGAACATCATAAAGCTTTCCCACTATGTTTTAAGAGTTTTTTTAGTGTCGCATCCTAAATTTAAGTCCTTAATCTATTTTAACTTGATTTTTGTGTATGGTATAAGGTAATGGTCCAGTTTCCTTCTTTTGCTTCTGGATATCTGGTTTTCCAAACACCATTTGTTCAAGAGACTATATCTTCCTCATCATGTATTCTCAGTGCCTATGTTGATGTTTTGTTGACTGTATATGCACAGGTTAACTTCTTAACTTTCTGTTTTTGTGCTAATATATTGTGTAGTTTATATAACAGTTTTTGCTAACTACAGCTTTATGATATAGTTTAAAATCAGAAAATGTGATGCCTTCAGGATTTTTAAAAATCAAGACTGCCTTAGTTATTTGGGGTCTTCTATGCTTCCATATGTAAGTAATTTTATTATTTTTCTGTGAAGAATGCCATTGGGATCTTGACAAAGACTGTAGTAAATGTGGATATTGCTTTGGGTAGTTTAAATCTTTTTTACAAAAATATGGGATATCTTTTCACTTATTTATGTGTTGTTCTATTTCTTTCATCAATGTTTTATAGTTTTCATTGTTATAGATCTATCATCTCCTTGGTTTATTTCTAAATATTTTATTCGTTTTGATGCCATTGTAAATGGAATTGTTTTCTTAATTTCTTTTTTAATATTGCTGCAGTGAAATAACTGATTTTTTATATTTGATTTTGGTACCCTGAAACTTTGGCAATTTTTTTTTATTCTACCAGTTTTATTATGGAGTCTTTAGTGTCCCTATATTTAGCATCATGTTATTTAAGGACAGAGACAGTTTTACATCTTTCTGATTTTGCTGCCTTTTTCTTCTTATTAATTGCTCTGGTGAGAACTTCTAGTACTACATTGTATAGAAGCAGAAAGTAAAGATCCTTGACTTATTTCTGATCTCATAGAAAGTTATTTTTTCACCATTAAGTATGGTTGTGGGCTGTGGCCATATGATGCACAGAATTTATTGTGTTGAGGAACATTCTTTCTATACCTATTCTGCTAGGTTTTTAATCATGAGAAAACGCTGAATTTCTCAAAAGCCTTCTGTTCCTAGTGAGATAATCATATATTTTCCCTTCATTCTACTGATGCAGGGTATGACATTCACAGATTGGCATATGCAAAGATTGAACCATCTTTGCATCGCAGGCATAAATCCTACATGGTCATGATATATTCTCCTTTTAGTGTGCTAGTGAATTGGGTTCATTAGTATTTGGTGAGGAATTGTGCTGCTCAGAAATATTGGTTTATAATTTTCTTTCTTATACCATCCTGATCTGGCACCGATATCAGGCTAATGCTGGTCTCATGAGTTTGGAAGTGTTTCTTTCTCTTAAATATTCTGAAAGAGTTTAATAAGCATTGGCATTAATTCTTTCAATATTTGGTACAACTTACAGTGACCTCATCAGGATTTTCTTTGATGAGAGATTCTTGATTACTGATTCAATGTCCTTACTTTTAATTGGTCTGGTTCAGATTTTCTGTTTCTTCCAAATTGGTATTGGTAGATTGCATGTTCCTAGGAATTTATCCATTTCTTCTGCTTTATCTGATTTTCTAGTCATGTAATTATTTGTAATAGTCTTACAACTCTTTATATCTTCATAGTCTATGGCTTTCTACACCTAAGCAACTGAATGTTGCATGAGATGACTGGCTTGTTTTCTTAAAAAAAACATTGACAGCTCTTTTGCCATATAATTCCCATCCCATATAACTAATCTAAATGTACAATTTGATCGTTTTTAACATATTCATAGAGTTGGTCAATCATTATCACATTCAATTTCAGCATACTTTCTTCATCACTGAGGAAGAGAGACATCTTTAGGAGATATTCCTCTTTTGCTCTCAAACTCCAGCTCAGACAAGTATTCTACTGTCTCTGTACATTTGTCTATTCTAAACATTTAATATAAATGTAATACTTCTTTTCTAAGTGAATGATATCCATGTATGTATAGGTGTATCTATTTATATCCATACCATTCACACATATATTATATAAGATTAATATAATGTAATATATATAATTGTTATATAATATGTAATATACAATATACATGATTAGATACGTACATATACATGTGTGTATATATATATATATCCTCATAACACACAAACACACATATGCATGTGTACGTAAAATCCTCTTATTTTATTTAGTGAATTTCAAGTAAATTTCACTTGAAAGCTACAAATATATATAATAATTATACTGTACTAGATTTTTTATAATTGTTCATTAGGATTCTGCAGATATTGGTGGTCTCTAATAAATTTAGTTTACGTATTTAAGTAGTAATGCTTTGTGTTACATTGTTACAAATAACAAAAATCGCTCCCTACATTCTTACTAAAATGTTCCACAGAAATATAGGAGAAATTGAACAATAACAAAAAAAAAATCCCACAAGTAAAACACTATTAGGCATTTGAGGATCAATGCTGAGAAAACATTTTTTTTTCTACCATCAACCTATTTATTCATTGTTGGAGATCTAGAAAATAATGTCTCTGTTCTCAGAAAGCCTCAGTCCAATAGTATGAGGGAAGCAATACATTATAATGTGAAGCAAAATGATAATAACTACCAGAAACAATGCCATTTTTGTTACTATGGCTGTGTAGTATAGTTTAATTTCTGGTATTGTACTGCCTCAGGCTATGCTCTTCTTGCTAAGAATTGTTTTGGCCATTCTGGGTCTCTTATTTTTCTAAATGAATTTCATGATTGCTTTTTCTAGTTCTATGAAGAATCTTATTGGGATTTTAATAGGAATTGCATTATATCTGCACAACACTTTTGGTAGTATGGACATTTGACAATATTAATTCTGTCTATCCAGAAGCATGGGAGATCTTTTAAACTTCCAAGGTCTTCTTCAATTTCTTCTTTGGTGTTCTGTAGTTTTCATTATAGAGGATTTTCACCTCTTTTTGTTAGATTGATTCCCAGGTTTTTATTTTTTCTTTTGAGGCTATTTTGGATGGGTTAGTTTTCCTAATTTCTCTTTAGGTGGATTCATAAATGGTATAGGAATGTGCTTAATTTGTGGATATTGACTTTATATCCTTCTACTTTGCTGAAATCATCTATTCTAGAAGTTTCCTGGTAGAATTTTTCACTATTTTAAATACAGAATGATGTTATCGGCAAAGAGTGATAGTTTCAGTTCTTCTTTTCTCATTTGTACCCCTTTAATTTCTTTCTTCTGTCTAATTGCTCTGGCTAGAGTTTTAAGGATGAAGTTGAATAGAAGTGGTAAAAATAAAGTTGACCACATGGATAAGATGGTAAGAAACCATGAACAGAACTTCCAACAATCATGGGATAACATGAAAAGACCAAATTTAAGATCAAAGAGCTTGATACCAAATCAGAGACTCTGCACCTGATAGAAGAAGAAGTTGGCTCCGATCTACATATTGTGGGGTCGGGCTCCAAATTCCTCAATAGGACACCCATAGCACAAGAGTTAATAACTAGAATCAACAAATGGGACTTACTCAAACTTAAAAGTTTTTTCTCAGCAAGAGAAACAACAAGAGAGGTAAATAGGGAGCCTACATCCTGGGAACAAATTTTTACTCCTCACACTTCAGATAGAGCCCTAATATCCAGAGTATACAAAGAACTCAAAAAATTAAACAATAAGATAACAAATAACCCAATCAACAAACGGGCCAAAGACCTGAACAGACACTTCTCAAAGGACGACATACAATCAATCAACAAGTACATGAAAAAATGCTCACCATCTCTAGCAGTCAGAGAAATGCAAATCAAAACCACCCTAAGATACCATCTCACTCCAGTAAGATTGGCAGCCATTATGAAGGCAAACAACAAGTGCTGGAGAGGATATGGGGAAAAGGGTACTCTTGTACATTGCTGGTGGGACTGCAAATTGGTGCGGCCAATTTGGAAAGCAGTATGGAGATTCCTGGGAAATCTGGGAATGGAACCACCATTTGACCCAGCTATTGCCCTTCTCAGACTATTCCCTGAAGACCTTAAAAGAGCACACTACAGGGATACTGCCACATCGATGTTCATAGCAGCACAATTCACAATAGCTAGACTGTGGAACCAACCCAGATGCCCTTCAATAGATGAATGGATAAAAAAAAAATGTGGCATTTATACACAATGGAGTATTACACAGCACTAAAAAATGACAAAATCATGGAATTTGCAGGGAAATGGATGGCATTAGAGCAGATTATGCTAAGTGAAGCTAGCCAATTCCTAAAAAACAAATGCCAAATGTCTTCTTTGATATAATGAGAGCAACTAAGAACAGAGCAGGGAGGAAGAGCAGGAGGAAAAGAGCAACTTTAAACAGAGACATGAGGTGGGAGGAAAAGGGAGAGAAAAGGGAAATTGCATGGAAATGGAAGGAGACCCTCATTGTTATACAAAATTACATATAAGAGGTTGTGAGGGGGAAGGGAAAAAAACAAGGGAAAGAATTAAATTACAACAGATGGGGTAGAGAGAGAAGATGGGAGGGGAGTGGATGGGGGATAGTAGAGGATAGGAAAGGTAGCAGAATACAACAGTTACTAATATGGCATTATGTAATAATGTGGATGTGTAATTGAAGTGATTCTGCAACCTGTATTTGGGGTAAAAATGGGAGTTCATAACCCACTTGAATCGAATGTATGAAATATGACATGTCAAGAGTTTTGTAATGTTTTGAATAACTAATTAAAAAAAAGACCAAATTTAAGATTTATTGGGATACAGGAAATCATGGAGACACAAACCAAAGGAATGCACAGACTTTTCAATGAAATAATATTAGAAAGTTTCCCATACCTTAAGAATGAAATGGAATATCATGTACAAGAGGCTTAAAGGAACTCAAATATACAAAATTACAACAGACCCACACCAAAGCACATTATAATGAAAATGACAAACATACAGAATAAGGATAGAACTTTGAAGACCAAGAGAGAAAAAATTCAAAACATGTATGGGGGAAACCAATTTGTATCTCAGCTGATTTCTCAACACAGACACCCAAAGCTAGGAGGTCCTGAAATAATATATATATATAGCTCTGAAAAAAAAATGTATGCCAGGGCTGGGGCTGTGGTTCAGTGGTAGAGCCCTTGCCTAGCAGGTGTGAGGCACTGGGTTTGATTCTCAGCACCACATATAAATAAATAAAATAAACGTTCATTGACAACTAAAAAGTATTTTAAAAAAAAGAAAATGTATGCCAGTCAAGAATACTATGCCCAGCTAAATTAAGCCTCAGATTTTATGAAATAAAAACCTTCCATGATAAACAAAAGTTAAAAGAATTCACAACTAGAAAGCCTGCACTACAACACAATCTCAACAAAATATTCCATGGAGATAAAATGAAAAAAATAAAAAGTGAAAACCAGCAAAGAAAGGAATTACACTAAAGGAATAGTCAACCAAAGGAGAAACTTAGTTATAATTCAAAACCAGAAATATACCAAAATGACTGGGAGTACAAATCATCTCAATAAGATCCTTGAATGTTAATGACCAAAATTAATCAATCAAAAGACATTGACTGTCAGACTGGATTAAAAAATAAGACCCAACAATATGCTGTTTCCAAAAAACTCACCTCATTGGCAAAGACAAAAGTGAAGGTGAAAAGATGGAAAAAACATATCATTTACATGGACCACATAAACAACCAGAGGTTTCTATCCTCATATCAGATAAAGTAGACTTCCAACCAAAGTTGCTAGGAATAAAGAAGGACATTTTATACTGCTTAAGGGAATCATATCCATTAACAAGACATAACAATTGTAAATATTATGCCCCAAACAATAGAGCATCTATGTACATAAAACAAACCCTCCTCAGTCTCAAGAATCAAAAGACCACAAACACAATAATACTGAGTGACTTTGACACACCTCTCTCACTACTGAATAGATCTTCCAAACAAAAACTAAACAATGAAACTATAGAACTAAACAATATAATCAATAATTTGGACTTAATGGACATATATGGAATATTTCATCCATCAACAAGTGAATACACTTTCTTCTTAGCAGCACATGGATCTTTCACTAAAATAGACTAAATCTTATGCCACAAAGAAACTCTTAGCAAATACAATAAAAATAGACATAATACCCAGCATTATATGAGATCATAATGAAATGAAATTAGAAATTAATGATAAAATAAAAAATAGAAGCTACTCTAACACCTAAAGACTAAATAGAACATTATTCAATGACTAATGAATAGCAGAAAAAATCAGGGATGAAATAAAAAAAAAATACTTGGCAGTAAATGGGAATAATGATACAATATATCAAAACCCCTGGAACACGATGAAGGCAGTGCTAGGAAGAAAGTGCATGCATTGAGCTCATTCATGAAAAGAATAGAAAGACAACAAATAAATGACCTAGCATTACATCTCAAACTCCATGAAAAAGAACAAATCAACACAAAAATGCAGTGGAAGACAGGAAATGATTAAGATCAGAGCTAAAATCAATGAAACTGAAACAAAAGAATACAAAAAATTGACAAAAAGTTTGTTCTTTGAAAAAAAAAATAACTTGATAAACCCTTAGCTACACTAAAAGAAAGAGAGAGAAAACTCACATTACTAAAATTCATGATGAAAAAGTAACTAGCACCAGGGACACTACTGAAATGCAGAAGATACTTAGAAACTATTTTGAAAATTTATACACCAATAAAATCGAAAATCTTGATGATGTGGACAAATTTCTAGAGCCCTTTGACCTACACAAACTGAATCAGGAGGACATACACAATTTAAACAGATCAATTTCAAGCAATGAAATTGAAGATGCCATCAACAGACTAACAACCAAGAAAAGTCTAAGACCAGATATATTCTCAGCTGAGTTCTAGAAGACCTTCAAAGAAGAATTAATACCGATAGTCCTCAAGTTATTCCATGGAACATAAAAGGAGGAAAACCATTCAAACTCATTGCTAGTGTCACTCTGATACCAAAACCAGACAGACACATCAGGAAAACAACACTTCAAACCAATATCCCTCATGAACACAATTGTAATAATTCTCAATAAAATTCTGGTGAATCGCATACAAAAACATATTAAAAGGATAATGCACCATGATTAAGTGGGATTCATTCCAGGAATGCAAGTTTGGTTCAACATATGGAAATCAATAAATGTAATTCATCACACCGATAGACATAAAGACAAGAATCACATGATCATCTCAATAGCTGCAAAAAAAGAATTTGGCAAAATACAGCACCCCTTCATGTCCAAAACACTAGAAAACCTTGGGATAGTAGGAACATAACACAATAAGCTAAACATAAAGTCAACATCATTCTAATTGGAGAAAAACTGAAAGCATTCCCTCCAAAAACTGCAACAAGACAAGGGCAAGTTTATTCAAGAAGACTTTTCAAAGGGGGATGAAAAGAAGGCAGTAGGGTTGAGAACGAAAAACAGTAGAATGAATCAGAACTTTCCTATGTTCATATATGAATATAACGTCAGAGAAATTCTATATCATGTACAACCACAAGAATGGTAAGTTACACTCCATATAGGTATGTCAAAATACACTCTACTGTCATATCTATCTAAAAAGAAGAAATAATTTTTTAAAAAAAATTGCCAGAAAAAGAATACTTTTGTTATTGTCCATGAATTTTTCTTAATTTCAGTTATGATCTGTTTATTGTTAGTATACATAAGTACAACTGTATATTGACTGTGTATCTTGCAACTTTTTTTTCAAGTAGATAAAATTTTATCTTTTTCTTTTCAACCCATTGATGCCTTTTATTCTTGCCTAATTGCCCAGGCTACACTTACAAGTATAATAATGGAGAGTGGACATTCTTGCTCTCAATTTTAGGAAAAGCACTCTCATTCTTTCACCAGCAAATATGATGTTAACTGTAGCACTTTTGTAGATACTCTTGTAGGTTGAAAAAAAATCCCTTTTATTCCTGTTTTTTTCGTGTATTTATGATATTATGATTTTGTCAAGGGCTTTTTGGACATCTATCAAAGATTATCACGTGGTGTTAATCTTTTTGTGTGTGTGTGCATGTGGATGTGGTACAGTAAACAAAATGCAGAATCTCATGCATGCTAAGCATGAGTTCCACCATAGAACTACACTCCAACCCTATATAAGTTTTGTTGTTTATGGATATGGTATACCACATTAATTGATTTTTAAATGTTAATCTAACCTTGAATTTCTGGGATAAATTTCCTTGCTCATAAAGAAACAATCTGTGAGGTGAATAGAGAGCCTACATCTTGGGAGCAAATCTTTACCCCTCACACATCAGATAGAGCACTAATCTCTAGGTTATATAAAGAACTCAAAAAGCTAAGCAAGCACCAAGAAAACAAATAATCCAATCAATAAATGGGCCAAGGACCTGAACAAACACTTCTCAGAAGATGATATACAATCAATCAACCAACAAATATATGAAAAATGGTCCACATCATTAGCAATTAGAGAAATGCAAATGAAAACTACTCTAAGATTTCATCTCCAGTCAGAATGGCAGTTATTATGAAGACAAATAACAATAAATGTTGGCGAGGATGTGGGGAAAAAGGTACACCTGCTGGTGGGACTGCTAATTGGTGCAGCCAATATGAAAAGCACTATGGAGATTTCTTGGAAAATTGGTAATGAAACCACCATTTGACCCAGCTATCCCTTCTCCTCGGTCTATACCCAAAGGACTTAAAAACAGCATACTACAGGGACACAGCCACATCAATGTTTACAGCAGCACAATTCACAATGGCTAAACTGAGGAACCAACCTAGATGCTCTTCAATAGATGAATGGATTTAAAAATGTGGCATATGTAGGGATCCAACATGGCGGCCGGCGAGGAAGCTGCACTTTCAATATCTCCACATTAACGGGATCAGAAACACCAATTAAAACAGCTACATTCTACCTACTGAGGATCTTCTAGCAAAATTCCGTTGAAAGGAGACCTGCCGAGAATTAGTAAGTTTATTAGACGTGACAGTTTGCCCCAGACAAGTGAAACTTGACCGGCAGCGCGGGCTCAGAGTCCAATCCCGCGGCCACCCGCCGCTTCTGCAAGCGGCAGGCGGCCCAGAGCAGCGCGGCAAAAGGGTCCCCGCCCGGCCAGCAGACAGCTCCCGCCATTCCACTCTTGTTCTGCAAACAGCCACCCCGCCCGCTTGGTTCTTAGCCACGCGGCTGCAGCCACCCGGCTTTACAAGCACCCCCGGCGGCCCTGCTCGGCGAGAAGGGTCCCCGCCCTGCCGGCAGACAGCTCCCGCCATTCCTCTCTTGTTCTGCAAACAGCCACCCCGCCTGCCTGGTTCTTAGCCACGAGGCTGCAGCCGCCCGGCTTTACAAGCGCCCCCGGCGACCCTGCTCGGCGAGAAGGGTCCCTGCCCGGCCGACAGACAGCTTCCGCCATCCCGCCTACCCTGGCGGTCCCGCTCTTGCCCTGCAAACAGCCACCCCGCCCGCCTGGGTCTTAGCCACGCGGCTGCAGCCACCCGGCTTTACAAGCGCCCCCGGCGGCCCTGCTCTGCAAGAAGGGTCCCCGCCCTGCCGGCAGACAGCTCCCGCCATTCCGCTCTTGCTCTGCAAACAGCCACCCCGCCCGCCTGGTTCTTAGCCACGAGGCTGCAGCCGCCCGGCTTTACAAGCGCCCCCAGCGGCCCTGCTCGTCGAGAAGGGTCCCTGCCCGGCCGGCAGACAGCTCCCACCATCCCGGCACTCCTGGCGGCCCGCCCGCTCTGCGAAGGGTCACCCCGCCCGGCTCTTAGCCACGCGGGCGCCATCTGCCTGGCTCTGTGGGCGCCCCCGGCGGCCCAGCGCAGCCAGAAGGGTCCCCGCCTGGCCCGACAGAAGGCACGTGCCCTTCCGGCTCTGCTAACGGCCCTGCCCACCCGGGAAAGGGCTCCCCCCCTTGAGAGGATGGGAAGGAAATCTAACCAAGCCTCTATGAATTAGCGAACTGGGATCTAAAACCAGAGATTGTGTCAGACCAGAGACAAGCCAGTTCCACCTCTCCCTTCGGTCACTCCTGCAAGGAGCCAGGGGCCCGCCATAGCAGAGAGGGGAAGTCACCAAAGATCGGCCAAAGAGATTCCTTCCCAGCGGATTCTAAATTAGCAGGAGCGGCGAGGGAGCCGGCCGGAGCTGGCGGGAACCGCGGCAGCGGCACGGGAACCGGCGGGAGGTGAGGCGGCGCTGACGCAGGAGCCGGCGGGAGCCGCGCGGCGCGGGTCTCCCAGCTACAGCTCCCACCAGTGCTGACAACTGAGGTCTCTTGCACCAGATACGGGGGCGTGGCTACCAGAAGGTAAGCAAATTTGCTGGGGGTTCTCAGCCCCAAGCTCTACAAACTTAGGGCCTGAGGGAGGCAAACAAGGAGAGTGTGCCCAGGCACTAATGAAACAGCTGCTCCACGCGTGTGCAAGGTAGGCGGAACCATGACCACCGACAAAACAGGCCCAGTGGCCCGCCAGATACATCGCCCTGGTCGGGGGAGGGGCAGAGCCGCCACCAGCGCCTTTTAGGTAGACAGATCTGCAACCGACAGACAGAACAGGCCTAGTGGCCAGCGGAGGGGCAAAGCCGCTGCTCACGCCTGCAAGGTAGGCGGACCTGTGACCACCGAAAGAACAGGCCCATCGAAAGTACAGGTACAGCGGCCTCCTGGCGTGGAAGGCACATTGCCTCAATTGGAGGAGGGGCAGAGCCACCGCCAAAGCCTGCGAGGGAGACTTTGCAGCTATACAAGAGCAATATAAATATATAGGGGGAAAAATCAATAACACAACAGTTTCACCAAGCAGAAAGAAACACGATCAGTATGAAAAGACAAGGAAAGAAAGGACCACAAGCAATGCAGGTCAACTCAACTTTAGAAGAGGTAATATCTGCAGCAGATGGAATGTCAGATAAAGAATTCAGGATATACATGCTTCAGATGATCTGGAGTCTCAAGGAAGACATTAGACAGCAAAATCAGACAATGAAAGACCACTTCGACCACTTCGACAATAAATTACATAAACAAATCCAAGAAGCAAAAGATCAATTATACAGAGAGATAGAGGTTATAAAAAACAAACAAACAGAAATCCTGGAAATGCAGGAAACAATAAACCAACTTAAAAACTCAATTGAGAATACTACCAGCAGAGTAGAACACTTAGAAGATAGAACATCAGACAATGAAGACAAAGTATTTCAACTGGAGAAGAACATAGACAGCTCAGCAAAGCTGTTAAGAAACCATGAGCAGAACATTCAAGAAATATGGGATAACATAAAGAGACCCAACTTAAGGGTCATGGGGATACAGGAAGGTATTGAGGTCCAAACCAAAGGAATGAGCAATCTATTCAACGAAATAATACGAGAAAACTTCGCAGACTTGAAGAATGAGACAGAATCCCAAATCCTAGAAGCCTACAGGACGCCGAATGTGCAAAATCATAAGAGATCCACACCTAGACACATTATAATGAAGATGCCCAACATACAGAATAAGGAGAGAATTTTAAAAGCTACAAGAGAAAGGAAGCAGATTACATTTAGGGGTAAACCAATCAGGATAACAGCTGATCTTTCAACACAGACTCTGAAAGCTAGAAGATCCTGGAATAACATATTTCAAACACTGAAAGAAAAGGGGTTCCAACCAAGAATTGTGTATCCCGCGAAATTAAGCTTCAGGATGGAAGATGAAATTAAAACCTTCCATGATAAACAAAAGTTAAAAGAATTTGCAGCTAGAAAACCATCTCTTCAAAACATCCTCGGCAAAATATTACAGGAAGAGGAAATGGAAAATATCAATGAAAACCAACAGCAGGAGGTAGTACAGTAAAGGTGGGGGGGAATAATCAAAGAGGAAAACAAACCATGTTTAATAAAATAAATAAACAAATATGGCTGGAAGAACAACCCATATCTCAATAATAACTCTAAATGTTAATGGCTTAAACTCACCAATTAAGAGACACAGGCTAGCAGAATGGATCACTAAACAAGACCCAACAATATGCTGCCTTCAGGAGACGCATTTGATAGGAAAAGACATACATAGACTGAAGGTGAAAGGTTGGGAAAAATCATATCACTCATATGGACTTCGGAAACAAGCAGGAGTGTCCATACTCATTTCAAATAAAATAGATTTCAAGCCAAAGTTAATCAAAAGGGATGAAGAGGGACACTACATACTTCTCAAGGGAACCATACACCAACAAGACATAACAATCATAAACATATATGCCCCAAACAATGGTGCAGCTATGTTCATCAAACAAACTCTTCTCAAGTTCAAGAGTCTAATAGACCACCATACAATAATCATGGGAGACTTCAACACACCTCTCTCACCACTGGACAGATCTTCCAAACAAAAGTTGAATAAGGAAACTATAGAGCTCAATAACACAATTAATAACCTAGACTTAATTGACATATATAGAATATACCACCCAACATCAAGCAGTTACACTTTTTTCTCAGCAGCACATGGATCCTTCTCAAAAATAGATCATATATTATGTCACAGGGCAACTATTAGACAATATAAAGGAGTAGAGATAATACCATGCATATTATCCGATCATAATGGAATGAAATTGAAAATCAACGATAAAAGAAGTAAGGAAAAATCATGCATCACTTGGAGAATGAACAATAGGTTACTGAATGATCAATGGGTTATAGAAGACATCAAGGAGGAAATTAAAAAATTCTTAGAGATAAATGAAAACACAGACACAACATATCGGAATCTATGGGACACATTGAAAGCAGTTCTAAGAGGAAAATTTATTGCTTGGAGTTCATTCCTTAAAAAAAGAAAAAACCAACAAATAAATGATCTAATACTTCAACTCAAAATCCTAGAAAAAGAAGAGCAAAACAACAGCAAAAGAAGTAGAAGACAAGAAATAATTAAAATCAGAGCTGAAATTAATGAAATCGAAACAAAAGAAACAATTGAAAAAATTGACAAAACTAAAAGTTGGTTCTTTGAAAAAATAAATAAAATCGACAGACCCTTAGCCACGCTAACAAAGAGAAGAAGAGAGAGAACTCAAATTACCAGCATACGGGATGAAAAAGGCAATATCACAACAGACACTTCAGAAATACAGAAGATTATCAGAAATTATTTTGAATCCTTATACTCCAATAAAATAGAAGATAGTGAAGGCATCGATAAATTTCTTAAGTCATATGATTTGCCCAGATTGAGTCAGGAGGATATTGACAACCTAAACAGACCAATATCAATTGAGGAAATAGAAGATACCATCAAAAGACTACCAACTAAGAAAAGCCCAGGACCGGATGGGTATACAGCAGAGTTTTTCAAAACCTTTAAAGAGGAATTAACACCAATACTTTTCAAGCTATTTCAGGAAATAGAAAAAGAGGGAGAACTTCCAAATTCATTCTATGAGGCCAACATCACCCTGATTCCTAAACCAGACAAAGACACTTCAAAGAAAGAAAACTACAGACCAATATCTCTAATGAACCTAGATGCAAAAATCCTCAATAAACTTCTGGCGAACCGGATACAAAAACATATCAAAAAAATTGTGCACCATGATCAGGTAGGATTTATCCCTGGGATGCAAGGTTGGTTCAATATACGGAAATCAATAAATGTTATTCACCACATCAACAGGCTTAAAAATAAGAACCATATGGTCATCTCGATAGATGCGGAAAAAGCATTCGACAAAGTACAGCATCCCTTTATGTTCAAAACTCTAGAAAAACTAGGGATAACAGGAACATACCTCAACATTGTAAAAGCAATCTATGCTAAGCCTCAGGCTAGCATCATTCTGAATGGAGAAAAACTGAAGGCATTCCCTCTAAACTCTGGAACAAGACAGGGATGCCCTCTCTCACCACTTCTGTTCAACATAGTTCTCGAATCACTGGCCAGAGCAATTAGACAGACGAAAGAAATTAAAGGCATAAAAATAGGAAAAGAAGAACTCAAATTATCACTATTTGCAGATGACATGATTCTATACCTAGCAGACCCAAAAGGGTCTACAAAGAAACTATTAGAGCTAATAAATGAATTCAGCAAAGTGGCAGGCTATAAAATCAACATGCATAAATCAAAGGCATTCCTGTATATCAGCAACAAATCCTCTGAAATGGTAATGAGGACAACCACCCCATTCACAATATCCTCAAAGAAAATAAAATACTTGGGAATCAACCTAACAAAAGAGGTGAAAGACTTATACAATGAAAACTACAGAACCCTAAAGAGAGAAATAGAAGAAGATCTTAGAAGATGGAAAAATATACCCTGTTCATGGATAGGTAGAAGTAACATCATCAAAATGGCGATATTACCAAAAGTTCTCTATAGGTTTAATGCAATGCCAATCAAAATCCCAACGGCATTTCTTGTAGAAATAGAGAAAGCAATCATGAAATTCATATGGAAAAATAAAAGACCCAGAATAGCAAAAACAATTCTAAGCAGGAAATGTGAATCAGGCGGTATAGCTATACCAGACTTCAAACTATACTACAGAGCAATAGTAACAAAAACAGCATGGTACTGGTACCAAAACAGGCAGGTGGACCAATGGTACAGAATAGAGGACACAGAAACCAATCCACAAAACTACAACTATCTTATATTTGATAAAGGGGCTATAAGCATGAAATGGAAGAAGGATAGCATCTTCAACAAATGGTGTTGGGAAAACTGGAAATCCATATGCAACAAAATGAAACTGAATCCCTTTCTCTCGCCATGCACAAAAGTTAACTCAAAGTGGATCAAGGAACTTGATATCAAATCAGAGACATGGCGTCTGATAGAAGAAAAAGTTGGCTATGATCTACATACTGTGGGGTCGGGCTCCAAATTCCTCAATAGGACACCCATAGCACAACAGTTAATAACTAGAATCAACAAATGGGACTTACTCAAACTAAAAAGTTTTTTCTCAGCAAAAGAAACAATAAGAGAGGTAAATAGGGAGCCTACGTCCTGGGAACAAATCTTTACTCCTCACACTTCAGACAGAGCCCTAATATCCAGAATATACAAAGAACTAAAAAAATTAGACAATGAGATAACGAATAACCCAATCAACAAATGGGCCAAGGACCTGAACAGAAATTTCTCAGAGGAGGACATACAATCAATCAACAAGTATATGAAAAAATGCTCACCATCTCTAGCAGTCAGAGAAATGCAAATCAAAACCACCCTAAGATACCATCTCACTCCAGTAAGATTGGCAGCCATTAGGAAGTCAAACAGCAACAAGTGCTGGCGAGGATGTGGGGAAAAGGGTACTCTTGTACATTGCTGGTGGGACTGCAAATTGGTGCGGCCAATTTGGAAAGCAGTATGGAGATTTCTTGGAAAGCTCGGAATGGAACCACCATTTGATCCAGCTATTCCACTACTCGGTCTATTCCCTAAAGACCTAAAAAGAGCACACTATAGGGACACTGCTACATCCATGTTCATAGCAGCACAATTCACAATAGCAAGACTGTGGAACCAACCTAGATGCCCTTCAATAGACGAATGGATAAAAAAAATGTGGCATTTATACACAATGGAGTATTACTCTGCATTAATAAATGACAAAATCATAGAATTTGGAGGGAAATGGATGGCATTAGAGCAGATTATGCTAAGTGAAGCTAGCCAATCCCTTAAAAACAAATGCCAAATGTCTTCTTTGATATAAGGAGAGTAACTAAGAACAGAGTAGGGAAGAAGAGCATGAGAAGAAGATTAACATTAAACAGGGATGAGAGGTGGGAGGGAAAGGGAGAGAGAAGGGAAATTGCATGTAAATGGAAGGAGACCCTCAGGGGTATACAAAATTACATACAAGAGGAAGTGAGGGGAAAGGAGGGAAAATATAAGGGGGAGAAATGAATTACAGTAGAGGGGGTAGAGAGAGAAGAGGGGAGGGAAGGGGGGAGGGGGGATAGTAGAGGATAGGAAAGGCAGCAGAATACAACAGACTCCAGAATGGCAATATGTAAATCAATGGTTGTGCAACTGAAGTGATTCTGCAATCTGTATATGGGGTAAAAATGGGAGTTCATATCCCACTTGAATCAAAGTGTGAAATATGATATATCAAGAACTATGTAATGTTTTGAACAACCTACAATAAAAATTAATTAAAAAAAAATAAAAAAATAAAAATGTGGCATATATACACAATGGAATATTATTCAGCAATAAAAGAGAATAAAATCACGGCATTTGCAGGTAAATGGATGGAGTTAGAGAAGATAATGCTAAGTGAAGTTAGCCAATCCCCAAAAACCAAATGCCAAATGTTTTCTTTGATATAAGGAGGCTGATTCATAGTGGGATGGGGAGAGGGAGCATGGGAGGAATACATGAACTCTAGATAGGGCAGAGGGATTGGAGGTGAAGGGAGGGGGCACGGGGTTATTAATGATGGTAGAATGTGATGATCATTAGTATCCAAAGTACAGGTATGAAGACACGAATTGGTGTGAATATACTTTGTATACAACCAGAGATATGAAAAAAATGTGCTTTATATGTGTAATAAGAATTGTAATGCATTCCGCTGTCATATATAAAAAACTAACGTGTTAGTCAAATTATATTGATTTTGTATATTCAAATAAGCATATATGAACAAAAGCAATATTCTAAATGTTTATGAATGCAACTAAATGGTATCAGCTCAAATTCACTTTGTTGCAAGTATCAGATATTCCAAACAAACAGTCTTAAGCCCCCCAAAAGGATTTTAAATTAAAATTTAAAAAATAGCCTTTGGGAACATGTATTAAAAATAGGTGGTTATGCTGACTTAAGGCATAGCTAAATTTAAGAACAAATTATTTCAAATGAATTTGTTTTCACTTAGTTTCTCTAGGCTGCCTTGGGTTCAGTCTTGGTTTTATATAAAGATGGTGGTAACAAGTAAAAGCCTACTATGTAAAAGCTAGTATCTCTTTTCCATATCTTATGTTATCTTCTGGCTCCAAGTTGGCTTTCTATAATCCAATAACAATGTAGTCAATGAGTAGTGAGAATTTTGGAGCACAGGTCAATTACCCATACTTGGAAAAAGGGGTAATGATAGCTCATTAGTGGAAGTGGTTTTCCAGAGGAAAAATAGAATGATAACCAAAGAGTATATGTGTCCATAATATTTGAAAATATATTTGAAAAGGGGAACATTTTGTCCTATTTAAAGGACAAATATGAGATCAGGGTGATAGGACTAAGGAAAGATTTCCTACCTTAATGATTTCCTATTTACAGACAATCAGGAAAAGAAATCAGAAACTTCAATTGGGGGTGGGGGGAAGCCAAGACTTGAACAGGTACTTAGCAAAAGAGGAGATATGAATGACAAATAAATATGAAAAGGTTCTCAAACTTAAGGAAATATAAAGTAATGCTACAAAGATAGCAATATACACTCACCAGCTAAACAAATATTAAAGGTTGACAAAGCCTAGTGCTGACAAGGATTAAAAAAACTTGAATTTCACATACAGCATGTTGAACAGCCAATTACTAAAATATTTGATAAAATTGCTTTTCATGGGCTGGGGTCACAGCATAATGATAGAGCTCTTGCCTATCAAGTGTGAGACACTGGGTTTGATTCTTAGCATTGCATATAAATAAACAAAGGTACAACTAAAAAATATTTTTTTAAATTGAAATAGCAATGAAAATAATATAACTTGGATGATTCTCAGAAACATTATATTGAGGGAAAGCAGCCAGATATAAAATACAAAGTGATGAGTTATATGAAGCTTTAAATAACTTTTATATATGGTATATGTAAAGATTTTCCATTTATATAGTTTTAAAACATGAGAAACATGTTTTGGATGCAAAAACTCGTGACAGCAGTGAGTTATGGATAAAAAAGAATATAGAAATTGAGAGGGGGCATGAGGTAGTTTCTGTGGGGCTGGCAATGTTCTTCTAGGGTGCTGGAAACTGTGACAGGTAATGAGTGAGGTAAAGAGCTTTCCTTGCCTCACTTTTGTACTTTTTTATATATACAAAATGGTGTAGTTCAACAAAACACATATTTAAAAATAGTTCACCTTATTGTATAGAGGATAGATTTAAGGCAAGAGATTATGTTTTAAATGGAAATAGGGTTCTGAAAAAAAGTGGACTGATTCTGTATATGTTTTAGAGGTAGAATAGGCAGAATTCTCTGATGTATTATTGCATATAGAGAAAAAAGAAAAGAGAGGCATCAAGATAAGTTTAACTACTAAATTTCAAGTCCAAATATTCATGTCAAAGATGGGGGCATATACGTTCACAGAAAGATGGAGTGGATAATTGTGTTAGATGATACTTAGGATTTCAGTAATAAGGACAGAGAAGGTTGGAAATGGCATTAGAATTCAACAAGGAAAATATGGATGATCTGACAAGAGCAATGCCAGGTTTATTCTGGGGATGGAATCCTGAATGGAACATGCTATAAAGAGTAATTATAAGGCAAGAAATGGGAAAAAACAGTTTTAGATAAATCTGTGAGTAGTTGTTTTTCTTTATTTCTGTGAATGGGGAGAAAATGCAAATAAAAGAGCAAGTTGAAAAAGTGTGCAGTCAGAACAACTTATTTATTTATGTTGGATGGTAGAGAAGAGCCCAGTAATAAAGAATTAAAAAAAAAAAAACCTGACTTAATAATTACAGCCCACAATTGTTGCATTGCATTTTCCTTCCCTTTGTCTTCCAAAACAGAAAGTTATTTTCTAAAAAACCTTTTTACTTATTACTTGAAGAACAAATGGTCAAATTTTTCTATTTTTTTAAGTTTTGCTACAGAAAAAATCCACTTATGACAAAGTTCATAGCTTAATAACCACTGTATCCCAGGTATCTAGAAAAGTCCTTGCCAGAAAAAGCACTGAATGAATATTTATAAGGCATGAAATAATAGAAAAATATATATATAATTTAGTGTTATACTGGTCTAGGCAGTGTTGATGTTCAAAATATTTAAAATCAGTGAGGCTGTGCATATCAACTGAATATCTTCCCCAGGTCTGGGTTTAAATTCTTGCTTCATTCACTGTGAGACTTTTAAAATGAAGGGAAGTCAGTTAAATTATCAAAAAATCATCTTATCATCTAAACATGCTGATGGTAATAATTCATAGGATTGTATTAATGATGAAACAATATATGAAAAACCCCCATTTCAGTGCCGGCACATTGAAGATATTAAATAATGTTTGGGTTTTTTTTTCTAGAATGCTTTTAAATTAGTTATATTTGTAGTTAGATAAAAAAAAAATTAAACATGTAAAAACCAGTACAGAATGAGAATACTTTAATTATCTTCTTTCATGATTTTTCTCAGGTGCTCAGCTTAACAAATTATTTATTTTGCTTCTAATCTTTAAAATGCATTTACCCTAGAGAGCCTACATCCTGGGAACAAATTTTTACCCCTCACACTTCAGATAGAGCCCTAATATCCAGAATATACAAAGAACTCAAAAAATTAAACAATAAGATAACAAATAACCCAATCAACAAATGGGCCAAGGACCTGAACAGGCAATTCACAGAGGAGGACATACAATCAATCAACAAGTACATGAAAAAATGCTCACCATCTCTAGCAGTCAGAGAAATGCAAATTAAAACCACCCTAAGATACCATCTCACTCCAGTAAGAGTGGCAGCCATTATGAAGTCAAACAACAATAAGTTTTGGCAAGGATGTGGGGAAAAGGGTACACTTGTACACTACTGGTGGGACTGCAAATTGGTAAGGCCAATATGAAAAGCAGTATGGAGATACCTGGGAAAGCTGGGAATGGATCCACCATTTGACCCAGCTATCGCCCTCCTCGGACTATTCCCTGAGGATCTTAAAAGAGCGTACTATAGGGATACTGCCACATCAATGATCATAGCGGCACAATTCACAATAGCTAGACTGTGGGAAAAGCCTAGATGCCCTTCAATAGATGAATGGATAAAAAAAAAAATGTGGCATCTATACACAATGGAGTACTATGCAGCACTAAAAAATCATAAAATCATAAAATTTGCAGGGAAATGGATGGCATTAGAGCAGATTATGCTAAGCGAAGCTAGCCAATTCTTAAAAAACAAATGCCAAATGTCTTCTTTGATATAAAGAGAGCAACTAAGAACAGAACAGGGAGGAAGAGCATGAGGAAAAGATTAACATTAAACAAAGACGATTGGGGGGAGAGAAAGGGAGAGAGAAGGGAAAACATATGGAAATGGTAGGAGACCCTCAATGTTACACAAAATTACATAGAAGAGGTTGTGAGGGGAAAGGGGGGGAAACAAGGGAGAGAATTGAACAACAGCACATGAGGTAGAGAGGGAAGATGGGAGGGGAGGGGAGGGGGGATAGTAGGGGATAGAAAAGGTAGCAGAATACAACAGTCACTAATATGCCATTATGTAAAAAGGTGAGGGTGTAACCGATGTGATTCTGCAATATGTATTTGGGGTAAAAATGGGAGTTCAAAACCCAATTGAGTCAAATGTATGAAAGATGATATATCATGAGCTTTGTAATGTTTTGAACAACCAATAAAAATTAAAAAAAAAAAATAAAAAAAAATAAATGGAGACACTGGCACAGAAAAAAAATAAATAAATAAAATGCATTTACCCTTAATCTTCTCTATGATGTAAATTTAACAGTCACTGTTCATTCATTTACCTAATTAACAAATTTGTGCATATATGCTAACCTTAGATTATACTTAATGATTCAACAAATATTTATTAAGAGTCTATGAATATCTGTGCAAAACTGTAATTTATCTTTATAATTCTGGGAATAGTTTATGCAGATACTGGGGATACTTCTAGCACAGTTT
Source organism: Callospermophilus lateralis (assembly GCF_048772815.1). Lineage (NCBI taxonomy): Eukaryota > Metazoa > Chordata > Mammalia > Rodentia > Sciuridae > Callospermophilus > Callospermophilus lateralis. The sequence continues at coordinate 192,399,607 of NC_135305.1, read as the reverse complement.
CAAGATGCATAAAAAAAATACTTTTTCTTTTCTTGTTTAATAATAAAGATAACGGATGGATTTCATCCAAGTCAGAAATCAAAGTAGACTGAAAGAGAAAACTTAATGGCATACTAAAGGCTGTTATCTTTGCAACAACTATATTACGCTACTTTAAATTATTTTAAGGGTAAAATAAGTAATAAAGTAAAATAACAATAATTTTCTGTATTGTGTTAAATATCAACTTCAAATCTTATTAATGAATTTATATGCTTTTGGAATATAAATACATACTAAAATATATATATATATATATATATTTTAAAGGAGTATGAATTTCAAACCACTTACTTTCCCTTTCATGTACCCATTCTCAATTGACTTTTATCTAAGCTGCATTGTCATAAAATCACACGGTTGATATGGTTAAAGGTAAAATTTAATTCCATTAATGTTATGGAAGAATAGTCTTTTAAGTCAACCACTTTCTTCAAGCTGCAAGACACAAAAACAAAGTCTCAATCTAATCTAATTAGAAAATTTCAACTTGTCATTCAAAATGATTTATATTGTCATTTATTTTTTTCTTATTTTAGAAATAAATATCATAACCCTAACAACTAATTCGAGTGATGACTCTTTTATGCTCGATTCTAATAAGTATAAAAATGATTGTTTCAAGGATCACTACACAAATAAAAAATGACTGAAGAGTTTTAAAATGAGAATGTGAAGATGAAAGTACTTTAAAATTGCATAATGCAAAACTGAATGCATACTTCCTCAGTATATCACATTTCAATTTGTAAACATGACAAGCTGAAAATAATAATAATTCAGAATTCTTCCCTGGAAAGAGACAAACTAAAGTCTCTAAGCCAATCACAAATAAAGCATACACAGACACACAGACACACACAGACACACACACACACACACACACAACACAAAGCAAAAAAGATAAATCATCTAGTGATGCCAAGCTGGAAAAATGGCATTATTTTCCCTTTGAACTTCATTAACTATTTACATAATTGATAGGTACATAAAAAATATAATTTCAGCCTGAAAATTAAACCATACCTATGCTTAGAATAGACATTTAATGACAATATAAAAATATCATATTATAAAAGAAAGCGAATAGTCTAGTTCTATTCATTCCTTTCCATTTAAATTACAATTAAAACATAAAAGAAAAATATACAGACTATATAGGACAAAAAGTAGGTTAAGAAATCATCATTGAACAAAGAATTTCAAATACATTCTGAAAGAAACTGGGGGTAGATGTCTGGCCAAATGAAATGGTGCCCAGAAAGCTTCAATACAGAATATACTGTAGAGAACTCCACAACAAAAATGGAAAACAATCTTCCTTGAAAAGCATGTGAGGCTCTATAAGGTTTTGAAAAGAAGGTTCTTTAAAAAGAGAGAAAAAATTGAAGAAGTAGAATGCATTTCATTATATCAATAAAAATCAGGAAGAAAGTGAAACATCATACAATATGATAAAGAAGAAATGTTTATTAAGCAAGAAAAAAAAATTGAAGACAAAACTTCAGGCAAGAAAAAAAGGATGAACATCAAATTCATCATCTGAATATGGACTAAAATGTGACATGATTTTGAGGAGTTATTGGTGTACGTGATCTTGATACAAGAATTGTTTTTGAGTCAGAGTTTACAAGATTAGATTTTTAAGAAAAATAGTTATCAAAGCAGACCAGTTGGCTTTGTAAGGAACAATACATTTGTGCATCAATGTAAGCTTAACAAAAAAGCCCTCAGATACACAGAAAAAAATGTAAATATAAAGATTAAGCTATAATTTCACCATTCATAGTATAGATTGAATATTGCCCAAAGTTGATAAATTAAAAAGCAGAGCGGGCAGGGTGGTATATGTCTGTAATCCCAGAGGCTTCAGGAGGCTGAGGCAGGAGGATCTCAAATTCAAAGCCACAGCCTCAGCAAAAGCGAGGCACTAAACAACTCAGTGAGACCCTGTCTCTAAACAAAATACAAAATAGGGTTAGGTTTGTGGCTCTGTGGCCACAAACAAGTAGAGCATAAGGTCATGCATTCAGGTAACTATATGCAAAACTACAATGCCAGTTTTAAAAAAAAATGGTTGCTTTTAAGGCCTAATGTATGCCACAGGGTAAGGAATTGTTGACTTTTAATTAGACTTCCTTTTTTTAAAAAAGGCAATTGAATCATAGCATGTGCAAATTATTACAATACAAAGAAAGTCCAAATTTTAAAATATTTTTAAAAGAAGTTACAGAAAAGATTATAAAGAATGTACAGACGTTAGAAGAATATACTTCAAAATGTAATAGTGTTGTATATATTGTGGTTTTGTCAATAATTTTTTTTATTTTTTGATGTTAAAGAATTTTGAGTACTAAGCAAGCACTGTATGACTGAGCTACACCCCCAGTCCAAAAATTTATTATTAAGGCCTTCATCATATCTTGAGTTAAGTGGACTATGAACGTTTCATGATTTGCTTATTTTCCTTTTCTAACAAAACTGGATGTGAAAATTGGTGATGAAAACTTCTAAAAACTCCTGTTTTATAAAGAAATTATTTTGTTTTAGTGTCCAAGAAGCTACTGTAGACTACAATTCACTAATACTTGGTTCCGTGTTTAAAAAGTTAGTTTAAAGCAGGTTTAAAACTGGATAGTTTGAATAATTTTAAGAAGGTCTGAGACTTAGAGGCTATCTTGAGTTTTTTGTTACTTTGCCCTAGGTTCATTACCACAAGTGAATACCTACATGGTAAGAGTATGCAAAAGGTTGTTAGAAATGTGGCCTCCTGATTGGTTGATTTCCATTTTAAAAGTACACTCCTAGGCCAGTTATTTTCTATCTCTAAATATTGGGCTATTATTTGGGAGGGGCGATGATTCTAGGCTTAGCAAAGCATCAGAATTAAAAGCATCAGAACATAAGAAATTAGAAGTAGAACTAATAAGTTCACTCAAGGTATAGAACAATGACTAAGAATAAGACTAAGCCTGGTACTATTATAAGAAAAAAAAAAAAGCTAGAGCAATTTATCTTGGTCTCTAGAAAATTCTTCGATAAAATACTTGCCTCAGTCTCTTGCTCACTTTTCTATCTGGTTGTCTTTATGCTTTTAATATTCTAAACTGTTGAGAGCCACAGCCGAAGGGGCCCCAGCAAACTTCCAACTGCCAGCAAACTTCCAACTGCCAGCTGATGATTGGCTCACAGCGGCCCCAGCAAACTTCTAGCTGCCAACTGACTGGCTCCCCTGTGGTGATGCTCATTGGGTTGTTTCCCTGCCCTTTCAGACCACAGAGCTGCTCATTGGGGGACTTTTTTTGGCTCTGCCCACGTGACCCAGCTAATGGGCCTCAAGAGCAGGAGGAGGTGGGGAGGTTGAGAGGCTTGTGGGAACCCCATGGTGGCAGTTGGGCTCTGAGGGTTTTTCCTGAGGAGCTGTGTGGTGTGGTGTGTGTGTTCTAAAAATAAAGTTCGTTTCTTTTGACAAGTGGCTCCTGAATTGTGCCCAGCCAGACTGCAGCATTTGGTGGCCCGTACGGGGAGAACCCTCGACCTTGGCATCATCAGCTGCGGCACTAAACTTTATATATCCTGGTTATTAGGTATTTGTTTTTGCTGTTTCCACTTGTTCCCAGTAACTTTTCCCATTTTGTGGATTCTGTTTCACTATTTTTATTACTATTTGATGCCTTTTTAAAAAAATAAATAACATGAAATCTACCCTCTTAAAATTTTTAAATATTATAGTTATATGTACATCATTAAACAGTAAATCTCTAGAACTTTTTCATCTTCACTTTTATCATCTTTTATGACTACTGAAATTATATCTTCTGAACAGAAACTCTATTTTCGACAACCCCAATTCAGGCAGCCACCATTCTGCTTTCTATTACTGAGATTGACTACTTACATATGGTATGTAAGTGAAATAATGCTGTATTCGTCTTTCAGTATCTGGCTTATATTATGTAGCCTGGTATTCTTTAGTTTCATCTATGTTGTTGCATGATATGGTTTCATCATTTTTAAGACTGATAATATTCTATTGTTCATATACACCACATTTTATATATACATTCATCTGATGATACCAATTTGTCCACCTTCTTGCCAACATAAATTACTTTTAAGATTTTTTTTGAAAATGGCCATCCTGATGAGGTATGCGGTGATCTCTGAGCTTCTCAATTCCATTTCCCTGATAATTACTGATGCTACGCTTATTTTCATAGAATTATTGACCATTTCAATGGCTTATTTAGAGAAATGTAAACTCAAGTCCCTTGCCCATTTTTTAATCAGGTTAGTTGGTGTTTTGATATTGAGTTGTATGAATTCCTTATATATTTTGTATGTTAACTTCTTATCAGATGCATGTTTTGCATATATTTCCTTCTATTCTATGGGTTTCCTTTTCACTGGGATTGTTTCCTTTGCTAGATGGATACATTTTAGTTAGAAAACAATCATACTTGTTCATTTTGGCTTTTTTGGTGTTTTGGGGGGGGGGGTGAAGGGGGTTGGCCTGTACACTGGGAGTTATATCCAAGAAATCTTTGCCAAGAACAATGTTACAAAGCCTTTTCTCTAGTTTTAGTTTCTGAGTTTTAGTTTTTCATATTATATTTAACATAGGTTAAGCTGTTAAGCTATTTTGATTTGATTTCTGTTTATAATGCTCCAATTTCCTTCTTTTGCGTGTGAATATTGAATTTTCTGTTGCTGTTTTCCTGTTGTTTATTCCCATATTTCATCTCTCTATTCTTCATATCAAACTTCTGAAGGACCATTACTTTTTCTTCACCAACATGTTTCTGCCTGGAAATAACTGCATTTAGATATTGTGCATACAATTATGATATTCATATTTTATTTTGGGAAAAATATTTCAGAAACTAATTCCTGTTAACTAAAAAAGTATTTCAAGTCAAAAAGTTATCAATGAAGCACAGATTATAAGTCCTGTACAAGACTAGGTGCTAGAGGTAAGTATACAGATAACTTTTGTAAATGGAAAAAAATTCCATAATAATTCTGCCAACATCCATCTTTTTGTAAAGTACATAAAATCTCTTTTAACATTTAAGAACTTATTATCCCTTTTCTGTTTGAATTTATTTCATCTCAGTTCCCACATAAGCTTATACCAATGTAATATATTTTAGTATTTAAAAATACTTTGATCACCCTATCATATTTCCTTACCAAAAAAAGCCAATTTTCAAATTTCCAAGAACATAGGTTCTCAAAATTCTCTTTAGTATTGTAATTCGATTACTGAACACTATAGATCAAATAGCAAACATATCACAAATTATAATCTTTATAAATATCAAAAGTAAACTTTTACTATAAATACATATCATAGCAAACTAGATTATGATCCTTCTGCCCCTCATCCCCTCCATTAAGTCACATACCCCAAAGTGAATATTACATATTGCTAGAAAGACACATGGTTCAGGCTAATCCATTTTATATTCTTCCATTTCAAACATTTGGGAGTGTAAAGGTTTCTGGTTATAGCATTTGTCATTTTTTAAACTCCTATATTATATAGCCAAAATTTAATGGGGTGTGCCATTAAAAATTAGTTTTAATAATGAGCTGATAGCTCAATTTGGTCCCTCTGACATATTTCTGAAAGAAACTAGTTTCGCAAAGGAATCAACTACCCAGTCATTAAGACTTATTCCCTCTGGCTGGCAGCAGTAGAATCAAAGGCAGCAGCAATAGTGGTAGCCATGCAGACAGCATTTTCCAGTAAATGGTTGGAGAATATCATACTAAGTGAAATAAGCCAATCCCACAAAATCAAAGGCCAAATGTTTTCTCTAATATGCAGATGCTAATTCACAATAAAATGGGGGGTGGGGAGGGAGACTAGGGAATAACAGAATTACCTTAGATTAGGTAGAGGGAAGTGATGGGGGGATATGGGTTTAGGAAAGATAGTAGAATGAAACAGACCTTATAACTGTATGTAAAAATGTGACTACCTAACCAATTCTGGAACATGTAAACTCAGAAAAATGAGAAATTATAGCCCATCTATGGACATCAAAGTGCACAAAAACATTCTACGTCATGTATAACAATTAAAAGAAATAAAAAAGGTTAAAAAGTTATTCCCTCTCTATACAACACTATCAAGATTTAGATCAGATGAAAGGCATTGCTTTATTGGTATAATGAGAGGAAGCAGAAAGGTGTCTAGCACACTCTGGGGCAGATGAATCTCAGAGACAAAAACATGGAAGTTAACAACTTAGAATTAATGCTGTTAAACTCTCCCCATTAACCTCCTGGAAAGCCTTCTTGTACCCTAAGGTTACATGAAGGTTAAGGGTAAGATATGTGTGTTGCCCAATTTGAAGGTTGCTGCTTTAAGATACATACACATTTGTATACACACAATATGACAGTTAGGAACTTTAAGTTTACAACCTTTTCTTTCTCTCTCCCTCTCTGTGTACATGTGTCCACACACACCGTGTGAGGGGGTGGGCCGGAGGAGCTGGAAGGAAAGACAGAAGATACCAAGTATGCCCAGACACCACATTTTTCATTTTTGGTAGTATTCTTTAATATTCTCTTTACCTTGGCCACTAAAATTCTATCTTAACCTGAATAAATGACACATGGGGAAGAGAGAAGAATGCTTTTAAAATAACATCAATAAAATTACGTTGAAGCTGGTATTAATATGAAGATAAACATTGCTATCACAAGTTAGCAGTTCTGATAGTTTAAATCTGTTCCACTGACATTGAAGAACCAGTATCTACCATAGAGCACAGTACTCAGAAAAATAATGACCCCCTAGAGTGGTATGATTTTAATTTAATTGAATTAATATGCAATTTAAACCACTAAGGAGAAATTCACTTCAGATTTTTTTCCTCAAAAAAATGGCATTCTTACTGGTTCCTATTACAGTATTCTTCATACCTTATAGACACAACATTCATAATTTTTTAAAAAAAGCTTTTTACATTATTTTTACATATTGCCCAATTAACAATAAAATCTAAAGTAACTCTAAAAAATTACTACATTGCCTAAAAATAAGAAAAGCAGGCTGAGCCATAGTCAGAAATTGTGACAGGGCCCATATTCTTTATTGATATTACTGTGAAATCCAAACCTACTCCAGTGAAAAAAGGTACCAAGATAGTCAATATCATACCCCACACATCTGAACTTTGGTGAGGAGGTGGGGGAAGGTGGGAAAAGGTAGAAGAGGCAACCTTCTACAACAAATATATTTTTTAAAGCAATCAATTGTTTTGAAATTTTTAGATTACACTTGTATCTAGAGGAAATGTAATGATGATGTAAAATACAAAAAACTGTCCAAAATCTAGTCAGAGAGAGAATTTGTTGGAGGATGCAGTTAACAACTCCCTCTTGGGGAAAAAATGAGCATTCCTTAGAAACAATGCCTAAGCAATTAAAAAAAAAAAAAATCAATGGAATTAAGCCTTACCCTGGAAAACCAGCCACTCACCTAACCAGTTGGCTATCAGTTAAGAAACTGCTGACATGCAAATTCTTTTCTATCTGGTATCTAGTTTAACAATGATGATTTAACCACTCTGTTTTCCTATGAAATGCTCCTATGAAAACTATCTTTTAATCAACTTATTGGAGGATTTTTTTCTTTGCAGTAAGATTGTAATACAAATACATGATTATAAGTGAACTGTGAAACAAGTTTTTTTCTAATGATTTATTTTATTCACCAAAGTTAATTAAAGCAGAAGATTAGGAGTTGCGGAAGGTGACCACTTCTGGCTAAAAGCAATAAAGATCTGGATTACATTTTGTCATAACCTAGCAGCAGCACAATGCCCTCACAGGAAAAATGAACAAGTTTTAACTTGACAAATAGTAAACACAAACATGCACTGCAATCAAGAAAATAATTTTGTTAACAAAGTCCAGCTTTTAAATAGTTACATTCAGGAGGTGTATATTTAAAAAAAAAAAAAAATAGACCCTCTCACCAGAATTTAAAATATTGAGCTGTGTCACTTCTCTTTACTTACCGTGAGGGGGGGGAAAATAATTTCCTTGCTTTTTCAACAACTAATTTTTCTAAATCATGTTTAAAAATAGAAAACATTTCTACATCTTCAAATTAAAAGTTAGATTATCGCTTTATTTGATGACTTCGGGTGTCTCAACTGCTTTTGTTAACATTTATCAAAACTCTACTGGCCAAAACAAAGTGTTTGATGGTTTGCTTTTTAGTTAAAAAAAAAAAAATCAGAAAGCACATCATAGAAACAATCAAAATACGCTGAGGACCGATTCTTGCTTAAAAACACTGCTCTCTTCCACTTTCCATTCCAAGATACTGAGGTGAATGGGCCTCCTTCCACATTACATTAATATAGATTCTAAAATATTTTCTCGACCACCATGTAACAAAGTTGTGGCCTTTGTTGGCAACATCTGTGACTTTTCAATTAAAATTTAAAAAGACAGGCTTAACAACTATGAAAACGTATCTTCAAATAAATTCTCCTGTTGAACCCATTCTCTTGAGCTTACAGTTGGGCTAATTTACTACATGATGCAGAAAGACCTTCTACCAGAACAGTGACGACAGGTGAGAGACTCCAGTTGACAAAACACTACTTGAGAGGGTGGCCAGGGGCGTCTGTGATACTAATTGGCGGTTACCGAGGATAAATTTCCTATAATTACTGTTCATTCGTTTGCCTGCTCAGCCTGAAATGATCTAGAGCTTCGGGGGTTCGTTTTGAGAACCCCATAGACTGTCGCACCTCAGCTCAAGACTGTCTTCTCTGCTGAAAGAACCCAGGGCGTTGACAGCTCTAGGGGAGCGGCCGAGATCTTTGCGCTCTCTATCCCACCTGCCGAGCAGTGTGCTGGAACCCGAGTTCTTTAGTGAATTAACTGTTGTGACCCTGAGGTATTCGCCCATTAAGTGCTTCCAACGGTCGCCGGAGAGTCCGCAACGCGCCCAGAAAAGCAGGCCGCAGGGATTAAAACGGCGCCCTCCCAGTTAACCCAGCAAGCGTCCCGGGTCCCGGCCACACAGCGGCGACAGCGGCAACCCCTAAGGCGTTATTAGGCTGAGCCGACTCGCACCCCACGCTGGGATACCGGGTGGACGCGGATAAAAAAAGACGCGCTAGAGGGCGCCCCCGAAGGCGGCTTTCGGACCAACCGCCGCGGCGGCGAGCAAAGCTCTTACCCAGTTCCACTCCGCCTCCTCGCGTCGCCGCGGCCCAGCCCTGTCCCGTCGCGGAGGCTCACGGGACACGTAGTACGCTGCTCTCTCCGGCCCCTCCTCCAGCCCGGCTCCGCGAACGCCCTCCCAGCTCCCGCGGGTCTGACTTCCGGTTTCCTTGCGCGGCCCTAACGTGGAGCCCCGGTAAGGCGACACCCGCTTTTCCGGCTCTGAGGCGCTCTTCCACCTTTTCAACCCTCCCTCGACAAGGCTTGCCCCTGCGGCGCGTGACGCGGCTACGAGCGCGAGCGAGTCCCGACGACGCCAGCCGGCGCCGACGGGCCTGGGTCTCGGGCGCGCGCGCGCGCGTTGCTGGGTAACGGGCCTGCTCCCGCGGCCGCCGGGCCCCTCCTGCCTCGGCGGGCCCCTCCTTCCAGAACCCCCAGGGGCCCTGCCCAAGGGCAGGGCTGCGTCGCGAGCTCCGCTGAGGCTGAAGAAATGGGAATCCCTTTGCGGCGCACCTGGAGCCGCCACCTTCTCTGGGGAAGCAGCGGTGTCTTCGAGGAAACCGGAAGCCCTTGGTGACCCCTGGCGACCCGGTTTGTTTTCAGGCGGTTTCCATACACTGGGGAATCGAAACTCGGCGGCCCCAGGGGCGGCCCCACGTAGCCAGGGTTCAGGGTGAGTGAATCGTTTGGGCTGGGTGGGAGCTAGCGTGCCGGCAGTGCTGGGACCAACCTCCGTGCTGTAGTGGGTCGAAGCCACACGTCATTTTTCCCTCATCCTCTCCCACGCCCCCTTCCTTGGGGAGCTGCCCACCCCAGGCTTCCCTGGCCGTGACATCCCCGCGCCTTAGCTGTTCCAGGCCCCTTCTTGTCCTTCACTTTACTTTTCACCTATTGCTCATTTGCTTCTATGCTCTGATTGACTGGGGCTTTTTCCAGTTTGATTTCATTCACCGAGATGGCATTTATATCGGAAAGGAAAGAGGGACGTGTAACTAGGGCGGTACTACCTGGGCGTCTGAGCAATGAACATCAGCCCTTTGCACCTTGTCGAGGGCTGGCAAGCTGTAGGTATTCGCCATTTCTCCGGTGTCTAACCTGTCGATTCCAGTAACGTTTTGGATTATTTCGGTTGCAAGGTAGGCTAACACCCAATCTCCCACACACAAGGAGCTCGAATAATTGAAAGTGAAATAAAATAACCACGAAAATTGTAATACAGGTAGATCAAAACAAATGGCCTCCTCCGACGTATTGGAAATACCGTAAAGTGATTGAAGACACTGATGTACCAGGGTTGAAATTGACCTTGCTCCTTAAACATAGAAGACACTTTCTTTTTTATTATTGGAATTTTAAAATGGATTGAACAATATCTTAGGGCATAACTTAAATTTCACTTCTTTTTAAACGCTCTAATTTGCCCAATCTGATAATCAATATTTTTTTCTGTAAATTGGGAGTGGTAGATTATTCACAAGATGATTATGAAATTTTAATGCATTATTGTTTGTAAATGTAAATTGTATGCCGATATTAAGTTTTAATATTAAAGAGACAACGTAGTGTAATGGAAAATGGTAGTGAATTAAATCAGAACTCCAGAATCTAAGCAGTGAATTTTCCATTGATTCATTTGACACTTGGAAAGAGGTCTTCCTTCTCCTTTTCCCTATCTTTAAAATGAGGGTAATGCTTACTTTCTGGGACAGCAAAACATAGTTTATAAGAGTTATGTTGGCCTTGGAGTCAGCTATCCCTCTTCATGTCTCATTTACTCCTTCTGTGAAATGGGGATATTATAGCCAACCTCAGAGGTTTTATGTAAGTTTGATGAATTCTTATGAAGAATAAATGAGATAGGTGCCCTAAAAGGTGAAGCATACTACTTGGTGTACCATAACTATCTGATTAATATTAGTTAACAAGCGCACACCTGTAATCCCTGCGGCTCAGAGGCCGAGGCAGGAGGATCTGCGAGTTTAGAGCAAGCCTCACCAATTTAGCACCATCCTGAGCAATTCTGCCAGACCCTGTCTCTAAAGAAAATCTAATAAGTATATAATAATTTCTTATTTAATACTCCCTGTTCTTCTAGGTGCCCATTGTTCTATTAAATTGTTCATGTTTTTCCCCCTTTAAAAAAAGAAAAGAAAATATAAAAAAGGTTAAGCCCCTCTGGGTTCAATCCCCTGTACAAAACAAACAAACAAACAAAAAGTTAACAACACAGAACATTATTATAATTATTAAGTAAAATAATGTGATACCTTTTTTATAATCCATGACGTAGTGGAATCAATGTAACTGTTTTATGGTGCTAATATTCTTATCATTGTTAGGAAATATTTATTAGTAACACCAGTGTCATTTATTAATGCATTATAAATTACTTAAAGGAATGAAAAGAAGTAGACTGCTGTTTACATTATGCTATCCCTGAAACAGTCTTAGGATTCCCTGTCCACACAAACTAAATTTCTGAATTAAGGCAGTTAGTGAGTCAGTGAGGACCATAAAAATGAAACTGGAGTTTTCATATTGTGTATCTGATGCTGATTTTATTTTTTGGACACTTATTGAATAGTAGATTAAATTTGATTACTAAGGTACCTAGATTAAGAGATCAGATTGTATCTTGAAAAAAGGCACTTAATAATCCCTTTTTTATAAACTGGGAAGCCATCCCTGCCCCTAATTGTTTCATTACTAATGGACAAAGAGCAGTAAGTGTTGGTCTCTCTGCCTCCTTAAGACTTAATCCTTGTGCCATAGTATCTTAACTAATTGTATGAAATGGGCTCAAGAATATCCTAACATCTCAAGAGATAGAAAGGTGATGGAAATTCTAAACAAGATTCACTACAGGGAACAATACAGAATAGAGGAAAAAGCCTACTGTGTAATTTTGATTCAAACCCCAGTTACTTACTGCTGATGTGATTATGGGCACATTTACCTCACATCTGAGCCTCAGTTTCCTCACTAAGGTAATAATACCTTTCTGACCAAGTTTAGTGTAGACTTGAGGTAATGTGTATATTTGACCTGTTACTCAGTTTCTGGCACAAATGTGAAATTCCTTCTATCTGTTCAGGTTGCTATTCTGTATTTGGATTAAAATTTTGCCTTCATAGTTTAGTAAAGTCACATCTTAGTGAGATAGTCCAACTGACATTTATAGATGGGAAAATTTAGATCCAGAGAGGTAAAGTGAACTAATCTACAGTCCAGGTGGCTGATCTTAGAATAGAACCTGGCTTTCTGAGTGCTAGACCAGTGTTCTTTCTACCAGAGTTCTGACTTATCCAGAATCTTATTAGGAAAATCAGAATTAATTTTTTGTTCTATTTAGAATGTTGCATCAAGGGCATAAATTTAGGAGACAGTTTATGTGAATTCACATCCCAGCTTTGCCACTCATTTGTTGAGTAACTACAGATAAAACTTTATAAAATAGGATAATAGTACCTACCTAAGAAGTAGGAAAATGCATATAAAAGCATTAGTACTTGACATATAGCAAGTGATCAGTAAAATAATAAACATAACAATATTGAAAAATGGCAGGATAATCTTATTTATTTTCAGAAAAAAGACCAGTGTAGTCTCAGAAGATATTTCTATGTTTTGTAGTCTACCAAACCCCAGTGTATGTAACTTGAAGAAGAGACTCCTCTCCGTGTCAATTATAGGGAACACTGAAATTTAACATCTTTTAAAACAATACTAATAATGTTTGAACCTTTTCCCCAGGTGTCTTTCCATTAGCCTCAGATAGTATCCTTTTCTGCCCACCTTATCTGATAAATAGCGCCCTCTTTTCTCCATTATCATTCCTGAAATTTTATTATTCTCATCAATAATTGTCATCTTTCACCTCAATCCTTAAATCTTCATGAAAGATTTAGGTGGTATTTACCAGTTGGTACCATAGATCTATCCTTGCCTACAGATGTTCAAAAATAATAGTTATAATTGGAATTCTATGACTCATATAGTGATTTGTTAACTCTTACTGAATCTAGATGAGTAGTTTTTACATTAGTATGGACCTTAAAATTGCCTGGGGTGCTTATTGAAGTGCAGTTTGATATTTCTATCATATATTCTAATTTACATAGATCTTTATTGGAGCCAAGTAATCAATATTGTTGCACAGAACTCCAAGTAATTCTAAGGCAGTAGTCCCTTCCATACCTCACTTTCTCTAATCCTGGCTTACGTCATGTCCAGCTTCTTGGAATGTTCTTGAAAAAGCCAAATTTCTTTGTGGGATGTCTCTGGAATAGTTTATTATTGATTTTCATGATTGAGAGAAATCTACTTGTATTGGGGCAATGTTTTGACATTTGTTAAGTTTTAAAAGTTAATTTACTAATTCCTGCTGGACTACTGAAAATATTGTCTTTTTTGATAGTGTGTTCTCGCTCTCTTTTTTTGGTGGGAGGATGGGGATGGTGCTGGCTGTCTAAACACTGGGCATTCTACCCCTAGCCCAGGAATTCTAATTTTCACTGGCAATATTCTATTCCTGGCATTTATTTTTAAAATATGAGTAATTGAAACAAACGTTTGCTATTTTAAGAAAACTTAAGTTATGATAAATAAAATCAGATTTAGGTAAATTTTTCAAAATGTTAAAGCTAGCTTAATCTAGTTAAGTGTAGTGATAAGAAATTAGGTTTTTACCACTTATCCAAAAAGTCAAATTTATGGGCCTGCTTATTTGTATATCTATTAAGAAACATTGTAACACAGCAAAAATATATAAAACTGAGCCTTTGCATTGAGGCAAACTACTGTGGTTCCCCTTACTTCTCTGTAGAAATAAGGTTAAGGAAGGATGAAGGAGGCTTATATAAATAATAAAACTGAAGGCTACAAATATTCTACTTTTACTTTGCCCTCAAATTTCATTGTAATAATAAATATAATGGGATATTTGCTTCATATTAATTGGTTTCTTTTTAAGATCTTATTTTCCTGGACACTATGGCTTTTAATCTCCAGAGGTCCAGTTTGTTCAGAATAATAGAGTACATATTTACATTCTGATGCATTTGATTTTATATTTATTTTGGAATAGAAATTAAAATTCTGATTCTCATTTTACAGTGAATTTAAATACCAACTGCTTAAAACAATAAAACTTGATGTATGTAGTGCTAGTGGATTTTCTCTTGTTCATGTGACTAGTTCTCATATAATTTTTAGTATAGATAAACAATTTTTATACTACTTTCCAAATCATATTTATAGAATCAACATATAGAATGATATAAAACTTGAAAAATCCATTATATGCAAATAGTTTTCTTTTATTTAGACCACACAGTGTGCAATTTTTTGATAATTTATTAATTAAAAAGATAACAGAATGAACAAGTCTGACTACTCATTTTACCTAAAAGTGACAAGCTATCATTGTATAAAATGTGGTATTGTTGTCTCAGTACACCACCCCCTACCTTCCATCTAAAGTGCTTATGAACTTTCTAGTGTGTTCCTTGTTTTATAGTTCTCGATGAAGGTTTGCAATAGATTCATTGGAGAGGGGAAAATATTGGTAGCTCACATTCTGAAATCCAAGTACCTCTGCTACATACTAATTGTCTTATTCTGGCTAACCTTCATAACCTTTCTTGTTCCCAGTTTTTTCATCTGTAGTCCTAATTAGGATGGTCCTGAAAATTAAATGGGACAAATATTTGTAAACAGCCAATACTAAGTAGTTTATTTAGTGAGTTGTATGAATCAGCTTTGTATTACTAAGTGAAGTGCCTGAGAATGTGCTACTTATTAAGAAAAGGTTTATTTTGCTCAGTTTGGGAGGTTCAAGTGCACTTCCAGGCTTTGGGCATCTGGCAAGGATGGCACATCTTGGCAAGGACACATCTAAGCACAAACTACCCATATCACAAGCCAAGAAGTGGGAGCAGAGAAGACTGGATCAGAGTCTTGAAGTCACCTCTGAAGGCATGCCCCCAATAACTTACAGATCTCCCATAGGGTCTTATCTCTTAAAGGTCCATAGTACTTAACTACCAGTACCACCAGCCTTGGGGAGTGGACCTTTGAGGGATACTCATCCAAACCAAAGCAGTCATGAATGTTTTTAATGAATATGTGTAAATATTTTTATACTTTAACCATGTCCACTTCTATCTTTTTAAAAGTTCTGCAGAATAAAGACCAAAATATATGTCTGTCTATCATAAAGGATCATCTCCATTTATCTTCATCGCATGTTTCTAATCTCATCTACCATTATGCTTTTCAACCTCCCCAACACTTTTCCAGATTTTTGAACTTGTTCCTCCTGCTAGAAGAAAGCAGAATGTAAAGGTTTAAGAACAATAAGTACAATAAAGATAACTACACAGTCATTTGATCTGTTATGGTATCTTCTTTGAAAGTCATTCCTCCCCATCTACAGTTCATGCATCATTCTGAATTGTTTCAAATATATTACCTACCTTTAGGTATAATAATTATTTTTCTGGACATCTGTCTCTCTCACTGAGTTTTCTTGCTTTTTTTCTTTCATCATGGTCATTTCATGATAAAAATGAATACAGATTACACAAGTAAACAAGTTTAGTAACTTGAAATAGTTGAATTTAGGGGAAGTAAACCAGTTTAGAGGAGGAAATCTTAAAACTATTACTAGCAAAGAGTGTAGCTTGCAGTAGTTATTTATAATAAGAATCTTGACACTTTTTGGATACTGCTAATAGCATAGTCCATACTTGTTTTTGAACTTTATTGATTACCTGGGAAAAAATTCTAACTTAATAGAAATTGCTCATATGTTTAGAAAATTTTAAATTGGAATTGGTGTGGATTGACTGGATGGTAGGTTTTACCTATTCAAAACACATAGTGTACACATTTATTTTTGCCTACATTTTCTGTGATCCTACAAAGACACAAATTGTTTAGATACTCCAAAATTTGATTTCAGTTGAGAGCAACCAGAAAGTTTCAGTTATAAAATTAGAAAAGCAGAAATATAATGATAGTAGACCAGACTCAGAAAAACACAAAGCCTTTTGTTAATTATTCACATTGTCTGAGATAAAGCAAAACAAACTATAGGCATTAATTGACATGGGGAAGGTAGTTCCAGAGGAAAGCAGGCCTAGTGAAAGATGAATTTTGTGGTTGATTTTGTTTATATCTAAACTCTCTACTATTTTACTTTGGAAAAATTACTTAATACCCTTCTACTTTAATTTTTTGATCTATAATGATCTTAAAGTCTAATATTAGTAATCAAATTTTATTCCAAGCAAGGAATAGTAAAAAAAAAAAAAAAAAAAAAAAACCTTTTTTTTTTTTTTTTTTTTTTTTTTTAGCAATCATTAGTTACTAATCTATGTGAAATTCCATTGGTATTCTTATTTAGAATGCTGTATTTAGTGTTTTATTTTAAAGTAAAAAATATTTGGAAGAATTCTTTTAGATTTTCTAACATGACCTACAATCCTTTTTACTCTGTTTTTCCCAAGAGGTCTTAAAAGGTTTCAGCTACAAGTTCTTCCGTAGCATTTTTCCAGGTACATAACTCTTGGATGGGAAGGTAATATCGAACTTAATAGCAAAAGCAGATACACAAGCAAGTATATATATTCAGTAAGTAAAGAAAGTAGCTGGCTCCTGCTTTTAGGTTTTGGAGTCAGAGTTTGATTTGAATCCTATTTTATCCACTCATGTAATGATCAGTATTGAGTACTTCATGTACGCTGATGAGTTGGGGACATAGTGATGAACAACATAGACATAACGTCTGCCCTCATAGAGCTAAAGTTTCACTAGCTTTAGGCAATAAGGCCTACCTATTTAGATGATCCCTACCTGACAGAATGTTTATATGATTAAATGAGATAATATTGAAAGAATGTAGTGTGTGGTACTAGGACATAGTAGACACTCAAATGTTAATTTGTCTTCTATTGTGAACATATGACAAACATTACTAGTGTGGAAAGAATATAGTAGAGAAGGTATTAAAATTTTTATAATTTTATGTCATGAATTTGAAGAATTTTTGAAAATTGACAGTTTTATAAACTATAAAATCTTGCTACTGTAGATCTGAAAGTGTAAGTGTTAATGAGGAAAAAATATGTGGGCATAAAGTGTTTAAAAATTCTGATTCTTTGGTGAAATTGGTATTTCGTAGATTTTTATAGAGCTTCCTGATAATAGATCATGGTTTTAAATGCTTTATGGCTATGCTCCTACCCCAACCCCTTGACAATCCGTGTTTTCTTGGTACTGCATCCAGAATGCTCTACCACTGAGATACATTCCGAGCCCCACTGATTGTTTTTTTTAGTATAACTTTTTTAGTTGTAAATGGACACAATACCTTATTTTGTTTATTTGTTTTTATTTGATGCTGAGAATTGAACCCAGAGCCTCACACATGCAAGGCAAGCACTCTACTGCCAAGCCACAACCCTAACCCCAAATTTTTATTTTGAGACTTTACCCTGGCTAACCTTGAACTTGTGATCCTCCTGCCTCAACTCCTGAGTTACTGGGATTGCAGGTGTGTGCACCCCTACACATAAACTCGTATGCTTCACTGCCTCTAAAAGAAAATAGGATTTTTTAAACATTGACCCAGTATTCACATTATTTTGAATATATCTTTTTTCTGCTCATTTATTCCTTGAGATATTTGTATTTCATGTTTCTTTTTTTCTTTTAAATAGCTGTCATGGATGCACTAGTAGAAGATGATATCTGCATCCTGAATCATGAAAAAGCCCATAGAAGAGATACATTGACTCCTGTATCAATATATTCAGGAGATGAGTCTGTTGCTTCACATTTTGCCCTTGTCACTGCATATGAAGACATCAAAAAACGACTTAAAGATTCAGAAAAAGAGAACTCTTTCTTAAAGAAAAGAATAAGGTTTTTAGAAGAAAAGGTAATTTCTTCTATCTTCATTATGATTTATTATGTGAAAAATAATTCAAAATATATTTTAAATTTCAGATATTTTCTGTCTTATATTCCATGATTATGCTAAATTTCTAAGGATATCTCTACAAATCTCAAACCCTGGCTTTAAGTGTATACTGTTTTTCATATAATATGTGCTTGCCAAATGTTTGTAGATTAGGTTTTAACAAATTGGAGGAGTTATATTCCTAGTATTTTTCTTTCTTTTTTTTTCAGATTGCCTTACCTTCATAGCTGTATGTATCTTACTCAGAAATTTGAAATCTGTGCAAAAATAAATAACATACCAAAGAAGAAAATTAAGTTTCAAAGGAGAAAGCTCTGGAACTTTGTTTTAATGTTTAGTAAGGTCTTCACCAGAACTGAAATCTTACCTCCACATTCTCATTTATTCTTTCACATGCATAATAGAAATAATTATTTTAACTGATAAATTAATGTCATTTACTTTTTCCTTTAGAAAGCTGACGCTTCCATATGTTATGAAGTAAGGTAGCTGATTTACTATGTCACCAGACTTACTATTATTTTCAGTGTTGGAAAATCTTCCTCAATCATCCATTTATTTTTAAGTTTTAAAGTTTTGACTTCTTAGTTGTGTTTCTTCATCTCAGATTTGTATTTTGTCTTGTAAATAGCAGCTTCCATAAAGGGTAAAGAAAATGAGTTCTCAAAAGCCAAAGAAATGAATTATCCTATATTTTAAAAACTTGAGGATGAAGTGTGGTAGAGTTCACTACATGTAGGGGAAAGTAAAGTGAGGGGAGTCAGTTATAAAAATAATGATAATTTTATTATATTCACATGAATTTTACAGTAATTAAGTAAATTAGTAATACACTGGGATAAACTGAGAAAAGGAAACTTTTTGGAGCTCATAGCTGTATTCATTTTAAAATTCAGTGCAAAAATGGGATTTTATGTATAGTTACCTCTGGAAATTATTCTGTACTTTGTGACCAGTAAGCATATTAATTCCAATTCTGGAATAATAAGGGATTTAATGAACTAACACATTTATTTATTAAAATGTCAAGTATGACTTAATTCACTATTTTTTTTCAGATAGTGGAAATTAGATGCTATAAACTAAGTACGTCAAAAGAATAGTATACTCCGTTGTAGTATGATGGTTTAATCAGATACTATAAAGGATAAAATGCGTTAAGTAAAAGCATAGAAGGCTTTTTAGAAGTATTCTATATTGTTTTGCTTTCTATTTTTTAACATATTTTATTTTTTAATTGTACACAATACCTTTATTTTGTTTATTTATTTTTATGTGGTGCTGAGGATCTAACCCAGGGCCTCGCACTTGCTAGGTGAGCAATCTACCACTGAGCCACAACCCCAGCCCTGTTTTGCTTTCTTAATCAGTAAAGATTAATTATATGGAAGAACAATATTCACTTATAGGCTAGGCTCTATCCCTGCACTGAAGTAGTATGGTGCCATCAGAAGACTGACTGACTTTTTTTTTTTTTTCCCTGTAAAATATCCTCTTATAACTTCCTTTTCTGATTTTATACCATTAGCTTGTAGGAGCTCGATTAGATGAAGAAACAAGTTCTGTGGGACGAGAACAAGTAAATAAAGCCTACCATGCATATAGAGAAGTTTGCATTGATAGAGATAATTTGAAGAGCAAATTGGACAAGATGGTAAGTTGTTTTGAAATAATTTATCTGTATGTTGAAAATGAGTTTTCTCCTTTGTAAGGTTTAAAATTTAAAATGAGCTTATATATTTACATTTATTAATTAAAAATACACATGCTTAAGGCAAAGTGGAAATGATTAATAATTATATTTGTAACTTACAAACGAAAATAAGTACTTAATATGTAATGATTTGTAGGACTTAAATACATATAATGCCACTAACTTATTTTGAAAAATCATGACATGGAAGGGAGTCATTATATTTAAAATGTCATATGTTAGATACAGCAAATTAGTAAGGAACTGAGTTCATTTTCCCATCTTGCCTTTAAAGGCCTAGAATGAGTTTTTTCAACATCTACCTGAAAATTAGCATATACTACCAACCTATAGATTTTATTGAATGTAATTTGGCATTTTCCCTACTTAACTAGAATAAAGACAACTCTGAATCTTTGAAAGTATTGAATGAGCAGCTACAATCTAAAGAAGTAGAACTCCTCCAGCTAAGAACAGAGGTGGAAACTCAGCAGGGTATGCCAATTACTTATTATAAATATTCTAACAGAATCATTTTTCTATATGTGTGTTAATACTATTATTTTTAGGCTTATGTTTTTCTGTTTTGCTTTCACCCAATATTGACTCCTTTTAACTTCAGTTAGAAATTATACCTTTTTAGAGAAAATTTGTTAATTTTTATCTAGTATTAGTTTGTGATAGAGTAGGAAAGGAGTTTAAAACTCCATCCTCATCATAACTTCCAGGTCCGGTCTTATCCATCTTACAGAACATTTTGCCTAGACATGTAGTCACGGAAGAGTTTCAGTTTTTTTCTTTTTTTTCCTGAAGGTTTTTAAAAGCCACAAATGAGATGTTGGGGTGGGAAGTTAGATCTGGGGTTGCGGATTATAGTCTGTTCCTATGAACATTCTCATGAGATAATCTAAAGAATAAGAATAGGCTTCTGAGAGATCTTTGAATAGAAAATGTATATGAGATCTCTTATGGTAATTGGTTGGGCTTTTTTGTAGATGGAAAGACTAAAAGTACTAAGTCAAAGATAAAGCAGTGTACAGCTTTAAGTTTCTATAGTATAATGTTTATGAATAAAATTGTTTTGACACTGTGTCCTGGATTTGTTGGTCAAACTTTATTCTTTCTGAAAGGACTAGATGAAGTGATTAGCTGAACCTTAGTTTATTATTTTTGTCACTGTCTTAACATTGGCTTATGCAAAACAGATTACTGATATGCTACATTTTAGCATTTGTTTATGGGTATGGTATCTTAAAGTTCTATACTGACAAATTTATACTTTGACTTAAATAACAGAATCAGAGATGGAGTGGTTAATACATTCTAAAACAAGAACATTAGATGTCTTACTCTTTAGCATAGATATTTGGAAGTAATTGCTATTTCTTTTAAAACAAAACTATGGTTGTACATGTTTTGTATTTTTGTTATCTATATTTAATCAGCATAACATTTTTAGAATTGAAGTCAATGTAAAAGGCAAAGATAACAGTTTTTATATTATTCATCCTCTTTGTAGTGATGAGGAATTTAAATCCACCTTCATCAAACTGGGAGGTGGAAAAGTTGAGCTGTGACCTGAAGATCCATGGTTTGGAACAAGAGTTGGAACTGATGAGGAAAGAATGTAATGATCTTAAAATTGAGCTGCAAAAAGCCAAACAAATGGTACTACAAAATTATTAATTGGGAAATTAAGTATTCTTTGTGCATTCGATGTAGGATTTATCACAAAATATTAAACTATAGATTTACTATTAATGTAATTACTAATATTCATTCCCTGAAAAGTTCATGTTATCTTCTCCTTTAATCATTTCTGCTAATATTGGATACATTGTGTACTTTTTAGCCTGACCTTAAAATTTTGTAATTCATTTTTTGAAGACTTATTTTTAAAAGGCTTGTAAAGTTATTTATTGTAACTATTCTTTCAAACTCCCTTTCCTTTAGTTTTCTTGTTTTTTTTCCTATAAAGTTTAAAGAAAACTAACATTTTAAGTTTCCCATTTTATTTAACTTAATAATTTGATTTAAACATTGCAAAGACAACTTGATTTTTAGAATTCTTTCAAAACCTACCACCAACAAAGAAAATTGTAGTCTGCTTCTTTCTAGAAGAATAATACTTTTAAGGGCAACATTTAACTATTAGCAAATAGTTGAGAATTCAAGTACTGGAAAAGAACCAAACCCGCCAAGCTGCTGTAGTGTGGTTAGCCTAACGTCATCCACTAAAACATGAGATGATTCTCAGGTCCTTCCCAGGAGTGTGTTTACTATTAATATACATTAAGCTCTAATAAGTATGGCCATATGTTTTCAGGTGGAGATAACACTCAGAATGAAAGAAAGTGATAAAGAAATAGGGGAGCATGAGAGTACTGTGTCACATGCAAAATATGAAATAGTTATTGAAAGAAATTGAAAAGCTTAGTGAAAGCCTGAAACAAATAATAATTTCACATATTCATGTATTTCACACTAGATGTAATCAGTTAAATATTTCTTAACTCAACCATTTTGATAACCAGAGCATTCCAATACTATTGAGGAAGTATGTCTGCTATTCCATGTTCTTCTGGGATCCTGCTATCTAAAAGAGGAACTACCTCCTGTACTTCTGACTGCCAACCAGGATTCTGCCCTTGAATCCCAAGTGTTCATAGATGGAGCTAATACTTCTCTCTTTTATAATGTAGTCTTTATCAGAGGCAGCCTACTAGATAAGAATGAGCCAGGATAAGAATAACACAGTATTCTGCCTTGGCTATAACCAGAAGAATTCCTCTGAACCAAGCAATAAGAACTTCCTTTGGCGTCCCCAGCTCTGGTAAAGGGGAAACATTATAAAAATTACTGTCAACTCTTGTTAGGGCCAATAAAATGCCAATGGTTTTTGTGTTTCCTACTTGACATTGGAAGTTGATTTTCCCGGCCACACACTATAATTTCTTCAAAAGCTTCCAGCATCTTTTCCTTACAAGATTTACACTTTGAAGCTCTGAGTTCTAATTGTTAGTGTATATATTCTGCTTGATATTATTTGATGTGTTTTGGTCAGCTTTTTTGTTAACTGTGACCAAAAAGACCTAACAACAACAATTAGAGGAGGAAAAGTTTATCTTGGGCCTTATGGTTTGAGAGGTCTTAGTCCATAGGTGGCTAGAAGAGCTCCAGCTGAGTCAGAACATCATGGCAGAAGGGTGTGATGGAGGAAAGCAGGTCAGGACATGGCCACCAAGAAGCAGAGAGAGAGAGTTCCCCTCACCAGGACAAAATGTAAACCCAGAGGCACAGCCCCAATGATCCACCTCCTTCAGCCACACCCTACCTGCTTTCAGTTACCATTAAATTAATTCCCTATCCAGGAATTAATTCACTGATCCCATTAAGGCTGTAATAACCCAATCATTTTACCTCTACATCTCCTGCATTGTCTCACATTATTTGCTTTGGGGGGATACCACATCTAAATCACAACAATAACTATTATACATGGTGAATATTTTATTGTAGAGTAGAAAGCTGTGCTACAGAATCTTAGAAGTCTGGCTCATAATTGTGCTGCTTATTAACTGTAAAATTAGGAATTTCATTTAACTTATTAGGGAATTTATTTTCTCTAGATGTTAAGTACCTATTTTTTTTTCATGAAAGTTAAATTATTATGTATAAAGCAGTTAGCATAGTGCCCAGAACTTAGTGTATTGAGTACCAAATCTTATTTCCATAAGACTTAATGAGGGTAATCCAGAGGGGCAGTGCTCTTAGGTCTCTGTTTGAGGGTCTAGGGCATAGTTTTGGTTACTAGTAGTTTTTCTTTTCCACTAGATGGTGCTGGGGAGTGAATTTGCTTTTAGTTTAGATCTATTATAAGCAAACTGGTCACAGAAAAACAGATATAGTGGAAGAAACGTTTTTTTTTTTTTTAATGATGAAATTAGAGACAACAAACTTTTAAGGGTTGAAGGTGAGATAAAGGAGGGGGAAAAGATTTCAAGCATTGTACCCACTCTAGCATTTATTTATTAAGTGGTAGATAGAGGTTATGAAGTGAAAATGTTCATAATTACCATAAAGAAATGAACTGAGGATAAAAAGAATGGAAATAACAATATCAAAGGTTCCAAACTGAAATCTTGATGTTGTGAAATCTTGATGCCCTTTTAAATTTATTTCAGAGGTGTTGCTGATTAAAATCCTCTTGGATGTGGGAATCTTAGAACAATCCAAGAAAGAAATTTATATTCACACTAATAAACTTGTTTATACTTATTACAGCCAAATATACAAACATTAAGATGGTACTTTCCTTTCTATTAAATGAATTTTATAATACCTTCTGGAATGTGGAGAAGCATTCTATTTGGACATATTAGGGTTTTCTTTTCTTTAGTACCAGGTATTGAACCCAGGGGTGCTTAACTACTAAGCCACATCCTCACCTCTTTTTTTTTTTTTTTTAAGTTTTATTGATTTTAATTTTTTTAAATACATGACAGTGGAGTGCATTACAGTTCTTATTACACATATAGAGTACAATTTTTCATGTCTTTGTATATAGAGTACATGCTAATTTATGCCTTTATACATATACTTTTTGCATTACAATTCTTATTACACATATATACCACAATTTTTCATATCTATATGTTGACACCCAATTCGAGTCTTCATACATGTACTTTGGATAATGATGTCCATCATATTCCATTGCCCTTGTTAATTCCCTGCCTTCTCCCTTTCCCTCCCACCCCCTTCCCTATCTAGAATTCATATAATCCTTCCATTCTCCTCCTCCCTACCCCACTATGAGTCAGCCTCCTTATATGGGGGGGGGGGGACACTTTTGTTTTCTTTGGGATTGGCTAACTTGCTTAGCATTATCTTCTCCAAGGCCATCCATTTGCCTGCAAATGCCATGATTTTATTCTCTTTTAATACTGAATAAAATTCCATTGTGTATATATGCCATCCCTTTTTTATACCTTTTTTTAGAGGCAAGATCTCACTGAGTTGCTTAGGGCCCCACTAAGTTTCTGAGGTTGACTTTGAACTCACAATCCTCCTGCCTCAGCCTAAGTGAGTCACTGGGATTACAGGTGTGTGCCACTGTGCCCAGCTAAGGTTTTCATTTTTGTTTTATAGTATACTCTCTTGATTAGTGTTTGGTGCTATTATGGTCAAGGTTGCAGAGGTAATTCCACTTTTAGATTTTCTTTATCTCCCAGTATTCCAGCATTTACATTCAGAACAGTTGATCCTATTAAGTAATGCAAACTCTGTAGCTGAAGAAGTATAAGAAACTTTGGGCCAATAAAATTGGGGTTTCTATAGTAGACGTCTGAGGTCCCTAAAAATAGCCCATACAGGAAGGTTCAGACTGTGCTTTTGTGAATCAAAGGTTCTGAGAAGTCCTATAATATACAAATTCTGTATAATTTCAATATTTCCCAAGAATTTGTAGCCATGGGTACCCTGAAACTCCCATACTGCATGAGTTAGAAAACAAATCCATTTATTACCTTCAGAACATTGTAAACTGGCTATAATCTTTGAATGTTAGATCACTCTTTTTGTTAGACAGTAGCTGTAAAAATATTTTGATGACTTTTTTATAATAATACAAAAAGATGAAATACTCCAAACTTTAAATTTCTCAAGAAGTTCATTCACATTTTCCTTGAATAAACAGTATGATAATGTGTTGTACTATTTTGAATATAGACTTCAGATTGGTATGTTCAAAGATACATTTGTAGGACTCCCAAGTACTTTTACATAGGAGAAATTTTATTGATTTTCTAAAGAAAATTAAAATATTCTCTAAAAAATTTAAAGTAATTTAGAAATATTTGTGATAGCTTGGTAATATTTTATTAAAATTGAATATGAAATTAGTTTTATGCTATTCAATTATAAGTATATTCTGTAAAATTTGAATCTTCTTTGGTAATACCAAACTGAGAATAAACAGAATAATAATTTTAACTTTTTTTAAAAATTTTTTAAAATAAATGACAGGATCCACCTCAGGAAGACAGTATGAAGAGCAGAGATCTCCAAAAACTAAGCATTTCAAGGTATGAAAATTCTTCAACATTAAAATAATACATGTTTTCTTCTGTAGGTCACTTTGGGTAGGTACCTGGATTTCTGTTTTGATTCAACCTTAAAAACACAGCAAATAGATATTATTTTGATGCTGAATTTAACCTCTGATCACAATATACTTATAAAAACATTTTAACTTTCACTTAACTGCAGCCTTGAACTTAAGTGGTAGAAAGGTGCACATTATGATATCTTAGACAAAGCTTCTGAACATTAAATAATATTTTGGATCTGATTTTAAGGAACTAGCTTTTGAAAGTATTCTGTAATAAACCCTGTTTTTTGAACATGAGAAATTACACATTTCTATTTATAGTAATATCCCTTTGTCTTAAGGGCAGTCTTAGAGACAATGTTCGTCTTTGGAATAGCATAAAGTTTAAGAGAGTTATTCCCCCTTAGGTTTAGAACAGAAGTAACTATCAGAGTTGATGCACTTCAGCCCTTTTTTTTCCCTCAGATACTTACCATTTTTACGTAAGTAACTTCTTTGTTTTAAATTAATAATTTTTGTTCCTATTATGTTAGGAAGGCCTCTCTACATGGGTATCTTCCATCCAATGAAAAATACTGATTTGACTTCAGTGTTCAGTTATTTGGATTTCAGAGTTTAGTGATTTAAATAAAATATGAATTGTCTCAGACCTATTACTGTTAAAAATTTGCTTGAGAGAAATGATCAACTAAGGAAAACAGGAAATCAGGAGAAGGCACTTCTGTAAAGTGAGAGTAATAAATATTTCGTTTTTGTGGACTGGCCATGTAGTCATTCTGCTGGAACTATTCACTTCTGCTATCGGAACAGCATTTCGATTCTGTCTTCAAATTTTATTTATTTTTGCAGTAAGGAAGTTTTTTTTTTTTTTTTCCTTTTAAATAATGTATTTAGTACAGTGTTCATGTAAACTTTTCCTTAGAAGTTATCTTCTTTGTCAGAGTTACCTATTCTCTGATCAACTTGTGTTTCCCCTTATTAATTGTGTTGTATTTATCATTTTTATAAAGCCACTTCAAATCATTTCTGAAAAGAAGCAGGGAACCAATAAATACATTGATTATAGTAGCTTAAATAATTGGGGCTATATAAAAACAGTATATTAGGTATACATACTATAGAAGAGGATTTCTGCTTCCATTTGGGGATTACATAATTTGGATCATATCCACTGAGAATAACTTAAAAAGCTGACTACCTCCAAAAAATATTTCTTTGAAGGCTTCAGATAACTATCAAGATAGTGAAGAATCTCTATGACAGGATTTGCAGGAATTTGAAGGTCCAAGAAAGTGAGTAGTTTTTGAGGCTATGGAGGTAGCTATAATTATGGCATCAAAGAATAGCCTTCAGCTCTCTCAAGCTCAGTATCATTTCAGAGGATCAGCTGAGAGAAACAGTTTTTAGAAAGAATTGCCTTACATTCATTCTAAAAGTTGCTTTGTGTTAAAACAATGCCAAGAGTATGATATGTTAAATAAATGTGCAATTAGAATAAATGCTTATGGCTCTCCCCTTAGTACTCAAATACACTTTTATGTGTGTGTTTTTTCTTCAAATTAGTTTGCATTTAACTTAGTAGGCACTATGAAATACAAAACTGGTTAGGTTTCTCCCTTTTGATTAGCAACTAAAGAACCTAACCAAAGTTTTGACCTAACTTTGGTAAAGATAAGTTATATCATGTAGTCTCATGTTAGCCTCATTCCCACATGTATATTGTCTTTTGTTTTTTCTTCATTTCATCATTTATACCTATTTCTAGTATGTATTCCTGTGTTTTTATTAATCTTCATAAGTTACTTTCCCTCTTTTAAGTGAAACAACTCAGATGCTAAATTTACTAATTAGAGAAAAAGTATATAGGAATATATCCATAAAACTATTAACTAAAAGCTTAGTTTTTTTTTTTTTTTCAGTTTTAGGTGGACACAATATCTTTATTTTATTTTTATGTGGTGCTGAGAATCGAACCCAGTGCCCCACGCATGCCAGGCGAGCATCCTACCACTTGAGCCACATCCCTAGCTCCAAAAAGCTTAGATTTTTTTAGGATTTTTTTTTCAGTTATTTAGAAAATTCTTTTTTTTTAATTTTTTTTTTAATTCCTCTATATATTGCCAGGCAAAGGAAGGTACTATAATATTTTCTTAAGACATATTGACCGTTTTGATTTCTGGTGGCCTTTTATATGGTACTCATTATATTAAAAACAATTTTTTTTTTTTTTTTTTTTTACAGTAACAGCCCTGTCAGAAATTTAGCTGGTGCCCTGTTTCAGTGTCAGCTTTAGGTTGATAATTTAGGTTTTAAAACTATATCTCTGTATGGAGTTACTGTCTTTCTTTTGCTCATCATCTGTAAACTTATAGAGCTAGCTATGTTATAGATGATATTAAAATATAAATTGCTGGTTCAGAATATATGGATTAGTGTTTTTCATCCTCTTCTGTGTTTCTTTAATGAACATGAAATTTTGTGTTGAGCATTTTAAAAATATGGAATAAAACACAATAGAACATATAAGAGTGTAAAATGATTTCTATTCCTTGCAGTCAAAAATGTTTGAAAGACACTATGGGGGAATCAAAGTTGGTAAAATATACACTTTTTAATTCTCTAGCTTTCAGTTAAAAATATAATTTTTGAAAATTAAATTAAGGAAATTTTTTCTAAAGAAAAAATTTGTATGAGATATAAGTACAAACTTAGTTAAGTAGGTTTTTCTTATAGGAGTATTTATTTCTATATTAAATAAATGCATATATAGTATTAGTTAAGAAGACTGGATTTTTACACAATTTTATTTTACAATCAGGACTGTAACCAGTTCTTGAGATGCAGACAAGCAAGTTTCATAACATTTAAAAGTCAGAGGTGTGAAGTATCATTCTGGGCTGAGAAGACTGTATTGGCAGTTAACTTATTATAGGTGCTTGGCGAGTGGATGATGAGGATATGAGAAATGCTACCCCCAAAATGCAGTGATCAGTCATTAGACTGGACAGGTAAAAAGAGTTTTGAAAAAACAACATAGTTTTACTTAAATATATTATTGAATCTGTTTCCTCATGTACACAATTAAGTTTACCCAGTTAGCCAAGTTGGTATGTATATATAATTATATAATGTATATAGAATAAATGCTCAATATATCTTTTTTTTGTTTGGTGATGACACCCAGGGCCTTGCACATGCTGGGCAAGCACTGTAGTAATTTAGCTACATTCCCAGCCTTTTTTAGAAGTTTTTATTTTGAAACAGGGTCTTACAGTTGCCTGGCCTAATGACTTTGAATCTAGAATCCTCTGCTACAATCTCCCATGTAGCTGGGATTATAGGTGTCTGTGTCCACACCCAGCTCAATCTACTATTTTTTAGAATCTTGTTTGGGTTGCTTTATTGTCACACACCAGTATTCAAGCAGTTACGGAAGATCTTCATAGACAACTGTAAATATTAATAGGATTTTGCTTGTATGTCATTCAAAGCAAAACTAGAATGATGTGACATGCAATCTACTATGAATAGTCTCACAACTACCTAGATAAAATACCTAATAATTCACCGGGGTTAGTTGGAACCCTGCTAAAAATTTGAGAGATAACAACTTGGCTTTTCTAATCAATTAATGGTTTAAACTCTTTGTTCAAGTTAATAGAATTAAAAAAAAAATTTAAACAGTTTTGAAGACTATAGCACTTTAATATTAACAGTAAGTGGCACTAACTGCGATTACTTTGTTATCCACAAGAGGGAGAGCTTATATTTAGTAATGGTCTTAAATTCTTTGGAACTATAGGTTTCAGTTCAGGTGACATGAAGGGCAAAAGACAAAATGATGACGTGTGTTAATCATGGTGACCCAGTATTTAACTTAATCTAATTTTTAAGCAGTCTTAATTAAATTGAGTTTAAAAATATGTACTAGATGCTATTTTGTTATTACTCTTATATTTGTTTCTATGCCTAGCTGTTTTGAATTATTAGATGTACTTGGTATTTCAATACCCTAACACTATCATGGGTGTTTTCTCCAAGTCACGTATTCATTTACCATGTCATATCGATAATAAACTGTTCTTAAACTGTTTTATTGATATCCTGACTGTGTGCATGAATTAGTACATGTGCAGTGATTATACCAAGTGCTTTATAATGTGAAAACATACCAAATGCCTAGAATTGAACCAAGGAATCAACAGTTCTCTTCACACTGTCTCCTGTGTAAAACATTAATTGTAGCAAACATCTCAGACATTTACTGGTTAAGAAGTGGTTAACTAATTTTTGTAAAGTAAATATTTCATGCCTTTCAAAAATCTGCAAAAAGTCATGTCTTTTTTCAGTGCGCGAAAGGTTATCCAGTGACGTTCATAACATTTTTCTGCAAAGCAGTACAAAGTTTATTATAGTCTAAGTAGAATGAGAATATTTTAATAGAAAAGGTATTTAACCTTACACAATTCAAAATAATTGATATATTTGTTGATTCTCTAACTAGGATATTAAATTTAGATTTTAAGAGGGTTATTGCCTTGAAGTTTAAGTTTTGTATATGGCCAGGCAAAAATTAAAGCAAGAGGTGACATGTTTGCTTAGCTTGATTTCCTTACTACTAAAATTGTAGTGTATCTCTCAGATGCAATATGGTTGTTGGGATGCTATGAGATCAGCTATTTTTATACTTAATATTTGTGTGTTCTTGTACAATGAAGTGAGAATATATGCTGAAGATTTCAGTCTATTTAGTTTACAATTAAAAATCTAAAGAAAGTTATGACTATCAAGTAAGAATATTTAATGGAAAATAAAACCTTTAAAAATTAGATTTAAAATAATTTATATTTCCTCAGATAATTGAGATAAAATACTTTTAATGATAAAAATTTTGAAATTTTTATTTGTTTCATATAATCCTCCTTTTGTAGATTCTTCTTCCTTAGGAGGAAATCATCTGGCTCTTCATGTCTTATGCTGTCATGTCACATTGATTTAGAACCAACAGTATGAGACAACTCAGTCAAACATAAAGAATGTAATGTGTGAAACCTAAATTTTATTTTAATGTGGACTTGGGTATATATTTAGCAATTGATACATCATTTCAATTTATAATGTCAAAATAATTAAAAGATAAATACATGTATATATGATTATAACTTTATTCTTGATCAGATTTACAAATAAGCATATTCCTTATTACTTATAAATTATATTAACACCAGTGCACATTATAGACTGTAATAAAATATCAGTTCTGAAACCGGTAAGAAAACGTGATGGTTAGAATACTTCTTTTTTTAAACTTTCTGTTTAATGCATACAATTATTTGCTAGAAATTAAGAGGATGATGTTTTTCTTAACATCTTTTCATATACAATGTCCTAATTATCTTGCAGTTGTTTAATTTACATCATCACAGAACTGACAGGAGCAGAAATATAGATCTGCTTGCTTCTGTTTTAAAGTTACTCCTTGTTCATGAAAAGAATGAATACTAACTTCTTTAAAAAAAATTATTTCAGTGATAATATGCAACATGCATACTGGGAACTAAAGAGAGAAATGTCCAATTTACATCTGGTGACTCAAGTACAAGCTGAACTGCTACAAAAACTGAAAACCCCAACTGCAATCAAGAAAGGCAAGTTACTATTTACCGGAAACTACTCATTCCAGCTAAACTGCTTGAAGAACAGCTAGCCATCGTATCTTATCAAAATCTCATCAAATGAGTTTGATAAGTCATAGTATATTTAGTGTGTTCACAGCCTACCCATTCTCTGCTTTGGCTTCAGTCTCATACTGGTCAACTTCACACATAAAGGTGTTGCTGATGTGTTTTTTCTTCAGTACTGTATTCTTTTCCCCTTGTGGCTTTTCTCAGCCAAGTGTTGCTTATGTGTATAAGGCTGAGGTGTTAAGTTTGCTCTAGTTGACCTTTTACCGCAACTACTTCATATATATATTTTTTAAAAAGCCCAAAAGCAATTTTTCATTCCAGTGCTACAGAATGTACCAGAGTCCTGGCTTTTCATGTTGTTTGTTTTCAAAACAATAACTGATTCATTATTTATTTGCATTTTTTATAAACTTAATGTTTCTTTCTTATAAGAATAGCTTATTAGATGGGAGGCTAAGTGCTTTACCACATCTCCTTCAACCAAAAATTTTCATTGCTTTGCCTTTCATATTTAACTGTTTGACCAATTAAACTTTTTTGAGTTTTATGTTAGGTAGTTTGCCTAACTATTCTTAATACCATGGAGAAAAATCAGTGCATTTGTGCCTAGTATTACATAATAGTATTATTTCAAAAAAGTAGTGTTCTATAAATTTGAATATTACTTTTTAAAGGAATGAGACTTTAAAAAAAATAATCAACACCTAATTTAAAATTGCTATTTGCATTTTCATTGTCTTGAGAGAACTGTATTTCATAAATAAGTTTTCCTCAGGAGTGTTTCTTAGTGAAAGAAAATGTTACATAATGGGAAGAAAACTTGAATTCAGAATTCCTTTTAGTTCAGGAGAGCTGGTTACTTAAGAATGAAGGGAAAATAATATGGTGTTCTGTGGTCTATGAAAAACTACAAGTAGAGGGTAGAAATAATACCTTTCTTTAAAGGGACACAATAATTTTGCAGTGAGTTTTTAATGTGGTTCTTTGTTCACATAGTAAACATTAACTCCGAAGAATAATAAAGGAGCAGAGCTTAGAAGTGGTTTATCTGTTGTTCCTTCTTAGCTGGTTGATGATATATCTTCTTGATGCTTGGGACTGTAAATTCACCAGCATATTTCCTTATACAGTGGCAGGCATAAAGTCACCACTCCTTACCACAGAGCTCATTGTTTTTGAGGAGTGGTCAGAAATAAGACTATAGATCACTGAGGTTTGTCCCCTCGTCTTTTTTCTGACCTATATAGTACCTCTGTCCAGAAGCTGAACACTGTTAATTCTGTTGTTTCTCCCCCACCACCCCCATTCATCTTCCTAAGAAAAAAGACAATGAGCTTATTTTATAATGTGGTTCTGTTTGTCCTAAACTACGTAGAGTAAATCCTTAGTTACCATTGGCCGTCTTTGGGCTAAGTATACATTTATCTTTTAACCCTGATAAGTTGAGTTAGAAATAGAGGGGAAGCCCATATTACCAATTGCTGGCTGTGGCCAAATAGGGTCTTTTTCTTAAGTCATTATTGCATGTATATGAAACATTATTTTTCCTTTTTTAAAAAGATTTTACCTGTATTGTGACCACAGCAGAATTCACAGTTGCTCTTATAGGTTTATTAATAAGAAACAGAATTAATTTGCAACTTTTATTTTAACTGCTTTATCTATAAAAAGTCTTTAAATGTATATTAAAACTTCATTTGGCTCCTAAAAATTAAAAATAGAATTATTTCTGAAAAAAAAATCACTATTGGAATATCCATGGAGAAAAACCTTGAATAAGCAAAGGAATATTATATTTAACTAAAACTTAAGAACAGCTTTCTCAGTCCCCACTTGCACACAAATGATCTACAAGCCTTCAACTAGTCACATTAATGGCCTAGAACAGGATCTTTATTTGTATCTTGAAAATGTGAATTTCATTATCATTTCTAGGATTTAGCAAGACTAATGAAGTATTATATTTTATGATCACAAATGCCATGAAAACGGACATTTATTTAGCCTATGCTTTCTTTTTAGCCTGCACACCAATAGGATGCATGGAAGACCTTGGGAAAGAAGGAACGAAACTGCACTTGACAAATTTCACTGCAACATACAAAAGACATCCCCCTCTGTCACCAAATGGCAAAGCTCTCTGTCATACTACATCTTCTCCTTTACCAGGAGATATAAAGGTTTTATCAGAGAAAGCACTTCTCCAATCATGGACAGATAATGAGAGATCCATTCCTACTGATGGTACAGACTTTCAGGAACACAACTCTTATGGCAGAAATTCTCTGGAAGATAATTCTTGGGTATTCCCAAGCCCTCCTAAATCAAGTGAGACAGCATTTGGGGAATCTAAAAGTAAAACTTTGCCTTTACCCAACCTACCACCATTGCATTACTTGGATCATCATAATCAAAACTGCCTTTATAAGAATTAATTCTGAAGAGTTTCATGATTTGATCATGAGGACACTGTCTCTCTCAGTGGTTCTCCAAGGAAGTTATTTAACAAACTGAAAGTGGGCTTTGATTAAAATTTTGCAGAGTTCTTCAGTATATACATTCAAACACACTGTACGATATTATGTAGTTGATTTTCTAGTATGAAAGAAGAGTACCTCCAGCTCCATATTCTAAGAATCAGATATGTGCTACTGTACTAATTTATAAACTTAAGGTGTTTCAAAAAGACAATTCTACCTTTGATAACAATTGTAAAATTTTGCCTCGCAGATTAAGGGAACTGGATATTTTTAGACATGGTTTTATGAAGTGTGTGAAAGGCCTAGACATCTATCCATAAAAATAAAAGGAAGCCTTGAATACAGGGAAAAAACCATGTTCACTGGTTCAGATATGCATAAAGGAGCAAATGGCAATGCAAATAAGTTAATATTCTATTGACTTTATGATGCATAGAGATAAGAAATATCATAATGGAATAAAAATGACTAGGTCATTATATCTCTATGGTATTGTGTTTTAGACATTAAGATTTAAATAATCATACTTTAGAATTGCAATTTGAATTCTAAGACTTGAAATGACCATTGAATCCAACTCTGTCCCAGTACATTCAAGTCCTAAATGGATAAAAAGATGAAATAGTTACAAACTATGTGGTATGTGAATAAACTATTATAACTTTATACACCATTCAATTAGAAGTAGAGCATCTTTAAAATTTTGAGTCTAATCTGTCCCTCTGGTGGTCCATAATGAAAATTTAAATGTGTATAACTGTATAGTCATTTTCTTCAAAGGGAATATTGCTGCTTGTTGTATAAAGCAGTTTATAAATTGTTAGACTTTGTTTTGAAATGTAGTACTTGAGAAAGTGATTTTTGAATTATAAAATTTCACTCTAGAAATAAATTTTGTGCTGCATTGATATAGTACAATCATGAAATATCCCCAAACTCATTCTAACAGGTCATTTGTAAATAAGTGAGGAAATAACAAAGGTGGCTTCACAGGAAAATTGACCTGAATTCTTTCAGGATAGAAATATTAATAATAGTAATAATATTTTACTTGGTTCATACACCTTTTGCCTAGGATACAGTGTTTCATGTAGGAAGGACTTTATCCTTTTTGATAGACAGTTCATATATCTTAAATTCAAAAGAGTATCACAGATCTTTTCCATATTATTGAATAGCATACACAGACAATGTTCACCATTCTTTTTGTCTTTCTATTATCTTACTCACTTATTCAAGCTTGTCTGTGATTAATGGAATTGAAGTCAGATGCTGGAATTTATTCTGACCAGCGAACACAGCTGACTCAAGGGAGTACAGTCTTCTGCCAACTAATAGAACAAAACCCAATATGCATAAAACAAATATAAGATTCCAGGCTTTAGCTGAAGGAAGCAACTACCTGTGTAATAACAAAGCAGCATAAACTATTTCTCATGTGGCTGCATAGGCTGTATATTATCTCTAATCTCTAATGTGGCTTACTGGTTTGCCTTTTTTAAAACCATGATTGGAAATTTCCCTTCGTAAAGTCAGTCAGTCTTACGAGATAATGGCTTGATTAATGTTTTGAACAATGCCAAGAAATTGTTTAATTAAAATTATTTTTGTTTGAAATGGAAGTGGATGTGAAATAATGTCCTTGCTTATATACTACAAGGTCTGGTACTGATTGTTAGTTGTTAATTTGATTCGTATAACAGACATTTGTCTTGTTAAATTGACTTTGAGTGGACAAAATTCCCTCCAAAAGACAGTGATGATAGCAATCAAACAGGTATGCTATTCTTACTAAAGTCTAATGCACATTTAGCACTTAAACTATTAAGAACAGTCATTGAATTACTTCTTACTAAAGTCTTACGCACATATAACACTTAAACTATTAAGAATATCAGTGATGTTCTTAATAGTTCAAGTGTTAAATGTGCGTAAGACTTTAGTAAGAAGAATTAATCAAAAATATTTTACCCACAGAAAATTTTAAGTATATCATCTGTTCTCATTAAGATTCAAAAAGAAATGATAAAATTGGCCCATTTGTGGCTTACAATCTTTTTAAAATGGAAACTTTTATGTCAATCTCTTATAATAACTAAACACTCCAAAAATTTTAGATTTCTTTTTGTAAGAACCGAGTTCAACACATCTATAACCCAACAATATAAAGAGAACACAAATAATAATAAAAAAAGCTACATTTCCTTCCTCTTATTAGTTTGAGGTAGAATTTATTTCTCTGAAAGGAAGATTCTTTTATTGACTATCTGCCAAAATGGAACTGAATTCACATGTAGAGTAGTGACATACCTATGTGGAACATTAGAAAATAAATAGTAAATTCATTGAATCATGTGGAGGAAAGTTATGATCTTTATCCAGAAAAGCTACTTGGAAAAGGTAAATTTTAAAGGGTAACATCCTATGAATTATCACATACAGATGGAATATAAACAAAGGTACCAGTAAGCAAGCAAAGTACAACTGCCTCAGTCCAATAAGTAGACTTGAGTGTGATGAGGCATGAATAAAGTCTCCAATGAATGGTTCATTTTTGCTATGAGAAAGAAGGATGAGTATACTGTATAATTTGTCTAGCACCTATGGAGGATGTGACATCTATATAAGCTAATTTTCCACATAAAATTGAAGTTGTCTTGTGCAACGCCCTGGATTTGATCCCCAACACCAACAACAAAAAAATTTGAAGTTGGCTACTTTAATTTTCATTAAAATAGTCACAGACTGTATATTTCTTCCAGCCTCTGTAACTGTTTTGCCTTTTCTCCATTTGAGTCATTTTAAAGAGAGAAAAAGAATGACAGTCCCGTGCTTTAGGAAATGTATCAGTATCAGAAGGTGAACAGAGGAATATAGGCTTATTAGCCCCTATTCTGTGTGGACTCCAGATTTCGATATTTGCTTTATTTTTGTCTGTTCTACTAATCTCCCTGCTTTTGATCTGCAGCCTGGGAAAAGTGTAGTTCCTTGCATTTCAAATAAGAGTAAAATCATTCTTTGAGTGGTTAACTTAAGAGTATGAGTAAAGTGGGAACTTGAACATCCATTGATTGTATTGCATTTAAATCATTAAGTCCTTTTTTTTCCCCTAAGTCAGCTATTTCATGGGATTGGGACCAAAGTTAAATCTTGTTTTGTAATTAAATTTCTGGTTTTGATTTTAATGAGGACTATGTGGAAACAGAAAATTTACTTATCTGTAAACTGGTTATAGTGGCTGTGGTACACAGCTAATAGCTCCTGGGGTTGTAGGTGGGGGGGATGACTTTTTAATATAATATCAGCCTGGGCCCAAATTATGGCATTGGGACAGAAATTTATTACACTACTTTCTGAGTCCACTATTTTAAAAGGTGTTTATTCATCCTAAGGATGAGTTTTTAAAAAGAAAAAGTATTTTCAATAATCAAGTTAACATAATTAACTTGATCAAAAAACAATTTCAGGGAAAAAATCCATCAAAGAATGTAAATAAAATACATATATATACTTATCTATGCTTTCAGATAAGCCTTACTACGTAGTACTAACACTACCAATTAGAAAGTGTTTACCACATCTGGAGCACTGTCCCATACAAGATATACACTTGCTATATTCAACAAATTCTCACAATAGCTTTTGAGATTCACTTTGACAGTTGCAAATAGTCAATAGGTTGTAAAACTTCAATATTCTGGTTCCTAGCCATTGTGCTATACTGCTTAGTTATTATCAACACCTTTAAAGGTTTCTGCTTTCATTTAATACTTTGATCCCTATGATTAGCTTTTTCCCTATACGATGGAAGAAGGTAAAGTCCATGTGGAACTCTGGATATCATTAGCACTGTTCATAGAACTATAATTGTGGAAAAGCTTGTGAAAAATTCAGAATGATCAGGAAAACCATATTTCATTCCAGTATTTACTCCCATCCCATATTTAATAAATCAACTTTGAAATAATGATCTTTATTTCTTATAAATTATTATTTTCATAATTAGAATAAAGCAAACACATTCGAGTCCATTATTTCAGATGATTTATATTATAAAAGACTTTTGTGAATATGAGATTCCTGTCATTTTAATATTTGTCTACATGCTTGTAGGTAGCCTCTGTAGCCTTTTCTTAGTAGGAATTCCAGTTTTTCTGAATTCTTCCCTTTCCTTCAGGTATTCCATTTTGCATTCTTCATAAAAAGCTGGATCATTGTAGCTACAAGAAGGAAATGAAAATCTCAATTTTAATTATAAGCAGTAAACAATGATATTCAGATATCTAGTACATCAGGTTCAATCTTCAGAAGCAGACTTTTACTTCTAAGTAAACTTTTATATATTGGTCACAAATTCAGTGTGAACATTAAGTTATCAAATTAATGAAAACATAGACCTAAAGATTCTATTTTTAACTGTACATATTAATATAAAGATTCTTTTATACAGGGTACTATCACAGATTTGAGCAATGAGAAGCACAGCTCCTATCCTCAAAGAACCTATGATATTACAGGGCAGACAAGTGAAGACTGAACTACAATTAAGTGTAAAAACTGTTGTGACAGATACAACCCAGGATACCACAGAAACATGAGGAAGAAGTCATGAAGAAATGCTTAAGATGAATTATGTAGGACCAACAGAAATCCATATAAATGGCACACAGATGAGGAAAAGCTGGGATGCATGAAGAATGCAAGGTGACTGCTACCACTACAGTGGCTTACACATAGCAGAAAAGGCCTGATACAAGCATGGAATGTTCAAGGCCAAATAATTATGGTCCACTTATACCACACAAAGAAATTAAAATCTATCCTGAAGGCAACAGAACATGATGAACAGAAAATTTTGTGTCTTTGGATGAATCTGACAGCATATTGCAGATAGGCTAAAAGGCAGCAGCAAGGTTAGAATCAGGAGTAATCCAGGCAAGAATGAATGAGGGCCTAGGCCAAATGAGCAGCTGTAAAAATGAAAAGGAAAAATTAGATTTGGTGAGACACAGGAACTCACCAATTAGAGTTAGCAGACAACTCTCTAATTTACAAAGACCCATGATGTGGGTAGAGCGAAAGGGAGTCAGGTTCAGTTTGTTATCTGAAGAAAGCAGAAAAATTTCATTATAAGTGATTTAATCCATGGGTACAAACTGAACTTCCTCAGAATTAAAAATGAGAGGAGAACCCAGGGAAATATGGACTCTAAGCAGTAGGTTAAGGGAAAAAAAGATTGGGAAGTACAAAGAAATATTTGAGAATCAAAAGATCCAAACAATAGAAGTGATTGCTAGAGAAAGGTCAAGTCCAAGAGCACTATTTGTTTGAGTTTTTAGGAATAAGATTTCCGTAGAGTCAGGGCAGAAATCAGATCACAGTGTGTCAAGGAATAAATGAAGATGAGGTAGAAATAAAGGAGCACAAACCATTAACATTTCAAGATGTCATTAAGAATAGTGGTTACATTCATGGAATGTCAAATAGTAATTAACAAAGCAGAGAATTTCTTACTCAAAGATGACACAATATTTCTTGAGTATTCTGGATCTAAAGTAAAATTTCTCTTAATAACTTTCCATTTACATCC
This sequence comes from Callospermophilus lateralis, assembly GCF_048772815.1. Lineage (NCBI taxonomy): Eukaryota > Metazoa > Chordata > Mammalia > Rodentia > Sciuridae > Callospermophilus > Callospermophilus lateralis. The sequence continues at coordinate 192,359,819 of NC_135305.1, read as the reverse complement.
TTTGTTTCTTTCACTGCTTCTCTCTCTTCTAAACCAACAGAAGCAGTTGCCTCTCTCTAGACCCCTTCCCCAGATCCACTGGAACCTATTATTTCCTGTTTTTAGCAGATGTGAAATAAAATTCCCATGATTAATATTCAGGTAACAAAATAAATACCAATCTAATAACAAGTACAGATCAATAAGAGCTAACATTTACTGAGTACCTAGTACACTAGGCACCGGGGTAAATGTGTTCATATAGAGTATTTCACAATCACTCCAGGAGAGGCATCCCTTCTCACAGTGAGGGATCTTGTCCAAGTTTACAAGGTTAGCTAAACTCACTGATTCAGAAGCTGAGCTCAGGATGCCTCAGGCTGCCCTCTCTGCAGTCTGTGTTCCTGTCTACTCTGCTCTAGAACCAGTCCATTTGGAGGGTGGGATAATGTGTCAAGGTAATTATTATGATGACTGAACTAGAGGTAAAAAATTCTTCATCAATATATAAAACAAGTTCAGACACATGAAGTTTAAGTGATTATTTATTAAATATCTCTTAGATGCACCAGCAACAAAATTGGAAGAACAATACATCAGAGAATGAATTCTTTTACAATAAAGGGCTTAGTACTGTTTCTGGCCCAGATGTAAAAAGCTGCTATTGATATTAACTTGAGAAAAAATGAATATTAAGTGTTTCCTCATCTATAAATGTACAGATGAGTTTAGATCATCTTTACAGTCTCATCTATAGCATTCTAAACCTGTAAGTTTATGTACATGTAATTTGTTATTTTAAAAATATGGGATTCAGATCATTATTATTTTATTTAGTCCCCTAAGAAAGATCAAGCCATACTGACATATACATATAGTTCAGAGGCTTGAAAAGCAGAGTATAAAAGTAAATAAGAGCTTGCCAAAATTAAGATCTCACAACTATCAATAGTACTTTCTAATATATTCTTAAATATTATCTGTCAATAATGTGGATAATAAAACAGAGATAAAACAGAAAGCACCTGCATGCATATTTTCACTTCAGGTCTAAAGGAACTACAATGAGATATTGGTGAATATAACATTAAAATGCTATTTAAAAATTGATTAAAAAAATCTAAATTTTGTGTTTTTCATGTGATTTATTATAATTCTATAAGTTAAAATTATATAAATCACAATATAAAGATATTCTAAATTCAGTTTCTTCCTGCTAGATGAAATAAAAAAAATCAGTCTATACTGAATTCTATAAATCAACCTGTTGACAAAAAGAGATTTGTTAGATGTTATGCTAAGTTATATATTTTTGTTTGCTGACATTTTTAATCAGACACAATGTTGACAGACAACTTGAAAAAATCGTTTAACAAATATGCAAGGTTTTTTCCTTTTGGAATAAATTTTCAACATACTACAATTTTAGATTCAGCCAAAAAGGTGAAGAATTTGGTTAGGGGAGGTACAGAATGTATTACCTGTAATGAGTTAAGTAACACACTCTTACACACACACACACACACACACACACACACACACACAAACACTGAAGTAACTACTTACTAAAAACACTGAAGTAACTACTTACTAAGCAGTTAGACATTCTTTCAATGCAGAATTTTCTTTCTGGCATTTTACTACCATGAGGATTCCAGAGTCCTTGCAACATTTTGTAAAATCTGAAATTTAAAAATTGGAAACAGAAATATAATTTGTAATTATATCAATAAAATTTTTAATAGTTCTAAATTATTAACAACATTACATAAACTGTGCCTTGCACATAGTACGTGTTCAACAAAAGACATGCACACTAATAAAAGGCAGAATAAGTTGACTATTGTTCACTTTGTAGAAATAAATGATATTTGAGATAAGAGAGACAGAACATCTGAGGTAAAGGTAAGAAAGAATGTAGATTCTCAGAAGCATTTCTAGTAGGGAAAGGGCATATTCTAGGGGAATTAAATACTTACGGAGTCAAAGGGAAATTGTTTCTAGACACTGATGTCCAGGCTTAATATATCTTCTCAGTACATGACAGAGGTGGTGGATCCCAACCTGATGGCATCAAAGGATCCCCTTTCTCTTAAATAAGCTAGTAATGGTACCGTAACTTCTAATATTTCATTCTCAAGTCAACTCTTGATTCCCCAGAAATTTCAAATGGTTTTCTGTTAGATTCCCATTCCAGTATCTTACCTTTTAAATTGCACTAACATCTTTGGTATCTGTCTTTTCAGGATTATCAACTTAAGTTTGGCACCATATTCTACCCACAGTTGGCCACTTGCTACTCTGTCTTATAGCTAGGTCAGAATCAATCCTACTATCCTTTCCACATTACAGTGTGCTTTTGCTTGTAGCCATCTTCCTGGACTATTCTGGCCCTTTCTTCTGACACTGACTGATCCAATTCTAGGCTGTGCTACCTCTAATCTGCTTGCTATCAAGTAATCAGCCATTTCCATTTCAGATTGTAAAACACGACATCAGTCTCACAAAGAAGCTGTAGACCAAAAGGAAAAAAAAATTCCTTAATATCTTTTATAACTTTACATAATCAAGATTTCCCTCATTCCTTGAGTTATGCATTATCCTTCCAGTTACTGAGGAACATAAATTACTCAGGATTTTCAAAACACAGACAGGAAACTTTAGAAATCTCCATGAGCTACATACCTATAATAAGTAACAAAAATTTTTTTACAACAAAAATTTTTTTACAAAAGTAACAACAATTTTTTGGTTGTTTAAATTGTAAACAACCAAAAATGACTGAGATTTGTTAAGTGTGTAAAAAACTCATTAGAAGGACTTTACCAGAACAAAAGCACTATAGCATAGATGTGTACCCACAGCAACCTAACTACACTCGGCAAAAAAAAATATGGAATAGGAACAAGGTCAAAGGATGCAAGAAATGATTTGAATTCAAATAATTTAATGTGCATGATAACATGTGTGATATGTACTATTCTCCTTCACAGTCACACAGAATTAGCTCCTATTGCTTTTCTTGTTCATATAATGTTAGCACTCCCACCATTTAATTTCATTCCCGAGCCAGCCTGTTAGATTTAACTTCATTGAATATCTTCTTTCCCAACTATAAATGCTCCTGTGCAGATAAGCCAGGCATACAGGCCACAACAATCCAAGGGAAATTCCTTCATATCCTTCAAGTACAAACTTACTACAACTCCAAAGGCAATTCACTTTCAGTGGAAACACTAAGGAGCAGTCACATGGCTATCAAAAAGTCCATTAACTTTCACTCTGGAATTCCTCTCTTTTCCTACATGTTAATTTTTCTACTTCCAATGCCACATCAAAATGTTAAGATTATCTCCCAAATAAAAGCATGTGCAATACTCAAAGGAAATGTATACACAAAGTTAATCCAGAATTGACTAAATTGGCTAAACCCTTCTTTAAGAGAACTGCCATGTTTGGTAGTGGTGATAAACAAGGAGGAGGATTCCTCTGTACCACCTTACCCTTACTGTCATCTTGTTATACCTACTTAGGAGACAGATAATAGCATCGTGAATGCTGCCTAAAGAAAATATCCTAAAGACAGCAGAATGAATCAGACATAACTTTCCTTTGCTCATATATGAATACAAGACCAATATAACTCCACATTATGTATAAAGACAAGAAAGGGATCCTAATTGGACCGGGTTGTACTCCGTGCATGTACAGTATAAATAAATTCTACTGTCATCTAAAAACAACAAAGAAAAAAAAATATCTTAGCTGACTAAACTTCAGTCCTTTTCTGGAAAGCAAATACAATGACTGTATCAAAAGTCTACCTTTTTAGTCAAAAAAAGAATGCTGGAACTTGAGACCAGTATGTTAAGTGAAATAAGCCAAATTCAGAAGGTCAAGAGTCACATGTTTTCTCCCACATGTGGAAGCTAGAAAGGAAAAAGGAAAAGAAAGTTGTGGGCGGGGGTCAGTCTCATGAAAACTGAAGGGAGATTAGTAGAGGAAAGAAATAAGGAAGAGGGAGAGGAGAAGGGAAAGGGGAAATTATGGAGAATGATATTGGCTAAATTATATTGTTATATTGTGTGTATACATGAAAATGTAACAATTCCCACCATTACATACAATTATAATGCACCAATAAAACTGTGGGGAAAAAGATGTTTTCCCTAATATTAATAAAAATGCCATTATTAGGAAACTGATGGAAGATAGTATTTATGTGTTCTGATCACACTAAAGGCATAGCCTATATATTTTCACACTTGTCCAAATCTCTTCTGGAGTAATCGTGACTGACCCGAAGCCTCAAGCTGTTTATAAGGTTTTTGTCATTTGTTTAGGAACCAGATTTTTAATGAGGATTCTTCTTTCATCCTACATTAGCATATATTCATATAATAGTGATGTTGCTAATTCTGCAAACTGATTTGTAAAATGGTATTCTGAAACAATTCTTACAATTAAAATGCTTACATCTTTCAATTTTATGTTAACTGTTAAAGAAAATGTACAATTGACTCTACCAAAAATTTATTTAGTTGCCATTAAACACTATGAAAATAAAATTTCATTCAATTAAATATAAGGCAGTGAAAATAAGTATCAGTAAAGAGTAACAGTAACAATGTGGAGAAAGTGTTAAGTTATTCTAAGGCTTAAAGGAATGTGTACTCAAGATCTTTTCTCTATAACATATCAAGAATGTGAAATTCTGTGTTTTTCTTTTGTACAACCTTCATTTCTCTCAAAGAAACTACTTAATACTACATAATAAAGCATTTTTAAAGCCATTCTTTGGATATAATAAAATTTGGATTAAAAACATCTATAATAGAAAGTTTAATCTATTATAACAGGCAAAAATAATCGTTCATATTGCAATTAGATACTAGTAAAATAAAATTTCCAGTTTACTATTTGAAAAAAATTTATAATAATGTAAAAATTATGTTAAAAAACTATGTAAAAGCAATACCAAAATAATGAATTGAAATTAATTGTGTTTTAAGTCAATTTATGGTACGTCTGAATATTTTTTAAAATATTTATTCTTAAGTTTTAGGTGGGCACAATATCTTTATTTTACATTTATGTGGTGCTGAGGATCGAACCCAGTGCCTTGTGCATACTAGGTGATCACTCTACCACTGAGCCACAACTCCAATCCCTATTTTTTAATATTTAAACATATTATAATATTTAATTATAAGCTTCCTTAATTAAGCCAAAGATAAGTACTTATCAAGCAACAACTCTGCGTGAAACAAGAAATATTAGACAGCCACTTCATCTTTTACATTTTTCTCTGCACTTAGTGAGTTTTACACAACATATTATTTTGCAAATACAGTTATCCAGTTAGATATAAAGCATTCATTGAGAAATGAGTTTCAAAAGATCCCAAGTTTTTAAAAAATCCCCATTATTTCATGTCTCTGACTAGAACCACTGTTTATAGATATCTCCCTTGTGATTTTTTTAAATGAACTTTTTTCACAACTATCTTTAGATATAGCACTTATCTGTAACTTATCAGTAGCTTTCTTTCCTTAACCAGTATTGCTTAAATGCTTATTTTTTCCCACATTACAAAAGGCAAAGATTTATCTGGATATAATGTAGAAATTTTGCACACAAGTCATAAACAATATTTCCAAGACTACACCAACACCACAGTGGCTTTTGTCTTTAAATTAGGAATGTCAAATTAAGTGAAACATATTTAGGAGGTTCTGCTTATTAAAGCTCATGGCAAGGTAAATTTCCAAATCATCCAAATTCATAACATATCCTTTACAAATGAAAATCTTGAAAACTTGGACTGGAACCACCATTTGACCCAGTTATCCCACTCCTTGGCTTATACCCAAAGGACTTAAAATCAACATTCTCCAGTGGCACAGCTACATTAATGTTTATAGCAACTCAATTCACAACAGCCAAGCTATTGAACGAACCCAGGCACCCTTCAACAGATGAATGGATAAAGAAAATGTGACATATATATACACACACAGTGGAATATTACCCAGACATAAAGGAGAATGAAATTATGGCATTTGCTGGTAAATGGATGGAACTGGAGAATATCATGCCAGTCCCAAAAATCCAAAGGCCGAATGTTCTCTCTGATATATGGATACTAACCCATAACAAAAGAGTTTAGAGAGGAAAATTATAGAAATTCACTGGATTAGACAAAGGGGAATGAAAGGAAGAGAGTGGTGAAAGGAATAGGAAAGACAGTTGAATGAATCGGACATAACTTTCCAACACTCATATATGGAATACATGACCAGTATGATTCCACATCATGTTCAACCACAAGAATTGGATCAAAATTGTAATGCAATGCACCCCATCTATGTATAATATGTCAAGATACACCATAATGTCATTTATATCTAAAAATAACAAATAAAAAAAAGAAAATCTTATGTACAAAACTCTCCCTATATGAAACTGGATAAGAATAAAGTATTTTACTTTATTATGTATTTATAAATGTTTAAATTATTTTAAATACTTAAATAATTTTATTTATTATATACTTATTTATTTATTGGTGCTAGGGATTGAAAACCCAGGAGCAATCTATTATTGAACCCAGGGGCACTCTTAACACAGAAGTTCTAAATTTATATATGGTAGTTTATAAAACTATAAAACAATAAAAAGTCTCAGTCTTTTATTTTTTTTATTCTGATATAGGGGATCCCTAAATTGCCAAGGCTAGTCTCAAACTTGTGAACCTCCTGCCTCAGTCTCCCCAAACACTGGGATTTTAGGCATGCACCACCACACTTAGCTAGAAAACTACTTTCAACATAATGTATGAAAGATCTTTTGATCAGTATTGAATCAGAAATAGCTTTAAAAATATAAGACTAAAAATGATACAATTTGGGCAGAATCTGGGTGCCAACATCTAGTAAAATTTCCTTTCAAAGGTGTATGTAATCTTAAATTTGTAATATAAATTTAAATCCAAAATTGAATTTTCTCAAGTAAGGTTATCTTTTTATGTGAAGATTTCTGTAGTGAGAAGTCTAATGTCAGTCCCTGGAGACAATGCCTAAGTGCTGTCTCAGTAATCATCATCCCTTCTGGAGGTTGTAAAGCACAAAGTGCCTGAAGACAACAGACTTCTTCATTGCATTGATAGCTTTAAAAACATTTCGGTTTTTGAATATAAATATGATACTGCAGATGAGAAAGTGTCAAATCATGATATTACCTTAATGTTTAAGAACATATCCATTTGGAAGTATTAAATCAGCTTTTTCTTTACTTTCCAAAGTAGAGCACAAAAGAAAAAAAAAAATCACCTACATTCCTGTCTTCACAATGCAACAAAAGCTAACACAGTTGATATGTACAAGGCACAGTCCAATGAGTTAATTAATATTTTATATGTATTAGCTGATTCAATAAATTATGTTCCCATATTCTTTCTGTACTCTATTAGAGATTCATAGACATTCAGTCATTCAATCTCCATTTTCAAAGTACTTACTTTGTGCCTACCACTGTGCTAGTTTGGAGGTTTCCATACTGAACAAGACAAAGGGTTCCTGCTGTGGGAATTAACAAAATCCCTGAGGCAGACAGGTAATTAAAAAGTGCTAATAGTTGAGTTTCATACCTACTCTGAAGTGTAGGGAAGTGGGGGTGAAGGGGTAGAAATACAGAATGGGCACCCCAGACATATTCAAGAGAAACTTCCCACATGCAGCATTTTTTTTTTTGGGGGGGGGTGGTATTTGGAATTAAGACCATGGCCTCATACATGCTATGCCAAGTGCTCTTAACACTAAGCTACATCCCCAGGCCTTTTTCTATTTTATTAATTTCTTTAGGTACCGGGGATTTAACCTAGGAGCAATCTACCACTAAGCTATATATCTTTTAGCCCTTTTTATTTTGAGACAGGGTCTTGCTAATTTTCCCAGGCTATCCTCAAATTTGGGATCCTCCAGCCTCAGCTTCCTGAATAGATGGGATTATAAGCCCCTAGGAAGTACTTTCAACTAAGATCTATATAGTGTGTGGCTAAAGAGGAAGAAGAAGAGTATTCTGGACAAAGGGACAAACACAGGAAAGAGGACTGCAGATGAACAGGCCGGGTACGTTATAGGGAATAATTCAGAATAGTTGCAACATCCATTGTTAGGTTGTGTGTGTGTCCATGTGCACGTGGTGGACATGAAGTAAAAAAGGAAAGACATGCATCAAAGGTGACCTTCAGATGGTGTTAAAATGTTTAGGCTTTTATCCTAAGGGCAATGGAAATCCTCAGAAGAGTTTTTAAAACTGGAATAGCACCATAATATTTTCTTCTGCAGAAAACCAGAGAGTAGACAGGGGAAACAGGACTCAATGTAATAATAAAACTGGTTAAGAAGTTAGTACAATAACCCAAGCAAGAGATGGCAAAGAGGCTAAAATGGCAGAGGAAGTGGGAATGGACAGAAACGGATGAATACAACTGAAATATGAGAGAATTAACAGGAGTTAGAATATAATTAATCATGAGGGTAATAGATGTCAGAGTTAAGGAGAACTTTTAATAATTTTGTTGGATGCCTAACAGCAGTTTGAAGACACAAAGACTAGAAAATCAATCAATCAAAAACACTGATATATGTAGAATACACGCACATCAAAAAAATAAATATATGATCTTGCTGATTTGGTTGGAACTAGTGGAGGAAAATGAATACAGATGATGATGAGTTTAGGCCTCGTTCAGCTAGAAGGCCTGTGAAACATCCAAATGGTGTTGTCCAGTAGGTATAGGCCATGCATCTGAAGCAAGTGGGAAGATGCTGTTTTGATACTGCAAGGATGAATGTCATGACTCCTTCCTTCTCAAAGGAAAGAAGGGAGGGAAGGAGGGAGGGGGAAGTTGATATAATTCTAATAAAAATGCATTCTATTTTGCAATTGTCAAATAGATTAATTGTATCTTTGTAGAAAGCTAAGAAACAATATAAAACAGTGATCTTATTTTCCCTTATCTTGACACAGTTTATTTCACTGTAGGCATTACTGCATCATGATTTGTTAATTATAGAATAATGGAACTGCATAGGATGATGCAACAATCAGATAACCTTCATTATTACATCATTTTTCACTTAATTCTGTAATGTACATCATTCATGAAGATTAAAAAAAGTAGTTTTTCAATTTTTTTAGCTTTCATTCAACATACTTGAGATGTGAGGGTTTTTTCCTTTCCCCCCCATTTTCTGCCTATGTTAGGCAGAATAATAGCACCTGCAGATATTCAAGTCATAATTCTTGGAACGTGTGAATATATTAGGTTTCCTGGCAAATAGGAATTAAGAATGCAGATAGAATTAAGGTTGATAATCAGAAGACCTTAAAATAGGGAGATTATCCTAGATTATGTGGGATGGCCCCAAGTCATCACTAAGGTCCTTAATAGTGAAAGAGAGAGGAGAGAGAATATAATAAGATATAATGGTGGCAGCAGAGTGAACAGAGATGACTATCTTGCTGGTTTTAAAGATGGAAGAAGGGGGACACCAGTCAAGAAATGCAGACATCTCTAGAAGGTGAAAAAGGCAAAGAAACTCTTTCACAAAGTTTCCAGAAAGGAACACAGCTCTGCCAGTATCTTGACCTTAACCAGTAAGACCTGTCAGAATTTGGAACTACAGAATATAAGAAATACCATAAATGTGTATTGTTTCAAACTGCTGATCTTGTATGATTTGTTATAGTAACAATATGAAACAAATACATTTCCATAATGAAAAAAATGACCAGAATATGTTTCACAATTATTAGATGAGCTAGAAGAATATGAAGACACGAAAACAGCACTCTGGACTTAAATGATAGTAAAATTGCACGTAAGCACATAGTCACAGACTTTGAATCTTCAACTAACAATATCCTTAATGAGTTTTCTCAAAATCAGGAACTGAAAAGTGAGTAATATAATTTTAAGGACAAAAGGAAGTATGGTATGCTCATCCCATTAATCATTCAACAGAAGTGACTTTTTATACAGCATTATATAACTAAAAACAGTACTATCCCATTACGCTTGAAGGACATATGCAGTATTCATCCATCTTTTATGTTCTCTGTGTGCTAAAATGCACTTGATCAAAATGTTGAAGGCAGGTGTATAAACAAAGGTGATTAGAAGTATATAGGATTTATAGCATTTATAAATCTAAAAATGAAAACATGTTAAAATTATGGGGTAAAAAAGATAGACATCACTTCAGCAAAATTGAGCCATAAATGTTTTTTGAAAATATCAACACATTTTAAAGATGCAAGTACCAGAAAAACAGGCTTAATGGTAAACTAGAATCCATTAGAGATACATTTTAAATCTGAAATTACAAAATAGATATAGTCCAAGTTCATGAGAAGCAGCCAGTTGGATTCAAAGGACACTGACCAATTTAAATATAATTCGTTCTAAACAAGAAAAACATGGAATAAAATTTGGGGCTTATTATGATTAAATCCTTATTAAAATTTCTAAAGACAGTATACCTTTATTCTTTTATGAGTTATCTGTGAATAATTTTGAAATATAAAACTAAATAAATGGTGTCCACCAGATGCCTGTTTTTTCTGGGATAGTTTCAATTAAGGAAAGCTTCGTCACCAATGCCAAATGCTAACATGTTTTTCTAAAATGAGAAGAGAAAGGCACCCATCAGCTTTTATGATAAAACTTGTAAACATCATATTGCTATCCAGAAATATCTCTGAGGGCTTGGGATGTAGCTCAGTAATACAGCATTTGCCTAGCATGCAGGAGTACTGCAACAGAATAAAATAAAATACAAATCAGAAATATCTCTGATTCACATAATACCAAGGAAGAGATTGGCATTAACAAAAGTCCTTACTTCTTATGTCTGATACATTAAACACAGCTTGCATTTTCATTTCTAGGATGGTTATTCCCTTTAATCAAGTGGTCATTAAATATCCTAACTTCCTAACTTCAGTGTATTTGTTTATAATATGTTGGTAGACACACATGAAGGAATTCAATACTATCAAGTAGTTGTGTCTATGACATGTCAACTTAGGTTAGCAGTCCTCTAGAAGTATACTGTGCAACATGACACCAGTCACACATGGCTAGTGAACACCTGAAATATGGATAATCTGAATTGTACTATATTGCTAAGTATAAAATATATAGTGGGTTTCGAAAACTTATGATAAAAAGAGGAAAGCAAATAATTTTATAATAATTAATGTTGAAAAGATATTACTTTGGATATGTTACCAGATTAAATAATATGCTGACATTAATTTTACCTTTTAAAATTAATTTCTTATCTTAAAGTGTGATTAATATATTTTTAAAATTATATATTTGGCTTGCATTATATTGTCCCAGAAAATTTTCTGTGATAATGGAAATGTTCTTTGCACTTTCCAATAATGTAGCCACTAGTCACATGTGGCTTCTAAGTACCTGAAATATGACTAATGCAATTGAAAAAATTAAACTTTTCATTTTAATAATTGTTAATTAAATTTAAATAATCATATGAGTCTAGTGGCTACCATATTAGACAACACAGCTGTAGACTTTTCTTTTTTAATATTTTTTAGTTGTCAATGGACCTTTATTTTATTTATTTATATGCAGTGCTGAGAATCGAATCCAGTGCCTTGAACATGCCAGGCAGGCACACTACCAGAGATATAGACATTTTTAGTTCCTTACACTTAAGGTGAAATACAAACAAGCAGCTGGTGACGATGTGGCTCTTACTTGACTCCATCATCGTTTTAGGCTTTAGCTTTTCTTTATCTTCTTTAGTTTTCCTTAAAGCATATTTTTTTATCCATTCATCATTTTTTAAGTCTATTAAAATACCTAATCAAAATAAAATGCTTAAAGAAATAAAACCTAAAGTACTAAAAATAATCATTCAGGAAAACTTTTCCTGCGTGGTATTCAACAAACAGCTGAATAAATAGATAAGTGAACCAAATGAATGACTGTTCAATTTATAATTCTGATTTCCTACCAGACTTGAGTTAACTTGCTCTTATATTTTAAAATATGGTTTTATTTAATAATCTCTCCCATTATTCTTATCTAATTTCTTTGACATAGATCTAAATTTTTGACAATGCTGTTTATCATCATCATTTCTTCAGTTCAGCTCAGGTTGTTTTCAGAATTTATCCAAAAACAAAATTCAGAACAAACAAGCAAAAATCTGTAACAAAAGCTTCAGGGTTCCATGGAAATTAAATGTGAGGATGATAGTTGGACTCATTATTTCAATTTATTAGAATATAAATTTAATAAGATTAAAATGTTATTCCTACAAGGAGTACTTAGTACATAGTACTTGGAACATAGACAATTCTGTTCAGGAAAGTCAAAGATCAAAGAAGCATTAGTAATTCTCAATAGGGTCTTAAGTAATTTTTAATTTATTTCTCCATTAGAAACAATCATCTTAATTCAGGTGGCCTTTTTCTTGTTTTTCCCATTTTTCCATGTAACTTCATTACTATTTTTTTCAAGCATTTTGAAGTGCCAATAATAAAGCATTAACAGCAACATGATTTATTTATACTGAATGTTACTATGTGCCTGGCACAATACTAAGTACTTTATTATTTATTAGCTCACACAAATTTTACAGCACCATTAAATAGGCACATTATTACCTTCATTTGCCAGAAGAAGAAACTGAGTTTTAAATAGGATGTATTTCCAAGATCACATAATGTGGCATACAGACTAGCTTAAAACCAGGCCTAAAATTAACTCAAATGAACTACATATAAGTATAATGACCCCACTTAATCCTTTCTATGATCAGAACCCAGGAAAAACTCTATATTTACTAGAAAATTCTATGCTCAAATAGATACTAACTCAAGCCTGTTTTTTCATATGATATCACAAGATAGACCTGGCAAGCAAGGGGCAATGGCTCAGCACATTCTAATACTATCACAGGGAAAAATAAGGGAGAGATTATTGCTGATTTTTTGCTAATTGGCAACTTAGAAAACATCTAAAATAAAATAGCATTAGATACCTTAGCTCTCTGAATCTTATAAGCTGTTCTTCAGAATTCCTATAAATATAAGTATTTTAAATGGGAATTTTACACATTAGAAAGTGGCTTCTCCAAACTGAATACAATGGACTAAATTCTGTTTTTCAGATTTTAAGTATTACTAGAATTTTAAAGTACGTACACAGTCAGCACAGCACAGCCTAGTGTGGCTAAGCTAACCATCAAATTATCCTACCTTTTTAAAAGGACTGCATGAGATGCCTTAGTGTCTCAAATAGCAGGATCCTTAAGCATTATTAATGACTACAGAGGTGAGGGATTTAGAAGGTGTCAAGGCAAGACAATTATTAAGTGAATGAGTTTGGCTTACACCACATTTTTCTTGCATAGAAAAATCTCTGCTCCCCATAGTCTTCAATGTTTAAGGAAAAAAAAAAAAAAAACTACCTATGAATAGGTGGACACACTTGTGAATGCAGAGACTTCTGGGTTTCCTTGCCACCTCCCAGTGGGTGCTAGGTTTTTTCCCATTCCCTTCACCAAAAGGGGAAACAAAAGTAGGATGTTGTCAGTAACCAAGTAACAAACTAATCTGCTGTAGGGTTTTCATTTTTTTAAAAAATGCTTTTATTTTATTTATTTATTTATTTATTTTGCATTTGCAAGTGGTTTTACAGCCCATCCTGGGGATAAATAGAGGCATTCAGTATGGGCACTAATGCCCAGTGACAATTAAACAACACTTATCAAGTGTCCTGGAAAGGACCAGCTGCCTTGTTCTCATTTCTGCAATCTAAATGGTTGGAATGAGAAGGACATCAGAGGTCACTTTAAATTCTTAATTCAGAAAGTCCTTCCTGAATTTATTTAAACACTTGTGGTGATAGAAAATTCATAAAAAAAGTATCCAGTTCCAATTGGATGTGTGTTGGGGATGAGAAGAGATTACAGTTTGAAAAAAGCTAGAGTAAGTTTAATGCTGCCTCTTCATCTAATATTAGTAAAAACAACATTTGTATTTTCCTCTTGGCTCAGAGCCAGTCTGAACATTATTGACTTTTCTCTTCAATGGATGTGGGTGGTTTCTGTACCACCAACAAATCCTTGTCGTTTTCCATATAATATGATGTTTTAGAGGCTGGGGTTGTGGCTCAGTGGTAGCGTGCTTGCCTAGCATATGGGAGGCACTGGGTACAATCCTCAATGCAATATAAAAAAAAGTAAATAAATAAAGTTACTATGTCCAATTACTACCAAAAATGCTTTCTAAAAAATATGCTGGTTTATCCAATCTACCTATTTAACAACTTACTTTGAGACAGCTCAGTATCTGCCTTTATTTAAAAAAAAAAAAGTAGAATCCATAATGTTTTTCTAATTCAATCACAATAGAAATTGTAATCAATTCAAATATAAAAATAATGTAGTTGTATGTATGTGTGTATGCATGTATCTTAACAAAAATAAGTAAGTACATCCCCATTTATAGAGAACAACATCACTAGCCATTCCTCATCTGGTCTTCTCTCAGCTGAAATAAGAAATTTTTTTACAAAAGGGTGACTTTTGGTCATACCACCAAATCGAACATGGTTATACAACTACCCAAGTGGAAATACTGTACTATGAAATACTATACAGCCATTAAAAATGCTGACAGGGAATGATTTCCAAGACTTTTTTCTTTTGCCAAGATTAGGTTTCTGTAATTGCTCAGGCTGGCCTGGAACTCCTGGGCTCCAGTGATCCTTCTGCCTCAGCCTCCCAAGTACCTGGAACTACATATGCATGCCACTGCACCCAGTAATGTCCAGGATTTAAACTGAAAACAGTAAAGTGTATTATAAAATATTTTTGTTGCTGTTTAGAATACACACTACACATACATACACACACACACACACACACACACACACACACACACACACGCATACAATATCTGTGGAAAGAATATTTAAGAAACAGGTAATTGGTTATCTCATAGGAGGAAAGCTGGTAATCTAGGGGCCAAAAATTGAAAAACACGCTTGTTCTGGTTCTCTCTACCCCTTATGAAATGTTAAGAAAAAAGAAAGAAATAGTTCTAGATGAAGGGGAGGGGAAAGTGGAGTCCAGATAAGAGGAGTAGTGGCTTTCATGAGTGCAGCAAAAAAGCCAACAATCTATTTTTTCCCCACCCAGGGCCTTTTCCCTGAATTGTTACTTACCAACTAGGTGGGAAACCCCCAGCACATCTAAGCACTCCCCATTCATCACACTCTAGGGATGTTTCTGCATGTGTAGGTTAATTTCATTAAATGCTAATTGTTCCCAAATATAAATCTGAACATTGCTTTTTGCAAAATACATGGCTGCATGGGTCAGCAGACTATTCCCCTCATACCATTATCAAGTGAAAAGCACTATTCCAAGATAGAATGACACTATAAAATGTCACACTGTTGGCTTTCTTGTAATTTAACACGGTCACACCAACTGCCAAAATGGAAGAAATCTAACAGTGACAATACGTGCTACCTTCTTAGTAAATAGGTCCAAATTTTCAGTTTTAAGAAATGAAAAGGGGGGTTACTAACAGACAAGGTATACTAAATTTAATTAGATATTTAATAAGTATAGTATCCCTAGTTAACAAGGCAAAATGATCCTTTCAGTTCTGGCTACAGTTTTATTTAAAGACTTTACAATTTTACTACTTAAGAGCAAGTCCTATGGAGGTGTTATCTCACCATTTATATTTTCACAACACTTATGATATTGCTATCACACTCTTAAAATAAATGAAAGGCCCATGCCACATTTCAGGCCAATATAATGCTACAGACTCTATTTTTATTTCTGGAAATAAACATTAAAATAATTCTGTATTGCTCACTTCTTACATCAAAAAAAAAAAATAGTAAAACAGGTTTTGTTAAGTCCCAAGTATACTGGAAAAACAGATGTTTAATCACTTAGTTTTAAAATCAGGCATTAGAAAATACATCATTATAAAAATTCTTGACAACAATAGCATTTTATGACAAAATTATTATGCTATTAATTTTCTATTAAATTGTGATTTATTAGTCTTATACTTTAAAGATTAGTCTGTATATAGAATGAATTTAGTGGTGCATTTAATGAGACAAGAATGTAGAAGGATGAACATGAAAAGATTATTTTATATTGTAGTGCATGAGCTATTTGATAATTCTAACATAGTCCAAAAGAAAGCTTCTCTCTAGATTGATCATGGTTCACTTAACATCACTGAATATCTAATACCTCCAACTCAATTAATTCTCACCTGATTAAGATCAGACTGATATTCAAACTAAATCATCTCTCCAGTCAAGTAGAAATCAATATTTCTGATTTTACTTTTAAATTACAATAGAAAATAAAATGCATGCATCTTCAATATGCCGAGTAGCTTTTCTATTCTAGTCTACCATGGCATGGATAACACAGTTGATTAAAGAATTATTCTAATTTGAGCACCAATATGTAGCAGAATCTGATTAATTTGAACACAGAGATGGAGTAAAGTAATTAAATATACCTTATACAGGGCAAATAGAAAATTGACATAAAATAAACTTGACTTCTTTAAAACAAACCTGTTTATCAGCTCAAGTAGTTAGGAATATAGTTTTATTAAAGACTGATTACTCTCAAAGAAAAGGCTTGTGTCAAGCACAGATACTTACAAAGTGGGCAAGAAACAGCTCTTTTTATATCCTGTTCTTTCTACCACTACCCCTTCAAACAAGCATGCACATCCTTAAAACAACCTAACTACTTCTATATGACTTTTCCAGAAAAAGCAGAACACACCAACCCATCCTTACTCATCAGGGAAATTAGTAAATCCAAAAATAACAAAATGCTTATGTAGTTGTAATTATTACCACTAAAGATAACATGCAATGAATTTCACTCCTATTCCTTATTGTCCCTTCACATTTAAGATAAAGAGTAAAGAAAGTCCAATCATTTGCTGGATTAATTAAATAGAAGTAGATGTTTTACTTATCAACAGACTCAAATATTCAGAAAATTTTCAACAGCATATTTAAGAATTCAAATCACAACAAACTATTCCATTTACTAGCTGAAAATAATACAATTTAAGGTATTGTGTGTCAAAACTGTACAGTTGTTATATACAACTTTATATATTCATGTATATATTACATGTTTTATATATAAAATGTTTTAAATGAAGTGGAATATATAAAATATACTCATTATTTCTAAGCCTCACAAACCAGGTTATTAATCATACACTAAGTAGTCACAGGTGTTTCTTAACTTATATGTGCTCTTTCTAGCTTTATGAAAGAAATAAATACCTTCATAGAAAAGAATATGAGGAACCAAGAATCAATATGCAAGCATAGATTTCCAAAATTCATATCCTATGAGAAACAGCCATATAAGTTACTGGTAGACTATAATTAAGACCATTAAAATGAAAATTTAACAAGGTATGATGATCTCTTAAGATTTGTATAAGCCAAGGCTGGGCTGCCTAAGGAACTTAGAAGTTGGGCCATTTGCATGTTAAATATAAATGACTATTTCTTACTTTCACAAAAGACTAAGTTTTTTAACCACACAGATATGAATGAAATATATGAATGAAATATAGTTTCAGTTTCTAAGAAATATTTCTTCTGTAGATAACTTTTGTGTATCACACAATATATACATATGTATGCACACACATTATAAGTGTATGTATTTACATACATATACATACATAAGTTAACAGTGCAAGCACAAAAATTGTAATGATCAAGTACAGCACATGTCCTGTGTTTAAATGTACAGCTGTACCAGATCCTTATTTACCTTGCAGGAATGGAAACACAGTTTCCAGATCTGAGAATTCATATTTTAAAAAACTGGAATTTTTGTTTTATATAAAATCAAATAATTTGAAATAGTTCATTTTATTTTCTAAAACACTGCACAGAGGAAAAATAAATATGTCTGCATAATGGCTCCCGGCTGAAGGCTGACGTCCATGTCACCTGCTTGAAGAATTTCCTGGACATTTCAGTTTCTAGAATAATTACGTGTATGTGGCTGTCCTTTCAAAAACTATTATGCACTCAACAACTGCTAAGGTAGAAGTCTCCATCATCACCTTAAAAGGCATCATAAAACCTAGAAGCAGAAGAGTCACATGGAGTCTTTTTCCATACCTAATTCTCACAGCCTCAAACTTCTCCTTGGCTTATAAGTTCACCTGTAGATGTGGTGGTTATGATGCATTTATTGCCTTTCAGAAACTAACATCAGGGATTCAGAATCAGCCCTTAAATAATCTGTTAAACTCACAAGGATTACATTTTATATCAGTTGTTGTGCTTGTCTAAATGTATGCTCTGAGAAAATCTTAATATAAAAATGTTTCTTTTGAATGAAAGCTAGTTTATAAAGTCTCCTCCTCTATAATCAGCAGATATTAACAGACTTACATCAAGAATTCTCCATAGAGCAGCAAAACAATGACACACTTAAACAAATGAAAAACAAAAAAGCCAGCAATTGTAGAAATGATAAAAAAATATAACAGAGCAGTAAAAGACTTATTGCCCAAGAAAACCACAAGCAATAACTAATAATGAGAGTCTGAAGGTGTAAGAACTCATGGTGGAAGAGTTACAAGAAATGTGAAACAATAATCTTTTTACCTTTTTTTCCCTAAATAGTCTATTAAACAAGCTGTGTATATAAATGATTAAATGAATAATTGTTCAAAATATTTCTAATAAGTTTACATTGTTAGAATTCAAGATAATAGCTGTTAAATATATTTAAGCATAAAGCATTATGGTCAAATCTAATAAGTCAAAATCACAGCACTTGGTTTTAAGAAGCTAGTGATAAAAGACTTCTAAATAAGTATTTTATACTTTTGTTGCATATTTTATTAGTAACTTTTATTAAAACAATAAAACAGTTCATCTCAGGATCTGGAAATCTTTTGTTGCAAGAACAGAACAAAATAGAGAAAGTAGTTTTCACAGAATCTTATTTGCTAGATTCCACAAAGAATATTTTTAATTTTAAAACAGAATGTAAACAGGGTTGATTGAAATAAAGAGAAATAAATTAATGCTAAATAATTACTAAGGAAGTTTTGTTTATGGAAATGAATAATTCAGTGTTTTACAAAGTAAATTCAAGCAACAGCTGCTTTGCTGACATTAGGCTAAAAAGAGCTTCCTCAAAATGTACAAACTTGAAAACTGGAGAATCATCATATTTTTTAATGTCAAACAGGAATAAGTTATTTTGTATATCTTCTGGTTTTAATAAAATATCACATGGTTACATGTTAATCAAACAACCATTGAAGGAAGTATCAGCATTACATGGGAGGTATTTGTCATGTTCTAGTTAACTGAATATATGCATAATTCCTGGCCTGCTAAGTCTTGTAACAGCTGGGAGAAGAAAATAGTTCAGATTTGTAACAATCTGTTCCCAATCCACTTTTTCCTGGATTTTATTCCATCTCAAAATGAATCCTAGGCTGCCTTTTAACTCAATGTAGTCTCAGTCTGTCTCCTCTTTGCTCCCATGTATCAGGAAGAGGCTCTTCCTTCTTTAAAAAGAAATGAACTCAAAGTTAACAAATACACTGGAGAAACTGCACACATTTCAGACTCAGTTTATCTGTACTAAATAATATATCCACAGTTCCTGTAAAAGTTTCACATACCAACAACTAATATAGAAATTTGAAAATAAAATGATATAAATAGCCCCAAACATCAATCTGAAATAAAGATAAAATAATTCTAAATAGGCATATAAGACAAACAGAAACTAGGTTCTATATCTACCTAAGTTTTGTTTTAGGTTATCAGTTGCCTACCACAAAATAAAGCTTGCAACTCTTTCATGGATCATGAAAATATAGTAGACAAAAGACAACATTCTTTTTTTAATTGATAGTTAAACTTATACATAAAAACACTAAAATTATACATATTAATGGGATGACGTGATGTTCTGATACACATGTACATTGGGTACTGTTTAAATCAGGTTAAACATATCTGTCTCCTCAAACATTTATCATTTCTTTGTAGTAAAAACTCAAAATCCTTTCTTCTAGCTTTCTGAAATATTGAGTACACTGTTGTCTGTACTCACCCTACCATGCAATTGCATTCATTTTTTAAAAAAAGAAATAGGATATGATATATTAGGCACACTGAACACTTCATCTATATAAATGCATACATATGCACAAAATGCATAAGTATGTGTAACCTACGTTATATTTTAAAATGTGTTTTTACATTTTACCAGGGGCCAGGAAAAAAAAAAGGGGGGGGGGAGCTTGAAAGTCACAGGGCCAGAGCATGCTAATCCTTATCCTTTACAATAGTAGAAAAATAATTCAAATAATAAATTCTTAATTCATTCTTTTGTTAAATATTTAAAGCATTTCTGAATATCAAGTCCTGTTCAAGATACTTGAAACACTAGAGTAAAACAACCCAAGAACTCTGCCTTTGTGAAGATTATGTTAAAAGATACAGACAAGAAGCCAGAACACCTTGGAGTATGCTAGAATGCAGTTAAGGATTACTGGGGAGCTGGGCACAGTGGCACACCACGAAATCCCAACTGCTTGGGAGGCTGAGGCAGGAGGATCTCGAGTTCAAAGCTAGCCTCAGCAATTTAGTGCCGCCTAAGCAACTCAGGGAGACCCTGTCTCAAATAAAATATAAAAAAGGGCTGAGAATGTGGCTCAGTGGTTAAGTGCCCCTCGGTTAAATCCCTAGTCCCAAACAACAACAAAAACAACAAAGTTATGGGGGACTGGAGGAAAGAGATGAAGGGATTATGGGAAGGGGACACAGTGTGCTGCATTTTAAGCAGGGCTGTATAGGCAAGGTGTTTCCTCTAAGGAAAATTTTGGGGGAAAGAAAGTGAAGAAATCAATCTTTATATCTAATGATAGCATAAAAGAAATACTAAAATGTCTAATTCTATACATGAACTATCAAAATTTACAAAAAAATAAGAATGAAGAAAAACTACTGGATTCCTCAACCTAATACAGATGGCCATTCCACCAACCATTAAAGAGAAGATGTATTTACTAATGTCAATACAAAAGCACCTATGTTACTCTTGTGGAAATCAGAGAGGGCTTCATTTTAAGATGTCACTAAAATGAAAGTAAAGGCTGAAATAAAAAGACACACATAAAAAATTGATTTAAATCTTAGTAGAAAAATTAGCTCCTAGTAAAGGGAATCCATTAGAAAAATACTTAGGGTATTTCTGGGGTATGAAAACTGCATTCTTTACTTCTTCCAGAGTTTAAATATTCTTTTCTTTTTTTTAGTTTTCTAAACAATCAACTACATAAGCTAAGCATCTCGGCAACTTCTAATATGAGTAACAAAATAATTTAAGAACCCAAGCTTGATTTCTAATATAGTAAACTAGTTCTCTGAGTAATAGGGATTTGGGTACTGGTTGGTAACCTGAAATGACAAATACTAGAAATAATCACAGCAGCATAAGCTTAGAACCTATGTCCTCTACTTTACCTAAATCAATGAACACACATGTATTTTTCTAAATAAAAATGGGAAAATTGAATTTTAAAACCCTAGGTTAAAATGATTTTTTAAATTCATAAAATGATTGAAGTACACTGAGCGAATTTGGAACTTCTGTATTATTATTTTTTATCAACTTTAAAAATAAACTATCAACTTCCATAGCTTTTAACTTGTAACTGAAGCATTTTATTTCTTTTTATTTGCTAAATACAAGCAGATTACTTCTTAATTTCCAGTATTCAATAATGTCTGTGGAGCTAGACAAATTCTTCCTCTTACTTTGTGAGTCCTATGACAAATTCTCTAGATTCACCTATTTATTTGTCCTATATCATAGAAGAGAGGAATTTATTTCATATAGAAAAAAAAAGATATATACCGGAAATTTTGCTACTTAACCATACAATTTACAACTGGATAAAAATAAGGCAAATATATAGAAACATTTGTACATTGAGGAAGGAAGTATTTCTCTATTGTGTGCACATAATCACACATAACCACTGAGTTCTCATGATTGCAGTGCCATTTATATAACTCTGACACAGTTCATTTGTGTATGTGCTCCATAGCTAGCACTGACATATATCATTTTAATGGGTATACATCAAATTATAATGCATGAAACTTCCTACATAACCAAACGATTCAAATTCAACCCTACATCCAAACCAGAAAAGGCATTAGGAAGAAAATTAACACAGATTTAATTTTAAACAGGATTAAGCAGATTTTCAAGTTACAGGAAAGATACTTTTAAAAGACATGTTTTGTTTCAAAACAAATACCTATGACTCAGAGCAAGTTTTCACGAACAGCTATTTTTTGGCTATTTCACAACCATCTACCTCAAACTTAACATGGCTAGGTTCATTGTTTCTTACAAATCATTTTTAATGAAACTTTTGGCATCACTTTGCTTCTCCTCAGTGATCTGTTTAATCACCAGGTCCTGCTCATGCTTTCTTTGATACTTTCCATTCCCACCATCACCTCCCCATAAACAGGTCCTCTATTTGTAGCTTAATCGAAGGACAGATGTCCCTTTTCTCTAATATCAACTGTTCATCCAGTCTTGATCCCCTATACAGGACCACCATGCTCTTTATCTCTAAAGTTACTAAGACAAAGGACGAAAATGAAACTGTATTAAATCTAAAGTATGCAAAAATAATGTAACTACTTCATTTACCTTCCCTCTAATTGCCATTTCTTGTGCAGACTTGTAGGAAATCACTAAAGGCATGATTAGCATATAGATATGTGACTACTATATTCAAATAACCCTAACAGTATGGACAATCTGGCAATTTTTTTTTCATTTTCAATTTCTTAGGGATAAATGCAAATTCCTACATTAAGGTTTCAAAAAGTCTTAATTTTTAGAAATAGAATGACATTTGATAAACCCCACATATTCAAAGATATGATGAAACATATAGAACATCCAAACCAATCTTAGTATCAGTGCCCCGATCATAATTGCAAGGAGCTCACAGCATATCTGTGGTCATTTCTGGAGACCACATTTTCAGATGGATCTTGATAAAGAGCATATTTCTATAGAAAGGTTATCAGGAGACTGAGAAGTCTAAAAGCCACGATGTATATAAATACCATAAGAGGTACTAACCACTTCTGAGAATCTACACAATTTATCTATGGGAAAGCAAAAAAAAAAAAAAAAATTCAGAATTTGTCAGAAAAGACGGACCAGGAAAAAGAATGAAATTATGATTAGTGACTTTAAATGCACTCTTTAGACTTGACCATATAAGCAGTGGGGAATAATATACACGTATAATACCAAGCTTTATCTAGCAACTATGTTTAGGGCAAAATTAGGAAAAGGAAAGAAAGGAAATTTTCAAAATAGGGAAAGCTAGTGCATATGTTAATACACCAGTTCAGGCAAAAGATGTTGGGGACAAATCTGGGTCAAAACTGTAGTATATACTGTAATATCACAAACCTTACTCAGTTTTAAGAAGGCAAAAATTGGCTAACACTATACCATTAAAGAAAATCTCATACCATAAGTTTCAAAAAGTAGTACCGAGGAAATAAAAGATTCCAATAAGGTTCAGTATAGCATGTTTTTTACCCTACGGCATACTGGAGAAACTAAAGGAATTAAAATATCCTGAGAATCCCCAGTAATAGCACTTGTCCTTCTCACCAGAGACAGAAGGGGGTTATAAATAAGAAACCTACAGAAAGTAGAAAAATGAAAGAAAAGAAAAACTTAATTCAAAAACCTCCATTCTCAGGGATCCACACTTAATAAGAAGATACCCCCAAGGTAAGCCCACAGGAAAAGAAGAAACATTCCTAAAGGCTATTAAAAAAAAAAAAAAAAAAAAAAAAAAAAAACAGGCACTGGCTGGTATGTTCCCTTTCCTTCTCCCTCCAGGCTTCAGGAAAGCACAGAGAAGAATATCCCAGCCCTCACAATCCAGCCCACAGGGGAAGACAAACATCAGGAAAAAAAAGTGGCAAAAGTGTTAAAGAGCATTCACCCACAATTTTTCAGAGAAGCAGCAGAGCAACTCTGCAAACATGCCTAAGGAAAAGAAGATGCATCTCAAATGTCACACTGTATAAGAACTTAATAAAAACATAAATCCAAGAAAACTAGACTTCAAGGAATAGTTGATAAAATCGAGTGAAATGAAAGAGAAAGAAAATAAGCTGAAGTCCAAAAAAAATTCACAACAATGCTAGTAAATATATTAGAAATATATCTGGCAGAGACAGCTAAAGTTCAAATGAGAGATTTTGTAAAAATGAGGCTAGATAATCTCATTAAATAGAGGGAAAGAAAATTAAAAGCTAATGGAAACAAAGATAACCAAATTGCAGGAGGCAATTACTATGGTAGAAAGCTCTAATGATCCCAGGTTGTGAGTATCCATGCCTTTGAACAAACTGCTCCTGCTGAGGATAGGATAAACCTAGTGACTTGCTTCTAACCAAAGAATATGATAATGCAGATGGGATGTCACTTCCATATTTAGTTTACAGAAGATTGTGACTTGTCCTGCTAGCAGAAGCTAACTCTGGTCTCCTCAGCTTGCAGGTTTTGATGAAGTAAACTGCTATATGGAGAAAACTCAGGTGGCAAGGGACCGGAGGCTGTCAACTCAACATCCCAGGAGGAATAACTATTGCCAAAAAACACCGAATGAGCTTGGAAGCAGATCCTTCCTCAGTTGAGGCTTCAGATGAAATCTGGATCTTGGGCCAACATGTTAACTGCAATCTTGCTAAATGGCTGATGCAGAGGACCCAGCTAAGGCTCTCTTCCTAGAATCTTGACCAAGAGAAACTGTGAAAGTAATGAATACATGCCGCTCAAGCCACTACATTCTGGGGTAATTAGTTATGCAGCAAATACCACCCCATGTATTAATCCTTGATTCAAAATTCCAAGGATGATTGCTGTCTTTAAGGGAGATAAATCCTAAAAAGAAAAAAAAAGAAATTCAAATTACAATTAAGAAAAATTTTCTGATTCAAAGAATCATACTTATAAACCAAAAGGACACGTTAGTTGCAGAAAGAACTAATATAATATATCCTAATTACGTTACCAAACTCAAGGATAAAGAAAGGATTCTCCTAAAGTATCCATACAGAAAATCAAGCAGCCTATTGGAAAATTTTTGCAAGGTGGGTGGAGATGAAAATCAGGGTAGCCTCAGACATTTCAGAGCAACATTTAGTGTCATAAAACATAGATGCAATATGTACCAAGTTCTGAGGTACAGAAAATATGAACTGACAATATAATATCCACCCTTTCTGACATAAACATATAAGGCAATGCAGTCATTACCAAGCATGAAAGATGACAAGGAATCCAAAGATCTTAAATAAATGACAGTAAAATCAAGCAAAATGGATTCAGTAATAATAAAGACAGTAAAGGATGTGATGAGGACTAATTTATCATTTCAGAAAAGAATATAAGTATTGCAAATTCTGACAATGTAAAAATACAACTAGGACCTAAAAGAGAGGAGGTAAGGAAGTATACCTATACTTTCATGCAAGAATCAATATTTTTAAAAATAAAGATATGGAGTTAAAAATAAAAAACCATGGCATGCAGGAAGCATCACAATACGAGATCTTAAATTATACTACAGAGCTATAGTGATAAACATGGCATGGTATTGGCACCAAAAAGACATGAAGATCAATGGTACAGAATAGAAGACACAGAGACAAACCCAGGTAAATACACTTGTCTCATACTAGACAAAGGCGCCATAAATATACATTGGAGAAAAGATAGCCTCTTCAACAAATGGTGCTGGGAAAACTGAAAATCCATACGTAATAAAATGAAATTAGACTCCTATCTCTAACCCTGCACAAAATCCAACTCAAAGTGGATCAAAGACCTAGGTATTAGACAAAAGACCCTGCACCTGCTAGAAGAAAAAGTAGGCCCAAATCTCCATCATGTTGACTTATGAACCAAATTCCTCAACAAGTCTCCTAAAGTGCAAGAAGTAAAATCAAGAATCAATAAATGGACGTTATCAAACTAAAAAGCTTCTTCACAGCAAAGAAAACAATCAAGAACATTGAGAAAGAGCCTACAGAATGGGAGAAAATTTTTACCACATGCACATCAGTTATAGCATTAATCTCTAGGATATATAAAGAGTTCAAAAAACTTAACATAAAAAAAAACCAATAATTAAATGGGCTAAGGAACTGAACAGACACTTCACAATCTATCAACAAATATATGAAAAAATGTTCAACATCACTAGCAATTAGAGAAATGCAAACTAAAAGTGTACTGAGATTTCATCTCACTCCAGGTCAGAATGACAATTATCAAAAATACAAGTAACAATAAATGTTGGTGAGGATGTGGGGGAAAAAGTAGATTCATACATTGCTGGTGGGACTGCAAATTGTTGCAACCAGTCTGGAAAGTAGTGTGGAGATTCCTCAGAAAACTTGAAAGGGAACCACCATTTGACATATATCCTACTCTTTGGCATATACCCAAAGGACTTGAAATCAGCATACTATCAGGACATGGCCACGTTAGTATTCATAGCAGTTCAATTCACAATAGCTAAGCTATGGAACCAACCTAGGTGCCCTTCAACAGATGAATGGATAAAGAAAATGTAGCACATACACACAACAGATATTACTCAGCCATGAGGAAGAATGAAATTATGGCATTTGCCAGCAAATGTTTGGAACATGGAAACAATCATGCTCAATGAAATAAACCAATCCCCAAAAACCAAAGTCCAAATGTTCTCTCTCAAATGAGTCTCAGATGCTGACTCACAATAGGCAGAGGTAGGGGGTACTGGAGGTTCACTGGATTGAGGCAGCTGTGGGGTGTGGGGAGGTGTATGTGTGGGGGGAGCAATGATGTGGGGCGGATACAGCAGGAAGAGAGGGGGCATGGGAATGGGAGATAGTAGAATAAATCAGACATAACTTTCCTTTGTTCATATATAAATACATGACCAGCATAACTCCACATCATGTACAACCACAAGAATGGAAAGTTATACTTTTTTTGTATGTGTGATATATCAAAATACATTCTACTGTCAGGTATAACTAAAAAGAACAAATTAAAAGAAATCCACAGCTCAAATATATGAATGGTTTTCATAATTTTCTGATGATTGAAGCCAGAACCATGCTTTTTATTAAGAAACACATAAATTCTTTAAAATATTCTTTCAAACTTATTGGAGTACTCACAAACTTTCATATATAAAAAGTTAAGTGTAGAGGTTGGGGTTGTGGCTCAAGTGGTAGAGAACTTGCCTAGCATGCATGAGCCACTGGGTTCACTCCTCAGCACCACATAAAAATAAAAATAAAGATATTGTGTCCATCTACAACTAAAAAAATAAATAAATATTTTTTAAATAGTTAACTATAAATTAGTACTGCTTTATAGGTTATATTAACTAAAAAATATTCTCAAAATAACCACAAAGAACATAAAAATTTAAAAATACAGCAGGTTGTCAGGAACACTTTGGGCAACTGGGCAAACATGATAGAGCAGAGACATGTATGTGGAACTCCTTCATTAATTTATTTATCCAAAATGTGTTGAGTGCTTACCATTTATCACATACTCTACTAATCCTGAGTTCATTGTGATGGATAAAATAAGCTAGCTCTCTATCCTCAGGGAGCTCATAGCCACCATAGTGACTTCACCATGACCATGAGCACTTGGTTTCTACTTTTGCTTCTTTTTGCCTCAGTTCTACTCAGTAAAAAACCCTCAGATCTACTCAGTAATGCAACTAAAATTTCTAAAAACTATTAAATAGAGCTTAGAATAGAAATAGAAACTACCCTCAATACTGAAAGCAAAATTGGATTTTGTCAACATTTAAGTTTGGCCAAGAGGGCCACACATTTATTTTTTTTAGAAAAATATCTTTAGAAAGACATTGGAATATGGACTAGGGTTGTGGTTCAGTGGTAGAGCACTTGCCTAGCATGTGTGAGGCACTCGATTCAATCCTCAGCACCACTAAAAATAAATAAAGGGATTGTGTCTATGTACAACTTAAAAAAAAAATGAAGAAAAAAAAGAGAAAAAAGGGGAGAAAAAGAAACTAAAAAATAAGAAAAGGAATGAAATCAAGTAAACCTGATTTGAATATGTTCTTAAACCTTTAAGATAGTCTTCTCAACCAAGTTTTTCATATTGTTTTTTTAAAAACAACAAGATTAAGTGTGTGCGAACTACTCCAGTTTACAAATCTGTAATACTAATTTTTTCATTTATTTCTAAAACAGCCTTGTATAATAATTTTACACAAAAGGACTTGTGAGTAATTTAAAAACTAAAAACTACGAATATGAAAATTATTAAGCAACTATCATATTATAGTAAAAATAATTTATCAAATATTATAGGTTTATCATGTAAACATATTTCATCATAATCCTACTTAATAACACAAAGTACATTTTTAAGTATACAGCTAAAGCTTTGTTCTTCCTTTAAACTATGATCAAAATGTCTGTATTCCCAGTTTTAATATTCTTACATATTCAGAATGTGACAACTGTAGCCCAAGATTTCCCTTTAATAGTCAGTATAAAACCTAAAATAATTTTTGATTGTCTCTCTAAGACCTGAAAATTTCTAAATAACAAAAGTTACACTTAACTTAAGTCATGGCAAAGAGAAGGGGCATGTCAATTAAAGAAGAATAAGTTTTACCTATATTGTTGGGAATAAGATTTCCATATATTATTACCACAAGATGGAGATAAAGTAAATGTATTGATATTTCCAAAATATATTAAATTTTATTATAATATTTGATAACACTTAGCTTTTAATAGGAAGTATATCCTGATCTTCAAGGAAAACAAAAGAAAAATAACTTCAGGTGATCAGCTTTATAATTATTACCAAAATATTCTTTTGATAAGAGAAAATATAAGACACATAAAATTTTCATATCCCAACTTATTTTACTCAGGTAATTACCAGTATTAGAATATATTTTTAAAAAAACACACTAAGGAAGATGATTCTCTTATCTATGATAGACCTGTCTAACAGAATTTTCTGCAGTGATGGAATTGACCGATTCTGCATTGTCCAATGTGGGGTAGCTACCAGCCACATGCAACCTGGTAAGAAAGTCAACCTGGTAAAAAAGTTGAGCATTTGGAATGTGGCTAGTAATTCTAAGAGACTAAATTTTAATTTTTTAATCTTATTTATTCTAAATTTAAAGTGAAATAGCCAAAATGGCTACTGACTACCATACTGTATGGTACAGACATATTTTCATAGTCAGTTTAATATTTTTAATATATATAAAAAATCCAATGAAAGTTTAAAAAAAACAACAGGCTTTAAAAGAAATATTATTATAAATTGATGATTAAAAAATAAAGATTCTAATCATTAATAGTGGTGTTCTTTTCAATACTAAAGGGAAAAAACAGAAGAGGATAATATAACTATAAACATTTCTAAAAATGCTATACATTAAAAGGGTTAAAGTTTTACAGCATTCTTTAATGGAATAAAGGAGCATGCATTAATGCACAAAAAATCTTTTTCAAATATATAACTGTGAATTTTAATATCTGATATAGAAATGTGCTTAAATATTCACAACATTTAAATATCTGTACACCAAAAAACTCAAAATTTACTCTTTATGCAAGTGAAAGTTCAGTTAATGTTTTCAATAATGGAAAAAGAAACTGCTTCCTCTTACCAAAACAGCAAGTGTAATTGTATAATTACAAAGCAGAGCACTCTACACCGAGACAGATTCCGATGGGTTAACTGGACCTCAAGCAATGCAAAGCTGGGTACCATTTAGGCTAAAGAGCCAATAGCCAATCTGAAACTGGAAGAAATAGTCTCAACAAATCCAAAGTTGTCAACCAAAAGTTACTAAAACCATAAGGAAAAACATTTCATACTGATCACATGTTAATTATATGAAAAGATTCAGGACGAAGCCACTTCACTCTGGGGCGTGTTTTTCTGTTTGAACAGAGTAGGGGAAAAGCTTAATTAAAAGTGCCACAGTGGTGACACTGAAATTAAGTATTACAAAAGAATCATGGATTGGTTACCAAATAATTCTTGGAAACATGCTGTTGGTTGGATTGTTCTGGTACAGGCACCTGATTTTTAAAAAGAATCCCCCAAAATTGGGGATAAGTTCTCATTTTTAATAATTAGTCAAAACTAGCTTTGTGTTGGCCAGTTATTCTCTAAGGAAACAAAAAATAGAGATCCTTCGTTGAGCAGATATACCAGACCTCAAAAGATCTCACTAACTTATTCCACATGTGCTGTATTAAAACTGAACCCCTAGAGGGCAACTGAGCTTCAATTTTTACTTCCTAATAGACCTCAGTTCCTCATCAGATTATAGATACCATGACCTATTTCCTTATAGCTCAGAACTTTTCATTTAGAACAAAAAAAGGAATGGAAAGAAGAAAACTGATATATTCCATCCTCTAATGAAAATATTATTATGGAATGAATTTTAAAGATGGAAGACTATGTGGTACAACAGGGATATTCCTGAATAATACACATCATGAATAAATACTTGAATTTTAACTCTTAGTGGAGTCAGGTAGCAGATAGGAAAGACATACTTAGCAAGCCTATTTAATATAAATGCTATGCATACATTCATTAAGTGACATGTTAAATTTTATAAGAAAAAAATGTAAAGAATCCAAGTTCAATAACAATTAATCATAATTAATTATAAACTACCCAAAATAACCCACTACAGGAAAATCAATGTTCTTTCAATGTATCAAAAGTTTCCTGACTATCCATTCAAACTAACTCTGTTTTAAGAAGTAGCAGTCCACATAAAATACTGATGGGCAGAGGGGTGGGGTGGGGTGGAGTTTATTTCTTTAATGTGAAACAGTATTAGCTAGCAAGGCCAGTAACCTATACAACTTCACAATGTTACCTTAGGTGAAACTCAGAAATAGAGTATATACAAATATAAAATGTTTATACCAACAGGACATCATACCAAATGAATTGGGAATTTATTGGTATAATATATGGGACTGTAATAACTTAACAACCTGGTAAGAAAGTCATATTAAGACCCAAGTGAGATTTTTAAATGGCTAACTCTATGTGTGTGTGTGTGTATTCATTTATATACATTGTGTGGATTAGTGTATATGTTTATCTATGTGTATACACGTGTGTGCATATGTATATGTATATACATATACACATATAGGTACTAGAAAAAAGCACATCTGAATCCATAAATACCTTTTGAATGTAAATGTGTATACAAGTGTCACGGCACAAGTCTCCTTCTCAGCAGGAGAGGTTAAGTACCTCCTAAGCTAAAGGGCTACTATCTATACCTGGAAAAAGTCAGTCAGAATGGAAATGAAATTGCAATGTAAAGAGTTCAAAGATCCAATAAGCTTAGAAAGACAACTAATAAAAGAGTGAGACAATGCTACTGCAAAGAACTCGGATCATGTGTTTGCTATTAATCCATGATTCTACCAAAGACTAGTCAATTACCTGTCTTACATAAAGGACATTGCCCACTGTGTAATATCATGCAAGGCTTGGCTTTTTGGCAGTGTCACACTACAGAGGCAAGTACAGGATTGAACTAGGGTAATACTTTCTAACAAACACATAGCAAAGTTCAGAAAATCAAGAGGAAGTTGAACTTGTGTATGCTGACCTGGAAATCATTTTGTAGAAAGATGTGTCCTAATAAATCTATTTCAGTCAAGTCATATCACATTTCTAAAGTTTGTTAGAAGAGATTGTTGAAATAAAGAAAGATATATAATAATGTAGATTCAAGGTTGAATTTATTCTTTGTTTTTGAATTTAGTTATCATTAAAACTAAAGACTTAAGGTTATGGTGAAGCATTATAAGGATGAAAGTTCAATGTAAACAAGTCATTCATTTACGCATTTAAAGGCAAATGCACAGCATCAGAATGCAGATTAAGATTTCTGCCATCACTGGGGAGAAGAAAAAGCAGCAAGGCAATGTGAACTTTCCAATTAAATAAGAAGTCTATTTCCATTTACATTAAGAGAACACACTATCTATCCCCCCCACTTACCCACAGGGGCTAAGTTCCAAGACCCCCAGTGGATGCCAGAAACTGCACAAACCCATGAATACTTTTTTTCTGAATGTCCTATGGTGTTTCTATACAGTACCAGAGTTAAACTATTCCTTCATGTTTCATGCCCTGCTGCCTCCTTTGCATCACCACTTTTGTGCTTCGGGGTCACTATTACATAATAGAAGGGTTACCTGAACACATGCACAAGAGTGTACAAGATGATGGTACAAGAGTTCATTTAATAACCAAGAGGGTTACTCAGCAACTAACAGGTGGCAATCTTCAGCAGGGATATACTGGGCCAAGAGATGAATCACATCCCAGGTGGGACAAAGTAGTACAGTGTGGGATTTCGTTTGCTACTCAAAACACTATGCAATTTAAAACAAATTATTTCTGGAATTTTACATTAAATATTTTTGAACTGTGATTGCTGACTGCTGATAACTAAAACCCCAGAAAGCAAAACTGAATAAAGGAGCACTACTATACGCTACAGTTTAGATTTTAATCATTCTTAGACCAAAGTGGGGTTTTCCTTAACTTTGGAGACTTAAAATAAAAGGTTGATTCAAAAATCTGACAAACCTAATGAATCAATTTCTCTGTGGAAATAGGAATAACACATACCTAATGACATCTGTAAAAGAGATCATGCCACAGTTAACTCTGTAAGTACTACCTGGCAGTTAGTGTTCATTTTCATACAACAACCTGACCTTCTATTTTCTTTTATTAGTACATTATAATTGTACATAATAGTTGGGCTCATTTTTACATAGTCACTCATGTATGAAATTTGATTTACTCCATTTCAGTCTCTGGTGCTTCCCTTTTCCTCCCATCCTTCCACCCCCTATTCTCCTTCCTCTACTCTACTGGTCTGCCTTCCACATATTTATTTTTAACTAGTGCTTTATACATATAAAGGTGGAATTACTGTGGTATATTTATATATGCACATAGTGTAATTTTGTCAAAATCATCCCACATATCCTCCCCTTTCCTATCCCTTCTCCTTCCCCCTCAATCTCTTTCTTCTACTTTACTAAACTTACCTCTGTCTTTATGATATCCAACCCATTCCCCCTTTATCCCTTTCTTACTTTGCTCTAGCTTCCACATGTGATGAGAAAACATTCAACCTTTGATTTTCTGAGTCTGGCTTATTTCACTTGGCATGGATGTTGTACAGTTCCATTTACCAGCAAATGTCGTAATTTCACTCTTCTTTATGGCTGAGTTAAATTCCAGTGTATGTATATACCACATTTTCTTAATCCATTCATCTATTGATGGACACCTGGATAGGTTCCATATCTTTATTTGAATTAAGCTGCTATAAACGTCAATGTGGCTATATTGCTATAGAATGCTGATATTAATTCTTTTGGATAAATACCAAGGAGTGAGATATATGGGTCATATGTTGGTTCCACTTCTAGTTTTCTGAGGTATCTCCATACTGCTTTTCAGAGTTATCACACCAGTCTGCAATCCCACCAACAATATATGTGTACCTTTCTCCCTACATCCTTGCCAGTATTTATGATTGTGTTCTTCATAATTGCCATTCTTACTTGAGTGAAATGAAATCTCAGTGTAGTTTTGATTTGCAGTTCCCTGATTACTAGAAATGTTGGACATTTTTTCATGTATTGGTGGGCCATTTGTGTTTCAACTTTTGAGAAAGGCTTGTTTTGTTTTACCCATTTTTTGATTGGGGTATTTTTTGGCTTTTTTTTTTTTTTTTTTTTTTTTTTTTGGTTTTAAACTTTTTCAGTTCTTATACATTAATCCTGTCAAAGGAGTAGCTAGCAAAGATTTTCTCCCATTCTTCAAGCTCTTGTTTCCTTTGCTGTGCAAAAGATTTTTAATTTGATGCCATTTCATTTATTAATTCTTGGTTTTATTTCTTGCACTTTAGAGGTTGTGTTAAGGAAGCCAGTTCCTATGCCAATCTGTTGGAATGTTGACTTTAGGGTTTTTTCTAGCAGTTGCAAAGTTTCTGGTCATATTCCTCAGTTTTTTGTCTACTTTGCTTTGACTTCTGAGTAGAGTGAGAGAAAGGGATCTAGTTTTATTTTTTCTACACATGGATATCCAGTTTTCCCAGCACCATTTGTTGAAATGGCTCTCTTCTCCAAAATATATTTTTGGCACCTTTGTCTCTGAGTCTTCTATTTTGTTCCAGTGATCTTCATGTCAATTTTGATGCCAATACAATAATGTTTTTATTACTACAGTACTGGAACATAATTTGATATCAAGTATTGCAATGCCTCCAATATCACTCTTCCTGCTTGAGATTGCTTTAACTGTTCTGGGTAATATTTTCTTCCAAGTGAATTTAAAAACTTTTTTCTAGTTCTGTGAAGAACACCATTGGCATTTTGGCAGGGATTGTATAACAAACACTGAATCTGTATAACACTTCTGGTAGTATGGTCAATTTGAGAATATTAATTCAACCTATCCAAGAACATGTGGGGGCGGGAAGGTGTCTTTCCATCTTCTAAGGTCTTCTTCAGTTTTCCATAGTTTTCATTGTAGAGGTCTTTCACCTGCTTGGTTAATTCCCAACTTTTTTGATGTTATTGTAAATGAGATGGTTTTCCTGATACATTTCTTAGCAGAATTACTAGTGAAGTATAGGAAAACTATTTATTTATGAATGTTTATCTTGTATCCTACTTTGATGAATTTATTTATTAGTTCCAGAAGTCCTCTGGTGCAGTTTTTTTTAAGGTGTTCTAGACATAGGATTGTGTTATCAACAAACAAAAATAATCTGACTTCTTCTTTTCCTATTTGTATCCCCTTAATTTCCTTCTCTTACCTTGAGGTGAAACATAAGATTTATGTATTTGGGATCTACTTTTTTTAATGTAGGCATTTATTGCTATCGATTTTCCTTTCAGAACTGTTTCATACTGTGTCAAAGATTTTATTTTGGTATTTTCTATCTCAGTTCTCATTGTTTCTAAGAATTTTTTATTCTATCATTTCTTCTAAGATACACTCCTCATTTAAAAGAGTACTGTTCAATCTTCATGTGTTTTTATGGTTTCTATAATTTTTCTTGCTATTGATTTCTAGTTTCATTTCATTATGATGTGATAGATCATATTATATCAATTTTTGGCATTTGCTCATTTTTTGGTATTTGGTATGGACTATTTAGGAAAAGAATCCATGAGCTGCTGAAAAGAAAGTGAATTTAGTTGTTTTTGAGTAAAATATTCTATAGATATTCTTTAGATATAGTCCATTTAATTTATACTATTACTTAGGTTGTAAATATCTTTATTGATTGTATGTTTGGATGACCTGTCTATAGGGATGTGTTGAAATTCCACTGTATTCATATAAAAGAAATATAACAATCCAACAAGAAGACAATAATGATAATATTTATCTCCTAAATATCAGTGCAACTAATTACATAAAATAAATATATACATATATGTGTATATATGTATATATGAATTTATAAATTTATATATGAGTTTATTTTTTATTGGTTGTTCAAAACATTACACAGCTCATGACATATCATCTTTCATACGTTTGATTCAAGTGAGTTATGAACTCCCATTTTTACCCCAAATACAAATTGCAGAATCACATCAGTTACACATTCACGTTGTATTCTGCTGCCTTTCCTATCCCCTACTATCCCCCCTCCCTTCCCCTCCCATCTTCCCTCTCTACCTCATCTGTTGTTGTTCAGTTCTCTCCCTTGTTCCCCCCCCTTTCCCCTCACAACCTTTTATATGTGATTTCGTATATCGTTGAGGGTTTCCTTCCGTTTCCATACAATTTCCCTTCTCTCTCCCTTTCCCTCCCACCTCTCTTCTCTGTTTAATGTTAATCTTTTCCTCATGCTCTTCCTCCCTGCTCAGTTCTTATTTGCTCTCCTTAAATCAAAGAAGACATTTGGCATTTGTTTTTTAAGGATTGACTAGTTTCATAATGATGAGTAAAACTAAAGAGCACACATTATATTGTATTTCTTCAATTCTGTTTATAGGTTATATTTGTTTTCTACAAAAGGACTTGTTAAAACTAACAATAATTCATAGCCAATATGAATTTACAAATTTATATATGAATTTATATATATGTGTATATATATGTATATATTTATATTTCTTGGCATTAAACACCACATAGATTTCAATACAATAATACAGAGCAATTAAATAAAAAGATTATATGAAAAACATGTAATTTTCAAACCTTTCCTTATACAGCAAACATACACACACGTGTGTGTACCCATGCAGAATTGAAAAAAAGTGAAAAAAATAAATTTAAAACATTTAAAAATAAATTTTAAAATATATGAATAATAAAAAGTAAAAAGTAAATTTAAAAAATAGGGGAAAGGGGGGATAGAATAGAAAAAAAAATTCTTAATGAGAAATAAAGGGCTTGTTTCCACTGTAGTCATCAAAACTACTGGCAAGGATGCAAGTTCATTGCTCACGCTGTTGTGCCACTCTTCATGTTTATTTTTGGGTTGTGTAACCCTTGAGTCAAGGGCTGGGAGCTGTTAAATCCCACTTCTTTGTGTTTCTCACCAAGCTGACAGCCATCGTGGTTAGGAGCCAAAGCTGGTTGTAGAAGCTCTCAACATAAGAGTTTTGAAATTTATCTCTGCTGTTGTAGAAAAGAGTCATCTAAATCCATTTTACTGCTAACCAGTAATCTATTGCATAATATACTGAAATTGGTCTGGTCCTTCTCCCTTTGAGATAAACCTGCACTAATTTTAATTTGTGGCTATTACAAATAAGTTACTATGGGCTGGGGATGTGGCTCAAGTGGTAGCGCGCTCGCCTGGCATGCGTGCAGCCCGGGTTCAATTCTCAGCACCACGTACAAAGAAAGATGTTGTGTCCACCGATAACTAAAAAATAAATATTAAAAAAAAAAATTCTCTCTCTCTCTCTCCTCTCTCTCTCTCTCTCTTTAAAAAAAAACAAATAAGTTACTATAAGTATTATTGTATAGGCACATTCTTTTTTGTGCACATAATTTTCATTTCTCCTAAGTAGAGCTGCTAGGTCATTGGATAGATATATCCTTAGTGAATGTTGTTAGTATTCTTAATTACAGCGTTCTGGTAGGTATGCCATTACAATTACATGAGTTTTTCCTTTATGTTATTGTTCTCCAAGTCCCCAAGGTTCTGTTCATTTTTTAAAATCTCTTTTTTTCCTTCTGTTTTTTAAATATTTCTATTGCTCTCTTTTGGTTCATGATTCCTGTTGTTTCCATTCTGAAGTTGTTTTTACCCACACATATCATTTGCCAAATCCACCTCTCATGATAGAGTCATTTAATCTAACAATACACTTTCTGATTCATCCCATTTGTAGAGTATTTGCTATTTTTTAACATTTTTTAAATATTTATTTTTTAGTTATAGTTGGACACAATATCTTTATTTTATTTATTTATTTTTATGTAGTGCTGAGGATCAAACCCAGTGCTTCATACGTGCTAGGTGAGTGCGCTACCGCTGAACCACAACCCCAGCCCCTGTATTTGCTATTTTGACACAGTCAAATAGTAAATTAAAATAAAAAGAGCATTGATCCAGGAATTAAGATACCTGAATTCTAATTACAGCACTGCTAATATTAACATACTGGAGATTGAATAGGTAATTTACTGTCTTTATTGAGGTTTGAGACTCTAGCTTTCCAATTCTCCATTGTACCTAGCACCATACATTGCCATAGCTGTAATGAAAGGTAGTTCTAACTTCACTAGAATTAACAAATCAGTGTTTGACTGAATTAACAAATCAGTGTAGTTATGTTTCACTCTGGAAAGGAAGTGGTCTGTGTAGAACTTAAAAGGAAAATCAAAAAATAAAAATGTCAGTTATTAACATATAAATGTCCAAGTGAACACATGTACTGATTATACCCTAAATCAACTTATCACTAATTACACAAAAATATTAGAAAAATATTAGAACCACTACTATCACACTTCTTTCTTTCTCTTTAAGAGATTTATTAGTTTATTATTACACTAAAAAAAATGGTTTCATTCTTACATGTCTAATAAGCACATCAAAGTTACCATGTCCAAAACTAAACTCCTGATCCACTGATCACCAAAAAATAAAATTTCCTACACAGTCTTCCTTATCCCTGTTATTAACTCCTTCCTTTTACTAGTTCATGAAAAATTTTATAAGGAGTCATTTCTGTGTCACCTGTGCATTCAAAGTAGATCCTAGATGTGCACATTCTCATCACCTTCACTGCCACCCACCTTTCCAATCTGTCACTTGGATTGTCTCAAGCACATCCATAGTGGCATCCTTGATTCTGCAACTGCTGCCATTTTCTATTCTTAATATAGCATGTTAAATTATAAATCAGACTCTTACTTCACTCTTCAAAGTCATTTTTGCTTTTCTGTTTCTCTCTTCAGGACCTATGAATGCTTAGTACCTCCATGATCTTAAACAAATTTTTGTCTCCAATTCTTTTATTGCATTGCTCTCTTTCCACTCTGGCCCCAATTCATCCCACCGTAACCACAGGGACTTTTTTGGTATCCCCTGGACACACTAGCTTCACCGAGTTCCTTAGGGTCTCTGCATGTGCTATTCCTTCCGCTCACATCATTTTTCTCTGAGATATCTGCATATATCATTCCATCTCCTTCAAGAATTTTGTATCAATATTGTCATATTAAAATATGATGTCAGATGCTTACGGGGCCTAAGAATAAACCTCTATGATCTCTATTTAATTGAATAATAGTATAGAATTTGAGTGAATCTCAAGAAATCATTACAATTTAAAACTACTTCTTTTTGTTGTTGTTATACATGACAGCAGAATGCATTTTAGTTCATTGTACACAAATGGGACACAATTTTTCATTTCTCTGGTTGTACACAAAGTAGAGTCACACCACTCATGTCTTCATACATGTACCTAGAGTCATCATGTCCATCTCATTCCACCATCCTTCCTAACCCCATACTCCCTTCCTTTCCACTCCCTCCCCTTTGCCCTATACAAAGTTCCTCCATTCATTCCATGCTCCCTGCCACCCCCAATATGGATCAGTATCCACTCATCAGAAACATTTGGCCCCTGGTCTTTTGAGATTGACTGACTTCACTTAGCATGAAACTCCATCCATTTACCTGCAAATGCCATGACTGTATTCTCTTTTAATGCTGAATAATATTCCATTGTATGTATGTGTGTGTGTGTGTGTGTGTGTGTGTGTGTGTGTATCACAGTTTCTTTATCCATTCATCTATTGAAGGATATCTAGGTTGATTCCACAATTTAGCTATTGTGAATTGTGCTGTTATAAACATTGATGTGGCTGTGTCACCATAGTAAGTTGT
Source organism: Callospermophilus lateralis (assembly GCF_048772815.1). Taxonomy (NCBI): domain Eukaryota; kingdom Metazoa; phylum Chordata; class Mammalia; order Rodentia; family Sciuridae; genus Callospermophilus; species Callospermophilus lateralis. The sequence goes on along the minus strand of NC_135305.1, from coordinate 192,320,135 downwards.
TTTTAAGTTCTTTAGGAGTGGGATAGCTGAGTCAAATGGTGGTTTCATCTGAAGTTTTTTAAGGAATCTCCATGCTGCTTTCCAGAATGGTTGCACCAATCTGCAGTTCCATCAACAATCTAAGAGTGTACCTTTTCCCCCACATCCTCGCCAACACTATTGTTGTTTGTGTCCTTAATAACTGCCATTCTGACTGGAGTAAGATGACATTTGATTTGCATTTCTCTAATTACTAGAGATGTTGAACATTTTTTCATATATTTGTTGACCAATCATATATCTTCTTCTGAGAAGGATCTATTCAGTTCCTTAGCCAATTTATTGATTTATTGGATCTATTCAGTTCCTTAACCAATTTTTGTTTGTTGGTTGGTTGGTTGGTTGGGTTTTTTAGTGTTAAGTTTTTTGAGTTCTTTATACATCCTGGAAATTATACTATTTGATGTGCATGTGGTAATAATTTGCTCCCATTCTGTAGGCTCTCTATTCACCTGATTATTTCTTTTGCTGAGAAGAATATTTTCAGTTTGAACCCATTCCTTTTATTGATTCTTAATTTTATTTCTTGTGCTTTATGACGTAGGGGCCTAATCTGACATGATGAAGATTTGGGTATACTTTTTCTTCTATTATGTGCAGGGTCTCTGGTTTAATTCCTAGGTCTTTATCTACTTTGAGTTGAGGTTTGGGCATGGTGAAAGAGGAGTTTAATTTCATTTTGCTACATATGAATTTCCAGTTTTCCCAGCACCATTTGTTGAAGAAGCTATCATTTCTCCAATATATGTTTGTGGCACCTTTGTCTAGTAGGAGATGATAACTGTATTTATGTGGGTTTGTTTCTGTGTCCTCTATTCCGTACCATTGGTCTACAAGTCTATTTTGGTGCCAATACCATGATGTTTTTGTTACTATTGCTCTGTAGTATAGTTTAAGGTCTGGTATAGTGATGCCATCTACTTTATTCTTCTTACTAAGGATTACTTTGAATATTCCGGGTCTCTTATTTTTCCAGATGAATTTCATGATTGTTTTTTCTATTTCTATGAGGAATGACATGTGACTTCAGATTTACCCTAGACTTCACATCCCCTCAAAAAGAAAACCACAAAAATAAACTGAAAGGAGAAATACTAGGCTGCAACTGAAATCTATAACTGCTAATTCAAAATATTCTTCATAAAAAATAACATTACTTATTGACTCTATGAACTATAAAGGCAACAAAATCAAATGATATAATAAATATTATCTGTTTATAATGTAATAAATAGTATATGTTTAGACAATACAGTTCAAAGCAAGTTCCAGTTCCACTCACCAAAAAAGACTGAATATTTTTTTTTTAGTACTAGGGATTTTTTAACCACCAAGCCACATCCCCAGCCTTTTTATGTTTTATTTTGAGACAAGGTCTTGCTACATTGCTGAGGCTGGCTTTGAACCTGAGATCCTCCTGCTCTGCCTCCCAAGTCACTGAGATTACAAGTGTGCACCACCTCACCCAGCAAGACTGATTATTTTTTACATGGTTCTAAATGTTCTAACACATTCCAAAGTTTTGTACAAGCCAAGCTGCCTCCTTTATAATTCTCCCAACAGATGTATAAGATACATATTAGAATATATTTCACTAAAAATGTAATTATTTGTGAGAATTTACAAAAAGTTTACCAGTATCAGACTCTGATTATCAATTACAACTAGAGGATCATCAGATAGCTTAAGCAAAGCAAGATTTTGTACTTAGATTTTTAAAACAAGGGTATTATTTAAAGACTACAACTAATTTTTAATTAACTTCTCATTAGATACAAGAATTTAAGTCTATTACACAAAAAATTACTGAAAATTATTATCAAGGAATACTATGATAATAAAAACTTTTTAATGAACTATTGGCAGAAAAGCTATGTCATGATTTATAATAATGTTTATTTATTTTAACAATTTTTTTTTTAGTTTCAAGCCATGCAATTCTTTGTTTTGTGTTCAAATGTTGACTTTTCTCAATTATTTATGACTTGTATAATTGGTTATTTAAAGTATCATATTCATATGTCCTGACAAAATTTCATGCTAACTTAGTCATTTAAATTAAGTACTTAAATTAAGTACTTGCCATTTAAAAGATTTCACTGACTTCTCAAATTACAATATTCTGCACTTTCTCTGAGACAACAGCTTATCATTTTACTTAAGAGTATTTATATCTACTTACATATAATTTTGTTGCAAAATTATCCTGTTAATCAAAATAAAGAAATCACAGAAAGCCACCAGTTCTGATAACCAAAGTATGAATACATTAAGAAACCTGAGAACCACTAAATCAATAAAAAATAACCATCAGATACTTTGTTCACTTGTTTTAAGACTAATTCAGTACTATTTGTGATTCATATGAGTTTATTTGTCCTAATTCCACTGACATAACATTAGGCCTTAGTCATATACAAATATTGCTAGTTTTCAATATCTATATGCAAAAAAGAGTTGACATAGTAGGCATGATGCTGCTATCCTTAGAAAGGACTGCATGCAAGATTGGCTCTTAGCTGGCAACTGAGAACTTGGATTTTGGGAATGTTCCCACCATTACCTAATTGATAGAGCAGCTTGCTGAGCCCAGACTGTTTGTGTAAACAATATGGCTCATGTTGTATACCTGCTTTCCTTCTGAGAGTATGAAATTTGGGTACATATTAGGAAAAGGGTGCCCATCTCACCAATTCCCAATAAAAACTCAGGAGACTGAGTCTTTAATAGGCTTCCTGAGTAGGTAACATTTCATGTGTGTTGTCAAAATTTAATGTTTGAGGAATTGAGCACATTCTAAAAGATTCTACTGGGACAGGACTCTTAGAAGCTAGTTGTCTGTGAACTTTGTCCTATGTGCCTTTTCCCTTTACTGATTTTGCTTTGCATCTTTTAGGTGTAATAAATCTTAGCCATGATTACGACTAAATGCTGAGTCTTATAAGTCCTCCTAGAATACAACTGAACCCAGGAATGGTCCTGGGAACCCCTGACAAAGGCCAGACAAGTCCAAGAAGGAGCAACTGTGTCTTTTATTTACGTATATTTTTTAGAGTATATACCATGGTTTTATATGTAACAGATACTCATCAATTTGATGTTTTTATATATTATTCTCTTATATGTTATCCAGACCAGTCCAAAGATATACTGATCTCCACCTCGGTGTTAGTTAATATTGGTAAACTTATTAAATGACAAAAAAAAATGTGTAATAAAAATGGTATAGTTCAAACAATAAATGAGAAGTTTGGGGCAGGTTCAAGTAATACAGTTGCACCAAGACTGATCACTTGGAGAATGTAGTCTGTAACCCTCACACTTGTGTTAATGCTATTTTACCAGTTCTCTTCCTGTAAATTTCCTAAAGAATATCCTAAGTGTCCTTAATTTGATTTTCTTTTTTGTCTATTCATATATCTTTGAAATTTAGCAAAAAGTAACATATTGCAGTTGTATGTGAGTGATAGTAGAGGGCAGGCATTTTACCAAGTTTCTGTGTTTTTTAAACACAGTTCTGTAATATTTCAAAAACACAAACAATCCATGCTTCCTTGTACTTTATATAATTCCTTCAGAACTATATCCCACTTATTGGAAAAAAGATCAAGAAGTCTATAAGAAAGTCACAAAACAAATACGAAGTATTGTAAAAGAAGGCCCATGAGATAGGAGAGTCAATGAGGAGAATGCAGCTAAGTAAAATAAACTTCCAAGCTCTCTCATGACAAAATAATTTTTGGTCTTGATCTTTCATAGTAAAAATAAAAAAAAGCTCTTCTTATTTTTAAAACAAACAACATTCAAGATAGAGACTTTATACCAAATGTCAACTATGACCGTCAAAAGAACAACAGAATATAATGAGGAATTTCTTTTACAAAACACTGCAATTCAGCAACTGTTCCTCTTATGGAAGCCCTATTTCCAGAAGAAAATTTTAAATACTAAAATACAGAATACATACTTTACCAGTAAATGTAACAAAAATATGTATTTTAAAAATATGATTAATACAGAAAATTTAAATCATTAATACAGTGAAGTGAAACAGCTGGGAAAAGGCACAACACTGAACACAATCTCCAGAGTTTGTCAAACCATCTCCCTAAAACATGAGTTGATAATTCCCAGATCCAAGAAAAACCATGGTTCCATCATCACAGCTGGCAGAAGGGGATTTGTGTTTTGCTTTTGAGTAATAGGGAAAGTGGAAAAAGAGATTTGGCCATTCTAGAATTTTCTGTCAGTTCCATTTCCAGTGTGCTGATTGAGTTGAAGTCTACACATATACTTTAGTCATTTATTCCAATGGCTCTATTCACTACTAATAATATCACTGGAGAAATAATAAGTTGAATTTGAATCAATAACCTTTATTTTGCTATCAACAGTTTATAATCTTGTCAAAAAGCTTCACAATAATAAGATCACAGTTCTCTATGCTATATCTATCTTTATATCAAGACACCTCTACTAATCAAATCAATGAAGTTCCCAAAGAAAAGGTAGTATGCACTAGTTTTCTCTTCAAAAAGAAACATATACTTTGATGTTTCTTATTTTACATTCTTAAAAATATATTTTTTAAAGACAAACTCTATAGTTGGTACCAGCTTAATAACACAAACACTACCGGTTATCCAAAAGCTGAAATTTTCCTTTTATAAAGTTATAGTTTTCATCATATTGAAATGAGTCAGTTACTATGACTATGTACAAATGTACTGTAGAATTAGAATAATGTAATTATAGATCAAAGATAAATTTTACAAGCATTAACAATGAAATATTCTAAATGCTATCTGCTAAGACAAATTTTAATTGTTTAAATATTAGGTGAAATGTGCAACTCAGATTAAATCAGTGTATAGTAAAAACCAATAGTGTATAGATAATGAAGGTATCATGGAAGCTGGTTAAAAAATTATAATGAATAGAGAACTAGTAAAAAAAATATAGCAACCTGGCTGAAATTGATATTCATTAGGGTACTCTTCACATCAATAGGGAGCATTTGGACTCTGTGGTCTTTATCAGTGTCCCAGCTGGTAATGGTTGAAGGTTAATGCCTTACCCCATTCTGTTCAATTTTCTATCCTAATTAGCCCTCCAAATCTATAGCTGTGAGCACCAAGTGTCTGTGCTCAAAAGAAACTAATTAATGCTAGCAAATTAGATCAAGTCCAAAGATCCAACAGCCAAACTCTTAGTTAAATGCTCCTTGTTAATAGGAAGTGTAGCTGTCAATAACTGCTGTTGGTGACTATAATGAGGCATCTTTCTTTCATTGAAAGTGATTTCATTTCTCTTTGTCCCTGGAAAAGCTGTTCCATTCCCTTCACAAACCTAAGTTGCTGGCAGTATGACCCAATTCTTATGATCAGCTGGGTTGAAATGACATAAAAAAAAATTAAACAGAAAAGCTTTCCTACATAATCATGTTTCAGGCAGTTAGCAGAAAGTCAGATTACTTATTAAAATTCCTATATCTTTATCCAAGAACCATAAAATTAGCTTTTATGTAAATGCTTTTATGTAAAACCCTAATTATTTAAAGAAACAAAAACTATAAATAGTAAATAAACTACAATGAAAGTATCCCTATTCTAAATTACATCTTATTGTTAGCTTCAATGTAGCTTTCTTCTGCTGTTTAGGCAATACTAACATATATTCTTTTCTAATTCATATGGTTAAACAGAGGAAATACTAAGGATTATTGTTCTTTTATAAAATAATCAATTTTATATTCTAAAACATAATTTTGGACATGTGATCTAAAAAAATCAACATATGATTACCTTTAAGAAATTCAAATATTAAAATATCAATTATGATATAGCATGCTTTCTAATAAGGGCAAATGCATTAACATACTAATATAACCCAAATGAATCTCAGATTTCCAGATGCTTAGTCTCCAGAAAGAAACAAAATTCCATTTAAGAAAACAAAACCCTAACCATGTCAACATCCTAAACAATCTAATTTTTGATTTAAAAAAAAATTAAATAAACATTTTTTATACCATTGGGCAACATACACAAATATTAACAGTTTAGTTAATCTCTCTTCTTTCACTTAAATAGCCAAAAATAAAGGTTCTAAGAATAAGCAGAGTTCTGAAACCCATCTGAATCATAACCAGTAAAAAAAAAAAGAAAGAAAGAAAGAAAGAAATCTATAATTGAGTAGTCTAGCTTTCTTTCATTCTAGCTACCAGGATTATGAGTTATAAAACAGAATAAATTACAACCTATAACTTTAGACTGATGTATCAGTAACAAGTAAATTTTCCCAGTAGTGAAAAGTTAACCTTAAAACTTGATTATTCCATTTTGAAGTTTTTTCCTCCCTCACCTGAACCAGGATACATAATTTTGGAAGTTCTAGGAGGCAAGTGAAAGGCTACTTCTTGAGAATGTCAGCATGATACCTGCTACTGCCAGATGTGCCCTGAACCCTATCTGCAGGTGCCAATAGGTTAATTTCTCCTGATACCTGGAGTGGGGCTGAAAGATGCTTTTATTAAATAACTGATTGAAAGTAAAAGCAAGAATAATACCACAGAATGATTGTTATTTTAAATTACTAATTTGTAGATGGATTTAAAAACAGAATGCCACACAGAAAAAGACATTTAACTTAAGAAACAGAAGTGATCATCACAAATTGTTGAAGTGTAAGAAACTACTCTTATTTTATTGTCTCCATCCACAATCTGCAAAGAACATCTCCAAGGGTTAGAGGTGGGGAAGGCAAAGAAGTGTTCTAAGCATCCAAAAATTATTAGCACAGTCTTGAAACTAGAGTTGACACGACCTTGTTTGTCTGTTAAGAAGGTGCAGTGGAACTGCATTCAATTTCCTAGCAAGTATGGTGATCCCCAACAAAGATACTACAGGGGAAAGGGAAGAAGGGGAATGAAGAAAACAGATTATGTCAGTAAAGTATTACCACTTATTTTGAAGGTTATTCCAAATGGTAGTTTGTTTTTTTTTTTTAAAGGAAAGTTCTACAGAAATACTGCCATCAGCTTTTTAATTACCCATCATTTACAGATGTATTATGACCTCATTTTTTACCTATCACCACTGTTTGTACTTTCACTAGAATGTTACATATTAATCAATAATATCTAAAGTTTATAGTATATAGGAACATTTAAATGTTAACAATATTTTTCAAAGAAAATATACATGTGTGGGAACCCCTAACATACATCTACATAAATATCCTTTACTTAGAAACATAAAATAAAACAAAACAAAATGAAACACACACATTAAAAACTCCCTAGACTCACTGTAGATCCTATTGGGATTCTATTAACAATTCAGTAATAGACAATAGTTCTAAGAAAATCACCGTAGTGCATACACATGAATATGCTGATAGATGAAAAACAGGTACACGTTAGATTAGATGTTTGTTCTTTCCCTATCAAACTCACCAAAATAACTTGTTTCTCCAGAATACTCACACCGAGTTTTTCTCTATACATTACCATACTTGGTGGGGGAGAGTGTCTTTTTTACTAGTAATTTGGGAGAATATTTTTAAATTGTAAATGAATTGAACACTGCCTGGAAGTTCTGAAAGCTGAAATACTGGTATCTCAGTGAAAGGGTGAGAAGCAATTCATACATATTAATTCATTGACTACTTGACTCTGAGGCTAAGGATTAAATTCAGATCATATTATTAAAATTGAATTTGATCTTTATAGGAATATTGGATTCTTACCTTGAACTTGTTCAGAACACCTCTCTCTGGCCTTTTCTCTCATTATTTTTGGGATCAAAACATCTTTTTCAACATGTCTGAGATGCTGCTCTGGAGGAGAAAAAAAAAAAAAGATCCTTATTAAAGGCTGAAGTAAATCACCAGACGAGGAGAAAAAGAAGTACTCTAGTTTGTTAAAATAAAAGCTTCTATAAATATATTTTTAAACGGCTTTTACCAACTGATAAAACTGTGATTATTTTACTCACTAAAAAGCATTAGAAATGTGTTTTTGATATACAATACAATGTGAGGAACAAAGGCAACCATCTTACCAAACATTTCTGCAAACTATATTACAACACTTACTTGATAATGTAGATTGGTCAAAATTAAAGTAATTCATCATCATTTTCTTAATAAAATAATCCTCAAAAACAAGATTTTTATCGATACTGAGATTTATAGCTAGTTGGAAGAGATACAAGATTAAGTGATATAAGAATAGTTTGTCTACCTAGTAAAAAGAGTAGCCTAAGAAAGAACTGGCAGAAGAAAAAGTAGAACTGCAGATCCATATACAAAACAAAGTATTTAAGACTTCTGTTCATATTAAACAGAACTTCCACCATAAGACTAAAATTGCAAAAGGAGCAACTGCTACAGCATCCTGCCTGCTTCTTAAATTCTCAAAGTGCCCTGAAAAACAAAGAAGAGCTAAGCATCCTTGGTGAAAATAAATAACAAGGAATCTCTGAAAGACAAAAAGGCAGGTGAAATTGGATTAAAGGAGACAATCACATTTCCACAGAGCACCCAGGAAAAAACTGATGCTGAAAGTGGGTGTTGCTCTTTGCTCTGAAGTAGTAAACACACAGAGCAAGAAACTTCCCTTGAGGAAACTGGTTATTTGATGAAGTACCTCAGTGGAGCCAAATAGCTACCTTCTTTGCTGCTGTCAGACCATGGGTGAAAGAAGGAAATAAAGATATTTATTCCCAAAAGATCAGGAAGTTTCCCAGTATCCAGTGACACTCAGAAGACTAGGAATCCCTAAACTCTTATGAACTGATATATATTTTCAGAAAGGAGAACAAAAAAGCTCTCAAAAAGCAAACAAGATCAACAACAATAACAAAAATCCAAGAATCATCTAAATTTGGTGAAGGGCAACACAGTGAAACAGGAGATCCAATCACAATTAATCAAAAAGTAAATGATCCCTGAAAGGGTTAAAAGAGTAAAGAAAATAAGATTTTAGAAAAAGTAAAATAAGTATCTTTAGGCAAATAAAAAGACAGGAGTCTTTGGATGGAAAAAGACCATGGATATTCAAATGCACTTTGATGGAATATCTGAAACCCAAAAGTCAAAATTTTGTGTTAGAATTTTTTCCATTTTGACAAGTAATGGGAATCAGATGTGCATCATGTCTCCCTGGCAAATGTATGCAACTAGACAATGAAACAACTGCAAGGTTGTGATAGAATTACTTTATATGTAAGAAAACTATAGTAAGGTAAGCCACCAATTAAAAGTTAGGTTAAAGACACTTTCAGACATGTAGAAACTAAAATGTTTACCTCCTTCAAACCCAACAGAAAAAGAAGTAATTTCCTTAACACTTTGGTTGTGCAACAACTACTAATCAAACTAAGTGATGTAGAACAATAAACATTTTATTATGCTTAAGGTTCCTATAGTCAGAGGGGCCTCATCCAGGAACGCTCAAATGACAGATGTTAATTTTAACAGAGGCAAAAGCTGTGACTGGAGGATCTGCTTGCAAAATTACTTCTTTCACTACTTGCATATCTGATATCTGGGCTGGAATAAGGAAGGGTTCAGTTAGAACTGTAAACCAGATCACCTACACATGGCCTGTGTTAGACCAAAATGCCTGAGAAAAATATGTAGGAGGAAAAGTTTATTTTGAATCACAAGTTCAGAGGTTCAATACCCAGATGGCCAATTCCACTGCTCTGAGCCAGAGGTGAGGAAGCACATCAGGTGCAAGAGCCCCTAAGAGGAAAGTTGCTCAGGTTGTGGTGGGGTCAGGAAGCAGAGGGAGGAAGAGAAAGGGTCCCACAGGAAAGATGAAACCTTGCAAAGGTACCACTAGTGTCCTACCTCCTCCAGCCACACCTCTCTGCCTAAAGTTACCACCTAGTAGGTCCATTCAAACTACAATAGACTGATTAGGTTACAACACATGATCCATTCACTGAACATTATTGCACTAACATAGGAGCTTTGGGGGGACACCTCATATCCAAACCATAACATGCCCTCTCCATTTGGTTTGGCTTCTTGCAGTAAGACAAATGGGTCCTGAGAAAGAACAATCTCATAAGCAATGTCTGCAGATCAAGCATTTTAACACAATCAAGTGAACACTCCCTCTGGCCTTTTCTGACTTTGTCATGGAAGCCACACAACACTATTCCTGATACATTATATAATTTCAAGTAATTAAGGACAGCCTATGTTCAAGTGGGGGTAGGGGTAGGCACTATTCTTTGTGTTAAAGCCACCTTATCAAAGAGCCTGAGGGATGGGATGCAATCTCTGTAAAATAAAACCTATGACTAGAAGTGATAGAGAAAATACTTTATGTGAAATATACAAAGCATATTAGAAAAATATACATGTAAATTTTTGTCATATTTTTATTGGTGAATTACAATTGTACATAATAGTAGGATTTGTTGTTAATATTTGTACATACACGCCATATAACTATGTGATTTGTCTATTTCCCAATGCTTCATCTTTCCCTCTCCACCTCCCTCTCCAGGGTCCCTTGTGTCTAAGGATCTCCTTTCAATTTTCATGACCCCCAACCCACTCTTTCCTTTTACTATCTACTTTCCATATATCAGAGAAAACATATGACCCTTGATTTTGAGTTATTTTGATTAACATAATGTTTTCAAGTTTATTTTACTGCAAATGACATGTATAAGATCTAACTACATGAGGCTTTTGTGAATGGAATTGTTTCCCTGGTTCCTTTCCCAGCAGATTCATTATTGGTGTAAAAGAAAGCTACTGATTTCTATATGCTGATTTTGTAACCCGCTACTTTGATGAAGCTCTAGTAATCTTTTGGAGAAGCGTTTTGGATCCTCTAAGTATAGGATCATATCATGTACAAACAGGGATAATTTGACTTCTTTCTTCTCTATTTTTATCCCTTTTATTTCCTTTTCTTGCCAAAATTGTCTTGCTTTAAATTTATGTTTTAAAATTATAAAACACTTGAATAATATTATCAACTAACTTAACCTAATATTTACTGACTACTCCATTAAAGAACAGCAGAACATTTATCAAAATAACATATTTTGGCTATAAAACAAATCTCAATAAATTTGAAAAAATTCAAACTATTTAAGTATGTTCCTAGATACCAATGTAATTAGAAATCAATAACAGAAAGATCTTTGGATAATTTCCAAATATTTGCAAGCTAACTAATACTCTTATAAATAACTCATAGATCCTAAGATATCCAAAAGAAAAATTGGAAAATATTCTAAAATAAATGAAAATGAAAGCGGCATATCAAAATTTGTGTGATGCAGCTAACGGAAATTTGTAGAACTAAAAGCCAGCATACAAAAAGAAATATCTTAAATCAGCTTAAATTTCTACCTTGAGAAGTCAAGATTGGGATTGTGGCTCAGTGATAGAGCACTAGCCTAGCATGTGCGAGACACTGGGTTCGATCCTCAGCACCACATAAATATAAATAAAATAAAGGTATTGTGTCCAACTAAAACTAAAAAAAAAATTTTTAAAAAAAATATAAATTAACATGAAGCAAGCAAAAAAAATAATGATAAAAATCAAAGCAGAAATCAATTAAATAAAAGCAAAAATAAAAAATACACACACAATAGAAACAAAATCAATGAAACCAAAACTGGTTACTTGAAAAGATCATTAAAATTGATAAACCACCAGCCAAAGTAAAACCACAAGTCACAAACTCCAATATCACTCCAAAAATGATAAACGTTTTTAAAGGATAATAAAAGAATATTAACTACAAATTTAGGCAAATAAATTTGAGAACTACAAATGACAGAACAAATTCCTTTAAAAATACAACCAACACTTATTCAATATATTTGTTAAAGAAAATGAATTTAAAGTTAAAAGAAAATTCCAGGCCCAGATAGTCTCCCTGATGATTGGCTGAATATTTAAGGAAAAAAACGATCAATTCTACAAAAATTCTTCATCCAGAAAATTACTCTTAGCCAGCATTACCCTGATACCAAAACCAGACAAAGATATAACAACAATAACAACAACAACAACAACAACAACAACAGCATCTTAATAGCCTCATAAATGAAGATGCAAATATATTACAAAAGATTAAAAATTGAACCTAGTAATATATAAAAAGATAAAACCTCAGAACCAAGTAGAGTTTATCACAGAATAAAAGAGTTCACATAATATTAAAACATCAGTAAGTATACTAATAATATTTTAAAAAGTAAAAACAAGCCAGGTGTGGTGGTGCACACCTGTAATCCCAGCAGCTCAGGAGGCTGAGACAAGAGGATCTCAAGTTCAAAGCCAGCCTCACCAAAAGCAAGGCACTAAGCAATTCAATGAGACCCTATCTCTAAATAAAATACAAAATAGAGCTGGGGGGATATGGCTTACTGGTCGAGTGCCCCTGAGTTCAATCCCCAGTGCCAAAAAAGTAAAAAATTTAAAAAATTAAAAATAAAAATAAGAAAAGGAAAAACACAGGGTAAACACAATATGTAAATCAAAGGGGACACTCAAAAACTAAAAAGAAAGTATTTTCTCTGATCATAAATAATAAGAAAATCTCCTAACTCTTGGTAATTAAATAGTACATCTGCAAATAATCTACAGGTCAGAAAATAAGTGTAAAAGGTTAAAAATTAAAAAATAAACCAACTTTGTGAGAAAGCTAGGGTACTGATGGGAAAACTGATAGCAATAAACTCTCATTGTAGAAAAGTCTCAAACTAATATCCTAAGCTTCCACTTGATGAAACTAGAAAAAGGAAAAAATGAACTTTATATAAGGAGAATAATAACAAAGAACAGAAAGCAATAAATTTGACAAAAGAAATACAAATGAGATAAACACACTGAAGCTTGTTTTCTTTAAAGACCCATAAAATTTGCCCAGATGGCTTAATTAATAAATTTTCTAAAATATTTAAAGAGCAAACAAGCTCCAATTTTACAGTGTCTTCCCAACACATTTTAGGAAACCAACATTACCTTTATACCAAAAGGAAACACGGTATTTATAAAAGAGACATATACATACCCCACAGTCCAATATCCCTCATGAACACAGATCAAACAACCTCAACAATGTAATCTCAGCAAACTGAACACATCAAAATATAAAAGAAATATACCACAGCTAAATAGGTCTTATTCCAGCAATACAAGACTGATTCACTTATCTAAAATTTTATTCAATATGATACATTATATTAATAGCTTATAAAAGGAAAATTATATAATCACACCAATTGATACAGTAAAAGACTGGTCAAAATCCAATATACATTCATAAAACTAAATGAACAAAAAAATCTCCAATAAACTAAGAATAGAAGAAAATGTCTCTAACTCAATTAAATATCTGCAGCCAGGCGTGGTGGGGCAGGCCTGTAATTCCAGCAGCTCAGGAGGCTGAGGCAGGAGGATCCCCAGTTCAAAGCTAGGAGCTAAGCAACTCAGTGAGAACCTGTCTCTAAACAAAATACAAAATAGGGCTGGGGATGTGGCTCAGTAGTTGAGTGCCCCTGAGCTCAATCCCCAGTACCAAAAAAAAAAAAAAAGAGTATCTGCAGGATACTATCAACAGAAGGCTGAGGCAGGAGGATGGAAAGTTCAAAGCCAGCCTCAGCAACTTAAGAAGGCCCTAAGCAATTCAGCAGCAATTTAGGCCCCGTCTCTAAATATATATATAAAGATATATATATATATATATATATATATCTCTCTCTAAATATATATATATATATATATATATATATATATATATATATATATATATATATATATGGCTACAGAATGCAGCTCAGTGATTAAGCACCCCAGGGTTCAATGCCAGTAGAAAAAACAATCTGCAAAAAACCTATAACATCACACTAGGTGGCAAAACACAAAACACTTTATTTGTAAGAGCAGGAACATAAAATAATACTACATAGAACTGGTTGGGAATGTAACTAAGTAGTAGAATGCTTGCGTAGCACACACAAGGCCCTGGGTTAGATTCCCTAAATTGCAAAAAGAAAAAATGACATGTACTACTATATACACACCTATTAATGTATATTAGAACTGGTGAAAACTGAAAAGCACTATAATCTCATTAAAGTATGATACCAACTTCAATTTCCTGGTTTTGATATTTTACTACAAATTTTATGTCACTCCTAGGAAAATAGGATAACCTTACATGAAACACTATGTATTACTTTTTACAACTTCATGTGAAGTCTTCATTACTTCAAAATAAAAAGCCAAAGGAAAAAACTTATGGAAGAAATCATGAGAAAATCTTCATGACACAATTAGGCAAAGAGGTATATATGATACAAATATATGATCTATAAAAGAAAAAGAAATCAATAAATTTGACTTCACCAAATTTACAGACATTTCCTCTGTGAAAGTTCATTTACAAATCTCATTTCTGACAAAGGAGCTGTATTTGGAATATACGAGAAATTCCTTAAACTCAACAGTAGGAAACCAACAACCCAATTAGAAATAGGCAATTGATTTGAACAGACACTATACCAGGATATGGAAATGGAAAATAAGTCTAGGAAGAGATGCTCAATATTATAGGCCATTAGGGAAATCCAAATTAAAACTACAAACAGATGCTACTCAAGACCTATTAAAATAGATGAAATTTTAAAAATAACAATTTTACTAAGGACTGACAGGAATACAGAGCAAATGGGTCTGAAGGGAACAATACTGTACAGTCACTTTGAAGTACGCACTTTCTTACAAAGTTTAGCAAAAACTAACCCTACAACTCAACAAATGCACTCCCCAGGATTTATCCTAAAAAATGAAAACAAAAATCTACATAAAAATGTCATTGTAGTTTTATCTATAATAGCCAAAACCTAGAAATAACACAAAAATCCTTCAACAGGTCAATGAATAAACAATGTTCATCCAGACAGTTAAATATTCCTCAGCAATAAAACAAAATGAACTTTTAATACATAATAACAACTCAGATGGGCTTTAAGGACATTATGCTAAATAGAAAAAAAAGATAATCCTAAAGGCTACATAGTATATAATTCCATTGATATAAAATTATGGAAGTAAAAAAATTATAGCAATGGAAAACATTAGTGAGGGTGACGCTATTAGGAGGTAATAAGGAATTTTCTTAGTGGTAATGGAACAGCTCTGTACGCTGTGGTCATGGTTACTTAAATCTTACTCAAATCTTCACATAGGATAAAATGTCATAACTATAACTAAGATATGTATGTATCTGAGTCAACAGTATCACGCCAATGTCAATTTGTGTTTTTCTTCTTTATCATAGCATTGTGCCCCCAACATTTTTTTTCATTTTTTCCCTAAAAGGAGCCTTTTGTTGATATTTATTCCTAATGTCCCCCATAAAATATTAACATCAAAAATATATTTTAAAGTTACATACTGAATATGTAACAGGGCTTTTATATATTAAAGAAGCAGAATTTTTGCCTCCACCCAATAACAAGTTTTGTCCCCATTGGAAGCAGCATCACACCCACTGGGAAAGTGTGTACTATGATTATGTCATATAGTATCATTAGAAAAAGATGGTAAAGGTACATGAAAACTATACTAGTTTGCAATTTCTTGTGAATATTAAATTATTACTATACAAAGTTATGATAATAACAAGTCAAAAATGTATACAAAAACACAAGATCTAGAACAACCAAATCAACACCAAAATAGGGGAACAAATTTGGATGACCTGCAGCAACTACGAGGTTTTACCATAAAGCTACACAAAATGTTGGGGTAGTACTGACATAATTAGATTAACCAAATAAAGTAACATAAAATACAGTCCAGAGTACTTTCATGGACTATAAATTTATTTGGACAAATAAAACAAGGCTAGTCAATGAGAAAATAAAAGCATTTTCAATAAATGGTGGCAGAACAAATATGTGAACATGTAAAATATCAGCCTGATCCCATTGATCCCCTATTTCATTTTATTCACAAAAATAATCCCAGTGACACTAGAGGCTGAGGCAGGAGGATCACCAGTTCAAAGCCAAAGTCAGCAACTTAGGCCCTAGCTACTTAGCAAGACCTGTTTCAAAATAAAAAATACAAAGGGTTAGAGATGCAGTTCAGTAGTTAAGTGCCTCTAGATTAAACCCCCAATACCACAAAAATAAAAATAATTTGTCATGGATTACAAACCTACAAGTAAAATTAAAACTATTAAAAAAATTAATTCCTTAGAGCAAAAAAATTTTTAAAGAGAATACAAAGAACCGTACAGGAAAAAAGTGATAAGTTTGACTTCACCAAATATAGTATTTTCTGTTCATCAAAAGATAATGTTAAGGAAATTAAAAGGCAAAACCAGAGACCAAGAGAAACAGTTCAAGCATATGTATATGAGAAAGAACTTGAATACAAAGTATATAAAGAATGCCTACATATAATAATTACATGTAGTAATAAAAACAACAACCTAATAAAAAGTGGACAAAAATACCACTAAAGCTAAACAAATTATAAATCTACACACGAAAAGATGCCCCAAATCATTAATCATCAAAAATGCAAATGAAACCTATGATATTATTTCATAACCACAAAAATGACTAAAATTAAAACACAGACAACACTGAACAATGGAGACAATGTGAAGCAACTAGAACTTTCATACATTACTGATAAAAGTAAATGGTAAATTTCTCTAAAAAACTTCACTATGCCCAGAAAACAACTTATACAAGTCTGTTTATGGAAGCATTATTCCAAATGGCCAAAAATTACTTAGCAACAAAAAAGAAAGGTATTATGGATACCCTACAAACAATACTATCGTGAATACTGACACACTCAACATGGGTGAATCTCAAAAATACTTGCTACTTAGCTATGTGGTTGAAGAACATGCAAAATTAATCTGCAGTGACAAAAATGGAACAGTGATTGTCTACCGGTGTAGAGAGGGGTATTCTGATGGATGTCTTGATTAGAGTATACACTTATGAAAACTCACTTGAAGTCCGTAAATGTCACTAGCTGGTCATCTCAACTTAAAATAATTTAGCTTTTAAAAAGACACATAGTTTAACAGATATTTTAACACATAAATTATTACAAATTAGATAATTAAGTAGACAAAAATCTTATGCTTTTCTCCTTAAAGATTACTGCTCATTTTTTAATTTAATTTCTATTGGTCAAGGTGTTGTTCCATAGATAACAGGCTATAATTATTTATTGCTGGTGTACAGGTTCAATTTTTCTTTTAATATTGTCCTTAAAACCCATACAACTTTACTCTATCATTACTCTGGTAATCTGACAATAGATTCTCTTCCAGTATCTAAGCAGACAATTTTAGGGACTGTTTTGTGTCTTCTAATTCTACGGCTACATTCTTTAGAAAAAAATAGTGAATATTAATTAACAGGATGCTTATCTTGAATGCTTAAATTTTTAGAATTTCTGATTTACTTATGACTTTCTTGTCTGTATTGTTTTGGTATCGAAGTTACATTATTTAAACAAGAAGTTAGGGATTTTTCCCTGCCTCTAATATTCTTTGAATCGCTCTGTACAGATTGAATATCCCTTATCTGAAATGACTGGGACTGGAAGTGTTTCAGATTTAGAATTTTGGAATATTCACATAGATTTTACCAGTTTAGCATCCTAAATTGTGCAGTTTCACATTTTGGAACATTTCAAATTCTAGATTTCCAGATTAGGAATGCTCAACCTATATAAAGATTATTACCTGTTCCTTCAAAATTTGGCAGAAACCACCTGTGATGGTCAATTTTATGGATAAGCTTTTACAGGTTATAGACACCCAGTTTTTTAAATAAACACTAATTTAGGTGTTGCTCTGAAGATATCTTGCATATTTATGTAAAGGAAATTACCCAAAATAATTTGGGTGCAGTTGATTCAATTAGTTAAAAGGATAAAAAGCAGAACCAGGCTTTCCTGAACAATTCCACTAGATGACTACAGCTTCAGCTCTTGACCAAGAGTACTAAGCCTGCGCTTTCTGATAGCCTGCCCTGCTCCATATTCTAGACTTGCCCAATTGCTGCCCACAATCAGCTGAGCTAGTTTTTTGCAATAAATCTCTTAAAATACAGATAGTCACATATAGACGTGTAGATGTGCATATAGATCTCCTACTGATTTTTTTTTCTTTCTTTTCCTTTTTATGAGATGCAGATCCATCACTTATCAGGGCCTTGGTTTGGAAATATGTATGTGGGGCATGAAGACGCAAAGAGAATTTTAACAACTAATTCAATTTTCTAAGGGATTTTTATTCTTGGATCACTTGGAGTTTTTTAAGTTTAAATTTCTCAAGGACACTTATCTCACCTAAAATTTCAAAATAATTATATGAAGGTGTTCACATGATGTTTTTTCTCGTTATCACACCTCTAGTTGTATCCCAATTTTGCTGCCTATGATAGGACAGTTTTTCCCTTAAGAACCAGAGTATAAATATTTTAAGTTTGCAGGCTACATACCATCTATGTGTGTTTGGGGAGGCGGGGTATATTTTCAAACAACCCTTTAAAAAGGTTACCAACCATTCCCAGCTTCTGCAAGCCTTACCAGATTTGGCCCACAAGGGAGTTTGCTGAAATCTGTGCTATACTATTTATCTGTGCTTTCTCCTTTCCCTTTGTTTTGAAAGAAACTGCCACAAAATTAAAAAAAGAAAACTAAGCTTATAGAACAAGCTGAAAATATGAATGGAGAGAAAAGGACAGATAGATTCAAGAGAGATTTCACAAGGGTGGCAGGGCCTGAAGGGACAAAGGAAAATAAATGATTCAAGGAGGGCACCCTGTTTTCTGGCTCCAAGTGAAATGATGTGACCACTCACTAAGCCAAAGAATGCAAAAGACCAGGGGTTGTTGTGGACATGATGAACTTGAAATGCTCTTGAGTCATCTTGTTGACTAGAAAGCTAATGTGTACTTAAAGAGGAAATAAAACTAGGACTATCTCCACACACTTCATTTCACGTTGTTATAGCATAAATCATAATCAGATCTCAATAATTAACAGTGTAACTACTGAGCAGATTCAAATATTGTGATATACTGATCAACTTTAGAAAATCAATTTCAAAGTTTTACCTCTTTCACCTCTATGTTTTAATTGATATCACTTATTTATAATGTACCAAATGAGTCTCTTTTTCTATAAATCTTGCAATGGTCACACATAACTAAAGCAATTTTTAAAATCAGTTTTCTGGATACAGATTTAGTAATACTGAACCATTTTTGTAATATCAAGCCATTTTTCCATAAATAAATTATAACAGGAATTTATCTTTATTATGAATTCTAAGTTAAAATAGCCCTATCAAACAAGTTCTTTAAACTGCTTACAAAAATTCCTTCTGATCATTCTTCTAAAACCTCCTAAGGCAAATAAATAATTGCAGAATTGCATGAATACTAATTTCAGTTTCCCAAACTCTTGGCATTGCATCAAAAAGATCCCTTCTAAAAATTTACAAATTTATAAAGATTTTGCACTTGGTAGCACACCAGTCATTAAACATTAATTATTAATTAATTAGACTTTTATAATTAATTAACTTTAAAGCTATCTTCAACACTGAAAATATTATAGATATGGAACTTTTCATAAAATTCAAAAACTTCTGATTCCCTTCATGTCAATGTTGTATACATGTTATACATTTGTACAAGAGCCTGGAGGAAAAAAAAAATTTTTTTTTTGAAAGTTTCCTTCTATATAGTCACATGAATTTATAAAGAAGCAGGGTAACACAACCACAGAAAATTTCCAAAGCTCTAACTTCTCAACATTCTATCATCACCTAAAAGTCAATTTTCACCTTTTTCACTGGCTGAATTTGTTAGCTCAGATTTTGCTTTGGGGCTCATGTATTCTTGCAATATGGCAGCACCAGATTATAAGGCTACTGATAACAGCACTTGCAATGAATCGACAAAGATAACAGTGAAACAAATCAGAGTATTACAGAATCTTCATAGCATGTTCTGATTTAACTAACTCAGTTCTTATTTAAATTAATTCCACTTTTTGGGGGCGGGGGGAGAGGTATACAGGGGATTGAGCCCAGGGGACTTAACCACTGAGCCACATCCCTAGCCCTTTTTTATATTTAGAGAGAGGGTCTTGCTGAGTTGTTTAGGGCTTTGATAACATGCTGAAGCTGGCTTTGAACTCATGATCCTCCTGCCTCAGCTTCCCAAGCCACTGAGATTAATCAGCTCTTAATGCCAATTCAAAAAAACTTCCTAGGTACTCCTATTTGTTCCTGAAGACAATTCCATGCTACTATTTAATCTAGAGGGAAACACACACACACACACACACACAAGAAAAAATGCTTGTAATAAATCTGCAAAAGTATTTTCATTAGCACAGGTTCAATCTTTATTTTCCTCTCCTTTATTAGCTACCAAGAGCATCAAAGAGAAAGCATCAAGTATAGAACAATAAGATCATAGTTCTCAATTGTTACTTCCTAAATACCTTATTTCCTATTCATCACTGTGACTAAAATACCTGATAAGAAAAACTTAAGAAAAGGTTTATTTTGGTTCAAGGTTTCAGAGGCTGAATCCATGGCAGGCCAACTCCATAGCTCTGGGCCTGAGAAGAGGCAGAATATCATGGCAAAAGGGCATGGTAGAGAAAAGTTACTCTGTTCCTGACAGCCAGCAAGCAAAAAGAGCTGCGGTGCAAGAAGTCAGGGATAATAAAATCCCCCCAGTGACCTACTTCCTACAGCTATGCCCTACATGTGTATAGTTACCACCCATTAATCCATTCAAATTATTAATCAATCAAACTAATTAATTTGTTAAGTTACAGCTATCATGATCTAATCATTTCTCTTCTGAATATTCCTGCATCGTATCACACATGAGCTTTTGAGGAAAACCTTATATCCAAACCATAACACTAAGTGCTTCCCACCAGAAGCTAGGCAGACTCTAGTTCCCTCCATATGAATGCTCATAACAAGATTTTCATGTTCTTGCCAGCTTGCTCATACCCTCATGCAATAATAAAAGTGCAACGTAAGGAAAGGAATGAAGGAAAGGTCTTAAATTGGGAAAATCAAGACAGTTAGGATCCATATGTCTAATACAGTCTTACCTTCATGCTATTTTAACTGACAAAACAAAAAGGAGACAAGGACAATGAAGGCCATACAATCTTCATAACAACCCTCCCAAATATTTTGATCAAATTGTACAGATAAAGAAATGGAGGCTCACAGAGGTAAAATGACCCAAGTCTCTGATGAAAGGTAACATTAAGTCATATAACCAAGGTCTCAAATTTTCCATGACACCATCACACATATGGGGCCTATCTTAGAGAACTTTGGCAAATAAGGTTAATTGATTTTCTGCAGTTATGCCAAAGCATGGAAATAACCCTTAGACAATACAACTGTATATTTCAGAATTATCATTTGGAACAAACAAAATTCAAAATTTCACAGTTCTCATTTTTTGATCAGAAAGTAAAGACAAATGAATTCTGACCCCTTCCAATGGGAGAAAAACTATTAAAAAAAGAAGAAGAAGAGGAGGAGGAGGAGGAGGAGGAGGAGGAGAGCAAGTTGTCAGGTAGCTGACAAACACCTTTTTCTTTGAAGAGAAGGAATATAAAATATTAGGTTAATTAGCAACATCTAATATTTTAGTCTCAAACTCTTACAAAATATGGAAACTATATCAACAAGGTATATGCACTTATTTCTGCTTAGTTTCTGAGTCATTTATTACCTATATCCCACAATGACATACTTCATCTGAACTTCTTTATCTTATCAGCTTTCACTATTAATAACCAACTCCTTCACAGTAGATGTTCATTTCTCAATACCACCAATTTCTTGAACTTCAGATTGTACAAATTGCTAGGCGTGAAAACTTCCCCTTTCACTCAACAAATCTAAAAGTAGATCAAAGCAGGAAATCAACTTATGCAATATGACATGTCAAATTTAGAAATCTGCTATAAACTACAATGTAACCATAATTTCTTAAACGAATTAACGAGTTTCATTTACTTTCTTTGGTAAAAATTTGAAACTATGTTTTCCAAAAAGTACAATTTTCCACTGGTATCTAATAAAGAAAAAAAAACATCAATGTTATAGGGAACAGAAGACAACATTTGATAGAAGAATACAAGACAGTTTGCCTGTGGCCTACTTTGCATTGTTATTACCTGACTTGTTTTTTTTTCTCTCATATACATCTAGAAGATAGCAGAACATTTTAAACTTTATAAATGTTCTCCAATGCTTATCTTCTCCCTATGTCCACTGGTTTTTCTTATCTTACAATATTTCATAAAATTTCTACAAAGAACATATACTACTTTGATAATGAGGTGCAGGACTTTTTATATTGAGAGCTATTCACATAATTAAAAAAATGTAGCATTTGCTCAAATCAGACCATGTTTCTTAATATGGCCTTCAGAATCAATTCACTCAAACATGCAAACCAGATCAGATCCATAATTTTTTTTTTTTTTTTTTGGTGGAGAGAGCAGAGGTAACATTTCCCAGGATGATCACTGACCACCCTCCATCGGCTTATCTCTGGCTAAACTTTGACTAAAATTTAAATTCACTTTCAGAACAAGATTTGCAAAAATGAAGATATTAACATTAACATAGAGGTGGAAGGCACATTTTAAAACAGTCTCACAAATACTGAACAATGGCAATACTAGGAAAAAATATAGAGGCTGCCAAGGTAATTAACTGCACTTACTCTTGAGGTGATCCCAGATTCCAGCTTCAAAGATGGTGTTCCTGTAGAGTTCTCAGTACTCACCTCCATCTTTATAACTGTACTACTGTCACAGTGTTAGTAATTTCCAAATCCTACCAGCATCTCAATTTTTTTTTTCATGTAGTCAATTTTTTTTAATTTTTTAAATTATTTTTTATTTGTTTTAATGAGTTATACATTAAAATGTACACTGCATTTATGTACTTTGATATATCATACACAGATGGGATATAATTTCTAATTTTTCTGAGTGTACATGTTGCAGACTAATATTGGTCATGTAGTCACATATATACACACAATAATAATATCTGTTTCATTCTACTCTTTCCCCACATCCCTTCTCCTCCTCTCCCTTCCCTCTACCTAATCTAAGGTAATGCTATTCTTCTCTAGTGTCATTGTCTTATTGTGAATTAGCATTCACATATTAGAGAAAACATTAGGCCTTTGGTTTTATGGGATTTACTTATTTCACTTAGCATGATATTCTCCAACTCCATCCATTTACTAGCTATCCCACTCCTCGGTTTATACCCAAAGGACTTAAAATAAGTATACTACAATAATGCAGCCACATTAATGTTTATATAGCAGCTCAAATCACTATAGCTAAACTATGGAATCAATCTAGGTGTCCTTCAATAGATGAATGGATAAAGAAAATGTGGTATATATACTCAAATGGAATATTACTCAGTATCCTGATTTTAACTTAAATTTTCTATAATTGAAACCTGAATTTTGCCATCCCATTAGTTATGCTACTTAGCTGACCAATCAGCTTACATTTATGTATCCAGAAGGAGCACAATAAACATTTCCAGAAAGAAGAAAGGAGTGGAGCTGGGTACAGTGGCACATGCCTGTACCCAGCAGCTTGGGAAGCTGAGGCAGGAGGATCATTGTGAGTTCAAAGCCAGCCTCAGCAAAAGTGAGAAGCTAAACAACTCAGTGAGACCCTGTTTCTAAATAAAACACAAAATAGGGCTGGGGATGTGGCTCAGTGGTTGAGTGCCCCTGAGTTTAATCTTTGGTGCCAAAAAAAAAAAAAAAAGAAGTGGAAGAAATTATTTACAAATAGCATTTCATTCAGAAGCAGATATGAAGAAATGAGCTCAAAACAATCTCATTAACATTACCCAGCAAATAACTTGTAAAACCAAACTCCAGTTCAATCTTCTGTCTTTATTTTCCATCTTCTTTTTTTCATTAACAAAGTTTACTTATTTAAAAATTCAACTCAATATTCTCCATCTCAAAGATCTTCTTGATTACATCATCCTTTTCTAACCACATGATTTCACCTGCACCAATTCTATTGTTCTAATCACAGAATCTATGCAATCTTTTTTCTCCTGCTAGATAACTGGTATTGACTGAATTGTTTTCTTCCACTGCTCCTCAAAGTTCAAATGTTGAAGCCATAGCCCACAAGTGACTATATTTTAAGATAGTGCTTTGAGGAGGTAATTAGCCCATTGTCCCAGCATCCCTATATATAAGGCACCTATAAAATTGTATAGTTGTTCTATATAATTGACACTTAAGAAATTGCTCAACTTAAATTTTTATGTGTCTTATATAAAGGATAATATATATTATGGGTTATGATTAAATGAGGTCATGAGGGTGGGGCCCTAACCCAAGAGGATTGGTAACTTTATAAAAGGCAGAGAATCCCCCTAGCCCAACTGCAAGAGGATAAAGAAAAAAGGCAGAAAGAGTCCTCACCAGTAACCAACTCAAGTGTCACCTTGTTAATCAATTTCCTAGCCTCAAGAAGAGTAAGAACACCCCTCTAGCTCCTAGCACATGGTAAATGTGCAATAACTGTTTAACAAATAGCATGAATATTTAAGAGAATTTCAATATTTGATAGTCACAGATATTTATTCTACCAACAAACACTAGGAACACTAGGAACCTATTATATAACAAATACTAAGTCAGAGATTACATATACAATAGTGAGTAATATAGGTAAGCATCCTTATTTAGCAGAAAAAAACATCTGAAATTCTCTACTCTCAATTACTCATTCTTAGATAATTAACATACCTTTTAATCTTTAAAAATCTCCCAGTAATAGTCCTTTAGCAAAAGCACAATGGCAGGAGGTCTTAAAAATCTTGCCATCAATCTCTTTATTTAAAATGTGAAAATATAATAAGGGGTTCCCACAGAGGAGAAGGTTAACTTGGACAACAGTGTTCTCATTGGGCACAATATTGTTACCTGTATCAAGTTCTAGTTGATATTTCTCTTCTTTTTGATGTCTGTAAACATAATAGATTTCTACAAATTAACAACCTTATACAAAAATAAGGATACTGACTCACCCAATAACAAATAAATATTCTTTTCTGTGGTGAATTGACTACACGTGGACACCAACAAGTATTCAGAACCATAAAAGTTTAAGGCTTGAAGAAACATTAACAAATATCTAATGTATCTTACTCTCCCTACTGCTCATCCTCAAACCTTTTACCATACAGTTTAGAATTGGTTAATGAAAATATCTGAAAGAAAAAGACAAATTTAGGGCTGAGTCCACAATAGTGCATTTACTCCTTAACGGGCAATCTCCTGCAGTCTGGGTCTACTCTTTCTAGTCATCTACTCCCTAATAAGTTTAAAGAGGTGACATCACATGAGCTATATTTATTGTTTACTACACATGATTCTCCAAATCATGTTTGTCTTTCTCAAATTATTTTTGTTACATGTACACCCATTGTATCTCTCTATTTCCTTTTATTTCTCAAGGGAAAACTTCAGATCTAGAATGAAACAAAGAATGTACACTATTTATGTAAATTTTTGGTGGGTTTTAAATAATTCTAAATACTAAAAAATATATATATTTTTGAAAGTCTGGGAAGCAGTGACAATTTGCAAAAGCCTCCTACAAAATTGACTCTAAAGTGACAAGCAAAAACTGAACCAGAATTAGATTTGGGGAAGAAGAGAGGGAAAATTCTAGAGAAAATTCTAGAAAAAGAAAAACATGTGCAATAGTTTTTAGGCCCATGAAAGCATGTTGGCCTGTTTTAGATACATCTTAGACCAATGTCATCCAGCCCCAACCCTGTATGATCATTATGTGTTCAAGAACTCCTTTCTGCCTCAATTAAGTCTTTATTTTCCATATTCCTTTTTTCATTATCAAAGTTTACTTATTTAAAAATTCAACTCACTATTCTCCATTTCAAAGATCTTCTTGACTACATCATCCTTTTTCTAACCACATGATTTCACCTGCACCAATTCTATTGCTCTCATCACAGAATCTATGCAATCTTTTTTCTCTTACCAGATCTTACCACTACCTGCTTGGACTAGTAATTTAACCTCTCTGAACTTCACTTTCCTTCTGTAAAACAGATACTATTTTTGAATAAATGAGACTACTTTGCTTGATAATAAAATATTCAACAAATTTTTATCATTTGTGTCCTGCACAAATTTTTCATTCTCCTTGAGAAACCATGAAAGGGACTTTTTTTTTTTCAACTTCAGAATCTCCGAAAGTTTGAAAGCATCCCACCTCTCAATACTTCGTGTTTTTCTCTAAAACGAAAGGAGTGACAAGAAGTCCCTCACCTACACCCTTACATAAATAACCTTTAAAAAAGTACACTGGGTGAGGTTTACTGTAAGGAAAAAAAAATTGAGAGAAACTGACAAGTTGGAGGAAAGATGAAAGTAAAGGAGCACTCAAGACTCTGAGGATCCTTTCCAAAGAAAATGACTGTGGCCACAAGGATGAAGCCTTTGAACTATTAAGTTGGGCTTTAAGGATGAACTTGGGGTCCATGAACTACCAAAAAGAAATGTAAAAGTGTGCGCTGGGGCAACAATGAATTTTTCTCTGTGGCAAGAACGTCTGCAAGACACACTGTGGCAAGGAGCCGGTGCCCCCAAAGGGGCGAAAGTGAGGATGGCGATGAGGAAACCAGTCCCCCTCGGCAAGATGTTCCTAGGCCACAACAGGACGAAAGTTCAGACAACAAACGGAACGCGCCTCACCGAACACTTGAGAATGACCTACAACCTGGGGAAAACGCCAGGGCCGGCAGGAAACCCTATAGCAGCCGGCCAGGCGTGAGGGGAAGTGTGCGGAAGCGGTGCAACCTCAGCTCTGCACCTTTCCCAGGCCGCGCCGCGCCCGCAAGCCCGCAGCGCGAGACCCGAGCCCAGGCCCTCGGCAAACCACGCTGATCGTCCCCGTACCTGCGGGGTCAAGCGCCATCACGGCGGGCGGAGAAGGCAGCCTCCCGGAGGCTCAGGACAGGGGCGGGGGTGGGATGGGGGAGGGGATTGGGCTCGTTTGCACGTGCGCCGCTGCAGCTTCCCGCTGCAAGAGGAGGAGCGCGGCGCCCTTCGCAAAGCCCGGCAAAGCTCCTATCCTTTACGCTGTCCAAGTTCCTACTTCCGCCGCGCATTGCGCCTGCGCCCTGCGGGCCCCGCCCCGAAACCTATCCCGGGAGCTCAAGAGGCTTGACTAGGGAAGGGGGCGTGGCTGCGCGCGCTTCCGCAGGGACTGTCTCCCACCGCGCAGCCTGGCTTTGGGAGGCGTAGCGAAGACTTGTGGTTCCGCATCTGGAACTATACTTCCCTCCGCTGCTGTGTCAAAGTCCGAGACCCGCTCCCCATACTCTCCTTCAGAGAACCAAATGAAACATCTGCCCTTTATTTTTCTTTGTCATTCATTCATAAAGCTCCATTTAATATTCGCCAGGTCCCACTCCTGGTTCTGAGTACTAAGGGAAAACAACTGAATAAAAATAAGGCCTTTATTCTCAAGAGCACAGGATTAGCAAGGAAATCAAATACAAGCCGTACGCTGTTGAAGACCATCGGTGAGACGCAGCTCACACACCGTGTGCACAGCTCATCCTACCATTAAAGTGGTATATGATGTGCAAGTACCATTACTCTTTCAAATCGGGGCCGGTAAGTACAATCTGAGCTACAAGTAACTTTTGTGAAAATAATAACCCCAAGGCATACATCCGTTTTGGATGATGTTACAAATAACGACCCTGTCCTTTAAAGCTGTATGTTTTGTGAGAAGAAAATAAACAGCCATCCTTCTTAAGTGCCCCAACTGTCCCTCTTTTCAATAAAAGAAACTTTCTGGGTAGCACTTGGGCCTATTTGACTCACCAACCAGCATTCAGAAGTGATCCCTCGTCAAATACACGGTTTAACTAGCTCAAGCCACCAAACGGTGAGGTAAGGCCAAGCACAGATGGGACAGATGTTTAGAAAAACAAGGAGCAGCTGCTTCTTCCCTGCAAGGGATTTAGGGCTTTCAAAATGATCCCCTCCCCACCTACCTGCAGTCCCTCCTCCCCTGCTGCTGCTTCCGCCTGGTCAGTTGGCAGAAAAGACAACGCAGTTGAGTGGGGCTGGGAAAGTGGGTCTCTGCTCAGCAGGGCTTCCGTTTAAGGGCCTATTTGGGCATAACAGCCCTGATTACAGCTGCAGGTTGAGGTGCCAACGTGAAGAATTAACGTTTCACTCAGCCAGGCAGGAAATCGGGTCTTTTTCCTTCTATGTTTTATAAATGTGCTTGGAGACACATGAAATTCACTGTAGTGCCCCATTCATTTTTCTGGTAGTGAAGGATTTAAAAAACAAAAGCAAATCTTACAGAGATGAGAAGCCATATAAAAACACAGGTCAGACACATTGAAGTAATTAAACTTAATCTTTATGCAAAAGAGTATCATGGTACATGCTAAAAGCGGCAAATTTAAAGAGTTTCAGTTAGAGAAATCTGGTACCTTCACTTGAATCCTGTATGCTGACTTATAAGTTTTGTAACTTGAGTAAGAGCCAGTGTATTTCTGGGCTTTATTTTCTACTTTGCAAATTCATTCTTATATAGCACACTTGAAGAACCACTTTTTAGTTTTTTTCCAAAACTATAACTTGAAACAGTATTACTTTATTTTTTAAATTTAAATTAATTCACTTTTCAAAAAACCTAAATAGCTAGTGTCTACTTAACCTTATCCTAAGCAAAAATACCTGTAAAATTATGGGTTTTGTGTGCCCCATAAAATTGACATATTACACCAGGAGGAACACTAGCAAAAATAGGACCTCATGCCTAGTACATAAATGCCTCTCCATTCTTGTATAAATACTAGATACTTTGCTTGGGGGACAGAATCTTTATAATCTAACTAGGAGAGACAAGTCATTTTTTAAAGGAAAATTCTAGAAATATAATTGATAGTTCAAAAGAGAAAAAATTTTTTAACACATCCCATTATTGGAAGACAATTCTTTGGGCAGTGACTGCAATAGGAGTTTAGAGAGGAAAGTACACCATCCTGGACATTAGAAATTGTACATTATCTAGCTATGATCCCTAGGGTTCAGACAATGTCTGGCACCTAATGACCCCATGATAGCCTTTCAGGAAGGACTGAAGGCCAGGGTGGTTAGGAAAGATCTGAAAGTTAAGTTAAAATTATTCTTACCCATAAAAGATGGATAGCATGGAAAGGCAGAGGAGAAGGCACATCATAGTGGGAGAAAAACTAGAACAAATGCATCTGGGTTTTGAGTTGGTCTTGAAAGACAGATGGAACATGGAAGAGGTAGAAGCTAGGGAATGACACCATACCAGCAAAAGCATAAGGGTGGGAGGCTTGTGGAAGGTAATACAGGACACCACTTCAATTCATTGTAATATTTGGAATGCTAGAGCAGTTGTAAATAAGGTTATTCTAGCACAGTCCAGATTCTCATAGTCTTAAACATTAGGCTCAGGAGTGTTGGAACTTGTTGTTGCAGACAGTCTAGAGCTATTGAAGTTTAACATATAGGAAAATAGCACCGTGGTCAAAATTTTATAGAGATGTTTTATAAAAATTTTTATGTAGGATGAATTTAGGTATTAAGGAGAAAGAGAAGAGCTAAGCAGAAAAGTAAGGCTATTTCTGAGTTCAGGAGGATCTGAAAAGTACTAGGAAATGTAGAAATCGAAAAGGAAAGGATGAAAGTGAGAGTAATTACAAAGAAAGAATTGGACTTAAGAGACTAGGACAAGGACTCAAGATAATTTCTAGGTGATTTCTTTCTTTGGCAAATATATACATGCAAATGGGGAAAATCGTGACAATGTGCCTATTCATACCTAAAATAATCTGCCCTTATTCCTCACTTCTGGAGGCCAGAGAGCAAGAAAGACCAGTAAGATAGAAGGAAGAAGTTGCAGCAACCCATAGAAGCAATGACAGTGGTCAAATCATAGTATAGCATGTGAAGGAAAAGAACTAAGTATTCATTGTGTACATTGGATATTAAATATATATATATATATATATATATATATATATATATATATATATATACACACACACACACACACACACACACACACACTCACACACATATCCTCCTTGATCTAATACTCAAGGAATGTGCAAACAGAAACAAATATCTTGTCTATCAATTCTGACTGGCTCAGCATTCCTCATTCTTTTTTAAAAAAAATTTTTATTTGTTTTATTTAGTTATACATGACAGTAGAATGCATTTATACACTTTGATATATCATACATAAATGGGATATAATTTCTCATTTTTCTGAGTGTACATGTTGCAGAATCACATTGGTCATGTAGTCACATATATACATACAGTAATAATGTCTGTTTCATTCTACTATCTTTTCCATCCCCACATCCCCTCCCTTCCCCTCCCATCACTTCCCTCTACCTAATCTAAGGTAATGCTTTTCTTCCATAGTGCCCTCCAGCCTTATTGTGAATTAGCATCTGCATATTAGAGAAAATATTTCGCCTTTGGTTTTTTGGGATTGGCTTATTTCACTTAGCATGATATTCTACAACTCCAACCATTTACTGGCAAATTTTTAATATTCAGCTAGTTAGCTTGTTGAGATGGTCAGTCAACCTCTGCTTGTATCTGACTCTTCTCAGCATCAGAATTAAAGATTTTCCACCTATAGGTCTGTTCTGGCACATCGTTGAGTCAGTGAGAATCACATTTCAAAGAATATTAGAAGCCCCATTCCTAAAGTGGATAGAATTTGGAACTCATTTTTGGCTAAGATCATTAACGAAATATTCCTGGCAGCTCTGGCGGCTTTCTGAGCTGTATGACTTAATACTTGGTCTTCATGGCCTGGGCCCTGTCTGATTTGAATTGAGTGAGACCCAGGTTAACTCTTGTTTTAGAGACACATGTATGATTTGCTAGGTCTTTCATAACAGAGAGCTACAGTGTGGGTAGCTTAAACAACAGAAATTTATTTTCTCACGATTAAAGGCTAGAAATCTAAAGCTGAGGTATCAACAGTGTTGGTTTTTTTTCTGTGGTCTTTTTTATTGGCTTATGAAAGACCATATTCTCCCTCTGTCTTCATACTCTATTCTCTCTGTGTGTGAGTGCCCTAATCTCTTCTTGTAAGGACACCAACCAAAAGGGCCCACCTTTATGACCACCCTAATGACTTCTTTTTATTTAAAATGACCCCTTTAAAGATCCTACCTTCAAATGCAGTCACATACTTAGGTACTAGGGGTCCAGACTCCACATATGAATTTAGGAGAAATTCATCCCATAAAACTCTTTAATTCTTTATAAAAACCAAAACTCTTCCCTGAATCCCAAATCACTTGGGAAGAGAACTGCTAACCTACTAACTTTGGCATTGTAATATGGCTTGGATATGAGATGTCCCCACAAAGTAAAAGATGTCCCCACAGGTGGGGTTGTGGCTGGAGGAGGTGGGCCACTGGGGGCATGCCCTACCAGAGTGTATTTTCCCTGTGGCCCCTTCCCTCCACCTTTCTCCCTTACCCCCCTCTCTCTCATCCCAACAAATATTCTTCTAGCACACCCTTCCACCATGATATTGTGTCTCTACTTAGGTCCAAAGCAATGGAGTCAGCCAAACATAGACTGAACCTCTGAAACTGTGAGTCAAAATAAACTTTATCTCCTCCAAGTTGTCCTTGTTGGGTATTTTGGTCACAGCAATGGAAAACTAATATAGACATCTCCCCAATACAATATACTTTGACCCTGTTTTCCTAATGGAAAAAAGAAGATATATAAATGGTCATAAAGTATATGGGGGAAAAAACCTTACTAATTATCAGGGAAATACAAATAAACACCACAAATGAAATATCACCTCACATCTGTTAGAATGACCATTATCCAAAAGATGAAAGATAAGTATTAGTGAGGATATGGAGAAAAGGGAATTTATGTACATTGTTAGAGAGATAGCAAATTAGTATATCCAGGATCCATACTGGCTATGAAAACAATAAGGAGATTCCTCAAAGAACAAAAATAGAACTACCATGTGACCTAGCAATCTTGCTGCTTGGTATATAGCCAAAAGATGTGAAATGAAAATGTAGAAGAGGTATCTGCATGTTCATATTCATGCAATATTATTCACAAGAGCCAAGATCAGAATCAACCTAAGTGTCCATGGATAGGTGAAATGAATATTTAAAATGTAGCCTATATGGAAATACAACACTGTTCAACAAAAAAAAAAAGAAGGACAACCTGTTATTCGTGATACCATGAATAAACCTGGAGGACATGCTAAGTGAAATAATCCAGGCACAGAAAGACAAATACAGAATGATCTTATTTACATTCACAATACAAAAAAAAAGAAATAATAGAAACAGGGTAAAATGATGGTTACTAGAAGTTAGAAGTTGGAGAGAGGGATTGAAGAGATATTAGTCAAAGGACACAAAATTTCAGTTAGACAAAAGGAATAAGTTCAAAAGACCTATTATACATCATGGTATCTTTGGTTAGTAACCATATATTGTATATTTGAAATTTTCTAGGATTAGATTTTAAGTGTTCTTGCTATGAAAAAGATGAATACATGGCATGATGTATATGCTAATTGATTTATACATCCCACAATGTATGTGCATATATATCAAAATATCCTCCTATATACCAGAAAAAGAAATACCTGTAGGCAGGCTTAAAAAGTAGACCATGGGGGGCCATCCCTGGAGATTATATCATGTCCCTAGCTGCCCTTTCTCTCTGGCTGTCTCTCTTTCTCTCTGTCTTTGTCTCTGTCTCTCTCTCCCCTGCCCTCCCTCCCTCCTTCTCTCCCTCCCTCTGCATCCCAGCTGCCATGAGCTGAGCAGCTTTCCTCCACAGCATATTTCTGCCATGATGTTCTACATCATCTCAGGCCTAGAACAATGGAGTCTAGTTACCATGGACTAAACCTCTGAAACTATGAGCCAAAAAAACAAAGAAATTCCCTCTCTAAATTGTTCTTGTGAGGCATTTTTTGGCTACAGCAATGCAAAGCTTACTAACACAACCCTTTTGTGTGGAGAGGGGAGGAGAATCCAGAGGTATTTTTACCCCTGAGCTTTCTCTAGCCCTTTCTATTTTTGAGACAGGATCTCACTAAATTACTGACTGGTCTCAAATTTGCAATCTTCCTGCCTCAGCCTCCTAAATCACAGGGATTTTGGATGTCCTCCACCTCACCTGAGCTCTGTGTGTGTTTGTGTGTGTGCGTGTGTGCGTGCATGAGAGAGAGAGAGACGTGGGAATTGAACCCAGGGTTGCTCTACTACTAATCTACATCTACATTTCTTTTTTATTTCTTATTTTGACACAGGATCTCACTAAGTTATCTAGGCTAGCCTTGAAATACCTCCTCCTACCTCAGCCTCCAAGTAGCTGGATTATAGGCGCAGGCCCTACCAGGTGTATATGCTTTTGCACTATTACCCATGTCAAGATAAAAAAACATTTCTAGTAGTCCAGAAGATTCTTGTTACAACCTCCCAGTAAAATCCCACCCTACAAAAGTAATACTCTCCTTTTATAAGCTTTCTTTAAGTGTGCCTGTTTTGGAACCTTATCCCAATGTAATCATATAGTGTATATCCTTTATTTCTGCCTTCTTTGGCTCAGCCCCATAGCTATGAAATTCATTTGTGTTGTGGTGTATCTGTATATAACTTCTGCTACTTCTCATATGACATTTGATATAAATCACTTATCCTTCTGATCTAGTTTCCTCATCTGTAAAAACAGAACCCCCGCTAGGATAATTGAACTTATCTTTAACAATTGACCTATTACAAATGCTGATAATGGTTTCTGGTACTTAGTAGGCCATTCATTAAATTGTAGCTATTGTTACTAGGACAATTATCCTTTAATCTTCTATTTTCAGTTTTGGAAAATTGTTCATTTGAACTATTTTTATATTGTAAGTAAGTTTTAAACATTTAATAGTTCAGACTTACCCTGCCTTCAGGACTGAAATCTAAGTAATAATATGTTTAAATCAGTTTTGTGTGAAACATCTTTCAAATGAACAGAGGAGATTTAGCAGTGTGCCCTATCACTTATCAGGTGAGAAAAAAAGGTGTGAAAAAAATCACCTCTCACCTCTGTGGAAAGCTTTCTATATTTTATGTTTTGTTTTTACTGTGTATTGTTTTCTGGGTGGCCTCCTTTGAGACAGACCACAAATTTTCTCTGTGGTCAGAGACTTTTTATTCCTAAAAAAGGACAGAATAATGATAAAACTAATGATAATATATATTATAACATGGCTTATTTTGGATTTCTCTTATTGTGATCTTGAGCAGATGCTATGACCCTTTATAGAATTTCTCACAGAAGCTGACAAATGT
The DNA here is from genome assembly GCF_048772815.1 of Callospermophilus lateralis. Lineage (NCBI taxonomy): Eukaryota > Metazoa > Chordata > Mammalia > Rodentia > Sciuridae > Callospermophilus > Callospermophilus lateralis. Next base: position 192,285,544 of record NC_135305.1, on the reverse strand, counting down.
GACAAACAAAAGCAGTCGTGCTTTTTTTGTACTGAGTCGGAAATATCAGTGACATTCTATTTAAATGGCCAACTGTACTGAAAGCTTGTCAGGGAATTTTTTTTTTTTTTTAATGTGAAGGAGATAAAGTCAGTGAAAATCTTAGTGACCTACACTCCAGTGTCTTTTCACTCTTAATCTGAAAGAGTACAAACAGCCTGCATTCAACATCCACTCCTCCCCTGAATCAGAGAATTCTTATACACCATACACGATACTGAATCCAGGGATTAAAAAGATAAAGCCCCTGTTCTCTGGGCAGAGAGAGACAAATGCATGAACCAAAAATTGCAACTCAACTTGATACAAGATGATGTAGGAGACCTGAGGAAGAAGAAATTAACTCAACTTCCAGAAGACTTTCATATAAATATTTCTTTGGAGTAGATCTTAAGAATAATTAGATATCCAATGAGAAAAAGACAAATGAATTCCTAGTTTACAAAGTTTTACTCTATAAAACACGTCCATTAGTGCAACCTGATAGCTCATTGCTTCAACCCTGAACTTCTCACTTGTTTCTCTGCCACTATTGTTTTACACACCTGCAGGGACTGGCTCAGCAGAAATGTATATATAATGCATAAGTGAAGGGAAAGTTAAGACTTTGTGAGGCCACCCTGATGAAGTGATGAGGACACAATGGCTGTATGTTTCCACTTTCATGCCCTGGACAGACTGTTTTGAAATACATTGTATAAGATGCCTTGGAAGATCTCATAGTAACCAGCACCTGTCATCTGTATAGTGTGAAATTCAATAATACTTCCATGCATTTTGTTTCCTTCCTTTCCTATTTCACTCTTCCCTCTTTCTCACTCCTGTTCCCTGGGATTATATTCTAAATAGAATATACCTGAACACAACTTAAGCTGAAAGATAATTGTTCATGGTTCCCCTCTTCAACCCTTTTAAAAACTGGTTCTTGTTGGTTCCTACTCCTTGATACTCAAAGACATTGTCCCAATTAGTAAAAATACTTGTAATAGTTCCTTCACCACCCAGCAGATAAAGTTCATGCAAGTAATTGAACTGCGTGAGAAAAAAATAAAAATTCAGGCACAAGTGTCTCCAGAATTACCTCAGACTACTATTTACCTGTTCTTTGTCTGTTGTGATCGACTCTTCTTTGGTTTTGTTCTACCTTGGCTGGAAATCGCTTAGCTTAAAACTCCAGCTCCCAATACTCATCCCAGGCATTGGTTCTGCGAAGACCCATTGATCATGCTACCCCAATTGTGACTGTCAGATTGTCTGGACATCATTCTACATCAAAATTTAGTCCCATATTTTATGGTTGCACATGTATACACCCAAATGACCCAAAGGGCCAAACCAGCTCACCCAGATCTCCTCAAATATCTGAGATGTACAGGGTACTCAGAAAAACTCTGCCAAATAAATATATAAAGACATTGATGCCTATGCCCTTGAAAGCAAAAATTAGAAGGGAAATAATCATTCACTTGATTTTGCTTGAAACACTATCAATCATATATAATACGTATACTGAATATATCTACAAATATTTCCCTTTATTCATGATAGAACCTCAGAAAACATCAAAGTCTTCATCAAAGCTGTTTATTGATACCACAATTTATTTCACTGTGTTTAGGTAGTTTCCACTATTTCTATTAAAATTAATACTTACATAAATAAAAATAAAGCTTCCTCCTTTTTGCAGACTTCCCTTACTCTTTCAGAGAATTTTAATAATGACCACACACTATCTTCATACTTTTACATTCATGCTTTACTTCAACACTTGCTAAGTCTTTTTCCTTCACTAGATAGTGAGTGGGGTTCCATATCTCATATTTCTGATGATCCACACAATATCTGGCAAGAATAGCTGCTTGGTGTACGTTACATTTGTGTTTAAAGCTAATTTAGTAATGTATGAAAAGGTAAATCACTTATGGGGAATATAATCACCTTGAAATCTTAAAAAGTTCCTTCCACTCTATTAGGATATGACAAAGGACTCTATCAAGGAGCATTCTTGAACTCTGATCAGCTGCTACTGCCTTACCAGTAGCCCATACATTCAAAATGTCTATGTAGCTGACTTCTATCCAGGCTGTGCTGACCATTCTTTTGGCTGGCACCCTTAGCCTTCTTTGGTTGGCATTGGCTTCTTGAGGTTAAGACTAGGTTCTCTAGATCTCTGTTTGCTTGCATTCCTACCAGAATAACACAACCACATAACTAGATCTGATTTGGCTCACTGATTCCTGGATTTTAAAACTGACTATACCTACTAAACTAAAAGCCTGTTCAGCCAGTTATTGTAATCTAGAGGAAGGCCCTGGTTGAGCCTCCTTCCTTCTCTTCCCTTTTCCCTAGTGCCCACCAGTCAATTCTTTTCTACTGGCCTATTCTTCAGCCATTCTCTATTTTATTCTTCCATCCCTTCTTTCACTTGGGGCTTGCAGGAGACAAAGGGTATGACACCATCTATTATATTTCTACTTCAAACTATTTATTATTTTACTCTGAAATCACAAAGGGGAAAAATGTCTGGATAAGAAAAGAAATAAATTAAAAATTTTCAATCACAATCCATCTGTGAAATATTGTTAATGACAGCCTCTTTGACTTACCATTAAGAGGGCAACATAAGCTGGTTTTCAGAAAAGATGAATAACCTAACTCCATTAATTATATTGGATGTATTCCAATTATAGAAATTATTTGCCATGAAAGATTGCATACCCTGTTTACTTTCAGGGTGAAATACACCTTCTTGAATATGTAGATTATTTTTACCTTGTAAGTTGGCTTGAAGTATAAATGATAGTCTATATCCCCCAAGAGATACATAGGTTAAAAACAACAAAGAAAAACTGTCAACTTCTGATGAACTAGATGGAAGTGATGATAGCTAAGATATTATGTCAAGTTTCAAATTAAAAGTTTTAGCTGCATTTAGGCCAAATAAGTTGAATCAGAGAAAAAATTTCTTACTGTTGGAATTTATGGTATTTCCCATTTACATAAAGAACATTGTTATCATAACTAGGTGAAATTTCTTATACTTTTCTGATTTCAAATATTGACTGGTAACAAACCAGAAGTACAGGTGATATAGGGCCTAATAGATATATTCTTTAGTGCCAAAATGTTTTCTAATTTTGACTTTTTGATTTCTCATTCTAAGAGTGAGCCATTGTCTCAGTTTTAAAAAGTAAAGAGGTCTTGTCTTGTACCACAGGGGGAAAACAATTCTGAGATATGAAATTTTTGGCTTATCAAAACCTTCTAGTTCACCTGAAATTCCATAAATTAATGTTGTGACTATGACTTAGAAGGTATCAAATATATTGATATTTGTGTAGTATCTATGTTAAATTTTGTCTATGCCTTAACGAGTAATGTAGTCCATTTTCTGTTGCTGTTTCTAGTACCACATATTGGATAGTTTATAAAGAGAAAAGGTTTATTTCAGATCATGGTTCTGGAGGTTGGAAAGACTAGAGCCTGGTGCTAGCATGTAATCTGGAGGAAGGGTATGATACCATCTATTATATTTCTACTTCAAACTATTTATTATTTTACTTTGAAATAAAGGACATTACATGGCAAGACTCTGCAAAGTTGCTAACTCAGGTCTCTCTTACCCTTAATAAAGTCACTGATGCAGTTATGCAGAGCCATCCTCATAAACTTATATAATCCTAATTACCTCTCAGGCCTCACCTCCAAATTCCATTAATATATAACTTCAAGAGATTCAATCTCAATATGAGTTTTGGAGAGGAAAAACACTGAGACCATAGCAGTGGAATCTGTCAAGGAGAGAAAAAGTCTGCAGATACATAGAATGCGTTTACTCAATGAACTTCCCATTATTTATTAGCTACCAGAAAACTCACAGTATTTTAATTGCTGAAAGTCATGAATTCACTCATTTCAAGTCCTTGGTACAACTATTGTTATTCACCTTTTTAATCAGTTTTGACATTTTAAATTCTTCACTGTCTATATTTTTGGTGCCAGAGATTGAATTCAGAGGTGCTTAACCACTGAGCCACAACCCAATACTTTTTATTTTTTGTTTTGAGATAGGATCTTGCTAAGTTGCTTAGGGCACTGCTAAATTGCTGAGACTGGCCTCAGCCTCCCAAACCACTGAGATTACAGGTGTGCACCACCATGCTGGGCTATCTTACACATTGTAAAAAATAATAATAATTTATTAATTTATTGAACATGTGAGTTTAAAAAAACAGAAACACACTAATATATCAATGAAAATCATCAGAAAATTCCAAGATAGAGTTTCCATAGGAAATATAGTCAAACTTTTTATACACATGATATCAATAGTTACTTGTTTTGAATGGGAATAATGAAACCTAATTTTCATAAAATTCAGAGTAATTTTAAAGCTCCAACCTCCTTTTTCCAACACAAAACTTTTAATCAGAAAATTAAATAATAAGCAGAATAGATGAAGATTTATCTAATTTCTTCATTGCTTTGATGAGATAATTAAGACTTCAAATTCAAATGATGAAGAAGGAAAGAAAGAAAGAAAAAGATTGATTTGAATGAATAAATTCTTTCATAACTGTTAAAAACCAGACTCATGGGCTGGTGCTGTAGCTCAGTATTAGAGTGCTTGCCTCTCACATGTGAGGCACTGGGTTCAAACCTCAGCACCACATAAAAATAAATAAATAAAGATATTGTGTTCATCTACAACTGAAAAAATATATATTTTTTTTTAAAAAAAAACCATGCTCACTATTGAACTCTGATATTCTAGGTATTGACCTGTATTTTGATGATGCAATGGTGAATAAAGTAGTGTTGGTGACCCCCAAGATGCTTATGTCTATAAGTAAGATTTTATTTAATAAAGATGATAAGGGAGTGGAACCTTATGGAAACAGGTAGCAAAAATAGCACAGAGTAAGTACCTAACAGGGGTACTTCATCCAGCCTTGCTTGGGGCAGTAAGTGGTCTCAAAAGGATTTTAAGAGGAGCTGACATTGGAAAAATGGGATAGATAGGAGAAATTCAGGCTAAAAAGAACAGGAAAGGTAAATATTCCAGATTGAGGAAAATATGCAAAAGAAGGAAAGAAGCCTATAGATTTGAAAACCCTGAGGAAGTTCAGTATGGCTGGTGCTTCAGTACAAGCCTAAGAGGTGAGGTTTTAGACACAGGCAGGGTCCATGGGACTTCTTGACCTTATAGGTAACATGCATGGGATTAGCCTTGATCCTAAGAGCATACAAAGGACACTTACAGGTTAGTCCATGAAGTAACATGAAATCATGTGTAGAATAAGACTTCAAACTGGGGTAAACCCATGTACTGGGGCTCAAGAGTTGTTATGGTTTGGATGTGTGGTATTCCCCAAAAGCTCATGTGTGAGACAATGCAAGAATTTTCAGAGGTGAAATGATAAGATTATGAGAGATGTGACCTAATCAGAGAAATAATCTGCGGATAATTATAGGCATGTAGAGTATGGTAGGGGGATTTAGTTCACCGGGGCAAGTCTTTGGAGTATATATTTGATCCCTGGTGAACAGCCTCTGCTTCCTGGTTGCCATGTCCTGAGCTGCTTTCTTCCAGTATGCCCTTTTGTCTTAAAGTTCTGCCTCACCTCAGGCCAAGAGCTGTGGAGACCTTTGACCATGGACTGAACCTCTGAAACTGTGAGCTTCTACATTGTTCTCAGATCTTTTGGTCACAGTGATGAAAAAGGTGACTAAAACAAGGGTCACAAGGACAAACAGTTTGAAATAGTTTTAAGGTCATCAACTTTTAAGGTCCTTTCTAAATTCTTTCTACTTGAGAAAGCCAATACTTATGGGAAAAGCCATCAAATGTTTTTCCCTTCCCTCTTTTCCTATCAAAACTGTATTGTTTCCTCCTTATTTTTTTTAAAAAAATTCATATCATTCCTCCATTCAGAGTCTTGCTTTGGTGGGATTATCAGGGGCACAAAACACATGAACATTTCAAAATATCAGTATTGGTGAAGACTCCTTTTATCAAGGCACAATAAACTTTGTAGGATTTGAGACTCTCCCTTGCTTGAAAAGTGTTTACTCAGGACTCAAAAATAGTGCTAGAATGTTTTGGGATAAGATAAATTGCAAAGTGGAGATGATGGAGTAATGATAATTTTTACTTAAGAATTCTGTCCCTTTGATTCCTGATTCTTTATGAAATAATGCAGTCCTCCTAAAAAGAAACAGCATTTTAGTCAAAAACATTGATGAGTTTGGCACCTTACTTTGTCTAGGCAACAACTCAAGGCAGAGTTCCCCCCTCTATCTGTTTCAAAAATGGACTATCCCAAATTGTATAAAGTGTGTTAGAAAATAAGAATTTCCAATAAACTGCTGACTGCACATATTTTTATCTTCCATGGTAAGAACAAAGAACTTCTCCAACACCAGTGAGTGAATTCTCATGTATGTTTTAGCTGCATAATTTATCTGATATCAAGGAGAAAAAAGTAGAAAATAATTAACTCACTTTCAAGAGCTTTTATAGCTTTAATGAAAGGAACATATAACAAAGATAAGCTTATGTTTTGTGTTTCTATTCAGATTGTGAGGAAACAATTTCATTACCTTACCTAGAAAGCATTCAGTACTCTAAACACATAGAAACTAAGTATTTTTCTCTTGCTCTTTGTCACTCATCAGCATTTTTAGTCAAATATTCTTCAATTCCAAGTATTTACTACAGTGATAATAATTTTAAGAAAATATGTTGTAGGTTCTACTCTAAATAATACAATGAATAGCAATCTCTAATATGTAACAATGCCTTCTCTTCTTCTTGCTATTAATTTTTGCAAATGCTTTGAACCTAAATTTATTGTCAGTTTATTGTGATTAATTTTCTACTGTTCTAGGTGTGGATTTACAGAATTAATTCTGAATTTGTTTTTACCATGAAATGACATTATTATACTATCTATTTATAACAGTTCTAAAGAGCCTATATTTATGTTGATATGCTGTGTCTTTTAAGGTATCATGAAATGACCTAGAAAACTGAACTTTGACACAAATGCAAAGGTCTTTTATTAAACAGATAACAGGAGATATTCTAACATGAATTCCATACACACATAGATAGATGGGTAGATAGATAACTTGCCTTAACCTAATTTTAAATCCATAAATAAGGGGCCTCTAAATGAAGGAATAAAATTAACTGTCATATATGTTTTGCTATAACTTTTTAAATATAGTTGTTGGACACTGACCAAATAAGTAACTCTAATAAATGGTAAAAGCTACTTTCACAAAGTAGATGGTGTCCAATCATTTTTCATAAATTGAAGGAGGATCTAATCAAGTTGCCAAACTGATAGCTTATTAAAATAATTTTAACACTATATCCTGTGAATTTTTGAAAATTACTTGAAAAGAGATTCAAGAAATGACTGTCATTGCTATAATATACTTTTTTTGACCCACATGGTTATTTACAGTATCAAGACTTCTCAAAATTTATATCTATAAGATCAAATATAGGCATAGAATTTATTCTGAATGCTTATTATAGAAATAATGATACTTATCCACATGCATAAAGATATGGTTTTTTATAAAGATAAACATAAAGATGTGGGTTCTTATAAAATTTTACTTATATTTATTTAATAAGCATATTTCTAGAAGTAAAGTATATTTATATTGTTTTCATCAGTCATAATGACATATATAACAGTAAATCAATCTGTAAGATATTATTTAACTTTGTGCAGTACAAAAAATAAACAGAAACTTCAGCTACTATATGTAATTTTGCTATAGTGTGATAGGATAATTAATAAGAGACTCAAATTTATTACCTCAGAATAAGATGAAATATAAATACAAATTCAAGGGAAATAAAAACCATAAAATTACTAACTGCTAGAGAAGAACTTGTTTGTGCATTTTTAAGAGGACAATGACAGGTATCAAATATTATTATTTAGATTCACTTGGATATATCCAAGAGAGAACACAGCTGTCCTTCTTTTGAATGTATCCAAATGTATATTCTTTCTTTCTTTATTTTTGGTACTTATTTTGTTCTTGGTAATTATTTAAGCTTATGGTAAAATAATTTTATGCCAACTTAAAAATTCATTAGAGGATATGTGTATTTTTTTCCCAAATTTCCATACAGAGCTTGTGAGCAAAAAAGATTGTTAGAAAAATCACTTTGAATCCAATATGACACTGAACAGAGGGGCACAGACTGCAGGCAAGAAGAACATGTTTCAATACACAGGGCAAGACAGTGGTTGCCCAATTTGGGTAGAGAATAGGAGTGATGGAAAGAGATGAATCCAAGAAATATTTGGGAAATGGAATAAATAGGATATAGTGAGAGATTGGATATGGTGGGGTATGAGAGAGAAGATTGAAAGGTGATTCTCAAGTTTCTACTTGGGTAACAGTAAATAGCTCCTTAATCACTAAGAGAGGGAAATACAGTGAAAGGACAGGCTTGGGGGACAGAGTGGTGTGTGTGGGTGCGTGTGTGTATGCATGTGTGTGCACATATGTTCACATCCGTATGTAGAACTGAAAATGAAAAAAGATTTGGACTAGAGGTGTAAACTTGGCAGGCATAATGAAATGTACTAACATATATATAATAATATATTCCCCTGTAACTGAATCCAAAGGAGGGAACGAGCTCTGGCCTATAGAGGCCAATCAGGAGCATGCCATAGCAAGGAAACCAAGAGAAAGCAGTGTTTCAAAAGGGGAGAAGTAATGAGTGGGGTCAATGTTATTGAGAATTAAAAATTATAAGGAAAAAAAAAGATGGTCAAGACCCTAACAAAGGTGATTTCAGGAAAGCAAAGGGGACAGACCAAAGTAGGAAAATGGTGTCCATGTACCCCTAAAATGCCCCAAATGTCAACAGTAAGTATGAGGTCAAACTATAACAGCATTCACCGGTAAACTAGTGATAATTAATACATTTTTTAATTTTCTATGTAACAAAGAAATATGTGACTCATATAAATTGAGTATAATGCTTTTTTATGCTTTAAACAATTAAGTTTTTCCATGAGAATGCAACTTTGTGGCAAATTTTTGCTCATCGTTTACTATTTAGTGTTTATTCAGTAGACAAGTTTGCCTACTTAGAAGAAAGTTCTGGGCTAATTAAAAACAGGGTAATAAGACAGATATGTAACCAGATTGCAAAGGCTTCTAAGGCAATTAAGATGCCTTCAAAATTACTACAAGGCAATAAGTGGTATATGCCACATATATATACTTCAGCTTTAAATATAACACAGAAAAATATTTTTATTCCAAAAGATTTTAAAGCAATATACATGGGATATTGGTTTTAAAGTTTCAGTTATTAGGTCTGCTATCCTCCACCAGTGTCATTACCCTTTTCCAAGGATTATTTTTTAAAAGAGAGATCACAGATAAAAATTAGAAAATTAACAAAATAATGAAAATAGAGGTCTATCTTCCAATTTGGATTTTTATATTTTGGACAATTAAAAGAGGACTTGCTGCCATAGACTAAATATTCAATTATCCATTCAGATTAGTTTGCATTTTAAATGGAAGTGGCCAAATCCTAAAGGGGAAAATAAGTAACTGACTATTCACTTAACTCTGATTCTCCTCTATTGACTCCTTCTTGCTATGGTCCTAACCTGTACTTCTCTTTCCCCTTTTTAACCCCTTATATTTAAAAAACACTTAATTAAGGGAGAATCTGAAATTGTCTTTATTCTTTTTTGAGGAGTCATGCAATTAAAAAGTTGAGAATCTGCTCAGATGTTTGAGGAACACAGATTATACTGAACAATCCACCCTTAAAAAATTAAATAGAATGTTATAATCATAAATAGCTCTGCCTTGCAGTCATTTCTGTAATTCTGTCTAACATTCATATTGTCATTTGATTAGTTAATCATCCATTTTCAAAGGTGTGAATGTGTTTTCACACTTCTGCTAAGACAGTGTTAACTATGAAACTATAGATAGCAATAGAGATTAATTATCCATTGCACAAGTTCCCACACCTTGTGCTTACCAGATAGAGGAAAAGAGTGCATGTCTTAGCACAGGTGTGATTTCAAAACAAATGGGGAAAAATATACTTGGTCAAATGAGTTCAAGGAGTACTTTCAATTGGGCATATCTTTAAAATGTTAACCACATTTACACTTTTAATTTTATTTCATAAAATATTTAAGTAGATTGGTGCATATCTTCAGTTATAAATAAGTGAATGAAGTGAGGCATTTTACAAAAGAGTCAGTCTTTCATGGAATTAGAAAGTGGAACAGAAACTCCTTGTGAGATTTTAACAATCACTGTAACTTCAAGGACAAAGCTGGAAATTGTGGACTTGTTCTCTGAGACATTAAATAAATATAGTGAGCCTTTCTGAGCAGTCTGGTAACTTGAAATCAGCATCAGCATTGGTATCAGCATCAGAATCTCTCCAATTGGCTTTTCATTTGCTGCTGGTCTCCTTATCCTAATGATGAAGACTGTTAATTTAGAATCTGACTCACCAAGTCATGGGGTATCTGATTCTTTTTTTTTTAATCTCAGTGAGTTAGTTTTAATGTGTAGTGTATCATGACTGAAAAGAGGAACTAAGAGATAGAGGTTGATCTTTAACCACATTTTTTAAGTAAAAATAAGCTCAAATTTTAATCCTTCATGAAAAATAATAATTCCTAGGCCAGCATTAATTTTGGTGCTACACTAATACAATGCAATTGATCATTAATATGCTTTGAGTCTTCTTTAAAATGTTGGCTCAGTACCAAAATAAATTAAAATTCACTTCTTTCATTCAAAGAATGTCTCTTTCATCTCCAATGCTTTCTTCTTTTTTCAGATAGTGTATACAAGTTTTCTTCTAGACACTTAGATAAGCTCTCAGATTTCTGTGCAATAACTTTATTCTTTAAATGTTTCCCAATATATACATAGCCCCAAATTGCTGCTTATTTTTTGATTTGGGTATGATACCAGGCAAGCAAATGCCAAGCCATTAAAGGTTTGGGTGGCAAGAAAATAAGATGAGGCCAGACATAGTGATGTCTGTAATCCCAGTGACTCCAAGGCTGAGGCAGGAGGGTCACAAGTCGAAAGTCAGCCTCAGCAAAAGTGAGGTGCTAAGCAATTCAGTGAGACCCTGAAACCTGAGGCCCTGAGCAACTTAGCAAGAGCCTGTCTCAAAATTTAAAAAATAAAATAAAAAAGACTATGGATTTGGCTCAGTAGTTAAGCACCCATGGGTTCAATCCTTTGTACCTCCCCTCCAAAATAAAAGAGAGAGAGAGGTAAATAGTGAAAGAAGTATATAACATTCCAACACTTCTAACTAGTCTATTATACAGCATACTATTTTTACCATTTTGCATCATTGCAAATGGGCTAGTAAATTCATATGTACTTACTCTTCTTTAAATTCCCAACTGCATGCTAATACACTCTGCAGTCATTAACAATGGCCATCATTTCTCATTATGACCCCACTTTGATTTAGGACACTGTAGTTCTCAGGTCTCTTCTGATCTTCCTAGAAGATCTGAGTTGACCAAACATCTGAGAACACTTAGCCCTAGCAGCCTCACTGACATTTTCAAAACTGAAAACAGTAGTGTTTGGGAGAAACTGGCTTAAAAGGAGAGTATGAGCCTGGTATGGTGGCTCATGCCTAATCCCAGCAGCTGGGGAGGCTGAGGCAGGAGGATTGCAAGTTCAAAGCCAGCCTTAGCAAAAGTGAGGCGCTAAGCAATTCAGTGAGACCCTGTCTCTAAATACAAAATAGGGCTGGGGATGTGGCTAAGTGGGTACCGCTCCTTCCCACCAAAAAAAGGAGAGTATGAAATGTGACCAAGGTCAGAGACTTATTCCTATCCAAAAGGATCCTGGAAAAGTCACCTTCAGGGGCTGGGGGGATGTGACTTAAGCAGTAGCATGCTCACCTGGTATGCACGGGCCGCTGGGTTCCATCCTCAGCACCACATAAAAATAAAATAAAGATGTTGTGTCCACCGAAAACTAAAAATAAATAAATAAATAAATAAATAAATAAATAAAAAATTCTCTCTCTCTCTTAAAAAAAAAGAAAAAGTCACCTTCATCTTCAGTGGGTATACCTCCTGAGGAAGGGAGTACCAATACCCTGAGGGACTTATTCCAAATCTGCTACTTGGTCAGCTATAGACCTAAGAAAGCACAAATGGGTAGAAAGAGAGGTGAATGTGGGATCTGGGAAACTGAGATGTCTTTCTCTGGAGCAGATATTGAAATTTAAGATCTTGAATACTGTGAGCAGCCCTGAAAGTAGAGTAAATGTCTGTAAGAGCATCACACACATTTAAAAATGTGCCCATTAGAATCATACATTGGCTGGCCTCATTGTTTATAGGCCCTCTAATTCGGGGCAATAAAATAAAACAGTAAAATAATTCTGAAAATCCTTTTAAATTCATAGTTGGCTCTGAAACAGAATGATTCCCTGAAGCATTTCGAGGATAGCCTTTCCTGTTCTGTGGAGTAATCTAAGCCAGAGAAGACCCTGTGAATGACATGAATCACCTTTGCATCTTGTCTTTGCAACATTTTTCAGAATAATCTTGAGATTTACTAGAGTCATTCAGAGAATTAGGACTGTATATCAGTATTGCCCTAAGATGAGCTCACATGTATCAATGTCCTAACTTCCTACTCACCATTTACAGCACCATTTATGAATGTAGTCATGTGCTGCATTATGACCTTTCAGTCAGCAGTGGACTGCATATATAACAGTGGTTCTGTGAGATTATATTGCCTAATGATGTTATAGGGATCTTAGTTTATATAAGTACATTCTGTGATCACACAAAAATAAAATTACCTAATGGCACATTTCTGAGGACATATCCCCTTCACAACACAACTTATGACTGTATCTGAGCCCCAACAATAAAATAACATCATTTCAATGAATAGATCTTGGTAATTTCAATGAGTCTATTTTGTTGTTTATGTCACAAATAATTACTTTCCAATAGGATTCCTATAGGAATAAGGACTAAAGATATTAGACATTTGTATTATTATGCTGCACATTTACCTGTAAGTATATTATAGTCTCTATTTAATCATCACAAAAATCTATGACATGGGTATCTTATCCCCACTTAACAGTTAAAGAAAACTAAGTACAGAAAGTTTAACTTACATAACACAGAGATAAAACATAATAACTAAAAAGCTGAACATTCTTATTTGTTGATTGGATAAGGAATGGTGACATTACAAAGCTTTTTATTATTCTTCAACTGATATACTCATTTTGTATCCTATTCATATTTCTTTGTTTCTTCCTACCCACCATACCCCCAGGTCTTGTGACTCATTCATAGCTAGTATAATGTAGCAGAAGCGACTCATTGTATGTCTTCAAGACTAAGTTAGAAGAGACTTGGTAGCTTCTGCTTTGTATCCTTGGAACACGCTTTCTGGAAGTTCTGATGTGCTGGGCTCTGACCAAATTCCAGAGGCCTAAAATAATGAGGTATAGGGCTGGGAATATAGCTCAGTTGGTAGAGTACTTGCCTCACATGCACAAGGCCCTGGGTTCAATCCCCAGCACCACAAAATAATAATAATAATGTATGATTAAATGACTATTATCTGAAGACATTAAAATTTGGTGTAATTTTTTTTTTTTTGTACAGCAATGGTACCTGGAAATGGGAAATAAATGATTCAAAAGAGAGAGCCTAGAACCCAGAGGTCCATGCCAAGGACCAAGAATAATCACTCAGGAAGCATCACTGTGCTCTTATCAAGCAGGCTTGGTGCCATGTGCCTGAGTGGATTTCAGAATTGCCATGGAATCTGTGATTTTTTTTTTACCTTTGTTCCTTCCCTTTTTTGGATAGGCCTGTCTATTATAGGCAATCTCTGTCTCACCATCAGAGCCTGAGAAAAATATTTTCTTTAATCCACAGGTTCTATAATAATTAGAAACTCTACCCATAAATCTGTACTCAAGGAACCTCACCTGAGGGTCTATAGGTAGACTTGTGCTTTGTATTGAATTGTGTCCCCAAAATAAAAATGCTGAATCCCTTAAACCTAGTGTGACTGTGTTTGCAGATACATTCTTTAGGGGATAAAGTTAAATGTTGTCATAAGGGCAAGGCCCTAATTAGATAGGACTTGGCCTCATTAAAAGAGGAAGAGAGAGAGATATGCAGTCCTATTAGGGTCCTCCTCCTCCCCTTCTCTCCTAAGTGAGGACACAGTAAGATGATGGCTATCTATAGGCCAGGAAGAAAGCCCTCACTAGAAACTAAACCCTGTTGGATGTGGATCTTGGCCTTTCTAGCCTCCAGAACTGTGAGAAATAAATTTCTCTTGCCTAAGCCACTGAGTTCATGATGTTTTGCTATGGCAGACTGAACTAATACAATCTGGCTTGGACAATAATATTTAATACTTCAAGCCTGAGTCTGATGCTATAATGGAATGAAATATTAAACTGAGCACCCATCTGATAGTATGCATGAACCTGTTGACTATGCGAATGAGCCATCTTGGAAGTGGATCCTCCAGCATTAGTTACTTAACCCTGGCTGATGCTGTATAGACTGGAAATAAGTTGTCTCCACTGAGCTTGATCAAGTTGCAGATTTGGTAACAAAACAAATGATTTTTGTTGTCTCAAAGAGAAATGCAAATCAAAACTACTCTAAGATTTCATCTCACTCCTGTCAGAATGACAATCATCAAGAATACAGGAAATAATAAATGTTGGTGAGAATGTGGTGAAAAGGGTACACTCATACATTGCTGATGGGACTGCAAACTGGGGAAACCTCTATGTAAAGCAGTATGGAGGTTCCTCAGAAACTGGAAATGTAACCACCATTTGACCCAGCTATCCCACTCCTTGGTTCATACCCAAAGGACTTAAAATCGGCATACTATAGTGATGCAGCTACATCAATGTTTATAGCAGCTCAATTCACAACAGCTAAGCTAGGGAACCAACCTAGATGTCTCTCAACAGATGAATGGATAAAGAAAATGTGATATATATATATATATATTTTTTCAATGTGTTATATATATATATATACACACTCAATGGAATATTACTGAGCTTTAAAGAAGAGTGAAATTATGGCATTTGCCAGTAAATGGTTGGAGTTTGAGAATATCACGCTAAGTGAAATAAGCCAATCTCCAAAAACCAAAGGCCAAAAGTTTTCTCTAATATGTGGATTCACAATAAAGTGGTGGGGCACTAGGGAAGAATAGCATTAGATTAGGTAGAGGGAAGTAATGGGAGGGGTGAGGAGGGTATGTGGGGATAGAAAAAGATAGTAGAATGAAACAGACATTATTACTGTATGTATATATGTGACTAAACATGACAAATATGATTCTGCAACACATACTCTCAGAAAAATGAGAAATTATATTCTTTCTATTTATGATATATCAAAGTACATAAATGCATTCTACTGTCATGCATAACTAATTAATAAAACAAGTAAAAAAAATAATGAAAGAAGCCAGACATAAAATATTACATATTATAAGATTTTGTGAGTATTGAGTTCAAGATCATGAATAATAAACTATCATGATAGGGGTTGCAATAGTGGCTGGCTAGCTCTGAAGGAAGAGAAAATGCCTGGAGAGGGCCAGAAAAATATTTTCTAAAGTAATGGATTGTTTCATATAGTAATCACAGATGTAAACATATACAAAAATTAATTGTGCTATACACAAAAGGTTTGTGCATTTACTGTGCCATCTATATCATAATTAAAAAGTAATCTGTCATTATATTGGAAAATCCCAGGAATGGTTATTCTACCTACTATTTAGGCAGGTACATAAAGAGAATTAGGCAAGTAAGAATTAGATCTGAAAGCATGAAGAGAATTCTCTTAGTGTTTTGCTATTCTTAAGGTCAGTCCTTAGGAGGGTGGAATAGGGCTTTGTTCTCTTCATTTTCTCTGTATATTAGCTAAGAGAGAATTACATTTTGTAACAGTGAATCCTTATATAAATCACATGATTTAATGAGTGTTACTGTATTTCTTTCTATTTTGGGGGGGTTGGGGGATAATGGGCATTCAACCCAGGAGCACTCAACCACTGAGCCACATCCACAGCCCTTTTTGTATTTTATTTAGAGACAGCAAGAGCTGAGTTGCTTAGGGCCTCACTAAGTTGCTGAGGCTGATTTTGAAATTTTAATCCTCCTGCCTCAGCCCCCCAAGCTGCTGGGATTACAGGCGTGCACCCACACCTGGCCACTATTGTATACCTTGATTGTATTAGAATATTTACTTCTTATCATTCTCTTGGGAGGTTCTGACACTTTTTGCTGTTCTTTATTTTCCACTTTTGACTTTCCTCCATTTTGGAATCTATTGCTTTTCATTATCACTTTTACTTCATAATCTTTTAATGTCAGCAATTTCTAAACCAGGCTTCAAATCACAGTCTAACAATTCATAAGCAATTAGAGCTGTATTTATTTGTGGCACTCATTGGCATCCTGCAAATTAACTCAATTTATAGCCCTATAGTTTTTATAACTAGAAAAAGTAACATCATATATTAAATTACATTTTATTTTAAAATGGGTAATTTGAGGTTTTGTTTCTTCCTTTCTCTTTTTTCTTCCTTTGCCTGAGATAAATTCACTGCATATTGCATGTTCCAAATTTAAACCTGACACCTAGATAGAAAACTGACAAACAGGAAACGACTAAAGGAAGAGGTTCTTCCTACCATGTTTGATATCATCGAAACAGACACTTTAAAAAAAAAAAAATCTTTTTCTTTTTTTTTTTTTTGGTCAAAAAGAACAGTTATGTCGCTTTATACACTTATCTTATTGTAACTAAGTTAATGAAAAATGTGGTTATGCAATTCGTACAGTTTCTTCTAGTGGATGCTTTATAATTAGTTCTAGATTGAATTCTTGACTAAGATTTGGTTTAGAATATTTAGCTCTTACACACTTTGCCTGGAGATTTACAAACCAATAATAATAATGAAAAGCAATCTGTTACTAATCTTCAGAAAAGAATAATTTACATTTTCCTATTTTCTTGATTCTTAATGAAGGAGCCCTATCAGTGCACGTGTGAAGTGAGAAGGCTGTTTTCTATTGTCAGCCCATGACCTGCAAGTCGATATGGGAGCTTTTATCTTTAAAGCAAAAGTGACACCTGGAGATAGTCCATGGTCTAGGTGTGAAACCCGAGATGTTTTATAACTAGCCATGGAGGCCCTTATAAGATTAAATATTTTATTATAAGAGAAGAGTGTGCTTGTTATAAAACTGAAACAATAGAGAAACATATTTTTAAAAAGGGGTACCATATCTTCTCTCTCACCTCACTCCCTTCAGGTACAGCATTCATCTAGGTAATGGACTTTCTCTCCTTTTCCAATGAAAGTATATGCTAAATGAATCATACTGAAACTAACTTTGTTCACCTAAAAGTATAAAGTGGATATCTTATTTTGTTACTAATAGTAATCTATAACTTTAAACATTTTGAAATAAAAACTTCTGTGGTTAATGTTAAATTATTTTTACTTTTCATAATAAATACATTGTTGTGATAGAAATTAATGTATTACAGATGGGGCTAAAGTCCTTGTTAATCTTGCTTTAGATTTCATTCCTCATCCTCAGTATCTCTCCAGATCACCAGTGTGAGCAGTGTTGTAAATGTCATTCCAGACCTTATTACCTTCATTTACATATCATTACTTACAAAATCATAACAATTAATGTATTGTGTTTTTGTGTATTTGTTTAGCCTAAATAGGATTTGATTATATGTAAAGTTCTGCCATATCCTTTTTTACTTGACATTTTGTCCTAGAGACCAGTTCATGTAAATACATATAAACCTACCTTCATTTTTTTATTATTACTTTTTAGTTGTAGATTGACTCAATATATTTATTTATTTATTTTTATGTGGTGATGAGGATTGAACCCAGTGCCTCACACATGCCAGCACGTGTTCTACCACTAAGCCACAACCCCAGCCCCTGTCTCCATTCTATAACTGAGATTATAGTACATTTAACTTAGCACCTCTCTTATTGATTAACATTTAGTTACTTTCTTTTCTTTTTTTTAATACTTACAAATGATGCTATAATTCTTTTAATTCTTAACATAGTTCTTTATACATGATATATGTACCAAATATCAATTTTGTTAATACACTTAATATTATTATCTCCTACAAAACTTGTAGGTGATAATTAGCAAGCCAGATATTTTTATCCAACTGCTTTTAAAAGTATAGTAAAAGTTGTAATTTTGTCAATAAGTTTGACACAATCAAAATTCTTTCTTTTTTGAGCAACAAGGAAGTTAATGAAAAGCAGTATTACTAGATTCCTGACAGAGTGCAATTTTGTTTGTTTTCATAAATCATGCTGACCTGCACAAATTTCAGTTCCATTCACAGTTTTCATCTCTTTACAGTATTGCTAGTACTCAATATTAAAACTTTTTATCAATCGAATAAGTATAGAATGTTATTATGCTGAGTGTAGTTTTCAATTCCCTGATTTTTAGACTTTCTTAGTGTTTCTTAGTGCTTCTGTGAATGGCTTTTTTATATTCTTTGTCCATTTTTCTCTCATGGGATTTATCTTTTTCTATTGGTTTGTTGGTGTTCTTTGTATAATTTAGATACTAATCCATGGTCTATATACGTTGAAAACATTTTATTCAAATTTGTTGTTTTTCTTTGAACTTTTTTATATATTCTATACTTTGGATCCACATTATTCCCCAAAGAGTGATGTGTAAAAAGTCTTAGTCCCCAGGTAGGTGCTATTGGGAGGTGGTAGAAACTTTAAGAGGTAGAGTCTAGTAGAAAGTCTTTAGATAATTGGAAATGTACACTTAAAGTAGATAGTGGGACCCCAACCCCTTTCTCATGCTTCAAAGCTATGAAGTAAGCAGTTTTTGCCATCATGTGCTCCCGTCATGATTTTCTGTTTTACTCAAAGCCATGAGGCCAACCGACCATGGACTGAAACCTCCAAAACTGTGAGATAATATAACCTTTTTTATCTTTATAAGTTGGTTATTTCAGGTATTTTCTATAGTAATGGAAAGCGGACACATGATATTTTGTGATACAGATTCATTTAAATTTTGATATTGTCAAAATTTTTGACATGATCATGAACAAAGTCTATGTTTTCTTTACTACAAGTTAAATAAAGCACCAGATTTTCTAGCTGTATTGTATACAAGTTTGCAGAAAAACAATTATCATGTTTTTGTACAATTATTATACACCAATATTGTGCTAAATATTCCCATGCTTTTATAGATAGGTGTTAACACTTGAGGTAAGTAAGGCAAGATTCAAACTAACTGTAATTCATAATGCATGCCTTCAAACAGGAATTGCTATCATGTATTAGGCATTTAAGAGATATTATCTTTCTGCTAGTAGTGTAGCAGTGGTTTATTTGGAAGAAACCAAGATTAAATGGGGCCTTCATGAATCCTGTAGAATTTGATATGTCTTGCTTTATGAAAGATTAAACTGGCCATAAATTATTTGATACTGTTTCCATTGAATCCAAGCTGGTTGTTTACTGCTTTGACAAATAGAATATGGCAGAAATGATGCCATGTCAATTTCAGATCTGGCCCTCTGGAAGCCTTAACATTGGTCTCTGGAAACACTGGGTCACAAAGTAGTAGTAGTCTAATTATCTTGCTGGAGAATGAGAGAGGGTACACAATGTGCCCAGTTCTCCAGCTGCCCTCACCAATGTTCCAGGCATGTAAATAAAGCTTTCTTGGATATTTCAGATCATCCTGGCTGCCAACTGAATAGAAACCCTGGTGCCTGAATTCACAACCTAGAAAACTGAAATGTTGTCAACTAGTTTATGTTTTAAGTCACTGAGTTGGGCTGGGGATATAGCTCAGTTAGTAGAGTGCTTGCCTTGAACACATAAGGCCCTGGATTCAATCCCCAGCATCATAAAAAAATAAAAATAAATAAATAAAATAAAAATAAATAAATACATAAAAAATAAGTCACTAAGTTTTGGGATAATGTACCATGTAGCAGTATATAAATGGAACAAAAGCCAACATAAAAACATGATCCAAAAAGAAGAAAATGCTGCAGTTATAGCAGATTAATTCTCAAGATAACAGAGCTTACCATATGAATTTCTTGCAATGTGACTTTCATTAATTTTACAATAACAAAGAACCATTCTTTCAAATATATTTTTTGCATTATTTCCACATACTGCTTTCAAAGAAAAAAACATGATAACACAATCATCCAGAAATAAATAATAATATTATGCCCTAGAAATAACTAAGTGTTTTCAATCTTAAGCTTCAATCTTAATGCAGAGCATGAGAATCATGTCTTGACTCAGCCTGAGACTTGAATTCCAAATATTAGAATAAGAAAGAATGTAGAAAACTAGCTGGTAGAGTTTCTTATTTTGCATTTGAAATACTGCATCTGGGAGAGAGTGAGTGATTTGTTTAAGGACTCATGGATGATTAGCAGCAGAATCAGGAATAGAACTTTATTTTTTTTCTTCTTCCTCTAAAGCCATCTACCATACTGTGCCACTAGTCATGTACAAAGACACATGAGCACAAAAAAGATAATTTGGCTTTAAAATTTCAGAGCTCAATCCTTTCAATGCTGTTGTAATTTGATTTCTAGGACCAAGCAGCCATTAAAATTAGTGTAGTTTGCTAGTAAGTGAAAAAAAAAATACTTCATGTTTTCTCTCATATATGGAATCTAGGGGGAAAAAGAGGTGACACGAAAGTGGAGGGGGACTGTTAGGGAAGAGGAAGGAGACCAGGAGGAGAGAGTAGAGGTGTAAGAAAGAGTAATTAGGGAGGGTGGATACAACCAAAGTATGTTATGCACATGTGTGAAAATGTACACAGACTCAGTATTTTCTACAATTTTTATGCACTAATGATTATAATAATTTTTTTTCAAAAAAATATGATTTTAGTTGTACAGCCAAGAAGTTAGCATCAAAGGTTTCCATAATATTCAGTTTTCTAATGTGGATGATGACTACATAAGTGATCATGATACTATATACATTTAAAAATATAATCATACTTTATATTGAGGCAAATGCAAAAATTCTTTGTACTTTACTGATATTAATTATTCTGTAATTAGAAACAGAAGAGTCTTATATGTATAACCATTATATACTATCTCCTTCTAACCTGGAAAAATGTTAACTGGATAAAAATTTCTAACGACCAAAATGCTTAACACCATCATTACTTTTTCACATTATTAATTGGTAATGATTTTGTAGCCATTGTATGATATGGAGATGAATATTGGAAGGGCTGGTAAAAGTTGAAAGACTGGTAAAAAAAATGTATTTTTTTGTTTTTACAGTTAATGTGTAAATGATTTATGGGTCAGAGTTCTAGGGGGAGGAGCAAATGGCATTCTGCTAGTTATCTACTGCTATGCAAAAATCTCCACTATCTTGGCATCTTGAAACAACGTGCCTTTAGTATCTCAGAGTTTCTGTGGATCAGGAACATGGGCACAGCTTAGGCAGATCCTTAAGGGTCCCATGGTATTGCAGTCAAGGTGTTGACTAGAGGCTTCATTGGGGAAGAATTGCTTTCAAGTTCACTCACATCCTTGGCACAATTTATTCCTTGTGGCTGAGAGTTGAGGTGGAACTTTTTGCTGGCTATTGGCTGCAGGCTGTGGGGCACTCTTTTTTAAAAAATATTTTTTATTTGTTCTGATTAATTATACATGATAGTAGAATGCATTTTGACACATCATACAGAAATAAAGTGTAACTTCTCATTCATCTGGGTGTACATGATGTAGAGTTATAAAGGTTGTATAATCATATATGCACATAGGGTAATAATGTTCAATTCATTCTACTATCATTCTTACCCCCCATGCCCCCTCCTCTTCCTTCACTCCCCTCTGTCCAGTTCAAAATGTCTCTATTCTCCCCACATCCCACTGTGAATTAGTGTCCTCATATCAGAGAAAACATTCAGCCTTTGACTGTTTGGGATTGGCTTATTTTGCTTAGCATAATATTCTCCAATTCCATCCATTTACCAGCAAATATCATAATTTCATTCTTCTTAAAGGCTAAGTAATATTCCATGGTGTATGTATAAGCTGTGGGACACCCATAAGTCTTCTTGTCATATGATCACTTCTCTGTCATGATCATTTGCTTCATCAAGCCATGAGGAAGAGTCTCTAGAATGCATCTACTAGTGAGATAGGTCTTATTCAACATGGTGTGATTGTGAGTGAGGCATCCATCACCTTTTTAGATTTTATGATTGAGAAGCAAGTCTCAGGTCCTCTCCACACTCAAGTGGAAGATATTATACAAAGGCATGAACATCAGGAATATCACAAAGTGGAGATTATGGAGGGCCAGGTTGTCCATCATATGCACATACAGAAATATGAGTGAGAGTTTAATGAAAGATCTATTTGCAAAGGTATAAGCAAGATTAAGAAAGGCCAAAAAGGAATGCTGAAGCATCTTGGGTCTTTTAATAACCGGGAGCCTTTATCACCCATGAGTTTAAAAGGATGGCTGAAGAATGGAAAATTTATCCCTTAAGTGTAGGGGGAAGCTGGCTACCCAATAGAAGATACAACTCTGATAAGGGAACATTGCCACTGTCAACTTCCAGTGTGGCAGAAAGGGAACCAGGGAAATAAATAATCAGAAATTTGGGGGGGACTTTTGGGTGTCCCAAGGCCTTTTATAACTATTTTTCAATAATATTTTTTATAGTAATATTGAGATAACTTTTGCCTTATTTTCTCATGAATGTGCAGAGGAGTTTTTCAGGGACTGCATAATGTGACTTGAAACAGATTAAATGTAACCATAATTTGGATCTATAATGACCCTGAAAGGTCCATGTGCTAAAGGCTTTGGTCACCAATCTGTGGCACTATTGTGAAGTAGTGGACCTTTTAGAAGGTGGGTCTACAGCAAGGAAGTTAGATCATTGGGGACATTCCCTTCAAGGGGATAGTGGGACCCTGGCTCCTTCCAATCTCTCCTGTTTCCTGCTGCCCATGAGGTGAGCAACTTTGCTCTGCCACATGCTCTCTGCCATGATCTTCTACCTCATCACAGGTTTAAAAACAATAGAATGAACGGCTCATGGGCTGAAGCCTCTGAAAATGAGAGCCAAAATAAACCTTTCCTCCTTTAAGTTGATTTATCTCAGGTATTTTGTCACCATGATGGAAAACTGATTAGCACAAATACAGAAGCTGATATGAAAATCTGGCTGCCTTATATTAAGCGAGATATTCAAGAGATTTGCAAAAATATCAAACAATGTCAATTTAATCATAATTTGTATGGGAGAATATAGTTATTTTTCAGAAAAGTATTACTTATATTAATGTACAATGGGCTTATTATTTTGAAAATGAATTAATGTCAATTTTTCAGCTTCAGTTTTCATTGATAATATCAACATACATAATTTTTGTTATACTTTCTAAACTCAATAGACACAACTTTTATCTCTTAGGAGTAGAAATGAGTTTCAAAAACAAACACTTTGAGGCCTACTGCAATAATCTTTTCCTTCTTCCATTTTTCTAACTTTCTGCTAGTGGGTTCCATTGGTTGAAGCCAGAAGAGGAGCTAACTTGGTTAATGTAGCCACAAACATCAGCTTTCTGCAACACAGAGCAGGGTAGATGAGGTTAGAGAATAGATGTTGAGGGCAAACACAGCACATCTAACAGAGGTAATATTTTTTGCTATGTTAGGTTTAACTTATAACCTTCAAAATCCTAAGAAAATATACTGCTAAATAATCTTATCATCAATTTTCTCCTATTTGAGGAATTGTACAGTAAAATTGATCAAATGACTTGTCAGGCACTTCAGTTTTAGTATTTCAGTCTCACCATTAAGAAGACTCATGGGTTGCATAAAGGTTGTGATTTTCATAGTGTTTTAGTCACCTTTTTCAATGCTTCAACCTGACCAGAACAATTTAGAGAAGGAAAAGTTTACTTGGGGGCTCACAATTTCAGAGGTCTCAATCTATAGACAGCAGATTCCATTCCTCCAGGCTCAAGGTGAGGCAGAACATCATGGTGGAGGAGTGTGGCAGAGGGAAGCAATTCACATGATGATCAGAAAGCAGAGAGAAGACTCCACTTACTAGATACAAAATATGTATCCCAAAGGCACACCCCTGGGAACCCACCTCCCCCAGCCATATCCTACCTTCAGTTATCACTCAGTTAATTCTATCAGGGAATTAATTCACTAATTGGGTTAAGGCTCTTATAACACAATAATTTACACCTTAATTGTCTTGCATTATCTCATACATGAGATTTTTGGGGGGACACCTTACATCCAAACCATAATACATAGAATTCAGAAAATAAGAGGTAAATCTGTATTTTGTATAGTAACTATGGAAACATAAAAGCTTCCAGTTAATGGAATTCCAGTGCCTTGTTTCTGAGCCACTTGGCACCCTTGACAGATCTCTCTCCATGTATTGATGAGGCTGATAAGCACCCCAGAAGAAGGTCTCTGACTCTGACCCAGCATTTTGTGCCTCTACTTCCTGTCTTCTTAAGCTTTGTGCTTTGTCTCAGTTATGACTTTTCTTTTACCTAACTTCTACCCTTATCTCTCTACTGGCTTCACACACTAGGCTCTGGGTCAACTCTGATCTATTCCAGTGTTCATTCTTCACTCTGAGAACTGTAGGACATGGGTATTGAGACTTATTCAGAGTTCTGCAGCCCCATCTGCCTGGTGTGAGAGCTTAGATGACTTGGGATAGGATCAGATCACCAAGCTTGGCCACTGCCTGAATAAGAGATCCTCAAGACACTTTACCTTTTGTTATTCTTAATCTTCAATCCCTAATAAAACTCCTAATAGGTTTGAGAAATTTGTGAGATTTGGAAAAGTTAAATAAGAATTTTGACCTTTCCTTCCTGTAAATAAATAATCAACTTACCAATATGTATTTCTATCTCTTCAGAGATGTAGTTAATCTATCAGTTTCCAGGACCTGGTTAGCCTTGAGAAAAATAAAAAAGCAAAATTTCTGACTTTATACCATTGTTCAGAGTTTTTCCTTTAAATTCCAGTGCTGTTTGAGGAGGCTTGCCAGGCTTTCCTGCCCATCCTACTAAACTTTGTTCATTAGTAGGAGGTTATTTTATTGGGATTTGTTATTGTCTTCATCTCTCCCTTTTTCTAATATTCTGGCTTTGATGATGTGATATTCTGTTCTTTGTATCTTAGGAGATTTAGGTAGCCTAGTGAACCTATACCATGGATCAAAGATACAATATAGATTAATGTGGAAGAAGAAATCCAGATCATGCTTCCTGTGAAACAGTGTTGGAATTCTGCATTCACAGGTGGAAAGCAACAGTAAGTTAATAGGAATAAACATAAAATAGAAATTGGAGAAGGACTGGCTTTCTGTGATGAAATAGTAAAATCTCCCTAGTTGAAAACAGTACTTTGCTTGTGCCCCTCAATGTTATCTCTCAGACACCATTTGGGACAAAAGGATGAGGCTCAGAGTCGTCAACACAGTTCTCTGTCAGTAAGAATTTGCCCACATCAAGTAAGCACAGCCTAAGATTGCTTATCTATTTGTAAGCTTCTGTGGTTTGGGGGCCTCCGATTTTCCCATGATCTTCATACTCTCTCTTGATCATTTTTATCTTGAATCTTCTAATCTAAGACAGTGTAACTGATAATATACACTCACTATATAACTTTGACCTTGTCCCAACTTTTCTTTTGGCCTTATCCCAACTTTTTTTTTTTTCCTTAAAAAATTTGGTTCTCATGTATCATCAAATCTCTTCTTTTTGGAACTTTTTAATTGCCATGTTGTACTGATTCACTTTCTAGAGCTTGGTATACACAATTCATGGCTCCATCCTAAGGCTATAGTAGAAAAGTTGGTTCACCTCTGTTTGGTTCTCAGAGAGAGTGCTAAATCTAGCTTCAAGCCCAGTGTTCTAGAATCTACCAATTACTAGGTGTTCCAAAAATACTTGTTGAATGAACGAATAAATAAATGAATAAAAACTTGTCTTTATGCTTTCAGAATGTAAAAATAAAACCCACAAGATTCTTTTTAGCAATAATATATTTCAATAACACCCTTATCAGCCATGTTGCCTTAAAAAGAGAGCTTACATGTTTGTATGTGGATATTTTTGGTTTGTCTGAAAATAAAGCAGAGCATATGCAAAGCAGAACAGCAGTAGGTAACAGCCATCTGCAAGTCAGTGCAAACACACACACACACACACACACACACACACACACAAAAAGGTGCTATCAAATTTAATGTTCAAATAATAAAAATCCAGTAAAATGTTTTAAGTAAATCTCAGAGGCTCACAAATAATAAAGCATAATCTACATTTAAATTACCTATGTAATGTGCACTTTGCATATATGAAAGGTTTGATTGAACAGACTCAATTTATTACTCAATATGCAAAAATGGGATTCCCAGTTTTTGTGCCATAAATTTGATCTCAAGGAAAGAAATAAGTATACTTTTACATTTTGGTTCTATTCTCCTTTGGTACAAAGTGATTTCTCTTGGAGGAATGAAGGCTAGATCTTACTTCCAAGTTTTCCTACAATTAGGCTGTTGCAGATGGGTATTTTAGTAGCTGTCATCCTTTCTGTGCCAATGGCGGACATTGCAGCATTTCTTTCCCTAATGAGAATAGATTTATCAATACAGATTTTCAGTTGCTATTATCTGATGCTCCCAACTTAGGCCATTGCTTAACTGAGGAGAAAAATAATTTGCCACCTACTAGTGTCCATCTCACATTGTATTTTTGGTAAAAGTTATTTTTCTCTTCTTAAGCACCGTTTTTTGCCAAATATTGACCAGTTCATATGTTTTTGAGCATGCCCTTCTGAAGAGTTTTCTATCTTTAGCAGAGCTTAGTCATGAGTATTTTTTGTCTGAGGTCAGAAGTCATCCTTGGCCCCTTTGAAGCCTAGATTCAATGTGAACCTAGATCCACCTGTGGGAGAGAATAGAGAAACAGTACCCTAGCTGCTCCAGAGTTTTATCTGGGCCTATATGTGTGTCCACCTTCCCTCTTCTTGCTCTAAGTTACTACTAAGTAATCCTAGGCTTTATCTTGCCCATGACACTCTTGGATGCAGGGTTTTCAAGGGCTCTGGCCATGTTGCTCCTGTCTACCACTGAATGCATAATTCCCACAGGTGCCCAGGATGGAGTAGGTGCTCAGCAAATGATAGCTGAAGGAAAGAAGGAAGAAAAGAAAGAAGACAATCAGCAGATTCTCCACTATTGATGTCCTCCCTTTCTGGAATCTATACATTCTAGCTTTGTTTACCATTATTACTTAGGGAACATGATTCCATATTCCCTACCCCTGCCCCTGACCTGTTTGTCTTGATGTCTATTTGACCCTGTTGGGCTCTTGATTTGCCATATTTAGCTTCTTGACATTCTGAGGAGTGTGGACAGTTTTTCAGGTATAAACATGTATTAATTGGATGCTTTCTACTTGGAGTATCAAAGAATCCTCACTCGACTGCTTTAAATGATTAGAATTATTTCATGCAATAAATAAAGTTATAAAAAATCTGATGGAGAAGTAGATTTAAAAAAAAATTAAAAGAATTTCGAAGACCAGGCATCTCAGTAATTAGAGCTCTGCCTCTCTTAGGAGATCTCATGCCCTGCCATCTGCTGCATTAGCTTTGCTCTCTCAGTAGCTCCCCTCATTGCTGCAAGATAGTTGCACAAGTTCCAACATTTCATCTGGACATGATGAAATCAGTGGCTAAAAGTAAACTGACTTTTTGTGTATTTTCCACGACCCCTGGCTGACTTTGCTTCATGTCTCACTGGTCAAAACTGAACCACCTTCTCAGAGTAAGAATGGCATGATTGATCTAGACCAGGCAGGACCCTTCTGAGGGGCCGGGGTGGCCAGCCTCCCTTGAAATACATGGTACTGGCAAGGAGGGTGGGAACTTCATGCAAATTGAAGTGTTATAAACAAGTAAGAAAGGAATGGCTGTTGGGAAGATAATGGTCTAGTTTGGGTTCCTAAAACTATGTATAGTGGATTATTTAGGAAATGCTAGGAAGGTAGGGAATTGAGAGAAGGAAAGGAAAGCAGTTCATGAAGGGTACATTGTAAATCAAGTTGCTAGAATGGGCAACTGAAATTTAATGCAGCTGGGGAATTCTTAGAGTTGCTGGGAATCAGTGGAGACATTTCCTAACCAAGTTGTAAGAAACTGGAGCATTCATCTGCCAACTTCCATCAACCATTGACGGAAGGGTTACTCCAAGTGGTGTTAAACCCCCCAGCACTTCTAGTCTGTGCTGCATGCAGGCCTAAAGAAAGCCCTTGGGCAGAGTCGCAGGCTGTACTGTTGGACAGTGCTTATAGGATGCAAGTAGGCAGAGCACAGATGACATCTGTTACAGCCAACAGCAGGCTTGGCTACTAACTTAAGCTGTTTACATTTATAATTTCATCTTCAAACTTTTAGAACTACAATGCCAGGCCCCAGACTAATCTAAAATAAATGGAACTTTCATCATAGCATGTGCCTTATAAATACAAACAGTTGTACCAAGTGGGTAGCAGAGATTTTTCCGAATGAATTCCATGTTTGTGATCGCCCATGAGACCCAAATGTCAACTTTGTGAACAAGTGGTGGCAGAGGGGGGCCTGCAGGGAGATCTGCACCAGATTCTTCTCCATTTTTAATTCCTTGTTATAATGCTGTGTTTTTTTTTTTTTTTTTCTTTTAATCAAGGCAGAAGACTTTCAAAGGAAATAGCTTTTTAAAAAGAAGTGTCCTAAGTAACCCTGAAGATCTTAAAGAGTCAGAATTTTTTTAAAACTAGAGAAGTTCAGCCAGGCACAGTGGCTGACACCTGTAATCCCAGCAGCTTGGGAGGCATGGAATAGATGCCTTCTCATAGTCCTAGGAAGGACTCAATTCTGCCCGCTTTGAGCCTCCAGAACTGTGAAAACACATTTATGTTGTTAAAGCCCCTCAGTTTGTGGACCTTTGTAATGGTGGCTCTCAAAAAATGAATGCAAGGGGCTGGTAAAACGTGGAAGCAGGGCTGGGGTTGTGGCTTAGAGGTAGAGCGCTTGCCTACCATGTGTGAGGCACTAGGTTTGGTCCTCAGCACCATAAAATAAATGAATGAATATATTGTGTCCATCTACAATTTTAAAAAGTATTTAAAAAAATGAATGAAAGTGTCTCTGGTATCCTTATGATGACTTCTTTTTAGAGCTAGTATAGTCACCAATGAAGTCCTCTGAAAAAGAGGCTCCTTTAGAAGTGGATAATTGTTTGTGGTCCTGGTCTTTTAGCACCAGTGATAAATCACAACAATTTGGGTCATTTATTCTAGTTGCAGAAATGAATGAGACTCTGTGAATGTATATTTCAGGAATAGTCAAATACGACCAAATTTTTCAGGACTGAAACTACTTGCACTGAAAAACATTGCTACAGTGATTGCTGGAGACCTTCAATGAGTTTCCTTTTTCCTTATGAAATTCCATAAAATTCGCCTTTTTTTGTGCCTGACAATCACTTTTAACAGCCATTTGCTTAATGAGGTCAGTTAGACCACAGGTAGAAAACGGGTACAAGCAAAAGAAGGAGAAAGGGTTTTTTTAAAAATTTTATTTTTTATATTTTTTAGAAGTAGTTGGACACAATCTCTTTACTTTATTTACTTATTTTTATAGGGTGCTGAGGATCAAACCCAGGGCCTCGCACGTGCTAGATGAGCGCTCTACCACTGAGCCACAATCCCAGCCCAAGAAGGAGAAAATTTTAAGTTTCCTTGCCAAGAAGATGGGATGCTGAGGGTGGGCTGTAGGATTGTGTTTTGAAATAGCATTTGAGAATCTCTATTGTTTAATTCATTTTTATAATATTGGAATACTGGGTGTGTACCAGGCAGCACTCAAAGCTCCTTAGTTTTAATACTCTCTGGGAAGTCAATTGGTTATTATTATTTCTTTTTTTGTGAATGGCAATAGAAGACTCAGAGAGGTTAAATCATTTGTCCAACCTCATGAAACTCGTAAAGGATCAGGACTGACATCTGGCTCTTTCTTGCTCCAAAAACTCTGCTCTTTTGCTTTAAGTCTCCTGTCTCTTTATCCCATTGCAGTTTTCTACTGAAAAGCTAACTTTGATTTTAGTTTCATTAGAGCCAGTTGCAAGCATCAGCTGTTGTAGAAACAATCTCACAGGATATGAAAGAATAGACCAAGTGAATTCTCAGAATCTTTCCAAATTCAAAGAATTTAGAGTACTGTAAGAAGTGCTAGAAGCTATTTGGTATCAGGGACTTAAACAGAATGGATAGAGGTATGAGGCCCACTGACTGAGCTCTCAACTTTATTCTTCTCCCTTTAACAGAACATCCTCAAATTGTAGCCAGTGCAAATTTTGAAAGACATGAATCAAATCCTGTTGCTCCCATGCTTAAAAGCCCCTAGTGGTTCATCTGGACTACAACATCCAAAGGGGTCATTATTAATAATTAAACTGGGTTAAGGAGCACTATCTGGGATAGTCATGGACCTAGCTGGATGTGAGGTCACTCTTCCTCCAAGATCCAACAGATTTGTCATCTATTTATTTCTTGGGCATCACCCCTTTACACCTGCCTTCAGCCACTCTTTCTGACCACACTGGCCTAATTTCTGGGCCTTGAACACAAGCTCACCTTGTTTCTGCCACAAGCTGTTTGTCCTTCCTGTTCTTTCTGTTTGGAATGTTCTCTTTGGACCTTCAGATGACTCCTCCTTTCTCTTCTGTTTAGATCCTGATTCAAATATCTTTTCTCAAGAAAGATCATCCTCTACCACCAAACTTAGAGTGCCCCCTGCTCCTTCATTCATTCATTCTCTTCTGTGGCACTCTGTTTCTTCCTAGTGGTTGGTAGGTATTTATTTGTATTTGTTTTTATGAGTTTATTGTTTGAATCCTCCCCTGGAGGGCGGAAACTGTCTTGCTCACTATGTGGCACATAGCATTTTCTCAAAATATAAATGTTGGTTAGCTGACTGCTTTGAAGGAACAGCAGCCATTAAAATAACTTGCATATCTATAAAAATAGAGATGCATTTGCATGGAGCATCAGCATCTATCCATTGTCCATCCTGATATCCTACCATTTTTTTTTCTTCTGATGTCCTACCATTAACAAGCTTCCTCTCCTGTCTCCCAATGTCCTTACTTAGGGAACTTCCTTCCTCTCTGTGTGCTTTTTCTTCTCCTTGTCCTGGGTCTGCAACCCCACAGGGATTTCTTCACTTTTCTAGACCAGGATGTGCACGATATCCTATATGTCTGTTATAATAACACCCATTACATATTATAATCATTATCTAGTTCTTTTTCTGTTAGACACAGCTCCCTTTCTGATACAGCTCTGTCTTTTTAGTGGACTTCTGCATTCTGAAACCTGGGATGCTGCCCATCGTGTAGCACTTGCTTAGTGAATGAATGAATACACAAATGTGCCGGTCTCAGTATATATGCTTCTCCCTGGCACTCTCTTGGATTTTTTACATCTTTGCCTTTATCCTAAAAATAAAACAGTTCTGCACAGCAGGCAGCAGCACAGGATTTATCACCACTCCTGATTCATTCTCAATTTCTAGATGTTAGGGTATCCTGCTGTCCACAGCATCAGTGCTAAGCTAAAAATCTTCAACCTCTTATTAGCTCTCAACATCTAATGAGTCACCACATGTGGTACTTGTTTAAAACTGTCTTACTTTTTTCCAGTGCCCAGTGCCAGATATCTGTTCTCTTGTCCCTTTAACAGAAAATCTCCTTATTGCATCATTATGGTCAAAATTGGTGAATATACCTGCTGTCAGATCTTAATGGATCTCATGGTGTGCAATCAGTGTTGTTTGAGATCTCCACTTTCAGAATTAGAATATTGGTATATCATATTTTCTCTGGCATAACAACTCTATGGCACAGAGAAATTGATATATCATTCTGGATATGCTGGCCAACTGATCAAGTGTTTATATGGAAGCCAAGATCCTGGGCATAAATGCACACTTGACATTAGATAGCTGTACCACAAATGACAATAGAAAATGGGTTTTAGTAGTGTAAGCTTTCAATTATTAGCCTTCCTTGACTTATATCGATAATAGGACTTCTAATTCTTTAAGGATATTTTTGTATATATAATACAGCAACCATCTACCATCAATTCCATGGAGAAACAGTGTAAGAGCTCTGGACCAGGACTGCATGAGGTCATATCTCAGTTTCCATAATAGTGTCTATATGATGTAAGAGAGAGTATTAGTTTCCTCAACTGAAAATAAGGGAGAGTGTTAGTTTCCTCAACTGAAAATACAGATGATAGTAGTAGATACTTCCTAGTGCTGTTGTGCAGGTGACATGCCTAACACAGGGCTTGACATTTACTAAACACCATTTCTATCAACATCAAAATCATCATCATCATTATCATCACTACCATCACCACCAATCATCATCATTGTGTTCTGATTATTACCCTGTCAACACAGGAAAAGAAATGAAAAGTTCATCTAGAAGGTTGTGTGTGTGTGTGTGTGTGTGTGTGTGTGTCTGTGTGTGTGTGGCAAAACAAATCAAATTGTAATCATTACCAAAATCACACTTGTATTTGCCTAGGATTGGTAATGCTCAGAAAAGGGAGGGATTATGAAGGTCATCCTTCAGACTTGAAATCTGCTTAAAAAGTCATTACAGTAGATTGTCCTGCCATAACTCATGTCCCTGTACTATGCTGCTTACCTATTGCCCCTCCACAGTATCCTGTTTTGGCAGATGACAATCAGTACATGACTTGTTGTAATTGCTATGTATCCGTATCATGAACTCAAGGAAATATTCTAAATAAGTTTTTTTAAACACCACATAAATAACACATAATACTTGTAATAAATTTAAAGAATACAAAAGAGAATTAAAAATTATAATCCAAGTCAAACAAAAATTAAAAAAAAATAAACAACTTGCCAAGCTCTATCCTAATCACAGTAATTACCATTGATGATGTGTATTGGAGTGTATTGGAATACACTCTTTTAGGTCTCCTCTCCACCCCATCTCTCTCTTTCACAGGCATACACACACATGCACACACACACACACACACACACACACACACACACCATATGTGTGAAAAGCACATGTAGTAGTATTTATATTTTTGCTTTAAAAAGAAGCATTGTGATCAGATATCTTAAAAAACTTATTGGACAATTTTATATCAATCAAGAACTAAAAAATGATTCATCCTTCTTCTTTTTAAAATAATTGTGTTATTATCTTTGTGTGTTTAGAGGACTGTTACATTCCTGTAAGAATTCTGACTACTGTGAAAATTCCATGATGTGAGGAGGCTCAAGTAGCAATGTGAAGAGACAGCTTTTGTATGGAGGAATGTCAAGGTGCCAGATATGAGTGAAGCATTTGGGAACTTCCAGCCCGGGATAGCCACTGGCTATTGTAGCATAGGATTGGCCACAGCCTAATATCACATAGAGAGGAAAGATTCCCTATATTTCCAACACAGAGAATTGTGAAATCTAATCAGTTATGCTGTGTTAAGGCATAAGTTTTGGAATGGTTAATTAGACATAAATAGATGAGTGAAATGTATAGATACACTATGATTCATTTTGCTGGTATTCTATTAAAAACTATAGGCATTGGTACTTGTTTTGTTTGGGGTTTGTAGACTTGTCTTTTTTTCTTTTTTGAATAAGATTCAATAATCCATTATTCTGTAGATACGTTTGCAACTCATGTCAGTATTTCCATAATATATATTCCTTCTGGTGAAATTGCTGGGTAATTGAGTATGTGGATTAAACATATAGATACTGTCATAATGTCTTTTCCTAAAGGTTATATAGAGTTACACTTTTACCAACAGTTATGTTGTTAATTGCCTGTTTCTCTACATTTTTACTAATATTTTGTTATTGAGCTTCTAAATTACTACCACCATATCTCATTGTTATTTTACTAAAGTCTTTATTAGTGGGTTAAATATCTCTATATAAGTTTAGCACCTAATTTATCTTATCTGGTGCTATTTTTAATTGGGTTGCTTATTTTTCTCATTGTTGATTTGTATTAAGCATTTTGTATTAAGGATATTAGCCATTTGTCTGAGATAAGTATTCAAAATATTTTATTTCAATCTATTGATTCAAGTCATCTTTGTTTATGGTAGCTTTGAATAACAAAAGTAACAAAATTTTGTGTACTCATGGCTTAGAAATTTTCCTTCATAGTTTCTATATTCCTTGGAAAACATTTTATTGTCTTATTCATAGTAAGATTATAAATCTATTTTACTATAATGTCTTACATTAAAAAATGATTCAAGCTGGGCATGGTGGCACAGGCCTGTAATCCCAGCATTTTGGGAGGCTGAATCAAAGGATGGCAAGTTCAAAGCCAGCCTCAGCAATT
The DNA here is from genome assembly GCF_048772815.1 of Callospermophilus lateralis. Classification (NCBI taxonomy): domain Eukaryota; kingdom Metazoa; phylum Chordata; class Mammalia; order Rodentia; family Sciuridae; genus Callospermophilus; species Callospermophilus lateralis. The sequence goes on along the minus strand of NC_135305.1, from coordinate 192,250,848 downwards.
TAGTGAGGCACTAAGCAATTTAGCAAGACCCTGTATCAAAATAAAATATAAAAGAGGCTATGGATGTGACTCAGTGGTTAAGTGCCTCTAGGTTCAATCCCTGATACTGAAAAAGAAAAAAATTTTTGAATATTTATATTTCTTCAACTTTTGTAGATGGTATGCAGTAAATCTATAGTATTTTTTCCCTAAGTAGATAAGACTATTTATTGAATTTTGCCTTTGCTTTTTTTTGTTGTTGTTGTTTGTTTGTTTTTAAAGTGAATAAGTCCTGCATGTAATATAGATTTGATTCTAGATTTTTTTTTCCTGGTAATCCCATTCCCCCCCCATTCATATGATAGCATGATTTTTAAAATTGTGTTTTTCTTTCAAGTATAAGCATTCTTCCCACTCAAAAATTTTGAAATGAGTAAATTCAGATGTGTTAAAACAGTAGGTTTGTGTATTTGTGTATATAAATATGTAAAATGTATTAACACACGTTTAAAATTTTGTAAAATGAAATATATACAAATTACATTTTATTTTGGAACCATAAGAAGAAGCTCTAACAGCAAAACAAGCAATATCTGAAACCAATAACAAATTTAAAGGTTACCTTGACAAAATATTTTTGTGTGATGTCACATAAAATCAATCTTAAATTTCATATTCCAAGGGCTCCAGAACCTCTCTTCCTGCTTTCCCAGACTTCCAGTCGCATAAAAGACAATGAAAACTATGTCAAACTAGAGGAAAAAGAAACTGAGAAGATTAAAGTTGGCTGGGTAGGAAGAATGCCAAGAATTGTGTTACCCAAATTCTGATTATAAACCTGTTTAATGGGTAAAGTAAAACAATCTAAAATGTACTGGAGTTTTTTTCTATGGAGTAACAAAAGATTTTCAGCTCCTCCCAAGTCTAAACTGGGGATGGTCTTTTTCAATTTTTAAAAACATCTTATTTTTATTTTGATAGTTCACATGGTTAAAGGCTGGCATGTATACACTTAGCATTGTTCTACGCAACTCAAATGAGTTTGTTCCTCATGTAAGTAAATGCTCAAACTCTTCCTAGCTTTTGATGCAGCCCTACAATCTGCTTGGATTTTTTCTTTTTTGATTGTTGTGTTAGGTTTATGCCAGGATGTGGCATGTGTTCTTGGCTTGCTATGATAAAACCATGTACTAAAATCTAGTTTCCTAGAGCAATTCAGAAGTGTTATAACAAGTTCTCTGACGCATACATTGATCTTAGGCAACCTGTAAAAACTGAGTGGGAGAGGCATTCAGCCTGGAGCTGCAATGGCCTGAGTGAATTTGTGGGCATGAATTTAAGAACTGTTGTTGACCAATAAATGCACCTTTAGACTTGAAAAAACTCAAAACTAAATGGACTTAAATATCAGTATTTTATATATGAAAAAATGTTCAACATCTCCAGCAATTAGAGAAATGCAAATCAAAACTACTCTAAGATTTCATCTCACTCCAGTCAGAATGGCAATCATCAAGATTGTGCAGTGGCACATGCCTATAATCCCAGCAGCTTGGGAGGCTGAGGCAGGAGGATAGTGAGTTAAAAGCCAGCCTCAGCAAAGGTAAGGCACTAAGCAACTCAATAAGACCCTGTCTCTAAATAAAATGGAAAAATAGGGCTGGGGATGTAGCTCAGTGGTTGAGTACCCCTGAGTTTAATCCTCACTACCCTCCCCCACCCTCAAAAAAAAAAAAAAAAAAGAATACAAGCAACAATAAATGTTGGTGAGGATGTGGGGGAAAAGATACACTCATACATTGCTGGTGGGACTACAAATTGGTGCAACCACTATGGAGAGCTATATGGAGATTCCTCAGAAAATTTGGAATGGAATCATGATTTGACCCAGGATCCCACTCCTCAGTTTATACCCAAAGGACTTAAAATCAGCATACTACAGTGACACAGACACACCAGTGTTTATAACAGCTCAATTCACAATAGCTAAACTATGGAACCAACCTAGGTACCCTTCAACAGATGAATGGATAAAGAAAATGTGAGATATATATATATATATATAAAATGAAATATTACTCACCATTAAAGAAGAATGAAATTCTAGCATTACCCATAAATGGATGGAGCTGGACAATATCAATGCTAAGCAAAATAAGCCAATTCCCCAAAACCAAAGGCCAAAAGTTTTCTCTGATATGCAGATGCTAATTCACAATGCAGGGGGTGGTGCTAGGTAAGAATAAAGGTACTTTGGATTAGAAAGAGGGGAATGAAGGAAGGGGAACTGGTACCAGGGTAAGAAGGATAGTAGTATGAATTGGACATTATTGCCCTATGAACATATATGATTATGGGATTGGTGTGATTTCACATCTTGAACAACCAGAAGAATGAGAAGTTATACTCCATTTATGTATGATATGTCAAAATGCATTCTACTGTCATGTATAACTAATTAGAACAAATAAAAACATCAGCATTTAAAAAGTTTGATATTAGTTGTGACCTTCCTCCCTTTTTTGAAACAAATTCTGACATTTTCTCTTTATTAACAAAATGTAACTTGAAAGGAAGAAAAAAATTATTCATAATTCTACTATCAAAAGCCAACCTTTGGAGCTGGGGCTGTGGCCCAGTGGCAGAGCACTTGCCTAGCATGTCTGAGGCACTAGGTTCTATCCTCAGCACCACATGGAAATAAATAAAATAAAGACCTGCTGTCCACACACAACTAGAAATATTTTTAAAAAGCCAACCTTTGTTTTAAAATTTTCTGTATGTTTTTAAAGTCATGTACCTTGTTTAGATGTACCTTGTTTACTTGCAGTAAGTTGTAGTATGTTCCCCTCTGTACTCACAATCACTTTCTAACTAATAGCAGGTGAAAAAGAGGGTATTAACATTTTTCTATTATCTTGAGATTTTTGATATGTTAAAATCATAAAGAAGACATAAGCTCCAGGTTCAGAATTATTTCCTAAAGGAAATACTATATTTGCCACCTCTCTTCATGTCTCAACTCCCAAAGATCAATTTTCTGTAATTTTTCTATAATTTCGGGCCCAATTCAAATGGCATCTTACTTGCCTCGATTGTTCAGGCCCACTAGTTCTAGAAATAAACCTACCTTCTCTGAATTCTTTATCTTTTTAAAAGGGCATTTATTACTTTATATTTCATGTTTTACATACAAACATCTTCTCTATTATGTATAAATTTCTTGAGGATAATGTATTCACCAAGCTTCATCTGGTTGCAAGGGCTAAAATTATAGATAATGTATTGTCTCAGAACACTGAGAAGTCTAATGGGTTTCAGGCATGGCTAGAGCCAAAGCCTCAGTCTCTGACTCTTCACCTCTGCTTATCTCAACTTACTTTTTTCACATCCTTTTAAGTTCCTTTTGAAAAAAAACAAAACCCTTTCTTAATAAATTTGCAATGATGTTACAAATAAAACTGTTACTGACCTATCATAGGTGACTTGTCTGTCCTGAGTATCCCTTTGACCCACAGGAAACAGCATGTGAATTGGTTGGCCTGAGTCATGCATCCAACTCAATGGCGAATATCAGACAACAGAAAGAAGGAAAAAAAAAAAAAGAGCAAAAAGTGAGGCAGGACAGGGAATAACAGAGATATGTGCTACTGATGGGAAACTTATTTGATGGAAAACTTATTTGAGTACCACATGGTTCTGGGACAGTGCCTTGTCTCTAGAAACTGTTCAAATATTTGCTGAATGAAATGCCCATATCCACTAATCACCTTCTAACCAATAGGGAGTGAGAAGGAGGGTAACCTTTTTCTGTTATCTTAAGCTTTTTGATTTGGTAAAGTCATAAAGAGGACACAAGCTCCAGGTTCAGAGTTGTTTCCTAAAGGAATGCATTAAATTGGATTTTTGTAAAAGGAAAAGAAAACTTGAAGGGAATAAGGAAATAGATGACTTTATCAATAGTAAACAAGAAAAGAAAAAAAAAGCAGGGAGAAAGAGACATTTATTTGCTACTTCAAAAAAATGGAGAACTTTCATTTGCAGACCCTGCCCCCCTGCCCCTCTCTGGGTTCCTTTTCTACCTTCTCTATGCATGGGAGCCTGATCTGTATAGGTGGCATCAGTAGCTTTCTCTGCTCTTTGGTTTCCAGATGGGTTTGCCTAATGGGAGACATCTGCAGAAAATCAGAAGGCAGGGAAAGAGAAGGGTTAGGGTATTTGTTCCTCTAACATCTGTATTTTAAGGTTATGTGGGTGGGCTACAACTCTCTTCCAAAAGCCAAAAGTTCATTTTATAATGCTTCCTCTCTAGATTCGATCATGATTTCTGCCTTTTTCACCTCTGGTCCTATGAACAAACTTCATGACTGAGAGTGGACTATAAGACTGAAGTTGGTTTCCTGACAACTGTAGAATCCTGTCTCTATACTTTGTAAAACTTACCCCTTTAAAGTTACCATTGATGATTATTTTCATGAAATTTTATTGGTACAGAATTTTTTGTTTTTGTTTTTGTAAGAATGCAGAACACTCTTTAAGTCCAATAGTTTCATGATGTTCATGAATTTTAATATTTTAAAAGCTAGAGTTTTACTTCAAGATACTAGGCTGACAGATAGTTAGACACAGGCTTTTACCCAATGAAGTAATGCTAGAGGCAGAAGAAAATGTTTGGTTAATCATCACTGTATCCAATGAACCCATTTTAAAGGAATTAGCTGAACAATTCCAGTTGCATATGTCTCAAAAGACAAAGCAATTGGGTTGGAAGAAAAAAAGAAGTGTCTCTATCATTCCCATTAAAGCAAATTAATACTAACATATTTCAAATGGCTCTCTGCAAGCATTGTTACCAGGTACTAGTCTCTTCATATTCTTTGGTTTTAAAGTGAATTACTTTTGCAATGAAGGTAAAATGTATTATTCTCCTTAGACTGTGCCATTTACTCCAAGCCTGTTTATACCAATGCAGCTGCTGTGTAAGTCAGTGCTTTTTCTTTCTTTTTCTTTTCATTTTAAAGGCATATATGCAAGTCATCTGACCCAGGTTGTACACGAGCTGTACAGCATATGGTTGGGGTAAAGAACATCGTACCTTTTGTTCAACAGTTTTTGTATTTCTTTCCAGTCTTTTGCTTTTCTGATCCTCAAATAAGGCTAATTACAAAGGAAAAAAAGGTGGGACTGGTGGAGAGGGAGCCTTTAAAACCTTTCCTTTTGCAGCAAGGAACAAAAGAGAGTACCAAGGGCATGGCTAGGCCTCCACAAAAAAGAAAAGAGAAAAACCACCTAATGAGGATGTCAAGATAAGTGCTCGTGAAGAAAACTGGCAAAAAAAGAGCTTTTAGTCTAAAATCCATAAATAAGTGTGCATCAGATGGGTACTAGAACAGTTTTAACAAGACAGGCCAGGGAAACTATATTCCTGTATGCAAGAGCAGCATGCCTTAAAAAAAAAAATCTTTCTTTACAAGACATTTTTCTTTCAAAAATTAATTTAAAAAGAAATACTTGAAAATTAAGATGTTTTATTCATGTCTCTGAATCCATTATGAAGTGACTACCATAGAAAGAGTTGTTTTTGAGATATAATTATGAAGGATGCTGGCTTCTTAGGGGTCAAAGATTTTCATGAGTATATGAAGAAGTTGTTCACAGAGAAGAGCTGTACAGAGAAGATTTTGCCTGTAGAGACTTCTGCTGCATTTTTCTCCTAAAATGAGAGAAACAGCTTTGGTACTATACACAGCCTAGTAGTACAAAGGATTTTGGTCATGGAGTATGAACTTACTCAAGGTTTTAATAAGATTATCCTATGAAATGATCAAATTTGTTCATACTGCAACCTGACATGAGTCAATAGATATATTTTACCAAAGCCAAAACCAACCTAGTTTTAGGTTGATATATGTATATATATATTAGATATTAGATATATATGTGTATATATATGTGGGTGTGTGTGTATGTGTATTAACTAGCATACTGACAACAAAATTGTGGCTAATTCCTGGCGTTACTATGATTTTTAAATAAATAATGTTTAATGTTTTTATATTGGACCAGTTGCTATGTTTTATCATTTCATTATAGATCCATTTAATATTTCATTATTTATATTTTTCCCATAAAACATCTCTCATTCCTAGAACTTATTGTGTATTGGGGTTTTGATGAGATTCCTAGTTGTGTATAAACCTCATTTATTTGACTATTTTCTTATTTTTTTTAAGTATTTTATTTTTTAATGTTTTTTTCTTTATGTCATATTAATGCATCATACCAATCAAAAGTCAAAAATGTTGCATGCTCCTTTTTTTTAAATTGCTTCAACTACATGAAAATTAACAAATTTCTATACATTGGATGAATTTCTATTTGAAACTTATCTTTAGGCCTTTCCTCCTTAAAAAGTGGTCTGTAGACCGGCAGCCACCTAATGAATCAAAAAATGAATTTTAATATAATCTCCAGGTATTCACTTGGGGATTGGTACATTTAATGTCCTTTAAAGTTTGAGAAACACTTTTTAGCAGTCTCTCTGCTCTTGTGAAATTATAAGTCTTGTTTTGCTGTGTTGGAAGCAATTATAGTTCTGACATATAGTTACTACCTTTTCTTTTGATTGTTCCCTCAGTCTTTTCCAGAGTGCTGGTTTAGCCTGGTATTCACACACCCTGGTCTAAGATTAGGTACATTAGGATTCAAGAAATTTTCTATTATTTGTTAATGTGCATTGGCTGAAGGACTCAACCTCTGAATGCTTCATGGTCTCACTGTAAAGTAAAGGTAAAAACAGTACTTATTGATAGGTTTATTGTGAGAATTGAATGAAATTATACTTGTGAAGTGATTAGCACACTGCTTGGGGCATGTTAAACAACCAGTAAGTGGTGGCAGTTATTATAATTATGATCTCATCAAAGTCCTAAAAACCTACACTGTTCTAAATAGTGATTCTCAATCCTCTCGGACTCAGTGCCACAAAACTTTTACAAGTTTCCCAATATTCAAAGATTTTTAAAAAGCCAGGTGCAGTGGCACATGCCCAGAAATTCAAGCTACTTAGAAGATGAGGCAGGAGAATGGCAAGTTCAAGGCCAGCTTGGGCAACCTAGTGAGACCCCTGTCTCATTAAAAAAAAAAAAAAAAAAAAAGTGCGCAGGGTAGAGCTGGGGATGTAGCTCATGGTAGAGTTCCCCTAGGTTATATGTCCAGTACCAACCCCTGCCCCTAAATGAACAAAATAAACCAAGTCCAATAAAAACTTACCTATAGTAAGGGCTGGGGATATAGCACAGTTGATAGAGTGCTTGCCTTACATGTACAAGACCCTGGGTTCAATTCCCCAGCACCTTACTTACAGTAAAGGACAGACAAAACATGGAAAGTAGTTTATAATGAAAGAAAAATATAAGTTCAGGTATGGGCTGTAAAAAAAATGTGGTCACAAGGTTGTTTAAAATTAGAATCCATATAAATGAGAGAGCCATAATGCTGGCTGTATGATACTGGTGATTCAATATCATAACCAGCATTACAGGTAGGAATGTGACTGTTGAAATGGTGAACATGTCTTTTTAAAGTTCTGAACAAAACAAAAGACACGATTCCATCAATTTACATGGCGGATATGAACCCAGGAAGGTGAGTGAATCTAAAATAATTGTACAGAAAATACTTTGTGTTAGTATGTAAGGCACAGTAAGCTTCTGAACTCAGATAATGAAGGGATAGCACAGCTCAAGAATGTCTGGTTAGACGCGAAACCCTATCAACTTATGAATAATCCTTCATTACATGGGGATATTTAACATGTCACAGGATGGCTGGTATCTCTGGGGACTACCACTGAGTGCCAATAGTGCCATCCAATGATTGAAACAAATAAATGCCCTCCACAAATTTCCAAAAGCCCCTCAAGAGCACTATTGCTCCTGTGGAGACATTGCCCTTTAATAAATGTGCTATTTTTTAAAAAATGTTTTATCTTTTTGTATTTCATCATTATTGCTGACAAGCAATATCACCTGATGCAATACAGATGTAAGAGAGGATATTAAAAAATTAGTCTCACACTGATATTGTTATATATAAACAAGCAGAACTATTACACAATAAAACTATGTATGGACTAAGAAGTAAATGTCTTTTAGACCTAGTGACCTACAGTGTAAGGATGAAAACTTTCTCTCTGCTTACCACTGGAGATACTTTTGGTTCCATTTTACAGTGATATTGTGACACTACAAATTGTAATTGACTTTCAGAGAATAGACTTCAATGCCCCCAAGGTATGCGATCTTCCATTAATATACACTTTGTCAAATCCAATTGCTTAATTAGGACCCAGAGTTCCTATGATAGTTGGAAACTTCTACTCACTCCTCTGACAAAAACTTCATAATACAAAATTGAGACAATTTAATGATGCACAGATAAAGACTGCTAAAATCGTGAATGCATTTTTATGATTATTGTGGATATACAACTAAACACCATGACAGATATTCATTAAGCAGGTCTCCAAACAGAGACTTTATATACCCTCATAAGATAGTAACAAATCCAAGATGGAAAAGTTTTAAGAAAACAATCAAATGATCTAATAAAAGTGATAGTTATACACACACACACACACACAAAACAAACAAAAAAAAAGAAAAATTTTATTTTTGCATTAATTTTGCGTTTTTTTTTTTTTTGTATGTCTATCCTCTTCTGCTTTTGGTGTGAAATCTCCTATGGATTGCATTCAGAGGCTTTGATACGGCTTATTAAATTTGTTAGTGAGCTGTTTAGTGACAGAAAATGTGAACTTCTGTGTCTCCTTTGACAAGCTTGCCTTTTTTCAGAACTGGAATCCTGCTTAAATATTTATGCATGTAATTGCTAATGGTGTCTCATCTTTGTATGGAAGTGTTGCAGAATGGTCAACTGTCTGGCAAAAGTTCATGTTCTTTAATAGCATAGAGCTGCAGAAAGAATTTCTAGCCATAGAAACCATTTCTCAGCATGCACTGAATCCAAGTCCTGGTCAGTGGAATGTGGATAAGTGAGGTAAATCCCCTTCCAGACATAACCTGTGATGCCCTGGACCATCTCTATCCTCTTATACTCCTCATTATTAACTCCATGTCAAAGCTTATGACCTTCTTGGAATCCACGCATAGAAGATTTGGCATATCTATCGTGTGATCCCTGAGTGATTAGACGGCACAGACCACCCCTGCATTGTACTTCACAAAGACTAGAAGCATATGTGCCTTAAGAAATATGTTTGTTGGTTTAAAGCAATGAAATATGGAGTTTTATTCATTACAGCAGTTCACATTACCTTAAGAAATATTAATGTTCAGTAGTGTGTATTCAAATCCTAGGCGAATATCTGGCAGATAATACATCCTCAAGGAGCAAATGAAAGCATGCTCGCTATAGAAGAACAAAGAAAAATGCCATATAAGCACAATTCTTTGATCTTCTAGGAAAGTCATTGTCAAACAGACCAGATCAGAGATTGTCTTAAAGAAACTATAGGAAGGATTGGGTAGTAGGTAATGCTACCTGCCTATCCCTAGGGCCAGGATTTCCTCAGGTGACTTTGGAAGTCAGAGAGGAGAATCTAATAGTGATTCCAGGTCCTTGGTGGAAATAGTTCAGACAGAAACACCAGGACAGTTTCACAGAAAAGATATCATGGCAGATAGTACTACAAAATGGCAAGTGTCACATCTGTGAGATGACTCTGTAACCTCCTACCACGTGTAACAAAAAATGCAATGCTTTTGCTGCAATGTCTAATTGCGGAAATGCAGCCCTATATGGACAATTAAATGTACTCACTAAAGATCATCACTATTATTTATGGGGAGTTGACTCTGTTAGTGTCCATGATTAATTATAGCATCCAGTCAGCCTAGTCAAGGGTATATTAACTTGATTTTGCCAGGCACTTTTACACATATTTTCTTATTTAAGCTTCTATATAATAGTATCCATTTTCTCACATGTGAAGTAATGGAAGGCCAGAATTAATTGCTGGTGAACTAATTTGCCACAGGGCTCCCACTATACCCTTCTATCCCTCTTTATCACTTGCTTATCTCTCTAGGTTTCATACTTTCACTGTGGCTCTTAGCATCGTCCACCAAATTACCAACCTCCCCCACACTTGTTTAACATCAAGAGCAAAAGCTTGGGTAATTAAGTTCTGGTATTGCACACCTGACTATGTTCTGAGTTTGGAATGTTAAAAATACTTGTTTCACGAGTTCATTCATGTTGCAAAGAGATCACTTTTGTTGTCATTGCTGTTTTTCTAGTAATACATTATTTTCCTTTAGGCATCGGTGTTTTCCTTGTGATACTATGCCTTCATTTTTTTCCTTATCAGGAAGTTTACTAGACATTGCAAAGCATTCATGGTATGGTTCAAACTGTGTTCCCAAAAATGTCTTTCTTTCTAGTGGGGACCAAACCACAAATCCTTCTGGCATCATCCTCTAAGTCATTTCTATTATGGTTTATCAAGCCTTTTCTGTAAAGAGATATGTAGTAAATATTTTAGGCTGTGTCGGTCACAGGCCTCTCTTGCAACTATTCAACTCTGTCCTTGTAGTGTTAAAACAAATAAAAATCATACGTAAATGAATGGATTTGGCTGTGTTCCAACAAAACTTCACACACATGCACGCGAACACACACACACACACACACACACACACACACACAAAATAGTCTACAGGCTAGATTTTGCCTAAGGGCTGTAGTTTGAGAATGACTATTTGGTGTGCATATCACTTTTTGTGATTAGATTTGATTTGCTACTCCAAATTTATTTATTTTACAGTTTTCCTAATCTGAAACGTTGATATGGATATAGGAAGAAAAGCAAATGCTCTATTGAAATATTTTAGAATTGTGAAAGTTCATAATACTCCATTTGAAAAAATGTGTGTAAGGAAACTTTCAATTTAAATATTTTGTAATGAGTAAAAAAATTAGGAAAAAAAGATGATTCTTGACATGGAGTGGAGGGTATACAAACATAAGGAGAAAGCAAAATTAATAATGGATAATTAATAGTGAATTAAAATGATGACATTAAAAATGTACTTATTCTCTGAAAATATTTCTTTTGTCTCTTTGCTCCAGACCCTGGGATTACAGTGTAAAAAGGACAAATATGGTCCCTTCCATACAGAATTAATGATTTAGTTGGGGAATTATACATGAAACAAGTAATTACTGCAAATGGTGGAGAATTACGTACCTGGCAAGTACAGGGTGAAATGAGAGCTGGTCTAGAAAGAATGAACTATTAGAAAAGAAAAGACATGAGCAAAGTAAAATAAAATGGGAAGATTCTGACAGATGGCTTTGGAATTTGAAGGAGGGAGTTGAGTATGTATCTATATATGACTTCAAAAGGCAAATGGAAGAAAGAGGAAGTGACATAATCTAAAGATTATGAGCTTTTTTGCTTTTTAAAAAATTTTTAAATGAACTTTCATGTTAATGAACAGGTATGGTGGGTGGTGAGAGGTGGGAACGAAAGGGTAGAAGCAGTAGGGGTAACTAGGTGGTGGCCCTTCGGAAAGAGGAGTTTGGTTGTGCTCACAAAATAACAAGTAGCCCATTCACCTGGGTCATGGGTTACAGGAAAGAGAGTAGCTGGAGCTAGGGCCAGAAACAAAGACTGGAGCAGATGGTGGAAAGCTTTGAATGCCAGGTTAAGGATCAGGGTTGACTTGAACAGGTGAGGGGGGCCTTAGTAGCCAAAGATCTGAGCTGGGGAAATTTTAGGAAAATAAGAATTCATGAAAGTCTGGAGGCAAGGAATACAGGTAAGAGACTGAATAGTTCAGGTAATGAGGGCCAGGAGATGAAATGAACAGGGTGACATTGTATTGTGAAATTGCTTCCCTTTTCTATAAACTCTTTTGAGTTAAAAGTAGCATCTGTTCATCTGCCTGTGGCACCGTTTTTTACTGGAAGAAGAACAGCACTGTATTCACTGGCTGCTGACAATGTCTCTCCTTGTGCTCTGCTATGTTTTAATTATGTTTGACATTCATCGCACACTATTATCCGGTGGCAGCCAATTGAAGAAATGCAGCTTCATTTGGAGTCAAACAAAAGTGAGGACACATGTAATTATAGAATAATATATTACTTGGAAGCCAGGAGATTTTAGGTTGAATATGCTTGTGGCTTCCTACCTACCACTCCACTCCCATATCTTGTTTTGATTCAATTGTAAGAAGCCTCAGTCCACAATTTAATTACAAAAAGCCTAAACCAGGAGTGGTTCTAAAGAATACAGAAGCTAAAACTCAACTAGGAATTGGAAGAAGGTGGTGCCTTTTTATTATGGATTTTTTTCAAACATATACAAAATGGGAAGATCAGTATAATAAACTTCATGAACTCATCACTCAGTTTCTATAATTAATCATGACATGGCCTAACTTGTTTCATTTATAACCACTACAATTTTTTTCTATCATTGATCCTTAATCTGGATTATTTTAAAGAAAATATCAGGCATCCTATTATTGCACCTACATACTTCAAAGTGTGTCTTTAAAAGACAACCTTGAACAACAACAAAACAGAAACATTATCATTATAATACTTAAAATAAAACAGTGATTTTTAAAAAATATTTATATTTTAGTTTTATATTTTAGTGGACACAATATCTTTATTTTACATTTATGTGGCACTGAGGATTGAACCCAGTGCCTCATGCATGGTAGACAAGCACTCTACCACTGAGCCACAATGCCAGCCAAAACAACTATTTTTAACTATCATTAAATATCTAGTTATTCAAATTTTTCAGGTGTTTTATAATCTTTATTTGTAATTATTTTTCTTTGTAGTTGTTTAAATGTTGATGCACAAAGAATCATACATGGCATCCTTTGATATGTCTCTTAAATGTGTACATTTACAAATTCTGTATTTGAGGTTTTTTCTTCTTGCCATTTATTTTTTAAAGAAGCAGGTCATTTGTGACATAGAAATTTCTACTTCCTGGATTTACTGATTAGTTGTTGTATATGATGCTATTCTAGCCTCCAGGTTTCCAGTAAAGTAATAATTAGATCTAGAGGCTTGATCAAATTTGATTTTTGTTTTTCAAAGAATTTTCAGCAGTGGGCCTGAATCCCATTGTATCATGCCAATGTATCTTTCTATATTTCCTTAGTGAAAATCTATAGTAAAGACAACTATATTTATTAATCATGTGGTTAGTATCATATCAGAAAGCACTTTGTGTCTGGTTGTCTTTTTTTTTCTTTCTTTTAATGATGTCAAGACAGATTAATAGATTCAAGTATTGTTAGCCTGATCCAACTGCTATAAAGTCCTCTGCTACCATAAGGCAATAGTTTATAAATGAAAATGAGAATTTCTAAAATTTGCCTATTATATAAAAAGTTGATATGTTTCAACACTGAAATAATTTTTTAACTCACAAATTATCTAATCTTTGCTCTAAGGAAGCCCCTTTATTTTGGCTTGTCTTTTTTTTTTTCTTCCTTCACTATCTTCTATAGCTTCTTTGCTTTCTGGTGTGATAAGAAGCTGATTTGTATTTCTGTGTGGCTGGAACCAGTCATTTCTCTGAGGAGCTCTTTCTTTTCAGTGGGAAATGATGTTTAGAAACCACAATCTGGGCACTTTGGGTGCTCATTACCACAGCATTCATCTTTTATAGGCCTTTTGAGTAGGAAAAAAAATATTTTTTGGTGAAAAATTACATTGTTTGTTCATACTAATATTTCCAAAGTAAATTTTTATTTTTTTTTTGGTCTAACTTATTTGAATTTACTTATATCTCCTTTCTTAAATACTAAACATCTTGGCTTCTAATGGCATTGATATAATTACTTATTTGCTTTAACCTAGCAATATGAATGCAAAATAATCATACTGCTATTATTAACAATATAATCAATAAGCATAGTTTGATTTCCTCGGTTCTTTATTATATATATATATATATATATATACATACACACACATCACTAAGGATGTATCAATAGATATATAGAGATGTAGCTAGTACACTAGCTTATAGTTTTATGATCTTTGGCACAAACATGAGATGGAATCCTTCTGAATATGGTGACTATATGTCTTCATAAAATTCTTTTTAAAATCTACTCTAATAATACAATTAAAATATAGAGTTCAATGTTTTGACAAATATGTATTATATTCATGTAATGACCAAAACAATCAAGAAATAGAATATTTCCTTATGACATATATTTTAATATACACGTATATTATAAACATATTTATATGCATATATTTTCATAGTCCTCCTTTTAAGAAAATATTTATACATGTTATTCCAAAGAGTACAGAGGACTTGCTATTAAAGAAAGCCTTACAACTCTGAAGATGCTACTCAAAAATATTTGTAATTTAACAAATATAATTTGTTATTTTTATCATTAAAATTCAAAGCCATTTAGTATCAAGTTATTATGTTAGCCTATATCTAACAGAAAAAATTACACTAAAATGAACTATTATTTGATTAGAACTCTGGTATTCAGCAAGGAAAACATGCCTTGCTTTTATGATGCATATTTAGGCATTAACTACATTCCAGGCACTGCTTTAAGAGCTTCCTAAATATTAACTTTTTTAATCCCTCTAATAAATCCACAAAGTATGCTCCATTGTCAAGTCCATTTAAGAATGGAGAAACTAGGACAAGAGGTGTTAAGAAACTTTTAAAATCTCCATCTAGCCAACATTTAAACTAACCACACTGGGTTCAGAGTCCTACTTTTAATTGGCTCAGCATGCTGCCTGTGACTTATTATTTGCTATCATAAATAACCTTGCAATGAGCACTCTTAAAGACAAATTTTAGTTCCAATTAATTGATAATTTGCTTAGCTGGAATTTCTTTTTTTTAAAATTAGAGCATTATAATTATAGTATTTGGGTTCATTTTGACAAAATCATACATGCAAGGAATTTTATTTTCATATCCATTTCTCCTCTTTCCTTCCTCTCCTCCTTCCCCCATCTCCCCCACTACTCTAATAAACTCCCTTTCTTCTCCATATACATAAAGGTTAGATTCCTTTGATACCTCTATATATGTATACAATGATTTTGTTAAATTCATTCCATTTTTCTTCCCCTTTCCTTTCTATCCTTTCTCACTCTTATTCTCCTTCTTCTACTCTACTGAATTTTTCTGTATTTTTATGAGACACTCCCCAACCACCTTCTTTCCCTTATTTTGCTCTGGCTTTCACATATGAGAGAAAACTTTCAAACCTTGATTTTCTGAGGTTTGTCTTATTTCACTTAGCATGATTTTCTCAATTTTGTTCACTCACTAGCAAATGCCATGATTTCTTTCTTCTTTATGGCTGAGTAAAGCTTCCCCGTGTACCTAGACCACATTTTCTTAATTCATTCATCTATTGATGGGCATCTGGTTTGATTCCATAATTTGGCTATTGTTAATTCTGCTGCTATAACATTGATGTGACTGTATTCCTATAGTAGGCTGGTTTTAGTTCTTTTGGATTAATACTGAGGAATGGGGCAGCTGGGTCATACGGTGGTTCCATTCCTAGATTTTTAAGGAATCTCCACACTACTTTCCAAAGTGGTTTTACTAATTTGCAGTCCCTTCAACAATATAAGTGTACCTTTTCCCTCACATCCTTGCCAGCATTTATTATTAGAAATTAGGTGTCCTCCAAAAGGTCATGTGTGAGACAATACAAGAAGGTTTAGAGGTGAAATGATTGGGTTATGAGAGTCTTAATCCAGTGAATTAATCTCCTGATAGGGATTAACTGAGAAGTAACTAAAGGAGAGTGGGATGTGACCAGAGGAGGTGGGCCCTTGGGGGGATGCCTTTGGAATATATATTTTGTGACTGTCAAGCGGAGTCTCTTTCTCTGCTCTCTGATCATCATGTGAGCCCCTTTCTTCCACCACATTCTTCCTCCATGATCTTCTGCCTCATCTCAAGCCTGAAGGAATGAAGCTGGTCTTCTATGGACTGAGATTTCTGACACTGTGAGCCCCTAAATAAATTTTTTCTTCTCTACAATTGTTCTGGTCAGATCTTATAGTCACAGCAGTGAAAAGGCTGACTAAAACAATTACTATTCAAGTTCTTGATAATTGTCATTCTGATTGGAGTGATATGAAATTTTAGTGTAATTTTGATTTGCATTGTCTTAATTGCTGGAGATGCTGAACATTTTTCTCATATTTTTTTGCCATTTATGGTTCTTCTTTTGAGAATTTTTTTTGTTTAGTTTTACTTCTTTTGCCCACTGGGTTTTGGGGGCATTTTTTTCAAGTTCTTTAAATATTCTGGGTATTAATTCGCATGTCAGAGAAGTATCTGGCAAAGATTTTCTTCCATTCCATAAGCTCTTTTCACAGTTTCCTTTGCTGTGCAGAAGCTGTTTTTGCTACTACAGCTCTGTAACATAATTCAAGACCAGGTATTTTGATGCTTCCAGCATCACTTTTCTTGTTCAGAATTCTTATCTGGAATTTATGAGTTGACAAATAAGTATAACTTCAAAGTTAAGTATTTTGGAATATTGATGATCTTTAGCACAGGGCAAAGAGAAGGAATGTTTTTGAACATGGTTCCAATATGTCCACATGAATTCTTTTCTTTTCTCCTCCTTTATTTATTTATTTTTATATTTACTTTTTGGTGTAGATGGACACAACACAATACCTTTATTTTTATGTGGTGCTGAGGATTGAACCCGGGTCCCGCCCATGCTAGGCAAGCGCTCTACCGCTGAGCCACAATCCCAGCCCCTTTTTCTTCTTAATAATCCATGAGCTCTAAACCACTGAGTTACATCCCAGCTCTTTTCAAATTTTTTATTTAGAGAGAGGATCTCACTGAGTTGCTTAGGGCCTCACTAAGTTGCTGAGGCTGGCTTTGAACTTGTGATCCTCCTGCCTCAGCCTTCTAAGCCACTGGAATTACAGCATGTGCCACCGTACTGGGCATGAGTTGTTTTCTTAAATCAACTCTAATGATAAAAAAGTAGCTAAATTATTATTTATTTACTCATCTAACCACCACTAAAATCAAGAAATAGAATAAATTCATCTCCAAAATTTCTTCTATGCCCATTAATTACTGTAAGTTTTGAGGACTGAACTTTTTTATTTGCCATGTTTTGTTTAGAAGAATAAATAATGTTTTTACATATAGTCCAATCTGACTGCCAAGTAAACTGTCTTCATGCAGAATTAAGTCTTATATCTGTTTTATTTTTTGCCATAGTCTGTGTCAGAAAGCATTGACGTGAAGCCATCAATAGTAAGTGCTGCCTTCTCTGTGTAAAGTGAAAGCTGTCTTCCATTGCACTATTGATAACAGCCTGAAACTCGCATCTTAAGGGTTAACCTCAGCTACCAGCCTTGCCTTTTTGGATGTATATATTTGTCTTCCATTTAGATAAAGAAACACATTTCAGTAGCTATAGCATCTTGTTTCCCTGAGGGAGTGTAATACATCTGTCCAAAAGACTGGGAATTTCAGTTTTTGAATAATTAAGAAAATTTGCTGTTAAAGTATGAAAGTGAATTCTATAGACATGGTCAAATTCATTAGTATTTACCCATGAAATCTTATATTTTTAAAGTAAGAATCTATTTATAAGAAAACTAAAAACCAAAGTGATTATATGTCTCATATAGGGTAACATAAGTTAAGGTATCACTGAGCTTAATACCTTTTCTAATAGGATAAACTACCTGTTTGCCCCAAATCTTAGTCTTCTGGTTCTCAGTCTCAAGTTCTTTTTGTAGTATGGTGCTGCAGTTCTGTACTGTTCCAGTTCTCAGGCATGACTGCTCCCAGACAGGGATTACAAAAATTACAGATACTTGGTGTATCATGAGAAAATTCTCATGGCCTTCACTTTGCAGGATCATTCAGTATCTGTTGAATGAAAATTAACTTCATCATACCTGCTCCCATATGTACTTGGAATAACATACCTTCTCAAACAGCATGCTATGCCATAAGGGGTGAAAATAACACATGCAACATCGCTGCAAAAATCTTACCTTGGCTGCCAATCACCATAGAACAGAGCAACTCAATTACCAATTGCAAAGGAACCTGCTGTTTGCTTTTCAGAACATTCCCTTGCAATGTGCAGAAAGGCTAACAAGATAGTTTGAATTATATTATCTTGAAAACTTATGACATTTCTTTCTTATTGAAAAGTTAAAGCATATCCATTGGTGAAAAATTATAATAATAGTAGTAATAATAGTAATAGTAATAATAATAAAATAATGAAAGTCAATTTAGTATTTTAAAATTGATCTCCACTGTTAATATTTTGGTACACATATTTCCAAGCTGACAAAACTTTAATTCAAATATGAATGACTTTTCCTTAACATTAGACAATGTAGGATATAGTGGAATTTAGATTACCTGACCCTAGACTAACTGGTTAGCATCTGGGATCTGCCAATTATTAGTTATATGACCTTGAGTAAATTAATCTTTCTGTGCCTCTGTTTTTTCACCTATAAAATAGTGATATTTTAGCACTTACCTCTTAGGGTTGTTGCAGAATTAAATTAATTAATATGTATAAAGTAATTATATATAAGAAATTGGTACTAATTATCATTATTAAATATCATCCTCATTAAATTCTTCAGCAGAGATAATACACATGATGCCTACAACAAAGAACTCAACCATCCCAATGTTGTGATTTCTAATTACAAATTTATAGTACTGTTTTGGCTTCCACTAGATTTAGAGGATTAAAAGAATTAGGCCCTTCAAGCATCCTCAATAAGCTTTGTGAGTGGAGTAAAATTTGGAGAGAGCTGGCATTGCTGTGCCTAAGTTAAGTGGTCTCCTTTATTGTTGGGAAAATGGCTAACTGCAAAACAGTGTTATCTCTTTTATAGGTATAGATAAGGGAAGCAAATGACCTCAGTGCAGTTCTGACCTCACGGTTGCTGCCAAGGTTGGACACCACAGTTTTTACACATTTCCACAAAGCCTTGTAAAAGTTTGTACTTTTCCTTGTGTAAGTAGAGATCCATAGAAGCAATTTCATCTTATTTCCACCTCTGTTATATTACAGATTTTTTTTTAACTCTCTGAAATCCTACCTCCAATACTGGTGTCAAGTGTCATTCCTTCTAATTGTAGGGGGAATGGGTTTCTATTCATATCTGGAGACAAGACTGTGGATGGCTAATATGTTTTCATTTTGTGTCTCTCACCAAAATTACAGAGGGAATATCTCCTTTTACTGAGTTCAAATTCTGAGCAAAATAGGTCCAGATTGGGTCAGATGCTGACCTCCTGAGATAATTAACTGCGGCCGCGGAGGTTGGGGTCCTGTAAAACACAACATCCCCTGCTGCAAGCACATGCTGGGAATGGTGAAAGAGCATTTCCCATAAGAGGCGAGGTGGGAGTGGGTGGGGCATGGAGCTCTCATAATGATGATAGGAGCTAAGCAGGCCATAGCACCAACACGACCCTTGTTTAATTTCTTTCTGTTTTCTGCCTGTGCATCACCTCACTTTCATTACTCAGCAGCATGCTGTGGGTGTGACTTTTGTTCTTGTATGCCATTGGTGCCATCTGCTCCTGCCTTCTCTCCTTTGATGTCATTATACAGATGGCAAGGGCACAATGGGATGTGGCACTTAGTTCAATATGGTAGTTCTGGATACATCAAACCTGCCCTGCATCAGTACTGCTGATAACTAATCCAACTCATGTGTAAGTCTAATAATGGAACAATTATTACATTTTGGTTTAGGCTCTGAACTCCCATCATAAGTTATTGGAAGTCTACATATCCATCTCAAAATATGCAGCTAGGATTCAGGAAATAATATGTTATGATGGTTTTGAAGGTAGTCTGGTAGATTTGTAAATAATGATAACAAGTAACCTACCAAGGTTCAGAAATATTGTTGGTATTATAAACAATAGAAAAAATCTCACAAATGTGCTTGTTAATTTGACCATGTAGGTGTCAGAATGAATTAATCAATAGCTACAGTTAATGCAGGAAAGAAGAAATATTAATATTCATTAGACTCTTGTTTACACTTCTCTTGTCAAGGTCAATTAGTTGGCTTTAAGCACAATGTTTCACTCTTATTAAAGTCATTATTACCCTCAGTCTTTGGTGAGCACTTGCGTTTCATAAGTGTGTTTGATTTGCACATATCTCACATTGCATAGAGACCCAAGCTTAGGCCATATTTTGCTGGATTTAAGACATCAACCTTTATTTAGATTAACTGATTATTCTTCTTTATTATATAATAATAATTAAAATGGAATCAAATTAATGTAGTTGGTAATATTCTCAATTGCATAAACTAAAATGTATTCAGCCTTTCAGTATTAACACACATATTACATATCATAACATATTATATACATTCCTCTATTGAAGCAGTCATTGCCAGGCACCTGTGAAACAAAAATGATTCCTTTTTAAAATTTTTTGTTTATCTTTGTATGAAAAGTGTAGTTGTTAAGTCAATTGTGATTAGAAAGTTTTTCTGAAGAACAGTGAATGTAGTTAGGAGTTCATGGAATGAAAGGAGCTTTTTTTTTTTTTCCAGCTTGCTATAAATAAAAGAGTTATTTTTCATGTACCTCCAAGTGTGGAGCTACCAATTTGACAGAAATTTCAGCTTTATAATGTTCTCATTGACTTCTCAGCAAACTGTGAGTTTGGATTTCCAAGCCAGTCATTTCCACTGGGGAAACCAGCTCTGGAATGGCCTTTTTCACCTTTGATTATTCTTTTATGCTTTATGGTCCCAAGAAGAAACCTGTTAGAAATATTATAATGCATCTTCTACTTGTACCTATCTCCTTGATGTTTGGATCCAGAGACAAGAACTATGATGTGAAACTCATCAAATATTCAATATAGACTCCATAATTACTTGATTCTCTGAAACCTACTTCTTACCAACATGAGAATGAGAATTGTCTGTTAACCCCTGTATGGCACTGTATCATTTTTTCTTTCCTTAATTCTATATCTTACTGGTTTAACCTGCTTCAGGATAACCTAGATATAAACATCTTGGTTTTAACAAATAGAACAATAAATATTACTCTGTATACAAATTATATGCTGTCATGTTAGTGGATGTGGTAGGACCTCAGAGGACAAATAATTCTTGAATAATTCCTGTAACTGTATTAGTATTAATTATTTGCAAACTTAAAGTTATTTTAGCAAATGCCATCTAAAATTTAATTAATATATAGCCAATGCTTTCATTGAGTAGAAGAGTTCATTCATATTTTGGTGAGATGAGGCTATTGGTAGTCCATTAATTCTGGTAGCTGTTTTCTTTTCCTAAAGGACCTTAAAATAATTGAAAATTCTATTGGAGCACTCTTAACATTTTCTGAAGCTGTGACAGTTGGCGTAGAACTTCCAGCATAAAGTAATATCTATAATACTGTAGAAATGTGGAGTATAACATTTTGGGAATTGCTTTGATCATTTACCTGTGACGATAGGCCAAATCTATAACGAGACTGGAAAAGGCCTTTTATTTGACTGGAATCTTGGTTTGACTTCTCATGTTATTTACTATCTAAAACTGTACTGTACAATATAGTAGCCAGCAGCTACAGGTAAGTATAAAGTTTAAATTAAAATGAAATCAAATTACAAATTCAGTCCATCAGCCACATTACAGTGTTCAGCAACTATAGTTGGCTGGTGATTTTCATTTTGTACAGTGCTAGATTAGAATAGTTACATTATCTAAAAAATATTTATTGTTATTTGGATGTAGCTCAGAGGTAGAGTGCTTGCCTAGCATGCAAGAAGCCCCAGGGTGGATCCCAGCACTGCAAAAATAATTCTTGGGCACTGTTAACCTAAAACTAGCACAGTCCTAATCAATCACAAAAATGATCAAATCTTCAGTTGCATTCTAGGAGATTTTTGTCTCAAAGTAGCTTAATAAAGATATTTTTTGACCTCTTCAAAGAACAGAAATAATTAACAAAAAAGTTGCTTTGCCAATGATAACTTGGAGATTTTTTTTTAATTCAAATGAAACAGGAATACAGAAGAAGATGGAGGAAATCACAAATAATGTAGCAGGCAGTAAGAGGGACATGTCTAAGTGGCTGAGTGTGTTGAGCACCTGACTGTGTTGAGCACAAACATGGGTCAAGGGCAGACCAGAGCCAGGCGGGGGTTTTCTATAGACCTAAGAAAGACTTAGGAATTGGAGGAAGGTTCTGAAGACAGGTACCTACTACTTTTCATTTTCATCTGGCATGGTCAGTGTGCTGTCTTTGCTCTATTGTAGTAGAAAAGTGAATGTTTATTCTCCAGATTAATTAAAGCAGAGTTTCAGGATTGGGAACACCAGCATTTAGGGCAAATGGTGGAAGGAGGTGGTATATTGAAGACTGGGTTACAAAGTGAACAGGAGCACCCTGGATGGTGATAACCCCTGGTTCCTTCTCCTATCCAGTTCCAGAAGAACACCAGCAGCCAGGTTTCTTATCTTTCCCTGTCATCACCTCATTACCCAACAGGGGACTAGAGTCTCCTATGCACAAGAAGGACAACTCCAGAGGAAAAGCATCCTGAGATTGATGTGGAGGACACACAAGTCAAAAACTGAATAGCTTCTCCCTGGTTTTGCAGTGCAGCCCACCGGCATACAACTCCACCCTTGCACAAACAGTTGTCAGTCAATTTCTTAGTCCTTTATTCTTACCCATAAAAAGACAGACAGTTATGACCAGAAATTTGAGGATAACCTCCAGCAAAAGAGAAAGAGACTGGGAAGTGTAGAGAAACAGAACTCAAGGGGGAAAAAAAGCCCAGAGAAAACACAAGAAGAAAATCCTCAAAGAGATATCAGAGAGGTAAGAGAACTATTACATAGTTAAAATAAGGACAGATTAACATTAAAGGAAAAAGAAAGAGCAAAAATTTTAAATTTTAAGAATAGATTTGGTAAACCTAATGAAAGTGGTAGATGATGAAGATAAGGAAATATAAAAGTTGATCAAAAAGAAAAAGATGGATAACAGGAGAAAAGTCCAGAAAATTAGAAGTGTAATAGCCAATGAATAGGCATTTCCAGGGGAAATATGGAGAAAATGGTGAGGAAGAAATACAAGAACATTTATTCAAACTAAAAGATAAGCGTTCTGGCATAATGCATGAAAAAAAATACACTATCCTGAATGATTGTGAAATTTCAGAGAATTAGGTACAAAAATGATCTTTGTTAAAATCGGTGTATGATAGTACATTTCATTGTTACATATTCACATACATACATAATACAATTTTGGTCAAAACTGATCTTAGAAAAGGAGGGTCACATTAAAAAGAACAGGAAATTATAATGACATTTATCCTGTCAGCAGCAACTTTATCTGATTTCTAGAGAAATATAGAGAAACAGCTTTTATATATTTTTATGTACTGATGCAAATACCAGAGGAGCCAACCAAAACAAGACTTAGTCTATCACAGAGGGGATAGGAAGATACACATCAAGAAATGGCCATATTTAAAAATATATATATTGGGGTTTTTTAATTATACATAATAGTAGAATATATTTTGATATATGGTACATATATAGAGTTTAACTTCCTATTCTTGTAGTTGTACATGATGTGGAGTTACGCTGGTCGCATATTCATACAACATCCTTTATTGTGTGTTAGCATCCACATATCAGAGGAAAACAATTGGCCTTTGTTTTTGAGGAGATTGGCTTACTTTACTTAGTAAAATAGTCTCCAGTTCCTTCCATTTACCAGCAAATGTCATTATTTGATTCTTTTTATAGCTGAGTAATATTCCATTGCGCATATATATATATATATATATATATATATATATATATATATACTGTGTTTTCTTTATCCATCCATCTGTTGAAGAATAGATTGGTCCCATAGCTTAGCTATTGAGAATTGAGATGCTATAAACATTGATGTAGCCACATCACTATAATATGCTAATTTTAAGGTTTTTTTGTGTATATGTCAAGGAGTTGGATAACTGGGCCAAATGGTGGCTCCATTTCAAGTTTTCTGAGGACTCTCCATGCTGCTTTGCAGAGTGGTTGCACCAATTTGCAGTCCTACCAGCAATGTATGATCATACTCCCCCCACATCCTCACCAACATTTATTGTTACTTGTATTCTTGATAATTGAAGAAATGACCATATTTTTGTTGGAAGACTTTTGGAACTCTCTGACATCCAAAATTACTTATACATATTATATTATAAAAATAAAAATTCTAAAACTCCATGAAAATAATAACAAATTATCTAATATATAATTCATGTAAACTCCCAGTTTAGATAACAAATAAACAAGTAAATGGAATTTTTTTGGATCCAAATCTGGGAAATATCCAATTAGAAGGTACATTAATAAGAGAAACAGGTTATTAGTAAGTAAGAAGCAAAAGAAGAAATGTGATGAATAAGTATTTGGGCCTTTTACACATGTGGATTTAAAGACATCATGAAATACATAACTATCATTGATATAATAAGTATGCCTTTTTAAAAGCAACTGTAGCTACACTTCAAATCTAGCCCTCAGAATTCACAATAAAGACTCCTGAAATCATTAAGCAAGTTGAGAATGACCTAATTGACTGATAAGGAATACTTTGTCATGTTCAATTTGTCAGAGATGCATTAATATCCGCTAAGCCTCACATCTTGACCATGACATTTTAGTATGTCAATGACTACATAAAAATTCTAATACTGTTTTTTTTTTTTTTTTGGTGAATTTTCTGGAAACTGAGCTTTCCTAACAAGAAAAACCCAAATATATTATCATTGAAACCTTGAAACTCTAGTGTTTCCCACCAGATTATTCATCAGAGAACTGGTGATGCTTTGGATGATAACAGTAAGGATGATGTTCGGTTATTAACGAGGACAGAGATAAAACTGAAGTCTGAGAATGCGTTTTAAGTGTTTCTCCTCCTCCATGTACAACTAGTGAAATGGAAATCTGTCAGTTAGCTTCTTAAAATCTCTGGTGGCTTTCTATTGCCTAGCATATAAAATTTGAACTCCTTAATCTTTTATTCAGTAACCAGCACGATCTTCTCTTGGGTTCCCTTCTCTTCTTAAAATACGTTGTCAGCTCAAACAGGATGAGCCTACCTGTTATTTCCAGGCCTGGGTTTTCTTCACTTCTACCTTTGCATTATCATCCGGTGATGTGCTTTAATGTCCTCCTTTCCCCCTTTACCAGCCTTTCTTTTCCTCTATTGTAAAGCACTGGTTCAAAGCCCTGCTCCAGGAGATCCTCTGCAACTTGTGCAAACTGTAGCTGTTCCTCTAATATTTGTTTACTTGATTGATTTTTTAAATTACATTGAACCCCATAGTTCTAACTCTTTTACCTCAGAGTACAGTTTGTAAGAACTGATAACCTTGATGAAACTTAGTCTTCCAAGTGAACTTAAGGCAAGTTAGTGAACAACAATTAGTCTCCCTTGATACTGGGCATGCTTTATGCTGCCTACTGGATTTCAACACTATAATAACCTATTTAAAAATACTAAAACCCTCCTTTATCTCTTCAAGGATATAGGGTCTTTTTAAGGTATGGAGCCCTACAAATCTTTATATGCTCAGTTTGTCTGTTTTTTTTGTTTGTTTGTTTGTTTGTTTGTTTTAATAGTGACTGCATTCCTCAGGGTCTATGTATTTTGACCTGGGAGAGATTGCTCCCCTGAGACTTTGATGACATCATCATCTGGTGAGGTAGGGCAGGACATGGTTGGTGTCCCTTCTGGTGGATTCAGGCAGAGGAAAAGATGAACCCCAGGGAAAAGAATTGTAGATATATCAGGATAATAATTTGAGTTTGGGATTATAATCTCCACTGGTTTTGGTTGTTTGGAAGAGGAGAGGATAGGTGAGTGAATATCCTAGCTGTGAATTTGTCCACACTCCAGACATTTTTTTATGCCGTGGTAATAAGACTAAGTCAGTTACCTGGGCTTCTTTTGTGGGTGTTGATCTCAAAATGCCCATCAAGCCTGCAGCAGTGACTCTTTGGCGGCAATGTGGATGAGAAGCAAGAGCACCAGGTAAAGTCTTTCTTCCAGCCACTTCTCCCATGACTATATTGTAGCCCCCCTTCACCCTGCTCCCCATCAACATGTCTTTTCAATTCCAAGGTTTCCACCAGCCTGCTAGATTCTCCAGTTGACCTCTTTTTAAGAAAGTCTGCTTCACTCTATTCCAGTGTTTTTAATTTTGATTGTTCCTTTGACCCCTTTGTAAATCTTTTCAGAATAATGCTTTTAAATTAATAAAATAAAAGACAAAACATTATAAATAAAAACATTTATGTTGCAATACAATTAGTGAAATATTATTAAAATCCAATAAATGGTTGATATATATGTGCTTTATTACCACCTAAGTAGCAAGACCCACTGATTGACCTAATAATTATAGTTATTAGATATATAACTATAATAATTTGTAATAAGGTTAAGTGTCCCAATTTCCAGATAGGAGGAACAATTTTGATATAAAAATGTATTTTTCCATTAGCAATAAAATCACAAAAATTATAACACAACTATGGGTTATTGTTATATTCATAATTGAACGATATGCTAAATTTCAGTAGATGTTAGGAGAAATAATGTTTAAATTTTTTCCCACCCAAATTCAGAGACCTCTAACTCCTCTGTGGTCCTCAGGGTAGGAAGCTCTAATCTATACTATTTATATCATTGTTGGGATAAAAGTGGAAGGAAGAGTATATATTGTTCATATTTAAATAGCTCTTGCCAGATGAGGTGTTGCACACCTGTAATCCCAGCAGCTTGGCAGGCTGAGGCAGGAGGATTGCAAATTCAAAGCCAGCCCCAGCAAAAGTGAGGTGTTAAGCAACTCAGTGAGACCCTGTCTCTAAATAAAATTAAAAAATAGGGCTGGAGATGTGGCTCAGTGGTCTAGTGCCCCTGAGTTCAACCCACAGTACTCCACCACCAAATAACAGCTCATAAGTCTCTAATGTGAATCATCAGTATTCAAAGTAATAAGGATCTCTTTTAGCTAAAACAGAGATCACTTGCTGTTATCTAATGTGTTCTGAATATAGCAATTCATACGTTTAAAATTATTTTTAAACTAGGAATACATAGACATATTAAAATCTAATCTGTTGTGTAATGAAATGCATTTCTTCATTCATTTCTTCCCTGCTCCCAAGTCTTCCAGTTTCTCTTTCCCAACACAGTTACAGCCACCTGATTGTGTACCTCTTCTTAGAGAATTCCAGTGTGTATACAAGAAGGGAGAAAAAAACTATATATTTTTTTTCTTTCTCAATTTATTTTGGTGATTGTTTCATATCATTCTTACTTTCTAAGGGCATGTACTATTCCAATGGAGAATATACCATAATTTATTTAACCTGTTCTGTGATGATGGACATTTATGGTGTTTTC
This sequence comes from Callospermophilus lateralis, assembly GCF_048772815.1. Lineage (NCBI taxonomy): Eukaryota > Metazoa > Chordata > Mammalia > Rodentia > Sciuridae > Callospermophilus > Callospermophilus lateralis. Next base: position 192,223,307 of record NC_135305.1, on the reverse strand, counting down.
AATGTTTCATGCTTATAAAGAGTACATACACAACTTTGAAAATGTGAATTATATATGTTGTATATACTAAAAATAAAATTGCTCAAAGAGAATGTACATTTTAAATTTTAATGGATTTGGTTAAATTACCCTACAAAGACATTGTCTAGATTTCTGTTCACATCAAGAATATGTGAAGGTTGAAAATGGTGGTGGAAGACCTGGAAATTCATATGCAACAAAACAAAAATAAACCCCTATCTCTCACCATGCACAAAAATCAACTCAAAGTGAATCAAGGAATTAAAACACAAACCCTGTGCCTAACAGAGGAAAAAGTAGGTCCAAATCTTAATCATGTCAGATTAGGCCCCCGACTTCCTTAACAAGACTCCTAAAGCACAAGAAATGAAATCAAGAATTAATAAATGGGATGGACTCAAACTGAAAAGCTTCTTCTCAGCAAAAGAAACAATCAATGAGGTGAAAAGCAAGCCTACATTTTGGGAGCAATTTTTTACCACACACACATCAGATAGAGCACTAATCTCCAGGATATATAAAGAACTCAAAAAACTTAACACCAAAAAATAAACAACCCAATCAATAAATGGGCCAAGAAACTGAACAAATACTTCTCAGAAGAAGATATACATTTGATCAACAAATATATGAAAAAATGTTCAATATCTCTAGTAATTAGAGAAATGCAACCAAACTACTTTAAGATTTCATCTCACACCTGTTAGAAAGGCAGTTATCAAGAACACAGACATATGTTGGCGAGGATGTGGGGAAAAGGCACACTAATAGATTGCTGGTGGGACTGCAAATTGGAGCAGCCAATATGGAAAGCAGTATGGAGATTCCTTGGAAAACTTGGAATGGAACCACCATTTGACCCAACTATCCCACTCCTCCATCTATACTCAAAGGACTTAAATTCAGCATACTATAAAGATGCAGCCAATGTTTATAGCAGCTCAATTCACAATAGCTAAACTGTGGAACCGACCTAGATGCCCTTCAACAGATGAATGGGTAAAGAAAATGTGATATATATACACAATGGAATATTACTCAGCTTTAAAAGAAAATAAAATCATGGCATATTCAGGTAAATGGATGGAGTTGGAGAATATCATGCTAAGTGAGGTAAGCCACTCCCCCAAACACAAAGGCCATATGTTCTTTCTGATAGGTGGATCCTGATCCATAATGGAGACAGGACATGGGAAAAATGGAGGAACTTGGGGCAAAGAGGAAGGAAGAGTGGGGAGGGTATATGGGGGCAGGAAAGATGGTGGAATGAGATGGACATCATTACCCTAGGTACATGTATGACTGCATGTGTGGTGCAAAGCTACATCATGTACAAAAAGAGAAGTGAGAAATTGTGTCACAATTGTGTACAATGAATCAAATGAATTCTGCTGTCATATATACATAATTAAAATTAATTAATAAAAATGTGAGAGTTGAACCTGGCAAACAAATACATGCCCTTGGATTTTGAAGCTATTTGGATCAGTTATCAATACTTTTCTTACCTTTTATTTTTCTTTAATGCCTCATATAGAAATCTAACAGAACATATTTTTTGAAGGGCTTCAGATATGTCATCCTCAAAATTTAAGTCCAAAATCTGGATCAGAAAGAATGCTTATAGTGGGGTATAACTGGGGATTGAACTTAGGGCACTCATTTGACCACTAAGCCAATCCCCAGCCCTATTTTGCATTTTATTTAGAGACAGGGTTTCATTGAGTTGCTTAGCACTTAGCTTTTGCTGAAGCTGGCTTTGAACTCAGAATCCTTCTGCCTCAACCTCCCGAGCCACTGGGATTACAGGTGTGTGCCACTCTGCCTGACCAGCACATGTTCATTTTTATAGCTCTTCCATCCTTATTTCACTGCTGTGGAAGTGACGGATTTGGGTTTTATGTTTGGGGGAATAGCATAGTTATCTTTCACCAGAGCCCTGAAAGCCTAGGTCAGATGTTAGAAATTGTTCTGATGAAGAATGTCCAGCAGATACTTCCTAAAAACAATTGTTTGGCAGAGGGTGGTGTGTCTTGTCAAAACCACCTTGACCTATGCCTCACAGTAAACCATAACACCAACGTCAAAGCATGTAATAGCTGTCTTTAAATTTTTTTTTTGTATTTAGGTGTTTAGTTCATGAAATGTGTTGACAATAAATGATGTCAGGACTGCGGAAGATGGTGGCGAATAGAGTACATCACCCCCGTGTACTGCGTCACTGCACAGGTGAATAACGAGTTAGAACGGACAAAAGCTATCTTGTTAGGAATTTCCAGCAAAATTGGGGTGCACTGAAACCTAGAGGAAGGATTTCCATCGCCCAAGGATCGGTTATTGGGGCTCAACCGCAAGTGAACCGTCCGCCCGGAGATTCAGGCTGCTTGCTCGGCAGCCCACCCCGCTGCTAGAGACTGCGGTGTGCCAGGAAACAGCGTGCTGTGCGAGCAACGCAGAGGAACGGTGCTGCAGATTCTGTGGGCTCCCGCCGGCTGTGCCCTCACTGTGCTCCGGGCTGAGTTCTGGGTTTGAGATGGGGGAAGGAAGCGGTCCAGTTCTGTACTCCACACCAGACAGCCCACAGAGGAAGCCGGCGGCCACCATCTTGGAGAGCTGACGTCACCATTCCAGTTTTCGACAGATTGCAGCAGTGATAGAACAGGTGTGTGTCATTTAGACCATCTCCCGTACAGCGGGGAAATCGCATAAAATCCCTCCCCGGCTTTCCAGGGGCGTGATTAACAGAGTGAGCGTGAATAGAGGCGTGGGAAAAGGTAAAGGCACCTGACCTCCAACTCCCCCCTCCCACCAGTGGTGAAAACGAAACCTGTCTCGCGAGCTCTCGGAGGAGGGGCTAGCGGAGGGAATCAAAACAATAGGGGCCGGTTCCCAATAGCCGCGCTCCACATCCAGGAAACTGCAGGCCCAGAGTGTAGTTTGAACTGCAGAGAGGTATCACACTGGGAAAGGCCTGTCTGGCAGGAGAAGCGAGGTGACTAGAGACCAGGAATAAACCTAAGCTAACAGATTTAGAGAGACACCAGGTGGGGGAGGAGGAAGCAGCCTCACACGGATTGTTTCCTACAGCCAGAGGGCAAAATCTTGGCCCAGAAGGCACAGCGGCACCTACTGGAAGCGGAGAAAATAGAAGCCTAACAGTGCCCCCCCTTTTTTTCCTTTCCTTTTTTAAAATTTTTAATTTTTAAAAAATTTTATAATTTTAATTTTTTTCTTTTTTAAAATTATATTATTTTTTTAATTTTAATTTTTATTTTACTGCATTTTATTATTTTTTATCATTTCTTTTTCTTTTCTATTCTTTTCTTTTTCTTTCCTCTCTCCCTCTCTCTTTCTTGGTTTGCTTCCTTACCTTTTCCCCATCTTTCCTCTTAAGCATGACCACCCAGATTACGTACAACTTACTAAATGCAAATAGATGAATACTACGAATTGGTCTATAGTCCGCCTAAGCCCTTAACTACCCCCAAGTACTCCTGTCTATTCTCTTGTTAATATCCACCTGCATTTGAGCAACCCCCCAAAGAAGCTAGCATATATTAACCTCCATACCATCAACTCGCCCGACCTCAACATAAATTCCTAAGTTCAAATCTCAATTCTCTATATGCCATCAAAATCTGTAGGCCTTTAATGAAACTAATGAACTTACCTTAAATCACAATTAAATCCAACATCTCCAAATATTGTCTCTCAACACAAAGGAGAGATATTGGAACTATAAAAAACAAAACAAATTTAAATAAGAAAACAAAAACAGAGCAGTCAAACAGGGTTGGAAAGTAACGTGGGCACCATGAAAAAATGAGGGAAAAAAGGATTGCAAACAATGCAGGACAACTTAATTTCACAGGAGAACTTAGAGGCATCAGAAAAATGGACAGAGAAAGAACTTAAGGCATACCTAACTTAGATGGAACAGAATCTTAGAGAAGACTTTAGACAACAAGTCCAAACAATGAAAGTATACTTTAAAAACGAATTACATAAGCAAATTCAAATGGCAAAGAATGAGCTCTACCAGGAGATAGAGATTTTAAAAAAAAATCAAAGAGTAATCCTAGAAATGCAGGAAACCATAAATCAAATTAAAAACTCAAACGAGGATATTACAAATAGACTAGATCAAATAGAAATCAGAACATCTGATAATGAAGACAAAGTTTATCAACTTGAAAAGAATATAGTCAACACAGAAAGGATCCTAAAAAATCATGAGCAATCCATCCAAGAGATATGGGATGTCATAAAAAAAAAACAAACTTGAGAGTCATTGCGATAGAAGAAGGTGGAGAGGCTCAAACCAAAGGAATGAACAATCTACTGAATGAAATAATCTTAGAAAACTTCCCAGATATGAAAGATGGAATGGATTTCCAAATCCTGGAAGCCTACAGCACCCCAAATATACAAAACCGTAATAGACCAACTCCAAGACACATAATTATGAAGATATCCAACATACAGAACAAGGAGAGAATATTAAAAGCTACGAGAGAAAGGAGGCAGATTACATTCAGGGGTAAACCAATTAGGTTAACGGCTGATTTTTCATCACAGACGTTGAAAGTGAGAAGATCCTGGGACAATGTATTTCAAACGCTGAAAAATAATGGATTCCAACCAAGAATACTGTACCCAGCAAAATTAAGCTTCAGATTTGACAATAAAATAAAATATTTCACGATAAACAAAAGTTAAAAGAATTCGCAGCCAGAAAACCAGCACTGCAAGGCATTTTGAGCAAAACACTGCAAGAAGAGGAATAAAAAACAGCACCCCAAACTAACAGTGGGAGGTAACTCAGTAAAGAGAAGAAAAAAAGTAACCAAAAAGGAAAAAACTAGCCAAATTAAAATAAATAAATAAATAAGCATGACGGGAAGTACAAACCATAAATCAATAGTAACCTTAAATGTTAATGGCTTAAATTCACCAATCAAGAGACATAGGCTAGTAACCTGGATTAAAAAAACGAATCCAACAATATGCTGCCTTCAGGAGACTCATATGATAGGAAAAGACATACACAGGCTGAAAGTGAAAGGTTGGGAAAAATCATACCACTCACATGGTTCTCGGAAGCAAGCAGGAGTGGCTACACTCATATCGAATAAAATCAACTTCAAACCTAAGTTAATCAAAAGGTATAAAGAAGGACACTATATACTGTTAAAAGGAACCATCCACCAACAAGACATAACAATTATCAATATGTATGCACCAAACAATGGTGCTACAACGTTCATAAAACAAACTTTCCTCAAGTTCAAGAGTCAAATAGGCCACAACACAATAATCATGTGTGACTTCAACACACCGCTCTCTCCATTGGACAGATCCTCCAGACAAAAACTGAATAAAGAAACTATAGAACTCAATAACACAATCAATAACCTAGACTTAACTGACATATATAGAATATATCAACCATCATCAAGTGGATACACGTTCTTCTCAGCAGCACATGGATCCTTCTCAAAGATAAACCATATATTATGCCATAGGGCAACTCTTAGTAAATATAAAGGTGTGGAGATAATACCATGCATCTTATCTGATCATAACGGAATGAAACTGGAAATCAATGATAAAAGAAGGAAGGAAAAATCCTGCATCACCTGGAAAATGAACAATATGTGACTAAATGATCAATGAGTTACAGAAGACATAAAGGAGGAAATCAAAAAATTCTTAGAGATAAATGAAAATACAGACACAACATATCAGAATCTATGGGACACAATGAAAGCAGTTCTATGAGGGAAATTCATTGCCTGGAGTTCATTCCTCAAAAAAAGAAAAGATCAACAAATAAATGAACTCACTCTTCATCTCAAAACCCTAGAAAAGGAAGAGCAAAACAACAGCAAATGTAGTAGAAGGCAAGAAATAATTAAAATCAGAGCAGAAATCAATGAAATCGAAACAAAAAAAAACCATTGAAAAAACTGATAAAACTAAAAGTTGATTCTTTGAAAAAATAAATAAGATCGACAGACCCTTAGCCATGCTAACTAAGAGAAGAAGAGAGAGAACTCAAATTACTAACATAGGGGATGAAAAAGGCAATATCACAACGGACACTACAGAAATACAGAAGATAATTAGGAATTATTTTGAAACCCTATATTCCAATAAAATAGAAGATAGTGAAGATATCGATAAATTTCTTAAGTCATATGGTTTGCCCAGATTGAGTCAGGAAGTTACACACAATTTAAACAGACCAATAACAAAGGAGGAAATAGAAGAAACCATCAAAAGACTACCAACCAAGAAAAGCCCTGGACCGGATGGATATACAGTGGAGTTTTACAAAACCTTCAAAGAAGAATTAATATCAATACTTTTCAAGTTATTTCAAGAAATAGAAAAAGAAGGAGCCCTTCCAAATTCATTCTATGAGGCCAACATCACCCTGATCCTGAAACCAGACAAAGACACTTCAAAGAAAGAAAACTACAGACCAATATCTCTAATGAAATTAGATGCAAAAATCCTCAATAAAATCCTGGCGAATCGAATACAAAAGTATATTAAAAATATTGTGCACCATGATCAAGTAGGATTCATCCCTGGGATGCAAGGCTGGTTCAATATATGGAAATCAATAAATGTTATTCACCACATCAATAGACTTAAAGATAAGAACCACATGATCATCTCGATAGATGCAGAAAAAGCACTCGACAAAGTACAGCATCCCTTTATGTTCAAAACACTAGAAAAACTAGGGATAACAGGAACTTACCTCAACATTGTAAAAGCTATCTATGCTAAGCCTCATTCTAAATGGAGAAAAACTGAAGGCATTCCCTCTAAAATCTGGAACAAGACAGGGATGCCCTCTCTCACCACTTCTATTCAATTTAGTTCTCGAAATACTAGCCAGAGCAATTAGACAGACAAAAGAAATTAAAGGCATAAAAATAGGAAAAGAAGAACTTAAATTATCACTATTTGCGGATGATATGATACTATATCTAACAGACCCCAAAGGGTCTACAAAGAAACTACTAGAGCTAATAAATAATTCAGCAAAGTGGCAGGATATAAAATCAACACGCATAAATCAAAGGCATTCCTGTATATCAGTGACAAATCTTCTGAAATGGAAATGAGGACAACCACCCGATTCACAATATCCTCAAAAAAAAAAAAAAAATAAAATACTTGGGAATCAACCTAGCAAAAGAGGTGAAAGATTTATTTAATGAAAACTACAGAACCCTAAAGAGAGAAATAGAAGAAGACCTTAGAAGATGGAAAAATATACCCTGTTCATGGACAGGAAGAACTAACATCATCAAAAAGGCGATATTACCCAAAGTTCTCTATAGGTTTAATGCAATGCCAATCAAAATCCCAATGTCATTTCTTGTTGAAATAGATAAAGCAATCATGAAATTTATATGGGAAAACAAAAGACCCAGAATAGCAAAAACAATTCTAAGCAGGAAGTGTGAATCAGGCGGTATAGCGATAGCAGATTTCAAACTATATTACAGAGCAATAGTAACAAAAACAGCATGGTACTAGTACCAAAACAGGCAGGTGGACCAATGGTACAGAATAGAGGAAACAGAGACCAATCCACATATCTACAACTTTTTTATATTTGATAAAGGGGCTACAAGCATGCAATGGAGGAAGGATAGCATCTTCAACAAATGGTTCTGGGAAAACTGGAAATCCATATGCAACAAAATGAAACTGAATCCCTTTCTCTCGCCATGCACAAAAGTTAACTCAAAATGGATCAAAGAACTTGATATCAAATCAGAGACTCTGCGCCTGATAGAAGAAAAAGTTGGCTCCGATCTACATATTGTGGGGTCGGGCTCCAAATTCCTTAATAGGACGCCCATAGCACAAGAGTTAATAACTGGAATTAACAAATGGGACTTACTCAAACTAAAAAGTTTTTTTCTCAGCAAGAGAAACAATAAGAGAGGTAAATAGGGAGCCTACATCTTGGTAACAAATCTTTACTCCTCACATTTCAGATAGAGCCCTAGTATCCAGAGTATACAAAGAAGTCAAAAAATTAAACAATAAGATAACAAATAACCCAATCAACAAATGGGCCAAAGGCTTGAACAGACACTTCTCGGAGGAGGACATACAATCAATAAACAAGTACATGAAAAAATGCTCACCATCTCTAGCAGTCAGAGAAATGCAAATCAAAACCACCCTAAGATACCATCTCACTCCAGTAAGATTAGCAGCCATTATGAAGGCAAACAACAACAAGTGCTGGCGAGGATGTGGGGAAAGGGGTACTCTTGTACATTGCTGGTGGAACTGCAAATTGGTGTGGCCAATTTGGAAAGCAGTATGGAGATTCCTGGGAAAGCTGGGAATGGAACCACCATTTGACCCAGCTATTGCCCTTCTTGGACTATTCCCTGAAGACCTTAAAAGAGCATACTACAGAGATACTGCCACATTGATGTTCATAGCAGCACAATTCACAATAGCTAGACTGTGGAACCAACCCAGATGCCCTTCAATAGATGAATGGATAAAAAATGTGGCATTTATACACAATGGAGTATTACACAGCACTAAAAAATGACAAAATCATGGAATTTGCAGGGAAATGGATGGCATTAGACCAGATTATGCTAAGTGAAGCTAGCCAATCCCTAAAAAACAAATGCCAAATGTCTTCTTTGATATAATGAGAGCAACTAAGAACAGAGAAGGGAGGAAGAGCAAGAGAAAAAGATTAACATTAAACAGAGACATGAGGTGGGAGGGAAAAGGAGAGAAAAAGGAAATTGCATGGAAATGGAAGGAGACCCTCATTGTTATACAAAATTACATATAAGAGGTTGTGAGAGGAAATTGTAAAAAAACAAGGGAGAGAATTAAATTACAGCAGATGGGATAGAGAGAGAAGTTGGGAGGGGAGAGGAGGGGGATAGTAGAGGATAGGAAAGGTAGCAGAATACAATGTTTACTAATATGGCATTATGTAAAAATGTGGATATGTAACCAATGTGATTCTGCAATCTGTATACGGGGTAAAAATGGGAGTTCATAACCCACTTGAATCTAAAGTATAAAATATGATATGTCAAGAGCTTTGTAATGTTTTGAAGAACCAATTAAAAAAAGAAATTTAAAATATTAAAATAATTTTATACTGAAAAAAAATAAATAAATGATGTCAGTAATATTCAAACACTGATGGGGTATCATTTTGTTTCCATAGTTACCTGGGGTCTGTTAGTTTATGACTTTAGATGTGTAGTTTCTGACTCTGGATTTTTTTTTTTTTTTTTTGGTCAACTAGGTCAAGAAATTTACATTTTTATTCACTTGGCAGGCAAACCAAGTTATAAATGTCACTCATGAAGAGGATCCTCAAATGGTCAAATTCTCCATTAGATTAGATGAAATTCAGAGCAGTGTATTTCTGAGTCTGTTCTCAGAGAAACTCACATCATAGTTTTCCTTTTTTGAAATCATTTTTATGAGGTGAGGGACTACACTTTTATAATTTGTTCTTTTCTGAGTCCTCTTCTAGTTTTAGCTTTGGCAAGCTCTTTTGATAACTGTATATATTTTAGACACGTTTCTCTTAGCCTTCTATTGAACTTAACAGGTAAAAGATTTTTCCTAATCATTGTGGCAAGTAAGCCAAAAACTAGGACAAGCTCCCTATGGGAGAGGAAGCAAAGTAATTAGACAAAGGTGGTGAGAATTGATTAAACTGTTGACAATGAGTACTTACATGTTCTTCTGAAATCTGATTAAAATATGAAGTTGACCACTTGGCTAACCAGAAAGCAATTATCTCTCATGGAGACCTAGTGAAATTCTTTAAGATTAGATAAGAACTAACTACTAGTGTTATTAGGAGAGACAGAAAACAGACCTTACAGACTAATTTTGATTTCTACAAAAGTAGAACTTTAAAAAAATTCCAGAATATTAGGAAAATGTCAAAATCATTTGTTTAGAAACAAATTCTCCTGTGAAAGGAGACAAGAATGAAGATCAAAGAGAACTTGTGAGTGTAATAGATATTGATTTTATTCATTCATTTGTTTATTCACTGTTCACTGGCTTTAGCATAGCTCTGGATTCCATGTCATGTGACTGACATTCATTGATTAAACATGTGTTCTGGGTAGATCAGCATTTAGCGGTTGTAAAAGGAATGGTTAGACTGAGTGTGATAGGAAACAATGTTATAAGTTGTGGAAGGAATGGTATTAAACATTTCCTAAATAACTGGGTAAAGAAAGAGCTAATTAAGTGTATAAGCATATCCATTTCTTAACTACGGTTTTGGAAAATGTCTGTCTGTTTCTTAAGTCATTCCTTTTGGGGTCTTAACTGTGCAAAGAATATAGGGAAATGAATTTAAGAACTTTAACTAGAAGGAAGAACTTCTTAGAATCATTTACATTCAACCAGTGTGTACTGACTGCCTAATATGTGCTACTATGCTAAGATGCTGACAATATGGTATAGAGAAAAAAAGTCACTATGTTTGTACAACTTACAACTTATTCACACAGTTAACGATAATCACGACAATTTTAAACAAGTGAGATATAGGAATCCTTGTGTCTGAAAGTCTTTAAATGCTCATTTGATTGGAAAGAATTATTTGTTATCCTATATATATGTATAAAGTTGAACAACTGAAGAAAATGCTTTTTAAATAAACCCTTCTAATTTCCTAAAGTTATTTCCTTTATCTACATATTATTGAGTCAAAGGAAATTAGGAGGAAAAATAATATGAATTGACATGAAGTTAATGAGACTGAGGAAAAACTCCTGAAATTTTAGTTTGCATTCATATCAGTGTATCAAATAAGATAAAGTCCTTCCATCCTCTACATTGGTCAGATTAGAGAGTGACTGCACTTGACTTTAAGAATAAGGGCAGAGGTATTGTGTATGAATGAATATGCTATAGTGAATACCACTATTAAGTATAATTATAATGCATCAATAAAATAAAAAAAAAAAGATCAAGAGGAGGTACCAGAGACTAAAACCAACCAAATTATGCAATGTGCATGTAGGGATATATCATCATAAATCCCAATTTTAACAATAAATAAATGCACAAATTAAAATAAATAAACAGAAGGAAGACCAGTGAAATTGAGGAACAGAATCAGGGAAGAAGGAGGGGAAAGAAAGAAAAGTACTGGGCAATGAAATGGAAGCAAAATAAGTTAGGTATATGTATGAATATGTGACAATGAGCACTGCTATTATGTAAAATTGTAATGCACTGATAAAATCAATCTTAAAAGAATAACATTTAGGAGGTACTTTGAGGAAACAAATTATGACAACATCATGCTCTCTGGTACCATGCAGGATTGGAAAAACATGACACACAAAAAAATGATTTGTCAAACTAGAGATCATAGTTTTGTTCTGAGACTAAAAGAAAAGTTTGAGTCATGGTTCTACCAATTTCCCTGTGTGCAACCATGGGATATTTACTTAATTTCCCTAAATCAGTAAATCAAGAATAATAACATTTAGTTTGTATTCATATCAGTGTATCAAATAAGATAAAGTCCTTCCATCCTCTACATTGGTCAGATTGAAGAGTAACTGCACTTGACTTTAAGAATTTTAAGATTAAAGTGAATCTAGAATAATAACATTGGCTACACAAACTAAGTGTGAATCAAGAATAATAACATTGGCTACTATATTGGTCAGTATGCTTATAGATTCAGGTAACTGAAAATTCAGTTAACTTTGAATTCAATCCAAAAAGACACCCCTAGTTTACTTCACAAAAAGTTTAGAGGTGCCTGGTTGCAGGGTTAGTCCAGTGACTCCATGAAGATGGTAGGGTTCTAGACTATGTATGGCTTCCTTGATTTTTCCTTCATAGTTGAAGTGGCTTCAGATATGTCATTCTCATAATTTAAGTCCAAAATCTGGAAGCAGAAAGTAGGCAAGAGGATTGGGGGCGAGGGAGGGGGGCGTATCTCCAAACATCTCTCTCTCCTTCTAAGTCTTTCCCAAAATTCCCCTAGTGGATGTCCTTCTGCATCTCCTTGGTCAAAACTGAGTTTTGTGGCCACTTCTTGCTGCAAGAAAGACTGGGAAAGAAAGTATTTGATTTACTATCCTCCACAGCAGGAGGATAGACAAAAGAGATGGAACTGACATAGTTGACCACAACCATCTTACAAAGGTCCTTTTCCAGTTACATGAATTTAGCAAGACACAAAATATACATGTCAGGAAAAGCAGACTTATTACTCCTAAGTAGGCAGCAAGGATAAAGAGGAGCCTAAGATCTATGGTAAGTCCATCCTTCAAGGCTCAGGAAAGCTGCCCAAGGCAGAGGGAGTCTTGACTGTGTGTGCCCCAAATCATACTATGGCTGAGGGACCTTGAAAGCAATTCTCTTTAGGCTTATGTGCCCAGAGAGAACATTGAGAGACCTGCTTATAAATCCAGAGATCTGCCTTCCTACACATTTCCGAATATAACTGTAAATACTAGGTGAATAGAATATAAAATAATTTTCACAGGCACCTGCTGTAAACATTTTAAAAGTGTAACAATTTGTCTTGAAGAGAAAACATTTCAATGGAGAGACTTCATAGTTTTAAAATTTAGGTGTTTTGATCCATGTCACAATACAAGGGAACAGAATTAAAGTAACAGTAAACATTCTATGCAAATTAGACCTATTCCAAAATGGTATTCACTCTGTGTGGGAATAAGAGGATCATTAGCAAACTTTTTAAGTGGGATTGGATGACCACTTTTATTTTCTTTTCTTTTATTAAACTTCATTTAATTAATTATTTTTTTTATTTTTGGTAGGAAGGATTGAACTCAGGAACACTCAACCACTGAGCTACATCCCCTGCCCTATTTTTATTATTCTAATTTGTTATATATGACAGCAGAATGCAACTCAATTCATATTACACATACAGAACATAATTTTTCATGTCTCTGGTTGTACACAGAGTAGAATCACACCATTTGTGTCTTCATACATGTACTTAGGATAATGATGTCCATCTCATTCCACTGTCTTTTCTACCCCATGTCCCCTCCATTTCTCTCCCTCCCCTTTGTCCTATCTAAAGTTCATCTATTCCTCCCATGCTCCTTTGCCATCCACATTATGAATTAGCCTCCTTATATCAGAAAAAAACATTTGGCATTTAGTTTTTTTGGGATTGGCTTACTTCACTTAGCATTATAATCTTCAACTCCATTTACCTGCAAATGCCATGATTTTATTCTCTTTTAATGCTGAGTAATATTCCATTGTGTATATATACTATGCCGCAGTCTGGCTGGGCACAAAATCATGAGCCACTCACAGCCTTGTAGATTCAAACAGTAAATCTTTATTCCTGAACTCTCACTGGCACTCTCACACACCTTCTGGGGAAAATCCACACCTCCACCGTGCTCTGCATCTCAAATACTCTCTGAATCCCGGGAGAACTCAATGGGAACTCAAGGAGTGGGCGGGCGCCTGAGGCAGCAGGATACACCCTATTCCCAGCAGGGTCCACCTTAAACCTGGAACCGCCCTAAACCCAAGGAGCGGGTGCCTGAGGCAGCAGGATACTCCCTATTCCCAGCAGGATACACCCTAAACCCGGACCCACCCTAATCCAGCAGGATCCTCCCTAAACCCGGATCCACCATGGTCCTTGAGCAGGGTCACCTTTCTCAAACATTCATGCAATGTCACTGCAAATGACCTGGGTCCAAGGCAAGCCCATTTCCACAATGGAGAGTCCTCCCTCTAAGCAACATTGGGTAGGCTGACAAAGAAATTGCCATGCGTCATTCCTACTTGGCTATGGCTCTCAGCAATACCACATTTTCTTTACCCATTCATCTGTTGAAGGGCATCTAGGTTGATTCCAGAGTTTAGCTATTGTGAATTGTGCTGCTATAAATATTGATGTGGCTGTGTCCCTGTAGTATGCTGTTTTTAAGTTCTTTGGGTATTGACTAAGGAGTGGGATAGCTGGGTCAAATGGTGGTTCCATTCCTAGTTTTCCAAGGAATCTCCATTCTGCTTTCCATATTGGCTGCACCAATTTGCAGTCTCATCAGCAATGTATGAGTGTGCCTTTTCCCCCACATCCTCTCCAACACTTATTGTTGTTTGTATTCTTAATAGCTGCCTTTCTGACTGGAGTGGGATGAAATCTTAGAGTTTTTTGATTAGAATTTCTTTAATTGCTAGAGATGTTGAACATTTTTTCAGATATTTGTTAATTGATTGTATATCATCTTCTGAGAAGTGTCTGTTCAGTTCCTTGGCCCATTTATTGATGGGGTTATTTGGTTTTTTGGTATTAAGATTTTTGAGCTCTTTATATATCCTGGAGATTAGTGCTCTATCTGACATGCTTGTGCTAAAAATTTTCTCCCATTCTATAGGATCTCTATTCACCTCACTGATTGTTTCTTTTGCTGAGAGTAAGCTTTTTAGTTTGAGTCCATTTCATTTTTTGATTCTTTATTTTAAATATTGTGCTATAGGACTCTTACTAAGGAAGTTGGGGCCTAATCCGACATGATGGAGATTTGGGACTACTATTTCTTCAATTAGGTGAAGGGTCTATGGTTTAATTCCTAGGTTCTTGATCCACTTTGAGTTCAGTTTTGTTCATGGTGAGAAATAGGGGCTTAATTTCATTTTGTTGCATATGGATTTCCAGTTTTCCCAGCACCATTTGTAGAAGAAGCTATCTTTTCTCTAATATATGTTTTTGGCACCTTTGTCTAATGTAACTGTAATTATGTGGGTTTGTCTCTGGTCCTCTATTCTGTACTATTGGTGTACCGGTCTATTTTGGTGCCAATATCATGCTGTTTTTGTTACTATTGCTCTGCAGTATAGTTTAAGGTCTGAAAGTAATGCCACCTGCTTCACTCTTCTTGCTAAGGATTGTTTTAGCTATTCTAGGTCTCTTATTTTTCCAAATGAATTTCATGATTGTTCTTTCTATTTCTATGAGGAATGACATTGAGATTTTGATTAAAATTAGATTAAATCTGTATAGGGCTTTTGGTAGTATGGTCATTTTGACAATATTAATTCTGCCTATCTAAGAACAAGGGAGATCGTTTCATCTCCTATGGTCTTCTTTAATTTCTTTCTTTAGTGTGGTGTAGTTTTCATTGTAGAGGTCTTTCGCCTCTTTCATTAAGTTTATTCCCAAGTTTTTTTTAGGCTATTGTAAATGGGGCAGTTTTCTTCATTTCTCTTTCAGAGGATTTGTCACTGATACACAGAAATGCCTTTGATTTATGGGTGTTGATTTTATATCCTGCTACTTTGCTGAGTTCACTTATTAGTTCTAGAAATTTTCTGGTGAAATTTTTTGGGTCTTCTAGGTATAGAGTCATATTATCAGCAAATAGTGCCAATTTGAGTTCTTATTTTCCTATCTGGATCACTTAATTTCTTTTGTCTGTCTAATTGTTCTGGCTAGTGTTTCAAGAACTATGTTAAATAGAAGTGGTGAAAGAAGGCATCCTGTCTTCTTCCAGTTTTTAGAGGGAATGCTTTCAATTTTTCTCCATTTAGAATGATGTTGACCTGGGGCTTAGCATTGATAGCTTTTACAATGTTGAGATATGTTCCTGTTTCCCTAGTTTTTCTAGTGTTTTGAACATGAAGGGGTGCTACATTTTTGTCAAATGCTTTTTCTGCATCATTTGAGATGATCATATGATTCTTATCTTTAAGTCTATTGATGTGATGAGTTACACTTATTGATTTCTATATGTTGAACCAACCTTGCATCCCTGGGATGAATACCACTTGATCGTGGTGCACTACCTTTTTGATATGTTTTTGTATTCGATTTGCCAGAATTTTATTGAGAATTTTTGCATCTATGTTCATTAGAGATCTTTGTCTGAAGTTTCCTTTCTTTGATATGTCTTTGATATTTCAGGGTGATACTGGCCTCATAAAATGAGTTTGGAAGTGTTTCCTCTTTTTCTATTTCATGAAATAATTGAGGAGTATTGGTATTAGTTCTTCTTTGAAGGTCTTATAGAACTCAGCTGTGTATCTATACGGTCCTGAGCTTTTCTTGGTTGGTAGGCTTTCGATGGTATCTTCTATTTCTGTGCTTCAAATTGATCTGCTTAACTTGTGTATATCATCCTGATTCAGTTTATGACCACTTTTCTTTAGATGGAAACTGTTAGATAACTCCAGGATTCCTTCCTGTTGACATTTCTGTGATTCTGTAATAGAGAGTAAGAAGTTCAAAAGGCATTTTTTTTTTTTTTTTTTGGTATCAGGATTGAAACCAGAAGTGTTTAACCACTGAGAAACATCCCTAGCCCTTTTTATTTTGAGACAGGGTCTTTAAATTGCTTAGGACCTTGGTAAGTTTCTGAGGCTGGCTTTGAACTTGCAATCCTCCAGCCTCAGCCTCCCAAGTTGCTGGGATTACAGGTGTGTGCCACCATGCCTGGACAAAAGATAAAATTCCTCACTTAAAATTTGGGCTTAATTTGTATTTGGGTTCAATGGCAGTATTCTAGCTAGATCCAGAATTTCTAAAATGAGGAATATTAAAAGTCTAACCTTTGCAATTCTACTGGAAGATGCAGTTCATTCATTATTTTTGGAGATTATTATTTATTATTTCTTAAATAATAAATAACAGTATTTTCTTGTTTATTTTTCCTGTGCAGGATCCATTTATTTTTAGATTTTAACATTCTAAATATTGACATCTCTTCAAACTAAAAGAAAAATGTTGTGGTTAGTAACTTTCCCTAAACTTCCTTACTGGAATATATATTCTTAAAACAACTCTATAGTTTGCATTTTCTGAACTTTTCGTTTCCATGTGCATTCTCTCTTCCTTCGTTAGGATTTGGTAAGAGCGCTATGAATGTGTTAGAATGGTGTAAATGATATTTGCTGTGTATGATTTATTTCCCCTCCCTACGCCTGCCAGAGAAGGGAGGTGTGATATCTCAAGAGACTCTTTTTTTACCAAGTCCATGTTTTAAATAAATGAAACTTGTACAGACTCCAACACACCATCTTGAGATAACCTCAGGCCCTGAAGTATACTGACAGGCAGAATGATCACAGCCAAGTCATAAAACTGCTTTTGAAAAGAAGAGCTGGGTGAAAAACATTACCAGCCATTGAATCAAGGGAAAATCTGGCTTCTTCAAATTGAAAAGCATCCTCAAAGTAAGAGAAATATTGAAAATATATTCCCTGAATTCATATTTTCATGATGCTTTAAGTGATCCAAGAAGGTAGCACAGTTGTCTCCAGCTGTTCACAGAGGAGCTCAGTTAATCCCTACACATGCCATCACCGTGTTTATACCTCACATTTTCTCTTCCTCCCTTTCTATCTGGCTTTCATTCCACTCCAAATTCTCTTCTGGTTCAGGCTCTTTGTTAGCACTTGTTCCCTTTTTTTCTAGAAGATTCTTTGGTTCTTTGTATAACTCCCTTCTCGGCTTTTAACTCTCAGCTTAAATACCACTTCATACCACTCACTATTCATCAAACTGCTCTTATTCCAGTTACCAGGACCTACACTTTACAAAATCTGGTGCCTACATTTCTACCTCATCTTATGTAACTTCTCAACATCATTTAATGAGGTTGACAACTTCATCCTTCTAGATGGCTTTGGTGACAGCCCATTCTCTTTGCTTTCTTCCTTCCTTTTCAGTTATTTCATGTCAGCATTCCTCTCACTCCACTCTTCCTTTTTAGTCCAACTCTTATGTTGGACTATTTCTGATGTTGGATTTGGTTTCTCCTCTTTTCTTTGATCCCTGACTAAGGTTTGAAATTTCATCTCTGTCTGATATTAAATCTGTATTTCAAGCCTAGAGCTCCTCAGAATCCTGCTGATCTGATAACTAACAGATTTCAAATTGAATATACTCAGAGTGAAACCCTTAACATCCTGCAAACAGTCACACACTGTTATCCTTTCCCAGTTTTTCCATGGTAAATAGTACCAGTCCCTGAAACCTGGGAGACATCCTTGAATGACTTTTTCCATATCACCTTTACATCCAGCAATTTCTGTCAAGTACAATTCAAAATGTATGTCAAGTCCATCCACTTTTCTCACCTCCACCACTGCTACCTGGTCCAGGCTACCTTCATCCCCCATCTGGTTTACTGGAGGTGACTTATGGGAGTTCTCCCAGCCCTCTGAAGTTCCTTTAATCCATTTTTCCCCACAGTGATCAGAATGTTCCTTTAAAAACAAACTTCGTACCATGTTACTCCTTAACTCCAAATTCTACAAGAGTTTCTATTATATGTTGACAAAAATCCAGACCCGTTACCATGGTCTGTGGAACACTTCATGTTCCAGCTCAATACAATGCTTTGAACATGACCTTGTTCTCTTTCTTTCTTACTAAGCCCCAGTCACACTGGTCTAATCCCCAGCTTCTCTTCTGACTCAGGCTCTTTGCTTGCACTTGCGTTCCTTCTCCTAGAACATTCTTTGTTTCTTTGCATAGAAATAATGCAAATCTTCCACTGTTAGCTTAAATACCACCTCAACGTGGATGCTTTTCTTAAGATTGTACCCAAGATTTTATTTGTGTTTTAGACTGATAGGAATATGGTTGTTGGTAGTGTATTTTTTCTTCTTTCCTGGCTGGAATTTCAGATACTTTTAGAATCAAACTTGGAAAAGGTATGAAAAGCAGATGCAAAAACAGTATTTGAGAAATAGATCATCATGAAAGAACCCCAATTGACTACTTTGCCTGGATCTTTCAACTTTCTAAACAAAAATTATAAATTCCAAAGCCACTTGGGGTCTGTCAGGTAGCTGACATGAATGTGATAGGCTAAGTGGGAAACACTTGGTGTTGGTGAACCAGAAGGCAAGTCCCTCTAAAGGTATGCAAAAGAAAATTCTGAAACTCTTCATAATAAACTAAGCCTGTCTCAAGGCTGACTTTGATTTGAGATCCCTGCCTACAAGTTTCCCTTTTATTGAGTAAGTCAGAACATTTCTGAACATATGAGCATCATATTTATGTTTTATATTTGCATATTAAAATAATAAATAACCGTAGAATAGTCTAGTACTACACATTTTTATTAGCTTTTAAATATTTTTCTCTTTTTTCTATCAATTTTTTGGAGTATTACGCATTTTAACATTATATAAGTAGTATTTACCAGCACAAATTTTCAGAAAAATCTTTGGGCACCAACAAAGGCACTTGAAGGCAATGCTGAAGGAGATCCATGGAATGATTTGAAGCAGAAGAGTGATCATTTTTGTGTTTTAGATCATCACATTTGTGTTTTAGAAAAATCATTTCATATGTACCAATCAGAAGAACTAAACCTCTCCTGAACAGTGAGAGGAACAAATTGTGTGTTGTAAGGAATGTTGTCCTGTAAATAAAGGACACTTGGCGAGCACATGGCCATTTCTCATCACGATGTTTGTTGAACATATTCATTCATAATTCAGTGAAGTCAGTCTATAGGTAGTTAAAATAATATCACATAAGCATGTTATTTTCTTAAGATTTAAGTAGTATAGACAAATCCTAGTAGATGAATTTAGAGCATGTCTCCTTAACCCAAGATTTCCAAACTCCAAGGATGGTTTGGCTTATTATGAATTGTGAAATCAAGATAGTAGGTTATGAATAGCCCTTTAGAAAATAAAACAATAGATTTTATAGATTTATATGTATCATCAATACAAATGTGCTATTTGTATTCACTAGGGGCAAATACCTCCACATAAAACTTGCATGTGTTTGTGTGTGTGGTGTGTGTGTGTGTGTGTGTGTGTGTGTGTGTACATGTTGCCCAACACATTTATTATTGCAGGTTGTGGTAAAAGTAAGTTTGAAAAACACTTATTCAAACCACCCTTCAGTATGTCTCATCTCAGCTATGATTTTGACTAAGACTGCTGTAGAGTGTGGAAGGGTGAAGAAACTCTGAACTGTCATTTAGAAGCAGATTGTGATCAGTTCTCAGATAAATGATAAAAAAGCTGATGTTCTCCTGTCTGCATCTGAGATTATGCCTAGATAGAGCTGGCTCCTCTTCAGTGTGCCCAGGACATAAGGCAGGACAAATTCGCTGGATCTGTCCAAATGCTGAAACAGTCCCTTGGTGGAAGAGAGTGAATGCTGTCCTCCCACTGTGGTTAATTCAGAAAGCTTAATTTTGAGCAGGAGCACATCCTGGTTGACATGCCAGAATGTAATGGTCCTGAGATACGTGTATGGTTTGGTGTTAAATATGTAGACTCAGGAACCACCCCCCAAAATACCTCCAAGTGGGAGGCAAGTGAAATCCAAACTAGGTGGGTAAAAATTAGAGGCTGGTGGGGATGTGGTGAATTAGTACCGTGAGTCTTTCCAAAGCAGGGCATTGAGTGCATTGCTCCACTTGAATACTGTCTGTGGGAATGTGATCTCAGTGTTTTCAGTCATCCCAATTATCAAGATATCTGGAAATTCAGATTTTTGATGTAAAATGACTGACTTCTAAGTATCAGCAACATGGTAAAAGTTTAATGATGTATCATAGGCCAATAAATTCCATGGGTGAGTTTAGTCTCATGGCTCCTTTGATGGGACATAATATTTTTTTTAAATAAAGAATATTGCCCCTTTTCTGTGGGCAATAAAACAGTAGTTCCATCACCATTGTCCAAACTTTATTTATTGGACTTATACATAAGTGAATTTATATGACATTTATGTATAAGTCCAATAAATAAAATTGACATGACAAAATGCTCCTCTGAGAGCTGGACAAAGCTTGGGCTATATCCATTTGCCTTTTCCCAGTTCCAGTCCTACTTCAGTGATCCCTAGTTCTAGAAAAAGAGAAACCACAGATAGGAAAGCTAAAATATGACTCATTGACATGTGATTTTTCTTTTTTAATTCAAATTGGACAGCTTGCCAGCAGGCTTCATTATTTCTTGAGATTATTCTTATATTGTAAGATTTATCATTAATGTAGAGTGCTTGTCTTTAAATTTTTGGGTATATATTTAAGAAACTACATATAGATCCATTAAGTGAGCAGGATTAAATTGTTTAGGTAAAAGTTATAAACAAAAATATCTAGACACATTCTGTTTTAGCCCATTTTCTTTTATTTGAGTGGTTTGGGTGTTGTTTTTTTCCTAATTTTTATTGGTATATTATAATCCTACATAACAGTGGGAATTGTTTCATATTTATACACACAGGTTACATAATTTAGAATTAACACTTTAAAACTCTATCTTGAAATTGCTATATCATTTCAGAAAAACACTTAAAATCTAAAATCAACACCAAAGTCATATAAGTTGTTCCATACAGTAACCTGGGAATACTTTGGAATAAGGAAGAATATAAATGCAAAATCCAGAGGGTTCTTGTCTATTGTAAAGAGCTGATAATGAATCAATAAATGCTAGGGAAAACAGAATTACTTATAACTAAATTCCAATTAAAGTGAAGGGGATAGTACTTTGAGTTTTATGGTTAAATGAGATGCTCAAAACCTCACTGTTAATTTGTTATGAGGTGGGACTAGAGTCTAGACTTTTCTGTTCTAGATGTTTTCATTTTCCTATATCTTCTCTCTCTAAATAGCACAGGGTTTCAAAAATCTCCTTAAGAAATATTTCAGGCACCTGATTCAAGATAACTTTTACAAAAAAAAATAATAAGACTAGATATTTTGCGACACACATATTTTGTTTTAAATAGAATTTATATATAACCTTTGCATTAGATCAGTTGGCAGCCTTTGAGAGAGGCTTATCAGACTGTAGAATATAAATGTGGTGAGGAAACAACTTAAAATATCAGCTATTTGCTTAATAAATTTCATATGCTTTATACAAATTATATAGGTCCTCTGGTCTTTCTTTCTTCCCATCCACTTAATTTGATGGCAGGAATAGAAATAGACATATGTAAAGATATTACTTATATATTTACATACATAGAAATATTATTTGTTCTTATAATACCTATTCCATACTATATAGTGAAGAATCATTTTTTAAAAATGTATATTCATGAACACAGACTCCATCAAAATGAAAGCAGCTCTTGAACAGAAATAATCTGTCAGTATATGCTCTGTCTCCTCTTACTTCCTGTCCACAGATCCTTTTTTTGCTAACTTCTGTTGAACTCTTGACCTTGGGTAAAGATGCAGCTTTGCATGAATTTTTGAAAGTGACTTTTGGTGGTTTAGCTGCTAAATGTGTATGATAGAAATCCAGCTTACCTTGGAGGCTCTCAGGGTTTTTAACGTCCCATGCCAGAAAGCAGAGCAGTCTGGGGAAATTCAGCTAATGTCTCCCAGCTGTGCAGGAGAAGTGTGAACAGCTCTGTCAGAAGAGCTGCTTCTTTCTCTTCTTTTCCAGACAGCCTATACTCAAACCATCACTTCTCATTTGCCATTTGGACAATGGTGATGGAACTGCTGCTTTATTGCCCACGGAGAAGGGGCACGAAGAGTCCGAAGCTGGTCTTGCAATGGCCCTGGACAAAAGAAGTTTGAGACTCAGGTCTGGTCCTGAAGAACACATAGAGAAGGCTGACACAATACATATATTCACATCTTTAGCCTCAAGGTTGCTGGTTGACCAATAAGTAAATGAGGAGAAATGACATTTCTGCCATTTCTGGAGTTGTGGTCATTTCCAGGTGAGCAAATTAAATGCCATTGCTCAGTCCTGGGAGCAATCCAGGATTTCTTGGTAAATCTCCAAAGCATTTTTGTACAAATGTTGGGGCTGCTGTATGATCAAGGCTGTTGGAAGAAGTGACAGAAACATAGGGAACAAAAATCTTCAGAAATAAATATTAAATTTTAGCCACAGGGCAATGCTTGCCAACCTCAATGCTTTAACAAAACCCAGATATTGGATGACTGTGTATGCTTAGCACTATTTGTAGCAAACCCTGCAGCAGCCACACCCCCCATGTTTCCCTTCCTATAGCAAAACCCATCTGTCCTGATGGAGGCTGAAAATATTGGAGACTTGCTTTCTTAGCTTTTTTCCAGACAGGGTTATTTTACATGTCATAATTCTGATCTGTGGAGAAGACTGATTGGTGACTTCCAATAAAAATTTTTCTTAAAAGAAAAAGCTAAGAAAAGCTATTTTCTCTTCTTTCTTGTTGATCTTTTTACATTACAATGAAGCTTTGTGAGAACTGGGACTACCTGTTTCATTTTTATGTGGTTATGTTCCCATACATACAATAAAGCCTGGTACTTAGTATTTTCTTCTAATATTTACTTAATAACTGAATGATCAAATGCAAATATTTGTGAGAGGCTGATGTTTAGAACTGTGGCAGCCATTTTGCAACCTTGAAGCAGCTACCTCTGTGACAAGAGGTAGCACTCTGAGCATGGCACAGTGGAAGGTCTTTCATGACGTCATTTCACTGAGACAGACTTGTGGCAAATTACCTCTGCATTTCTCATTAATATTATACATCAGCTTCCCTACTGGTGAGACTACACTCATACATTCATTCAGCAAATACTTATTGAGTTCCCATTCTGTGCTGGAATTAGCCTTAAACCCTAGGGACAGAGCAGGGAACAAAGCAAAGTCTTTATCTACATTCTAATGGAATAAGAACAAAATAAACAAATTCACAGGCAAATATATTTTATTTGGTGATTAGCACTATGATAAAATAAAGCTGAGTGAGGTGGAATTACAAGGCTGAACTCTCTGAGAAGGACTTGTTTAATATCACTGAATGAATGAAGGGAGGGAGAAGCAGTGATGTTGGTTAGACCAAAATGAGTGAGTGGGGAAGAGAGGAGAGAGGAGCTCAGTCAGAGAGGTGACAGGCAGTCAGCTCAGAGGAGCCTCTCAGGCTGTTGTAAGGACTGACTTCACTCCACCCGAGATGGGAAGCTATTGAGGGGAAACAAAATTTTAGCAGAGGGGTGACTTATCTGATTCATATATATATTTGAAATTCCTCTGGCTGTTGTATTAAGAATAGATTATTGGGTGTAAACAGGGAACTATTTACAATGACTCTGGAATAACACAGGCAAAAAATGATGGTGGGTTAGGTCAAGGTGAAACTGGTGGAGGTGTCTGGAGTGGCCAGATCTGTATATGTTTAGAGGATGGAGTCATATTTTCATTTTTGATGAAAGACTATCACTATATACTTTTATTTTAGAAGTTTAAAAAATGTGTTTGGCCATTCACTCCCCATTCACTTACTATGTATTTATCACCATGTTCAAGACTTATTTTAAAAAGCTTCTTAAAGAATTGGCTATTTTATAGTTAATATTAAGCAATCCCTAAAGATGATGGTCATTTCTATAATAATCTCTTCTAATCCCAATAACATTTTTGAGAAGAAATATGCTAGTCAATTTTAACGCATATGCACAATTTTAAAGGACCTAAGTCTTTTTTTATTGTCATTCAAATTTTGAGTGCTAGAGCTAATGTGTTAGAATCCCAAGTCTTTATTTAAAGAATCACTTATGAGGGCCTTACTTAACTTGTTGTAGTCAGCTTTCATTACTATAACAAAATATTTACATCAATCAACTTATTAAGGGGAAAGGTTTATTTTAATTCACAGTTTTGGAGGTTCTATTCCATGTTTAATTGACCCCATTTGCTTTGTACCAGTGGCGAAGCACATCAGGGCAGGAATGTGTGGCAAAACAAGATGAAGGGACTCAGGTTCCCCAATGTCCTTCAAGAACATGCCCCCAATAACCTAAAAATCTCCAACAAGGCCTCATTTCTTGAAGTTTCCACTACTTTCAAGAGTGCCAACCTGGAAAACAAGCCTTCAACATACAGGCCTCAGGAGACATTATTTTAAATCTAAAATCATAGCACTTAATTTCTGTATTTTAAAGATGGAGATCTTGATGTGCTGACGTGTGAGCCTCAGTTTCTTCATAAGTATAATGAGGTGATTGTACTAAATGTTCTCCAAGACTTCCTTAAGTTTTATAATTCCTAATATTTAAAGTATAAAAGTTTCTTATAGGAGGATGGGCACTGTGGCACATGCTTGTAATCCCAGTCGCTCAGGAGGCTGAGGCAGGAGGATCATGAGTTCCAAGCCAGCCTCAACAACAACAGTGAGGTGCTAAGCAACTCAGTGAGACCCTGTCTCTAAATAAAATACAAAATAGGGCTGGGGATGTGGCTCTGAATTCAATGAGGTCGAGTGCCCCTGAATTCAATCCCTGGTACTTCCCGCGCCAAAAAAGTTTGTTATAGGCATACACTATCTTTAAATACCCAAATCTCAATAGCTTGAGTTTCATTTGTTTGAGATCAGTAAATCCAGATACTGACTGTATTCCCTTCTCCAGGTACTTCAAGAAAGACCCACGAAAGGCCTCCACATTCCATGGATCTACCCCAGCTGTCATTTGCCATGTTGGCTAGCTGACCAGCTGATCTGGGCCGTGGGCCAATGGTCATTCTACTTCTGTCTCCTTTTGTTGATCACAGGCATCTGCACTTCTTTGGACTGCTTATATATAGTAAAAAGAGTGCTATGACTTTCAGTGGGAGTTTCCTGGAGACTGGAGGACAATTCAGTGGGACTCTAGTAAGAATGGTTACCCAATTCTATTGGTCCTGGGAGTTCATACTGTTGAGTCTTTTGACTATGGTTCTCTACTAGGTTTTTCTTTGTCTAACTCCTCCGCTTGGCTTAAATGTAGTCATTCATGGTTATGTAACTATGGAAAAGGGACCATTACTTGTTCCAAAGAGAGAGACTGAAACATATCCACCATACTCATTAGGATAGCTGTATTAGTTCCCTGTGGCTACTATAACAAATGGTTATAAGCAGGGTGGCTTAAAACAACACCAATTTATTCTTTCATAGTTCTGGAGGTCAGAGTCCAAATCAGCATCACTGGGCAGAAATCAAGGTGTCGGCAAGGCTCCACTCCATCTGGCGGTTGGAGGGGAGAATTATTTCTGGCCTCTTCAGCTTCTGGTGGTAACAGCATTGCTTGATTTGTGCCTGCCTCATGGTCAGACTGGCCCCTCCTTTTCTGTCTGTCAAATCTCCTGCTGCGTCCCTTTTACAATAGTACATATTATGTCATTTAAGGGCCTGTGTGATAATCTCCCAATCTCCAAGATCCTTCGTGTAGACACATCTTCCAAGACTCCTTTCCAATAATATAATGTTTACAGGTGCCATGAAGTAGGACCTGAGGGCTCTTATTCAGTCTACTACAGTGGTCTTCGGTGCTATTCACCGGATACTTTCAATCTTCGATCTAGACAAGGGTAGTAATGCACTAGCTGACTTCCTTTGGTTGGGTGAAGGATATAACTAGCTACAGCAAATGAGTAGAAGCAACTTATACCACATCCAGCTCAGAAAATAAAATTGTTTATAACCATCTTTAAAGGATTGATTCCTTTTGCTGTGAACTCAGTAATTTTGGAATGATGGTTATATTATTAATCTGGGATCCAGGAAGAGGAGATATGGTATAGAGCTCCCTGCTAATTTGCAATGACATAGAGGATAAACAAAATAAATTTATTCTATTAAAAGTCATTGTTTAGATTTTTAAAATTTATTTATTCTTCAATTAGGAGTCCCTTCTTTTTTCCAATCTTTTGTCCTTAGATCCCAACAACCACTAACCTACTTTCATCTTTATGGACTTCTCTATTCTGGACATTTCATAGGAAATCATGCTCTCCATGGCTTTTTGTGCCTGGCCTCTTTAGCATAATGTCTATAGGGTTCATCTATATTGTAACATATATTTGTACTTCATTCTTTTTTATGGCTGAATCATAGTCCATTGTATGAATTGATCCCATTTTGTTAATTCACTGGTCGGTTAGTGGACATTTGAGTTGTTTATATTTCTAGATATTGTGAATCATGCTGCTATGAACTTGTTTATGTACAAGTTTTTGTGTGGAAATTTGTTTTTGATTATGGATGGTTCAGTCTTGGAATTACATGTGGATCATGAATAGTCCAACCTTATTCCTATTCAAAATCTTCTTGAGAAGATGAGACTACATTTAACTGCTGTTACAAATTACTATGACTTGGGTTTAGAATCATGGAAGTTTATTATTGTTTGAACAATATAGTTTATTATTGTTCTGGAGGTCAGAAGTCTGAAATTAATCTCCCTGAGTCAAAATTAAGGTGTTAGCAGGTTCTCTCAGGGAATCTATTTCCTTGCTTTTTCTATTTTCTTTAGCGGCAGTATGTCTCCTTCCATCTTTTAAAGCCAGTAGTTTCTCACACTGTATCATAGTAACTCTGACTCTTCTCTTCCACATTTAAAAAAACCTTAGTTTTTATATTAGGCTTATGGGAATAATCGAGGGTAGTTTTTTACTTTAAGGTTATCTGGTTAGCAGCGTTCATTCTAACTGCAACCTAAACTCCTCGTTACTATGACATAGAAAGAATATTTATAGATTCTGGCATAGACATCTTCAGGGGCCCATTATACTATCAACCACAATGCTTTTTACAATCTTCTAATCCTTTGGAAACAATTGTCACACACACACACACACACACACACACACACACACGTGCACACACTCTCACACACAAATATACACACTCTTCTAAGCAAATCAATAAAATATAGATAGAAGACAGTGTAGATCAATAGCTGAAAAGAAAATCTATCTGTTGTGAATACAAAGTATATAGCCACTTTGGAAGATAATTTGGCAGTTTCTTTCAAATCTAAATATGCTCTCACCATGTGCTCCAGTAATCACACTCTTCAGTATTTACCCAGGTGAATTGAAAAGGTATGTACATACAAAAACCCACACATGGATGTTTCCAGCAGCTTTATTCATGATTGTCAAAAATTAGAAACAACCAAGATGTCCTTCAGTAGGTAAATGAATAAACAAACAGTGGTACATCCAGACAATGGAATGTTACTCAGATATAAAACAAAAAGAGGCATGAAATCACAGAAGGACTTGGAGAAAACTTGAATAATGCTGAGTGAAAGAAGTCAATCCAGAACAAACTATTTTATTATGCCAATTATGTGACATTCTGGAAAAGACAAAACCCTGGAGACAGCAGAAAAATCAATGATTTCCAGGAAGAGAAACAGGGACCAAGAGATCGTGCATGGGGGAATTTTAGGGCAGCGAGACTGTTCTGTGTGATACTGTGATAGCAGGATGTATCATTATATACTTGTCCAGACCCACAGAATGCACAACATAAAGAATGTTGCTGATATGATCTATGAATTTGAGTTAACATATCAAATTGGCTCATCAATTGTAACAAGTGTATCCCTGTAATACAAATGTTAATAACCTGGGAGACTTTAGGTGGGCAGTGGTGGGGGATTCCTGGGAACTATTTATCTTCTGCTCCATATGTCTATAAACCTAAAATTGCTCTAAAAATAAACTTTACAATTATTTTAAAATTCAATTGAAGAGACACTACCTCTTATCACTATAAAAGTTAAGGTTTCACACCAATCCTCTGTAGATCTTTTATCTGCACTTTTCAAATCTCTGTATTTCAGAAATCTTTCTCTGTCTACAATTAGAAGTCCATTTGGATGGTTTTTCCCCCAAAACAAGGTGGATTGGCTTCAAAAATAAAGTCTAACCTCTACATCATGAAGGATAGAAGTGATTTATAACTTTCAAATGATGGCTTTTCCAGAATCAATTCATTAAACTTTTAAATATCCTTAGGGTCCAGACCTCACTTGCAGTGGGGTCCATTACCCCACGATGCCTATAACATGGTTAAGAAATCCAAGAACGAGCCTCCATGCTGAGTGACTCTGTACGGAGCTGAAATTCAGGGGAATTTCATGTCAGATAACAACCATTGTACGTTTAATCTCCAAAGAAGTTATTTTTGCACTTTCTAAGTCATCCTCAGACCCCCAGGGAAGTTGTTCCTTTAGAAGAGAAGAAAAGTCTCCACCAGTGAATACTGAAACAGACATCTGAGCATTGCTATCATTTCCTGTTTTTCTGCGAGGATTTGTGGCAGTTCAAACTTGCTCATCATTATCACTTCTATTCAAAAATTATGAAAATTCAAGTCAATCACCAAGAAAGTGAGTTCATATAAATTGGAGGCAAGATTTCTAGCCTGGATCTCATGGTCCCAGACCATATGGGCTATTGTTTTATATGAAGTTAAAAAAAAAAAAAGAATCTCCAACTAGTTAAACTAAAACACAGCTCAATTTGATCCTTCTTCCATTGGTTTTACAGCTGTAGCCATTATTTACAAGTCTTCTAGTTGTCTTTATTCTCTCTCTCTGTGTGTGTGTGTGTGTGTGTGTGTGTGTGTGTGTGTGTGATTTATCACTGAGCCACATCCCCAGCCCTTTTTATTTCTATTTTGAGACAAAGTCTCACTACGTTGCTTAGGGCTTTCCTAAGTTATTAAGGCTGACTTTGACCTTGTGATCCTCCTGCCTCAACCTCTTGAGTTGCTAGGATTATAGGCATGTGCCACCACACCCGGCTTTATTCTCCCTAAACTCCAAATAGCATCCTTGCTCAGAAACCTAATAGTTTCTTGTGGTCATATCATTGCCAATCCCCGCCCCACCATCCATAGCTAGATGTATTATTACATGTAAAGAATGCAAGAGTCATGGTCATGCTCCTTCTGGGTTTGAAATCTATCAGGCACACGTCTGGGTATTTATTTTGTAGTTAGTGCAGAAATTCAATGTAGAAATATCTCACCTTATAAGATCCATTTACTTAGGATGTATGTGAAAGGAAGGTGCTACTTCTCTGCTATGTATTTTGTCTCACTACCCCTTCTTGTTAGTTTTCATTTTTGTATGTAATTTTTCATGTAGGTTCTAGAAAATAAAACAGGAAACATGTCCAAGGAATCCCCTATGTATTTAATTATTAACTTTAAGAGTATGTGATTCTGATCACTTTGTTAAGGCGGTATCCAGCAGCTTTCTCCATTGCAAAATGACTATTCTTTCTTTCGTAATTAATAGACATTTACAGGAAGATACTTTGAGCTTGTGTGGATATTCTGCTCTTCATCAAAACTTTACTTAGTAACTTAGCATCCACTGATAATCATTCTCTTGCTCAAGTATTACTATGATGTTTATCAAATGGTGATTTTTCACTTTTTATGTCCCTTATATGAGGCATTAAGAAGAACATTATATAGGTACTGTTCCTGTCAAAATGACATAACTTGAGTCTAAATGTGAGAAAACATCAGGCAGGTCAAAATGGAGGCTACTCTACAAAGAAATGACCTGTAATCGTAAAGATGACAATACAATAGAAGAATAGGAAAGACTGAGGAACAGGTACAGACTAAATGAGCCCTAAAAGATGTTAACAACTAAATACAGTGTATGGTTTTAGATGGAACACTGAACCCGAAAAATTACTGTGAAGATATTATTGGGATAGTTGGAAAAATTGAGATATTGACTGTAAACTAGGTAATCATATTGCGTTAGTGTTAAATTTCACAATAAGACCTGCATTGTGGTTATTTGAGGGAAGAATATAGTTTGAAAATACCTTTGATAATTAAGAATAATGGGAAATGATATTGGCAACTTATTCTCAAGTGGTTCACACACACACACACACACACAAAAAAAAAAAAAAACCAGAATGCATGTATGCAATTAAAGCAAGACTGATCAGGTAAACACAGCAAAATGTTAGTAATGGGTGAATCTACACAAAGCATTCATGGGAACTCTTTGTGCTATTCTTGCAACTTTTAAGTTTGAAATTATTTCATAAAATGTTAAACTATTGCTCTGCATAAAAATGTATGATCTTGTATATTTATTGCTTTTTTAAAAAATCTGACAAAGCTATCTTAAATACTGTATAGAAATCTGCTCTTTTGACTTATACTTCCTAACTGCAAGAAACTTCTCTCAGTATGTACTTTCCAATTACAGAGAACCCCTTAGTTACAAAAATAGGTGAGAATTTACAATGTTCCCTTATATGTTTAGATATGAGGTGTCCCCCAAAAGCACATATATAACATGAGGCAAGAATTTTCAGAGGTGAAATGATTACATTATGAGAAATGTGACCTAATCAATGGATTCATCCATTGATATGGATTAACTGGGCCATAATTATAGGCAGGTAGGGTTTAGCTGGAAAAAGTAGGTCACTGGGGGTGTACCTTTTATATTTTGTCCTTGGTGAGCAGAGCTCTCTCTGCTTCCTGACCTCACCATGAGGGGAACTGCCTTCCTCTCCTGGGCCCTTCTCCTATCACCCCAGTCCAGAGCTATGCAGTCAGCCATCTATGGACTGAGACCTCAGAAATCATGAGCCCCAAATGTACTTTTCCTCTTCTAAGTTATTCTTGTCGGGTCTTTTGATCATAGCAGCAAAAAGAAGACTGAAATATATAAAGGAAAACTAGAAATAATTACACAATTAGACTTTTGGAAACCTAGAGCACCAATCATCACAATTTGTGGTTCAAGAGTGTCTCTAGAAATCCAGCTCTTTTACATTCTTCAACAGCTTGTAGTCATTAATCTTTTGCCTAAAAACTATGTTATTTTAAACATTTAACTTTTTTCTGTCTCTGATTCCTCTGTTTCTCCTTATGTATCTTGCGTTCAAAATTTCATGAGAGCGTTATTGGGTTATTTAGTCACTATATAATATTAAACACTACAATTAGACAGAGTTCTTATCCTAGTTCATAACATAGGCATCTGTACTCCCTTGTTTGAACTCACAATCCTAATCTGATGTGTATCAAAATCAAATTTCAGGGTAATCCCTATTGAGGTTTCTTTTTATCCCTGAAAGAGTTTTGTTTCTATTCTTCACATTTGAATAGTCCTACTCATTTTTTTAAAAAATCAAATTTTAGGTTCTTGGCAACCTCAATAACAGTGATAGGATTCTATATTACATCATTACTTCCTAATCCAATGAACTGTGGCCAGAGCATCATGTCCCTAGAACACAAAGAAAAGAAGCTTAGGAGGAGGGAAACATCTGTGGCCTTCAAATGGGACTATTCCTGCTTCTTACTCTGTCCAAAGAATGACTAGGATATATTGGTTCAATTTACACATTCTCCATGTGTCATGGTTTAGATGTGGGGTATCCCCAGAAAGTTCACGTGTGAGATGATGCAAGAAGGTTAAAGGAGAAACGACTGGATTATAAAAGCCTTAATCAAATCATTGAATTAGTCCCTTAATGGAGATTAACTAAATGGTAACTGAAGTCAGGTAAGGTGTGGCTGGAGAAAGTGGGTCCCTGGGGGCATGGCCTTGGGGTATATATTCTGTATCTGGCAAGTGGAGTCTTCCTCTCTCTCTCAGCTTCCTGATTGTTATGTGAGCTACTTCCCTGTACCATACTCTTCTACCATGATGAAGCTGGCTGTATATGGACTGAGACCTCTGAAACTGTGAGCCCTTAAATAAACTTTTCCTCTTCAACCTGCTGTCAGGTCTTTTAGTCATAGCAGAGAAAAGCTGACTAAAACACCATGGGAAAGAAATCATCATACCTTCTTTTTCTGAGCCATCAAGTATATATCAAGAATCCATATCACTTGTGCCATGAAGCACATGGAGTTTGAAGTCAAAGACATTTGACTCCAATTCCCAACCCTATTACCTATTGGCAACATGGTTTTGAAAAATCAAGTTGTCTAGATCTTGTTTAAGTCACTGGTAAAATGAAGATAGCAATAGTTACTTGTTGGAGGGTTGACTGGCCCTTGGGGAGGACTGTTGTGGGGATTAAATAAAATGATGTGCACAAAGCACTTTGTATAGTGTTTAGTTCACATAATGGTGAGTGATGGATAACAGGTAATATCATCATTTAAAAACCTTTTGCAGAACTACTGCCCATCTGCAGCTAAGGCCAGTATGTGAAGGTTTTTTCAACAATCATTTGTGGGTGAGGGGAGCTTCCCTGTATTTTCAGTTCTCTGGTTCCTTTTTTGAAAGAAAATATTTTAAATTTTGAAATAGCAATTTTCAGAGATAGTTCCAGTGCACTCTTTGCTCAGCCACACCCCCAAATAACAATCTTATATTACCATACTATATTGCCTAAACCAAAAAATTTAAATTGGAGCAAACTATGGACTATAAGCTTCATTTGCATTTCATGGACTGAACTTTTTCTCTTTTTTTTCCTATTTCAGTCAGCTTTCTTTCTGCTATGACCAAAACACCCTACAAGAACAATTAGAGGAGGAAAAGTTTGTTTGGAGGGCTCATGGTTTCAGAGGCCTCAGTCCATAGATGGCTAACTCCATTCCTTAGGGCCTGAGGTGAGGCAAAACATCATGGTGGAAGGTTGTGGCAGAGGGAAGTGGATCAAGACAGGACAGCAGGATGGGGAGGGGGGAGAGCACACTCTGTTCAACAAGGACAAAATATACACCCCAGTTACTCCTCATCAGGGGATTAATGCACTGATTAGATTAAACATCATGAAATCCAATCATTTCCTCTCTAACCTCTCTTGCATCTTCTCACCCATGAATTTTTGGGAGACACCTCATATCTAAACCACCTCCAATTCCTACACACTCCATCCATTTCTGTTTCTTCCTCCTAAGGAATTTCTAATTTATTATAGGTAACAAATTCCAGTTGACAATTAACAAGAAAGCATTTGACTTAACTCTCAAGTATCATGGGCTATTTGTTAATCCTCCATTGTAGCAGCCATCATTCTCCTAGTAAGATGGGCTGAAACTTCTCTATAAAACACTGGTCTTTTTTGATGTGAAACATGGGTATATTGTTGAGGAAAATCCAAATTTTTTCCAAAGACACACAGGGTAAAAGAATTTTGCTTTGGAATATAATGATGAAAAGCATTGTCGTATCAGGGTATTTGCCACTACTGAAGGTTAATTTACCAACAGCACGTAGATATAATGATCCTCTAGAATTTGACAACTCTAGCTTCAAAAGTGTTATGGTTAAGATGTGGTATCCCCCAAAAGCTCATGCGAGATAATGCAAGAAGGTTTGGAGGAGAAATTTTGGGGTTATAGCCTTAACTTAATCAATAAATAAATCCCTGATGGGATTATCTGAGTGGTGACTGGAGGCAGGTGGGCCTGGAAGAAGTGGTTCACTGGTGTTTGGGGGGGGGGTGGCGATAGGTATATATTCTGTATCTGGAGAGTGGAGTCTCTCTCTCTCTGCTTTCTGATCACCATGTGAGCTGCTTCCCTCTGCTGCACTCTTCCGCCATGATGTCCTGCCTCACCTTGAGCCCTAAGGAGTAGTGCCTTTTGTCTACGGATTGAGACCTCTGAAACAGTGAGCCATTAAATTAACTTTTCTTCCTCTCCATTTGTTCCGGTTGGGTCTTGAAGTCATAGCATCAAAAAAGTTGACTCAAAGAAAAAGAATAGGAGACATGTTGGTGTCTACAAGGCAGGAAACCCAGAGCTACAACACTGACTTTCCAATCTCTGTGGATTGATGAGAATGGCCTCACTTTGCCCCACCACGTTCCTCTTCGTTGTGAAACATGGTTAAATGCAGGCTCATTAAAGGAAGGCTGGTAGTTTGAGGCAAAGAAAAGATGTAATTTATTACCATTCACAGGGAACTCATTTTCATTCTGCAGTGTCTTACACTGTCTAGCTTGTATAGCCTACCAAGGGATGCATTATGACCAGCTGTGTCCTGTTGACATTCATAAATATCTAAATAGACAGAGTTCTGTCCAAAAGAAGTTGGAGTTGGAAAGTTCCTGCAAATCCTTGCAAGTGAGAAATAGCTCCGTGGTAAGGACTGCTCCTCAGAAGCAACATCTGAATTGAAAGATATGTGAAACGTCACTGACAACACGGCTGTGCGAAGACCATCATAACCTTCATTGCCACGGTAGCAAAACTGATTTAAAATAATTTATATAGCCTGGGAGAGTGTCAATATATAGGTTTTACACAATATAAGTTGTGGAACTTTATTTTTTAAGCTCCTCATGTATTATGGGGTTTTGTCAATTTGCCAATCAACACTTTTTCATCATGGATAAACTTATAACAACTGTATTAATTTTGTTGACAGTGAGTTTGTAATTTCTAATGAAGCAAAATTCTACAATAAATTTATAAATTTCCTTTTTTGTGGTACTGAGGATTAAAATCAGGAGCATTCCCCTTCTGAGCTACATCTCTAGTACTTTGTATTTTAAATTTTATTTTGAGTTAGACACTCATTAAGTTGCCCATGCTGGTCTTGAACTTGTGATCCTCTTCCCTCAGCTCCCTGAGTTGCTGGTATTATAGGCAAGCACCACCACAGGCCTGGATAATTTTCTTGATTATCCATATATTTCTCGTCAGAATCACCATCTAGGCCTTCAATAAATATTGAAGCTTTCCTCCAAATACTTCAGTTATAGTTTTGTGCTTTATTTCATACATTTTTTTTGTTGAAACAATTTTAAAAATTATAGACTCATAGACAGTTGCAAATAGAGTATAGATAGCTACTTGTACTCTGTACTCAGTTTTTCCCAATGGCAATATCTTATATAATTACAGTACAATATCAAAAGCAGGAAACAGACATGGCACAACACAATATGAAATTGAATAGCATTCAGATTTCACTAATTTTTACATGCACTCACTTGTGTGTGTGAATAGTTCTATAAAGCTCTACTCTCTGTATTGATTCATGCAACCACAACCACAACCAACACACCACAATCAAGACACATAACTCTTCCATCACCACGAAAAAGCTTCCTGGTGTTACCTCTAACCTATGGTGCCTGTCCCCAGATGTGACCATAGTGTCTGATTTACTGTTTCCACTGTCAGACTGATCTAAGTATATTTCTTCCCCAGAAAAATTCAAGCTGTAAATCTGGTTTAAAAGCTCCCATTTGTTAAGGATAGGGTTATCTTTCAGATATAGCTCTTCACCAGATACATAGTTTTTATCTGGGAAGAGACCTAACTTGAAAATTTGACTTTGAAATTCTTTTAATAAATAATGCAATGAGGTAGAGAAATTTTTAACTTTTTCATAATAGATACTAAGTAATCTCCTCTAAAGGAAAGATTCATCGTTGCAAAATATATGAAGTGTCTGGGTGGGATGTGAGGTGTTGAGGGTGCCAGATAGGTGCCAGAAATGATAAAGAAAGGAAGAACTCATATGTGAGATGAGGGCAGGAATTTGTTGTGTTGCATCTCAAAGAGGAAGGAAAGTGAATGGCTATAGGGCATCTTTGAGTGTAGATGCTAATAATTCTCTCAGTTTATTTCCGTTGCTATAGTTTGAGCCTTCCTTTAATCTTAGCCCAGAATTCTTCAATAAAGTCTGCCAAACTCATCTGCATGCCATTTCCCTGTATTCACATATCACTCCTTCCATTCAGCAAACATTAGTTGAATAAATCTTGGGTTCTCAGCATGTTATAGACTTGAAGGTTATGGCAGAGAACAGTGTGAGCCTGTGATGTCATGGGGTTTATGTTCTTGTTGGAGAGAAACCATAAACAGATAAATAAATGCAGTTTGTGATGCTTACTACCCAATATGATGAAGAAAAATAAGGAAGGGTGCTGAGGCAGCCGGTGAGAGAGTGCATATGTTGTATTTTAGAAATGGTGGTTAGAGGAGGTGACATTTCAGCAGTAACAGGAATGAACCGAGGTTTGAGCTATGCAGAGATCTAGGATGACCATTCCAGGCAGAGGTGTTGCTGAGCATTAAGGTCCCTGCAGAAGAAGTCAGCTTGATGTGTTTAACACAAATAAAATGCTGGCCATTGTGCCTCAAGAACAGTGAGAAACAGGAAGAGTTTTAGGAATTGATGTTCATGATTATGGTGGAAAAAAGGAAGGGACTGAGCTCCATTAAGTGAAATAAGTGGACCAGAAGAAACTTCTAGAACCCAGGGGTTGGAAGCTTGTGCTGCTTCTGAGAATAAGTCATCATCTCTCACCTCATCCCAGAAAACTTAGATACCACTTTCAACTTCTGGAGACAAAGTAATGGGAGTCTAAGACGTGGTCTCATCTTGGAAAGGCCAGCAGGTGCTTACACATGGGTTCCTCTGAGACAACTCTTTAGCAATACTTGAACCTTCCTCAAAAGTTTGATTTTGGGTTATTATAGTTTTCCAAGAAGCTACTGTGTCACTTGGATGTTCCAGTCATTCTTTAGTAGGATTCATTGAAATTGTAATAATAAAATCACTAGAGTGTATACTCTAGGAGAGTCATTTATATGTCTGCTTTCTAACTTTTCCCAACCCCTACAAAAGTGCCTGTCACATAAAAGTAGTCCAACAAATATTTGCTGAAGAAATCAAAGTAACAATAAAGCAATTATTCAATTTTGAACTCCAAATAGTACACACATCCATCCTTTAAAAATTAGCTTGTTTATTTAAAACATTACTATCGTGGATAATTATGTGTTGACAATTTTTCTGTCACCAGAAGGAAAATAGTACAGAATCCCTTATTTCATCTTGGCTTTCCAAGTAGAACATATTTATAAAAAATACAATTTGATCACAGAACGTCTATAATAACTTCTAATATTTTCAAGGAATCAAAGCTTAATTTAGATAGATGATGCTCTCATCCAGATTTTATGACATATTATCGACAGCTATCAGTTTGAAGAGTGTCAATCTAAATTGAAAATATGCCAGGTTTATTAACACCAGCATTAACAGACTTTTTAATTAAGGTGCTGATTCTGTCAATAACATAGTTTGTTGTTTCTGAAAAAAGTGTATAAGCAATTCTTTTTTAAAACATAACTTTTGTTCCACAACTTTTATGTTACAAGCCTAGAGAGGGACAAAGTATTAATGAATGTGCAAGAATCTAAGTGAAATTTCATGATGTGTTATTTACTGCTTAAAAAATATTTTTTAAAAAAGATGTTTTAATTTGTTCTCTAAAACGTAAGACTTCCTTATCAGAAAGTTTAAATGTACTATTGAATCAATTAAAATTATGTTTTAAGGAACCAATTGATCCTTCAGAAATCCTGGTTCTTGGATAAATGGTTGACAGCATCTTCAAGAGCATTTCTAATACAGCTTTCAGTGAGCTGGAAGTGAAAATTACATTTCTCATGCTGTTTTATGTCATAAAGATTTCTACCTTCACTCTCCCATGGTACAATAAATGCTACCTGTCTTTGTACCAAACATACAACGCAAAAGGTGCTTTTTCCATAAAACCTAGAAAAGATGTGATATTCCAGCCTAATTACATAATTTAAATGAAACATCAAAAAGCAGAGACCTCATTTCCAGGAATGACTGATCCTTAAGAGAGACTTACTATTTAAATTTTGGAGCCACATAGTCCAAATGAGAATATTTTCCTAAGATATGTTGACGTTCACATTTATTAATTTGTCTGTTAATGTTTTATTTTGTATGTAACATTTTTAGAAATGCCTTCCTACACTGAATAATTTGATTCAGATTTCTAGGACTAAATTCAGATTTGTTCTAGCTCATGAAACCTCAGCAGTTGTTTTTATATTTCATTTATCAATTATTATTTCATATATTAACTTGGTCCTTTGTAGCCAACCTTTTTAAAATTTATTCTGATTTGTTATACATAATGGCAGAATGCAGTTCATTTCATATTACACATATAGAGCACAATTTTTCAAGACACTGGTTGTAAACAAAGTATTTTCACACCATTCGTGTCTTATAGATGTACTTAGGGTAATGATGTCTAACTCATTCCACAAGCATTAGTAGCCCCTTCCCACCTCTTTTCCCCTCCCTCCCCTTTGCCCTATCTAAAGTTCCTCCATTCCTCCATTCCTCCTGTGCTCCTCCACCAGCTGCCTTTATGCATCCTCATATCAAAGAAAACATTCGGCCCTTGAGTTTTGGGGATTGGCTAACTTCACTTAGCATTATATTCTCCAACTTCATCCATTTACCTGCAAATGCCATGATTTTATTCTCTTTTAATGCTGAGTAATGTTTCGTTATGTATATATACCAAAGTTTCCCTATCCATTCATCTACTGAAGGGCATCTACGTTGGTTCCATAATTTAGCTATTGTAAATTGTGCTGCTACAAACATTGAGATGGCTATGTCCCTGTAGTATACTGTTTTTTAAGTCGTTTGGGTATAGACCAAGGAGTGGGATAGCTGAGTCAAATGGTGGTTCCATTCCAAGTTTTCCAAGGAATCTCCATACTGCTTTCCAGATTGGCTACACCAATTTGCAGTCCCACCAGCAATATATGAGTGTGTCTTTTCCCCAGCATCCTCACCAACATTTATTGCTGTTTGTATTTTTAATAGATGCCATTACCCAACCCTTTTTTGAAGGTATGGATTTCTTTAAAAGGTAAAACTCAGGTTTGAAGAGATATATTCATTTAAATTTCTAGTTCATCCTATTGTAACTTCTGCTAAGGAGTCAAGTTAGCCTTTGGTGGTAGATTGATCTTAAGAATTCCCCCAAGATGGGCATGGTGGTGCACACCTGCAATCCCAGCAGCTTAGATGGCTGAGGCAGGAGGATTGTGAGTTCAAAGCCAGCCTCAGAAAAAGCAAGGCTCTCAGTAACTCAGTGAGACTCTGTCTCTAAATAAAATACAAAATAAGGTTAGGGATGTTGCTCAGTGGTGGAGTGTCCCTACATTCAATCCCTGGTCAAAAAAAAAAAAAAAGAATTTCCCCAAATCCTCCATTCCTTCCTCTGTCCTTACTCCTGTCATGTGACTGTGCAGTTCCTTTTATCAAGAGGTGAGATTCTGTATCACCATCCTTTGAAGCTGAGCTGAACTGGTGACTTGCCTTGGCCAATAAACACTACAGATGCCAGAGAGTACCAGCTGTGAGCCTTAGCCTCCTATACTTCCATGTTCTCCCTGACTCCTCTCCATGTGAATAAGCCAAGGCTAGCCTGTAGGAGGATGGGAGATAATGTAGAGTAGAGCTGAATCCTCCCATTCAAAGACATTCCAGACTTGCCAACATGCCAGCTAAGTGCAGATGCTTGAGCAAGTTCATTTGAGACCAGCTGAACCCAGATTAGAGCTTCAGCACCACCAGCCAATCTACTTATTTATAAGCAAAATAAATGCATGTTGTTGTGTGCCAGTGAAGTTTGTGGCTGATTGTTATATAGGATTATTGTGGTAATAGACTACCAGCATAACTCTTTTTTAATTAATTAGTTAATTTTATTTAGGTATACAGGTTAACAGAATGCATTTTGATTCATTTTACACAATTGCAGCACAACTTTTCATTTCTCAGATTGTACACTATGTAACTTTGCACCATATGTGCGGTCATACATGTACATAGGGTAATGATGTCCATCTCATTCTATCATCTTTCCTGCCCCCATGCCCCCCTCTACCCCTCCCTCCCCTTTGCCCAGTCAAAGTTCCTCCATTTTTCCCATGCCCCATCCCCATTATGGATCAGTACTCATATATTGCTGGTGGGACTGAAAATTGGTGCAAACAATCTGGAATGCAGTATGGAGATTCCTTAGAAAACTGGAAATGGAACTACCATTTGACCCAGCTATCCCACTCCTTGATTTATACCCAAAGAACTTAAAAACAGCATACTACAGTGACACAGCCACATCAATGTTTATAGCAGCTCAATTCACAAAGCTAAACTGTGGAAGCAAACTAGATGCCCTTCAATAGATGAATGATAAAGAAACTGAGATATATATATGTATGCACCATGGAATATTTTTCATCATTAAAAGAGAAAATTGTGGCATTTGCAGGTAAATTGAAGGAATTGGAGAATATCATGCTAAGTGAAGGAAGCCAAACCCAAAAAACCAATGGCTGAATGTTCTCTCTGATAAGAGGATGTTGATCCAGATAACTCTTAATTTTAGTTTTGTTCAATTGGCTGCAAAGACTCTGAGAGGTATAAAGCTAATCAAACTGACCTGAAGTTCTTTTGTGCCTAACATCATTTCTAGTCTATAGTAGAGGCTCCAGTAATAGTTGTTCACTGAATTTATAAATAATTAATCCACTGAGTCATTTCTTTGACTAAAGAAGGTCACATTTCCAGAAGTATTAAAAAGTAGGACTAATTCCTCTACAAGTCCAGAGAAAGGCCTCATGCCAAACTTTCCTCAGGGACCAAAATGGAGACAATCAATATGTGATAAATTTTCATTGTTTTTGTGTCTCTGATGTACACTTTTAAATAACTGGGTGCAGAATTCTACATATGCTTATTAGACCAAGCTCATTATGATGGTAACATTCTCTAGGTCCCTATTTATTTTTTAATTACTGCAGCAAATATGATAAAATCATAATATGAGTGTGGATTTGTAAATTCCTGTTTATACTTCTTTTAATTTTTGCCTCATATATTTCAGGTGCATAAAAACCTAGAATTTAAAAAATAATCATAGTCAATTGAATGTTTTACTATTATACAATGAATGTCTTTATATCTGGTAGCACTTTTTTCCTTACTCTATTTTGTCTGATATTAGTGTGTGTAACCATACCCTTAAATAGGCATGTCTCATGAGATGCAATAAAAATGTGTCCTGATTTCTTTTTTCCCATTGACTCTTTGAAATACATTCACTGGGAAAATTTTTCCTCTGATTCTGAAAAGAAAAAAAAATATCTTGATAAGCCATATGTCTTTTCTTAAGCATAGAAAATACAATCATCACTTTAGATAGGGACCAATCTTAAATTAATAATTAGGTCATCTAGTATAATTAAAATAAAGTCCTATGTGTTCAACATAGAGATATATAGCTCACTTCTTCAAAATCTCATGTGTTTCTCAGGTAGAGGGAGTGTCAAGACTGATGATCAGGGGTTGTTATAGATCTTGGCTCCCTGTGGCTCCCTCAGACATGAACCATAAGACGAGGAGGGTGCTCAGCCTCAGAAACCAGTAGGCACAATTGGTATGGTTGGCTGGGACCAAGACAAGAAGCCAAATTTCAAATTTTGAAGATGGTAAAATAGAAGGATGGAAAATTGTGACTTTAAAGATATTTTGAACTGTTGTCTCCAAACTTCTAGATTTCCTGTTATTTGAAATAATTTAATGTCACAAAACTGAATCCATTATTATTTGGAAAATCTGTTACAGCAAAAATCATCCTAATTAATACAGTAATCTTATTTTCCAGCAGAAAATAATTCTCCCGATGACATAATCTTCTGTCTTTCCACTT
The DNA here is from genome assembly GCF_048772815.1 of Callospermophilus lateralis. Lineage (NCBI taxonomy): Eukaryota > Metazoa > Chordata > Mammalia > Rodentia > Sciuridae > Callospermophilus > Callospermophilus lateralis. The sequence continues at coordinate 192,180,977 of NC_135305.1, read as the reverse complement.
TAATATATTAATCATTCTACATCTTTGTGCTTAAAATCATGTTCATAATACATCAAAAATCTGTTTATTCTTTGTAAAAGTCCCTCGTGGAGAAATATATCAAAGATTAGCTTTTCTTGCCTGGGCAGATTTTTGGAGGACTATCTCTCTAAATAGGTCTCTGACAGTCTCCACAAAACTTTCCCCAGACAATATTCTCTTCTAGCTTTAAATCAAACAGGAGTGCTCTTAGATCTTATTGGCTAGAATGGTGTCATCTGGGCTTCTCCAGCTCAAAAGAGGCTAGGTAAATAGCACATGGTTGATAGGAATGTGTCCCTCATCCTGGCCCTAAGCAGTTATCATCCATCATTCTCCAATGCCTTCTCATACAAAACTGGAATGCTGTTAGCAAGGAAGGACAGGACACGTCTGATGCGTAGCCAGCCTATAGTGCTTCCAAAACCACCATGAACTTATATTCCACATTTTAGATAGCTGCTGTCTCATAAGGAGGATAAAAACTCCATGGGAGCAGAAACCTCATCAGCCTTGATCACTCCTGTGCCTTTCCCCAGAGAAGAGTGACTAGCCCATGGTAGATTCTTGGTCAACATTAGTTGACTGAGTTAATGTACTTTTTTTTTTTTTTGAAAGAGAAAGACTGTTGTTAATGTACTTTATAACATTTAGTTAAAAACTGATTTTTTTCCCCTTCTGGGAAGTTACGGGAAGAGACTATACCACGATATTGTTTGTTTGAGTGTAGAAGCTATGTTGAAAATCATATATGTATATGGTGTCATCAAGGTCATGATTTAGAGGGCATAAAAATGTTACTGTCTAATCTCAAGTGAGAAGAGAAACTTATATTTATTATGATTTTTAGAAAATGAGTTTGAAAAGAAGGAGGACAAATTACCCTAAAGAGTCATTCCTATTTAAAAGAACATTTAGATGAAATGCTTTTATGAGTAAAATATGGTAAGTTTCCCTTCAAAGAAAGCAGTCTTCAAGAATTTAATTTCTCCAGGCACTGTGGCACACACCTGTAATCCTCGCTCCTTGGGAGCTGAGGCAGGAAGATCACAAGTTCAAGGCCAGCCTCAGCAACTTAGCAAGTCTCTGTCTCAAAATAAAATAATAATTAAAAGAAATGGCTGGAGATAAAGCACAGTGGTAAAGTGACACTGAATTCAATCCCCAGTACCCACCTTCCCCTAACAAAGAATTTAGTTTCAATTTTATTTCATGATATGATCAATAAGAAGAGAATACTGTAAAGATGAATGAACAATCCTCACGTGCTAAAATTCTTTACTCTGCTTTAAAAGAATAATAAACACTGGGGCAAAAAAAATTAATGTTTTCAAAGAACAAAGCAAGATCCTTTGCCAGACATGAACAATCACAGCTGTGAGGTTGTTGAGGACTGGATGTGGTTTGTCCCCAGATGTCCATGCACTGGAAGCCCATTTCCCATGTTGAGGTGATGGAAGGTTTAAGAGGTGGAGGCTGGTGTAAGGTAACTGGGCCATGAGGCCTCCTCTGTCATGAAAGTGTCCAACTTGTCTCCCAGGAGTTCCAGCCCTCCAGGGACTAGATTAGCACTGTGGGAGTGGCTTGTCATAAAGCAAGCCTGGCACCTGCCCTTGCTCTCTCTTCTGCTATGTACCACTTGCCACTCTTGTACAAGTTCCCACCATTGTGACGCCATCTGCCATGCAGCCCTCATCAGAGGCCGGCAGATGCTGACTCCCTGCTCTTGAACCTCCAGAGCTATGAGCTAAATAAACCCCTTTACTTTATAAAGTACCCAGCCTCTGGTATTCATTCTTGGTATCAACAAAATGAACATAGATGTGCATAGCACCTGGGGCTCACCTGCCTGAAGTAAGTTGGTCCTGAATGGAGCATTCAGGAAGATACTATGTGGCATGGCTCTCCATAGACAAGCTAGCGATGACAGGACCAAAGCAGGGATCAGAATCAGTTCCCGACCAAGGAAGCCGCTCAAGAATAAATGAAATAAAATGTTTTCCAGTGTTTAAAGAATTTGAAACTCGGTAGAGTTCCTTACTTTTCCTTTTCTAAGTTTGTTTTTCCCATGTAGATCATCCCACTGGATTTTGTCCACTTGCTTCCTACTTATTACAGAATTCCGACATAGTCTTCATACTGTTTTCTAGGTTTGAGGACAAGGATAGCATTCTGAGCCTGTGACATGAGGTCTTCTGCTTAGTCACTAGGGTACAGCCTTAGAATCCTTCCCAACACAGTGATTGAAGCAGCAACTACCAATAGTTCAGAGTAGATAACCCAAAATGACATTTAACTTTTTATACTAATGGCTATAGTATATAAATATATAGCTTTAGAAAAAAACAGCAACATAGAATTCGTTGTGATAGGCAATGCATACTTTTCATTCATTCATTCATTGATCTACTCATTCATTCTTGTATTCATTTATTTTTCATTCATTCTCTTCTCCAAAACTAATTTCTCAGCAAGGACCAGGTACTTGCTTAAAGCCTGAGCATATTCAGTTAATCAATCATGGAAAAACTGAACAGCACATAATTTAGATTTTAGACTCAACTTGCAACATTTAATAAATGCCAAATAACCAATTAACCTGGGCAGTGCATTTTCATTTGATAGTCTCTTTGTTTGCAGGCATGAATATATGCTGTGCTTTGTGTAGTCATATTCCAAGGAAGCTCTTCTGCAAAGAACTTGGAAAGGAACAAGGAATCCTGAACATTCAATTTTTTTTTTTCTGTCTCTTTCAAAACAAAGCAAAGCCAAATACAGCACCATATGTCAGAAAGCCAGCCCAGAGAAGACGGGATCTTCTCCTTGGCCTCCCCAAACCACAAACCCAATGGTTCTCAGTGGAGCCTGGCTGCTCCTAAAGGGGAGAAACACTTGGACTGTGACAGCTTTGCAACAGTGGTTTGGGGCAGCAGTGGAAATGCTGGGTAGGGGTTGGTGCTCTTTGGATGGAGAAGCTTGTCTGTTTTTTCACTTGATGCCATGCTACTGCCATCTCGATTTTTTTTGACAGTCCAAGGAAAATACAAGCAGAACTGACCTCTCCTCGGCAGCTCTGTCACCGTGGGGCTCGTGTGGGCAGATTGGCATCTGCAGGCACATCTTTAGCAAGTTGGCAGCCTCCGTGCCCTTTGCAGGTTGCAATCAAACCTGCCTTCTACAGCAGCCTCTTTCTGGTTGATTAACTTTAATGTAATTTTAATTAAAAACCACAGTGTCAAAGGGTTTAGCTACTCGAGAAATGAGCACAGACTGCGGCCCAGTGGCAGCAGTCACTTGGAAAATGGAAATGTGTCCTGACAATGTTGTGCAGGGGCCAGATAAACAGGGTCGCTGCAGCGCTACGCCTGACACAGGAAACAGGCAAGGGAACATCAGAACCAAGAGGCCAGCTCGTAATTCAAGGGTTTCTGGTGTACAAATTCAGGTGCCACCAACATTTTTGAGAGCTTATTTGGTCCTGGCACAAAATACTCTCTACAATGGCTGGCTGTGACCATTCTGTTCTCCTCTTGGCATTTTGGTCTCTAAATCAACAAACACACAGATCTGGTTACATATGAATCAAATCTCAGGGGAAAAAATATAGCCAAGCTTTATTGTGTTATAGAAAATTTTTTGTTGTTTTTCTTTTTTCTCCACCACATGTATTTTATAGGAGGCAGGAAATTGCCAATCCCAGAAGTGAAATCTTTCAAGAAAATTCTGCAGCAGTATATCTTTGCAAATAGTGTCAAGAAACTAGAACTGAGTGACATCTTCCGAAGACATCGCTGTATTACTTGAGTGGAATGAATGAGAGGAAACGATTCTGCAAATCTGTTTGCTCACGTTATGCTTCATAAATAGATATTTTAAACTTTATATTCATGGGCATTAAAATATAGATAATTACTTTAATCTATCCGGTTAGTCCAAAGATATTATGTGTTCAAATTCCTACTTTCCTGTTAATATTTTACTGGTTAATGCTAAATAATGCTCAAAAGGAAAGACCAAAGTGTGGTCCTGTGTGGGCGAGGTATTATCGATGCCAGTGCGTCTATTCCATGCTGAAGTGCCCTTTATTCTTCCTCAACGTAGCTAATTTTTCAGGGCACAACTCTCAGGAGAACACCTAGTGACGTCAATTCTTCAGAGGAGAATTTCCTCTACCAGGTTTGTGGGACGCTGAGGCTGCTTTGCTGACAGATGGGGCCGGTACAGGTGGGCCCAGAGCCATCTGAACAGAAGGGGCCCCTGGACCCTGACAGAGAGGATAGACAGAACGGTGGGGGAGAGTTTAGGGCAGTGGACAGGGAGGGGAGAGAGGAGGCAGAGAGGATTTCTACACTGAATCCAGCAGAGAGGAAGAAAGGCAAAAACAAGCAGATGGGTGATAGGGAGAGGTGATTTGAATTGTGTAACTTGTTTAAGAGACTAAAAAAAAAAAAAACAAAAACAAAAACACCCTCTGGGGATAGGACTTCACTGCAGGGAATTTGGGGAAATTGGAAATTTATCTAAGATTACTAAAGTAAAGAGAAATATGACAGAAGGAAATCTGAAAGTATAAAAATGAATCACGTGGGAGTTTATGGGATGAATCCTCTTTGGCCCCACCCAGTACCTATCCAGACTGTACTGGCTGACTTGCTGGTAGTGGAGAGCTATTAAAATTACTCTCACTGCTTTCTCAGGTAAGATACAGAAAAGGAATTTGATTGTCAGTTCAGGAGTTGATGTAACTGATCAAAATGCACCTAGAAAACAGCTCAATACATTGACCAAGTTCCTGTGATAAAAATTTTAAAAATAAACAAACAAAAACCTACCAGTGTAGAATCTGAATAAGTTAAATCGGAGGATCCAGAAATATCTTCCCTAGAACATTATTCTTTCATCATATTTATGGGTGTGTATTGGAAAAATCACTCCAAAAAACCAAGACGAGGAGTCTTGAGTTCAACAGCAGATTTTGAATTGAATTTATTTATTTATTTTTTTTTACTGCAGGTCTTTTTGTTAGACTTTTCACATTCTCTCTTAAATTTGCAGTTTTCCTCAATTTTGGTAATGGAACTCTCTCTGAAAAACATGTCTTTGGGTTATTTTATGAAGTATGTCTCTTGGAAAACAGAGTTAGACACTCTTAAAGCTTGCAGAGGCTCACAGGGCTTTGTCCTTACCAAGGAGCTTATCTGAGTGTGCACATTAATGATGGACACTGATTTGCACTGCAGCTTGTGTTCAGCAATGGGACACTGGCTTTTCAGTATGGTGTCACCTTATAACACAAACCCAAATGCAGGTGGTTAATTCGGTGATGATGTTTCATCTATTTTGTATAGGCATTTTGAAATAATGAGTTTAGATTTGGGTACAAGTTGTTATAAAAATATTTTGAACACATAGCCTAAGTACTGACTAGATTCTGGTCACATATACACAGCTGTTCTGTGTTCCTGCTGAATTCCAAGTCTGCTCCTGAATTTTTTCTTCTTCCTCCTCCTCCTCCTCCTCCTCCTCTTCTTTTTTTGTATTGAGGATTGAACTCAAGGGAACAGGACCACTCAACCACATCCCCAGCCTCTATTTTGTATTTTATTTAGAGACAGGATTTCACTGAGTTGCTTAGCATCTTGCTTTTTGCTGAGGCTGGGTTTGAACTCGCCATCCTCCTGTCTCAGCCTCCTGAGCTGCTGAAATTACAGGCATGTGCCACCGTGCCTAGCTTTTTTCTTTTTTTGATCTTCATATATAATGTATAATATTATTATTTGCCATGAGCAATAAATAGATCTTAAGCTCTATGAGAGCAAAGACAGGTCTGGTTTTGCTCTCTACTGTGTTCCCAATGCTGGTCTGAACTTAAGCATTTTTATGAAAAATGAATTATCCTTCTGGCTAAAATTGGATACCAGAGAGTAGGAGAGTTATCACCAATGTTAGAACTAATTTTATTAAATGCCAGCAGCTAAAATGATGGTTTTCTTTAAAAGTAATATTAAATACCATTTACATGCTAATCATTCTGCTATGAACCTTGGAAGTTAAAAGATGAATGCAACAGAAGAGAGAGACTTTTCTGGGGGTGTGTAACTTTAACAGGAGAATGAAACCAACTTGGTGGGTGGGAGAGAGGAAGCAGGGATTAGGGAGCATAGAATAACTACAGAATTAGTCATATTCAAGCTTAAGCTTTCCAGGGATAAAGGGCATCACATTTAGGGTTCCATTTTATCCACACGATCAAAGCTGGATTCACCTTACATGAGAACAGCAGAGTGGGCTAGAGAAGGGAAGGCCCATTTGCTGTGGTAACTAACTCCCCTGTGTGAGCACAAAGAGCCTAGGTCTTGGGAGATGGCCCAACAGATGTAAAGGGGAGTTAGCATCTCTCCTGTTGATTGTAGCAATAAGTCCCACGTTTCCTTAACACATTTTCACACTAATTTTAGCTCTGTTAAGCATACTAAGAGTTTTCATTTTAATTTTACAGACAAAGAAATAAAGGCTCAGAAACCTTAAGGCCTTGCTGTTCCTATAACTAATAGGCTCATGATCAGCAGCTGATCTGGTTCTGAGTCTTCTGTCCTGAGTTGTTTCCATTAGTACTCACCTTGAATGCCAGTGGGATTTAACTTCCCCAGAGTTCTCACTATAGTGTTGAATAAATGAAGGTAGCCATTAAATGCAAATCTATATGACCCTTGTTTTCTTTGTGCTCAGGAGTCATATTTGACGATAAACTATATGGTAAAAGTACACAGCAGAGTTTGTGTTGTATTTCTCAAATGCCTTTCTATACTTAGTAAAATAGTAATGCAAGCAGTCAATTCCATTATAGAACATCCTGCTTTGCTTCTGGGTTGCTGCTATGTACTTTTGTATTTTAATTGCCTATATCCCCCATGAACCCAGAATCTCCTGGAGTTCAACTGAAGTAAAAATTGTGCTCTACCTTTCAAATACTAGTTTTTTCCAAATAACTTGTAAACTTTGTTCAGGACTATAAAGATATTCCTCACACAAGTTTGATTTACAATCTGGAGAAAATTTTTAATTTCACAACCAATTCAATTTTGTACTTAAAAATAGCCTGACTCTTGACCTCTATAGGATGATGGGATAAATCAATGTATATCTTTTCTATTTCTTTATGTCCAGAATCTTTTTTATCTTGGAATGTAATTAATAGCTGTTCAGTGAATGATTAACATCACACTTTTCCTCTTAGGGAGAGATCTGGTTTTGGTAATGCTTAGGAAAAACATGACTGTGACTACTAAGAATAAAGTTTCCTTTTATTTGGATTTTTTGTTTGTTTGTTTTCTGAAGATGTATTTAACTGTCAAATGTATTTGAATGCTAAACAAATCCATTCTGGAATTTCTCTGATACTCAATCTATAAAGCAGAAATGGAAAGTTTAATTCTAATTATTATTTATCATCCAGCCAATAAAGTAGATGGGAAGAACCAGATTTGTAAAGAAAATAGTTATTTCTGTAATATTTTGAGTGTAGCATTCTGAAATTTTATTTTTGTATACCTATTAACTTTCTGTGTACTGAAGGTGTTTGGATGAGAGGAACTAAGTGTGAACTACTCACTTTGTGCCAAAGATACTATGCTAGACATTTTTACTTCCATGATTTAATTTAACTGGCACAATCTACCATGATAGGTGTTATTTGTTCATGTTTTAAAATTTGAGCAAATTAAGTCTTAGGGCAACTAACTGGCCTAAGTCCTAAGCCAAACCTGGTAAGTAATAAAATATGTTTGGCAGTTCTCTCACTGACAAAACAGCTGGGTATGATAGCAAAGGCAAGTGTGGTAACAGAAATATCAGGGAAAGAGACATTCAAATCAAACCTGCTCAAACCAGTCATCCCAGTTTGACTGTATACATGCCCAAGACTTCCCCCTTGAGAAATGTTAACAGAGGCTACACATGCAGGGGAAATAGGCTCTGCTAAAATAGGTTTGTTGGTTAGGAGAGAGAGAGGAAAAAAAAATCAAACAAGAGAGCAACAGAAACAAGTCCTGGAGAGTGGAGAGGTGAATCAGTATGTAGAATTGCTATATAAAATTGCAGTTTCAAACAACAACAGCAAAATCATAAGACATGCAAAAAATGAACAAACAAAAAGTTCAGGAAAGTATGATCTTTTAAACACAAGAAAATAGCAGGCAACAAAAACCTACTGTGAGATAGCCCAGATATCAAATTTAACAAAGACTTCAAAGGAGTTGTTATGAATATGTTGAAAAAAAACTAAAGAAAAGTATATCTAAGTAAGGAAAAAAAGGTATGATGATAATATCCCATCAAATGGAGAATATTAGTGGAGAGAAATTTTTAAAAGTACCAGGTGGAAATTATTAAAAGTATAATAACAAAAATGAAATTTTAACTAGAGGGACTCAACAACAGTTTTAAACTGGCAAAGAAAAGAATCAGTGAACTTGAAGAAGACTAATGGAAATTTTGAAATCTCAGGAACAAGGGGAAAAAATAAAGAAAAATGAATAAACACTTAAAATATTGTAGAATACCATTAAGATATTAGCATAGCACAAAAGGAAGAATAGAAGAAAGAAACAGAAAAAAAATTTGATGAAGAAATAGTTGCTAAAAGATTCCCAGATTTATTGAAAAATATTAATTTACACATCCAAGAAGCTCCACAAACTCTAATTAATATGAGTCCAAAAAATTTATGACTGGATACATTATAATAAAAATGCTAAAAGATAAGACAAAGAGAAAATATTGGAAGTATCAGGGAAAAACATCCAATCACATGCAATGGAATATTCAATAAGGTGAACAACTGAGTTTCCATCCGAAACAATGGTGGTCAGAGGGCAGTAGAATGGTGAGGGGAAGAAAATGTGAACCAAGTGTCTTATAATAAGCAAGACTCTCTCCAAAAAATGAAGGTAAAATAAAGAAGACATTACCAAATAAGTAAAAATGAACAGAATTTGTCACTAGCTGATGTGCTTTATAAGAAATACTAGAGGAAGTCTTCAGGCTGAAAGCAAGTAACTCCAGACAGTGATTTGAATACATTAAATACACACACACACACACACACACACACACACCAATAACAGTACACATGCACATTTCCTCTTTCCTCTCTTTTGTCTCATCAGTGATTTAAGATGTAATTTCATGAAATTATGAATATTTTGATACTTTGGAACCTATAATATGTAGAAATGTAATAATATTACAGAGCAGGTGAATAAAGGTAGACTTGAATTGAAGTAAGAAAATGACTCCAAATGGTGACTTAAATTCACAGGAACAAGTGAAAAGGACAAGAACTATTTAAAAAGAAGATCAGCATAACAAATTTCATAAATTTATATTTACTCTCCTTTATTTCTTAAGCTCTTTTAGTTCACATAAAGTTATATAAAATAATTTTATAAGAATGCCTATATAAAATGTTAGTTATAATACACATTAGATTTGTAGCATATAGGTGTAAAATGTGTGTGTGTGTGTGTGTGTGTGTATACACATATACATATATATGTATATGTATATATATATATATAAATTGAATTATAATAGTATATAGTTTTATAGTAATAGCACAAAAATAGGGAAAGGGACTGCAACTCTTACCATTTCAGATCTCACTGGAATCAATAGCATATACCTGAAGTGATAAGATGTATATGCCAAGCTTTAGAACAACCAATAAGAAAAAACTAAAAATACACATAGTAAAAAAAATCACTACAGGAATTAAAATATTACAATAGACAATATTCACTCAGTGTAAGACACTGCAGTGAAAGAGACAATGAGGAATGAAGGCACGAGATGCATGGAAAACCAAAAGCCAAATGAGATATAACAATGATACACTGACACAGAGCCAATTTAAAGGAGAAATGTGCAGTTAAACAATATGATTTGGTTCTTTCACCAGTTACAAATACTGAGTCAAAGTGGATTAAAGACTGAAATAGAAGACCTGAAACTATGAGCCTACTGGAAGAAAACAAAGGGAAATCCTTTGGGACATTAGATTACGCAGAGATTTTTTTTTTTTTCTTTTGGAGAAGAATCCAAAAGCCCATGAAATAAAAGCAAAACATAGACAAATAGGATCACATAAAACTTGAAAAACTTTGCATAACAAACCAATCAATGGAGTGAAAAGACAACCTGCAGAATGGGAGGAAATATTTGCAAACGATATATCTGACAAAGGAATAATATCTAGAATATGTAAGGAACTCCAAAAACTTAATACCAAGGAAAAATGCCCAATTAAAATAATGGCTAGCAGATACATGAAAAGATGCTCAATATCACCAGTGAGATGCAAATCAAACCACAGAGAGATATCACAGCACATACCCCAGTGATAACAACTGTTTTAAAAAAGACTACAGATAACAAGTGTTGGCAAGGAAGTGGAGAAAGGGCAACCTTTGTACACTGTTGATGGGAATGGAAAACAGTATGAGGGCTCCTTGAAAAATTAAAAATAGAGCTGCCATGTGATCTAGCAGTCCTACTACTGCATATATATCCAAAGGAGATGAAATCTGGATATGGAGGAGAGATCTGTACCCCTATATTCACTGCAACACTATTCACCATAGCCAAGAAACAGCAACAACCTAACAGCAACAATTCATCACTGATGAATGAGTAAAGAAGACGTAGTGCACGTGCATGATGGAACACTGTCAGCCATAAAAAGAAGGAAATTCTGTCCTTTGAAACAACATGGGTGGACTGGAAATCATTATATTAAGTGAGATCATCTAGGCACATCAATATATGTACCACATGATCTCAACTCATATGTGGAATATCAAAACATAGCTCTCATAGAAGTTGAGAACATGATTAGTGATAGTTGATATTAGGTGTAAACTTGTTTGGATTTAGGGAATATCTAGAAACTTGGCAAAATATTGTTTTGGGTGTGTTTGTGAGGATGTTTCCAGAGGAGATTAATGTGTGAGTCTGAGATCTGCCCTCAGTTGGACAAAAGGGCATCATCCAATTATCCTGGGGCCTCAAGAGAACAACTAAAGGATGGTGATAGATTTTGTTCTGCTGCCTAAGACATCAGAACTCCAGGTTTATGGGCATTTGTACTCCAGGACTTACGATGGTGTTCTCCCAAATTCTCAGGTTTCATCAGACTGAATGCTTTCCTGGTTCTAAAGCATTCAGGCTCGGACTGAGTCATGCAACCAGCATCCCAAGGTGTCCAACTTGCATACAGCCCATCATGGGACTTCTCAGCCATCATGATCCCATTAATCAATTCCCCTAAAAAAATCCCCTCTCATATGATTACATTTATATCCTACTCATTCTGTCTCTGGAAAACTCTAATATCTGGTAATTGATTAAATTGCTACACCACTATCAATAGAACAATGTACAAAAACCATATCTTTAAACCACAGAAAAATTATTTTGTAAAATCAACACCATTTCATATAAAAATACTCAACACACTAGCACTTGAAGCCACCTTTCTGAACCTGAGAATGTGTATCTACAAAAATTCACAACTAACATCAAAGAAGATATTTTCCCTTGAAGTTCAGGAGCAAGACAAGGATATGTCCTGTTATCACTTGTATTAACATTTTAGTGGAACTTCTAGCCAGGTCAGTTAGGCAAGAAAATGAAATAAAAAAGTATCCAGAATGGAAAGAAAGCAGAGAAACTATTTTTGGCATATGACATAATTTTAAGTATAGAAAATCCTAGTGAATTCTCTAAAACTACTAGAACTCATAAATGAGTTTGGCAAAAATCACACTGCATGGGATTGATATACAAAATTAATTTTATTTCTACTCACTTGCAATACAAAATCAGAAATCAAACTTAAAAAGTATTTTTATTTCCCACGACATCAAAGAAAAGGAAATACTTGAAAATAAATTGTGGAGAGCAATCCAATTGTCAAGTTCATCCCAAAATTCATATGGAAATGGAAATATTCAGAATACTCCTTTCTCCCATAAAATCTTGAAAAAAAGAACAAGATTGGAGGGACTACCTTTTTCCATTTCAAAACTTGCTACAATACTCTCGTAATCACAACTGTATGGTGTTGGCATAAGGATACACATAGAGACCTATGGTATTCAGTTGACAGTAAATAAATAAAACCTCATGCATCTGGTCAACTGAGTGTTGAAAAGGGAGAGAAGCTGAGTGGATAAAAGTGGAATGGAGGAAACGAGTCTTTTCAACAGATTGCGCTGAGAAATCTGGATATCCCTGTGCAAAAGAATGAATTTCTATCCTTTATCCCATGCTACGTGCAAGAGTTAAAATAGGCCAAAGACTTTAACTCTGTTTATCTTTCTACCTAAAACCTATATACCTCAGTCTAATTATGAGAAAGAAATCAAATTCTCGTAGAGAGGCATTCCTGCAATATACATGATCAGAATGCCTCAAAATCATCAGGCCATTAAAAATAAGGAAAATGAGGAACTGTCATAGCCAATACAAGCCAAAGGGCGACTAGCTATAATGTGTCCTGGATGGGAACCTGGAACAGAAAAAGGACAGTAGGTAAGATTGTATACTATCAGCATGGACAATGGCAGTGGCTTTCAAATTTTGACCCAAATTCATAGGGAGAAATGTAATTTTCCTTATGACATGCACACACACGATTACATAAAGCAAAAGTTCCAGAAAATGATTGCTGGGTATTTTCAGATCTAAGTTTCTAAACTTAGAAACTTCTAGTCATGACACTAAGTTGACTTCCTGATGGCTTGAAAAACACCAATAATTTAGATGTGATTGAGATCATAGGACCGTTCGGTGGGTGGCCTTATGCAAATTCACAATCTTCTCTAAATATTCTCCTTCTGTGTAAAACAAATGTTAATACCTACCTCAAGGTGGCAGAGAGAGTTAACTGAGATGATGTGGTTAAAAAGCCTGGCATCTAGTCCACACTTAATAAATGTTTGTTTCTTTTCTTCTGCTTGCTTCTAAATCAACAAGACCCAGCTGAGGTTCACAGGTTTTTAACACAGAAAAAAATATTTTTTCTACTCAACCCCAACCTCTAACTCTGATCAGAGTGTTTATCCTCAGATAATGCATCCCTCAACACTATTACCTCTATATTCAACTAATTCAGCACTTTCAACAGCTTCCAGTCAACCCCACCAGAACTGCACCTGCAGGTTCTCAATACAGATGGAAAGAAAGTAGCCAAGCACGGTGGTGCACACCTATAATCCCAGTGGCCTGGGAGGCTGAGGCAGGAGGATCACGAGTTCAAAGCCAGCTTCAGCATCAGGGAGGCACTAAGCAACTCAGTGAGACCCTGTCTATAAATAAAATACAAAAAAGGGCTGGGGATATGGCTCAGTGGTTGAGTGCCCTTGATTTCAAGTACCACACACCTCACCCTGCCAAAAAAGAAGGAAAGAAAGTTAGGATGAAGATTAAAAATACTTTTCATGTAGGAAGAAAGGGTGGTGAGGCAGACAATCATATCATGAATATGATGGACAGAGACCCTATTTCTGTTTCTGTTCTCACATTAGAAATTTTCACACATAACCACCCATTAGCAGAAGAATTTTATTTGAATATTTACCTTGAAAATAAAATAATAAACAGGAACATGGTTTTCCAAACAGAGATGTTATTTTGTTTTATGTTTTCTTCTGCATACAACATATACACAATTTTAATGTTTTAATAAAAATGGAAATCAAAGAAGTGCAAAAATTAAAAATATTTAAAAATATTTCACATCATTTTTCTTTAAAATATTTAAAGTCAAAAATACATTATAGTATGAATATCAACATTTGATATAAAAATGATTTATTTCAAGCTCATGTTGTTTAGTTTTTAAACATTTAGTTAATCCTTTTGTGGTACCGGTCATGAAACCCAGGGTCTTGCACATGCTAGGTGAGCATTCCACCACTGAGCTACATTCCAGTCTCTCCCTTCCTTCCTTCCTTCCTTGCCGCTGTCTGGCTGGGCACAAGATCACGAGCCACTCAAACAGGAACAAACTTTATTTGAAAGAACCGCCAATAACACGTCCGCCCGGGAAGCTTCCCGATCCACCCACGCGGCGTTCTGCTGGTTCCTTCCCGGAACTCTAGCGCAAGCGCCTCCCCGGAATTCCCTCCTACTGCACTTTCCCAACCAATGGGAACTCTCCAGGAGTCCCGTAGCAGGAGTCCGGTATCCATATGAATGTACTTTTTAACATAATCGTATCATCTCAATGGCTAGCTGGCATCACCTTTCAATCAAAAATGCCATGCATCATATTAATTGGCTGTGGCTCCCAGCATCTCCCCCTTTCTGTTTAATTAAGCAACAAGTAATGTGGCTAGGGACCGTGCCTGTTAGGTTTGTCCAATTCAACATATGGTTCTTACCCGTCATTGGAAAACTGACCTTTAGGCGTCAGCCTCCTGTCTTAGGTTGATACCATTGCAATTGGATCATACCCGTCACTGACTACCGATCCAGCATATAGCCATACTTGTGGATAGGCCTATGCACCAGTGGGGGGGTGAGGTTCTTTGCCTCACCTCTGTTGGCCCCCAGATTTGGCCTTGGTGCCAGTGGGGGGGTGAGGTTCTTTGCCTCACCTCTGTTGGCCCCCAAAATTAGACCATCACTAGTAGAAGGGAGGAGGATACAGAAATGCCACAACACCAAATCAATTGACGACTCCTAGGGAAAATTGCATCACTGGTGACACATCAGCAAAGATACGCCAGCATTACCATAATTTGTTGTATCAACAGATAGATCACAGTGCATACAAGTGATACATAGTCCAGGCAAGTTTTGTAAGCAGTTCAAAGTGGAGGAATCTATCAATATGTCCATTTCCTCCCAAGATCATTGATGTATCAGTTTATACAGTTTGTTGTGATAATTATCGAAGAAGTTGTAGTTTGGTTTCATCTTTGTCTTCACCGGCACTGGGATGAAAAATAAGAATTCTGACAATGATGTTAAAGAGAGAAAGAAAAAAAAAAAAAAAATGTAACATTTTAACAGGTACTAAGAAAACATTTTTTTTTTTTTTTTTAGAACAATTTATATTATCTTGAACAGAATTATTAAATATAATGAAAAGGAAAGATGAAAATAAACAAACAGATTTGTTAACCTGCTTATTTGTACACATATTAAAATAATTTTTAACAGCTGTTTACCCAATTTAAATTAAACCATTAAAATTACGTGAATAATAAAAAGTACTTGGATCCATTTTTTTTTTTTTTTTTTTTTTTTTTTGAGCACTCCTCATATATGATCTATGGACATACGCACATATAGACACATAACACAAAACAGAAGTGTGCACATATAACATACAACACATAAGACAATAGTAAAGGCCTTGTAGTTTCACCTAGGTGAAATCTCCATTGCAATGTTAAAAACTCCACAGTTAAAAAATAAAACTGATCAGAAAAACATCAACCTAGGTCTGTATGAGCTCAAAAATAAAATAGAACCTATGATATGGAAAAATGCAATAATAAAATAGATATTGAAAAAAGCATCCTGGTTAATCAGTCGCAGATGTAAGAATGGCCAAGCTGGAGTTCTGGATATCAGCTGTTATGGATTTGAGTCAAATTATCTTCTTTTTGATCTGTAGAAATCGTTTTAGTTAGTCTTTCTGGAATCCAAATCGGCTGCTGTTCTCCCTGTGGAAACACGCAAACAGAGCCCCGACTCCAGACAATTACTGGGTCAGGACCTTTCCATTGTCCTGTTAGAATATCTTTCCAAAGAACTTTAGGCTTATGCACATTTTTTGGATACATATGCCTTTCCGCAGCACTAAGTCCTGATGAATCCAAATTTAAAAAGTTTAGAGTAAAGAGGGTTATTTTAAGTTTATCTTTGGGGGATATATACCCCTTTCCAATTCCCTCCTTTTGTTTTAATAAGTACATTTTAATAGTTTGATGAGCTCTTTCAACTATGCCTTGTCCCTGTGGATTGTATGGAATTCCTGTTATGTGAGTAATGCCAAATGATGAGCAGAATTGTTTAAAAGAGGTAGAAGCATAACCGGGACCGTTATCTGTTTTTAACTGTTTTGGAACGCCCACAGTGGCAAAATTTTGTAAGCAATGAGCTATAACATCTTTAGTTTTTTCTCCGGCATGAAGGGAGCCCATCAAAAATCCAGAAGAAGTATCAACTGTAACATGCAAATATTTTAATTTTCCAAATTCTGGCAAGTGTGTGACGTCCATCTGCCAAATATGGTTAGGTATCAGTCCTCTAGGATTGACTCCAAGATTAACTTGTGGTAAAAATGTCACACAATTTTGACATTGTTTTATTATATGTCTGGCTTGTTCTTTAGTTATTTTAAAACGTTTTTGTAAAGTATTAGCATTGACATGAAACCTTTTATGAAAATTTATAGCTTCTTCTATTGTGGAGAAAATATGTATGTCATGTGTAGATTTATCTGCTAATTCATTGCCCAAACTAAGGGCTCCAGGCAATCCTGTATGTGCCCTGATATGTCCTATAAAGAATGGATCTTTTCTGTCCCAGATTAGACTTTGTATAGTGGAAAACAAAGAGAAAACAGTAGAAGAAGGGGAAATCCTACCTGCATCTTCAAGGGATACTATAGCATTAACTACATATTGACTATCAGAAAATAAATTAAATACGGAATCTTTAAACATCATAAAAGCTTGTAATACTGCATTAAGCTCTACCTTTTGAGCTGATTGTTTGGGTACTAAAAATGTAAAAGTTTGATCAGGGGTAACTACTGCTGCTGTACCATTATTTGACCCATCAGTGAATATATTTGGAGCATTCATGATAGGGGTCTTTCTTGTCATTTTTGGAAAAACTACAGGATGCTTAGACCAAAAAGACAACAAAGGATTAGATGGCAAGTGATTATCAAATGAAACATTAGATTTACACATGATTATTGCCCAAGTATTTAACTCATTGGCTAACTCATCAATTTGATCCATAGTATATGGAGTAATAATTTTATTGGGAGAAATCCCAAACACTCCCTTTGCTGCTTTTATTCCTTTGAGTATTAATTGTCCTACAGCCTCAGGATATCTAGTAAGAATAGTATTAGGAGAATAAGATAAATGTATCCACAATAATGGACCTTCTTGCCAAAATACTCCTGTAGGAATATTTTTTGTTGGTAGTACAATAAATAATAAAGGCAAACTTATATCAATTCTATCCAAGTGCATATTTTCCATATATGTTTCAATGATTTTTAATGCCTTTCTTGCTTCAGGCGTTAGCATGCGGGGTGAATTTGGATCTGATGGACCTTTTAGGATATCAAATAAAGGTCCTAGCTCTCCTGTTGGTATGCCTAGATAAGGCCTTATCCAATTTATGTCTCCCAATAACTTTTGAAAGTCATTAAGTGATTTGAGTTGATCTACTCGTATTTGAATTTTTGGTGGACGGACCATGGTTGAGGATAACAGGACTCCTAGATAATTAATTGGAAGATTTAATTGTACTTTATCTATTGCTATCTCTAGATTATAATTTTTTAATAAGTTTGTAAGTGTGGCATAACATTCCAGCAATATGTTTTTATCTTTATGTGCCAATAATACATCATCCATATAGTGAAATATTTGTAGTTCAGGATTTTGATTTCTAAGTGGTTGGATTGCTTTGTTAACATAAATTTGACACATAGTTGGACTATTAGCCATCCCCTGAGGGAGTACTTTCCATTCATATCTCTGATCAGGACCTTCATGATTTAGTGCAGGGATAGTAAATGCAAAATGTGGACTATCCTCAGGATGAATAGGAATTGAAAAAAAACAATCTTTAATATCTATAGCTAAAACATACCAGGTTTTTGGTAAAGCAGACAATTGGGGAATCCCTGATTGAGCAGGTCCCATAATAACCATCTCATTATTAATGGCTCTTAAATCTTGTAATAATCTCCATTTACCAGATTTCTTTTTAATAACAAAAATGGGAGTATTATGGGGAGATATGGAAGGTTGTATATGTCCTTTCGCTAATTGTTGTTTAACCAGATCATGGGCTACTTGTATCTTTTCTTTAGTCAGGGGCCACTGAGGAACCCACACTGGTCTTTCTGATTTCCAAGTAATTTTTATTGTCTCAGTGGCCCTTTCTGAAAATCCAACCCATGTCTGTCTGTTCCTTGATCTATTTGAATTGGTGCTGCTATATTTTGTCCTTGTTTTCCTAATCTTTTTTCTTTTTTAAAACCTTGTTTAGCCCTAGTAGTGGGCGCATTAGGATTGATGTTATTTGTTAACGTTAAACCTAATTGATCTAGGACATCTCGTCCCCATAAATTTATAGGAAGATGATCCAATACATATGGCTGTATAGTTCCCTCACATCCTTCAGGATCCTTCCAATCTAATACCATTGCACTTCTATGGGGATTAGTAGCCACTCCTAGGCCTCGAAGCGTTTGAGTGGCTTGTTGTAATGGCCAATGTTTTGGCCATTCCTGACTAGATATGATGTTAAGGTCTGCACCTGTGTCCAGTAGCCCATTAAAGTCGTATCCTTGAATATTTAGTTTTAGCATGGGGCGAGAATCTAAATTTAAAGACAGCATAGCCCAATCTACACCTGTGGAGCCCAATCCCCTGGTACCTCTTTCTACAGTACGACTAGAAAATTTATCATGTAGGCTGGGTATTATTAGTAACTGTGCTATTCTATCCCCTGGTGAGATAACTGATATGCCTCTTGGAGAACTAGCTATAATTTTTATTTCACCTTCATAATCGGGATCAATTACCCCGGGACTTATCATAAGTCCTTTTAGTGTGGAAGAACTGCGTCCCAATAATAAGCCTACCGTTCCTTGGGGAAGAGGTCCTTTTACTCCTGTGGGAATGATTTGAATTCCCATCTCTGGAGTTAGTACTGCTCTTGCGGAGGCGCAGATGTCCAGCCCTGCGCTCCCTCTAGTTTGTCTGATGAGGGATTTAATGGATAATGTGTCCTGGGCACTACCTTGATGGTGCTGCTGGGTTCCTCCATTGCCCCGTATATTTGTGGTTTTGGGCCCCGGAGCATTGGGCCCTCCAGTCCGTTTTTTGGCAATGGAGCCTGATGCCTTTCTCCACGATATCGTGGGTAAACACTTGATCCTTGTCCGTTTTTTGATAACGGAGTGCCCTCTATGGTGGTTTGAGAACGGCATTCATTAGCCCAATGTCTCCCTCTACGGCATCGTGGGCAAATACCTGGTATTCTATTCCTTTGATACCTAGCTTTGTTAAACCCTCCTCCTATGGGGCAATTCCTTTTAAAATGTCCTGTCTGATCACAATTGTAGCATGTTTTTGGCCTGGCATCTAAAGCCTGTTGTACTGCTGCTAAGACTTGTCCTTGTTCATTAATGTCTCTACATAATTTAATATATGTGTTTAAATCTTCATGTTTCCATGGTCTAATGACCTCTCTGCAGCAACGATTTGCTTGGTCATAAGCCAGTTGTTTTATAAATGGCATTGCTTGTTCTACATCTCCAAATATCCTAGAAGCTGTCTGAATAAGCCTATCTACAAATTCAGCGTAAGGTTCGTTAGTTCCTTGTATTACCTTAGATAACTGTCCTTGTAAATCTCCATGCCCCTGTAAAGTTTTCCATGCCCTAACTGCATCTGCAGCAATTTGTGCGTATACACCAGGATCATATTCAATTTGTTGCCGTTGACCCTCATAAGGTCCCTTTCCTAACAACATCTCCAGATTTCTTTGAGGGTAACCGGCTGCTGTATTTCGCCTAGCTGTCTCCATGCAGAATTCCTCATTGGCAACCTTCCATAACAAATATTGTCCTCCATTTAGCACAGATCGACACATGTTAGCCCAATCTGCTGGTGTCATGTCTAAGTTGGTAATAGATTCAACCATGCTTATGGTGAAGGGTGCTTGCGGGCCATAGGTTGTTACAGCCTCTTTTAATTGCTTTACTGTTTTGAAATCTAGAGCGCGATGAATTCGTTGCCCTCCTGCCTGCTCAAGTACAGGGCATGCTAGTCTTTGGGATCTTGCCTTAGGATTTTGTGCATTAACTACAGGAATTGAGGGCCGCTCAGCTCTTACGCCCTCTGGTGATAGAACGGAGTTAGTAGCAGCCTCCTGTTGTAACTCCCCAACTGATGGTCGTTTTTCCTCTAAGCTTTCTTTCTTCAAATTTTCCTCTGTCTGACTAGCTGGAGAGACCTTCTCTTTTGCTTGACCTGACATGTTTTCTACCACAGTTTGGACCTCTAACAATTTACTTAACAGTTTTTCGGTTTGTTTTTTACTAGTTTCTAATCTACTATAAAGGTAACGCAACCCAGTAAGGTAGCATAAAACAAAGCCGAAACAGAATGAAACAAAAACGGAGCAAAGAATAGTTGTATCAATTTTCTCTTTCTCCGGGCCAAACAACTTCAAGCCTTGAGCCAACCATTTTTCCCAGTTTGCCTGAGAAAATTCTAGGGATAGGCAGCTTGAAACAAAAACAAAATAAATCAAAAGAAGAACACATTGTTTTTTGAAATGGTCACCCATTCTGTCGCCTTCCCTCAGGGGCGAGCAATTTTACTCACCTCCAAGCTTCAGGCGCTCCCCGTACAGGGCCACCAGTTGCCGCTGTCTGGCTGGGCACAAGATCACGAGCCACTCAAACAGGAACAAACTTTATTTGAAAGAACCGCCAATAACACGTCCGCCCGGGAAGCTTCCCGATCCACCCACGCGGCGTTCTGCTGGTTCCTTCCCGGAACTCTAGCGCAAGCGCCTCCCCGGAATTCCCTCCTACTGCACTTTCCCAACCAATGGGAACTCTCCAGGAGTCCCGTAGCAGGAGTCCGGTATCCATATGAATGTACTTTTTAACATAATCGTATCATCTCAATGGCTAGCTGGCATCACCTTTCAATCAAAAATGCCATGCATCATATTAATTGGCTGTGGCTCCCAGCACTTCCTTCCTTCCTTCCTTCCTTCCTTCCTTCCTTCCTTTCTTTCTTTCTTTTTTTCTTTCTTGTTTTTAGATATACTAGACACTAGAGTGTATTTTGACATATTATACATACATGGAGTGTAACCCATTCTAATTAGGATCCCATTCTTGTGGTTGCACATGATATGGAGTTACCCTGGTCATGTGTGTATTCATGTACAAACATAGGAAAGTTATGTGCTATTCATCCTACTGTCTTTCCTATTTCCATTCCCCTGTCCCTTCCCTTCGTTTCCCTTAGTCTAACCCAATGAACTTCTATTTTTCTTCTCCCTTCCCTCCCTTGTTGTGGGTTAGCATCCACATATCAGAGAGGAAATTCGGTCTTTGGTTTTGGGGATTGGCTTATTTCAGTTACCATGATAGTCTCCAGTTCCATCCATTTACCAGCAAATGCCATAATTTCATTCTTATATATGGCTGTGTGGAATACTTTCCATTATGTCTATATATAACACATTTTCTTTATCCATTTATCTGCTGGAGGGCACCTAGTTTGGCTCCATAGCTTGACTATTTGAATTGTGCTGCTATAAACATTGATGTGGCCAAGTCACTGTAGAATGATGATTTAAAATCTTTTGAACACATACCAAGGAGTGGAATAGTTGGGTCATATGGTAGTTCTGTCATAGTTTTTTGAGGAATCTCTATATTGCTTTCCAGAGTGGCTGCACTAATTCTCAATCCCACCAGCAATGTATGAGTGTACCTTTTCCCCCACATCCTTGCCAACACTTGTTGTTACTTGTATTCTTGATAATCACCATTCTTCCATGTTAAGTTTTCTTGACTGTCTTGTTCAGCTTTTGTTCTTCAAGGAATACTCTTACAACTCCTTTTTTAAATAAGAGCACATTTTCTTTCTCTGAGTGCTCCCTGTACAAGGACACTCAATAAATGATGCTGATATTTAAGTCATTTACTCAACAAATAGTTATTGAGCAGATGCTATAACTAGGAAGGTTACTGTGGACCTTCAAATCATGAAATCTAATGATCATCCCTTCTTGCTCATCCTTCTTCACCTTTGACACCTGACAGCTTCTCATGGCCTACCTCCATTTCTAGACTTGCTGCCTGGCTAACTTCGACAGCTCTCCCTTCTCCCTTCTCCTTTTTCAAAAAATTATAAGGAATTGAGTCTGTCCCCAGTACTACACGGCTAGTTTGAGTAAGAGCCAGGACTAGAACCCAAAACTGTATGTAATCAATGATCAGCAGACAGCCAAGTCTTGGAGCTTCTATTCATGGGAAGGAAACCCAGATGGGCCTACTCACCATACACACTTCCAAATCAATGAACACGTTTCCCCCTAAGGACATTGTTAGGACATTGTCTGGTTAGAAGATATTCAGAGAAAATTCACTCCTCTACCTGCCCTAGGGAAATGGGAAAATTCATGTTTGAGCCATTTACCCAAGAGAGTAATCCATGCTGGAAATTTTGCTTGAAGTTTTGTTTTAAAAGGCCCTTCTGTCTTTATTTTGACCATAAGACTGCTGAGTCTGCCCAAGCATATGAGGTTGCAAAGAATATTTCTTTTTATTCAGACCTCGCATTCTCTATATAATGAAAGGATACTTGGCACATAGTTGGCAATTACTATCTAGGTTTTCTGCATAAAATAGTTTTTTGTTTTTTTGTTTTTTGTTTTTAAGCTAAGCTTTTAACTCAATGGACATAAGGCTCCAATGAAAATACGTGTAGACTAACACGAGCAGAAATAAACACAATTCTAATCAACTTAACTGTTGACAAAAGCATGTGGTTTCATTGCTTGGGGCCAAAGTTTTAAGAGTGGACTCTGATTTCTTGCAGGAACACCCCTCATTTATGTGTGCAAATAGGGTAATTAAGTGTCCAATTACCAGATTTGCATTGGCAATTGGGGCCTTTGTGTGGGTAAAATTCTCCATAGTTTAGGACCAGCTGAAACTTAGGTCTTTTATTTTCAAATCAATCCCCCAACAATAACACAAGCATGATGAAGTTCCCATCTTGTCCTAATCTGAAGCCATGGCTGGAGACTCCCCTTTATTTTGATGATTCAGTGAAGCGGAGAGCCAGTGCTGAGATCTGTGGCTTTTCTTCCCCCTTTCTGTCCACTCTGAAAAACAATTAAGCATGTCAAGTACTTTCAGATTGACCTTTTTTTTCCCCTCCTGCCAGCTCTGTAGAATTAATCATTGAAAGTGAAATGCCTGTCAATATTTCTTATGAAGATTTAATCATATGTAATCATTAAGTTAAAAGACCATGCATAAAATAACCTTATTCTTTTCTTCCCCAGATCTTAGATGAACTCTAAAACAGATCCCATGACTCTCAAATATCAGGTAAGATGCTTTCTACGTATTTTTTAATCACAAAGCCATTTTTCCAGTCATGAAGATATCCTTTCTGGGATGTCCTGAACATTCTTTCTTGGATGTTCCGTCAAAGTGGAGTGTATATATATATATATATATATATATATATATATATATATATATATATATATACACTAGGTCCCTATTTAAATGCCCTGGATGGAATGAAAGGAATAGTTCTTTAAGGATCCCCAAAAAAGTAAAAGATAGCAGGCAGATCGGGGAAAGAAACTAGAACCTGAAGAAACAGAAAAACCTCTTTCTCTTCTAGGATTTCCTGCTTTAGCCCCAAAGACAGCTGGAAACCTAGAACTGAGCAACAGGTACAGGCAGAAAGAATGCCAGGAGAAGTCCTTCAGCTTTAGTCTGGAAAGAGAGAGAGAGAGAGAGAGAGAGAGAGAGAGAGAGAGAGAGAGAGAAAGCAAGCAAGCCTCCTCCTGCTAAAAAACCTGATAAGAACAATTTTAGGAAAGAAAAAATGTATTTGGCATATGGTTTCAGAGGTCTCAATCCACGGATGGCCGAGGTGAAGCAGAACACTGTGCTAGAGGAAAGCAGCTTTGGACATGTCCACCATGTCTATTTAGAGAGCAAGCTCTGCTCACCAGGGACAAAATATATAACTCAAAGGCACACTCCCAATGACCCACCTCTGCCAGCTATACCTTACCTGCCTTATAGTTACCACCCAGTTAAGGTGGTAACTAGGTGGTAACTATATCAGGGGATTAATGAATGGATTAGTTTAAAGCTCTCATGACCCAAACATTTCACCTCTAAACTTTTTGCATCATCTTACACATGGACTTTGGGGAACACCTCATATCTAAACTGTAGCGGCACTGGAAGCAGAAAGAGCTGGCCTCTTACTCTTTTGCCCTTTGCCTAGAATTTTTTTTTCTGCAACACTATCCACCATATTGCCTTTTGTTCTGGTACTTCATATCCAGTCCAAAGCTACATCCTTGATGAAACCTCTACTTTCCAGGAATAACTTTGCCTATCTCTCATAACACTCTTGTCTGTAGGCTGCCACTTCCGGCTGTGCATTCATGCCCACTCTCCAGTGCTTAGTTTAGTGCCTTAGTTTAATCTGTAAATAAATGATCAAATTGGTCATACTCTAAATAGTATCCCAGGAAATATTAAAAGATATGCATTACTAAATCAATTAAGCATTGAAAATAGTTTAATAAAAATGGAATTATCCATATATTTTAATTATAGATATGACTGATATAGATTTAGATGTTCTCTTATAAAGTCATGTCTCTTAGTTGGATTAAAAACTTGAGGGTAATCAATACAATTTATAAGTACTGGATATACATTCTGTGTTCAGTAATATGTTACACATTTGGATGGAAAGGGGAGTGGAAACATCAAATAGGTCTCTGTGTTCAAAGAGTGTACAGTCTTACTGGGGAGATATAATCCTAATAATGCCTTCAACAATTAAAATGCACAAAAAATAAATAGTACAGAAAAGCCAGAATTATGAATTTCATTTATTATCAGTAATTTGTCATTAATTATAAATATTAAATGAGCATCCACCTAATTTTGCTGTTTGGCCTGAAGTCTGATGTAAAACAGAGTAAGTCGTGGGTCTTATTCTCAGGAATAACTAAAGTGGTAATTACTAGAACAGAATAAAGTTAGCCTTTAAAAAGAGTTATTAGCCAGATCTGCCAACAGCAGTCTTAGATCAATGTACTGTTTTAAAAGAGGCAAAGGACTTGATCTGAGAGGAAAAGATGGGCAGAGTTTCATCTTGTATTTTAGATCTTTGGTTCTCAAAATCTGCTGTGCATGGAAATCCTGAGTGATTGCTGTTTGCAGACAAAGATGGGAAACAATGATTTAGAGAAATCCTTGTTGAACTTCAAGTATGCATCAAACTGACCTGGGGACATTGTTATAATGCAGATTCTTAAATTGTTGGTATAGGCTAAGGCCAGATAATGTTGATGCTATTGACCCATGGAACATATTTTAAGTGGCAAGAGTTGTGATTTGGAGTGTGTGTGTGTGTATACATGAGCACCTATGGGTGCATGCACATATTCCTAATATGGCTACTATTGTTCCCTCTGGAAACAGAGCTTGTCTTCTTTATGGGTTTTAAACACATAATGGCATCCTAACCAGAGGTGATTCCCTCCCTTGTTTGCAGAGGATTCCTGGCGGAGCCACATGCACAGGCCCCTCCCCTGCTGACTCATGCACACCAAACCTTCACTTAGGCCAGTTCTCTTAGACAGCTCTGTGTGCTGTTAGCTCAGGTTTCTGCTCAGATGTGCTTGTGCTGCTGACTCCAGAGGGGCTGCACTGATAATGGCATCTTAGGGCATTCAATTAGCACATTTCAGGTTTCTCTGGTCATAGACACCTCATAATTTCTTCACTAATGCAGTTAGATCTTTTTCTTTTTCCAAATCATTAGGCATCCCTTCCATGTCACTTTTCACTTTCTAGCCTGTAGTGGATACGGATTCTATTTTAATACCATCTCAACACATCTGTGTGTTAGGGTAATTTAGGGAGAAACCAGGTGCTAACATTTTTTAAAGAAGAGTTTCTTTTTTTTTTTTTTTCTCTAAATCCTACTGAGACATCGATCCTGCCTCCCGTCTTTACTTGAATCAGAGTAAGAAGCCTTGGCATTAATAAATAGGTGTGATGAAGTCTAGTGATGTAAACTGAGTCCGGGAAGATGGGGGAGAAAAGGCTAGGGCG
The DNA here is from genome assembly GCF_048772815.1 of Callospermophilus lateralis. Lineage (NCBI taxonomy): Eukaryota > Metazoa > Chordata > Mammalia > Rodentia > Sciuridae > Callospermophilus > Callospermophilus lateralis. Next base: position 192,154,768 of record NC_135305.1, on the reverse strand, counting down.
AAGAGAAAAGACTTCTCAGGATCACACCTGAAATGTGTAAGGTAAAAACTGCTTTCTTTGGGGTAAGGGGCAGAGGTAGTATTTCTTCATTTTGTTCTACAATCTTGGTATTTTGGGAAGGGGAAACTCTGGGGCAAAGGGGAGATCTGGTGACACTTCTGATTTGAGTTGTAGGGGAGGACAATCTGTATGGGAGCATCTCAAACTTTAACAGGTATAAGAATTTTTTAGAAGAATCCTTTTGAAAATGCATACTCTAGTATTCAACCATTCAAAAAACAAACAACCCCTTCCAGCCAAAAAAAATGAAATACTGTCATTTGCAACAACATGGGTGGAACGGGAGGAAATTAGCTGGGGACAGAAAGACAAGTACCACATGTTCTCACGCATATGCGGAAGTTGAAAAAAGTCAATCAAGTGGGGCTGGGGATGTGGCTCAAGCTGTAGCGCGCTCACCTGGCATGCGTGCGGCCCGGGTTCGATCCTCAGCACCACATACAAACAAAGATGTTGTGCCTGCCGATAACTAAATAAAATAAATTTAAAAACTATTAAAAAAAAGCCAATCAACTAAGTAGAATGGAATGGTGGTTACCACGGTTTTGGGAGGTTGGTGGGAAGGAGAGACAGAGAAGAATTGGTATAGAAATGCAATTAGATAAGAGGATTCTTTTTTGGTGTTCCATAGCACAGTAAGATAATTAGAGTTAATAATAATTTATTGTACATTTCAAAATTATTGGAAGAGAGTCTTCTGAGTGTTTTCAATGCAAAGAAATGTATGCTAGTTATCCTGGTTTGTTCATTACACATTGTACATACATATCAAAATGTCACATCATATCCCATGAATCTATAATTATTATATGGCGATTAAAATTTTTTAAAAAGTAGGTTCTGGTTACTTAGGTCTATGTGGAGTCTGAATTTGTCATTTTTCTCAAGCTTCCTGGTGATGTAGATACTGCTGATCTGAGAATGATGCTTGGGATATAAGGCTTCATTGACATGCCTCCAGGGCCGTGGTACTCAACCTTGACCTTACATTAAAATTAACTGGGAAGGTGGACAGACGAAGAAGGAGAAGGAGAAGGAGAAGGAGAAGGAGAAGGAGAAGGAGGAAAAGAGGAGAAGAGGAGGAGGAGGAGGAGGAGGAGGAGGAGGAGGAGGAGGAGGAGAAGGAGGGCTGCATACTAAACTTACTGTTCAATCAGAAGCCCCAGATGTAGGATGCAGGGGCATTAGTCATTTTGGAAGTGGGCAGCTGCTTGAGATTGGGAGGAATAGGAAGAATGTCAAAATTTTAAAGTATGGTCCCAGGACGAGTCGTACAACCCAGGAAATTGTCAGAGATGCAAAGCTTAGGCTCTGCCTCATAACTCATTGATCAGAATCTGGAGCTAGGCCCCAGCAATCTGTGTTTTGGTAAGCTTTCTGGGTGATTCTACTGTACACTGGGTTTGAAAACCACCACTCTTGCCTCTTGGACTGGACTGGTGTAACAATAGAAATAAATACTGATGTGATTCCAGGTAGGCTCTGTCAAGAAGTAGCAGTAGAACCCACTGACGAGCTGTTGGGTACTTACTACTTGCTGGGTAAAATGGAAGGCAACTGACTTATAATATCTTGCTTATGGATATGTCATCTCTGATGAGTAAATATTAAAGTTTCCATAAAACATGAAGAAACAGGAGATATCTTCAAATGGCTTTCTTCCCCTCCCCCATTTCTTTCTGTTTAATTATTTAAACAATTTACATATAGTAAATTTGACTTTTTTTTGCTATATAGTGCTAAGGGACTTTTTAAACAAATAGATTTTATATTTTAGGTAAGTTTTATGTTTAAAGTGAAATTAAGAAAAAAGCAAAATTCCCATATATTTCCTGCCCCCCCAGCTCTCTCACTGTTAACATTTCAGACTAACACATTTGTCATAGCCCATGAACCTGCTTTATGACATCACTGTTGCCCAAGGTTCATAGTTTACAGTGGGCTTCTCTCTTCCTGTTGCCCATTCTATGGATTTTGACAAATGTGTAATGATATGTATGCATCATTATAGAATCATATAGAATAGTTTTACTTCCCTAAAAATCCTCTGTGCTCTGCCTATTCATCCCCCCCTTGCCCTAACTCCTGGCACCCTTTTGCAGGATGCTATGTAGTCGGCATCATTCAGCATGGGGACTTTCCACATTGGTGTCTTTCACTTAGTAATATTAATAGAAAGTACCTGTTTTTCATGGCTTGATAGCTCATTTCTTTTCTGTTGCTGCCTAATATTCCATTGTAGGGATATACCACAGTTTGTTCATTCTCCCCCTGAAGGACATCTTGATTGCTTCCAAGTTTTAACAAATTTTATAGCAAGTTTTATAGCAAATACAGCTGCTATAAACTTTTGTGCATAGGTTTTTGGATAGACAAAAACTTTTCAAATTATCTAGGCAAAAGAATCAGGAACATGATTGTTGGATTATATGAGAAGAATGCATTTAGTTTTGTATGAAACCGTCAAACTCTCTTCCAATGTAGTAGCACTGTTTCACATTCCCACCAGCAAAGAATGAGTTTTTTTGCTCCACATCCTTGTCAGCGCTTAGTGTTGTCAGGTTTTGTAATTTCACCCTTCTGACTGGGGGTGTGGTGATGACTTGCAGTTTTAATTTGCAATTCCTAATGACATCTGATGTTGAATATTTGTCTTATGCATAGTCAGCATCTTCATATCTTCATTCTATTAATTTTAACAGAGGTAGAGATTTAGGTACTCACCACAATCAAGATAATGAACAGCTCCCTTACTCCAAATGGAGTGGTCCTCCACTAATAAGTAATAGGAATTGGTGTATAAATGCTGCAACTTCTTTAGCCCTTGCATGATGTTGCTCTGAACAGGTGCTCTACACTGTCACTCCATGGGATGAAGGTCCAGTTTTCCAGCATGGTGATGGGCATCTAATGAACAATTAATACACTGCCTTGCCTTCCCTCTCACTAATCCACTTTTTAGTATTTCCTGCCTCTCCCAAATAAATACTTCTACTTGAATCTTTGTCTATCTCTGGGGAAAACTTGAATTAGGGCAGTCCAAGTTCAAAGAGAAGTCAGGATATAAGGTACAGACAAAGGAGGAGGAGGAAGGAGTGAGATGTGCTTCTTGGCCCAGGTCAGTGTTAAGTAGAAGAAAGGTGAGAAAGATAAAGAAAGAAGGTCAGATACCAGAGTTCCCATTTCCCCGACTCTTGGTCTTGCTCTTAGAGTGAGAGGACAATAGACATATCCAGATGGAACTAGGAGATCACTCAAAACATCAAGGTTAGTGGTCTGTTTCCTTAGGCAGAGCTGAGATCTTAGGAGGAACTCCATATTAATCTTTGGTTCATGGGATGGGAATGAATATACACCATTGACTAAAGAGGAACTAGAAAGACATGTGTGAGAAAGTGGAAAACCTGGCTTTCCTGGCCTGGCCTGTGTGTGGCATGAAAGATGCAAATATCACCATGCTTTCTATTTGGGGACACAGAATTCGGAGACAGAAGGTGGACTGTCATACTCCTTGAGTCAGAGTCTGCAACGTGTGAGGGCTTCATAAACACAGACAACAGGCCAGGCCACAGATTCTAGCAGTAACAGCAGGAGGCTACAACTGGCAAGGGAGACCTGATTGCTCTGTGGAGTCATGGAGTCAACCACACCAGTCATTTCAAGGCAGGACCCTCAGGAACCCAAGACTCACCATGTGAATCTGGAAGTCCCTCCTCTTCACTGGTGCTAAGCTTAGGAGTCCCAGACACCATGTTCAAGAGGAGCAAGGGAAAGGAGGGGAAATCCAAAAGACTGTGCATATATCAGAGAGTCCCTGCACTTTCAAGGAGGTTGTAAAAACTGGAGGACAACAGGAGACATACTTTGGAGAGTCTGACATTTCAGGTTGATTCTCCCCTGGAAAAAAATCACAAAGATATTTTGATCAACTATAAATAAAGGAGAAATTTGTTTGTACGTGGTAAGAAAATTTACAACCTATACAAAGATTAGAGATCCTGATTATAAAGCACCCACCAAGAACTTGGCTCAAGGTAAGAGCTCAGAAATAGGTGGCCGTTGTTATTAGCATTGTACCTGATGAGCTAGAGGACTTGGCTGTGATAGTGTAGGAGTCGGTGTAGGGAAAGCAGAAGGAATCACAAGTCCTTGTTCTATTGTCCCTTTCAAAGATTCTTCATCTTAGAGCCGTTAAAGGTCCAGGATTCTACAGAATGGTCTGAGAACCCTAGATGGGTTCTGGGGCACTGATTGATGAAAAATGTGAGTCAGATTTGCTCTGAGTCCAGCAGTGTGCTTTGATTAGCTAGTATTGAAGAATTTTCACCAGAACTACCTTTTTTTGAAGAGCTTTTGTTAGAACTTACTTATAGTAAAGAGTTGATATTCAAAATAACTAAGCCAGCTAATCCTCAACCAAGACTGAACTCAGAAATCATTTGCATGCTGTTTCTTCAATTTAGCTTTAAATTCAACACCACACAGGAATAAAACAACATCCACAAAGGCCACAAAACTGCAGCTGGAAAGATTTCTGTCCAGTGTCTTGCCTTCTCGCTACTAAAGGCAGATTTAAAAGGCATCGTTTTCTTTGACATATGCAGTGTACGGTCACCTTGTCTGTTAAGACTCAGAGCAAAAGAATACTGAAGGAGGCATGGGCTGGAGAGGAAATTTGCATATACATTTCCATTAGGGTTAAAGACATTTAAATCCACATTACCCTGGATGGTGGAATAATGAATGTGCCATTAGGGACAAGGCCTAGCGTGTGTTGCTGCTGTATTTGGCAGGTTCAAGTCTTGCTCTGGGTGTAATATTTTGTGACTCATTTTTCCTCAAGCATAGAGTAATAGGCTTTAACTTTGCTAAGCTTTTCTGCCAGCCCTTCACCCCCTGCTGCTCCATTATATTGAACTTGTAAGCAGGACCCTCTGTCCGGCTCACCCAGATTACCACAGCAATATGCCCCGCTGAGGGGCTGGTGTCAGGATAAGTGTTAGGGAGGGAGCTCCCCATCTTGGCATGCTGTTCTCATCTTATTAAATTCAGCTTTGTGGAAGCAGGGAGCCTGCCTCTCAGTCACACTGGCTCAAGCCTGATCCAACTGCTACTGTCAGACAATATGAAAATAGGAAACACCACGGCTAATGGCAGGTGCTGCTTCACAGCCGTAAAAAAAAAGAAAAAAAAATGTCTGAGGGGATTTTATTATGAGGATGAATTCATGGGCCTGTGTGTGTGTGTGTGTGTGTGTGTGTGTGTGATTTTACTCTTGTAGACACTTCACTGCATCGAAGGCTTGATTCACAAAGCCCAGTGCTTTTGGGAAAAGAAACAAGCTCTGTACTCTCCAGTGGCAGGTGCATATATATCTTGGGGAATCCAAGTTGTAGGATTGCTTTTATTTGCATCCTCACTGTAGGTTCCAGTGGGTCTTTCTTAAATTCCCAAGAGTCGGGGATGCCCCCTAGATCTTCTTCTACAGGACGTAATGTTAGATTTTTATCTTAGTGGAACAAGGTGGCCAAGGCTCTGGGTGGACAGATGGAAACATTCACAAAATGACAAATTCAGTTCTGGAAAGAAGTCTTCATGGAGTTGGAGAATCCCTATCTTCACGACGGACTTCTGCCTTAATGTGTTTTGGTTATTACACTGCTACAGGACAAACCACTCCAATGCTTAGTGATGTTAAAATGATGACCATTGTATCATGTCTTACATTCTGTGGGGTGGCACTCTGAAGAATGATCTTGGAATAAACTAAGACAACCTCAGCCCAAGGTCTGGACTCAGAGACCATTTTGCACAGTATTTCTTTCATTAATTTTAAATAGGCTCCATCAGATGGTTCTTCTGATGGTCCTGCTTGGAGTTACTGTACAGGGGAAGTCAGATTATAGATAAGGTTCAAATATCCATGATTCTTCTCCTGAAAGTTTGACCGGTACCTTGGTAAGGGTGCCTATGCCTGGAACTTTAACTGGTAGGAAAAATGGCTAGTTTTCTCCATCTCTCTTGCTCTCCTTCAAATGGCACCTGTATACGATGATTCCATATGGTCTCCCTAACGAAGTAGCTGAACATCTTACACTGTAACTCAAGGTTACTGACCTTCTTACAAGCTTAAGTCTTATAAGTGTTTGCTATCACTATTCCTACATCCTATTAATTAAATGGATTCACAGACAGAGCCCAGATTCTTTATTGGAGTGAACTACACATGGGCAGAAAGACTGGGTGATATGGTTCACTGGGAGGTTTCTTTGGAGACCAACAGATGTACGTTACACACAGTGGTCTTTAACCTCCAACAATTTAGTGATGTTTTCAGTGCTCTATGATAAGCTGTCTCAGGTGATTTGTTCAACTATCCCATAACTCTTTCAACTGAATGGAAGTTTTAAGTCTCCTGGCTTAGCTATGGGTAAAATGAGATTCTATTATAGTAAAACATTCCTTCAAAAATAATCTAGTCACTGTTCAGTTAAGGCCTGTAGCTAGGTAGTGGATGAGTATGGAGGAATGTGAGAAGTTAAGTAACAAGTGTTTGAATCAGGGTAAAGCCATAGATACATTTTCAATAGCTTCCTTAAAAAGTAACATCAATTTACCTGCAAATGCCATGGTTTTGTTCTTTTTTAATGCTGAGTAAAATTCCATTGTGTGTGTGTGTATGTATGTATGTGTGTGTGTGTGTGTGTGTGTGTGTATATATATATATATATCTCACATTTTTTTATCCATTCATCCACTGAAGGACATCTAGGTTGGCTCCACAGTTTAGCTATTATGAATTGTGCTGCTATAAACATTGATGTGGCTATGTTTCTGTAGTATGCTGTTTTTAAGTCCTAATGCTAAGTGAAATCAGCCAATCCCCCCAAAACAAATACCAAATGTTTTCTCTGAGGTTAGGAGGTTGACTCACAGTGGGATTGGGAGGGAGAGCATGGGAGGAATAGATGAATTCTAGATAGGGAAGAGGGATGGGAGGGAAAGGGAGGGGGCAGGGGATTAGCAAGGATGGTGGAATGTGATGGACATCATTATCCAAAGTACATGTATGAAGACTTGAATTGGGTGTCAACATTCTTTATATACAATCAGAGATACAAAAATTGTGGTATATATGTGTATTAAGTATTGTAATGCAAAAAAATTTTTAAAAAAGAATAGCATTACCTTAGATTAGGTAGAGGGAAGTGAAAGGAGGGGAAGGCAGGGGATGTGGGGATAAGGAAGTAGACATTCGGACCACAGACATTATTATTGTATGTATGTATGTGACTGTATGACCAATGTGATTCTACAATATGTATAGTCAGAAAAAATGAGAATTATATCCCATCTGTGTATGATATATCAAAGTATATAAGTGCATTCTACTGTCATGTATAACTAACTAAAACAAATAATTTTTTTTTTTTAAAGTAACATCAAGTCCAGTAGACCAAATAATCTAGAAACAGGAAAAAAAGGGAGACTCAGGATACCCAGTGACTCAAATCCAACCCTTGAGTTTCTTACCAATTCCAATCTATTTGACCTTCGGAGACTCACACATGTTGGCCCTAGTGAGTGGAAGTCCCTATGGGACTTTATTTCCTGGCTAGGTGAGCATGTGAAGAATATTTTTGCAGAACTATAGGAAAGAATTCACTTTGAGGAGGTTGAACTCCAGGGAGATGAAGATCACTAGCCTTTAATGAGAGTGCCAGAGATCCCTGATTTCTAGGAGCCCAGGACTCTCAATAGGAAGACTGAATGCTGAGACAAAACAGAGGCTAGGGAGTGGGAAGCTTCTTCAACGTTGGTGTCTCAGCAGGGAGTGACAGGTTCCTGCTACTGCCCTGGAGAGCCATTGGGCATGCCCACTTCATTTCCCTTCAGGAGGTGAACTGGCATGGATCAAACAGACCCGAGCCCCAAGAAGACTACAAAGATATGTAGCAAACTTTTTGTCTTGGTCTGTTTATTCTACTATTGCAGAATACCATAGTACAAGTAATTTATCAGGAATAGAAATTTATTTTATTTCTGGAGGCTGTGATATTCAAGATAAGGGTGTCAAGGTGTTGAAGGTCTTCTGGTTGTATCCACACATTCACAGACAAGAGCCCAGATTCCATATTGGTGGGAGGCTAAAGGGAAAAGTCCTCACATGGAAGAAAGGCAAAAGTGAGTGAATTTACTGTTCAATCCTTTCCATAGCAGCATTAATTCTTCATAAGGATGGAGCCTTCATGGCCTGCACACCTTCCAAAAAGTCCCATCTTCCAAAAACACTGATAGAGGTTTAAGTTGCCAACACATGGATTTTGGAGGAGATATCCGGAGCATATAATCTTTATTGTTAAAAAAAAATCAAATTAGCAAGAATGTTTGTCTATATACATGATAAATATTTTGAATAAACTCTAGTTATCACAGATTCTAGCCTTAAGTACCTGAAAATTGGAATGTGAAACATTTAACTCATAGTAACAACAGATAACAAACAAAGCACTTAAGATATATTAACCATGGCAAAGACAGCAAGCACAAAGGTGACAATGCATCTTAATGGTGGATATAACACAAGATGTAACACAAGGCCTGGAAACCCATATGTTCTTAAATTGCACAATTTAAAATCATAAAACATCGGGCTGGGGATGTGGCTCAAGCAGTAGCGTGGTTGCCTGGCATGCGTGTGGCCTGGGTTCGATCCTCAGCACCACATAAAAATAAAGATGTTGTGTCTGCCGAAAACTAAAAATAAATACTAAAATTCTCTCTATATTTAAAAAAATATAAATAAATAAATAAAATCACAAAACATCATTTCTCCCAAAATTGTTTACAGTTAAATTTTATGCAAACCTAATTAAAAACAAGATTTCTTCTTTAGATTTAGATAAAATTATCTCAAAACTTTTATGAAAGAGCAAATTCTTTAAACAAAAATATAACAAAGATAGTTATGCAAGGAAGTGCATATCAGATATCAATACTATTGTAACCTGGGGCTGGATAATATTCTATTATGCAGACTCACCATAATTTATTCTACCTTAATAGTTAATGATTCATTGAAATAAAAAATCATCCTTATACACATGTGCCCATATACTGTTGCATGTATTCCTATGCACCCAAATGAACATTTGTTGGATTATTCATTCATCTCTAAATCCAGTGGTATAAGAAATGGCTTTCTTGTCACATTGTTGGTTGGTGCAAAATGTGCATCATTATACCCCTACAATACCTCTCAGTTTCTCCTCTTCCTCCTTTCTTCTTTCCTTTCTTCCCCTTCTTCTTTTTGATAAAAGGTATTTGATGACTTTTCACTTGATAAATATAAACATTTCTAAGACGTTCTTCCTTTAAAATTTAAAAAGAGTAAAAATTCAGGAAAGATTCGAATACAAAAATACCTTCATGAACTGAGGTATTTGTTTTGGAGGACTTTAAGAAGACAGCAAAACTGTGAATCACCTTTGAAAGAAAAATTATTAACACATTGGCTTAGCTTACTCCCAAAGGTTTTTGGACTCTTGTACATAAATTTAACATTGTGAAATATTTCAATCATATATAAAAGCATAATAGGTAAAAATAACTCTTATGTACCAACTATCCAACCTTGTCACATCTTAGCGTTTTTCTATATTTGCTTTGAGTTTTCAAATAAAACATTTAAATGCAATTGAAGTCCCTGTGTATTCCTATCCAATTTTCCCCCTCCTTCCTTTCCTCTCTCATCCAGAAGCAAATTACTCTGAATTTGGAGTTTGTAATTCACATGGAACTTTTTTAGATTTATTTTATTTATGTAGTAAATAACTATTTAGAACATTCCTTCATATTTTCTTCCTTTACAAAAATAGTCTCATACTCGGTGTTATTCTTCTTGTTCTTTTTAGACAATAGTTTGTTTCTGAAGTTTACCTAGTTGAGACATGTAAATATACATAGTTGAATAGCTACTCGTACTGTGAATACTATATGTGTCTATCCTCCTTTTAAATGCTTGGGTAGGTGGGAAAATTTTCCAGGGCAGTAGTTTCCAAAGAGTGGTAAGGGATGCTTAGAGTTTTTTGAGAGGCATTCAGAAGATTTGCAAAATTCAAACTATTTTCATAGTAGTATTAGGTATTACTGACTTTGTCATTCTTATTCTCACAAGCATACAGAGGGGTGTTTTAGAGCATGTGCAATGTGATAGAGCAACAGATTAAACATGAAACCAGTTGTGACAACCCAGCTATCTCCTATTAAAATATACATGAAGAAGGAGGGGGCAGGGGTTAGCAAGGATGGTGGAATATGATGGGCATCATTATCCAAAGTACATTTATGAAGATTGCTTTTATTTGCATCCTCACTGTAAGTTCCAGTGGGTCTTTCTTAAATTCCCAAATGGGTGTGAACATATTTGATATACAACCAGAGATATGAAAAATTATGCTCTATATCTATAATATGAACTGTAATGCATTCTGCTGTCATATATAACAAATTAGAATAAAAAATTTTAAAAAAAGAAATACGCGAAGGAGATTTATAGAAACGTAAACAGTGCCACTCTTCATGTGAACTTTTAAAAAACAGCTATTTTTCATAAAAATGTTATTTAAGCTAACAGTGTTAACAATATTAACTAAATTTATTTTAGCTGAATAAATCTGTTTAAAATTCTCAGTTTTAATTTATATTTTGGTAAAGAGTAACAGACAAAAAATGATATCATAAAAAGCCTTTTGAATCCTCCGTGGTTATAAAAATGTCCTAAGACCAAGAAGTTTAGGAAATTTTGTACATTTTGTACAGGTTTGGTTTGTGGGGTATGTGTATATGTGTGTGTAAGTGGAGGGAGAAAGTTTTCATTTCTCTTGGATAATAGATACACATGGAATTTTGAGTCAATAATAGCTGTATATTCAACTTTTTAAGAAACTGCCAAACAGTTTTCAAAAGTGGTTATATGATTTAACATTCCCTCCAGCTATTTATGAGAGGTCTGGTTGTTCAACATCCTTGTCAATTTTGCTTTTTACATTTGTCTTCATAGTCATTCTAGTGCCTATAAAATGATAATGCACTATGGTTTTAATTTGAGAGATTTTATCTTAGAGGCACTTTCCTCTGGGTTTAACCCTGGCCCCTGGCTTTTTTGTACCAGAGATACCAAAGAGATTTAACCCAGGAATACTTAACCACTGAACACATCCCTAGCCTTGTTTTTTTTTTTTTTTTTTTTAATCATGAGATAAGGCCTCACTAAGTTGCTGAGGCTGGCATTGAACTTGCAATCTTCCTATTTCAGCCTCTGGAGCTGCTGGGATTTCAGGCGTGAGCCACCATGCCAGGTGCCTATCTTAAAAACAAAACAGAAGGAAAAAAAAAAAAAAAAAACAGGGAAAGGGTTATAGAATCATGAACTCTGTTCCTTTGTCCTTCTCAGAATTGTTTGTCAGGTTATTGTCCTAAATGACAAATGAGAAAGATAAAGGCCATCAGATGATTGCTTTAGTGTGAGGTGTTGACCACTGATGTACCAGAAAATATAGTGCCACCAGATCATATTACAGATATGATTCATCTTGGCTGAGACTAAGTTTTAAGAGCTTGTCTAACATACTAGGTGATAGTGTGGTAAGGAGTGAAAGACTCAGGTTTGGGAGACAGCAAAGTAGTGAAAAGTGTGCTAGAATTGGGGTTGGGTGGGGGGCATCCAGTGATTCTGAAAGAATTTGAATCTCTCCGAATCTCAGTTTGTCTTCAGCTATATTCTGATAATAAAATCTGCATTTCAGAGTGGTTGAAAGGATTGAACAGGATTAAAATAATTTACTTATTAAAATAAAAAGGCATAGTGTGGTTTCTCATTTAATCTCCACTTTCAATCAGGTTAACATTTCCATCCCTACCTCCAGTCATCCTGAGAGCTTGGAAGGTTTCAGAATGTCGATTGGCAGAAGGTGTGAAAGGAATGTCAATCTGTGAAGATAATTTTGAGTGTTCCATGGCTCAGATGTGGGAGAAATAAGTTTTTTGAACCAGGTTTGTCCAAGACAGGCTAGCTCTCTCCCCAAATCCATTTCTTTCTACCTCTGGGAGGAGTTAAATGACATTTGTTGCATTTCACACTCATTACTCTTTTTTTTTTTAATATTTACTTATTTATTTAGTTTTCGGTGGACACAACATCTTCATTTGTATGTAGTGCTGAGGATCGAACCCAGTGATGTGCACACGCCAGGCGAGCGCATTACCGCTTGAGCCACCTCCCCAGACCATCATTACTCTTAACTATGTCCTGGTGACTGAGCTCTAAGCAACACAACAAAGCACAGCGAGAGCCTCTTCCATGCTCACTTCAAGGAAAACCAAGTGTAACACTGGTCTCTGTTTCTGTCCTCTGTTGGTCAGATGAAGAGGACATAATGGGGGTCCCTGGCACCCTAGGGCGTGACCGAGCTATAGATTCAGTATCAAAGGAAGGTGGGAGGCGCTTGGGTCCAGTTTCCACACTGAAAAGTTATAAGAGTGAGAAATAAAATTGAATTATGTGAATTCAATGAGAAGTTGACATCATTACAGCAGCTCTCCTAAGTTGGCCAATCCAGCAGCCACCATTTCTTATAGCTCTCTGTGGAACTTCCAGGGGGTTAACCCTGGGTCCTCTCTGGTGCTCAGTACAAACTTGTTGAATTGATGCCCCAGGAATAAGCAAATACTTGATTAGAAAAATTAAAAATAAATGAGTTGAGGAGTGGACGCAGGAGGGGGAAATGCTTTCCTTACAATATGGCTCCAGTCTGGCTCAGGCCAGTGGAAGCAACTTTAATTTCCTTTTCCATTGGGCTTTAAAACTATCTACCCTCTCATGGAAAAGTCAGGGAAGGTGACATCTAACGGTTATTATTTTTTGTTTCTCTGCCATCCTAATTCTCCATTAAGAGATTTTATTGCTATAAACAGAAGTACCTGATACAAGAATAAAATCAAAACAAAACAATAACTATATTTAAAAAAAAAATTCCTAGCAGAATCTGAGAATGACCGTCTCTAACAGTCTAAGCATTAAAGACAAAAATGAATTTTGAAAAGTGCTGTACAGCCTAACCCTGCTTATTCACTGGTTCTCACCTCCTTAATAATCCACAAACTCAATACTTCTCACAGAAAACCCAGCAGTCTCACCCCATTTCTCCACCAAGATTTCATAGCCAGCAGCTGTAATGAGGTCCCCTGCAAGAGCAACTCCCATCCTGCTAACCAGATATGTTATGGTATCTTTAGGAACAATTCTTGTCAACAGTGTGTGTGTGTCTCTCTGGGCATAGTTTACAAAGCCATTCAGTAAACTTACACATTTTTTTTTCAATTAATCCTCCCTCCCAAGAAATGTGCTAATCTGTACTGGGCCTCCTTGTCATTGGTGTGAATTATCTGTTTTTTTTGCTGTTTCCAAAAGCGTTTTGCATATTCAAAAAATTCTATCATTCAAATATATAGTATTGTCCCAGGGTAGAAAACTAAGGAATGGGTTTCAAGCCAGAAGTCATTCATCCTGTTTTAGATAAATCAGAGACTATAGGCTGGTTTTGTCTTATTAATTGGTTCTTCTAGAGAAGCATAGGTCATGTACAGTGGACTGATAATCATGTTAGAGACTTTATGAAACCAAAGATTCATAAAGTAAGTTAGTAAATTAAGACAAAAGCATGTCTACTTCTAAGAAGATTCATTATGAAAGATTTAAATTAAAGGCAGTAATTTGTATTATGAATTAATTATTTGCTTCACAAGAGCTTATTAATTTATTAATATTTTGACCAAAGACACTGAAAGGTTAATTTAAGAACAGGTCAGAAACACATTTTTTTTCTAGTGAGGCCCTAAGCAACTTAGTGAGACCCTATCTCTAAATAAAATATGAAAAAGGGATGGGGATGTGGGTTGGGGGTTAAGTGTCCCTGGGTTCAATCCCCAGTACCAAAAAAAAAAAAAAAAAAAAAAAAAAAAAAAAAAATCACAAAAACACGTTGAACTTCACTCATAACTAGAAAAATGAATATAAAAATCAAATTCCTATGTGTGATTTATTTATTTATTGATTTGTTTGTTTACATTTTGTTCACTTACTTCCTTACTATCAAATGGGCAAAGATCAAATGCTGGATAATGCACAGTCTCACACAGTGGTGGGGAAAAAGGTGCTTGTTTTGCTGGGAATAGAGAAAACTGTGCCTCTTTTAACAACAATGAAGACAAAAAACCTAAAGTACATTTATTTGCTTTTGACTCAGAAATTCTTCCTCCAGAAATGTAGCCATAAAATACACTTACAGATCTGTGAATTAACACAGGTACATTGAAATGCTTGATAAATGGTACAAGTTCATTATAATACCATTTACAGTAGTAAAAGAGTTAAAACAACTTAAGTATGTATCAGCAGAATGTAAGCTAAATATATTTTGATGTACAGTAATCTCCCCTTATCTGCGGGGGATATATTCAATACTCCCCAGCTAATGCCTGAAATTGCAGATAGCACCAAACCCTGTACATACTGGGTTTTTTTTCCCCCTATATATACATATCTATGATAAAGTAAAATTTATTAATAAGGCATGGTAAAAAAATTAACAATAATCCACAATAAAATATGGCAATTATAATAATATGATATAATAAAATTATTTAAAACATGAAAAAAGAGAAATAATTTGGACTCTGTGGACCAGATGGTCTCTATCATAATTATCCAGTTCTGCCTCTCTGGAATATGTGTGGAGCAAAACCAGCTCTTCATGAGTGCACATGGCTGGGTGTTCCAATAACTTCATTTGTGAACACCGAGTCTAATTTCCTATAATTTTATTGTGTCATAAAAAACAGTCTTTTATATTTTTTCAGTCATTACAAACATAAGCCCATTTTTAGTTTCTGGGTCCTACAAAATCAAGGGACCAGCTAGGTTTGGCCAATGGGTTGTCATTTACTGACCTTATTTAAAGTATTACCAACAATTTTTCACCAGTAATCAGAATGAAATGCAAATAAAATGCATGACATCGCAGTGTGGGGTGTGGGGGATAGGAACTACTCAGAGGCTGTAGTTCAGAATTTAGCATTTTGCTGGAAGGAGCTTTGGCAGTGTGGTATAGACAGGGAAATAGGCAGAGGGTTGCTGGGACAAACCCAGGATACAGGGTTCTGTGCTCAGCAAACCTAGAAGGAAACCCATGCCAACGCCCAACACTCTCTCACTGAATCTGTGTCCTTCCTTCTTCCTATTTTCTCAAGGCTCACACAGAGAGAGCTCATGGATCTGGGGCAGTTTCAGCTTCATCATTTTCCCACTTACCTATCTGCCTTAAACAATACAATCCTTAGTCAAGAGCGACGATGTGTCAAGACAGACTCCAGGTCTGGGATGGAACCTTAGAATCTATGTGCTTAACAAAGTACTCGGAATATTTTGATGGGGGTCCTAGCCCTATCTTTTGTCTTCCTTAAGTCATCTTCTATGTGCTGCTCCTTCCCGTTTCTTGGTCTAAAGACTCCATTGTAGCTTGGTTTGGGCTTCTTTGGGGGAGACTTCTTATGGAAAATAAGCTCAGTGTGTCTTTGCCCCCTACATCAGCCAAAGTCATCTTTTCAAAATATTACTCTGCTCATGTTAATATGTTGCTAGACCCTTCATTGGATTCCTCTGCATTTTAGGGTACAGATAAACTTTTGGTCAAAGTTTGTCTACTCTTGCTCTACCTTTCTTTTTGTTTTGGACTTGACCGTGTATATCGCCATAGTGTACAACCCAAATCCTCTTTATGCTTCTTCCTGATGCAGGGCCTTTGCACTTGCAATTCCTTTTACCATTCCACTTTGCATTCTCCTTCTCTTGGTTGATGTCTTCACCAATTTCATATTTCATTTCAAAAAACATTTCTTCAGGGAGGCTGTTTCTGGACTCAGTTACTATAAAGTTCTCATATTCCATGTAGCAGTTGTACCAGAGGCAATTTTACAATTGTTTTTGTAATTATTTGACAAAATTCTGTCTCTTCTACCAGACTATGAGCTCCACAAAGAGAGTTCAAGTTAACATTTGGTTCACATTTTTATCTTCCAAGTCTAACACATTTCCTGGCTTACTAGTCATTTGTTAAGAGAAGGAACAAGTGAATGAGTAAATGAACGAATAAGAAAACATAGTGGGTTATGTACTATGCTTCAGGTAACTGAGGAAAAAAATTGAATTGTCTTATGTCTTTTCAATAAAACATAGGCACCAACAGGGAGAAATTTGGAGGGCCTCATACTATCCTGTTACAACCTGCCTGGAATACTGATCCCCAAACCAATATGGTGCCGCAGTTGAAAAGAGCACTAATCCCAAAACTGGAGGAGAGAGAATCAGGCGCACTAACCACACCTCACAACACAGAGAACAAGTGTAAGGAGAAGAATGTCTTGGGAATGAGGATTATGTTAAAAGTTTTGGCATCCAAATGCCAAAGAGAGAAAGGGAACTAGGTAACCAGACTTGGTGTATCAGACTTAGATGAAAGGCAATGTTGATAAGTGTATTCATTTTAGGCAAAATTTGAATATTTAGGCTTGCTCTACAAATTTGTATTGACGAATGGCAAATGACAACATGCTCTGATGTCTACCCAAATGTCCAATTCTAGATCAACTCTTTATAAGTAGGTCTTACTACATTTATAATGTGTAGACTACTATAATATACTCGAAAAACATTTGTAACTTATTTGTTTTTCACGTAATATTGTCAGTAAACTTAAATGATTTCTATGGAAATGAAATCTGCTTTAAAAAATATCCTTGGGGCTGCAGTTGTGGCTCTGTGGTAGAGCACTTATCTAGCAGGTATGAGGCACTGGGTTCAATCCTCAGCACCACATATAAATAAATAAACAAACAAACAAATAAAATAAGATAAAAAAAGGTATTCTGTCCATCTATAACCAAGAAACAATTTTTAAAAACTTGATTTTTGACTATTACCTAGTGAATCAGATAGGGTAGAAATTATTTTATTTGCTTATTCTTCTAGGAGAGCACTACTTCATTATTTGAGTGGGTGTGCAACAATGATTAGTGATCGTATCATTGAAAGATGATGCTGTTTGTTTTTTGAGTAGAAAATCATCCTCCAGGTGGAGTTTAAACCTTGATTTCACTAACTCGGGGAAGCACATGTGCTGGAACAAATTCTCCTATTTCATTATTTTACCTAATATGGTTCCCTACCCCCACCCCAAATTGTTCCCATTAGGAGGAGCCTACGCTGTCTTCAAGAATTTTTAAGGTCACAGATGCCTTAACCTCCTAGTGCTAAATTAGCTTTTGCTGTGTAACAAGCTACCCCCAAAACATGGCAACTTGAAACATCAATATTTATTTTACTTGTATTTCTGTGGGTTAGCAGTTTGGCCTGGGCTCAGCTGGGCAGTTGCTCTGGACACAGCCAAGCTTGCTCATAAACCTGCAGGTCATTGCCGATGAGCTAGATCTGAGTGTTTGCTGGCTGTTTCCTGTGGCAGGGGAGTGACTAGGCCCTCTCTCTCAACCTCCAGCAGGCTAGCTCAGGCTAACAGGGCAGCAAACCAAGAGCAAGAGCAGAAGTTGGAAAGCCTTTGGAGTCCCAGACTCAGAACTATCACAGTGTTACTTCTACTACACCCTATCTGCCAAAATGAGCCCCCAGGCCATCCCAGATTCACTGGTGGGAACAAAGACTTCATTGTTTGATGGCAGAAGTTACAAAGTAACTTTGAACAGTCATTAATACAAGGAAAGGTGCTGGATTGTGGTCATTTTTGCCACCTTTGGCACTGTAAGAACCTTCTTCTCTACTGACAGGACTATCTCTATGTCAAATCAAAAACATGTTCTGACAGATCATTCTTTGATGGTAATAAAGAACACTGTTTCTATCCCTTCAATATCTTTTCCTTAAGTTGAATAGCATTAATTTTCCCTTTGACTCTCTTAACAGAGAGTCAAACTATGTCTGATCGTTTTGGTAGTCTGAAAAACAAGTCCTTGGAAAAAAAGTGGTACTATATACTAGAAGCCAAGCTCACATGGCCAGAGAGAAGCACAGTGGAAATTTGTCTTCTGACAGCCTGACCTCCAAAGTGGTCAGGCTCTGAACCACTTTACAGTTCTGCTTCCTGGGTGATTTTGTAATAGATATCCAACCTCTCTGAACCCACAGATGTGAAGGGGACTCAAACAAGTCTAAAGTACCTTGGGGAGCTGCAAATCACTCTAAAAATCTTAAACATTATTGTTATTTTTATTATTAACCCGACATAATCACGGGCTTTACTAAGAACTTGAAAAGTCCAAAGAAAGCACAAAGTCTTTTATAGTTCTTGCTGGGTGCAGTAGTACTCCTGTAATTCCAGAAGCTCAGGAAGCTGAGGCAGGAGGATTGTGAGTTCAAAGCCAGCCTCAGCAACTTAGGCCCTAAGCAACTTAGTGAGACCCTGTCAAAAAAACAAAACAAAAAAAAAAAAACAAGGGAGAGAACTGAACAACAACAGATGAGGTAGAGAGGGAAGATGGGAGGGGAGGGGAGGGGGGATAGCAGGGGATAGGAAAGGCAGCAGAATACAACAGTCACAAATATGGCATTATGTAAAAATGTGAATGTGTAACTGACGTGATTCTGCAATTTGTATTTGGGGTAAAAATGGGAGTTCATAACTCACTTGAATCAAATGTATGAAAGATGATATATCATGAGCTTTGTAATGTTTTGAACAACCAATTAAAAAAAAACACAAATAAACAAACAAATAAAAACGGTGGTTAAGCTCCCCTAGGTTCAACCCCTGGTATCTTAAAAAAAAAAATGTTATATGGTTCCTATGTGCTATTTAAATAAAGAAACCGGTGTCATCTGTTTAAATGCAAATCAGTCCTGCTGTGCTAATGAAGTTAAAATCTGTGTGTTTTGGGTTTAACTGTTCTGGTTTGAGGTCTCATTTTCCCACCTGATGCCAACCCCATAGTCTTTCTCCAAAGATGAAGGCAGCTCTGTTTATGAAATTTGATGGAGGAACAAACAATTATCCCCTTTGGGGATGTTCCTGAACTTCCTTGTTTTATTGAAAATTGGAGGGCAAAATTTATGTTCATTCCCCCTGCCCCACAACAAATACCTTCAAACTGATATGTCTTCATCATCATGAACCCAATTTATAGCACCAAGCGGGCAAAATGTTATTTTTAGAGGAGTGCTGTGCACATTGGAAAAAATTTGCACATGAGGGCAAAATGGAACAGACAATTGCTTTTGGGGACTGCACAGATTAGTACATCATTGCATACTAACAAAGTGCTAATTGCTCCTTTTGACCACGGGCCCAGTTTACAAAGCTTTTGCACAAATGTGCTCTGTGCACTAAATTACAAAACTAACACTGCATTATTTCTCAGTACAGCTTGCAAATTCTTGTAGGGCAGTATGCATTAGCATTAATTAAAGCAGAGAGAGAGAGAGAGAGAGAGAGAGAGAGAGAGAGAGAGAGAGAGAGAGAGAGAGAGAGAGAGAGAAAGAAGAGAGAGAGAGAGAGAGAGAGAGGGAGGGAGGGAGGGGGAGAGGGAGGGAGGGGCTCTAGTGAGAGAGAGGAAGAGATATAATTTAAAAGAACAGACCGGATGCTAATTACTCAAGTTACAAACATTGCATTTGCTGTAGGATGATACTAGTAAAAGCCAACAGCATTTATTCCCAAGACTTGCTTTGGGGAAACATAGTTCAAAGTTTGCAATGAATATGAAAATTGGTATTGAATGGCTTGAATAATGAGCAATGATTGACTTTAGCCAATAGATACAAATGAATGTGACCAATTTTTGCATTAACAATTCCACATACATTTTTTTTTTCCAAAGCAGCTGAAAGAATCTGCCAAGTGACAAATAAATGAGGTTTCCTCTATGGAAAACATGAAAGACTTGTGTATAACATCTCTCATCTTTCTCCTCCCAATTTTATA
This sequence comes from Callospermophilus lateralis, assembly GCF_048772815.1. Taxonomy (NCBI): domain Eukaryota; kingdom Metazoa; phylum Chordata; class Mammalia; order Rodentia; family Sciuridae; genus Callospermophilus; species Callospermophilus lateralis. The sequence goes on along the minus strand of NC_135305.1, from coordinate 192,134,663 downwards.
CAGAATTTATACCCTTGAGAAGGAATATAAACTTAGCACTTAATCTTAAATATATTACAGTACTTGGTAATACATTAAAGTCAATATTTTCATTATTAAATGAATATTTGCTAAGTTCCTATTATATACTGCTTAGGACATGCAATCACATCTTTTTCTTTCTTTCTTTTTTTTTTCTGTACTGGGGATTGAACCCAGGTTCTTCACCCTTGCGCTACATCCCCAGTCCTTTTTATTTTTTATTTTGAGACCGACCAGGTCTTGCTAAGTTGCTAAGGCTGAACTGGAACTTGCAATCCTCTTGCCTCTCAGCCTCCTAAGTAGCTGGGATTATATGTACATGCCTGGCTTGCAACCACAGTCTTCATTTTCCAGTAGCTCAGAATCTACCTGGATGGCAGTTCTGTAAGCGACTAACAAGAGCAAATTAGACAAATGCCTCACTTAAAAGTATACCAAAAAAAAAAAAAATGCTATGAGAAGACAGAATGACCATTTCTGCCTGGAAGGATTAGCAGGGGGCTTTTGTGTTGTACCTTGAAGGATGTCTTTCAAGATGTGTTACAGGTGGTAAGATGGGACGTAGATCGAGAGCAGTATGGAATTGAACTTGGGACAGTGGCAAATTGATGGAAAACAGAGATCAGATTGAGAACCCTTGCAGAGGAGGGCCTGAGAGGACTGGCTGACTATTCATCTTGGCAAGTGAGGGAAAGTGATATCAGAGTTCTGTGGGTGATTTATGTGCTAGGGAAGACTAGAGGAAAAGCAAAATTAACAAGAAGAAAAATGGAGACCAGCAGGCTCTCCTAGTTCTCATCCCATTATCCTCTGGAATTTCTTCACCAGTTCCATGCTTACCAATTCTTGGTGTATTTTCACTCTCAGCCAAAACTTGGGAGCAGATAAAAACTGGGCCTCTTGGTCAGGGGCTGACCTCTGGCTGCTGAAACTCCTTTTTCTGAATGCACAAAGAGTAGAAAGTGGCTGGAAATTTATCAAGGAAATTAAGGACCCTAGGACAAGACTTTAACCAAAGACTAATACAGTCTGACTGGGACAACTTTGATATATGAATTACAGTACAACTTTGATATATGAATTTAACATGCCTGTGAGCCACTTGGGGGGGTCTTGTTAAGATGTGGATTCCAACTTAGCAGGGGAAGCATGGGATCTCAGATTCTACACTTCTACCTAGTTTCCAGTGATATCAGTCTGCTAGTCCCATGGACCACACTTTGAGTTGCAAGGATACACAGTTGTCCTAGAGTCCCCTAAAGGATTGAACCAAAGTTTTATCCACCTTATCACTGAAAACAGGGTTCTGAAAATACAGAACATGAAGCTGCCTTCTGGTGTCTTGCATTCGTCCTTCATGAATTAAAAAAGCAAAGTTTGGGGGGTCATATTCTAGTTTTAAATCTTTAGAAGTTAATCATCTGTATATGGTATTTGAAGATAAGTTCCATTAAACAGAATATTCTGCTATTTGATTAGTTCTCAACATTAACGTGCATATGAATCACCTGTGGTTCTTGTCCAAATGTGGTCTTGATTCCGGAAACCTGGATGGAACTAATAATTCTATATTTCTAATAAGGTACCTGGTGGTAGTGCTGCTAATAACATTCTGAGAAGTAAGGACATATGATATACCTCCCTTACTTTGTAGGTTAATGTTCAAGGAAATACAGGCAACCTGAATGAGATACTGATAGCCATAGTAGATGTAGTAATTCATAGCAACAGAGATAGCTAACGTTTTTGTTTTCCACTTGGCAAGCTAATACACACACTCTGTTCTAGGCCCTATTTAAATTGTTTTACATATACTGACTTATTTATTCTTCACAATGACTCTAAGATAAGAATAAAGAATAGCTGATCTTTATTCCAAGAGTTTTAATAAGTGAATTCCTGTTACATATCAAGAACCTCAGGTCATGTTAGTGTTAAGCTATACAAGTCCAAATATTTGGAGTTTTCTTTTTTCTTTTTATTTTTTTTACTAGTAACCATATCATCCCCCTGAGTAGGAGAGAGCATCTGGGGAAAGAGAATGGCACATAACATATTCTTACTCAGAGAGCAATGGAAAGGAACCAGAAAAAGTACATGAGGTAGTAATGTAAGAGAACAATTTCATGGGTTACCATAGTGTGTGACCAGCTACTGGACAAAATTTAAAACTCTGTTTAACCCCTACTCTATCCCACCCCTGTGACTCAGCTTTGAGCAGTTAAATCTGAAAATGACAAGGATGACTCAACCCTTGAAATCTCTGTGAAAACAGGAGACACCTCCTCCCCCGCCCTCAGTTTTCTTTGTTTTCTTCCAAATGCTATAAACCCATATATATGTATATATACACATATATATATACACCATATACATATACATATATACATATATATATACACCCACATATATATATACATATATATCTATATGTACACATATGCATACATTTATTCACACACATATACTAAAAAATGTGAGAATAAAGAATGGTTGATCTTTATTCCAAGGGTTCTTTTTGAAGTGACTACTGTTCTATATTGAGAATCTCAGAGCATGTTGGAGTCAAGCTATACAAAATTAATCAAAAGTAATCAAAATCAATATTGTTCCAAATTTAATTTAATTCATTCCCACTTTCAAAGAAAACTGAAATGAATTTTAGTAATTAAAAGAGGATCATATCACTATATTTCTTTGTTTTCAGAAACCAAAAGTTAGGATATTACCAGGCAGATTTATAGTTATTCTTTTAAATCAGGACTTATTTTGTGAATAAGAAGACTGGCTATATCTTGAATGTATTGGCAATATTTCTATCTTACTAAATATCCAGGATCTTTCATTTTGTATTATGGCTGCCTTCTGAGGCACAGATTTGAAGATTACAGATTTTAAGATAGAGCAGGAAGCAATGGACTTTTTGGTGAAGAGATAACATTATATGTCTGTGTCTATGAATTAACTTGGGATAGGGTAATGTGGGAACACTGTGTATGTGTGTGTGTGTGTGTGTGTGTGTGTGTGTGTTACCATATGTATGAAATAATTGCAAAATGTAACTGCAATAAATCCATTTCTGAAAGACTACTTTTTGATAAAAGACATATTTCCAGGGCTGGAGATATAACTCAGTTGTATAGTACTTACTTAGCATGTGTGAGGCTCTGGGTTTAGTTCTTAGCATACCAAAATACAAAAATCAAGCAAGCCCATCTTCAGCATCTGGAGAAATGCAGATGATTGTAAACTCGGACAGGAGGGATTGGACTCAGGCTGTGTCAATCATCCTTGTTCAGCAAATGCATAGGAGCTGGAGGTGGGATTATGACCAGAGGATGAAATACAGTACTGCAGTTTTAGAGACAAAAGAGTGTCACCTGCCATTGGAAAGGAAAATTGAGTTGGACAGAAATTCCCAAACTGTGTTAAATGGAACTACTAGTGCAGTGGTAGACAATTTTAAAAGGGCTCCTTTGTCAGACTTGGGAAACCATGTATGCCATGTTTGCTTATAGAGAGTCACTGGGCACACAAACCCACAAAAGGTTATGAGAAGCCTTGCTGTCTGTTTAAAACAGATTTTCAAACAATTTTGTTCATCTCATCTCATCTTTCAAAAAACAATTTTATTATTATTATTATTATTTTAACTGACATCTCAGGAAACAAGTATTCTTTGGAACTTGGTTCAGGAAATGGAGAGAATCTTTGGAGAGGGTTGCTTGGTTTCAGGGAAGAGTGCCATCAGATGACTGGTAGGTCCAGCCGCTCACCGAAAGAAGCCATGCTTTATCAAAAGCCCACAGACATAAGACTTAGCCAGGTAATGTACTTCGGGCAAATTGAAAGAGTCAAGTTTAAGTTGGAAAACTATGGCTACATGTCAAGCTTAGGAATTATGCCAATCCATTGCTTGACTTGAATTATTAAAAAAATGTAATTTGTGTCCAATAAAGTCATTTGTTTCTTTGTCTTTGAAAGTGGGGTGGAGAAGGTGATGGTGAGGGGCATAGCTGGACCTTGTTCCCTTGTAAGTAAAATGTTCATTCTTATTTCAATGAAATTAAAAAAAAAATCCATTCTTACCCAGGTCTTGGGGATAGAGGTATTGTATTTTCAATTAGAAAATGAAAACAAACAAACAAAAAACAAATGGAATTGTTTGAAATCCGCTCATCTTGGCTTCTTGAACAGTGTGGCTAAAGGGAACTCAAGGTGGTCTGGGGTGTAGCTGTGGTTGTACCATGCATCGAGCTGTAGCCAAAAGTCAGAGAGAATCTAGCTGGAATTTATAGCAAGAAATAAAATCACAACCAGAACATGAATTTGGAATTGTCCTGATCTCCCCTGGGATTCCCCCTCACTGTCTTTTTTTCCTTGAATTGTGGATGCTTTTAGTGACATTTTGGAAATTCTCAACTATCATGGAAGGGAGTGGGGGATTTCTGTCTCACCACTCTCCCTGTTTCTTCTTCTCTTTGTTCAGTTTGTGGCCCTAGTGCCACACTGATGCTGAGCTGTCACTTCGGGCTTGTTAGTCAAATTATGGTGATTAATGCAAACAGCCAACATGAACTTTGGGCTGCTCAGATGTTAGATAACCCACGTGCTGGCAGGGGGCCATCTTTCTACATATCCTAAATGACTCAGACATCTTTCAACACCAAAGAAGCTCTTCCCCAAGCGGAGAACCCTGTGACTCCTAAGTGACTCAGACACCTTTCAAAACCAAAAGACAGCTTTCTGGTATTTGATATAAATTTGATGGCCAAGTTCTTTTCAGAAGATAAAATTAATGAGGCTGTTTAAAAACAAATGGCTTTAGGTGAAAAGGAGCTGTTTTCTGTTAACCCCTCCCATGTACAGGAGACTGATCCTTCCCAGAGGTTTTGCAACAGAATCAAGACTCCATCACCCTTTCTTCTAAATGTGGTCATTTTCTTAAAGTGGGTTTAAGAAACTACCAGCATCCCTGGTTTTCACCACACGCATTCACGTGTGGTGAATGGTAATGTGTCCCTTGTTTTCCTAATTCAAAACAGATGTTTTGGAGACTAATAAGAAAAAATAAATTTAAGATACATAGAACTTTGAAAGAAACTATCTCTAGAAATTCAAGGTACTACTGTTTATTGCATAATAAAGAAGCACCAGATCTGAATTTCTCCAGAGAATGTGTCACCAAACAACCTGACCTAATATGAACTTAGAGCTCTTGCCAAAAGGGATTTCCTGTCTAGATTGGTGTAAAGAGCCAACATGACAAAAATGTTCCATCAACAGAAATTGAAGTTTTATTGCTGGGGAATACCCTGTGAAATCAGCTTCCATTGATGCACCACTCTGAAAGTTATAAAGTATGTTCAGAAAGGTCAAACAGGCAAATTTACAATGTAGTTGGTTTTGTCCAACAGTTTCTTTCCTGAGGAGCCATCATCCAACCAGACTTGAAGACCCAGAGTCTTATCCTATACCCACTTCTCCAACTCTTTTATATTATTATTATTATTTTAGGGGAGGGGTACAAGGGATTGACCTCAGGGGCACTTGACCACTGAGTCACATCCCCAGCCCTATTTTATATTTTATTTAGAGACAGGGTCTCACTGATTTGCTTAGCGCCTTGCTTTGCTGAGGCTACTTTTGAACTCTCAATCCTCCTGCCTCATTCTCCAGAGCCACTGGGATTATAGGTGTGTACCACTGCACCCAGCTGATAATATATTATTTATTCCATCATAAAGAGTGATCTGGTCACTATTCTGTCGTAGAAAAATGAGACAATTAAATCGGGAGCTGTCTTAGACAAATTTTAATATCTACCATACAAATCAATGTAGTAGTTTGGGGTTCAAGCTGAAGATTGGAGATGGTGGATTGATTTTGCATGATCATCTCATTATGATTTGTTTTTAGGTGGTTTTTTGAGGTATTATTTAGTTGGAGTAACATTGACCATTTTAAATGTATATTCCTATCAGTTTTGAGAAACATAGTCATAAAACCACAATTGCTCTCAATATTTAGAACATATTCATCATTCCAGAAATGTTCCTCAAGCCACATGTTGTCATCACTTCTCACACTACCTTCCCCCTAGAAACCACTGATTTATTATCTTTCTCTGTATCTTTGCCCTTTTGAGATGTCATATAGATGAAATTATACAGAAAGCAGGTTTTAAATGTTTTTATTTAGGGGGCTGGGGATGTGTCTTAAAGGCAGTAGCATGCTCGCCTGGCATGCGCAGGGCGCTGGGTTTCATCCTCAGCACCATATAAAAATAAAATAAAGATGATGTGTCCACCGAAAACTAAAAAATAAATATTAAAAAATTGTCTCTCTTTAAAAATAAAATAAAATAATAAAAAATGTATTTAGCATAAGGTCTTTGCTATGTATCCATGTTACTGTACGTGTCAATAGTTTATTTATTTATTTATTTTTGCTGGGTATCAATTCGTTATACGGATAAACCATAACTTGTTTATTCATCCACTAGTTAAAGGATATTTGGCTTGTTTTCAGGATTTTTTAATTTTGATAAGTATAAATGAATACCCTATAAATATTCATGTACAGACTTTTGTGGGGTTAAGGGACTACTGGGTGATAAGATAAACACATAACTTAACAAGAAGTGCCACACTTTTCCGCAACATCAGCAACTTATGAAAATTCCATTGCCAAGTTTTAACAATAAGTGCTAAACATTCTAATAGGTACTTAGCAGTATCTTATTATGGTTTTCATTTGTATTTCCCTAATAATTGTATTCAGCATTTTTTCTTATGTTTACTTACCATACATATATACTTTTTTGGTAAAGTATCTATTCAAATCATCTGTCTCATTTTTGTTGTTGGGTTGTTTCCTATTTAGTTTTGAGAGAGCTTTATATCTCCTGGATATAATTCCTTTGCCAAATACATGTTTTGCTGAAATTTTCTCATAGTTCATGTCTTGTGTTTTCATATTCTTAACAATGAAGTTTAAAGAGTTAAAAAATATTACTTTCAATGAAAGCCAATTTATTAAATTTCCTTTTATATACATTGCTTTTCGTATCATATATAAAGCAATTTTTGTGTAACTCAAGCTCACAAAATATTCTTTTTCCTTCTATGGTTTTAGATTTTGCATTAAGATCTATTGCCTACGTTAAGTTAAATATGTATATAACACAAGTTATAGATTGAGGTGTTTTTGCATAATGATATGAAATTGTTCTGTACTGTTTGTCAAAACAATTAGGCTTTATTCACTGAATTGCCTTTGTATCTTGTTCAAAAAAAAAAAAAATGAAACAGTTGATCACATCTTCAGGGACTATTCCTATTTCTGTCTATTCTGTTCCATTGATTTGTTTCCATTCTTTCACCAAGTGATGTTTCCATCATCACACTTTCTAAATTATTGTAGCTTTACGATAAGTCCTGAAATTAAACAGTGTAAAAAAAAATAATAATGCTGCCATTTATCAAGTGCCAGTTGCATATCAGGACTATGTGAAAGGCTTCGTACATTATCTCATTTAACTCTCACAACAAGTCTATAGGAAAGGTATTATTATCATTATCTCAATTTAAATATAAAAAAGAATTGTAATACATTATGCAAGTTTTCAGATATAATAACACTAAGATACAGAATGCCAACACAGTATTATACCTGCTCCTAAAGTATATTGATATCTCCTCAATACTTTTTTGGGGGTACTAGGGATTGAGCTCAGGGGTACTCGACCACTGAACTACATCCCCAGCTCTATTTTGTGTTTTATTTAGAGACAGGGTTTAACTGAATTGCTTAGCACCTCACTTTTGCTGAGGCTGGCTTTGAACTTGCAATCCTCCTGCCTCAGCCTCCCGAGCTTCTTGGATTACAGACGTTTGCCACTGCACCCGGCTTGCCCAATAAATTTTTTAAAAAACTATTTGGTACATAGAGTAATGACTCAAGTAGAACGTTGTAGTTCAATGGAAACTTTCTGTGGAAAAGTTGACTTTTGAAGATAATATCAAGAGTTTAAGAAAGGAGACAATTTCATCCCCTCTGAGAAACCCTGTCATTCCTGGATTGTGGAAGTCTTCTCTCTTTGCCCAGTGATGAAAGCCTGCTCAGATGTCATCCTTGGAAATACTAGTAGCTGTGACAGTAAAAGGCAGACAATGGAAGGCATAGCCCAAATCCCGAGTCCCTGCCTCCCACTTCAGGGTTGACAAGCTACACAGAGACCTGTGGCCTGGGTTTGGGACACAGCTGCTAAAAGCACTTTCTTTGGTTTCTCCTAAGTGGGATCTCTAAGAAGCTCAGTGATTGTGAATGCTTTAGACAGGCACAGCTGTTGGGGAGCAGGGGGACATCTTGTTGCATTTCTATAAAGAAAACAAGCTGACCATATATTTGGACTTATCCAAAGATGCTATATGTACTTTGTATTTTTTTTTTTTTTTTTGCCTTTTGTTTTACAATGCTGGGGATTGCCCATTGATGGGCGAGTGCTCTGCCACTGAGCTCTAACCCCAGATGTGAAAAGTACTTCTTTTAAAATGTTTAAAAATCTTTGAGACACAAGAAAAGCATTCAGGTGATGGTAGCTAGGTTTTGTCCAATTTTATATGCATTTAATTTTTTTCTGTACTTCTTGTAAGAGTATATCAATACATTTTATCATTGTTATAAAATGATGTTATACACTATGTAGCTTTTTTGTATTCCATAAAGTATTTTTGCAAATGCTATTTAATTCCGTCTAAAGACAACAGTAGGCAGAAAAGAAGGGTCAGAATTGGGTCTGGGTCTTCACCTTTTACAGTGACATGATTGTTGACACAGCTCTTCTTCTGAATACCCTTATCCTGTCTCCAAGTCCTTACCATGGAGGTGAGTTGGTAGAATCATACCATTCTTGCTTCCTCTCCATAACTTGGAGAATCCCAGCCAATTTATCTTTCCATCCTTAGTGGCTGTTCCCCTCATCCTCATCAACCCTGGCTACCACTAATTGTTCAAATGTTTGCCTAACTTATTACAAGTGGAAAATGGTATTTTTTTTTTTTTTTGGCCATTTCAGTTCTTCTTATCCATGTTAGTGGTTGAATACATTTTTATAAATTTATAGGCAACTCAGATTTCTTTCTCTATGAACTGCCTCTTTATTCTCTGTCAGATGTTTGTAAATCTCCATCTTTTCAATCTTTTTAAGTTAGTTTTAAAGATCTTCTCTTATTGGGCTTGGGTTGTGTCCCAGTGATAGAGCACTTGCCTATCACATGTGAGGCACTGGGTTCACTTCTCAGCATTGCATATAAATAAAATAAAGGTCCATTGACAATGAAGAAAAAAAATTTTTTTAAAAGATCTTCTCTTATAAACCCCATTTATGCACTTTTAAATTTTGAAATGGAATCTGAAAGTCTGTCTTTTCATAATGAAGTTCAAGCCATTGTCTTTTATTTTGATTACATGTTTGTCTGATCTATACCTGTTATCTTATTTTCTATTTGCTGTAATTTTCCACCCATTCCTGTCACCGTATTGACAACATTTTTTGTTTTTGTTGTTGTTCTTCCTTTTCTGGTTTTGTGCTGTGTTTTGTTTTGTTTTGTTTTCTATCAAAATTTTGAAAACTCTACATTCCACTTACTTAACTCATGTCTAGCCATTTTTTTTAATGTATTGAAATATATGTTCCTGTAGAAACCAAATTAATATTTATAGGTCATGCTCTTAGGATGGATGTTTATTTCTTCCCCCTTCCCTAGAATTTAGTTCATTTTAATTTTTTAAATTCATGATTTGTGTTTCTTTAAATGCTTAGTGTACTGGCTGAGAGGGCTAATATAGGCATTTAATGTGAGTTTTTCTCAGCAGTTATGAAATATTATCTTTTCATTGGGCTCTGCACTTACTGGAAACTTTTTGGTGGAGAATGACAGAATCTAGCCTTCTTGCAGGGTGGGGACCAAGAACATGATTCCTCAATTCATGTTTGCAAAATTTAGGAGGCAAGGTGTTTTGACATTTTGCACTGCAAGAAGGAGCCGCTTTTTATTTTATATACCAATGTACAGTGGTGGTACATTTTCCCCTCCAGTCTCAATACTCATTTTTCATCTTCAAAACAGAGGTATTGAAGCGTTTGGAGATCATTCTAATAATTTTAGCCCAGAAACAAAATCATGGCCAACTGCTAAACATGGGGAAAGAGATGAATGGAGTAGAAGTCAGCTGGCATAGCTCCTCATCTGTTCTGTCATTAATTATCTCAGAGAGCACCTCTTGATTCACCCTTGCAGAATTTCCACTAAGTAGGACTGCACTACACTTGACAATAACCCCTTATTCATGGTGTAATTTGATGGTGGGGACCTATGCTTTGATTTTTCTATCAATCAATCATTTCTAATGTATGAAATATGATGTCAAGAGCTTTGTAATATTTTGAACAACTAATAAAAAAAATCAATCATTTCTCCTCATGTCTTTCTCCAACATGCAGAAATGGCATGTTCTTTGTTTACCACCTTTACCCAAAACTACTGACATTTTACAGACAAGAAATCTGAGACTTCTCAATCTTGAGAAGTAGGAGATATCAGAGATAACATGTGGCTGACAGTATTGATAATGTGGAAGGGGGAGAACATTCTTGGCTCTACCCGTTTGGTCACTGTGCACATAAGCACCTTCACACTTTTAGGCACCAAATAGTATTATCATCTCAGCCCCATTCTTTAGGAAGATGCTATTTAGTTGGCCTGATCCAGGTGTAGGAGATTTACGAGGAGCCATCAAGAACACATTGTCCTGCTGGGCATGGCAGTGCATGCCTTTAATTCTGGCAGTTCGGGAGGCTGAGGCAGGAGGGCTGCAAGTTCAAAGCCAGCCTCAGCGACAGCGAGGTGCTAAGCAACTCACTGAGACCCTGTTTCTCAATAAAAATATGAAATAGGGCTGGTAATGTGGCTCAGTGGTCGAGTACCCCTGAGTTCAATCCCAGGTATTCCCCCTCAAAAAAAATACATGCATTGTCCTGAACACTTTGGCCAACTGGGCAAACATGATAGAGCAGAAAAATATATGTGAAACTCCTTCTCCTATTACTGTTTATTAATTTATTTATCCAAAATGTGCTGAGTGCTTACCATTTATCACATACTCTGCTAATCCTGGGTTCACTGTGATGAATAAAATAAGCTAGCTCTCTGTCCTCATGGAGCTTGTAGCCACCATAGTGACTTCACCGTGACCATGAGCACTTGGTTTCTACTTTTGCTTCTCTGCCTCAGTTCTGCTCAGTAAGAAACCCTACTGATTAATGCAGCTAATTTTTTAAAAAGATTAAATAGAGCTTAGAATAGAAATAGAAACTACCCTCAATACTGAAAGCAAATTGGATTTTGTCAACATTTAAGTTTGGCCAAGAGAGCCACACTTTTTTTTTTTTTTTTTTTTTGGAAAAAATCTCTTTAGAAAGACATTGGAATGGGGGCTCAGTGGCAGAGCACTTGCCTAGTACATATGAGGCACTGGGTTCCATCCTCAGCACCACATAAAAATAAACAAATAAAATAAAGGTATGGTAATAATCTACAACTAAGAAATATTTTTTAAAAAGACATTGGAATGAATATTGCTAGTCTAAAATTAATGTATTGATTCTGTGAAAGTTTTTGAACAAGACTTTTCATGCTGAGCAGTCTATTGCCCTCTTAATCAAATAGAGCATATAAAAAGATCCAGCAAAGATGAGAAACAAAGTGAGATTCAGAGTGGGACCAAACCTGGAGATAGCATGTGGCTTAGAGAATATCTGGGCCTTGTTCTCCTTGTCCCCCAGGTAAGAAGAGGGCACTGAACCACATCTAAGTTCTTTGGGCAGTAAAGCTGAGTGAGCTATGTTAATAGAAGTAGAAGAAAACAAACTCTATTCATTATTTACATTTTCACCAACATAGGACTTTCCTTGGGGTTAATAGAAATTCTAGAGAGTTCTATGGAGAAAGAACAAAGGAGAGATATAAATGAATCTGTAACGCAATCATTTTCTAACCCTTTGGATGACTATTGGGTAGAATATCTTAAATTCCCCCCAAAAAAGGTGTCAGAATGATCTACTTTCTGGAGAAAAGTTCATCTTTTAATAACGAGATAGATGCCTTTTCTGGTTGCTTGCAAGTTTCAATAACAATAGAAATCCCTTGGGGAAGAAACATTGAAGTAAAATGGTTAGATTTATTTTAATACGATGGTATGAGATGGAGATACTTTTTCTGGGTTTGGGTTGTTTTTATTCCTCCGCCCCTTCTCATTATCCCCACCTGCCACTTTTACCTCCACTTTGAACAAAGCTGGAGGGAGGGACCTGAAAAGGTTAGGACTTTTTACTGCAATTTATACCTTTCCCAAAGAAAAAACCCCAGTAATTGACAAATTATGTTTTATTGAATTGGTCTCCTCAAACTGTCACTGGGACAGAGTGAGAAACTGCAATACATCCTGCCAACAGCCATACCATCAATTCCTAGAAGGGCCTCTCCAGACAATGCATGAAAGGTGTGTCCAATGGTAGCTATTCAAGGCTCTAAATATGTCTTTTTTCTCCTTCTAGTTCTTTTTTTTTTTTTTTGTCCTTCTGTTGCATCTAGTATTTCCCTTCCAGAAACCCACTTATATACATTTTGAACGAATAAGCACATGCATACACACACACACACACACACACACACACACACACACACACACTCATTCACACAAATATATAAGTGGAACTTAAGGAAGATGCTTGTTAAAATAGTAAGTCTAGGAGTTATATTGCCTGTTTTCTCCATTTAGCAGCTGTGTGATCTTAAGCATGTGACTTAGTCTCTCTTTGTCTTAACTTTCCTCTTCATCATACAGTTCTTCCTGAGAATTGGACGGGCCCATTCATGTACAATATTTAGCATAGGGCCTGGCACACAGTAAGTGCTCAATTAGTGCTAGGTATTGTGCTCATGATGAGCCCTCTTCATGCTTTCATTCTTACAGAGTCCAGGGGTGCCTTTGGCACAGAGGTGTGATTAAGGTGCTCTCAACGACAGCCCAGGTTGAGCTGGGTTTCCATGTGTGGGTGGAGGGTGGGTAAAGTACCATGTGGCTTGTCATTTGTTCTCACATGAGTTCAAGTCCTGAAAGTAACTTGGGAACTGGGTGGTGATGGCCTCTGGGTGCCCTTTTGAAGGAGAAAAAGTTAAATGTCATTTGCCAGGTGCTGAAACTAATACTTTAAACAGAGTTAAGTTAAGGAAACTAGTTGTGCGAGGCAGAGCTGGGTAAAGGATCTGCGGAGGTCCACATCACTGTGACCATGCCCTACAATGCCTTCTTATGCACATGTTCCCAATGCTTCTGAGTCTGCTTCCCTCAGCATCACTGGGAAGGAGGGAGGGAGGGTAGGTAGGTGGGGACTTCTGATGTGATGCCGGCAAATACAAGCAGTGGGAAATTTCACAGTTTCTGTCCACACAATCTCCCTCTGTTTCTCTTTTTCTTTTTTCTCAGTTGCAATGGGCTCTGGTTTCCCTCAAGTTTAGTTTTGAGTTTCAACCTAAAGTAAACTCAAGTTGCAAAATCAACGTGATTGCCTTGTATCAGAGCTGTGATCCCATGCACAGGGCTGAGAGGGTGGGTACCAGCCTGGATGGGAAGAATCTGTCTTCTATTTCCCAAACTTGATTTTTGTTGTATGAAGCTCATTCCTAGATCTTTAAAATTCTCTCCTATTTAAAATCTATCCACAAGCAAGCCAATGAGTCTTATTTTGCTTTTGTGGGTAGTGTGTCACAGGTTTTCCATGTTGTTGAGAAGAGAAAACAAATATTCATGTGACAGAGAAAGCCCATGTGTCCTGTACTGTTTTAGGAAGAGCAAGAACAAAAACATCTTTGCTCCCTTGGCACTGAATGTAATAAATGGCTCCAGCTAGCACGTATAGAACTTACCATACAAACTCCTACAGTGCAAACATACAGGTTCCCCAAACGGACAGATTTTAACAGAAACGAAAAGACAGAAGGCAGGAAAAAACACTCTATCATACATACAGCACCAAGTCAAAGAAGCTGTCAAAAACTAGTAGTCAGAGACGATAGCAGATTCATCAGTGCTTTTTGCACATCTCAGGTATGAGGTTTCCAACTTTTCATGAAGCAAAACTCTTTTTTTTTTTCTTTAAATTTTTGCAAGGCCTGATGACTGAAGTGGGGAAGGAGGACTGAAATGATAGTGAATGATCAAGATGGCGGCTAGTGAAGCATTTGCATGGAGGTGTGTGGATGGTGTTCAGGGTCTATGTTGTGAATTTCTGCCAGTCAACATTCATTCAATCATTCATTCACTCACTGATTCATGCCTTCATTCTTCTGGCTAATAATATCAGCTAGAAGTTATAGCCATAGCTATTGGCTAGGGAGAAAAAGGTGAGCGCTGTAATATGGGATAAGAGAACAACTTGGAGGAACTTCTCTAGAGGTCTCCTAATGTTATTGTAAGAGGAAGATAGAATTTAGGGAAAATGCTATGCATCCAAGGTCATCAATTTATAGGCAGAAAGCTTGGTTTATGAAACATGAGTTCCTGCAAGCCATGGATGTTGGGAAAAGGGAAAGGTAATGAGTCTCTGGAAACAGACAGAGAAATCAATTGCTTGTCTCTTAAACCTATTGGAAAATCCAAGTGTCCTTCTCAAAAGGCCTATTCTGGGAACTACCTAGAGGGGTAGCCTTTCTTCCCTGAGCCCTGAACTGTGTAAGTGTGTGTGCGGGAAAACATACACCCAGAAACACACTGTCATTGATCTTCATCTTTGAAGTAGAGGTTCACCCACAACAAGTGACTCAGAGACACATAAAAGAAGTGGCAACGCCCATGGCTGAGGTAAGGTCACTATCTTGTAATAGAAGTCAGTTTGGAGATTAGTCACACCTCATGTAGGATAACCTTTGCCATTCCTTGCCCACCTGCCTTACAGCTAATTTCAAAACAAATCCTTTCTTTTTAAAAAAAAAAAAAAATTTTTTTTTTTTTTTTTGGTGGGGGAAATCTCTCACCAACCTCACAAGAGTTCTGAAATGTGTCTGAGACACATTGATTTTTGTTGTATGAAGCTCATTCTTTCTCTGTGTTCTCAGAGCTGTTGGTTGTGTGACATGCATAGTCGTTTTAGGAAGTGATCTACTGGTATACCTTGTGTTCCTCACTTCTCCAGTGTTCTTACTTACATGGAGGTGTGTGGATGGCATCTGTAAATGCAAAGATGAGAATACGTGACCTTCAGTGTGTAACTGATCCATGTTATGTTTTAGATTCTGGCAATGGGATGATGCAATATGAGATTTACATATTTCCTCTAAGGGTGTTAATATTCAAACTGGAGAAATAATAAGCCTGAAACTGTTGATTCTATTTTCAAAAATGCCGTGAGCACATTCAATAGAGTTTAACTGGATAATCAATAACAAATATAAAAATTGGTCTACTTGATAGAGTTCAGTGGATTAGACAAAAAGGAATGAAGGGAAGGGAGGTGAGATGGGAATAAGAAAGTAAAATGAATAGGACATAACTTTCATATGTTCCTATATGAATACACCACAGTGAAAATCCATATCAGGTACAACCACAAGTATGGGATTATAATAAGGATAAGTTATACTCCATGTATATATAATATGTCAAAATACACTCTACTGTCATGTATACCTAACAAGAACAAATTAAAAAAATTGTTTCACCAGCTGGACTGTATGTCTAGCTGTACTTACATAAAAACTATGACAGTTGTCAGCCATATCATCATCACAATCCAGATATCACTTGTTCAATGTGAGGGAGCAGAAACAAATTAGAAACTAATATATCAGTGCATGTCTTTTAAAATGCACATTTTGGGGACTGGTGGGTATGGCTCAGTGATACAGGGCATGCCTAGGTTTGATCTCCAGCACTGTGGTAAATAAATTAATCATAATGACTTGGTCAATTAAGACACACATGTCCATCTTTTATAAAACTATAATTATTAAACTATTCGTAATTATTGTAAAAATTCATACTGGCCAGAATGTAAAATGAAGAAAATGCAGATTTTTTTTCCCCCTCTCCCTTTATCTCTGCCTCTTAGTAGTCTCTCTTTGAATATTTATTTTTCTCTTTTCACACTGAAGATTTCTTTGGAATCGATGATTTTTTTTTTCGAATCAGACAATCAAGAAACATCACAAATACTCACTAAGAACCATAGAAATACAAAACATAGCTCATCTTTCTAAACCCATAATTCCATCCTTCTAGCTTGCCAGATGGAATATACACCACACTATGAAAGTATCTCTGTCCCCTGTGCAGCTACTCTTTCTCTGTGTTTTCAGAGTAGTTGGTTATGTGTCATGCCCAATGTCAGTGTTTATATGAAGTGCCTTGTTTAAATCCTTTAACCTCTAATCAGTGGATACTGTTGTCGTTCCCATATTTGGAAACCAAACCAAAAAGGACGGTAAATAGCTTCCCTGAGCTGACCAGCTGTCATTGCTATGACAAAACATGTGAGAAAATTGGCTTAGAGGAGAAAAGACTTTTGGCTCATGGATTCAGAGGTTCCAGTCCTCGTCACTTGGCTCCATTGTTTCTGAAACACTGAGGCAGGACATGGTGGGGACAGGGTGGTGGAGCAAAGCTACTCACTTCATGGTGGCTGGCCAGAAAGTAGGGGGCTGTGGGCAGGGAGGGACTGGAGACAAGACATACCCTTTAAGGACACACTCTCAGTGACCTACCTATTCCAACTACACCCCTCCTCCTCAAATTTCCACTACCTCCCAATAGTGCCATCAGCTGGGGACCAAGTCTTCAATTCATAAGCCTTTGGGGGACAATTCAGATCCAAACTGTAACATTGCCCAAGATTATGTTGCTTGTATATCAGAGTTACAGTTCAAATCTAGAACTTTCTGATACTCTTAATCATGATTCTATGTAGCCCTTCCTTCCTAACATGATTAAAAATATAAAGCAAAAGACAACCCACAGTCCTTCCTTTGCATGATTTAGACAACAAATACAGTTTTCTTTTGTTCTTCTCTCTGACTCCACAGACTTATTTGAGAAGGATCCCCTGCCTGAGATGTTGATCCAGAAATTATGTTCAAGAAAATAATGCAATTTGTAAGTTTCTGTGAGATTTCTTAAAATCCTAGGATTGGAGGCCTTTCTCAGGTTACTTAGATGTAGAAATGAACCAAAAGCTTTGTTTGGGTGGGAATTGGAAACAGAGAGGAAAGCATAATTTAGGATGAAGATAATTCAGAAGTAGAGAGTTCAGACTGACAGCTGCAAGTTGCGAACAGGAGAGGATGAGTAGTAACACTCAGGTGTGGGGGCCTCGGGAGAAAAGGTAGAGCACAGGAAAGTCCTGGTAGGAACTTGCCTTTGAAGAACAATTCAATTAAAGAACAATAGAATGCCAATATGTTTACCTGTTCCTTCTGCAGGCTTCTGCTTTCTCTCTCTCCTTGACCCCAAAACTTCTAGTCAAAGGTTAAGGAAGTCCCTTAGTGTGAGAGGAAGATGAGGGGACATTTCAATCAGGAGCAGTACAATATTCCCCAACTCAACATTCTGACTACTGATACCAGCATGGCAGCCGCTGCTTCTCACAGAGAAAGGATAAAATCCCAGAACAGCTGTCTATCAAATCAGCAGAGACCCAAGTGCAATTGAGGACTGCAGATAGGACCTCGTGATGATGGAGAAGCAACCTACAATAGGTACAATGTGAAGAGCTTCCACAGAAACACAAGTCCCTACCCCAGGGCTTCTTAGCCTCAGCACTGTGGACATCTGGGGCCTGAGATGATGCTGGTTTTCAGGACTGTTGTGAACCTTGGAGAAAGTTCAGCAGCATCCCTGACCTTTACCCACTTGCATGATTCTTCTGCTAAGATGTGACAACCACAAATGTTCTGTACATTGCCAAATATGCCTTATGGACAATGCCCACCTACCAAATCATCCAGAGATCCAGGAAATTTTCCGTACATGATAGAGCTTAGAATGTTGATGTAAAGGCTCTTGTAAAGAGCTCTTGGCTGGAGACATCTGGGTTCTGGTAATAAAAGGATTAAGTGTAGAGTTAGAACTTTAGAGGTAATGAGATTTGAGGTACTTGTGTCTGTGCATGTAGGTATTTATATCTAAAGAGAATACTTGCTGACCTTATAACTTTTTCCCCAGGAAATAAAGTGCTGGGGTTTTCTTATAAATAGCAGGCTATTTATTCTGTTTTTCCAGTTCAAATGTAATCTCCTTTAAAAAGAATCTTACATATTTGGCTATCGAAATGGCCAAAATGAAAAATCCAAAATGAGGTTCTTCAATTTTGGTCACCAACAGACAAGGACTGTGATTTGGTTCAAGCCACTTGTGAACTGTCTGCCTGCCACGGGCGCTGCATTTATAGCACCCTTGATTAGATGTGACATTTTCTCACTCTAAGTATTTTGCCCGTATTTGAAGAGATCCACACAGGGGACCTTATTAAAATCTGCAGAAGCCCGTGAATACGTGGGGATGCACTTATGTGAACGAGGGGGAGAGAATGGATTTTTATCTATGGGGAATCTGGTGGCTTTATTTTCTAGGGACTTAACAAAAAAATTAAAAAAAATAAAAAGGAGCAAGGGGAAAGAAGATGCTGTTCTCATTTAAAATGAACTGCAGAGTTTTCTCTGCTTGAAGCCAGAGATGCCAAAGATAAAGCAGACTTTAAATTGTTTCTATGATGTACTAAAGTGAGAATTGCATCTTCTGTGAGACTTTGGATTCCTTTGCTAATTAGTGACAAGACGTGGATAGCACAGAGCAACAGATCACTATGATACTGTGTTTGCTAGGACTGACACACTCAAGTCTGAATCAGGCTCACAAAATATGTGAATTCCAGTCCCCTCCCAGGGTTATTTGTCCCTGATTTGGTTTTCTAGTAACTGGTGCCTCAATAGGACAGAGTGGACACAAGGCTCCCAGACAAGGCTGAGCCTGTTGAAGATTTATCGTCAGTCTTCTTTTTCCTGTCCCCTTTTCTATTATTGTGGGTTCTTTTCCTCACATACTTGTTCCAGGACTTTATAAATAATGCTATCCTAGACTTATTTAAATGAAGCCCCACCTTTTCACAACTCTGAGGCAAACCACATGACTTTCTTCTACTATCACCCACTCAAATACAATTTGTACCTTTGGATCCTGGGTGGGAACTTAAATCAAGACAGTGAACTCATGACAAAAGGCAAAAGATGAGCTGGATCCATCAGATGTTACCTTAAAAAATAGTGGAGCGCTTTGTTCTTTTGGAAACTACCATGAATGGGATAGTTTCCTCCACTTCCTTTTCGGATAGTGATACACATAAGACCAATAGAACACAATAGAGAGCTCAGAAAGGAACTCACACATCGATAACTAGGTGATCTTTGACAGGGGTTCCCAGAACGTATAATGGAGGTAGAATACTTTCTTTGATAAATGGTATTGGGGAAACCAGATACCCATATACAGGAGAATTAAAATTAGTCCCTTATCTCACACCATAGGCAAAAAACAACTCAAAATGTAGTGCAAACTTAAACCCAAGACCTGAAACTCTAAAACTATTGGAAGAAAATGTAGGGAAGATGCACTTTGACATTAGCCTAGGCAACGGATTTTTGAAAATTATAATAAAAGCACAATCAACAACAACAAAAAAAGGAATGTCACTTAACTAAAAATCTTCTGCATAGCAAAGGGGAAAAAAACAGAGTAAAAAAACAATCTACAGGATGGAAGAAAATGTCTACAAACTATATATCTGATAAGGGGTTGATATCCAAAATATGTAAGAATTCAGGTAATTCAATAGGAGAAAAAGGCAAAGAACCTGAATAGACATATCTTAGAAGACAAATGATTGGTCAACAGCTATATAAGAATGTATTCAAATTCACTAATCATCAGGGAAATGAAAATCAAAACCATAATGTTACAATGGTTATTATCAGAATGATAAAAAGTTAATAAGTATTGGTAAGGATGCGGAGAAAAGGAACGCTTGTATACTATTAGTGGGAACATAAATTGCTTATAGCCATTATGGAAAACAGTATGAAAATTCCTCAAAAAATTAAAAGTTGAGTAGTCCTACCTGTGGGTATATATATGCAAAGGAAGTCAAATCAATATCTCAAAGAGCTATGTGTACCCCATGTTCATTTCAGCACTATTCACAATAGCCAAGATATAGAATCAATGTGTTGGTCAACAGATGAAGGGATAAAGAAATTTTATAGTGTATACAAAATGAAATATTACTCAGTCTTGAAGAAATTAAATTCCGCCATTTGGAACCACATGGATGAACCTGGAAGACATTATGCTAAGCGAATTCAGCTATACACAGGAAGACAAATACTGCATGATCTCACATATATGGAATCTAAAAATGTCATCCTCAGACCAGAGCAAAATGATTACCAGAGGTTGATGGGAGGGGGGATATGGGAAGCTGTTAGTCAAGGGATACAGAACTTCAATGATGCAACATGAATAAACTCTGGGGATCTAACATTAAAAAAATATGACTTTAGTTAACTTTAGTTAATATTGTATTATATACTTCATATTGGCTAAGAGGATAGATGGTGATTATATACAGTTCGATTGTCGTGAATATTTCACAACATGAAATACTTATGTTACATCATGAAATTGTGTAACTTTAAAATACTCATTTTTTTAACTGGCAATACTATCTCATTAAGGTTTGGGAACAGTGCTGGAAAGAAATAGCTATTAACAGTGACAGCTGGAGCCAAGGCTATGAGGCTAAGTGGAGAAGATGCCATGAGGAGGCGCTAATTTCTTGACAACTCTTTATTGGGAACTTACTGAGTTGCCACCCACAGACCAGGTCCTGGGAATATAGCAGCGAGCAGACTGGGCAGAGTCCCAGCTCTCATGGCACTTAACATTCTGGGAGAAGAATCTAGGTCATAAAGAGGTAAACAAATATGAAAATAACATCAAATAATGATGAGCACTACAAGGAAATCAGGGAGCCATGACACAGTGGCCTCTGGGGTGGGGCATGATGAGGGTCTTCTATGAGTTGGCGTGCTTGGTGTGCTCAGGAAAGATCTCTCTGAAGCAAATGAGATTTGAGCTGAGGCCTGAATGGCCCAAAGAGATAAGCCTTGGGGGACTCAAGAGAAAACATCCTCTGAGCGGGGGTGGGGGGTTGGCACACACCTGCAATCCCAGTGCATCTGAAGGTTGAGGCAGGAGGATTGAGAGTTCAAAGCCAGCCTCAGCAAAAGCGAGGCGTTAAGCAACTCAATGATACCCTGCATCTAAATAAATATATAAAATAGGGCTGGGGATGTGATTCAGTGGTCAAGTGCCCCTGAGTTCAGTCCCTGGTACCCTCAAAAAATAAGAAATAGAAAAAAAAGGAGAGAAAACACACCCTATGCAGGCACAGATATCTCAAAGCAGGGATAAGCATGTACATGCAGGAAAGGAAGAAGGGATCTGAGGCTGAAACACAGACCAGGAAAGGAGGAAATAAGAAAGAACAAAAGGAGCTCATCATCCAGGTCTTGATAGGTCACAGGGAGGAAAACTCAGCGTTCTCTCCTCGGTGAAGTGGGAAGCCATTGCAGGCAGGGAAAGGAGAGGCTGTGGTTAGATTTGCTGGAAGCAGATCATTTATGAAGAGCAAAGGGTTAAGGAGTGGGTTCCAGGGGGGCAATGAGGACAGTGAGAAGTCAGAGGTATGAGACATGGTTTAAAGATATTTTGGTGGAGTGAGCCTTTTAATAATGACTCAAAATGCAGGGGCCATACAAGTAAAACTGATACCTGGAAATATTTTAGTAATAATAACAATGATAATAATTTTATATATGGATTATATTGATTTCAAATAATTATACTCCAAAATATTTTATAATGTGATTTATATTTATTAATTACAAAAATAAGCAAATCAAATTCTAAAAGAAAAATGAAAGTATCTGCATCTTACATTTTGAACAACTTATCTCTATATTATCAACAGTATCTAGAAATTAAGAAGAAAGTAAATATTATTATAATGCCAAGTTCCTAAGTAGACTGTTTATAGAATAAAATAGGAAATACCAGTGTCTCATACATATGAAAGGGGGCTCAATTTCAATATCTGTTGGCAAGCCAGTATAGAAGTGGGCACTGTCATGTATTTCAAAATGGTACATCCCCTGCAGAGGCTAGGACTTGATGATAGATTAGATGTAAGAAGAGGATAAATGTTAGGGGATGTCTAAATTTTTAGCTAAGCAATGAGGTGGATTATGATGTAGTTTGCTAAGATGGAGAAGACTACAGGAATACCTTGTAAGAGAATGAATGTGTAGACAGGAAATCAATTCCAAGCCAGTCAGTCCAGGTTCAATCAGATGCATGATATTCACAATTCCTATTAAACAGTCAAGTGAGGATGTCAACAGGCAACTGGGTACTTAGGGATGGAGCATAGGGCTTATGCAGTCTATTTTGAACTTAGCAGCCTTGCTATGGTATTGAAAGTCATGGCTTGAATGGGCTCCTGATGCTTGCTACGTTCAGAACCCTTTATAGTGTATCTGAGAAAGCCATGATGCTCTCAAACTGTGAGGTTCCAAACACTCACTGGGAGACTCTTTAAAGTCTATGTTCCTAGGTGTCAACTCTGGAGATTCTGATTATGCATGAAAGTATTGGGTAGGACCCAACAATCTTCATTTTTAAAACATACCCCAGATAATTCTGAAGCTAGTGGTCTGAGGTTACACTATCTAAGAAACAGCCCCAGATCTCTGCTGAGCCCAGTTAAATGACCCTGAGGATACCTTTTTCAAATTATATAAGCCACTGACATTTATACCTGAATGGGCCTGGAACCCTGGCTAAGTATTTTATGTTCTTTTAACTCACTTGATTCTTTTTTCTAAATTTTTATTTTTAAAAAAGTAAAAAAGATCACAGAGTTAAAAGTCAAATAAAGAGTTGGGGATATAACTCAGCATTTGAGTGCTGCCAAATATGTGTGACGCCCTGAGTTCAAACCCCAGCACCACACACACACATACACACACACACACACACACACACACACACGAAGTCAAAATGATTAAAAAAAGGAGAAATGTCAAAAAACATTGCTCCCACTGTCGTTACTATCCATTTTATTTCCAGCTTCATTTCCAATAAGAAATCCTACTTCTATTTGTTTATTTTGGCTATTACAATTATTTCTTTCTGAAAATTAAGACAAATATCAATATTTCTCTCCCAAACATTTCCCTTTCTTATAGAAAAGGTAATGGGTTATATAGTATCTATTTTTTCACTATAAATACTAGAGGTGTATGGAGACATTGCACTAGAAATATACAGATGTACAGAGATGTTGGGCAGTTGAATTATTTCTTGTATTTTGCTCTTAAGGTTTCTATTAATGTGTTCATTATTTCATGTATGTATGGTCTATATGTAGGAAAAATTCCCAGAAGTGGGATTACTGGGTCAAAGGGTAAATGCATTTGTAATTTTGATAGATTGCCAAATTGCCCACTGCAGGGGTTATGCCATTTGTAACCTTACCAGTAATGTATGAGAATGCCTGTTTCTCTGCTACCTTGGCAACAGAGAGTGTTGTTAAACTTTTGGATTTTTGCCAACCTGATAGGTGAGAAGTGTTATTTCAGTGTAATTTCACAATGCTTTGTTTCTTATTGTGAGTGAAATACATCCTTTTTAAAAATACATGGGCCAACTGCATTTCTTTTATTTCCGTAAGCAGTTTGATTCATCAACTTTTCAGCCTTTTTTCTTTTCAATTTCTAGGAGCTCTTTATATATGAAAGTGCTGAGTTCTTTGTGACATGACACGGCTATTTCCAGTTTTTCTTCTGTTTTTAATTTGCTTATTTTAAGACTTCATTTTAATTTATCAGCTTTTCTTTTGTGGGTCCTGGATTTTTGTGTAATTGTTAATCAGCCTTCTCCCTCTCCAAAGTAATAGAAGAATTCACTCATTCCCTTTATTGTTTCACCAATCCTGTAAGTAGCCTTGTTTTTATCAATGAGAATACTGAGATCCAAGACTTGCGTTAGGTCTGTCTTACTCCTAAGCTTCCTCAGAACATGATTCAAGGAGTAAGAAAATAAATTCTTTTTGGTGTCACTTTGCAAACTTTGGGCTGGGAGGGTTGTGAAAACTATTGTTCATTCTTCATTCTGAATCTCAATTTTTTAATGTTAAATCACCTGTGGTCACTGCAGGAAAACCTTTACAAAATACTATCTAGATTACTAAAGAATGCAGTCCTGTTATTTTCTGAGGCTTATAATAAATACAAGATTGCCAAGTATTTGCAAACCTTAATGTTTGCATTTCAACAAATGTGAAAATGTCTCCCAAATCTTATAAACATCCATGCTGGAAGCCAACATGTTGAAACTGCCAGGACCAGGCACACCACCTACGGACGTCAGCAAATGTCCCTTTTAATTGAACGCTCAAAAGGATATCTGCAGGTGAGCAGAGAGGCCCTGTGGTGGCCACGCTGGACTGCATTAAGGGACACCTGGAATCTATGGCAGCCCTCCGTCCCTGTCTCTCCCTTTCTCTCTGCCAGGGCCAGCAGGGAGGGACAGTGCTGACGTGTCTATTGAGGATGAGGAAAAATACTCCGTTTGTGAGCCAGTCCTCTGAAGGAGGATGACCCAGTTGAAGCCATACACCAGCAATCGCCTCTTTCTACTAAACTGCAGAACCCTGGGAGGCCACGTTCCACACAAGCAGGTCAGTGAGAGATTCACATTGCACAAGTGGCAGGTGAAATGATTTATGCAAGATCATCTTTCAGATCTGGAGGTCATAACAGCTGTTTCTCAAGAATCAACTCTGATCATTGGGTGAGCACTGCCTTGGGCCCTGGGTTGAGATGGACTCTGAGGCCATTCTAGGGACAGTATTGTATAGCACTGAGGTTCACAAGCAAAGTCTGCCATGACAGAGGACTGGAAACAAATCATACTTGTGTCAAGCATCTGTCAATCACAATTGAAGGAATTATAATTAGTTTATAGGACCAAGGCCTGAGAGTCAACTGTGATACCTGTGGTCATACCAAATGTCAAAGTTTTAAAATGTGTGGTTCTAGAAAAGATGCTCTGATTTGAGGCCCAGAGGGTGATACTTATTATCTAGAAGGCAGACATTGGGTTTAGTTTTCCCTACCCTGCAATCTTTTCACTCCTCCAATTCCCTTCTCTAAAACCCAGTGTTTCTGGATCTAACACAGTGCTTTGCAATAATTGGCGTTCAATGAACACAACTGAATTACGTCACGATAGCAGATTAAGATTTTAAAGGTACTTTGCAAATATTTGTAGATTTGTTTGACAAGTATTTATTTAACATTGACTTATATGCCTAGTACTGGGTCTGATGCTGGGACTCTGGGATTGAATAATGAGCTATGGTATGTACTGTATAGATTTTTTTTCCAAGTGCGTGGGTTAAAAGCTTTAAGTTTGGATGGATTACAATACATTAATTCTTTTTCATTTGTGGCTCATGCTTTTGGTATCAAGTTTAAAAATTCTTTGTCTACCTTTAAATCTTGAATTTTTTCTCATATTTCTTATTCTAAAACATTTAAAGTTTCACATTTTACATTTGAATCAGTTACGTACTTTGAGCTAAATCTTGTATTGGGGTGAGACTTAGGTTCTTACTCAGTGATGTCCAATTGTTCTGGAGTGATTTGTTGAAAGAGCATTTTTTCCCTCCATTATGTTGCATTAATGCGCCTTGATAAAAGATCCGTTGGACATATTTGTGTGGGTTCAGTTCTATGTTCTTTATTTTATCCCATTCATCTATGTGTTGACCCCTTCTTCACTACTGTCGACTTGAATGCAATTAAGTATTGAAGTCATTCCTCCTACTTTATTCTTCCTTTTCAAAATTATTTTTTAACTATTGTGTCATTTGCTTGTCTGTGTAAATTTTAGAATAATCTTTTCTATACTGAAAAAAAAACCTTTCTGTGGTATTGGTAGAAATTGCATTAAACCTGTATTTTAATTTATGGAGAACTGACATCTTTATCTAGATGAGCTCCCAATCCATGAACACGGTATATCTCACCATTCATTTAGAATTTTTTTTCATTAGTATGGTATAGTTTTCAGCACACAAGTCCTGTGCATGTTTAACTAGATTGACATCACTAGTACTTTGTTTTTTTTGCACATTTATAAATGGCATTGTATTTTTTTGAGAGAGAGAGAATTTTTTTAATATTTATTTTTTTAATTTTCGGTGGACACAACATCTTTATTTTATTTTTATGTGGTGCTGAGGATCGAACCCAGCACCCCGCGCATGCCAGGCAAGCCTGCTACCACTTGAGCCACATTCCCAGCCCCGGCATTGTATTTTTAATTTCAACATTCATGTGCTTATTTTCTTTTTTTTTTATGTGAATGTTATGTCCTGTGATCCTAATGAAATCATGTGTTACTTCTATAAGAATTTTTTTCTTTTTAGATTCTCTTACATTTTCTACATATACAATCATGTTACTCACAAATAGTTTTCTTTCTTCCTTTTTGATATATATGCTTTTTATTTTATTTTATGGCCTTGTTGCTCTGGTTAGCAATCTATTTGGTATGAGTTGTGAGATTGGGAATTCTTGCCTTGTTCCTGATCTTAGGAGAAAAACATTTTATCACTAAGTTTGATCTTAGCTGCAAGATTTTTGTAGATCCTTTGATGAAAAAATTCCTCCCTATTCCCATTGTTTGAGAGCTGCTTCTTTTTTAAAAAAATATAATAAAATGGTATTAAATTCTGTTGTTTATTTTTTTTGGATTGATTGATATAGGCATGTGATTTTTCTTCCTTAGCCTGGTAATATGGTGGCTAACACTGATTGAGTTTCAAATAGTAAACCAGATTTGCTTTCCTAGAATAAATCCCACTTGTCCATGATGTGTAATTCTTTTTATATGCTAATAAATTCTATTTATCAAAATTTTAAAATATTTTTTGCACCTATATTCAAGAGGCATATAGCTCTCTACTTTTTGGTACTCTCTTTTTTCCGCTTTTAGTATATGCCTTATACTAGCCTCACAAATTTATTTGGGATGAGGTTTATCCCTTATATAGATTAGTAGTAATTCTTCTTTAAATAGTAGAATTTTCAGTGAAGTCTTTCAGTCCTGAAGATTTTTTTCTTTTTTGAAAAAATTTTAAATGACAAACTCAAGTTCCTTAATGGTTATATGGCTCTTCAAATTATCTTTTCCATCTTGGGTGATTATGATAGTTTGCATTTTTTTTAGGAATTGGCCCATCTTATTGAAATTGTCAAATATACCTATGTAGGGTTGCTTGGAGTATTCCCTTTCGATATCTGATGAATCAAAAGGTGATATGCTCTGTTTTATTATTGAAATTAGTAACTTGTGTTCCTTGTCTCTTTTTTTTAAATGTTGCTAGAGGTTTACATGATAATTAGAAAAAACAACTTTTTTGTTTCATTGATTTTTCTCTGCTATTTCAGTTTTTTATTTCATTGATTTCTAGTTTTAAAGTTTTTTTTTTCCTTTTGTTTGTTTGGGTATAAACTTTGTATAGTTTCTTGAGGTGGAATTTTAGATTTTTTTTAAGATTCTTATCTCTTTTTAATGTATATATTTAGTATCATAAAATTGCCTCTCAGTACTGTTTTAGCTATTTCATGGATTTGGATATGTTGTATTTTAATTTTTATTCAGTTCAATGTATTTTTCATTTCCCTTGAGAATTTGAACAATGGGTTATTTAGAAGTGTGTTTTATAGCTTCTAACTATTGGAGATTGTCTTGTTATCTTTTTGATATTGGTTTCTGGTTTGATTTCTTCTGGGTAGAAGTATTCCCTTTTGCTATCTGAAGAATCTTAGTAATTTCTGAGTATATTCTGTTAAATTTTTGGAGTTTTATTGTTCAGAATATATTTTGGTATATTTTTTGTGGATCCTTGAAAATAATGTATATTTGGTTGGTTGGATGTGTTCATAATTTCATTCTTCTTTAAGGCTGAGTAATATTTCATCGACCTACAATCATGTAGGTTGATGGTGTTATTGGTTCTATATTCTTGCTGATTTTCTATCTAGTTGTTCTATTAATTATTGAGAGAGGAGTATTGAAATTTTCTATTATGATTGTGGATTTGACTTTTTTCCTGTAAGTTCTATTAGTTCTTGGCCCACCTGTGTTACAGGTCTGTTGTTAGGTACACACACATTTAGGACTGAAATGCTTTTTTCATAGATTAACCTTTTATTGTTCTATAATGTCCCTCTCTGTCTCTGGTAATTTTCTTTGCCCTGAAGTTAACCTTTTTATATTAATACAGTAAGTTCTTTTTATTTGTATTTACAGGAAATATTTTTTCTTCCCTTTTACTTTTAATCTGCCTAAAACATTATAGTTGAAGTGAGTTCATTATCATATAATTGCATGATGTTTTTAAATCCATTCTGAAAATGTCTGTTTGTTAAGTGGTATATTTTTTTAAATATTTTTTATTTGTTCTAATTAGTTATACATGACAGTAGAATGCATTTGGACACATTATATATAAATGAAGTCTAACTTCTCATTTGTCTTGTTGTACATGATGTGGATTTATGAATTTATGAATTTATGAATACACAGGTCATGTATTCATATATGCATTAGGGTAATAATGTCCAATGCATTCTACTATCATTCCTACCCTCGTGTCCCCTCCCCTCCCTTCACTCCCTTCTTTCTTGTCCAAAATACCTCTATTCTTCCCCCACCCTTTATTGTGAATTAGCATTCACATATCAGAGAAACATTTGGCCTTTGGTTCTTTGGGATTGGCTTATTTTGCTTAGCATAATATTCTCCAGTTCCATTCTTTTACCAGGAAATGCCATAATTTCATTCTTATTAAATGCTGAGTAATATTTCATTATGTATATATACCACAACTGCTTTATCCATTCATCTGTTGAAGGGCACCTAGGTTGGTTCCACAGTTTAGTTATTGTGAATTAAGCTGCTCTAACCATTGATGTGGCTGCATCACTGTAATGTGCCGATTTTAAATTCTCTGGGTATTAACCTAGGAGTGGGATGCCTGGATCAATGGTATATTCCATTCCAAGTTTTCTTAGGAATCTCCATACTGCTTTCCATAGTGGTTGCACCAATTTACAGTCCCACCAGCAATGTATGAGTGTGCCTTTTCCCCCACATCTTCACCAACATTTATTGCTGCTTGTATTCTTTTTTTACATATAATTTTTTTAGTTGTAGATAGACACAATACCTTTATTTTTTATGTGAGGATCAAACCCAGTGCCTCACATGTGCTAGGCAAATGCTCTGTAAATGAGCTATAGCCCCAGCCCTTGCTTGTATTCTTGATGATTACCATTCTGACTGGAGGGAGATGCAATCTCAGTGTAAGTTAACTGGTATATTTAAACCATTTACATTCAATGTAATTATTAAAATTTTAAGGCTTAAGACTGCAATTTAAATTTTTATTTTATGTGTGTTCCCTCTGATTTTCACTCCTCTGTTTTCTGTTTTCCTATGTCCTGTAGATTAGTTAACATTTTTTAAAATTCTTTTTTGTTTGCATTTAGTGTTTTTGAGTATGTATTTGAGTGGTTACTTAAGTATTATATGACCTTAACTCATTACAGGCTACCGATGTCATCATTTTACCATTGAATTCTTTGGATCTATCCTGTTTGGGGTTCATTCAAGCCACTTGAGTCTATAGATTATGTTTCTTGACAAATGTGGGAAATTTTCGATGATTATTTTTTATGTACTGTTTAGTTCTATTTTCTCTTTTCTTTTGCAAGGACTCTCATGACATGAATATCAAATATTTTATTAAACTCCCTCAGAGCTCCCTGTGCTTTGTTCATTTTTTCTCATATATTTTCTTTTTGTTGTTCAGATTAGATAATTTCTATTCTTCTATCATCTGGTTCTTTCTTCCATCCCTTCTATTCTATAAAGAAGCACTTCCACTGAACTTGGTATTTCAATTATAATTTTCAGTCCAAAAATTTCCAAATGGTTCTTTATAGCTTCTATTTATTACTGAGACTTTCTATTTCTTTGCTGAGGATTTCCACTTTTCTTTTTTTCATTTGTTTCAAGTATGTTTGCAGTTGCTCCCTAAAGTAGTTTTCACCACGGTTTCCTTAATACCTTTGCAAGATAATTCTAACATTTCTTGTCATCTATTTATTATCTTTTTTCATATAGTTTAAGATCTTCCTCATTTTTGGTATGACAAGGGATTGTTGATCAAAACATGAACATTTTGTATTATGTCCTGAGATTCTGGATCATATGTAAACCTTCTGTTTAACTGGATTTTTCTTATAGCAATCTGACAAGGGAATGGTGGGCACCACTTTGGTACTGTCAGAAAGAGGTTGAAGTCCAGGTTCCCCACCTGGCCTCCATGGGCAGCCGAGGAGTGATGCTCCTTGTTACTACTAGACATAGATGGAAATGCTAGCTCTGCATGTGTTCTCCATTCACACTGCAATAGAAATGTCCTTGTTACTTTGGGGAAGGTAGAAGTCTGCATGTTCCATTAATCTTCCTCCAACACCACTCCATTGGGAATAGGGAGAGGTAACTTATTACTATAAGTTATTACTTAAGTTAACTTATTACTATAAGTTACATAATCTCCACTGAATGTGGCAGGGAGTGGGCCCTTGTTACTGGTTGTGGGGGGAAAAAAGTCCTGACTCCTTACTTGAAAAAACAACTACCCCTGCATGGATGTTAGGATACCTCCTTTCAGCCTCTGTAGTAAAAGTCCACGCTCCCCATGCAGTATTTGCAGGTATGGGGTGAAGCTTGCTATAATCTTTCCTGTGATGTTTGACCAGAATAGAAAAAGTTATTATTTAAATATTTTCTAGGTTGGCCCTTTCCTGATCCTTTAGCTTTTTACCCTTATGTCCATCAGCCTTTCTGGTTTCCCAGAGAGTGATATACCAGGTCTGGTGCATATAAAAGACAAAAAAAAAAAAAAAAAAAATCCAGGGGACTCATCACATGTTGCTTTTGAATCCCTAAGTCCCTAGTGCTTTTTTTTTTTTAGTACTTTTCCAATTATATATATATATATATTTATATGCAATTTCCAGGGTTTTAGTTGTATTTAAGAAAAAGTATGAAAAAGTATATCTATCCCTTTTCCCTAAAAGCAGGAATTTGTTAAATGCTTTTCTTTTTCTTCTTTTTCTTTTTTCTTTTCTTTTCTTTTTTTTTTTTTTTTTTTTTTGGTACCAGGGAGCCACATCCCCAGCCCTATTTTGCATTTTATTAGAGACAGGGTTTCACTGAGTTGGTTAGCACCTTGCTTTTGCTGAGGTTGGTTTGAACTTGAGGTCCTCCTGCCTCAGCCTCCTGAGCCCTGGGATTACAGGTGTGTGCCACCATATCCCACTGTTGAATGCTTTTTAATGTCTTTTCACTCTTTTGATCTCTTAGATCAATGACCTATCACAGGACTCTGCTCAGTAAATGCATTTTTATTTTATTCCTTCATAGAAACCCTAAAAACAAGTATTTTATTATGGACCAATCTCATAGTATTATTTCTCAACCTCATAATTACTGATATTTTGGGAGCCTTCATCCTTTTATTAAATATAGATTGGAAGATCTTTATTTATTCACTCACAATGGCAACTTGTTTGGAATTTGAGTTTGTAGTAAAAATCAAAAGGAGGTCTCTTCACTTTCTCCATATACTCCAGAGTCCCCAGGGTCCTTGAGCTACAAAAGATGAATAATGGAGAGACAAGAATGGACCCAGTTTGCCCTTAAAGAGTTGTTTGTATGAGCTTGAGCAGGCTGCTCAATACTTTGGTGCCTGATCCTTCAACTGTGAAATGAGAATAATACCTGTAGCTACTTTATAACTATAAATAAGTTAATATATGTTAAAATCTGAGAATATTGCCCATCACAGGGTTTGCTATAATTATTGCTATTATTCTTATGAACTGAGAGACTCTTGCTGATGTCAACAGAGTAAGTAATTGCTTTGTCCTGAATTCTCAGGTAGCATGTAAATGTTTCAGATAAACATCTCTTATCAAATTAATAGAACTTCATGATGATGAGAGCTTCATTTAAGTTGCTGGACTAGGCTGTATCTCAGATCTGTCTCAGCTTATGATGTTAGCTTATTGAATTTGTCATGATATAATCCACACTAATCTGTTATTTTCTTTTTTTAAAATTTTCTAATCAGTTATGTATGATAGCTGAATGCTCCTTGATTCATTGCACACAAATGGAGCATAATTTTTCATGTGTGGTCATACCATTTGTGCATATACATATACCTATGGTAATGATATCCATCTCATTCCACCATCTTTCCGACCCTCATACCTCCTCTCTTTCCCCCTCCCCTTTGCCCAATCCACAGTTTCTCCACTCATCCCATGCCCAATCCCCAATTATGGATTACATCCACTTATCAGAGAAAACATTCAGCCTTTGGTTTTTTGGGATTGGCTTACTTCACTTAGCATGATATTCTCCAACTCCATCCATTTACCTGAAAATACCATAATTTTATCCTCTTTTAATGCTGAGTAATATTTTATAGTGTATCTATACCACAGTTTTTTTAATCCATTCATCTATAGAAGGGCATCTAGGTTGGTTCCACAGTTTGACAATTGTGAATTGTGCTGCTATAAACACTGATGTGGCTGCATCACTGTAACATGCTGTTTTTAAGTCCTTTGGGTATACACTGAGGAGTGGAATAGCTGGGTCAAATGGTAGTTCCATTCCCAGTTTTCTAAGGAATCTCCATACTGCTTTCCAGATTGGTTGCACCAATTTGCAATCCCACCAGCAATGTATGAATGTACCTTGTCCCCCACATACTTGCCAACACTTATTGTTGCTTCTATTCTTAATAGCTGCCATTCTAACTGAAGTGAGATGAAATCTTAGTTTTGATTTGCATTTCTATAATTACTAGAGATGTTGAAAATTTTTTCATATATTTGTTGATCAATTATGTATCTTCTTCTGAGAATGTTTGTTCAATTCCTTAGCCCATTTATTAAATGGTTTGTTTGTTTGTTTTGGTGTTTAATTTTTTTAGTTCTTTTATATTCTGGAGATTAGTGCTGTGTTTGATGTGCTTGTGGTAAAAATTTGCTCCCATTCTGTAGGCTCTCTCTTCAACTCTTTGATAACCTTGAGCAGGCTGCTCAATACTTTGGTGCCTGATCCTTCAACTATGAAATGAGAATAATACCTGTAGCTACTTTATAACTATAAATAAGTTAATATATGTTAAATATATTGTTTCTTTTGCTGAGAAGAAGTTTTTTAGTTTGAATCCATCCCATTTATTGATTCTTTATTTTATTTCTTGCACTTTAGGAGTCTTGTTAAGGAAGTTGGGACCATGATGAAGATTTGAGCCTACTTTTTCTTCTCTTTTTATTGCACCTTTGTTTCTCCTTAGAACACTTAGGCAATTAGCCCCAAGTGACCTTGTTTAATCTCTTTCCTCTATGAGAGTGTGACTGTAATAAGAGTAAGGATCACATCCCTTTCCATCATAATTATTTTTGTAGCCTCCAACAGTGTTCAACACATAATTGTTCTTCCAAAAATATTTTTTGAGTAGATGAAGGAATGTTAGAGAATTGCCATTCAAATAGGGTTCATTGATGGTAAAGAGGGTACATGGATGGGGAGGAAGGAAGAAAGGAAATAAGAAGGAAGGAAGGAAGGAAAGAAGGAAGGAAGGAAGGAAAGAAGGAAGGAAGGAAAGAAGGAAGGGAGGGAGGGAAGGAGAGAGGGAGGGATGAAGAAAAGAAAGTAATGCATAAATTCAGTTTTTTAAAGCATTTTTTAAAACTTTATCAGAACCAAAGTGTGTAAAGTGCTTATTAGAGGATCTGGTTCATTTTCAAAAACCTATTCTAGGTATGTTAAATCCAAATTATTTTCCAGTTATTTCCTTAAAAATAAAACTTTAGAGAATCATTTAATTTACTGAAGTTAATTATGTACCAGTTACTAGTCTAGTACTGGGGATATAGCAGAGAACTGAACAAGTTTTAACTTTCAATATGTCTGCAAAAGAATGAGAAAGGTAGACAATAAACTCATGCATTTAAACAGGTGGGGTGACCAGAGCACTTATCTTTTGAAAGATGCCTGCTCTCTCTCTCTCTAAAGTAGTTTGTATTGATGATTCTACTGCAACCCAGGAATCTTCCATTGAGTCTGTTCAACTTACAGAGCCCTCCTCCACCCCTTTCTGCTGGGCTCCCTTTCTCCATCCGCTTAATATACACTTAGTGAACCTCCTGTCAGCCAAATGCTCCTCTAGACTGAAGACACACGGCAAGCATGACCATGCCTCTCTGATCTTGTGGAGCTCACAGTTCCATGAGGAAACACACATAAGCAAAGAAACTAGTATCCAGCAAAATGTCAGCTAATGATAGTGTCAAGAATACAAAGCAGGCAGAAAAGAGAGAGTAGCAGGGTCAGGAGCATCATGCAGGGAAGGTCATGGAAACCCTCTCAGGGCAGAGAATACTTGAGCTGAGACTTGAATGCGAGAAGGCAGAGCCTTGGGGATTTCTGGGAGGCAGTGATCCACCCAGGCAGAAGCATGGAGGCCCTGTGACTGGAAGGTACCTGGTATGTTCCAAAGACTGCTTGGTCAGGGGTCCTGAAGTTGAATGAGAAGGGGACAGCAGTGAAAGGAAGACACCTGAGGGGACTGGATACAGCTTAACTACAGGGAATAAATGGGCCTTGAACTCAGGAAACCCATAACTGTGTAGTCAGGAAATCTCATAACAAAGGACGTGTTCCTGGGCCATATTTCTCCCACTGGAGGCTGTTTCCTCCTCTATGAAATGTGGGAGGTTGAACTCAAAGACCTCTGAGGTACTTTCCACCCCACAGTGGCTGTGGCCTCCTGACAGTTGATGTACATCAAAGACACCTGCCTTTGGACAGCAGGACTGAGGGAGGATTCTGAGGCCAACTGAATCATAACAAACAGCTCCCATCCGTGGGGACCTTGCTATGTGTCAGGCACGGTGCTAATCATTATGTGCTAAATATTTTGTGTATGAAATCTCCTTTCCACTTACAGATGGAAAAAAATAGGCTTACCATCGTTAATTTATTCAAGCTCACAGGTCTAACTGAGGTCTGGTGCCTCCTCATTTGGTCCTCTCATGTTCCTGCTCTTAATTAGATAAAGTTACATGTGAAAAACATTTTTTTTTTTTACATTGTAAAAACCAACATTTTACCTTGCCATTGTGATTCACTCTGAAATTATAGCTGGACAGACATTGTCCTCTGTCAAGACTATTCTCAATATTTTTTTTGTTGTTCTGACTTTTAAAAAATCTGGTTAAATTGTTGCATATTTTGCTAAGTGAATATGTATGGAACACAATTTTATTGGTACAGGTTGTAATCAAAACATGAGCAAATCGGAGCAAAGTGTGTTTAAAGGCAAGAGGTCCGTCTGGGCATAAAATGAAAAGCAGACAGAGTTCCAGTTTGGGGGTGCTTATCATCTAGAAGTATTTTAATTATGATGCATTGAGCTTTAAAATAAATCTAAAATATCTTCCAGCAGGTTTGAGAAGGAACATTTGTTTTTCTTTTCCTCACTCCCTTCATTCCTTCTTCCTCTCCCTCCCACCTTTCTTTGCATGAGAGTTGTTCTCTGATTCTGTCTTTGGAGACTTAGTTGCTCTCTTTTGGAAATTCCTATTAGTGTAATATTAATGAAAAATGTTCTTTAGCTGAGATAACTCATTAATTGCCCAAAGACTAAAGTTAAATTCTATTTCTGAGACTAATAAAACCTGAAAACATTTTTAAAAAATATTTTTAGTTGTAAATGGACATAATACCTTTATTTATTCATTTTTAGGTAGTGCTAAGGATCAAATCTAGGGCCTCACACATGTGAGGCAAGTGTTCTACCACTGAGTCACATAACCCAGCCCCAAATCTGCAAACTTAAAAGAAAAAAAAATCATGATCCATTCCTTAATAAGTGCATTTTTCATGACATTTCTTTCTATTCCAGATGCAAAGAGATGAAAGTGTATTGGTGCATATTTCCAAAATCAATTGAAAGCCTTTTTGAACAAATCTCAGTTCAATAGGTTATGCAATGTGAGACAAGCAAAGTGATCATCTGCTCTGAACTGGAGATAATGAGACAATGAATACAAGTATCCTTTAGGGACATAGACACAAAATACTTGAAACCAGGACCATTCCACAACATACAAGATGTGAGCTCTCTAAAGATATAAGCTCTAGTTTTTACTATTGTTTTTAAGTTATATTTTTATTTTTTGGTATCAAGGATTGAACCCAATGGCACTGAGCCACATCCTCAGCCTTTTGATTTTTTTTTTTTTTTTTTTTTGAGACAGGGTCTCACTGAGTTATTTAGAGCTTCCCTAATTTGCTGAGACTGGCCTTGAACATGAGATCCCCCTGACTCAGCTTCCAGAGCCATTGGGAATGTTGTGTTTTATAGAATTGTTATTGCATCTTTGAAATGCAGTGGGTTTCCAACCGTCCTGGAAAAAGTTACTCTTGCTGTTTAAATATCACTAGAAATAATGAGTGAAAAGAAATAGAACTTGTATTAGCAGGAGACAGAAGAAATCCAGAAGAAACATAGATTTGCAAAGTAATGAAATATCTGAACTTTAAATCTAGCAAATTTTTCTGGTTTGCTTGCAAAGCATTAATTTTGTGTTTCAAATTAAAGATTCTCTGCTGAAGGCACAATCTTTCATGTCTTTAAAAATAAGCTTTTAAAATGAGATAAAGGAAAACACGGCCATATATACCAAACGTTCAATGCTATAAATAACTTATCTCAGAGGCAGCATGATGTAGTGGAACTCACCATATTGCTCGTGCTTGGAACCCCCCTATGAACTTTCCAATATACTTAAAACAGAAAATCCTACTATGGCCTCTGAAGTCTTGTAATGTCTGGTCCCTGGCTCCATCTCCAACTCCACTTCCTCCCATGATACCCTTAACCAACTTTCCTTCACTTCCTAGTCTCTGGCCCTTTTTCTTCATTTTCAACAAGACTTCAAGGTCTTGGGTTGATTTTTTTTTTTTTTTTTTTTTTTTTGTCTTTGCCACCAGACTATTAGCTTCCTGAATACAAGAACTTCTTTTTTTGTTTGTTTCTATTTCTATATTCTTGTGCCAAGACTATGGCAGGTGCCCAAAATATTTTTGAATGAATGAACATACAAATAAGCAAAGCACTCAATTACACATTTGTTGACTTCAACGTCAGTTTCTTTCATCAGGATCAGGAGGTTGAAGTTTTTCAACTTCCCCATTCCTCAAAACTTGACTGATTCTGTCTTTGGAAATTCAGATCATAAATTCTTTCCTTCTGGTAATTAATAGCAAAGTTATTCATTTATGAAAGTATTGACTTTCAAAACTAAACAAAATAAAGCCCCTTAATTTTCTAGATTTCTGTGTACCTGATATCATGAATGATACTTTTAAAAGTCCTGGTGCATGAGGATCTGCACAAATAGATCTTCTCTGTCTTTATTTTGAGATTTGTCTTGAAACAGTTAACATGGTGGGTTTATCCAGCAGTTTGTGTCTTTAAAGTGTTGAAGTGTCTTTTGTTTCCTGTCACTGGATACAGAGATGATGGATGTCCAACTTTGTAATTTTTGCCCATGTATATTTTATGATTCTCAAGCAGTGACAGGAACTGGTTGGAGTAATGTGGGCTTCAAAGCCAAACTAAAATGCAGTGAAATGATGAAAACTAGATTTTTCAACAGCCCCCATTAAAGTTGTTGGAAAAACCCATGCCCCTTAAAGTGTTTTCTGATTTTCAGTTTGACTGGTACTCTGTTTCTTATAATGAACTCAGCTTAAAGGTGTTGCTTTAAAGAAAATGAAAAATTAGATGGGCATGTAAGACCTGATGATCAAAGCTATGCTAATTTTGATGGATTGGTAAAATATAATGAAAGATTCTATTTCCTTTAAGTCCAAACCTCTATGAAATGTATACTTAACTAGGATCCAAAAGCTGGAACATTATGAACTAACCAAATGTTCCTTGGCCTTTTTCCCTGTATACTGTTGTCTTCATGTATATATACATTTAATTTATTTATTTATTCTAATTTGTTATACATGACAGCAGAATACATTTCAATCCATAGTACACATATAGAGCACAATTTTTCATGTCTCTGAGTCACACTATTCATGTCCTCATACATGTACTTAGGGTAATGATGTCCATCTCATGCCACCAACTTTCCTACCCCCATTCCCCCTCTCTTCCCCCTCTCCCACTTTGCCCTATCTAAAGTTCCTCCATTCCTCCCATGCTCCCCACCCCCACCCCCATTATGGGTCAGCATCCATATATCAGAGTAAACATTCGGCCTTTGGGGTTTTTTGGGAATTGGCTTTTTTATGTACATTTCTTGGGCTCTAACACTTCACCTGAAATCTACAGTGTTCCAGTGATGGTTCACGCTGTTCAGATGCTTATGATATGAGATTTATGCATTGGCTTTGGTGGAAGACATCTTGAACACACATCAGCTTAAAAGCAAACATTTGATTCTTCAGGCTAAGGCATTCAGAGACAACTGTTACGTGTTCTTTCTGACAAACAAGATTAAAGGAGAAATTCAAAGGTGAAAAGCTAGCCCAGGGCCAGGTACATGACCAGCTGTCAGTGATGTCTTTCCCTCTTTCTCGTGTTAGCACGCACCATCACAGCAGGCAGTCTCCCAATGGCACCATCACAGCAGGCAGTCTCCCAATGGCACCATCACAGCAGGCAGTCTCCCAATGGCTCATGTCTAACCGAACACCATGTTACTTATTGCCATTACCAGGAGGAGCATGGTGGCCCCTCCACTCTGTGCTTAGGGACTATGTGCAGGGTAGTGGGGAAAAGAGAGTTTGGCTAGACTGAGCAGAGTTTGTTTCTATTTGACCTTTAAGTCCCTTTCTCAAAACCATATGCTTATATTGCAACATCTTGGCATTTCAGTTTTGAGCCTTCTCTTTTGGCTTTCCCTGTAGAAGGAAAGGATTTAGCCTTCTTTCACCCCATCTTCAAACCCTACCTACTCATGAGGTCTTCTCATCTCCTTAGACTATTGGTGATGTCAGTCAGTGCTCATGGAACTGTAAAATTTTTTCACAGCTGAGTCATGGAGTATCCTCTGCTAACTTTTATTTTTTTTGTATAGTTTATTTTTTACTTTGCTATGATTAATAACAGTCTTATTTGCTGTTGTGGATTGATTCAAAACAATGATAATTCAAACTTCATTCACTCCAGTATTCATCCAAATTTCCTCTTAAGATATTTCAGTGTGATGGGTACTTATCAATTTCTCATTCTTAAAAAAGAAAAAGAAGCGTCTTTGGACCAACTTCTATGTGGAATTGCTGTCCTCTATTCCTCCACAACTAACAAATAGGGATCTCCTCTCTCCTTTTCTCTGAGCTGAATCCTCAGTTTCTTGTATCCTGTGTCTTGCTGTTTCTTGGATGACTCTCTCATTTTTATGTAACATATTTTCCAATGGCTTCCTAATAAAAGATTTTTAAAAAGTAAAATTTTGAGAGCTTATATCTGAAAATATCGACATTTTTTTCTTCATGTTTGATTGACAGTTTGACTGAAAGTGAAGTCCTAAATTGGAAATGATTTTTCCTCAGAATGTTGAGTTGAACTGGGTGTGAAGGCTCACACCTGTAATCCCAGTTACTTGGGAAAATGAGCCAGGGGAATCACAGGTGTGAGGCCAACTTGGGCAATTTTGCAAGACCCCATCTTAAAATAAAATAAAAAGGGCTCAGTGGTAGAGTATTTGCCTACCATGTGCAAGTTCCTAAG
This sequence comes from Callospermophilus lateralis, assembly GCF_048772815.1. Classification (NCBI taxonomy): domain Eukaryota; kingdom Metazoa; phylum Chordata; class Mammalia; order Rodentia; family Sciuridae; genus Callospermophilus; species Callospermophilus lateralis. The sequence continues at coordinate 192,094,486 of NC_135305.1, read as the reverse complement.
TATAACCAAAAAAAAAAAAAAAAATGAAAGCATTAGTCTAGTATCTTTATAGTATGTGTTACTTGTGAAAATTACAAACCCCTTCTGACTTGTGTACCTTTTTTTTTTTTTTAATCTCCCTGGAAGTCCATAGGGTCTTCTGTGGGTTTTTTCTTTATTTTCACTGTTTCAAAATGTTAGGATAGTATGCCTTGGTGGTCTATTTTCCTTTTTTCTTTTTTCTGGGAACTGAATGGACTTTTTCAATCTAGAAACCCGTGTATTTCCTTCCATTCTTTCTTCCTTACTCCTGCCACAAACATTTTTGAGTTTCTATTACAGGTCAGGTACTATCCTAAGTACTGATAACATAGAAGGGAAAAAGAATCACAAGGTTCTTGGAGCTATATTCCATTGAGAGTTTCGTTTCTGAAATACGATAGTGGAAGATCTTCATAACTAGCTGTGTTAGTCTGTTGGGGCTCCTATAACAAAATCCCATAAACTGGGTGTCCTATAAACAACAGAAATTTGTTTCTCAGAATTTTAGAGGCAGGAAAACCCGAGATCCAGGAGGTTTCACTTCTGGTGACCATCAGATAGATCTCTGGTTCATGGATGTGACCATCTTGCTGTGTCCTCACTTTACAGCGTGGGCCAGGGGTCTCTCTGAGGCCTCTTCCATGAGGACACCCATTCATGAGGACGAAGTCCTCATGACCAGTTCACTTCCCGAGGACAGAAGCGACCTCCTAATACCATCTCTTTAGGAATCTGGCTTTCAACATATGAAATTTAGGGGTCACAAGCCTTCAGACCATAGCATTTCTTTCCCTTCATTGTGTTGGGAACAGATGACCTCTAAGATCACATAATAGATTTCAGAACAAAAAGGGATGACAAGCGTAAACAATGACAAGATTCTAGGTTTTGAAGAAGCTCTAAGAATCATTTTTGTCAAGTAATCCGTAAGTCCAACTGATATCTAGAGCTTTCAAGGGACTTTTACCTTGTCCCTCTCCTGGTTCAACTTAGTATCCACTAACTGTCATTGAATTTGAAGTGAAATTTTATTTTATTTGTCTATTCATTGCCTTAAGATTTGTCCCTTCGAAAAGAAATTAATGAAGTCCATTCTTATATCAAGCTCATTGCTTGAAGATAGACAAATGGTATAATGAAAGTTATTTTTATTCTTTACAATAAAACAAACAAAAACCTGAATCCTAATTCTCTGGCTACTGGTTTCTACTCTGTAAAATTCCCCTCAAAATAGGTAGATTCTTTTTATAAGTTTGTTAAGTTCTTTCTTGGTATTAACTAAAAAATAATGAGAATACTTTATTGCAGCCATTATTAATTTTAGTTCTATTGATATCCTAGCATATAGCTATCACTATTATAATTCTCCCAGAGCAAGCGATCCTATAGTTATTTATGAAATATGAAAGCCATTTGTTAACTTCGTGTTCATTGTTAGATTAAACTTTGTGGTTTATTGTATGTACTTTTTGGATTAAGAATTTCCTAGCACGTACCATATACATAAATAATAAATTCTTAAGTTAATTACTTTCTTCCTATTGCTGACTTAGAATTTGTACACTGAAAAATTGAAGGTTTACTCCCTACACCAAAAAGACTTAAGCACATGACAAAATAATTTTGTAGGCAAGAAAGAAGTAGTTGACTTTTATTTCAATCACTTACCAATGTAATCTTGGAGAATCTGATCTGAAGATAGTCAAATGTTATAATAAAACTTATTTTTATTCTTTACAATAAAACAAACAAAAACCTGAATCCTAATTCTCCGGCTATTGGTTTCTGTGTGTGAATTGTGAGGTTTTATACTCATTATTTTTCTATTGGAAACTTAGTGATTTTTTTGCTTGTACAAATTGAACATACTAAAGACATTGACTTTTTATCTGAAAAAAATTGCTACTTTTTTTTTGTACATTTTTAATTTGGTTATTTACTTCTTAATTCATTTCTCTCCCAAAAATTCAGTCCATTGCATTTTCCACATGGTAAACTTGTCTCGTGCAACATTTTTAAAATATTCACTTTCCTCCACCTAGAGATTTAAAATATATTAGTTGTATTCTTTAATTTATGTATGTGGAGTGAGTAAAGGTCTTAGGTTTCCTAACCTTCCGCCTCCAAAATATCTGAAAATTGATGTTGAATAATACTTTTTTTTGCTAGGGTTGACTTTGTTTGTTATGTCTGTTATATTAGTCAGGGTTCTCCTGAGAAACCCAACTAGTATTATGGATGGTTGAGTGGATGGATGGATGGATCAATGGATAGATAGAGAAACAGATATAGAATAGAGATAGAGATATAGAAGAGAACCTATAGGAGTTAATTCACACAATTATAGAGGAAGTCCTGGTGTTATTTCATTGAAAATATTGTTCATTCCTTTGATTTGTATCTCTGAGCCTTCATCTATCCTGATAAATCTTAAATTTGGTCTTTTTAGGTTATCCCATATTTCTTGGAAGTTCTGTTCATGGTCTCTTACCATCTTTTCTCCACAGTATTTTCAAGATTATATATTTTGTCTTCATTGCCTGAAACATTGTCTTCCAAGTGGTCTAGTCTATTTTTGGTGCTTTCCATTGAATTTTAAATTTTTTTTTTGATTCCTTTATTTCAAGGATTCTTGCTTGATTTTTTTTTCAGAATCGCTATCTCTTTATTGAAGTGATCTTTCACTTCCTGAATTTTCTCTCTGATTTCACTCCTTATATCATCCTTTATCTTGCAGATCAGTTTAACTGTGTACATTCTAAAGTCCTTCTCTGACATTTCTTCCACTGTGATATCTATGGATTCTGGTACTGAAGTATCTTGGTTTGTTTGGGGAGATTTATTCCCCTGCTTTTTCAAGTTGTTTGTGTGTCTACCTATCTAACAGTATGGATTCAAAGCAGTAGAGTTTTTAACCTTGTGAACTTATAGTCTCCCCAAATGTTTCCAGAACTTCACTGTTTAATGGGGAGATAAGTAATAATAATAACCAATGCAAAAATATACAATATTAAACCAAATAGTTCCTGCTATGACATCTAAGGTGTTAATTATCACAAGAAACAGAAATATGATCAGTTATTACCCACAGTAAAAACAGTAAGTTTGCAAAAGAGTTTAAAATTTTGAATGGTGGACTAGGAGAGAACAGAAGTGATAAAGGATGTGATGATTATGAGGGAGGAATAGAGAAGATAGAAGTAAACAATTAAGGGAAGAGTGAAAAAGAGAATAGAGATTGGCTGTAAGCAGAAGAAAAGAGAGAAAGAGAATCAAGGGAAACAGAAAAGTGAGAGAATATATATGTATACATATATGTGTGTATATATAAAGTATTTTTTAATTAAAAATAAAAATAAAAGAATAC